>NW_024609857.1:196001021-197201021 GCF_016920785.2 Ixodes scapularis | reverse complement strand
TGAAAGTGGCTGCCGGTGACATCCCAGCGAAATTTGTTTGCCGGCAAATAATCTACCAAAGACATGGTAAATTGGTTTCGGATAAAAACGGGCGAAGGTGCCCACTTTTTTGGATCGTCAAAACAGTTCACTGCACGTTCTTCTTGAGGATTGCAACGTCGTCCCGAGCTAAATCTCGCACTCACGAGAATGCCGCTCGAGTGGTCTCGTACCTGCTCTGGCCCAGACTTTTGCCAGTCGCAAATATCAAGTTGCCGGTGATCGCTGCCCACCTTTTTGGAACGTGAATACAGTTCGCTGCATGCACTTCTCGCGAAGTTGCAACGTCATTTCGAGCTAAAACACGCGCTCACGAGAATGCAGCTGGATTGGCGGCCGCCAATACAAACTCTGTCCCCTGCTCGTCTTGGACTCCTTGACTTTAGCGGTTCCCCTTGCGTCGGTTTCCAGTGATGTTCGGTGTCCGGCAAACGAGAGTGGCTTCCGGTAGGATTCCAGCGGCGGGTAATCGAAAGTGGTTCTGGTAAGCTTCCAGCGAAAGTGGCTACGCTGGTTTCTGATGAAAATGAGTGGAAATTAACCCGTTTCCGACGAATGTCGCTGGAAGTTTTTGCCGAATTTTAACCGTAAGTGGCTCCGGTAAAAGGTCCAGCGAAATCTAGTAACTGGACGTAACGGCCGGTAATATTTCCACCAAAAAACTGGTAAACTACGCTGGTTTCTGGTGAAAATGAGTGGAAATTAGCCCGTTTCCACCGATTGTCACTGGAAGCTTTCGCCGGATTTTTAATAGGGACATGGTAGGCGAAATACACATCAAACCTTACTTTGAATACAAAAGGGGCAATATTACCGGAGCTGCGTTTAACTCCAATGAAGCTGCAAACTGTGCACTCGTTTTCATGGTGCGCAGCCTGAAGTGCGAATTCAAAGAAGTTGCGCACATCGTGCCAGTGCACAGACTAGACGCGAAGTTCCTGCACAAGATGCTGAAAGATGTGATTGGCGGGCTGGAAAAGATTGGGTACCGCGTTATGTGCGTCGTGAGTGACAACAACTCTGTGAACAGAAAAGCAATGTCCCACTTCGAATCGCCCGCTTCTAACAGAATTGTGTATCAACACCCATCAGACCCTGCAAGGCCGCTGTTTTTTTGTTATAGACCCGGTGCACATACTAAAATGCATACGAAACAACTGGATCAACCAGAAGAATGACAAAGTTTGCTTCTACTTCCCTGAAATGCAAACAAATGCGGCACAGTCAGAGCGCATATAAACAGCGTCATTTTCGACTATCAGAGACCATCACAGCAAAGAATGTGACCAGCCGTTAAAATATGGCTATGGGCTATCGAGAAAAGCCCTTTAACCGTCGAATATTGAAAGGCAGAACGTAAAGCTTGCCTTGCAAATCTTCAATGATTCCTCGCCTGTGGCGTTGCGTGCTCTTGGAGCGAAGCACAACCTGTTCTCATTCGAGGCTACTGCTACTTTCATCGACATCATACTCAAGTGGTGGAAAATTCTGAATGTGAAAACTCAGTGGAAGGGAAAGAGGCTGAGAGACCAGTTCCAATAACCAGTGTTCTCCGTGGACAACGATCCAAATATTGACTTCTTGGCATATCCTACAAATATAAATAACCAACCTGCTCAGCTTCAGGCAATCACAAAGGCCTAGACAAAGGTACTCTGACAAAGGAGACTCACGCTGCGCTCGAGCACACTACCTATGCGCTTGTGGAGCTCGCTAGGTACAGCTTCGAAGAGCTTAAAATGACCTATGTTCTTTTTGGTAAGATACAAACAAACTGCCTAGAGGACCGGTTTGGAAAGTATAGACAACTGGCAGGTGCGCAGTACCATATTTCTATCAGGCAGATTTATGAAGTCGAAAACAAGCTGCGCCTGCACAGTACCTTGCCGACTATTTCCACTGACCAGCATTGGGAATGTGTACGGAAGCAGGTACAGGCATTGCATCCCAGCTGCAACGTAGTTGTAAGCAGCGAGACGCTTTCGAAGATACAGGACACCCTTCCGATCCTGGTCTACGTTGCAGGATATGCCATGTACGTGACCCTCAAAAAGTTGAATTGCGCAAAATGCAAGGACGCGTTGACTGTGGATAAGACAATCACATAAAAATAATCACATAAAATCAACAACAACAGTGTCTGCCGCCTGTGAACATTATGATCTCGTGAAGCGGTTAGACCGAGGAGGTCTAGTGTACCCATCGATGTTTGCGCTTAATGCTGTTGCTCGAAACTACGTTGTGGTAGAGCAGCTCGCTGCGCAACCAGAACTGCTACTAATGCCCGAACAGCGCCAGGTCATCACGAAGCTGACGCTGCATTTGCTGGCCAACGAAGAGCCATCTGACTTCGACGCCTGCGAGAACGGCCACACGAGTGAATCTGTGCTGAAAGACATCCTTTGGTGCAGCACGAACGTTTTACTGAAGAACTTTTGTGTAAAGCTCAGCGACAAGGTTCTCGACGCTGCTGACAAGTAAAAAAAAACGGAAAGCCGCAACTCTCCAGAAGAAATAGGTGTATTGCTCCTGATGAAGCTCAAACACAAACCAAACTGGACTGTGTAAATAAATGTTTCACTCTTTCGTCCAGTGAAATTTCTTTTACAGTACATGCATGCTCGTTCTTGCAAGAAAAAAAAGTGCCCGCGCGGGAAATCGGTACGACAGCCTCTCTTGAACAGATCTCCGCACTTTTACCAATCCGCCCTATCACGTGACGTCACGGGAAGAGAGCTAAGGCCTTATACGTTTCTAGAGGGTGTTGCCTCAACCCCACCCCTCCCTTTCCTCCTCCAGTCATGCATGTGCGCGCCCGCTGGCTGGGAGCAGCCTCTACTGGAGCAAGGGGAGCGGATCGGATGCACCGAACACCGTGCGATTCCAGTGCGTTGCGTCTCACTGGATCCGACTGGTCACACCCAGAATCGCGCGGATCGGAACTGTCCACAAGGTCGGAACCCCGCGGATCCAAACTGGAACCGCTCCGATCTGACATTTTCGTATGAGTGCTCTCTGACATTCGCTGTAAAGAAACATCTCTGCTTTACTCCATTTGTTCATTGTGTGAATTAGAAATTGGTTTGCCCGTTTCCCCTTGCAGAATGAGTGGGACAGAATCAATAACCCAGTGCATTCCTTTTTTCAACACTTGTTATGTTTTGGTGAAGAGTATTAATGGAGTTGATGAGGAGGTTGGTCTAAATGTATTTTCATGTTAACAAGAAGCTAATTATGCATATATTTGTTTATAACTTTAAAGCACCTGTACAATTGTCAAATTGTCCTCGTACGCCCGATAAATTGTGCCTTTTCTTGTTAATTCACGTATTTGCAGGGAAGCTCAGTTGATGAAAACACTCCAGGAACCAGCCAGGAGCGGCACTTCAGGAGTACACCAAGGTATGCTGAACGGCCTGCACTTATCGTGCCCTTCACGACGCAAAAGAGATAACACGACTTTCCAGAGAATATTGTCACTATAAACGACGGCACCTCGTCTCGGAGCGTCACAACTAATCTCGTCAAAACTAATTGGGAATGCACGTGGTGGACATTTGATTTGATAGTGCTGTCGTTTACTGACAAATTACATATTTCCCACTAGAATTACTTACATACTACAATATTCAACAGAATAGTTAGCATTCTCGGCGAATGGTTATAGAAAGCCGTAAGGCAACCTTGTCTCGTCCACGTTTTGATAGTAGCGCGACAGTAGCGCCGCCTCCTTGTGTATCTCAGGGCGAATTGCCTTTATAAAGGTTTCCATATTTGCCGAGCAATCGTTTTTATACTTACAGTGCTCTAAATCTTGCTTTAATATTTCAGCTTATGCGACAGGTCTGAATTTGCGACCAATATTTGTCATGAGAGGAACCAGGTTGTTTTAGTTGCAAAATATTTACAAGATACGCGTTGCATGGGGGGTAGGAGTAAACAAGGAATGCGAGAAGCAAAATAAGAACGAGAAAAGGCGCGTCGAGTAAAGAAAAAACTATAGTCTTCCTCGAGTTTCTAGTCTTTTTGGTTCACAAGCAGCACCAAGTTTAAATTGAAAGAAAGAGTAAGGAGCATGTGATGTGTTCATATTGCAGGTATCGGGGCTGTACGAACCTTGCAACTCTCGGCGAAACTTGTCCATCAACCAAGAGCAATAGAAGCAATGTTTGTGCTTCTGGTAAGTTTATGCAACATAGAGCTATCCTGAAAGCTTGAAATTGAAATGCAGATGTACCATCCCTGTCATAACTGTGTGCTACATTAGCTGAACTACAGATCACGTTTTCGAACAGGTCCGTCTCTCACGTGGAGGAGACAACAATAGAACTATTGTTGTCTCCTCCACGTGAGAGACGGACCTAACTACCGCAACTTTGCGGTAATTAGGTGAAGCAGCACTGCACATATTCTGTCGCTTAAATTCTTTGCCTTGTTTGCTGTACCAGATGTATCACAATCGTTAAAACGGGGTTTGAGACACGAAAAAATAAAATAAACTCTCTTCCACAAAAATGATTTATAAATCACAGAGAGCTGAAAATTCGAGCACAGTGTAACTGTAGGTACAATCAAAATCTCGCTTTGCGTGAACATGGAGGTGCGTAACTGGGTACTTTCGTGCGTATAGAAAGCATATTACGACCGCACATGATCGTTTGATAAGCACTAGGTGCCTCAATTGTTTTTTCTGGAGTGGTAAAGCCCAAGACAATGTATCACATTCAAAGCGCTCTTTAGCTATAATTTTGGCATACGGCGTGCAAGTGTGTCTGCTGCTCGCGCACCTACTGTTTGTTTACACCCGACTTGTAGACACATGCTGTCGTTTATGTCGCGGTTTCAGCCTACGACAACTCGCAATAAAGCACCGAGGCTTTGTGCATTTCTAGTGGCTCAGCGCAATTACAAAGCGCATCTTGATTGCTGTGCTTTCTTTCATTTTTTCCCCTAAAGCTTGCACGAATGTTTTCATGAACAAAAGGCACAATTTTGCTTGCTTGAACGTCCATAGCGTTAGTGTTTCAGGCTGGATGGTGGGCCGGCCCGGCTTGCTCGAAACTGTGCTATTGGGACCCTAAACTGCTGCTCCAAACTGTCTTTTTCTATGCAGGAAGGAGCGAAACCTTGTACACCATGCATCGTTTACAATGGCACCTCTGCTGAGCAGTCAGACGACCTGTTCCTTTGCATTGAGAAGCAGCAGTTACTGCTGCTTCTCAATGCAAGGCATTGAGAAGCAGCAGCAGTGATGGCGGCATAATATCTTTTTGACATCAACTATGCTACAGCAGCACACAGTTTGTGCTCCATTGTAGAACATTTATTTTTTGGTGTTCGTGTTACAAAACCAAGGTGCGCAACACAGCGCGTCATTTCTTCTTACGTGGCAGATGTCTCCAGTGTTCAGCTGCAGACTTCTGCCAAATAAGCAGTGATCTGCTGACAACCCAACGTGTTTTAAAGAAACAATAAGTTTTTCGACTAATTGTTCCGTTCTGTGTTTTTTAAGTGACTATACTCGAGCATAGCTTTCTGTGGCAATGCAGCCGGAGCTGAGGATGGCGGGTGGCAACTGAGAGGCAGTGCCCAGCGCAGCCATTGGCTGCGATATGAGAACAGCCGATGACTGCGCTCCGCACCGGCGCCAAATTGGCCCCAGCCACCCACAGCTCCGATTGCAATGCTACAGAAAGTTGTCCTCGGGTATTCCAAACCTACAATGACAATCAAAACTCTGGTATGAATCAATAAGGCTCAATAGGGGTTATAAGGATTCCTAGAATTTGCACCCTTTTAGCACCCTTATATCAATGGGTGGTGACAGGCTGCAAACACCTTTTGTTGATAAAGGTGCACCTTGAACCACATCACCTATGAAAAGGGGTGTGTAGTCATTCGGAAGCACCATTTCTTAGGGGTGCAAGGGGGTGAGTTATAGACACGAAAATGCACCTTTAAGAGTGCGAATTTTTTTACAGTGTACTGATGTCCGACCCGTGCTCCCCCATCATAGAAGACCCTTGCTGATCCAGAGGCCCTGCAAGACCTTCTGTCATGTTCCTCCGTTCCTCCGAGGGGACGAGGGCAGGACAAGGGGGTGAGTTATAACACGAAAATGCACCTTTAATAGTGCAATTTTTTTACAGTGTACTGATGTCCGACCCGTGCTCCCCCATCATAGAAGACCCTTGCTGATCCAGAGGCCCTGCAAGACCTTCTGTCATGTTCCTCTGTTCCTCCGAGGGGACGAGGGCAGGACAAGGGGGTGAGTTATAACACGAAAATGCACCTTTAAGAGTGCAAATTTTTTTACAGTGTACTGATGTCCGACCCGTGCTCCCCCATCATAGAAGACCCTTTCTAATCCAGAAGGCCCTGCAAGACCTTCTTTCATGTTCCTCCGTTCCTCCGAGGGGACGAGGGCAGGTCGAAAGACGAAGCGACACATAAGTAGACGAACGAGAATTAATTTACTCACAAGCACAAAAAAGCAGCACAGGAAAAAAAATATAAGCAGAAGCGGAAGAACAAAAATAGAGTGATTAAATAGTTACAGTCACTACAGTCAGCCTCGGTCGTCTTTAAATGGGAGCTGAGAACACTCAGTCTCGAGCGTCGATCTTGCTTGGGCCGGAACCAGGCCTTGTTCTTCGATGTCACGGGAGTGGGTCCAAGCTTGCTAGGAGTAGGGTGTCTCAATGACCTTCTGTTTAGAGTGATGCCACCCTTTGTAGTACCCGATGCCGACAGCACGCGCCCACGGGGAAAATACAAAGAAATCGACGAAAACAAAATGTCGCCATAGCACAGTCAGCGTCACAGACGCGTGCAGGGACACGCTCTTTCACGCGATTCTGAACAAAAAATAAATGTAAAAGTGGGAACAAAATGGCCAGATGTCTCCACCCCACGGTGCTCCACCCTAAGCAAAGCGCACATGAAGGCACCCTAGCTAGAAGCTCTGGGCCACTCAGCACCAGTTCGATGGTGTCGCTTGACCAACCAGGTAAGCGGCCTGGGTTGACAGGAATGTTGCGAGGCCATTCCTTCGTGTCCGTCTTCGAGCTCGAAATCCAATGCTCTGGGCTTCTGGTGCGAGCAGCAAGCACGACGTCGCTCCGGCTCGATGATGGCGTGAAGACCTAGAGCGGAGCCAGGGTTCACCAGGAGCGAAGCATGGTCTGCCGGGAGCGCTGGCGGCTCGACTGCCGCCCTTCAGGTTCAGTCGTCGAATGTAATCTTCTCTCGCGAGCTTATCCTTTTTCTTTGTGCTCGAGCTTTTCCCCTTCTTCGTCTTCCACTTTAACCGTCACTTCAGGAATGTGACACTCCCCACTTCTTCAAGAACCTCACTTCCTGAGGTAAAGAGACGTCAAAGTTCTGATGAGATGTGCCTCACGTCGTTGACGTCGCTTGTCTTCCTCACAACGCTCACCACACACACGCGCATAAAAACATCAACGTACACATAAAAACAAAATGAGACCTTGATATTCGCACCAGTCTCACACTGTTCATAAGACTCGTTCAGGCCTAGCAGTTTATCCCTCGAAAGTTTCGGCCAGACGTCAGCTTCTGGAAAACTTTCTGTAACTTTTCTTTAACTTCGCTCCAAATGTAACTTCGCTCCAAATGCAAAAAAAAAAAAAAATATAAGCAGAAGCGAAAGAACAAAAATAGAGTGATTAAATAGTTACAGTCACTACAGTCAGCCTCGGTCGTCTTTAAATGGGAGCTGAGAACACTCACAGTCTCGAGCGTCGATCTTGCTTGGGCCGGAACCAGGCCTTGTTCTTCGATGTTACGGGTGTGGTGCCAAGCTTGCTAGGAGCTCTGGGCCAGCCAGCACCGGTTCGATGGTGTCGCTTGACCAACCAGGTACGCGGCCTGGGCTGACAGGAATGTTGCGAGGCCATTCCTTTGTGTCCGTCTTCGAGCTCGAAATCCAATGCTCTGGGCTTCTGGTGCGAGCAGCAAGCACGACGTCGCTCCGGCTCGATGGTGGCGTGAAGACCTGGAGCGGAGCCAGGGTTCACCACCGGGAGCGTAGGCGGCTCAACTGCCGCCCTTCAGGTTCAGTTGTCGAATGTAATCTTCTCTCGCGAACTTATCCTTTTCCTTTGTGCTCGAGCTTCTCCCCTTCTTCGTCTTCCACTTTAACCGTCACTTCAGGAACGTGACACCTTCTAAGACGTCCCCTATTTTTGTTTTTGGAAAGGACAGATGTGTGGGCAACCTGGGCCCTCAAAGCGTTTCGCCCAGGCTGCCCCTACGACCATCGTCAGTGGTCATCAGCACCGCGAGGGTTCCAAGGGCAACTAGCCACGCGAACGGCGCTCCGCCGCTGATAAAGGGCCATCGCAGCATGTGCGCGGGGGCCGTTGGGATCGCGGCGCGGGCGATAGTGGCCATGAAATGTTTACGTGTTGTTGAACCGGTTTGCAGTGTGCTTTCCCGTGACGAGTAGCAGCAATATAATTCCCACACGTTTCAGCATGAAGGCTAGTGATTGTTCTGGTTTCATCAAATTCGTGAGGCACCGACCAGATCTGGTGATTTTTAGTCCGCGCCTTCGAGGATAGGCGCGATAACGCAGAGCAGAGTCACTAAAGAATTAATGTACGTTTAGAGAATCGGCATTTAATTTCTCGATATTCTTGTGGGCGCCGCCATATTGGTGCTCAGTGCCGCGTGGGCATAATTGGCGATCGTTAAGGCGCGTTCACACCGGCGATGATGAGCACTCTTGCGATGCGACGAGATGGCATCGCAAAACATCAGATGGTCGCACTAGCGCGCGCGATGAGCGAGTTGCTTCACGAAAACCATCGCTCCGAACGCCGCTGATTGGCTCAACCTCTCCGCGACTAGATAGCATAGAAAAAAACTCGGGTCAGCTAACGACTGTTCGAAACGCGTCGGTCTTTTTCCGCGATGGTTGTTTTTGCGATGGAAGTTATCGCGCGAGTGAGGCACATCGCCGGTGTGGACGCGCTTTTATGCCGGAGCCACAGTGCTCATTCATCTTACAGTGTGCAAACACCAGTCACCGCAGTATCCGTGGTTCGAACGCCGCGTGCCAAGTTTTCTGCTTAACCTTATAGGGAGTATTCACTAGACGCCATTATTGTGGGTGTTGTTTAGAGCGCATGCTAAAAACGAGCTCAGATCAATAGGCTGCTAAGACCGGCACTCTTCACTGTGCGGAATGCACGATGCAAAAGAACTGTGGAAGCTCGCCATCAGCACGCGCTCAGCATTCGCGCACACAGCTATGGCCGCCAGTGAATACTCCCTATTGTCACGCGGCGTTGGAAGCAGGGATCTCGCGGTGACTCGCGTTCGAATCTGTATGCCGACTGTCTTTAGTATGATTAGTATGATGTACAAACAGTGTGACCTAGCTTTACCATTAAAAAATGCGACTTCCTGAGGTTTATATCCGGTGTAAGGACGTCAGCTGTGTGTCATATCCTGTCCTTTCTGTCTTTGTGTTATAGATATTTCTACAGTTCAAGCTGATAAAATTACAAGTAAGGACATCGTTGACATTTTTTTTCTCTGTCAAGGACTTTTCGGAGATTTTCGGAGATCAGAAAAGCGTTTTCTGGAAATTCAGATAAAGCTTCAGATTAGTGACCAGAATCAAATTATGCATGAAGATGAATGAGGAGTCTTTACTCCAAGCTTAGCCTACGTGGTGGCTCTAACGCAGAGAAGGCTCCTTGCTCGTCTTTGATACCATACAATAAAAGCATCGTAGAACAAATTTCGATAAATTGCGAGTTATTTTATGTCGAACAAATGTAATGAATACCACGTCCATATAAAATCCAAATTTAAAGCCGGTCCTCAGAAAGGGTGCTGTTTTATTGCCACAAATCCAACGTCGCATGCGGTCAGGCGCTGTGTGCCTCGCCTACGGGCACCTCGAGCTAGCAAGTGCCGCTAAAGAGCCCTTCCTCGAAGCATTCGGTGGAGGGTCCCGACGACCGGAATTTCTGCAGCTCTGGCTGCATTTCGACGTCCTCCGGGCTCGAAGCAGCGACGTTGACTGCAAAACGATATTGCTGACTAGTAACGCACCACAATTTGGAGAATGTGGAGCGAACGCTAGCGTTGGCACAACCCAGGGATACTGGGTTCCATCCCCGACCCTCCCCGTTTTGATCTGGATGAACACCGTACCGTCATGCACTCGCGTACTGCTACTACCCAGGCCTCTACAAAAATGTGTATGGACACTCCAAGGACGTTATATAGAGCAGCGTCTATGGAAAGAACACAAGGCATCTATAGGCTAACCACGACTATACCGTTGCCTTTCAGAAAACATCCCATTGCCGCCCTATAGAATATTGGCCAACGGACATTTATGGACGTCCTATTCTAGTGACGATGTAAGGTCAACCTATGTAGTAGTAGGAAACCTGTACCAACTCGGGCACCTGTCCATCAAAGCCCCAAGGGGGCGGGGCCAGTCCCGACCAATCACAGAGCCGCAGGGCGGGGCCCCTTCCCTCTTTCCCATCCCAGGGACCAATGACAGGGCATGGGCGTTGGCCAGTGACCAATCGGAGCTCGCCCAGGTCCCGCCCCCCAAGGTACGCGGTACAGGTGTGAGGTCCCGTACAGTCGCCGGCCATATGAACTCCCCCGGCCGAACACCGACCGGATCAGCGAAAATCCCGCACGCGGAGCGTCGAGCGTAGCCGCGTTTTGGGAACTAGGCTATTAGAACCAAACCATTCCGTTATCAAAGGGGTGGACGCGCAGCTTTTATCGGGATTTCAGGCTTTAGAAGTGTGAATCACAAAAACATGGCCGATTAGAATTGCCGTCTTCGGGTGTTGACCCCAAGTGTTCGAAGATGATGGTTGTGGGCAACCTGGCGATTCCAAGCGGTTGGCCCAGGCTGCCCCTCCGACAATCATAAGTGGTCATCTTGACCACGAGGGGGCCAAGGGCAACTGGCCACGCGAGCGGCGCTCCGCCGCTGATAAAAGGCCGTCGCAGCGGATGCGCGGGGGCTGTTGGGATCGCGGCGCAGGCGATAGCGGTCATTAAATGTTTACGTGTTGTTGAACCCGTGTGCTGTGTCATTCTCCGAGACGGGTAGCAGCAAGGGAAATCCCACACTGGCGCCCAGACGTGATATGCTGCTCGTCTGGGAGGATGACAGCAAACTGGGTTCGTTCTTACGTTTTACATAGTCAATTTTGCGTTCCTGAGTTTGCCCAAAGTTGAGGGGGCGTTTCTGCGCAAGCCCACGTTCATCGACCTGCGCAAGTCTCCACTACAACACGATGCCGTCTACAGAGGCCGCCGACAGAAACGTGAGTGAGGACGACCTTTTGACGCTGGGTGCACTCGCGGATAACTCCACCAGTGACATAAAACCAGACGCTAAGCCTGCAGTCTCAGTCCCGGTAGACGCATCATTAGAGGGTGGTCTAGCAGAACTAAGAGTGGCCATCACCATGCTTCTTAACATACAACGAGAGCAGATGATGCGATCAAGACCCACTCCTGCTGGAAGTACGCCCCCCAGGGACTTCCTAAGGCTCTCGCTTAGCGTTCCGGTTTTTTCGGGGTACGCAGATAGAAAGTCAGTTGCGATGTTCGTCTCGGAACTGCGGGACTACCAAGCTGCGTCGGGGATTGACGACGAAACCGTCCTCACCCGCCTTTTGCCGGTTGCACTGACAGACAGTGCAGCACTGTGGAGGCAAAGACAAACTAAATTCACAAGTATGTCAGATTTTGAGGCACGATTTAGGACGGAGTTCCTGCCTCCGGATTACAGCGTGCGGATTAAGGACGAGCTGCGCGCGCGCACGCAGCACCCGGAAGAGTCACTTATTGAGTTTGTAAGGGCTCTCCAGGGCCTGTACGATATCGCCGACGCCGCGGCACCGGACGCGGAGAAAGTACAACGCGCCATCCGCCAAAGCCACCCGCGTTTCCATCCCCATCTCAGGGGACGTACCTTTACGAATTTAGACGAGATGGCACGGGGGGCGATCACTATCCAGGCCGACATCCTCGCGGAACTAAGATACCGACCCCCTCCACCGCAGAACATGACTCTAGAACCATCATTTGCGTGGTCTGGAAACGCACGTGCACATAGAGTCGAGAGAGAACAAGGCGATTCCAAGCGGGCGCCCGTCCCCCGAACCCCAGATTCTTGTGCATACGAATCACGAACCCTAGACCCTCGTGCATACGAATCACGGAGGTGCAGCGGTTACGAAGGCACGCAATCACAACGCTACAGCCCCTCCATTGGTCAAGATGAGTTCTTGTCCTCTGGACCGGTAACGCGGAGCTTGAGAGAGGCAGAAGAGAGCGGGACACCGCACAAAGCCGACGGGCGGGTCACGCCCCGTTGTTTTCGATGCGACCAGCCAGGACACATACACCGGGACTGCAGCGAACGGCAGCGGCCGCCTCAGACACAGGGAAACGGCTACGGCCGGCGGTGGTAAGAAATTTCTACTCTCCGCCGGCCGCGTCAAAAACACAATCCACGAGATCGAGTCGCCGCAGCCGCCTCCGGGCCTCCCGGAGGCTCACACGGGCTCCGGGGACTGACGCTTTTCTATCGACCCTCGGAGGTCCTCCATCACTTTTTCTCCTCATAACACTCCTCGTTGTGAGACTCCCGGCGTGTCCGATTTTCCATGGACACCCGGGCGCCCAGCTCACACCGTTCGCGGTGTTGAGACTCCCGGCGTGTCTGCTCGTGCATCGACAACCGGGCGGCCAGCTCACAACACTTTCCGTCATGAGACTCCCGGCGTGTCCGCGTTCGCGTCGACAACTGGGCGCCCAGCTCACACCGTTCGCGGTCTTGAGACTCCCGGCGTGTCTGCTCTCGCATCGACAACCGGGCGGCCAGCTCATAACACTTTCACTCTTCGTCGTGAGACTCCCGGCGTGTCGGCTTTCACACCGACACCCGGGCGCCCAGCTCACACCGTTCGCGGTCTTGAGACTCCCGGCGTGCCTGCTGTTGCAGTGACACCCGGGCGGCCAGCTCACAACACTCTCCGTCATGAGACTCCCGGCGTGTCGGCTTTCACACCGACACCCGGGCGCCCAGCTCACACCGTTCGCGGTCTTGAGACTCCCGGCGTGTCTACTTTTGCACAGACACCCGGGCGGCTAGCTCATAACACTCTTCGCCGTGAGACTCCCGGCGTGTCGGCTTTCACACCGACACCCGGGCGCCCAGCTCACACCGTTCGCGGTCTTGAGACTCCCGGCGTGCCTGCTGTTGCAGTGACACCCGGGCGGCCAGCTCACAACACTCTCCGTCATGAGACTCCCGGCGTGTCGGCTTTCACACCGACACCCGGGCGCCCAGCTCACACCGTTCGCGGTCTTGAGACTCCCGGCGTGTCTACTTTTGCACAGACACCCGGGCGGCTAGCTCATAACACTCTTCGCCGTGAGACTCCCGGCGTGTCGGCTTTCACACCGACACCCGGGCGCCGAGCTCACACCGTTCGCGGTCTTGAGACTCCCGGCGTGCCTGCTGTTGCAGTGACACCCGGGCGGCCAGCTCAAAACACTCTCCGTCATGAGACTCCCGGCGTGTCGGCTTTCACACCGACACCCGGGCGCCCAGCTCACACCGTTCGCGGTCTTGAGACTCCCGGCGTGTCTCCTTTTGCACAGACACCCGGGCGGCTAGCTCATAACACTCTTCGCCGTGAGACTCCCGGCGTGTCGGCTTTCGCACCGACACCCGGGCGCCCAGCTCACACCGTTCGCGGTCTTGAGACTCCCGGCGTGCCTGCTGTTGCAGTGACACCCGGGCGGCCAGCTCACAACAATCTCCGTCATGAGACTCCCGGCGTGTCGGCTTTCACACCGACACCCGGGCGCCCAGCTCACACCGTTCGCGGTCTTGAGACTCCCGGCGTGTCTCCTTTTGCACAGACACCCGGGCGGCTAGCTCATAACACTCTTCGCCGTGAGACTCCCGGCGTGTCGGCTTTCACACCGACACCCGGGCGCCCAGCTCACACCGTTCGCGGTCTTGAGACTCCCGGCGTGCCTGCTGTTGCAGTGACACCCGGGCGGCCAGCTCACAACACTCTGCGTCATGAGACTCCCGGCGTGTCGGCTTTCACACCGACACCCGGGCGCCCAGCTCACACCGTTCGCGGTCTTGAGACTCCCGGCGTGTCTACTTTTGCACAGACACCCGGGCGGCTAGCTCATAACACTCTTCGCCGTGAGACTCCCGGCGTGTCGGCTTTCACACCGACACCCGGGCGCCCAGCTCACACCGTTCGCGGTCTTGAGACTCCCGGCGTGCCTGCTGTTGCAGTGACACCCGGGCGGCCAGCTCACAACACTCTCCGTCATGAGACTCCCGGCGTGTCGGCTTTCACACCGACACCCGGGCGCCCAGCTCACACCGTTCGCGGTCTTGAGACTCCCGGCGTGTCTCCTTTTGCACAGACACCCGGGCGGCTAGCTCATAACACTCTTCGCCGTGAGACTCCCGGCGTGTCGGCTTTTGCACCGACACCCGGGCGCCCAGCTCACACCGTTCGCGGTCTTGAGACTCCCGGCGTGCCTGCTGTTGCAGTGACACCCGGGCGGCCAGCTCACAATACTCCCCGTCATGAGACTCCCGGCGTGTCGGCTTTCACACCGACACCTGAGCGCCCAGCTCACACCGTTCGCGGTCTTGAGACTCCCGGCGTGCCTGCTGTTGCAGTGACACCCGGGCGGCCAGCTAACAACATTCTCGGTCATGAGACTCCCGGCGCGTCTGCCTTTGCACTGATCCCCGGGCGAACAGCTTCCACTGTTCCCGGTCCTACGCTACCCGAAGCAACTGCATTTGAGTTGGACCCTAATGCGATTCCCTTTCAGCCAAAGGCCGGCCCGATCCCCAGCGTCAGAGCCGCTTTGAAGTTCTCAACACCAAGGATGGTCGCTCTGGATGGCCGGCCGCTAATGGACTCGCACCAGTCGACGGAGGTAGGAACAACCTCACTAAACGAGGAACCGACAGTGCTCATCCCAGCTGTGAGTAGAATCGAATCTACACCCAAGTCTCTTGAACCTCGTATGACTCTGAATGTACTAGGTATACCAGTAGCCGCTCTTTTAGATACTGGAGCAAACATATCGCTTATTAAGGATGCTGTATTTGCGGAATGTAACAAGAGAAAGATACATCTTCGGTCAGCAAACGTGAAATTGCAAGTAGCATCGGGTTCCGTACTGCCTGCTGCCGGCGCAGTCAGGTTACGAATTTCCTTTCATGGTAGAAAACGAAGACAACGGTTCGTATACCTCCCAGAACTGCCGGTGCCCATGATCCTCGGTAGAGATTTTATTGCAGCGGAGCGGCTTTGCCCAGGCTGGATATTGGTTGGGTGGCGAAATGAAATTAACGCCGTTTACCAGACGGCAAGATTGTATTCGCGGCCAAGCGTTCCCGTTAAACTTTGCCGGGCATATGCCTTTACTTCCAGACAGCGTGCTCATAGCCGTGCAAAGGTGTTCCGGTGAAGACAAACAGAAGCAGCTCCAGCAACTGCTGGAACCCTTCTCGCCGATTTTCACGGAAAGACCTGGGAAAACCGATCTCCTACAGCACCGCATCGAAACCAAGGATGCACCTCCCCGGAGGTGCAATCCGAGACCCATAAGTGCTCACAAGCGCGAACTTCTTGATGCGGCGCTATTGGAAATGATCGACACAGGCGCAGTACGTCAGTCAAAAAGCCCGTGGGCTTCCCCGGTGGTCCTTGCTCCAAAGAAGGACGGCACAGCAAGGCTTTGTGTTGATTACAGGCGCCTAAATGAAGTGTCAGTCAGAGACAGTTACCCGTTTCCTAGTATTTCCTCAGTAATGTATGCCCTTGGAAACGCGACTCTTTTCACAACCCTCGATTGCAGCCGCGGATTTCTTCAAATCGAAGTTCATCCGGCTGATGTAAAGAAGACCGCATTCATTTGCCATAGGGGGTTGTTCGAATTCACTCGCCTTCCCTTTGGTTTGTCCAACTCTCCCGCCAGCTTTCAACGCCTAATGGACGTTGTCCTCGGTGACGCGAAGTAAGAGTTTGCGATGGCGTACATGGATGACGTAGTGGTCTTTTCACGAACATCCGAGGAGCATCTCGTGCACCTTCAGATCATACTCGAACGAATGAGTCAAGCCGGCCTTACGATTCATCCAGATAAAGTCCAGTTGGCATCGCCTGTAATCAACCTTCTCGGATTTGTTGTGGATAACGGAACGCTGCGGCCGAATGAAGATAAGCTGCGCGCAATAACGGAGTACCCACCCCCTTATGACGTCAAAAGCCTACAGAGATATCTCGGGATGATTGCGTTTTATAGAGATTTTATTCCGCAATGCGCGGAGATAACTGAACCTCTGAACCGATTGCTCCGCAAAAAAACGAAATGGTGCTGGGGGCAAGAGCAGCAAACCGCATTCGCGTGTCTTTCAAGGGCTGTGACTGAAAACGCGTGCTTAAACCTGCCCGACTTGAATCGTCCGTTCGTCTTGCAGACCGACGCAAGCGATTACGGATTAGGAGCAGTCCTTCTGCAGAAACATGACAGCGTTCTTCGTCCCGTAGCTTTCGCCAGTCATACGTTAACCGGAGCGGAGCGAAACTACTCAACAACCGAAAAAGAGTGCCTGGCAATTATTTTTGCGCTTAAGAAGTTTGACATGTACCTTGACGGCGCTTCGTTTAGCATTCAAACTGACCACATGGCTCTCTCGTGGCTCAAAGGGCTTCAAAACCCTGCAGAACGACTCGCTCGATGGGCCCTTTCGCTCCAGCGCTACAAATACACGATCGAGTACAAGCGTGGAGTGGCTAACCACGTTGCAGATGCGTTGTCCCGTGCTCCACTTCTCGGGCAGGAAATGCAGGTGGATCCCGACTTGGTGGCACTGGCCAATGCGGCGCCCATCACACCAGAGTCGCGGTGGGGAACCCTGGTGAGCAGAGAGGAGCTCCGAGCGGCCCAGCTGTCCGATGGACTTTGTCAGAAGGTGATGCACCAGCTGGCAGAAGAAAACTCAGCCGACGCTGGGAATCCCAGAGACTTGAACTAATACCTGCTCAGCAGCGACGGCATCCTGCTGCGATACATCCCCCAGGCGGACGATGGGTCCAGCGGCCCGCCATTCCGGTCTGTAATACCACGTAAACTGCGTAAGTCATTTATAAGATATATGCATGATCCCGCCTTGGCAGGCCACAGCAGTGGGAGCAAAACTTACGAAAAGTTGTCCCAAATTGCAACGTGGCCAGGTATGAGGCAGGATGTGATGAGGTACGCTCGTAGCTGCCCGGTTTGTCAGAAGGCAAAACCCCGAGGTGGCCAACCACCAGGTTTAATGCAGTCGGTCGAAAGCAAGTACCACTGGGAGTGTGTTGCCTGCGACGTTGTCGGTCCCTTTCCCCGTAGTCCACGCGGCAATCAGTATTTGCTAGTAGTGACCGACCATTTCACAAAATGGGTCGAAATGTTTCCTTTGCGCAAACTAGACTCTAAGAAAATCTGGGACTGTCTTCTCGAGACGTTCGCGCGCTTTGGCTTTGCCGCAACGCTTATTACAGACAACGCTTCTTATTTTGTTAGCAAGGTGTTCGTGGATGCGTGTAAGGCGCTGGGCATACGGCAAAAACGGACTTCGCCATACCATTCACAGGCGAATATCACGGAAAGAGTGAACCGTAACCTGAAGCAGATGCTTGTATCGCATACAGAACGACACAAAGACTGGGACGCGAAATTAGCAGAAATGGCATTCGCTACCCGCACAACAATCAACCGGTCCACGGGTTTCACTCCGGCCCAACTTAACTTTGGAAAAGAGCTCGTGTTTCCCCTGGGAAACGGCCTCCTTTGCACAGATCCTGCGAGCATGCAGCGCACAACCACGCAGTTCGCAGAAGATCTCCGGAAGCGTTTCACGGAGAACCTGCGTGAAGCTCGAGAGAGCCTCGACGTCTCGAGACTGCAGCAGGCAAACCAGTACAACAAGGGGAGGCGAAATCTGCAGTTCAAGGTAGGAGATCTGGTACTGAGGCGAACTCATCCGCTGAGTGATGCTGCTAGAGGCTTCACGGCCTCTTTAGCAAAGAGGTGGGATGGCCCCTACCGTGTTAGTAGCAAGCTCTCCAACCTGTCTTATGAGCTGGTGCATTGTGAATCTGGTGAAGTGTGCGGGTCTATTCATGTCGCGGACCTAAAAGCTTTCTATGAACCCGAGGAGGTAGATGTGTCGCAGGTTCCAGATGACGACTATCCGGACCACCTCTCGGAAGATTCCACACCGTCTCTACCGCGGTACAACTTGAGACGGCGGTGAAGACGACCGGGAGTAGCACGAGTTCTAAGTGTATTATCTTCATGCCCTCTTCGGTGTTTTGGGGGGGAGAAGAGAAATGGTCCGCGCTCCCGCATGCACAGTGGGACAGGCATCTTTCGTGTGCGCGGCTACTTTTTCCTACCGCGCCATGGCCTCATGTTGTTTTTAATTTCTAGTTCCTCGTGCCAGACAGCGGCGACGCAGCTCCCATCATCAGACCACCCCCCATGGCTGCATCGGTACTGTCCGGAAGTACTGACGTCGGACCCGTGCTCGCTCATCTGAGAAGACCCTTGCTGACCCAGAAGGAAGGCCCCCCCCCCCCCCCCCCCGAAGACCATCAAAGACCTCCTCTGTTTTCGTTTTTGGAAGGGGGGAGATGTGTGGGCAACCTGGCGATTCCAAGCGGTTGGCCCAGGCTGCCCCTCCGACAATCATAAGTGGTCATCTTGACCACGAGGGGGCCAAGGGCAACTGGCCACGCGAGCGGCGCTCCGCCGCTGATAAAAGGCCGTCGCAGCGGATGCGCGGGGGCTGTTGGGATCGCGGCGCAGGCGATAGCGGTCATTAAATGTTTACGTGTTGTTGAACCGGTGTGCTGTGTCATTCTCCGAGACGGGTAGCAGCAAGGGAAATCCCACATGGTATAACTGCTGATAAACTGGAGCTTGCTTTAGGCGTATATAAAGCAGCAGTGTGCGATCAATGCTTACAAATGTAAATACCCTATGTTTGATATGGTATTAGGCATGACAACAATGATCCCCCGGTAAGCGAGAAGTGGCCGACCAGGGAGCCATCTGCAAAGTCATCGCGTAGATAATTACCCTTTACGAAGCAACACGCTACTGAGCGCAGAACAATACAGTCTCTTCGATAAAATGCGTTCATGAAAAGTGCCTGATTCTTTATTCTGCTGTTATCTATAGCATATCTCTATAGATTAAATAAATGATTTCAAAATTGCTTGTCATTGTCTAGTCTAGGTTTAAGAAAGATTGTAAGAAAGCTTGTGCGTAGGAATACTTTTCGGGTAGGAAATATTTAAAATGACAAACCGGGTTGGGAAATAAAAAAAAAATTAGCACGTCAGACATATTATGCAGCGAAGATTTTCGATAAAGCGTTTACCTACAACCGGAGGCGGGATTGTAATCGGTCGTGCTTTAGATTCACGTTCCAAAACGCGGAATGCTATTAAACTTCCTGTGTCCACCCCTTTGATAACGAATGGTTTGGTCCCAATATCCCGACTCCCAGAACGCGGCAACGCTCGACGCGCCGCATGCGGGATTTTCGCTGCTCCTGTCGGCGTTCGGCCGGGGGAGCTCATATGGCCGGCGACTGTACCTCAAACCTCAGACCTCAAACCACAAGTGTGGTTGACCAGGTGTTGACAGCTGTGGTCATCATCTGATAACAACCACGTGATGTCGCAGGGTCCGAGCTTTGGACGACAGAGGGCGCTATAGGACTTGAATTGCGGCGCTCAGGGCCTCTCACGTGTGATGTCACAGGGTTCGAGCTGCGTCCGACAGAGGGCGCTCACGTGATGTCGCACAGGGTTTGTGCTGCATCCGAAAAAGCGCGCTGCGCTGCGGTCACATGATGGTCACGTGACATTATTTAAATCGCTGAGCGGTAAATGCATTTTAATCGCTAAAAAAGGCTCCGCAGCCGGCTTGAAATCGACCTCTCTACCTTAAAGGGCAACTCCGCTCAATTCCGAAAAAATTAGGCTTACATGTGATTCCATTTCACAAAGCACTACTAAACAGCTCCACATCTTCGGATTTGCGAAATGTGGAATATTATTTGTGCAATCTTAATTTGAACATCAGCAGATACCGAAACCGAAACTTCGGTTGGGTCAGGCAACATTGGTCTCGTGTCGTCAAAGTCATGGCTACGTCACGTCGAACCACGTGGTCTTGTGACGTTCGTGGGGGCGAGGGACAGGACACGCGACGCGGGCAGTTCGCTTCGCATGGCGTGGACGGTGATGGCCCGGCAGACAAGGGGAGGGGGAGAAGACGAAAGAGGAGAAGGGAATCAGAGAAACAGACCGATAAGCGCACAGGGCAGCGGAAACTAGCGCAACCGCGTTACGGTGATCACGTGGACGCCGTTCAGCCCAAGAACCTCCTTGGTTCAGCCAACACCGTGAGGAGAAACTCATGACGTCATCGTTCAATTTCGCTCTGAGAAGTAAAAACAAAAAAAAAACGTGAGAATGACGTAGTCATGCCTCTGACGTAGTGGCTCAACGTAGGCCGCTCCAACTCCGTCGCATCGACTGCGCTGACGATTGCGCCTCAAGTCGCACGCTGGAGTTGGCAGATTTCGGCGACTTGGCTCATTTGAAAGTTTGCTGGCCAGTTTATTAAATATATAGACGGAACTAGATCATAATATTTGACATGGGGTCTTCCTATATGATACTGAAGAGGGCTGCATAGTTTTCTAAATATCAAAAATGGAGCGGAGTTGCCCTTTAAGCACAGCAGCTCGACACCCTACCCTCTGAGCTACGAGCACATTGCTCCCCAGACCGCTTAACTCGTCTTAGTTGTCCGTGTGTGTGTGCGTGCAATTCAGATCACGTGTTTTCCTGCAACTTGGCTTTTGTAATGCGGTTAAAAAACAGGATGCGTCATTGCCGCAGGTCATGTGACGATGGTCGTGTGACGTAATGCATCGCTGGGCGCTAACGTTGCTCGTCTTCCTATCACGTGATTTCGCGCGCGCGATTCAAGCGGTGTTCGCGGCCCCGTAGCCTCGTGGCGCCCCCCATTACTGTCGCATGTTTACGCAATGTCCTATACATATGTGGTATATGACGACGGCGCACCGTCATTATGGCGGTGACGCTCGCGTCCGTCAAGTCTCTTCTCACATTCATCATGGGCTTTTTTCTAATTGTCTGCGTGATCACCATCGGCGTCAGCATGTCGAACGCGACCCTGCACGGCAATTGCACGCTTGAGATTAGTCTGAACAAGGAGATGAAAGTACATCAGTGTCCTGCATCCGTGCTAGCAATCCATGTATGGTCAAAAGAGGGCTATCCGAAAAGAGCCGGTGTAAATTTGGACAGGAATCAGACTGAGGCGCTGAAGCACTGTCTCAATGAGCTAGACGTTCTTGCTCCCCGGAAATATGATCTCGAGTGTAAAGACAGCTGCATCATCAGCGAGTCCATGTAGCTTCGAAGATGTCCTCTGAACATCTATCAAATTAGGCGACTGATCGGAGGAAGGAAAGCCTCATTGTACGGAATAAATCTCGATCGTGAAGCTATATTGCTCCTGTCCAAATTTTTGAATAAAAAAATGATAGAACTCATTACGCGTGTGTGTGTGTTTCGCGCGATCTGTGTGCACACAGAGTCCACGATCGCTCGACGCATCGGGTAAAGGACGCGAACATTTTTTTTTCTTCATCTCTTTTATTGCTCAAAATCTTTCGCATTAACCCAACTGTTGTGCGAGGAATCGTAGCGCCTCCATTTTACGAGGTATTGCAGATGGGGCGCTCGTGGGCGTCTCAAAATCTTCTCCACGATCCAGGTCTTGTATTCGGCCAGGGGAACGCGCTGCAGTTCTGCCTCGTAAAAAAAACCGAGAACGGGCTCTTTTCTCACCATATCGACTAGGTGGTAGGTATTGGGCGCACCTAGTCGAATTCAGTCCACGATAAACACCTCGTCCGTAAACGACTGCTTGTACTTCTTCAAGCGAACGCGAAGATCTTTGGAGATGCACACATGCTCACTCACGCGAAATTTAGGTATTTTCACGTGACCGGGATCAGGGAACAAGTGAAAGAAAAATTCGGTCTGGTTCTGTGGAGTAACATCGACCCGCCTAGCGTTCATTGTCCTGTGGTGGCTAAAATTATAAGATTTGACGATTTCCGGGAGGATTTCAATAAATCGTTTGGTTCGTGCATAGTCAAAGTACTTGTAAACCCGACTCATTATGGTGCGTTGTACGCGTTCCACTATCGAAGCCTTTTGCTTCGAATTCACGGAATACAATTTAATGTCGTTTTTCTCCAGAAACGAGAGGACCAATCTTCCGTAAAATTCACGACCACGATCCGTACATAAACGCTTGCTTTTCCCCATTTTGGGAAAGACAATTTTCAACGCCCTGACAACTTCCTCGCCCGTCTTTCGAGCTATGGGGACGACGGTGAGAAATCGTGAGAACGTATCAATCACAAACAAAATATATCGTTTTCCATCGTTGTATTTGGCAATTTTTTGAATTTCCATTAGGTCAGCTTGATAGACGTCTCGCAGTCGCAAGGATAGCGCTTTGCGGTAAACTCGAGGGCGCTTGGTTTTCCTGAATAGCGTATATGCGTCCAATCCTTCCAGAAACTTTTCCGCCGTTCTTCGTCCCGTATGTCGTGCGAGCTTGTTGATTCCACCGCAAGAGGCTGGATGACTTGCTTCGTAGTAGACGGGTTTGCTCCCTTTCTTTTGTGACGAAGACATGCTTTCTGGGCGCACCGCTTTGTTGGTCAGTAGTTGCGAGCTCGAAACGCTGTCAGGTTCAGGTGACGATTGATGAGAGAGGAAATGGCGCCTCTCATCCAGGGAGGCTGCCTGTTGTACAGCTCGTAGTGCAGAAGCTCTACAATGCTGGATTCCTCGATCGGCTCTCCGTGAACCACCAGCGTTCCCTCAGCGGTGTAGGCAATAGACCCTTTCCGAAATTCAGTGCCATCTGGTGGCTGAAATGGCGGTTTAACTTTCGCCATACGAATGGCGGCAATGAACCCGTAGCCTGCAGTATTTTATCGGGCACCGGCCCTTTTGCATGTCAACGGCAGACGAGAATAAACTTTTCGCTATACAGGTTTTTCTGGATCATCTCTTCCAGCGTCGATTCCCACAACGATGCAACCAGTCAGAACGAAGCGCCAACCCAGACAGACGCCTTGATAAAGTTCTATAAGTCAAGGGGTTTCGAAGTCGATTTTGTGCCACTAACAGGTTCACGGGCTCGAATTAGAGAAATGAACACTTACGCAGCGCTTGCATTGAATTCCGGTTTCGCAACATGCTAACGTCTAGAATGTATAGGCCTCGAATCCTCAGCTTAGGAGTATCTTCAACATGTTCCTTCATCAGTAAACAGAAAGCCGCCATTGGTATGGCACACATGCCATTTTTCAGATGATGATGATAATGATCAAAGTAGCCAGACTGAATTTCGGAAAGGGTCTATTACCGAGGAAATCGCGCCGAGGAGCGTCTTGACCTTCGCTCGGTGTCGTGGGTGAAAAGCAGAAAGAATTTCCTCGTCGTTAAAGTAATCCTTGTCTAGAAATTCTTCCATGCTTTCTCGTCCAGGCACTGCGAGGCACGAGGTGCGGCGGTAAAAACGGGGTCAGCAGGAGCCGGTTCGGTCGCCGATGGGGTCGGTGACCCAGTCCGCTGCTCTGGGAAAGCGGTACGAAGGCGCTTCGGCGAAGTGACCGAAGAAGAAGACGCACCTCGACGAATGGTCGCCCGCGCTTTGGGGGTCCTTCTTTTAAAGCGATCGTGATTTACGATGGTCACTGGCAGGTTCTCTTTGATCAATAACCTCGTGACGCGATCGAGATGAACCGGAACTGGCAATTTTTTTTGAGCGTGAAACTAAATAGGAAACCAGGTCCACAATTTTCGATCCCTGTAGAGGTTTTTCGTCGATCGAAATTTCCAAGGTTTTCGGGTCCCAGGTGCCTCAGTAGAGCCAGAAACTATCGACCCTTTTGTTTGTAGGTTTTGCTCAAGTAAGTGACTATGACGGAAGGGTCGTCCGCACGCTGTTCCTCGCTCGTCTGCGTTGTCCGTTCTTCCCTGATGGGTGTCGCTTTAACCTCGTCGATCTGTGCGCTACTCTCATTCGACGTGTACAGACGTAACATTTTGTGTAGCGTTTGAACTATTTCATTTAGCTTGATGTCGTCCGGTTCGTCGTCTTCCTTCAGAATCTCGGGAATAATGGCGACGACGACAAGCCCAGATCCTCGTTCTTGATACTGTTCGAGGCGAGCAGAGATCTCGGCGCATGCAGTCTGTAGAGCATCGCGAATGCTACCTTCGGCCCAGACCGTGTGCACTAAAGAATGAAAGTAGTGCACGCTGAATTCGAATTCGTCGTCGCCATTGAGACGAGTCATTTCCACGGTTAGTGTGATGAAAAAACGCAATGGCATTTCATAATGCCTAAAAACATTGGCCATTGCGTCGGACTGAAGCCGAAGGACCGTGGATACATCGTGAGACTCGTCGTCGCGCTCGTGCAAATGCATATCATAACGCGCGGTAAAGTTTCGAAAGGCGCACAGCGAGTTGATGAAGGGAAGGCAATCTTGCGGCGGGATATTGTGAACCTGATCCAGGTGAACTTGTAACGACTCCGCGCTGGAGTACGACTGCCGCTCTCGCGCATCCCACAAGTGGCAGGTTACCATTTGTTTTAATTGTTCCGCGTGACTCACACGTTTTTAGTCAGAGTGTTAGAAGGTAACAACGGGTGACCGCTCGTCACCGATGGTTTTTTTCCATTTATAGTCCGGTCACTGCCTTCATCTTCTGGATGTCTTCCTCGTTGATCTCGGCGAATCGTTTCGGTAAAAATACTTTTACGACGTCGCTCCCGAGTTGGAGAGTAACACAAACTGATGTTCCGTAACGGGTGTCCGTTCGCCTCACATCCAGCACGGGTATCTTGACATTACACGGAATGGTGGTCATGCTTACGAAGACAGAGGATGACGACGCTCGCAGTGAAGACAGCTTGTTCAGGATCCCGTGCATTTTGAATTTACCGCGGAGAAGGCGGCGCCGATGGCTCGAGGTGAGATGACAGGTCTGAAAATAATCACGTTATTACACGGCGGACCTGCAAAGCTTTTTCTCGCATTACCTTTCTTCCGCGGAGAGAAAGCAGTGAACGGAGACAAGCGGATGAACCCTTGACAATTATACCAAGTGGATTACGAAATGACGACTCGCCGTGAATCAACACGTGCGTCACTATATATGAAAAAAAAAAACAAAAAAACACGAGACTGAAAAACAAAAGCGAACGAGCGGATTGTCAACACAACGTATTTAATTTGCATATAAAAAATCACATTCCGAGCTCTCGATACACGTCCAAACATGCCTAGACTTGTTCCTGTTAGGTACATACAGTCGGCACGGAATGAAAAGCGAACAATGGGTGCATGGTTTTCGCTAGATGCTGCACCACCTGGACCAGATGGGAGCTGCAAGAAGATGGCTCCTCGTTCGATGTGTTAGACTCTTACTCAGTGTATCAAAACCTTCGGTGTTGCGTCTCTAGGTGACTCAGCGTGGGTCGAAAACCATGTGATTCATGTTCGCGGTTCATTCCGTGCCGACTGTAGGTACTTGGGTAAACATTGTGGTTTGGGTATACGTTCGGGCGTCGTTATAAACCGCACTGTTCCGACGCGTGTGAGCATTTATCGTGAAGCAAAAGCCGCGCGAGTCTCCCGCCGCACGGGAATGTGCTTCGCGCGAGTACTTAGAAACGTGTCTGCGATGCCTTCTTATCACTCGTGTACGAGCGTAGCATGCATGGTCACCGACATGTCTTCGGGCCTGGACAAATTTCGTTTCCAAACGCCGGCGTCCTTCACGATGATTGGATCCTCTAAATCGGCAAAAGCACGTATATTCGCAAATTGTTGAGATTTAGAAGAAAAATGTTCGACAAAGAGTTTCACGTCGCCTACTTCGTTTTTGTTTCCCCAGAGCTGGTTTTCGGAGACGAGCGGGGTCATTTTCACCGATGAGATCCCGCAAAATTTAGACCCCGAAAGAAATTCGCTGATCATATTCGACGACTTTCTAGCGAATCGAACGAAGCTCAAAGACATTTGTGAATATTTTATAGGAGCTGCTCATCGCTATAATGCTTCGGTCATTTTCATCACGCAGAACATGTTCCTCCAAGACGCGTACTTTAGAACAATAAGCCTAAATTTTTCGACCTTAATTATATTCCGTTCAGTTAGGATTGCCGATCAGCTCCAAGTGCTATCCCTACAGCTCATTGGGGGTAGCAGGTGGCAGGTTCTACCGCGTATATATTCGGACGCGTGTAGAACGCCGTTCAGTTACATTCTGATCAACCTATCGCACACTTGTCCCGATAATTTCCGTGTGAGAGCAAAACTCTTGCCGGACGAGGGTCCGGAAGTCGTGTACGACACGTCCGTCTTCTAATGAACCGCATCACCAAGCACGCAAGATTCTTGTACCTGTTGTCGGAAGCCAAATCGTGTAGGCAAAGGGAATCACTACTACGTCACGCCAAGGAGGAGCATCTGAACATAATTAGGTAAATTTGTTTAAACCTGTGCGCCGGAAACCTCCCTCTCTCCGCAGCTATAAAAAAGAAAGTGAAGAGATTTGCACCCGTTATACGGTGACTGGGAAATTGAAAAGACACGCACAAGAACGTAAGAGAGACGTTGGTATTGAAGGGAGGTTTCCTACCCCTGATCCTTCCTGCTCTTCTAGGCCTCATATCAACGATCGGGGGAAGAGCCATCGCAAAGGCTATCGGAGTCTGAGAAGCACGAAAAAGTACCATTTCGTACCTTACACAGAGAACATTCCCGAGATTCTGAAAGAAGACGACGAACCGGACGACATCAAGCTAATGAAAATAATTCGAGCGCTACACAAAATGTTACGTCCGTACACGTCGAATGAGAGTAGCGCACACATCGACGAGGTTAAAGCGACCCCCATCAGGGAAGAACGGACAACGCAGACGAGCGAGGAACAGCGTGGGGCCGACCCTTTCGTCATAGTCAATTATTTGAGCAAAACCTACAAACAAAAGGGTCGATAGTTTCTGGCTCTACTGAGGCCGGTGCTCACCTGGGACCCGAAAACCTTGGAAATTTCGGTCGACGAAAAACCTCTACAGGGATCCAACATTGTGGACCTGGTTTCCTATTTAGTTTCACGCTCAAATAAATTGCCAGTTCCGGCTCATTTCGATCGCGTAACGAGGTTATTGGTCAAACATAACCTGCCAGTGACCATCGTGATTCCCGATCGGTTTAAAAGAAGGACCCTCAAAGCGCGGGTGACCATTCGCCGAGGTGCGTCTTCTTCTTCGGTCACTTCGCCGAAGCGCCTTCGTACCGCTTCCCCGGAGCAGCGGAGTGCAGGATCACCGATTTCATCGCCGACCGAACCGGTTCCTGCTGATCCCGTTTCTACCGCACCACCTCGTGCCTCGCAGCGCCTGGTCGAGAGAGCATGGCAGAAATTCTAGACAAGGATGACTTTAACGTCGAGGAAAGTCTTTCCGCTTATCACTCACGACACCGAGCGAAGGTCTAGACGCTCCTCGGCGCGATTTCCTCGGTAATTGCCTACACCGCCGAGGGAACGCTGGTGGTTCACAGAGAGCCGCTCGAGGCCCCAGCATTGTAGAGCTTCCGCACTACGAGCTGTACAACAGGCAGCCTCCCTGGATGAGAGGCGCCATTTCCTCTCTCATCAATTGTCACCTGAACCTGACAGCGTTTCGAGCTCGCAGCAACCGACCAACAAAGCGGTGCGCTCAGAAAGCATGTCTTCGTCACAAAAGAAGAGGAGCAAAGCCGTCTACTACGAAGCAAGTCATACAGCCTCTTTCGGTGGAATCAACAGGCTCGCACGACATACGGGACGAAGAACGGCGGAAAAGATTCTAGAAGGATCGGACACATATACGCTGTTCAGGGAAACCAAGCGCCCTCGTGTTTACCGCAAAACACTATCCTTGCGACTGCGAGAAGTCTATCAAGCTGACCTAGTGGAAATTCCAAAAATTGCCAAATACAACGATGGAAAACGATATATTTTGTTTGTGATTGATACGTTCTCACGATTTCTCACCGTCGTCCCCATAGCTCGAAAGACGTGCGAGGAAGTTGTCAGGGCGTTGAAAATTGTCTTTCGCAAAATGGGAAAAAGCAAGCGTTTATGTACGGATCGTGGTCGTGAATTTTACGGAAGGTTGGTCCTCTCGTTTTTGGAGAAAAACGACATTAAACTGTATTCCGTGAAGTCGAAGCAAAAGGCTTTGATAGTGGAACGCGTACAATGCACCATAATGAGTCGGGTTTACAAGTACTTTGACTATGCACGAAGCAAACGATTAATTGAAATCCTCCCGGAAATCGTCAAATCTTATAATTTTAGCCACCACAGGACAATGAAAGCTAGGCGGGTCGATGTTACTCCACAGAACCAGACCGAATTTTTCTTTCACTTGTTCTCCGATCCCGGTCGCGTGAAAATACCTAAATTTCCCGTGGGTGAGCATGTGCGCATCTCCAAAGATCGTCACGTTCTTTTGAAGAAATACAAGCAGTCGTTCACGGACGAGGTGGTTATCGTGGACCGAATTCGATTAGGGTTGCCCAATACCTACCACCTAGTCGATATGGTGAGAAAAGAGCCCGTTCTCGGCTCTTTTTACGAGGCAGAACTGCAGCGCGTTTGCCTGGCGAAGACAAGACCAGGATCGTGGAGAAGATATTGAGACGCCGACGTGTGCCCCATCTGCAATACCTTGTAAAATGGAGGCGCTACGATTCCTCACACAACAGTCGGGATAATGCGAAGGATTTTGAGCAATAAAAGATATGAAAAAAAAAAAATGTTCACGTCCTTTACCTGATGCGTCGAGCGATCGTGGGCTCTGTGTGCGCACAGATCGCGCGAAACACACACACACGCGTAATGAGTTCTATCATTTTTTATCCAAACATTTTGACAGGAGCAATATAGCTTCACGATCGAGATTTATTCCGTACAATGAGGCTTTCCTTCCTCCGATCAGTCGCTGAATTTGATAGATGGTGAGAGGATATCTTCGAATTTACATGGACTCCCTGATGATGCAGCTGTCTTCACTCTCGAGATCATATTTCCGGGGAGCACGAACGTCCAGCTCATTGAGAAAGTGCTTCAGCGCCTCAGTTTGATTCCTGTCCAAATTTACACCGGCTCTTTTCGGATAGCCCTCTTTTGGCCATACACGTATTGCTAGCACGGATGCAGGACACTGATGCACTTTGATCTCCTTGTTTAGACTCATCTCAAGCGTGCAATTGCCGTGCAGGGTCGCGTTCGACATGCTGACGCCGATGGTGATCACGCAGACAATTAGAAAGGAGCCCATGATGAATGCGAGAAGAGACTTGACGGACGCGAGCGTCACCACCATAATGACGGTGCGCCGTCGTCATATACCATATATATATATATATAAGACGTTGCGTAAACATGCGACAGTAATGGGGGCGCCACGGGGCTACGAGACCGCGAACACCGCTTGAATCGCGCGCGCGAAATCACGTGATAGGAAGTCGAGCAACGTTAGCGCCCAGCGATGCATTACGTCACACGACCATCGTCACATGACCTGCGGCAATGACGCATCCTGTTTTTTAACCGCATTACAAAAGCCAAGTGGCAGGAAAGCTCGTGATCTGAATTGCACACACACACACACGGACAACTAAGGCGAGTTAAGCGGTCACGGAAGCAATGTGCTCGTAGCTCAGGGGGTAGGGTGTCGAGCTGCTGTGCCCAAGGCAGAGCCTTTTATACTGGGAGAGTTCGGCGGTCTATTGATCCAGCCGCCAGTCTGGCAACTGTGCGCATCGCTTTCCGAGTTTCGTTGTCCGCCATGATGTGCCTTGTCGTCTGGAGCCGGCAGCCGTCTGACTAGCGTGGAGCGAGAGACAACGGTGAAAATGATTGTTCTGCGCTCTGCGAGAAGTTACAAGAAAGCGTTATGGGGTGCTGTAGTGCCGTTGGGTGCTCGAACAGCGCGAAAAAAGGGTTCCGGATGTGTCGGTTCCCACAAGGAAAAGAAAACCGTGCAAGGCACAAGATCCGGGAGGCCAAAACAAAGAGGGCTAAGTAGATGCCGACTTCGAGTTCGTGATTGTGGGAGGTAATTTTATAATTTATTTATTTTGTGAGTTAAAAGCGTTTTATTTTGACTAAAACTGTGCGGCGACTTGACGCGGCAGCGTCAAGTACGGCTCTGCGTCAGGTGAGAGTGTCCGTTGATCACGAAGCCGTTTCCTGCCGCGCAAGACCTGATACTTGCAAGCGGCCTAGCTTGCGAACTTTGAATGTGTATACTGTATTTCAGTATAAGGGGGGGGATCGGGGGCCGAGTGGATAGCGCACACCAGCTCGGAGAACGGGGCGAGAAAGCTCGCGCTGGCAGAACCCAGGATCTCAATTCCCACCCCTGCTTGTTTCGATCTGGATGAGCATCGTACCGGCGTGCGGTCGTGTATCACTACTGCGTGATGCACGTTAAGGACCCCAGGTTAGCGGTTGTACTGCACTGGCTAAATTTCTCGCCGGTTAAGGCAGACCAAGTTTTAATCTGTATAAACATACACACCACCCAAATTTTTTTTTTCAGTAAGTGCGAGCGGAGCCGATCGCTGCAAACGCATGCACGTCGCGCTGAACGACGCGTGCACTGTACGAGCGCACGCACACCGCCGGTGTGATGTATCTGCTTATGCTATAGCAGATGGCGGGACATGTTGGGAAGCGCGCGGTCCCCGCGTGCTGGGAGCGCGCGGTTTGAAAGAGCACGGGTCTCGGTCAGTCGGGAGCCATGATTAAAACGATCGAGTCGAGCGACTAACGGCTGCAACTGGGTCTTACTCGCGATACATCACAGCCGGCACGTTCAAAGCATGCAGCTCGCTCTCGTAGGTTTCTCTATACGCTCGAGTTTTTAGAAGCGGCCTCGCAGCTCCGCTTCGCCGTCTCGCAAGCTCTTTTGTTTCGCTAGCGATACCTTTATTTTAATTTTGTTTTTTAATACACGTAGTAAATACTTACCTGCATTTTAATACACGTAGTAAACACTTACTTGTCATGCCCTTTTTTTTGGTGCACTTCGCAGGCAGTGAATTCGAAAGCGGTCGTAGAAATCAAATATCAAAATCAAAATCGTAGAAATCAAAAATCAAAATCAACGTGATGACGACGCTGCTTCTTCGCAGCAAACCAAACAATGTAGAACAAAAAAAGGCCGGCAGCTGAAGAAGCACGGCGGAAAATCACGATCGGTTCGTCATATTCCGCACAACGATGCACAAACCTTGTGATGTGGTGAACAGTCGGGGAGCGATCCAGACAACCGAACTTACCCACTGATAAATCCCCACTAGGCCGCTGAGCTGAGTCGGAAGTCGGGCGTTTTTGAGCGATTCCCCATTCATAAATGAGTGCCGTTCGTAAATGGACAGTTTCTTTGCTAATTTTTACATAAATAAAGCACCGAATCACATAATGCTTGTTTTCCGACTCTCTCCTCACCGGAACAAAAGCGAGAGCGGCAAAACCTACACGCGTATACATCGCACGTCAATGGGTACCCACTGGCCGGGAGACACGTCATGGCGGGAGCGGAACCCACTGAATCCGCTAAACCTAGCGGGCTGTAACCCCCTCCCATCCGCCAAACTCTCCCAGTATAAAAGGCTCTGGCCCAAGGTAGAGAGGTCAATTCCCAGCCGGCCGCGGAGCCTTTTTTAGAGATTAAAATGAATTTACCGCGCAGCGATTCAAATAATGTCACGTGACCATCATGTGACCGCAGCGCAGCGCCCTCTTTCGGATGCAGCACAAACCCTGTGCGACATCATGTGAGCGCCCTCTGTCGGACGCAGCTCAAACCCTGTGACATCACACGTGAGACGCCCTGAACGCCGCAATTCAAGTCCTATAGCGCCCTCTGTCAGACGAAGCTCGGACCCTGTGACATCACGTGGTTGTTTTCAGATGATGACCACAGCTGTCAACACCTGGTTGACCACGCTTGTGGTTTGAGGTTTGAGGGCTGAGGTTTGAGGATGGAGGTCTGAGGTTTGATGTACGTGACCTCACACCTGTACCGCGTACCTCGGGGGGTGGGACCCGGGCGAGCTCCGATTGGTCACTGGCCAACGCCCATGCCCTGTCATTGGTCCCTGGGATGGGAGAGAGGGAAGGGGTCCCGCCCTGCGGCTTTGTGATTGGTCGGGGCTGGCCCCGCCGCCTTGGGGCTTTGATTGAAAGGTGGCCGAGTTGGTACAGGTTTTCTACTACTCTATGTCCTACCTTTACTAAGACACCCACACCCTAAAAAAAGTCTGTGCGTATACTTCCCCGTACAGCTCTCGGAGAGCCACTCACCGCAACTCACGGAGACAGCTCAGCGAATGACGATGCCGATACATATGTTTAGACCAAAAAACGCAGCCTGAGTTGTGACATTAAGCAATGCAAGCGTGACGTTTTGCATTGCTTAATGTCACAACTCAGACTGCGTCTTTTGGACTAAATGTATGTTTCGGCATCGTTATTCGCTGAGTTGCCTCCGTGAGTTTCCGTCATTGGCTCTCCCTGTGCTGTGCGTGAAAGTATACGCAGACTTTTTTTAGAGCGTATACGGTCCATACAGACCCTATAGGGTGTCTACACAGAATATATATGGTGCCGATAGGGTGCCTGCAGAGAACCCATATAAGGTCTACAGGCAGTCAGTGTGGGGTCATCAGGGAAGCCATTCAGTGTCTACGCAGGGTCCTTATGAAGTCTGCAGATATGCCATACAGGGTCTGCATGGTGTCCCTACGGGGTCCGTAGAGAAGCCACTCAGCTTACAAAGGGTATAGCTACGGGGTCCGCAGACACCAACGTTAATAGAACAACTCAGTTGGGATACTGCCATAGAGCCTGCAAGGTATATGTACAGACGGTAGCGAAACTTGGGCCAAAACACGGTACAAAACCAATTACCAGCGACATCAACCTAGAGGGTCACGTGGTTACGGTGCGTTTGAAGCGCGACTAGGAGAAGTAATGGCAAACTATACACAAATAAAATTATATTAAATTAACTTATAGTAAGATGCATCTTTAAATGTTGTATATTATTGTTAGTTATCGAAATAAGGTTTATTGTGCTCGAAAAAAGCAGAAATAGCTTTTTTACTAATAATATACTAACTTGTTCTTAGCGCCGTCTGAATTCCACAAGCAACAAGGCTGGCTTGTGATAGCGATAATTTGCAGAGTGTTAATGCTGCGCGAAGGGGCCGGCTTTCGACGTCCGTCCGCTTGCTGTTTATCAGGACTCCACGTGATTTTTGAATTGTTCTACCGGTACTTTAGACAGTTTTAAAAGTTTTGTTCGCTCAGCGTGATTACCACAGTTGCGTGCGTGGGAGCGTAACATCAGAGTGATAAAGGATCAGTCGCTTTCGTGTGGTTGGACGCTGCTACGTCCGACGGGCTCAACGTCCTTTGTGACAATGAGTTCCGCACGTTATGCAACGAGACGTTGCTCCGTAAAAGAATGCCGAAGAGACGGCCGCGCGGCTGGCGTCTCGCTGCATCGGTTTCCTATCGACACTCGAAGGTGAAATTCTGTTATTGTCAGTGAGATACCTGCTGTGTTGTGTTATGTTATGCCCCCTTTTAAAGTATTCTCCTATCTGTTAGTTTTCATGAATCTATCAGGATTGGCTGGATGTGCACAATGACAAATAACAAAGCTACACTCGGCCCACTACTGCACTGCCTGGAGGCGTGGCGTGTTTTTACTAGAAATGTTTAGCTTCGAATTCGCTCTGACTTTGAGCGTTGTTTGCGCTCATTACAAAAGCACCGAGGATAATCGAATTTACCTGAACAACTTTGGCCCTCTAGAGTATGGGGTCATAATCATCGACGCTCTAATCAATATGCTTTTATGTTATCAAACTTTTTCCTGTTCTTGGTTTTAAAAAACCTTGTACAATTTGGCAAGGAATGTAAGTTCTTATTGGCTACAATTTACATATTTATGAACATCCTTAGAGTTTACTGATCTGGGACATTTGTCACGTTGCAGCATCAAACAAAGGCCGCCGCAATGACAAGAGAAAGATGGACACAATGAGAGCCAAGGTACGACAGATAAAACAACGAAACAAGAGGCTGCAAAGAAGGCTGCACCGGCAGCGCCAGGTGAGGACTGTTGACGAAGTAGTTGAGACTATCTGCGTTCATGTGTCTCCAGCCGTCGCTGCACTCGTTGAGGCCCAGCTGAGGATGAGGGATGTAAGCCGGTTTGGTCGAAGATGGTGCAGGCAGAACAAGGCTTTGGGTTTGGGCCTCTTTTTGATGGCTCAAAAGGCCATAAGTATATTTTATGCGCCGGCTTAGGTTGTCATCACTCCGATCACTATGTGGCTTCAGTGTGGTCCATTGAGAATTGGATTTTACTCCGACATTTTCGAGCTGGTAAAGAGGCGAGCAACTTCCTTTTCATGAGCCGATCGGGCCAGCAGCATAGTCTTTGATGAGATGCACATTAAAAGAGAAATCTCAGAAAACCCCTCATCTGGCTGGTTCGAAGGACTTGAAGAACATATAATGGCGCGCAAGGTGAAAACCTGTCAAACAAGGCTCTCGTGTCTATGGCAAAAGGAATCCGAACATCATGAAAGCAGTCACTTGGCTACTTTTTGTAGCGTGAGCTACACAGCCCGAGGTTGAGCAGTACCGCGTGGCTCGCATAATGAGCCGTGCTCCATGCTGCGCATGCGCGAGGAGCAGTGATGTCACACGGCGCACAGCTGGCGCGCCGGAGCCGCCGCCGCCGCTCGCTCCGCCGCCGCCGCGCCCGCCTCGCCGGTCTGCGCGTTCCAGAGGAGTGACGTCATACCCGCGGCAGACGCACTGGCGCCGCCGCGTGCCCAGCTGTGCGCCTCCGTTGCACAGTAGCCAAGTCTGACGCTGCACCGGAGCCGCTTGATAGCGCCGCTCATTTTGAGTGCATAAGCTCACGCTACATATATCCTGGCGTAACCGAGCTAAGCCAGCCCGGTTTTTTTTTTTTTTTTTGCACATAAGGGCACGACTACCTATGTCCTACAGGATCTTCTTTTCCAGCGCTACAGCTCCCTTGTGAATGTTGGCCTGGAGGCAGTAGCTGTGGTATGTGATGAGGGGAGTCAGAACGTCTTCCTTTTTTCATGCCTTGTGATTTCCGAGAAGCCTTACATAGATGTCAATGGCAAATCTCTCTTTTTTTTTTGACGCTCCGCACCTGCTGAGGTGCCTCAGAAAATTGTTTTTTTAAGTATGACTTCAAAGTTTGTGATCGCGTAGTGAAATGCTTGTACATAAAGAAAGCTTAATAAAAGGACCTGACACTTGAGATCAGTTCTATGCCCAAGCTGAACGAGAAGCACTTTAATTTCACGTTCTGCTCAAAGATGTCGGTGAAACTAGCGGCCCAAGCGTTTAGCCATGACTGTGCTGCTGCAATGTGTGACTTTCTAACGTCCTAGCAATTGCCAGCTGCTGCTATTCATACAGAGAGATTCATTAAAAAAATTCGGCCGTCTCTTTGACAGCCTGAATAACTCGCACAAATTTTACAAGACGGCCTTTTCCCTTGTAATTTATAATGGCTCTGTCCATGGAGGGTCCATGAGGCAGCCAAACTGCATTCGTGGCTTCTGCTTGACTATGAGGATGCTCTGCGATCTCCTCACAATTAATTATGGTTTTGTCCAGCTTTTAACCCGCCACTGGAACCAGGATGAGCTTGAAAACACCTTCGCCATCATGCGTTCAAATTCTGGCGCAAACGCAAACTCTTCTTCTCGTCAGTTTTAGTCTGCGTTCAGGCATCTTTTGATTAGCAACTGTTCAAGTGGACGGAAAAATCAAACTGCGCTGAGGACATGATGGAACCAACCCCCTGAAATTTCTGCGAGTGGGTAGCATACTACGCTTGGGCACCATTGTGGTCAGTTTGCCTTGCTGCGTACCCGACCCGGACGAATACCAGGGAGCCAAAGGTTTCAAGAAAAAGAAACTACATTTAATTGGACACGGACGAGATGATCAATACACTAACATTGTTACCGGCGGCGCTTGAGTCCGGGCAACAACTGCCTGCGCGCCGCCTCTGATCGGGTGCGCACTTTCGGCCCCGATTTGATGTCCAGGGTGCGCGGCCAATGACGTCACGGACGTTCAAATGATATTTGGTGTTCCTTGACGCAAACGCGTTTTCTTTTGGATGCTGCCGACTGCATTTCAAAACGTCGGTCGGTCGGCGAGTGTGCGCGCGTGGTCGGGTGCTCGGCGGCTCGGCGGTGTACTCGCTGGTGTGTGTCGACGTGCCGCCTGTGCTCGTCGCGTATCAACTGCCGACATCCAGAAACAGTGTTTTTTTTAATTTCGTTCGCCCGGTGCCGTCGGTCACTCCTGTTGGAAGATTCGTAGTGACTATCGTACCGTCCGACGGCACTTCTGCAGAGCGTCCAAGTACCGCCCGACGGTACTCCACCGACGGTACTCCGCGTTTAGTGGCGTCCGAATGTCTCGTATAAAAGGGTTTGTCAAAACGACATTTTCGAAGCTGTAGCGTAGCTAAGCGGTTGAGATGTCTGCCTCATGAGCAAGGAGTTGTGGGTTTGATTCGCAGTGGAACCTTAATTTTCTTTCGTTCTTTTTTTCGAACATTTTGTTTTGCTGGGGCATTTGGCGATATTTACATTTCTTTTTTTACGATTAACACTGAAAAAAAAAAGAATGTTGTCGACGACAGTGCTAAAAGCGCGGCGGGCGGACGGAGGGACGGGCGAGCGGGCGGCCGGACGGACGGAGGGACGAACGGACGGGCGGACGGATGGGCGGGCGGGCAGGCGGGCGGACGGACGGACGGGCGGGCGGGCAAGCAGGCGGGCGGACGGGCGGACGGACGGACGGACGGACGGACGGGCGGACGGACGGACGGGCGGACGGACGGACGGGCGGACGGATGGACGGACGGACGGACGGATGGACGGACGGACGGACGGGCGGACGGATGGACGGACGGACGGGCGGACGGATGGACGGACGGACGGACGGACGGACGGACGGACGGACGGACGGACGGACGGGCGGACGGACGGACGGGCGGACGGGCGGACGGATGGACGGACGGACGGACGGACGGACGGACGGACGGACGGGCGGACGGATGGACGGGCGGACGGATGGACGGACGGACGGACGGACGGACGGACGGACGGACGGACGGACGGACGGACGGACGGGCGGACGGGCGGACGGACGGACGGACGGACGGACGGACGGACGGACGGACGGGCGGACGGACGGACGGGCGGACGGGCGGACGGATGGACGGACGGACGGACGGACGGACGGACGGACGGGCGGACGGACGGACGGGCGGACGGATGGACGGACGGACGGACGGACGGGCGGACGGACGGACGGGCGGACGGACGGACGGACGGACGGGCGGACGGATGGACGGACGGACGGACGGACGGACGGACGGACGGACGGACGGACGGACGGACGGACGGACGGACGGACGGACGGGCGGACGGGCGGACGGATGGACGGGCGGACGGACGGACGGACGGACAGACGGACGGGCGGACGGACGGACGGGCGGGCGGACGGGCGGGCGGGCGGGCAAGCAGGCGGACGGGCGGGGGGGGGGGGGTGGCGGGCAGGCGGGTGGACGGGCGGGTGGGCGGGCGGACAGACGGAAGGACGGACGGACGGATCCGGCTGAGCCCTTTGTATCGGACGGTAGCTCACGCCACCTAGCCATTTTGTTTTACCATTTAAGTTTACAATATAAAGAAGTGAAAACTATATTCACCCCGCACTGAAAAGAAAGTCAGGCTGTAAAACACCCTTGCCATTAGTTAATAAGAAAATATCTAGTTTTCTCTCGCTTTCTGCCACCATTCACTTAATCTTTGCTTGGTAATCTCTACTGTCTTGAAACCCACTTCTCCCTTGCTGTGTCTAAAACCCAGTGACATTATTAAATCTATGTTGTTCTCGGCAGGCATAGGGTGAAGCCCTTTACAGTAGGGTATCAAGTGCCCAGCCGTCTCGTCCTCCTTTTCACAAGCAGCGCACACTATATCCATTTCCTGGTACTTCGCTCTTTATATTCCGGTTCGCAAAACACCTGTCCTTGCCTCAAACAAAAATGAGCTTCCCCTAGAGTTGTCATAAATTCTTTTTGTGGCAATAACTGTTTTGCTTAATCTTTAGCTTTCCAGAGCCGTCTTGGTCTGCATTCCCTCTAGCCACCAATCTCTTTCTGTGGCCTTAACTTTCTCCTTAACTGAGACCTGCTCTTCTTTAACTCCACTATAGCCTACAAACTTTCCTCTTAAATCAATCACGCAGCACGAGCGCTCCTGAAGCGGGTGCACTCATGCCAGTCAAGGCTACTCGCTCGCCGCTTGCACGGCCTTCGCAGCTATTCTATGCAAGGGTGATAATCCGTCGTATTACACACAAGTACAGCTCCAGAAAAATGCGTACAAAATTACTGCGGCTGGGCTCTGTCGCCTCCGGTACACGTAATCTTCAATTGCAACAGAAGTGACGGACGGCACCGGGCGAAGTTTGAAAATGGAGACCGCTTATTTTGACGTTCCTGAGAATACGAAGAGTACAGGCGGCAACGTCGACAACACGCACCAGCGCGGACACCGCCGAGCTGCCGAGCACCCGGCCACACACACGCCGAGCGACCGACATTTCAAAATGCAGTCAACGGCATCCAAAGAAAACGTGTTGTTGACGTCGAAATAACTAAGATGTCAAAATAAAAGCTGTTATTTTGACGTCCGTTACGTCATTGGCCACGCCCCTTGGACATCACATTGGTGCCGAAAATACGCAGCCCCTCTGATCCGTCCAACGAGGTAGAGGGGCTTAGAGTGATAAACCGGAAGTTCGGAAGTGGCACCCCCCCACCCTCCGTTGCCGCCATGCTTTACCCAAATGTGACAACTCGTCACGTGACCTCCCAAGAGCCGTGACATCAGAGGTAAGATGGCAGCGCTCAGAGCTGGCGGATGCGAGTTTGTTCGGTGCGCGGTAGCCGTGATCTGCAGCTGCTTTCCGACGACTTCGGGCTTTTTCGTGTTCGCTGACGCAGGTATAATGTAAAAATATAAAGGAATGAGACTTTATATCCTTTTTGCGCGAGATCGCACTGGATCATCTGGATATTAACACCTGTGGGGCAGCACCAGCCATATCGCCGTACCGGTGCTCGGATTCGGGATCTGTTCGAGGATCGATAGAAATTTGAGTGCTTTCAGCATAAAATTTTTGCATTCTCTTAGCTTTGTTTGAACGTTGGAGTGTCTGAGAATCGATACGAAATGTATGCGTCGGATGTAGGCCCTAGGGGAATTTGTTTCAGCCCTAGGTAACTGCATAATCAAAGCAACTTTTAGCGAGGAAGCTCCTGCGAACTTTGCGTTTCGCACTTATCAACAATTTTAAGATATAACTTCAGGCATAAAATATTCGAATTTTTCTAGCTTTGTTTGAACGTTGAAATGTCTGAGAATCGAAGCGAAAGGTATACGTCGCGTTAGGGCCTAGGGGAAGTTGTTTCAGCCCTGCGTCACCGAATAATCATAGCAACTTTTAGCGAGGAAGTTCCTGCGATCTTTAACCTTTTGTGCTAATCGACGATTCTACATTCGATCGCTCTTCGTTTTTTGTGAGTGCGAAGTGCACACTTATTTTTAGCTGCGAGGATGACGTTTTATTGAGTGTGGGGATGAATAAATCGTTGCAGGCACCCGCTTCAAAGCAATAAGAAGAACCGTTTTGCTGTACGCATAGATTACCCGAAGGAAAAATCCATCAATGTAACCCTGCTTGGCAGTCAATGTTTTCTAGGGGACCGCTGACTGTGCCTGACTGTACGTCAAGCATGTCTGATTGGCCAACAAGTTACTCTGACCGACAGTCAAACTCCAGTCAAACTCCAGTCAGACTCCGCTTGTCGGCTTTCTAATGGTTTCCTGGTGGCAGTCGGCCGCCGCGAAATGCCATCAGGATGTCTTGGTGGCGATTCTGACTGTACATCGATTTCTCTGACTGTACGTCAAAAAGCTTTGACGTGCAGACAGACGTACGGTCAAAGGACGTAAAGTTCGTTCGGATGCCACTATTTCGTGAAATCTATGAAAACGAAAAGTAATCTATGCACGAGAAAACGATTTCGGGACGGGAGCCCATAAAACCGCTGACGTTAGAGATATGACACGCAACCGACCGACAACCTTGATCAGAAGCCCGCCGAAGCGCCGAACACGACACTTCGCTTCGCCCATAGAAACTTCGCCGAGCTTTCATGAACGATCGCTCTCGACTCGCTTTGTTTGCTCGCTTGCTCCAACCTGTCGATCTTTCCCGGGCTCTACAGTGTCTTATGTTTAGTAGAATTTCTACTCGACAAGACCCAGCCTGTTGTGAGTTCCGACGATGTAAGGGACTTTAGCGGTGTAGTTGAAGACGTCAAGGTGTACCAGGTCTACTGGGCCGGTGACGCGCAAACAAAAGGATCGTTCTACGACGCGAAAGTACTCTACATGGCAGGTCAGTAGAACTGAAGTACGGCGAGTAATGTGCGAGTGCTTTGCATAACATGCTGACGGCTTAATTGCGTTTGCAGCCGAAGCATCTCGTATAAAACGAGTAGTCAAATCGAGTTCCCAAAGCGGTGGCATAGCATAGGGGTTAAGGTGCCCGATTTGTACGCATGTGGTCGCGGGTTCGATGCGCAATGGTCCTACTTTTTTATTTTCTTTTTCTTGAACATTTTGTTTTATCGAGGCATTTGGCGATATTTATGAGTGCGTATAGCTTTACTCTTATATAAATGCTGCCCTTGTTGATGAAATTCCCTTGGCAGTGGCAGTCAGAGGTCATCTGACGGACCATCAGATGACGTCTGATGGTCCATCACGTTCCACCAAGTCTGATGACTGGCAGTCAGTGTCCCAAATTACGTACCTTGATGGAATTTTCAATAGGGTAAACTGCACATTTTTCCTTTTGTAGGATTTATTGCAGCAATACTTTTTTTTCATCAAGAGTGCATTGTATTAGTCGGTCAATTATTTACTTGTTCTAATTACCTCGACAAGATTATTCATATGTGTGTTCATCCCTTGCCCAAAGAGCAGTCTTGTTAAAAATGTTTGACTACCATTCCTTTTGGTCTCTTCAATAGACTTTTTGAAAAGTGCGGGCTGCCAATACTACGTATCACCGTAACTTGGGAAATGGCAACCGCCACAGCCCCCTCGTGCCAATCAGAGACGGAGTGAAGGTGTGTGACAAATCTGCGCAGATGAGCACTCAGATGATATGTTGTGATGTGCCTCTCTCCAACGTGAATATTTACTCACCGAGACTGTAGCCTTTGCCGTTTGCCGAATTGTGATGGAACGAATTACAGGAGGTACTACTCTAATCGCCCAAGGCCTTCGTACTTTGGGCATTTGTTAAACAAGAGTGTTATGTCCGCCATCACTGTGAACTCAGCTGAGCGCCTATTGGACTCGAATGCAGCATTAGCGTTCGACGTGAACTGGGGCCCATTCGTGTGCTTTACGCCAGAAGAAGTATGGCGACAGTCGTGTTGCTTGATGGGGTTTTGCAAAGGGTCTATTGTGTCATACGTATAGGAAGTGTCCTGCTATAAAACAATGCATCAACACATACTATTGAAGTATATGCTCAGAGGCGTGTTTGTTTCTGCGATTAACAAGTTACAGCAGTGTGCTCAAATGTTATTATCATGTGTGTAGGTTTAAGTATCCTCTCTGCAATGCCTACGAAGGCCCCTGGATGGAATAAATTAATAAATAACATTTTCGCATTACTGGAGTTGGTCTTCGAAGGCACCAGGTGTTCAGGAAAGGTGGAACGAGTGCAGCCCCATGCAACAAGTCTGCCAGTCTGGTAAGTCCCATTAATTAATGTTGAAGGGTCAGAGATGCGGGTGTCCTCAAACGGTCCAGCGCGTGCAGTGAACACAATTCTTGGAGGTCTCAAGGAGTAAAGGCAAGCGGAAATATGTTTATCAGGTTAGTGTATCAAATATGTTTATTTCCACTTGATTACATAATTATTGATTCTTAGTTAATGGTTCCGTAACGAGTTCTTTCTGCGACAGTCTTCTGTCAGGCGTTCAGTCGTAGTACCTGTGAACCTTGTTATCGGATGACGCTCCTGGCACGTCGGTGTTTAGTTTAGTCGAGTAGCAACTTTGACCGACTGATGCCGTCTTGTAATCATACGTCATCTGCAGCCACTGACATCTGATGCACTGAAGCCGCAGGGCTGGCTTTTAATCCGCAAATTTTCCTGGTGGTTTTCTGCATCAATCCAGCAACCTCGGGCTTGTATTGGTTACGTGGCTGTGCCTTTTCCTGTGCCGTTGACTTGATAGCTGGCAACAATGTTTGTTTGCTATCCCAGCCATTTCACTTCCATTTCGTAATGGCGATTTATTCTGCATCCCGCGACCACTGAAACTTGAGTAACTTTCGTGTGGCAAAGTGAAGTCTGGTGATGCTTGCAGTCCACTCTTGAGAGCAACCAACCATTCTATTTCTTCAAGTGTCTCAGCGGTATTCTCCCTCAAAGTTGGAAATTGTGTACTTCGTGGCGTGGACACAGATAATTAGTCGCAGCAAATGATTAGGTATCGTTCTTGGACGACAACCGACACCAGATCAACTGTCCTTGCATTGCCGCTCAACCTGCTTTGTCCTGCTTACCTCCCGTCCAGATAAGGTGGATCACGAGCTTCGGGGTAATGTCGGCACCACACTCTAAGAAAAAATGGAGGAAAAAGGTAGCAACGGCGCCTCTTCCTCCCTTCTACTGACGCACCCCCAAGCGGACACGAGAAAAGGGGAGGAACGAAACGTTTTTCTCCTTCTCCAGGCAGACGGGAGAAAGCTTTCGCCCTCCCGACTCATCTCCTTTCGGTTTCGTTTTTCGAGAAGGTCGCGCACGTTGCTTAATAAATAGCTGTTGAGTTGATTGAGCTTCAGCGGCAGCGAAGGGCGCCTGTAATTCCGTCTTCTGGTCTAAACGTGCAGAACATTTCGGTTGCATTGACGCTTTTATCACTAATTTTATCAAACGAGCAAACGAAGCCGCTAGAAACAGCGAAGTTCCGGAGCAGTGCCAGCAGCGCCACGTACACTGGGGGATGGCCGTCTCCGGATTGCGGCACTCGCGCGGCACGAAACTGACGGAACCACGGAACTACAGTCACTACAGTAGCGAAACCAAGCGGAACTGTGTCGACGTTTTCGACGTTATGGAAACCGCAGGAACCGCGTCCAAGACAGGCAGGTTTTGCTGCCGGCTGCCTGGGTGCCTTCCGTCCTGAGTTCGGTTCTGTTTTCCGATGCCGAGTACAACCGGCGTTCAACGTGGTTCTGTATTCGTGCGTGCCAGCAACATAGCTGCAACATCGTGTAGCATTGTTGTGGGTTGTGAACAGAAGACAGGAATTATCGCCGATGGGAACGTGTGTTCGCGTATCAGTGGTGTAACAACAAGATGAGATCCTAAACTGGTCGGGCATTGATGCCGTTTGTCGGGCCGTGATCGGAGGGTGCGAGGTGTCGCAGGTTGACATTCCGCTTTACATTAAAAAGTTTAATACCACTTGAGAGATTACGTGCAATCGATCAACGTGCGGATAGTCATGTTGGAACGCTGGTCTGAACTGAACAAGGCAAGGACTGAACAGTACGAAATCGTGACGGAAAGTACGTATATTTACAGTATGGAATTTCGGCATTAAAAAACAATAGTAAGTAAAATCGAAAAAAAGCTACCCTTTATTTTGCTGTTTAAATGTACTACTGTTCCTGGAGAAACTGCCCTCCAAGTGGCGCGCTGGGATGAGCGCTAGAAATTTTCGGGCTCGCCACGGCGTAGCTTCGTACACTTAACACCTGCCGCAAGTCGCGGCTTTGACTGCATTCAGCTTGAACGAAAAGCGATTTTTCAGCCCGTGAAGCATCACTCCCAGCTGAGTGAATATACGCTCTACAGAGATTAATTCAAGACGGCAATTGCAGCTTTGCGCGAACAGCACAAATAGAAAAACCAATAGAAATGCAGGCTATGACGTGCCGTGTGGGGAAACAAACTCATGGCTTCGAACCGCACTGGAGCGGCTTGATTTATTGGCTTTCAAATAATTACGGCATGATTGAGCGTTTACTTTTTAATAAGAGATTAATCCCCTGAGCCATTCAATATACTCTCAGAGGTATGACATTGCTTTGAAAAAATCAACATGCTGGGAATATTTTTTATTGCTTAGGGAGTCACCGAAAAGTTCCGTACGTTCAAAACGACCAGTATAAAAGACGGAATCGCAGAGAGCGAGGTAGTGTTCGGGTTAGTGTGGTGTTCCGTTCTATTGATAATTGTGTGTGCCGTGTATGTGCTCAATGTATGGTTACCTGATGCTTGTAATAAGCGTAATGTGTGTATAGTAGAGGATGCCCAAGCGCAGTAGTGGCCTGAGGAGAGCAAATTATTTTTTTGCAGAACATGAATTGGGCGGTACCTTTCGCCACTTAGCCTAACTTGACCCCGCCATCTGGTGGCTAGCGATTTAACCTTCCACGCTACGCGATAAACAGTGGCTTCGACGTTTGTTCTTTCGAGAGCGGCTTATGATTTCGCGGATTGAGTTTGCCCTTCTCCGTGATGTGGGGTTGACGAAGGAATTGTGAATCGAGGAACACCAAAGGTAAGACGCAAAGTGCGCGAAGTAACTGGGTATCGGTTCTCTCCGTTTAACATCGCAGTGCTGTCGACGAGAAGACTGAGTAACTGCTTTCGAAACGAAAGTTTCTGTACCTGTGGGGGGAATCTGGCTTCGGAAATAAACACAGTTTGCGGTAAGCCCGTGTTACGCTTTTATTTGCTGCTGCTCTCGTCCCGTACAAGAGACGTAGCGTCCTCGTCAAGCCTTATTGGGCTCGATTTGCTCGATTCGGGGCCGCCATATTGAGATGCGAGCGACGGAGGAACTTTGCTCCCCTGCTTCAGGGACGAAAGTTTCTCCCTTTCTAAAGGAACATAGGTTACAAGACCGTTCCTCCCCTAACCGCTCATTCACACTGGAAGCGGATCCGCGCTCGCAAAGCGGTTGCGAACGCGGTTGTATAAAGATCCAGTACAATTGCACGCGCACTTGATGTCATCGAGTGCGCGTGCAATTGTGCTGGATCGTTATACAACCGCGTTCGCAACCGCTTTGCGAACGCGGATCCGCTTCCAGTGTGAATGAGCGGTAAGGGAGGACTATCCATACCCTTTTTTCTAAGAGTGCAGGGACAAAGACCGCCGAAGATAATCCTCAATCTTCGCGGACGCTCGTCGAGACGTGGTCGAGGGTCGTTCCGCACGAACCCTTGCAATCCAATTCATTTGTACGGGCACCCCTAGTAGACATGGTCGGCCTCATGCAACGATAGCAGACCGGTTTTAGGTTGGCTATTCGCAGCACCTCCGTTTTCGTCGGTGCAATTTGTTCAGCGCGGACCTACTGTGGTTCTCCCCGATGTCAGGAATGCTTCGGCGTTGGGGTGTCTCGTTGAATTGGCATTGAATAGTAACAGATAGCCGGTGGTGGTCGTTGTGACTTTGCGGCATAAGTCGCCCTCGGTTCGTCAGATGCCGCTTCGCTCGAAGAAGCCTCCCCAGGCAGCACACGATATTGGGCCAACATTGGAATTGATGGGACAAAGAATGGCCCAACAATGGCCCAACTGAGCCATGTGTTTACCAATATTGGAATTACCTGGGCCAATAATGGATTATCATAGCCAATGTTTTTCCAATATTGGTGATGCACTGGAATAAGCTGTCCAATATTGGACTGTGAAAGCCAATGGCTTGCCAATATTGGATAAATGCTCGCATAACCTGTCCAATATTGGACTGTCAAAGCCAATGGTTTTCCAATATTGGATATATGCTGCCATAAGTTATCCAATATTGGACTGCCAAAGCCAATGGCTTTCCAATATTGGGTATATACTGGCATAACCTGTCCAATATTGGGCTGTCAAAGTCAATGGTTTTCCAATATTGGATATATGCCGGCATAAGTTATCCAATATTGGACTGTCAAAGCCGATAGGTTTCCGATATTGGATATATGCTGGCATGAACTGTACAATATTGGACTGTCAGAGCCAATGGCTTTCCAATATTGGATACATGCCAGCATTAGCTGTCCAATATTGGACTGTTAGAGCCAATGGCTTTCCAATATCGGATGCATGCTGGCGTAAGCTGGTCAATATTCAACTGTCAAAGCCAACAGCTTTCCAAGATCAACTCATGCTGGCATAAGCTGGTCCAATAGTGGACTGTAAAAGCCAATTTGGATTTCCAATTTTGGAAGTATGCTGACTTGTGCAGGTCATATTGCACTGCCAAGGCCAAGGGCTTTCTAATATTGAATGTATGCTGTCATATGCTGTTCAATATTGGAGTGTTAAAGCCACAATTCCCAGTATTGGAAATACCGGGATGAAACTGGGCAAAGCAGCTTTGGAGAAATTTTGGGAGCAGAAAAAAACTATTTTCATGAGCTACTTTTAGTTTTACGAGAGTCTATCGCGCTATAAAGTCATATATTAAACTCGGGTGAAGTCTCAAGAGGGTTGCTTCGACTGCCAGTGCACATGTCATCAGTGTAGGCAGAGCAACGACGTAGCAATCGCGACGCGAGAGCATACTGCGCCTCGATCTGGCCGGCCGCGCTCGCTCTGCGGAAATGTGAGCGTGGGACTCTCGAGCCCCGTTAGCTTACTGATGCTCCAAGACGCTACTTTGTTGTCGCGAATCATTTGCCCTTCGAACGGTCGCGAAGCCGTTGCGCCCGGCGTACCCTACGCAGCATATTTCAGAAACCATTCGCGCAGCATCGCAACCTTCTTACTGCGAGCGAAGGTGATTCATCGTGTGTTGAAAGTCGGACGATGTGCTGTTCGAGGTGTCTTTTATGTGCAACTCTCGTAAAAAAATTTGAAGTTTAAAAGCGCGAACCTAACAGTGTACAAACAGTTTTAAATTTATTGATAAAAAATATATTTATATATTTATAGATATATTTGTGTACATCGTGCGCAAAAAATAGTCGCGCTTAGTTCTTCATTCTAAATTATAATGTAGGTTATACGACGTAAAACATGCTGTCGTCACACTTGCCCCGTTTAGAACCACTTTTGGACTGGACAGTTTCTTTAGAAGTTCGAAAGCTGACCTTCAAAGAGCTGTCCTGTTAAATCGGTAATGACAGCAAGGTAGACGCTATGCGTGTTTAAGGCCAATCCTGTCTCCGGTTAGGGTCACGTGACTACTGTTTCAAGGCTGGCGATGAGGCAGAGCACGGAACCTGCCTAAAGCAAAAGGTCGTGCATAACTTCTACTGCACTATCAACCTTGGGTAGAAGTGACAAATTCTCTCGCTCCGTTCATTGTTGAGATGCCCCTGAAGATAAGCCTTTGTAAGCGCACCCCACCCCCGTTCTGGCCTGCTTGCTTTGTACTCCTTCTCTCTTTTTTTCTCTCTCCCTAAGTTGAAGGCGCGGTTGCTGTGCGTACTCGCCGGACTTGAATCCGCTCTCTGTGCGCGGGTAACGGCAGAAGTGTGATCATGTGGTTTGACGGATGACTACCCGTTGACAAACTCGGAATGCCTGCGTCGCAAGGACCGGACCTAGTTTCGCGCGTGATGCGGCCTGCGGGTGCAGGCCCGCTGTGGATTTCGCTTGTGTGGTAAATGGTATCTCGTTCGAAAAGTCCTACCCGTGTCGATTTCTTCAAAGAGGCCCAAGACATTCTTATGAACAGTTTAGTGTCCGGTTCGACAAATGGCAGCGTGTGCTACATTGTGTTGAATCTTCACGGATCACTTCCTTGTAGTTTTTGTGTTTGAGTGGTTGTTCTGCAGTGCCCGTGTTGACATATAAGTCGGATTACATCTTTCAAGTCCAGTATTTTCAACGTAAGTGTGCTGCAACCTACTTGATGATCATTGTCTGTTCTTGTATGGGCAATCTTCCGGATAACCTCTAGAATTGGGCATTGCCTATCTCCTGGCAGCTGGGAGAATAATTTTTCCGCAATCTTACCGACTGTCGCCTACCATTATCTGTCTGAAATAATGTCACAACCGCAGGTAGAATACTGACTTTTTTATTCTACCTGCGTTTCGCAAAAACACGTTTCGTTGCCACCTTTCTGGTCGACATTTACGTTCCATCGACATTCGTTACGCGAATTGCGCGCTGTAGGGGCATTTCGTCGCGCGTGTATTCCTGAGGCGCGTGCTCACCGAACCAGCCCACCCTTTCACGCCGCTTCATGCTAATCTGAAGCGGTTCATTGCAACAAAAAAAGAAGAAAAGAAAACATATTTTGAGTTTTTTTATGAAACATCGCGTGTTGATGAAACGATCTGTCTATGAAATGTAGTTCGATGAACTGATTGCACCGCCAATGAGGGGCGACTAGTGGTAGAATTTTGGCGAAACAATTCTGTCAGCTGCCGGGACACTGGACACTACCCAAGAATTACCCCGGTTGTTGCTTGCTTTGCAGTCTTTTTAATTGTATCACAGCTGAGTAGTACCTCTTCACATATTACGAATTGCTGAGATTGTGCTTGTCTACAGAATAAGCTGTGTGAATAAACTTTTAGGAGATTTCAAAACAATCCCTTGTGTCTGTTTACCTTCCTTTTTGCAAACAACTTGGCGAGGGCACTTGCAAAGAGCTGGGCGAGTGCAACGATGGCCAAAAATCAGCATGACGGCCAACATTGGATCGGGTCGCGCTTCCAGTGTTGTCCAATATTACGCCGGTCTTCGCCAATGTGGGAGCACCTTGGCTGGAACCATGGTTTAGCGATGGCCCAACGTTGGCACCAATGATGGGGCCAATATCGGCTGGAACAACGGCTGAATACGGGCCCAACATTGGCACCAATGATGGGCGAACATCGGCTGCGACGATGACTGAACGTTGGCCCAACATTGGCACCGATTACTGGGCCAACATTGGAAAGGGTAGCGCTTCCAATATTGTCCAATGTTGAGGCCGGTATTTGCCGATGTTAGGCCAATGTCGGACCGACATTGGTGTGCTGCCTGGGTCCGGTTCAAATGCCTGTCGAACTTCTTCTGAAACAATCTCGGCGATCAAAATAAAAGCCGGGCAACTGATGGCAGGAACTAGCTTCCTTATCTCCTCCCGGACACTGTTGTGGATGACGTCGCGGATGCCTGGGGGGCTGGCATCGAAGTTGCAGCTGGACGACTCGAGTGTCGAGATGCTGGGGAGTTTTTGACATCGACAGGCTCGGGCCTGCAATGTACATTCAATGTTGGAAGCCTCGGTGATATGAACCCTTCTACTGTTGTCGTAGGGTTGCGGACTAGACTACCGATGGTGTTGTCCCTCACATGAGGGACATGGGGTTCTTAGCTTCTTGTCTTCTGTAACATCAGGGTTGGCGTGGGTGCTCGATCAGGCGCAAGACATCCTCCACAAAGGTGGTGACGCTCTTGCTGGGACCGTGCCCTGTACAGAATCAGGAATTCGGCTCTCTCTCATCAATGTTGGCTGATGAACTTGCACTTCAGCTCGGTCTTGCAAACTTCCCACGACGTTGAGAAGGATTCCTGGTTCTCAAACCAGTGCCTGGCAGTTTTTTCCACGAGAAGTATAGGTTCTGCAGGAGCTGGTTGTCCATCCTCCCACTGTGGCGGGTTACATGGTCATATGCTCATATTGTTCAATCCAGCCCCCGACATCTTATGCACCTTGCGTGAAAGGGCATCACAGTGCGAGGTGCGACGGGCATGCAAACGATGGTGGGAGCGTACGCGGTTTGCTGCTACAGGTTTGTCATTGTTGGCTTAGTCAGCTTCGGTTTTTCTGGCAAAATACCTAATTCCAATGCTTCTTGCTGGTAGCAGCGACTAGCTTGGATTTCAGGATTTTCGTGGGGTATTTCCGAGGTTCGTCCTTGTGGTATTCGCTCGTCTTGTGGTTTTTCTGCCGGGCTCGGGATAGGACTTGGTTCACGGCTCGCCGGGGGTTTAAGACGCGGGACAATGTGCCACCCGTGTCCTGTTATCGGGCAACTCGGCTGAGGAGCCGCCAGGGTCCACACAGAGTGAAGGGCTATGGGTAAAGTGCGCAGCACCTCCACCAGAACATACAATGACAGCTGAGCATAGCCTGGAACTTTCCAGAATAATAAATATTAATAGAAAATAGGACTGGGGCAAGGATCCGTGACAATATAACAAAAGAGACAGAAGAGAGTCTATCCTGACCGCTAAAGAAGCTGCATTGCTTTAGTGGCATTCTGTCAGAATAAATCCTCTCCTTCGGGGTTTGGCGACTGCCGAGGATGAGCTGAACTGAAATGGATGTCGGACGACTTTTCTGGTAATGAGTCACTGCAGACTGTCGTCGCAAAACGGCGTGAACGGGTGGACTGGGCAGGTAACACGCGCGACGAAATGTCCATACAGCTTGCAATTCGGGTAACGAGTGTTGATGAAACTTTGGTGTCGACGAAACGTGCGACAGACCAGCAGAATCAATACCAACTGCAACAAGTCACCGTGAAAGTACACGTCTGCGCCAGAGCAATTTAGTAGGCAGCACAGCATCACCTAAAGCACGGTACAGGTACTACCAGCTTGAAGGCAGCTCTTCGGCGCGCCGCACACCTGTAAGGAACAGTTTGGGAAGCAGCACAGTATCATTTAGCACGGCGGGGTAACTACAAGCGTCAAGGCAGCTCTACGATGCACCGCACAACAAAAGTGAGCCTTCGGTCATTTGAACGAAGCGGCACCGCGATTGCACACCGCCAAACACGACTCATGCAATTTCCGTCGCTAAACTGTGTATCCAAATATATTGCACACGCTTCACTGCAGATCTCGAAGGTTCCGATGGTCAACGCGAGCACAGAAACGTTGCCTTAAAATTTATCCTAGTGGTGTCCGAATCAATCCGAGGTCCGAGCAACGTAGGGCCGATTGTCTCTTTCGTGGCAACATCCCCGTTGTTCACCAGCGAAATGCACACCGTTCCTCCGTATTTTCAAGTTATATCTACGTCAGACACCACGCTGAACTCTGAAGTCGCTGTCGACCGGCCTCATATGACGGCTTCCGCGTCTGAAATCAACTCGCTGAGACGAACGATAACCAACAAAGCATACAACAAGCTCCGGCCCAGCTGGGGCCAGCCGCTGCATGGGCGCTGCCATTTTTTCTGTGACTCACGTCCTTGGTTTGGTCATGTGACGAGTGGTCAAATTTGCGTACAATGGCAGCCGCCTTATGGGGGTCACTTTCGAGTGCAGACCGGAACCCCGGTTTATCGCTCTAAGCCCCTCTACCTCGTTGGATCCGTCTTATCAACGTCGCGCGTGCCTTTGGGCGGCTTGACTCTGCCGCCACGCGGGAAAGTCTGCCGCCTGTGTACCATATTTTGGCAAATGGGCCGGCGAGCCGCCAGGGTGCCCACAACTTTAAGGCCTACATACGCACGCTAGACCTGCTTCTCTCAAAAATCTGTGGCAATGTGCATTCGCAGGTGTGCCCCAATTGTCAGCAAAAGCCTTCAGAGGAATTCCAAGAAGTGACAGCGATTGATGTGTGGCGTTCGAGCAATGCGGGCGAAATCTTGGTGGAAACTGAAGACAGTGCTGTACATTTCTGTTATTGCAGTGTGGGTGCACTATTTTCACACACCGTGACAGCAGAGGTGGATACTGTGTTTTGTGCACTGATACCCGAGCGCGCGTGCCACCGTGTTCTCGTAGCAGTGGTCTGTATAAGAAATTACGGCCGTTGTTCTGCGTGAACGTCACCCGCGTCACGGCCCGGGTCACGGCCGTTTATACGGGAAGGCAACGCGGATGAAAGAATTGAGGTAGATGAAGGAGCATCTGCCATTGGAGGACGTCGTCTGTCCGGAAGTTCCCCTATGTCCTACTCGGCAATTTCCGCAGAGCGGGCAAGCTAGCTGAGCTACCTGCATGCAATGCCGGCCTGGGCGTCGAAGGCGCTTGCCTTCGACGCGACGGATCCTCCTCGAACGGCGCTCTCTCGAAAGCCTGCGGCACCACGGCTAGTATACCTACCGCGGTCGCGCGAGTGCGATTCATGCCGTTCCCGAGCGGGTGGCGGCGTCGAACACGCCATCAACGAAGTAGCAACGACATTATTTCTTTGGGCTTGCGGACGTTATTCTATTCTAAAACTCCCTAATGTTCACAACTTGTTCCACACGTGTACAATGCAAAGAAAGATCAAAGCATGCTTACCAATTGCGTTGAGTTGCTCGTAAGGCTGTCGCGTAGTGGGTCTTCCAAGCTCTTCTTGAACATAGTCATCATAAGAGGAAACTTCAGAGAGAGATAAACTTGAATAAATCGGCACGTTTCCACGTCTAAAAGCATCTCCATCCCGCGAGACCAACGCGCCCAACTCAGGAGCACAACCACGTCCTAAAGAACAACAAAAACGTACTAGTGTCGCTACCAAACCGAAACTGACAAAATCGCGATAGAGGGTTGCTGTAAACTGTCTTCAAAAACTTACGAATAAGAGAGGGTGAATACAAATATTGTTATAATGATAGAAAATAAATATCTAGATCATTAACCAAAACCGAAACTGACGGAATCGCGATTGAGGGGTGCTGTAAAAATGTCCTTACAAACTTATAAATGAAACAGGGTGAATACGACTATTGTTATAAGGACAGAAAGTAAATGTGTAGATCAGGAACGAAAACTGAAACCGAAACTGACCGACACGCGATAGAGGGGTGCTGTAAAAATGTTTTTACAAACTTATGAGCAAAAAGGGGCTGAATACAACTAGGAAATAAATGTGCCGAAACTGACCAAATCGCGATGGAGGGGTGGTGTAAAAATGTCTTCACAAACTCATGAATAAAAGAGAGTGAACACAACTATTCTTATAAGGACAGGAAATACATGTGTAGAGCATAAACTCGAACCGAAATTGAAACTGACCGAATCGGCGATAGAGCGGTGCTGTAAAAATGTATTTGCGAACTTTTGAATAAAAGAGGGTGTATACAATTATTGTTATAAGGACAGGAAAGAAATGTGTAAATCATGACTAGCACCGACATGCCATTTGTGTCGGGTGCAATGAAGTAGGTAATAGATTTCTTGTTTTAACCCATCAAGATATACATTTTTTGTGGAGAATACTTTTCATTTACACGCAGCTTACAGTGTTTTATTAGTAAATTATTTTAACACACCAAGCTCCAAAGCGTAATTTATATTATTGTCCTAGAATTCCGTCAGAAAAGCAAGCATTGCAATACGCTATTTTTGTTTTCTAGATTTTGACTCTACCTGAATTTTTGATCCTACCATTATTTCGAGCTACAAAGCTATTTGAATTTTCGTACCTTCATTGATGTACAATGATGGTGTGCTATGTAACCTGCGTGACAAATATATCAGTTTCGTCCAAGAACAGCTCTCCAAGAGTACAGAAACCTGTTCCCATTGATCGGAATCTGAATTGTTGTGTCCCATGCATATTTCCTTTGTTCTGACAGACATATGTCTAATTGGTTTCTATTGCTCAGATAGACACGGACAGTTGGTCTCGACATCCCTACTGGACCATTCGAGGTTTCCACTAGTCAAGGAGACATTCCTATTTGGCCAACAAAACTTTTCGTGACTGATAAAAATTCCTAATGGTCCGATAAAGTTCCTATGGGACCAGTCTAACCTTATATGTGACCAACAGAAATTCCTATTGGAAAGATAGAAATTTCTAGGGATTAACAGGCTTTCCTATGGAACTTGTACACATCCCAATGGGACCAATAGAAATTCTTATGGAACCGATACTGATTCCTAAGGCACCGATAGCAATTACTATTGGACCGATTGAAATCTCCATTGGTCCTGTAGAAATCTTTATCGGATCTTTTTTTGCTAGCGAGTGTACTAATACTGAAACAGTACATTAGAGACGTTTCAAAGATTAATAAGTTGCTTCCCCTAATGGCCCTAATGACATCCCATGTCGAGTGATTTTTTTTTTAATTCAAACATTTATTACAAAAAATCCGTAAAAGATGCACCCATGCGGTTTGTGCAAGGGAGTTATACGGTTAGGAGGACATTGTGTGGGTGGCTAATCTTTGCAATAAGTCAGATAATAATTAAAATTCGTTAATTAACTTTTGATTAGTGAAAAGAAACATATGGTTCCCATTAGAAACTAAGAGAGCGTCATCGAAAACCACCAGACCAACTCTTCTTAGAACGACTTGAAGCTCGTGGGAAACTCGGGGGCGCGCCAAAGTTCCCACTCGTGAAGCAGGCGCAAAGCCAGCAGTGGCGGAACGCGGGTGATTCGATCATGAGGGAGTTTTCGTAGATCGTTTCCGCTGTCCTGCAACACTCCCCGCAACCGGCTACGCTAGCCGGAACTCTAGGGTCAAGGCCATCGGCACGCAGGCGCAGTAGCGGCTTCTTCGTTGCGGAGGGCTTAGCGGAGGGGGAAACGCGGTCTACGAAAACTCCCTATTATCGCGTTCCGCAACTGCTAGCTTTGCTTCTGCTTCACGAGTGGGAACTCTGGCGCGCTCTCGAGTTTCCCACGAGCTTCAAGTCGTTCTAAGAAGAGTTGATTCAGTGATTTTTGATGGCGCCCTCTAAGTTTCTAATTGGAACCATATGCAAATTTTCACCAATTAAAAAGTTATTTGACAAATTTTAACTACATAACAAACTTATCGCAAAGATTAATTACCCAGATAATGTCCTCCTGGCCGTATAACTCGCCTGTACAAATAGCATAAGTGCATCTTTTGCGGATTTTTGTTGTAATAAATCTGTTCGAATTAAAAAAACAATCACCCGGTTTAAGGCCATACAGGTTGTGGCCTCCTGTAAGGAATCTCTTAGGACTTCCTTTTTTAGTGTATGCGGGAGTCGATTAGTTTCCTCACAGACCATACAGGAACTGGTTTCCCATACAAAGAACCCGTATAGGAAACAAACAGGAAATTCCATCCTGTAAAACTTCCCATACAAAAAATACAAGAACCCCTTTCCAGTAACACTTCTCATACAAAACTATACAGGAAAAACATACCTTCCTGTAACACTTCCTGTATAACATTTATAAGGTTTTTTGTTAATAAGGATGTTTTATTTTATTTTATTTTATTTATTCATCAATCCACCTGGCCCAAAGGCCGTGGTAGGAGAGGCACAAAAATACAAATAATACGAAAGCTACAATTGAACACCAGGAATATTGTGGCCCAAAACATTATACAATATAAATATAAGTAGCACCCAGCATACAACACAATAAATATTAATAGGACAGAATCTGAATTGGTCACATCAGCGTGCAGAAATAAGGCCTAAAACATTATGCAATATATATAGCACCCAGCATACAAAACAATAACTATTAACAATCAACCCAGGTAGCACGCCAGAGGAATGCCCAACTTGGGCAAAGGTCTGGCAAACATAAGGGCCCAACTTTGGCGCAGTTAGGTTTTTGCACCATGGCATTCATCAGTGCCAAAGTACGGTGCCTAACTATAGCCTTAGTTGGGCGATCCTATGGCATGCCAAAGTTTGGCTCTTCTCCGGTACGCCAGAGGAGTGCCAAAGTTGGAGCCATACTTGAGCCATAACTGCCATAGTAAATCCTAATCTGGGAATTCGGGGCGTGCCAAGGTTTGGCATTTCTCTGGTCTGCCAGAGGAGCGCCAAAGTTGGTGCCATACTTCAGCCATAACTGCCAGAGCAACGCCTAATTTCGGTATTTGGGACGTGCCAAGGTTTGGCGTTTCTCTGGTCCGCCAGAGGAGCGCCAAAGTTGGTGCCATACTTCAGCCATAACTGCCAGAGCAACGCCTAATTTCGGTATTTGGGACGTGCCAAAGTTTGGTTTTTCTCGGGTCCGCCACAGGATTGCCAAAGTAGTGCAATACTAGAGCTATAACTGCCAGAGCGATGCCCAATTTGGGTATTTTGGACATGCCAAAGTGTGGCGTTGCTCTGGTCCGCCAGAGAAGCGCTAAAGTTGGTGCCAGATTTGAGCCATAACTGCCATAGTAAAACCTGAACTGGGAATTCGGGGCATGCCAAGGTTTGGCGTTTCTCTGGTCCGCCAGAGGAGCGCCAAAGTTGGTGCCATACTTCAGCCATAACTGCCAGAGCAACGCCTAATTTCGGTATTTGGGACGTGCCAAGGTTTGGCGTTTCTCTGGTCCGCCAGAGGAGCGCCAAAGTTGGTGCCATACTTCAGCCATAGCTGCCAGAGCAACGCCTCTATTCGGTATTTGGGACGTGCTAAGGTTTGGCGTTTCTCTGGTCCGCCAGAGGAGCGCCAAAGTTGATGCAATAATTCAGCCATAACTGCCAGAGCAACGCCTAATTTGGGTATTTCAGCCTCGCCGAGTTTGGCTTTTCTCTGGTCCGCCACAGTTGTGCCAAAGTAAGTGCCAGACTTGAGCCATAACTGCCGCAGTAAATCTTAATTTGTCGATTCGGGGCATGCCGAAGTTTGGTTCTTTCCTGGCTACCCACTGAAGTGCCAAGTAAGTGCCAAAAGTGGTAAAGAAAGCCGAGAGGCCAGCCCAAGTTTCGAATATCTCTGGTGTGTCACAGAAGTGCTCTTTTACGCGTCCCAGAAGAAAAATAAAATAAATAAGCTTTGGAAGCACGATAGTAAGATGTCATCACCTCCGTTCCCAAGCAGCACGGCAATACTTTGCAGTATCGTGCCAGTGCCGGCCGAAAGTCGGTTCCAATATCGCTCAACTGTCCAGTTTTGCACCACCGTTTGATACCCGGCAGGTATTGCCGTACAGCTGTTTCGCCCCGGCCTAGCGTTCACGTAATATTGTGCGAAAACTCTACGATGCGTCTGCTTCGTATTGACCGAACGTCGTGCAAGTATGTGTACGTTGCATGTCATTTGTTGCATATCCAATCACTTATACGGACAAACAAATTTTTTCGATCGCTCCCAGAAGTTTATTAAACAACTATCATTACACACAGTGTATTCTCAACATATTTACAAGGTCACACTTCTCTGTAAAACGAAAAGCAAGTTATAAAATACAATTAACACTGTCCTCATGCCAAGCAAAACTCATCACACGTAAAACCGCGGAGAATGAAAGGAAAGCAGGACGACTATCAGAATCATGCTGGCAGTGCACTTACTAATAAAAGAGCGATATCATGTAATCCTTGATAGATGCATAATCCAACTCAGGCACCCCACAAACACATTCGAGGAAGAAGGTTGCGCACATTCAACTGACGTCTCGTCGTCGGCGAAGAGCAGTTTTTGTCGAAGCGTGTCCAACAAACACATCACAAGTATTCCACGAACTCCGGTGCAAAAAATGACTGTTACCGAAAAATTGGCATGGACGTATTCCGACAGTTTACGACGAAAAAACACGGCCGCGTCTGCAACGCACGAAAGCAACAGAACACTGAAGAGCCCAGTTCGAAAACCGGACCTACGTGGCCTGCTTATTTCTATAACTAGGCAAACGGCGAAAACGACAGCTCCGGAGATCCCATCAGCGTGACAGAGAAAGTCACGTGACAAATTTTCGTCCAAACGTTTTTGTCCTACGCGTCCTATGTAGAGAGGTCACGCTGAGTCACGCGTTTCGCTTCATCCTTTTGATTTGCTTAAAGCGGCTGTCGAGCTCGCTGACAGCCACACGAAGACGCAAAACCAGGTGGGGAGGATTTGCAAAAGGCGAGGTCGAAGGGGCATCAGCAACGCATAAAAGGAAAGGCCGCTTCTGCCGGTGACCTTGTCGCCTTGCCTAGCCTGTCAGCGTTCGGCTTCAAGTCCGAACTCGTCGACCCGCATGGACGTCAGGACACCAATTTGACATTGACAAGGCATCGACCTTGGAGGGGGATAAAAGGTGGGAACCGAGGAAGCTGCTGGAATCTTGGTTCATCCAGAACGACAAACGCGGAAGTGATTCATCGCTGGTAAACAAGAACCGTGGCCCCCTGCCGGACGTGTACACAAACTTTATGCCTAAATAGCCGAACTTTTTTGTGCGACTCTCACTCGCTCTGTGCTCTACTGAAGATGCCTCCCGCATTGGAGGCGCAACGTTTAATTAAATTATTATTTTTGTTATGTCAAGCCGTTTTTGTTATTACATAAATTAGGAGCGTAACCGGGACATTTTCTCCCGTGAATGACGATCGGGTGCTTGGACTCCGAAGCCGCTCTTTCGGGGTTCATTTGATGTTCTCGGAGTCGGTCGTTGAGGCATCGCCCCGTTTGCCCGATGTACCTGGTCCCGCAGGACAGGGGGATCGCGTACACTTCCTTCGCTTCCTCTCCTTCCGCCAAGATTTCTCTTTCCGGTACTCCCACGGAGCGGGCGGGTTTCGAGGTTGAAGCCGAAAATAAAGTTCGCTCTTTCCACTTTTTTTTGCGTTTCCTCCTCTCCTGCCCTCCTTTCCTCCCTTCACCGCCCTCCCCCGAGGGGCCAACGCGGAGAATGGATTAGGAGACGCCTCCGTTAATCCGGCATAACCCGCCGTAGAGGGGGCGTGCTGCTTGACTACAGATTATCTCGCTGCACAAAAAAAAAATAAATAAATAAATAAATAAGTAAATAAATAAAAAAAATAAATAAAAAACGTCGCGGGCAGCGCTTTGCCGGATGCGTAACGCTTCGCCCGCCTTGAACAAGCTGGTATGCATTGGACTAACATTTTTCGAAGGGCGGCAGGTTTAGTGTAGGTCCTATCATAATGGTCCTGCAAGACTTCCCTGTCCGCCACAAGCTAGCCAATAATTCAAGGACATAACGACGGCAGCGTATTCAAACAGTGTAAAATAAAATGTATATAAGATTTATAAGAACACCATCGTCTTCACTGCTTGGCTTTCAAATTTTTAGCGCCGCAAATAATCGTAATCAAAATATTTTTATAATTGAAGACCCCTCGTCGTGCATCGAACCCAAAATTACGCTTGCGTGAAACATGATTCGGCGCGGGAGCAACTCGAGCCACCGTAATTCTTTTTTTTTTTAACGTGGATTTTGTTTTTTAATCTAACTGAGGTACCACTGGCAGAACACGAATCGGATACTTGGAAGCATCTGAAAACTCATATAGCTGGTTGAGTGAATGCAATACTATCGCATTCGTTGAAGCTCGATTTGTTGATTCGAACTTCAACAAATCACACGCACCCATTCTCCCTATTTCTGTTTACCCAGTCATAGTCGTTCCCTCACGATGCAATACGAGTACAAGTAACGGCAGTTTATGCAATGTTGACGATACACAGCCGTGATCGCACGGTTTTTAGAAGCGCTATAGAGCGAGCACAAGCGTCTAATTTCGGTACTCTGATCGATTTCTGTCTTCCCGCCGTGACACCACACGACAAAAGCGATTTCGTTCCGTCTGTGAAACTAGGAACAAAGAAATCAAGATATAATCCCGTAATAAAACAATGCGAAATGGATCTCTGCAGCCAATACCCAACCGTTCGCGAGGTGACTGGGCAAAAGCATATATTGCCTCCGTGCCTTTACCCTCTGCGCACCGCCAGAGAGAGTCATACGAACTCCTTTGCGCTATTATCAACACGATTGCGTTTGCAAGCCGGTAGGATTCGTCCCTTCTGACATTCATAACTCTCTATGAAACCAGAAAGGTAGATACTTTTCTCCATTGGGTTGGTTTGCCCGGGGCCTCCATTTATTTACGGCCAAAATCACACTAGAGGCGCTTCAGCAATGTTCACTCTGGTCGACACACGTGCTCCTTAAAAATGCCTGTCGTCAACCCTTTCCCAAAAGATACTTGAAGAGCCAATCTTAGAGACCGACGGATAACGAAGCCTTAGACCTCAAAGAAATTATAACACAAATTTGGCGTCGTCATTCCCAAACTGGTTGCCGGACGAAATCCAGGGTTGGTAATAGTAACATAAGATACGTACGGCAGAATTCCCTGCCATAAATAAAACGATTTGGCTAACGCCAATGTAACGCGAAATAGGTGCATAGTGTTTTGCGATAGGAAGCGTAAACCGAAAAAAAGGAAAAAGAAAGAAAGAAAGAAAAAAAGATTGAAGAAAAGGAGAAATTAGAAAAAAAACCTCTGGTGACTTGGCAAAAAAAAAATTCTGTTCATGTGATTTTTCTTGTCACGTGACCAAACAAAAAAAAAACGAAAAAAAAAATAACACGAGAAAAAAAACATTTCCTGCCCGGTTTCGAAGCTAGGCCCTCTTGATCGTGAAATAGCGCGCTATCCGTTGCGCGAACATAACTTTTTTTTTCTTACTTTATTGCAAGTTGCGCCAACATAACTCTGCCTGTAATGCTCACGCATTCCCACATCATAGGCGAAAGCTTAGGTGCCTTCGCAGTTTTTCATGCATGTGTTATTTTTATTTGTGGCAAGAGTTCACGTCCAGAATGCTTTTAGAGTTTTCGACCAAAACGAGTTTTCTTCTTCCGAGTCACCTTCTAGAACCTGTAGACCGCACTGGGTCGGCCGGCTAATCAAGCAGCTATTTTCAAATTCTCTGGCGTGCCCGTCCTCGGATCCGAGGTCGCCGTTTGACAAGCTTAACTTTCTTCCACCTTTTAGCCGGAACCCCACGGCAGCTTTGTTCCGTCCCCACTCCCTCTCGAGAGGATGGCTCGCCCCGAGGCTAATCCCATTCTCTAAACCTCTTTTCATCCAACGCTTGACCTTTCCCTCCCCGTCCCCCAGCTTCGGGACAGAAGGTTCTTCTCTGCAGAACGTCCCGTTTGTACAGCGGCCTTTAAAGTTCAAAGATTGTCCTGTCTTTATCGTCCCTTTTGTGTCTCCACTTTTTAATGTTTAAAAAGTATCAACACGCTAAAATAGTACAATTTCCGGGATTTCATTTTCATCCCCCAAGTGTGATGCGGGAACTGCGCCATAGAGCCACGGTCGTTTCCGCACTTTGTTATCGCTAGGATTTGACAGTGCTCAATCACGATGCAAGACACGCACAGAGCCACGCTCGCTTTTGCAATGCGCCGCCTAAAGGGGTGTCCAAACAGGACACGACTCCGACAAATCGTGAAAATTGAAGCGGGCTTGAAGCGGGCGCGTCCGCTTCAATTTTCACGATTTGTAGGAGTCGTGCGTTTTGTAGTGTCCTGTTTGGACCAGACATGTACAAATTACTCAAAAAAGGTAGTTAAGTTAAGTTACTGAGTATCGACGCCAAAAGTAATTGGAGTAGAGTAGAAATTACGCATTTGTAATAGTAATTGAGTAAACTACTAACTACTTTAAAAAGTAGCGAGTTACTTTGAAGTTTCTTTCGAAGTTACTTTTTTTTATATTTTCGTGGCAGCAAAATGAACAGCAGTTTTGATCAATGAAAAACCCTGCGAGCCTAAAATAAATGCAGTCTATTTATAGCTTGCGTTTGCGCCAAAATAATTTATTCGCTCGCAGAAGCAATTGCCTTTCAAAGTTCTTGATAGGAGAGTTTTCCCCTTTTCCTTTTAAAGACGTCCCCAGCCGAGGTAAATAGACGTTCCACCGTGGCACTGAATAGAACGGCAGCGTTAAATTTGAGAAACAGGCTGTGCAGGGTCGAGTAAGCGAGTGTCGGCATCTTAGGTGTCCATGACGAAACATGTGAGGTTTGCCTCGGGTAGAGGGTCTTTTATAACAAACTTTCCTACTTTTGTTTCTTTTTTCTTCGTCAAGTTGAGATTGTTATGACTGGCCCCTCTTTATTCCGACGTCGTTCTGAGAGTACGCTGAGCGAGTGCACCAGACCGTCAAGGGTTCAAGTCTTGCACCACGACGATGAGATCATCCTGACGACTGCGCGTCCCGTTGTAGTGCTAGTGCTACGCTACTGAAAAAAGAAATGTTTTGGTTTAACAGAAGATGAACCGAAGTATACTTCGCCGCTGACGCCGGGTCCAACAAAAGGATCTCCCAAGGGTAACTCGCAATCCTCGCCGGCGACTACAATATTCTGACGCGCCTGACACCCCTGACAAGTAAATCATTTTTAACAAAAAGGAGGTCTCCCAGGCATGGATGGTCGGAAGGACACGAAGGATTACGTGAACAAGCATCGTCGCTCGTATACAGTTACAGCTGGGAGCAGGAACGTGCTCCCATGAACGGATTATCCGTGCCAGGGTTTGTGCGCGGGGGAGTCCGGCTTTGCAAAGGCGTATGCGCTGACGACAAGGCGACCATGGGAACAGGCGCCCAGCTGCGAGGTCATTCCAGTGGCGCCTCCCGTGGAACCTACCGCTTGAGTCAGAACTCACTGAAGACAGACAACTCTCGCAGTGTCCCCGTCTTTCACGGTTGCAGCTGGAAACGCGGCGCCTGCGTGCATTACCGGATTAGGTCAATACCCGACCAAGGCTTGTTAAGCATCTCTTCCTGCGTTCGTGCGTGCCGGTGTTATGTTTTGGCTGCTCCTCGCCACCTTGACCCAAGGACGCCTTCCCGAACAAGGGGGCCCCCTGTTAGGAAATGCCACCTCATCTGCCGGCGTCTTATTCATTTCTGCGCTCAAACTTTCGCGATGGGCAAAATTAGCACTAAATAATTTCGAAAGTAGTTAGTAATTTGAGTAGAAGTTACCTGAAAAAAGTAGTTAAATTAAACTACTAATTACCCAAATCAAGTTGTAATTGAAAGTTACCAAGTTACTCGAAAAAGTAGTTAAACTACAGTAGTTTGAGTAGAGTAGTTGAACTACGTCCAAGTCTGGTTTGGACACCCCTCAATAATGATATATCTTGTTGAGACGTGCGCACAGCACTTTCTGTAAAGGCGGATTCACACCGGGGATAGCAGTCACGCGATCCAACTAAATCGCATCGCCAAAAAAAAAAGAAAAAAAAACAATTAGTTGGTCAATTTGGCGTGCGCGATGAGCGAGTCCAATGCCTTCGTTGGCGAGTCGCGTCTCAAAAACTCTCGCTCCGAACGCCGTTGGTTGGCTCGGCCTCTCCGCGACTAGAGTGCATCGCAAAACGTCGGGACAGCAAGCGACTGCTCAAAACCCGTCACTTTTTGCCCGCGATGGTCACTTTTGCGATGAAAGTTATGGCGCGACTAGATCGCGTCGCCGGTGTGAACGCGCCATAATGTCGAACCAGTCTCACGGCGCGTCCCGATATTGGCTTGTGTACCTACGCGCGAGTAAAACATCTGGCACAATTTGCGTTTGCAAAGCCTGCTCCAGCCGCGTCAAAGCATTCAGCCAACCTTTGGACTGCAGAAATCAAGAGACAACCAAAATAAGATAAAGTTGCCAGCCGAATAAAACTTGATTTCTATTTATTTAAGATGAAGACCACCCGCGTACATCAAATACCTCATCAGCCGAACTCCAAGGCAGTAAGCCTAGTTCTGGCACTTGTTTGGCACCTTTGGCCCGTCGCTGCCAGATCACAGCCAAACTATCGGGAAGCGAAGCCTAACTTGGGCACTCGCTTGGCGACTTGGGCCCAAAGATGCCAGATCTCAACCGAACTACAAGGTAGAAAGCCTAACTCTGGCACATCTGTGGCGATTTTGGCCCGAATGTGCTAGGTGACAGCCGAACTGCCAAAAAGTGAAGCCTAACTTTGGCATTAGTTTGGCGATTTTGGCCCGAATGTGCTAGGTGACAGCCGAACTGCCAAAAAGTGAAGCCTAACTTTGGCATTAGTTTGGCGATTTTGGCCCGAAAATGCCAAAGCTCTGCCGAACTACAAGGTAGTAAGCCTAACTCTGGCACATCTGTGGCGATTTTGGCCCGAATGTGCCTGGTGACAGCCGAACTGTCAAAAAGTGAAGCCTAACTTTGGCATTAGTTTGGCGATTTTGGCCCAAAAATGCCAAAGCTCTGCCGAACTACAAGGTAGTAAGCCTAACTCTGGCACATCTGTGGCGATTTTGGCCCGAATGTGCCAGGTGATAGCCGAACTATCAAAAAGTGAAGCCTAACTTTGGCATTAGTTTGGCGATTTTGGCCCAAAAATGCCAAAGATCTGCCGAACTAACGGGCAGTAAGCCTAAATCTGGCATTTGTTAGGCGATTTAGCCCCAAAAATGCCAGATAATAACCGAACTACCCGGCAGCGAAGCCTAAGTTTGGCACTTGTTTGGCGAATTAGGGCCAAGATACCCAGACTGTTGCCAAGGGAGGTCAGGTTTGGCACTACTTTGGCTTCTTCGGGCCTTTTAATGCCCTAAACTGCCAGACGCAAGCCAAGTTTTGGCCCAGAACTCGGTGCTGCCTGGGAAGTCATCTAAACATGAGAAAAATTAATTTCCATCTATTTTGTAAAGAAGACACTGGCTTTATCGATAAAATAGTCAACAGAGTCTGAATTGGCAACATCAGCGGGCAGCTTGTTCCATTCAACAATGGTCCTAGAGGAAGAAGAGTATTTGAAGGTGTCCAATCGCACTTGAAAGTCCAGTATTGAACATGCATGAGATGATCTGGTGTTTAACCTGCCTGAAAATGTAATATATCTGGAAGTGTCGATATTTAATTTACCCTGCATCATTAAAGATAGCATCTCTAATCTACCTATCTGCGCTCTTTCCCTTAATGTTAGCAGGTTAGCTCGTTGCAACACTTCTGAAGGGGAGCTTCGCGTTTCACATTTGTAGTAGACAAACCGTATTACTTTCCTTTGTACACCTTCTAGCTTATTAATATTAATTTTAATGAACGGGTTATAGACAACATTTGCATATTCTAAGATCGGCCTTAATATCGCTTTATAAACTGTAAGTTTTGTGCTGGGAGAAGGGTGCTTCAAGAGACGTTTCAAGGCCCAAAGCCGCCGCACTCTAAAAAAAAAGGGTGTCATGGGGTACACCCACAGGGACCGTAAATGCTTGTCACATATACTACACCTTTCGGGGGAACACTTGTACACCCCAGATATGGGAGTATGTGTACACCCGTTGGTGTGGTGCACATGTACACCGTTTTCTACAAAAGTATCACTCGAAAGGAACACAGGTGCAACCCATTCAATGGTGTACGGCTACACCTCTTTCTACACCCAATGAAATGAAAGGGAACACAGATGCACCCCGTCCGAAGGTGTACCATTGCACCGCTTCATAAACCCGCCTCACTCAAAGGCAACACAGATGCACCCCGCTCAATTGTGTACCATTACTCCCCTTTCTACACCTACTACTCTCAAAGGGAACACAGGAGCACCCCGTTCAATAGTGTACCTCTTTCTACACCCACTGAATTCGAAGAGAACACAGATGCACCCGATTCAAAGGTACATGGTCACACTACTTTATGTACCCGCTTCACAACTAGCTTCATAAACCTATTTAACACATCAAGGAAACCCTTAAAAAATATACGCGCCCCGGTGATTGCAAAAAGGCAGGTAAACGGACACAAGGGATTGTTTTCAAATCTCATAGAAGTTTGTTAGGCAGCTGATTCCGTAAACAAGTACAAAGTTGCAAGCAATTCGTGATATGTGTAGAGGTTCGAAGAAGCTGCTACAGAAAAAGAAGATTACTAAGCAAATAAGAACCGGGGGTGAGTCTTAGGTAGTGTCTATTCTCCAAGCAGCCGGCAGAATTATTTCCACAAAATTTCAACGGCAGTCACCACTCATTCATCGAACGACGTTTCATCGACATCTCAGATTAGCTTTCTTATATTAGCTTCTCTCTTTTTTTTCTTGTAACGTGCCGCCCCAGAATATATCCCCGTTAACATTTTCGTAATGAGCCCCGCAGACTGTCGCCACGAAGCGGCGTGAACGGGTGGGCTGAGTCGGTGAGCACGCGCCTCGGAGATACACGCGCGACAAAATGTCCCTACAGCGTGCATTTCGCTCCCCGAGTGACGATGAAAGGTTAGTGTCGATGAAAGGTTAGTGTCAATGAAACGTGTCTACAAAACGTGTATCAACGAAAACGTGTCTTCACAAAACGGCAGGAGAATAAGAAAGTCAGTATTCTACCTGCAGTTGTCACATGATTGTAGTCAGCAAATGGCAGGCGACTGCCGGTTGAATTTCGAGGAAATTATTATCCCGGTTGCTAGAAAATAGACACTGCCTTATTCTAGAGGTAACGCGGGGCAGAACGGTCAATTGTTGCAAAGTAACGCGGGGCGGAACGGTCATTGTTGCAGAGCAATTGCGATGAAAATGCAGGACTCGAAATATGTAATCCGAAATATATGTCGACACGGGCACTGCAGAACAACACTAACACAAAAACGAAAGGAAAGGGGTCCGTGAAGATTCAACACGATGTGGCAGAAGCAGTAATTTGCCGAACCGAACACTAAACGCATCACATGAATCCTTGGGCATTTTGAAAAAATCGCTTGTTGCCGATATAGGCGTAGGACTTTTCAAAAACTGGAAATCTTGGTACACTCGAATATGTTGTCGCGGACAAAACCTACGGCAGCCCCGCTGGTCGCAGCACAGCACACAAGAAACTAGGCCGAGAAGCAGGCGTTCCGAGGTCGGAAAAAACTACTACGTCACCTGTGAAACCTTTACCACATAATCACGCTCCTGCCGTCACCCGCGCCCAGACAGCGATGTCGAGGGATAAAAAAGCCTCCGGTTCATTGGTCCGGACATTGCGTACCTTCTTCTACGCTTTCAGCTTAGGGAGAGAAAAAAAAAAGAATATTGCAGCTCCTTCAAGGCCAAAAGGGGAGCGCCCTCGCAAGGGCTTATCTTCAGGGGCAACGCAACAATGAACACAACGAGCGGATTTGTCACTCATATCCCCTTGAAAGTTCGACCTAAAGTTAATAGCGCAGTGGATACTATCGTTGATGACACAAAAATCCTGGGGGGCATAACAGCAGATTCGGCAGGGAAATCATAGAATCATTCGCCATGACCACAGCAAAAAACGACGTGTCAAACCCTTCCCTCCTGCTGACAAAAACTGAGGTTGAATTTCTAAAATTCGAGATAACCCTACCACCCTGACTTGCACTTCGCGTTTCTTATCTTTCCTTCTCTCCCCCTTCTCTCCTCTACTCCTACTGGGTATAGTCGGCGGCTCGCTTTTGAAAGTTTACTCGTCTGTTGCTAGTTGAAGAATGTGGTTGTGTTGTCCTTTTTTAATTGATTTATTCCTCATCCATGGATACTATCCTTGGCCTTGGCCTTCAGACAGGTGCCGTGCTCTGCCTTATCTCTAGCTTGGAGACTGTAGTCACGTGATCCTACCCGGAGGCACGATTGGCTTAAAACAAGCCTAGCGTCCACTCTACTGTCAACACCGAGTGAACAGGATCCCTCCATACTTCCTAAGAAACTGCCCAACCCAAAAAGTGAACCCCAAGGGGTAGTCCAAGCACAAGCTGATCGGGGCGCGTGGCTAGCGTGGGGGTGCACTGATACGCCTGCAGGTCTTTAAGGGGGAGGAGGATGCTCATTGTCGGTGTACAAGTACACTGGCTGGGTTGAGGTTAACTATTTCATTAATGTTTTTAGCTAAGGATGGTATTCAGTTTTAGAAGAAGCTTGTTGTGAGGAACTTCATCGAGGACTCTACTAAAATCCAGAAATAAAACATCTGCCTGACTTCTGCTATTCATTACCTTACCAAGATCATGCGTTATTTCTTTCAACTGGGTTACTGTATACAGGCCTCTTCTAATTCCATGCTGACTCGCCGCTAAGATATTTAAATTTTCAATGTAATCGAAAATAAGCCTAGAAATTATGTTCTAACACTTTACAACACTGACTCGTTATGGAAATGGGGTTATAGTTTGCAACATTTTTTTGTTGCCCGATTTAAAAAGAGGTATAATTTTAGATATCTTCCATTCTTCAGAAACAGCACTGCATTCTAATGATTTTCGGAATATTATGAACAAGTGCTTAGCCATCCACTCAGAGTAACGTACCAGAAAAGCATTTGGAATTAAATCTGGCCCCATTGACTTTTTAGGATCGACGTTAAGAAGCAGATTAAGGATGCCTTCTACAGTTAAAATAGGGTCATACAACTCTGACAGAGCCTGATCAACAGCGTAACTTGGCAGCCGTCCATCGTCGCTAGTAAAAACAGATTTAAAATGTTCATTAAAACTGGCGGCCATCTTTTTGGGCCCTTCAATTATATCATCGTTTATTTTAAATGCAGTGCCAGTCTCTCGTTTTACTGGTAGATATTTCCAAAACTTGGTTGGAGGCGATTTAAGGAATCGTTCTAGAGTTGCATTATGAGAGCGAAACCTAGATAACATACGTTTTAGTTCTCGAGACAGAGTTGTTACAGCTTATTTTCTTATCTGTGATCCAGTGGCCTCGGCCCTTTGCGAGCACGCGCAATCCTACGTTTCAAATGTATTATTTCCCAATTAATCCAAGGACGCTCGTGCTTAATAATCTTCATTTTGTATGGGACAAAATTAGTTAGACACTCCTCCACAATAGTTTTAAAATGGTGCCAAAGCTCATCTATATTCGCGTTACCATGCTCCGAATGATCAGTGAACTTCTCAAGGAACCCCAATCCAGTGTATCTATAATACTAACTTCATCTGCATTATTGAAATCCAGCACCTTAGTCTTCATAACTTGAGGCCTGTGGAAACGTAGGGGTACCTCTAGCAGCACCAGTTTACGATCAGAGATTCCGTCTAGTACTTTAACGCTAAACTCCTTGTATTCACTACTAAGCAGAATATTAATCAAGCATCGACACTGAATTTCCCTGAATTCTATACTTCGTTTCACCTTAGGTCCGAGCGTTGACGATGTTATGAGCCGAAGCGCCAATCGAACACCTCCAAAAGCGCAACGTCACGGCGTGCTCTCTGCGCTTGATAGGACTAGCCGGAGGAGGAGCACAAAGAGACTGCGAATAGCGGCTGGTACTATCAACTGCAGAGAGCACGCCACGATCTTTGTGCCTCTTTCGCCGTTTGATTGGCCTTTCGGCTGTAATATCGGCCGAGCTCGGACCTAAGCTGAAAAGAAGTGTAGTATAAGATTGCACTATCTGATCTAGGTCAAACGTGAACGCGATATCTAAAAGTCATCCCGCGCTGTCACTTTCTTTAGAACCGGCCGATATGGAGTCTCAACTTGTCGAGGACAGATTAAAGTCACCTGCTAGCAGAATTTTACTGTCACTTAGTTTGTGCTGTATACTCGAAGAATCGCGTGCTAAAAGGCAACGGAAAGATTACCTTCTTGCGTTGCCTTTCCTTCCAAACTCAGAATATGGAGATCTTCAAAGATTCATAGATCGTTCGAGAAACTTGTAGTAAATCCCCCACCATTTTTATATAAAAAATAATAATCAAGCAGTGTTGGGAAGTACTTTATGTACATGCTACTGAAAGTACTAGTGTTTAGAAAAATTGTACTTTACTTGAAGTGAATTTTCTGAGCATGTACTTTTATTTTTCGAGTAAAGTAAAACTCCCAACTTCAATGTATACTCCTTGAATCAGAAAAGAGAAACAAATGGCGGTATCGTCGTGTGAAAACGCGCTCTTTTGAGACGTCATCTGTTCATTTCTTTGAGTGGAGTAAGGGTGGCTGTAAGACCAATGGAAATAAGTGCCTTTAGGTTTATTGTGTCACATACCTCGTCAGCGAGAGTAAAACAACCACTCTGTGGCGAATTAACCTTATACAATATTTGCTGCCATTTCTGTAAAAAACTGATGCGCCTCCGATTACCCCGGGAGCAATGCATACCAGTTAAAAAAACACAGTATAGGGAATGAAAGAGAATCGTGAAAGATTGTGCTAAAAGTGCTTGTATTTTACCGTGAAATGTATTGTGTTGATAAATATTACTTCAAGTACATTGCACCTGGTGTTCTTACAACTTTACTTGAAGTACATAACCTCTCATTTACTTAGTACTTTAGTTAAGTCCTTTCCAGATGTAGTTTATGCAACACTGTAAACAAGCAAACACTGTCTAAAGAATCAAGCTCAGACAGCGCTAAACCTCAAAGCGCAAATGATACATTCGTAATACATCATTGACCAAACAAACAAGAAAGTACAAAACAATTAGGCACGCAGAAGCAGAACCAGCTATTAAAACATTTTTGTGAAAAGAACAACAAAAAACAAGCCGATTCATATTTGTCTAGCACAATTTCGCTGACGGATCAGAACCTCTGTACTTTCTTTTTACCATAAAAAAACATATAAAAGTAAATTCAAAGTAACTTCAAAAGTGATTCGGTACTTCTTACGGTAATTAGTAATTTTCTCAATTACTTTCTATTTGGGTAATTTCTACTCTACTCAAATTACTTTTGACGTCAATACTCGGTAACTTAACTTAATTAGTTTTTTTTTTAGTAACTTGTACATGTCTGCCTTGGAGGCACGATTTATGTTGTGTTATCCTGTCATAATGTGCTTTATGTATTGATCTACTAGTTTTCTTTTACCTGAAAACTATGTATTGATTGTATGCTTCTGTAGAGTGTTTTGGTTGAGTGGGTTGTAAGCAGTTGTAAGTGAATAAAATGTTAGTGCAGCATTGGACTCGCATTAGAATTACTGTTGTGTTTTTAACGCTAACGCACTCGAGCAACGGTATTGCTATTCACTTTTTTGTGAGGTTACCCATATTTCCGAAAAAGCTGGAGAAAAAAACACAAAAAAAACGGTTATTTAAAGATAGTTCTGTGGGATGAAAAAAAAGAAAAGATTCTCGAAGCGAACTGCCTAAAAAAGGCGGCCGCGTACAAGAATGAACGACCTTCGCGCAGAATTTAGGGTTAAAACGAGATGGTGTAGATTCAACATAACAAAAAAAACAAACGAAAAAAAAAAAACTGAGACTGCAGTCAACAAGGACGATACATTAAAAAAAGTTTCAAACAGCTTGGCACAGCTTTGTTTGAGACTTTTTAGTGTGACTAAAAAGCTGTGTTTTAGATCTTTAGAAACCGCGACTGCAAGCAAAAAGGACGTTCGTCCTTTCTCCTGCAGTCACGGTTTCTAAAAAGTCTCAGACAAAGCTTTTTAGCCACACTAAACATCGTCCTTTTTGCCTGCAGTCCCGGTTTGTTGATATATTTAATTTTCGCGCCGTAAATCACAGGAAAGTGACATCACGTTGGTTTCTTTCGGAAGTGACGTCACTTTTTGTTTATTTTTTGTTCTTCCGGAAACGCTATCACGACACATAGATGGCGCTAGTGAAGCCCCATGAGCAGCCATTTTTTCGACACGTGGGCTTCTGGTAGCTTCATACCTTGGAGCCTGCTCTGAAAACATGGCACCGATCCGTACTCTAGAACGGAACTAAAAGCGATCGCAACGCCGCCACTTCTCCCTCAGCGACCACTCGGGGAACTGCACGGCTGCTTGTAATGGTTCGGGATTATAGCGTCCCCTGTTACTTCTTTATCTTGGCTTTAATCCGTCATTTTGGTGCCGAAACCTATATCGTGGAAGGGGTTTCAGGGACGCCGACCCCCGCCTCCCAAGAGTGCGCGACGCAAATTACTACCGAAGTTAGGACGAACCCAGGTTGAGACGCGCTTCCTGAAACCACCGGTGAGACATGGTTGTATAAAACAATATTAATTGTGTCGGAAAACCTTGTAAACTAAAGATTTTAGAAAACATCACGCGCCCCGGTCATTTTGCACTAATCTCCAATAAAGTTTCATACATAAAGAGCTCTTTCAGTTGTTTTTACGCAAAAACATGCTTCCTAAAAGCTCAAAAGGACCACAGTACAAAGAAAAGATTGAGCCGCTATCTTGGCACCTCGAGCCTGGGAGTTTCGGTACTAGGGAACATTCATTGACTCTACCATTAGCCATACAAAGCAACTTTCATTTGTCAACTCGTAGCTAAAAACTGGGGCTGTTATCTCGTTTAGAATAAGATAACGAATAACAAAATAAGATAACAACAAGTAAGAATTATTTCGGTTCCTACTGAACACCTCCACTTCCACATTGAAGATTTCCAGCAATGAGCATGTCTCTAAACATCAATGTAGCATATTGATGCCCGACACCTAATAAACAACTCTTTAAATCGGACACCTCCCTACACCTAACGAAAACATCTACCCGGCATCAATTTAGTAATCTACCAATCTATAGCTCACACCATAGAGAGGCACTAGAAGGTCTATAGACTCACCAGGCCCATAACATGGCAATAGGAAGGAATGAAAACTAAACGAAAGACGTTTACGATTCTCTGTGATGCCGAATCAGAACGCACCTTTTGAAGAGGAGGAAGGGAGGGTACGGAGGGAAGTGTATACCCCTCCTCGCCCTCCTCCCCTTCCCCTAGTCCACTCCTACTGCCTTCCCATTAGGCGGGAAATTTTCGCTGTATTTCCCGCTAAATTTAGATAAAATTTTCCCGCTAAATTTAGCGTTAAATTTAGTATTCTTAGAGCGCGGCTCTCAGGCGCCCGTTTCCGGCTTGAGCGGCGTCGCCGTCGGCGTAACCGCGCGGTGCATTATGCGACGCGTGACGTCACTGATGACGTCATCGCCATCCGCATCGTCGTCGTCGTCCTCCCTGATGACGTCATCAGTGATGTCGCTGATGCCGTCATCGGCATCCGCATCGTCATTGTTCATGATGACGTCATCAGTGACGTCACTAACGATGTCATCAGAGACGATGACGACGACGATGCGGCATCCGCATCGTCATCGTCATGTCCTTGTCCCACCCGTACACCTCTCTCTCCCACCCGTACACGTATAACCTGGCTAAAACATGGGTTTAGTGTTCGGTTCGGTTTCTTGAGCATCCACATCGTCATCGTCACTGATGACGTCATCAGTAACGTCACTGATCACGTCATAGGCATCCGCATCGTCATCGTCACTGATGACGTCATACACATCGCCATCGTCACTGATGGCGTCATCGGCATCGTCACTGATGATGTCATCGGCATCCGCATCGTCGCTGATGACGGCACTGGTTATGATGACGTCATCAGTGACGTCGCTGTTAACGTTACTGATGACGTCATCATTATCATCACGTGACCTCATAGGGGTCACGTGACCCCCTTAAGGTCACGTGACCCTCGTGAGGCAACGGCGACACCGCTCGGAGGGAGGAGTAGCAGACAGGATGAGGAGGTGAGGAGGAGGGTATCCTTCCCCTCGGTATCCTTCCCCCCCTTTTAAAGAGCTGCGTTCTAATTCGGCGTTACAGGGAGTTGTAAACGGCTCTCTTTTTTTTTTGCTAAATTTAGCGGGAAATTTACCAAAAATTTTCGCGCTATATTTAGCAAGGAAACTGAATTGCTGTTGAGGTCACGTGACGGGGAACGTTCTTAGCGGGGAACGTTTTCCACTAAATTGAGCGAAAAAGTTGTTCTCAAAAATTTCACGTGACGTCACGAGGCTAAAGATTTCCCGCTACATGTAGAGGAAACATTTCCCCGCTAAATTTAGCGGAACATTTTCCATGTAAATTTAGCGGAAAAACTTTCCTGGGTTAAGTGCAACGTTATTAGATTAGCTCAGTTAGGGAACTGCTCATAGACGCCGCATGCACGAACAGTACCCCCCTCACTCACCACGACTCGCCCAGCGTAGGGAGCCTACATACTCGCCGACTCCGTCTTTTAGGGTGGTGAAAACTCCAACCATTGTTGCCAAACGCCCGCTCAGACGGCCGCCAAACCTGACGAGCTGCCATCTTGGTCCCCAGCTTTTGCGCGGAAAACGGTGCAGGGGTAGCAATTTGCACAGATTTCGTTGGTACAGTGACGTTTTACGTCATTTAGTAACAGAAAAACTGTTTTGTGGTGATGTATGGTGGTGCTCAGCTTAAAAGGCGAGTTTTTTGGGCTCATTCATACGATAAATAAATTAATGTTTTCACCGAAAAATTTCGTAAGCAACTAAAATTGCCCATAAAAAGGCAGCAACTCTCCTAAAATAACCTTTATGGCCACATTTTCCCATTAAAGTTTACAGTTGCAAATTGGAGTAAAAAATGAAAACGCATTTTTCTTAGTTCTTTTTTATTAGACTTGAAATTTTAATAAAAAGAATTGACTAATATAAGACATGTTTGAGGAAAGTTGCCAATGTATTCTTCAAGTCCCCAAATTTCGCGACCCGTTCTGGTGAAGAGCTAATTGGCTAGGACAAAAACGCTAAAGGGCGTTTTCAGTCACGATCATTCCCAGTGTTGTAGCAATGGTAAGGGGGTCAAGGGGGACGGTCAATGGGGGAGGAGGGGTGCCACCTCTGCAAGCGCGTAACCAGAGGGGGGGGGGGGGGGGGTGTTCAGGTGCCAGAACCCCCCCCCCCAATTTTATTTCATTATATATATATATATATATATGTATATTGTTTGAGCGATTTGACCAGCTCCTTGAAACACCCTCCGAAAATATTTTGTGGCTCCGCCACTGCACCTCTGGCAGCAGCCAGCACCCCCAGCCCCGCCCCGCTTTACTGGTAGGTTGCGATCTCAGGGAGTGAATAGGGGAGGGGGGGGGGGGGGGAGGGTAAGGACAAAAGACATAAGGGCCCCGGGCGCCGGGTGGCCTAGCTACACCACTGATGATCATTCCTCTAGCATGAGATTCCCGACCTTCGATAACACTTCGCATCTCGTGAAGTTTGAGCATGAACATGCGCAGCCAGAACAGGACAGAAGGCAATGAGCACGTGCTGGATGCTGGTCATCAGAAAAGATGACTAGGGCCGGTTCTTGTCCTGTCATTGACCTTACCATTATCATTTTGCTCAGCAGTAGGAAAAGACTCCCTTTGTGCGGGTGAACGAGTCAGTATGAGAGGGAACTAAGATAGCTAGGAAAGCTGGTAAACATTCGCAAATCTGGCTTCATGAAATCTAGAACTAGCCAAAGAATATGTCACGTTAAAAAAGACAACGTCCACAGCATGACATTGTTAGCGTAAAGAAGCAATAGCTGGTTTTCACTGTTCAACTTTTACAAAAAAAAATATATATATATCACTAAAGCTACTTATGTAGTGGAAAGGGCTCATTTGGGCATCACCTTATGCGACAAAAATTTGCATCTTTTGATTCACTATATGAACAAAATGAGAAGAAGCGCTGGTGGCGTGTTTGTGCTAAAAGTGTAGTGCAGTGTAGAAGAATGCGGCCTGCTACATTGATGAAACCTACTGAACATTTAATACTCAGGAAGACGTGCAGGGCACAAATCACACGACAAAAATGTTCTGAAGTAGGACAGCAGGCAATAATAAGAGCACAAAATAAGAGTAAAGGCAAAAGCCCAAATAATATTTACAAGAAAGCAAATTCATCACTCACTGGTGACAACATGTACCAATAAATCACGATATCACTGAATTGAGAAGTACTCTTCGTGATAAAACACACCATTCAGCGGTTAATTCAAGTTTGCCGCAGCACATGTTTTGCTCGACGCTCCGTTTACTTCCTGTGCGTACTGCTGTTGCAGGTGAATCCTGATTCTTGTTCTGACATACTTTTTAAGAAGAATCTTCTCCACACACGCTTTGTGTATGTCACAGCACCCTAACTCCAATGTTACAGATTTGCGCAGGAACTCCAGAATAGTGGCAAATGGAGCCTTGAGCGTCAAGATGGCGTCTAGTTCGGTAAAAACCTTCATGTCCTCTTCGCACTCTATCAGGACACTCATCACAGCTTGGCTGGGGTAGACAAGGTTCCCAGCACTCTTGACATACTCTTTCAGGTGAATCAAACTGCTGTGCAGGTCATTACCATCCGACACTAGGACACCTTAGCAGTCCTGACAGTTGCCAATCGACATCTTGACAAACCTAAGAATAAAACCTCCCAGGTAGGCCAGAATGTCGTATTCGACTGCAGTAAGTTCACACACGAACAGGTTCTCCAGCTCTTCAGACTCTTGGTTCACATCTTGCACGTGCTTCTTGAGGGCTGGATCAAGGAGGTCAGCCAGGTGCATGCTGTCATCAACACTGTAGCACGAAGATGTCGGGGTGAAGAGAAACTGACTGATACAGATCAACTTCAAAGCACACTTAATGTCATATGCACTTGGCACGGGTTTTCTGAGTCGCAGTACAGAGAAAATATTCTCAAGGCAGTCCTGGCTCTACCTGCCTGTGAGAAGGTACTTGTAGTTGTGCCTGTTCAGAAGTTCGTCATACAGGCGCAGAACGACAGTGGTGGAAACAAGAAACCCGGCCTGCGACGTGTTCCAATGAGCTGTTGCTCCCATGTCCATCCGACAGAAGGTGGTGATTGCCAGGTCCAAAGTCTCGAGTGCTTCCGTGTGCTTTGCAGCATCAAAATGACTCAGAGCGACCATTGGGTGACGTGACGACATCAAGGTGTACCACTTACTCACTAGATCAAAGAACCTGGCTGTTGCCTCAGCTTCAAGCGGCAAGACTTTTTGCTGAATTAGGTAGCGGATTGCGGGAGGAGCCTCACGGAACAATCGCACAGCAATGCTTACATTCATTCTTGTGAAATGTCCATTGCTGACGTGAATGCCAGAAAGCCTGTTGGCGATCTTGAGTTCATTGTTTGCACCGTATGCAACGAAAGATTCAACATGGTGGATGTCCACGGTCCCTCCTGGGAGGTTGTGCTCTCTCAGAGTCTCTTCTCCTAAAGTAAAGGACTCTGAACGAAGCAATTGGGCACGAATATTTTTTTAAAACATGCGCTGGATCAGCCATGAATAAGAGCTGCCTCCCGTCGAGGTGCGGGTGTGGGACAGAACACACAGTCTCAGAGTGCCTGCGATTTGAAAAGTTGAACAGACGCCACACTGCACGGTTTGCTAATCCCATGTCACTTGTAACTATGAGCACCTTGAGAGAGATGTTGAAACATAGTTCAATGAGATGAAAGACAAGCTCCTTCAAAGCACTTTCGCCAGTTGATCGTCCAGTGAAGTGGTAAGCAATCACTTGCTTCCACCGTGTGTTTAATACCCCAACCATAAACACAAGGGCATGGTTCGCAACATTCACGCGGGATTCTGGGAGTGTGGTGCTTCCAAAAATACGATCCAGCGAACTGTCGTGGTCAAATCCCTGACTTACCTCCATCTCATCGATAAAGAGCACACAATCTTTCTCTATGTCTTCCATAGTCTGTACTTTCCGCTTTCGAACTTCAAAAACTTCGTCAAGAACCCCAGGCAGAAACTTAATGTGTTGGAGTCTCCGAATCAACGTTCTGTTTGAGGGTAGCGGATATGACAGGGACCTCAGCAGTTCATACCCTGATGTACCACATGCGTGTTTGATTTGAAGGGCAACTCGAATAGTCTTCTCTGACCACTTATGTCCCTTCACTGATTTTACAGTCAAAGCCTTTGTTTGGTCTGTGTTCAAAAATCTTGAACTTTTCAAAGCACTTATTTCTTTCTGAGCTGATGTCAGTTGCTTTTTTTTGTAAGACTTCGCAGTCTTCATTTGGCTTCATCATGGAGCCTTTGCAAGTTTCGGTACTTTCGGGCCAGATCGGAGTTTTTCTTTCGAAGCTCGGAGTTTTAGCGATGCATCAGTAACATACTTTACGTGGTACTACTTCCGAATATGAAAACAGCGGACGAGCTTGTTAGTCCTTCTGAAGACCCTTCAGGCTGCATTGTTTCCTTCAGCTCCTGAACAATTGGAACTCGAAAACCACCTGGTTGTTCCAATGCAGTAGAACAAACAAGCTCAGATGACGGAGCAGTAGTGCCAACAAGGCTATCACAAGGGTAAATAGCATAGCCCCTGAACTTGGGACATGAAAAAAAGAGATCGAGCATGGTGGCCCGGGTCACATTCTTCATTGTCGAGAGGTGGTTGTTGGAGTGGGACGGTTGTCACTGTGCATGTATGCTTTGACCGAGGAGCATTGTCTGTGGTACTTGCACTGTCGTTTAGGGTTAAGGGCAGTGAAACGACTGTCGCTGTACAATCCTGCACGAATGAAGCATTTTCTGTGTTGCTCGCAGAGATATCAAAAGCTAGTGGCTGACGGACGGTTGTCACTGCACGAGCATACTCGGACTGAGCAGCATTGTGCATGTCGCTTGCACTGTTGTCGAAAACTGGTTGCCGTAAAAAGGCTGCCGATGAGCAGCAAGTATCGGACCCACTGTTCGTAATATTTGCGCTCTCGTCGGGGGCTGATTGCATTGAAACGACCGTCACTGCACAGGCACGCTTGGCTGGGGCGTTGTCTGTGCTACTTGCAGAGATGTCGAGAGCTAGTGGCATAGAAATGGCTGTTGCTGCACAAGCATACCTGAACTGAGCAGCATTGTGTACGTTGCTTGTAATGTCGGCGAGAGGAAGTTGCAGTGGAATGTCTGCCGCTGCACAAATACGCTTTGATCGAGGAGCATTGTCCTTGGTGGTTACACTGTCGTCAAAGGTTAACGGCAATGGAACGGCTGTTGCTGCACACGCACGCTTGGACTGAGCAGTGTCTGTGGCACTTACGTCAAGAACTTCTGGCAGTGGGGTAGCCATCACATAGGTGAAGCAGCACGGTTCGTGTCCCTTGTGCTGCCATGTAGAGCTGGTGGTGATGGAATGGCTGTTGATCCCTGAGCACGCTTTTCGGGGGCCTTTCTGTGTTTTGTAATGGCTGTAAAAGGTCAATAAACATATATACATTAGTATTAATGCATAAGGATTTTTGAAGAGACCAAAAAAAAAACACAAGATTAAAAATATACAGGTTTTCTTTATCATTCCTTAGGTACCAGATAGAATGCTATGAAATAAATAACAGAGTGTTGCCGGGCGGCATTCATATGCTTTAGGGGTTGCGGACCCAAACTGTTTGCGCATCTCGTCTAGTTGTTCAAACTGTTTAACAATTAACCATCTTGGTACTGTGAGAACTAGTCTGTCTATATTTCTTTTTACGAAGTCTACAAAAGACGAGAATATAAGACTGTAGTTCAGAGAGAATGTTACATTAAGCATGCATTGTGTAACAAGCAAATGCTGGGAAAGAATAGTTTTAAAATATTACACAGAAATAAACTCTTGGAACTTCAGAAGTCCACTCAAATAGACCTATGAACATGCTTACACAATATTAAAACTTACCACGATAAGGAAAACGTGTCGGAACAGCATCTGGCCTCAGTTTTTTCAACCCGTCCTGCCGGTTTTGTTCGAAACTGCTGTCCTCAAAATCAGCCTAAAAAAATGAGTTTTAAATTAGTTAGCAAATATTTAAAAGACACCACTGTGCCTGCTCGTTTAGTTGACTAACACTATAAACAGAATTAGGAGTGAACTCCTTCACCAACTAAATTTTTTAACACACTCACAGTTGTTTCGTGAGGTCTGCTGTCGCTTCGCTTGTCAAGTGTTAGCCAAGCGAAAAAACAGAAGAGGCATTACTGGATCAATGTGTCCAATACACACCTGCATACGGGACTTAATCAAATTATTGAAAACTACCTAATTTTTGCGATGTCTGAATTTCTCGATTTGAAATCAATCCCCAAAATTTAATCCTGTAAACGAACCACTACGTGGTGAAGAGGATTGCGAAAAATGTGTTCAAGAAATATTCTTGGAAGCTGAACAAGTCGAGAAAAATCGAGTAAGCAAAAACTAGGTCCTTATCAAAATGTTTTCAAAACCCTTGTTTTCTTAACATAAATTCTGAGCCAAACCGTTGTTCGCAGCAGCTTTGTAAACGGAGTTCGTATTTTTGTTTCCCGAACAAACTTGATAATACTCATCGGTGTGGGTCCGGATATTTCTTTGAACGCCGTTTCATAGAACACCGTTTTATCGAAGCCGTTTTATCAAACACAGTTTTATCGAACGCCGTTTCATCGAGCGCCACCTACTTGAGCAGTAGGAATTCTACATCTAGGAAATATTTTCCTTTTTAGCGCCGGGAGGATAGCAGTCTTTTAATATTTAGTATAATTTATAAACTTATACATATATAAAAAGAAGAAATCTTTTTGTCACCTTCTATTTTTTTTTTTTTTAGTAAATGATGACCTCCGTTAATGAGGCCAATAAGAAACGGGAACACTGACGACACTTTTTAGAGCTGTGATCATCAGGTGCAGTGATAGATTCTGCTTCAAGACGAAGCCGTCCTTGAAGCAGTGATCTGTCTCCGTGTCCAATGATACGGGGGAAAAAAAATGTGTCAAAGATCCGACAAGTTCACAATTCTTTCGGTTACAATAAATTAACGAAAAGGGGAGACTCGTCGTTTTTAAGAACATATATGTTCTTTAAAAAAAAGCAAATCTCCTAGGATAAAATGAAAACACAGGTAAATCGACAAATACCAAATAAAAAAGGTGCTGCAGAGAATAGCTGTTTCCCTCTGAAGAATGTGCCTTTCACGCAGTGAAAGGCATTTTCACTGCAGTGAAAGGCCATAAATAGACGGATGAAGTGGGAAAACGTGTGTGGCCGAGAACAGCCGCGTACCTCGCCAAGAAAAGCATAAGTCGCGGACCCACTCAAGTTCTGATATGATAGCTACCTTCTATGATTCAGTAGTCAACGTTTAGGTGGACAAAAATTGACCGGGTAGTAATTCTATTCCCGGTGAATTTTGAGCGCCGCCAAAACTACTTCAGAAACGAGAGTAAATTACGTACAAAGTATTGTATTACTCCAAAATTCAGTAAAGGGAAATTCGATGAAACAGCGTCAAGTGATTCGATGGAACGGCGTGCGATGAATCGGCGTTCGATGAAATGTCCGGTACCCTCATCGGTGCATTCAAAACGCGTGTGCAACGAGCGCGTCCTGAGATCGACGTGTGGCGAGCAAACCCTGATACGGAGAAGGCAGGCTCCGTCTCAACCTGTGATATTGCAATGCCGCTAAAGCGCGAGACACATGCGCGAAAAAACCATCCGATCCGACGTCCGATCCGGCAGTACGACTGCCTGATCCGAAAAATTTGGTCGCTTCAGACGTCGGATCGGCGATCCGACACGCGTCTAACGCGCCAGATAGTTTCGCACGGCGGACGGATTGTCGGATGCGTCCAGCCAATGACAGCACAGCTAGCGCGAACGTCATGATGACGTGCTGGGTCTGTCGGGACGAATCAGAAAACGGGACGGGCGACGGGAAGCCGGACGCGTGGATCCCGCCGACCCATTCGAGGAAGATGGCCCCAGCGAAGAATGCACGCGCTAACGAGAACGAGCTTCTAAGTTTGCTCGTGTGAGCTAAACCGTCAATCTGGGACCAGAGATCTGTGAACGCGGACCTCCGCTGGAGTGCTTGGATCTCCTGGGCGGAGCCGAACGGATCGTCGTGTCGTACGCAAGGTCGGAAGCGTGTGTCTCAAACTGTCGCGTGCGGCGATTCGGACTGTCGGATCGGACGTCGGATCGGACGATTCTGCCGTCCATGTGTCTCGCGCTTTAGACGTCGGATCGGCGATCCGACATGCGTCCAACGCGCCAGATAGTTTTGCACGGCGGACGGATTGTCGGATGCGTCCAGCCAATGACAGCACAGCTAGCGCGAACGTCATGATGACGTACTGGGTCTGTCGGGACGAATCAGAAAACGGGACGGGCGACGGGAAGCCGGACGCGTGGATCCCGCCGACCCATTCGAGGAAGATGGCCCCAGCGAAGAATGCACGCGCTAACGAGAACGAGCTTCTAAGTTTGCTCGTGTGAGCTAAACCGTCAATCTGGGACCAGAGATCTGTGAACGCGGACCTCCGCTGGAGTGCTTGGATCTCCTGGGCGGAGCCGAACGGATCGTCGTGTCGTACGCAAGGTCGGAAGCGTGTGTCTCAAACTGTCGCGTGCGGCGATTCGGACTGTCGGATCGGACGTCGGATCGGACGATTCTGCCGTCCATGTGTCTCGCGCTTTAGACGTCGGATCGGCGATCCGACATGCGTCCAACGCGCCAGATAGTTTCGCACGGCGGACGGATTGTCGGATGCGTCCAGCCAATAGAGAGTTTTAGCTTACCGCGTACCGGGCGACCGCCGGGGTTACCGGGACCGCGACCATCGAGCCGGTACCGGACCGAGAGCGTAGCGGGTAAAGAACGTTTTAGCATACCGTAACCGCGCCTGACCGCGCCTATGGAAGTTTCTTCTTTCTCCAACGGCTGGAAAAAGTCATGATGATGATAGTGAATACCTGCGTGGTTCGTTTTTAAAGCGGTACATTTATTTGGACAAATGCCGCATAAAAAGCCACTTTTAGAAAATATTTTCCTCATTACGAGTAGTTATAGTGGTACTTCCTTAGTATACGACCAAGTAACTTAATTTGTCAGCTAAGCTGTTGGATACTGGTCGCAGGGACGGGGATTTGAACCCAGTGCTCTGAGTTCTGCAGCGCGAGCTTTCGCTACACGTGCTCCGAGCTGTGGTGCGTTAGCCCACTCGGCCACCGTTCTCCCACGAATGCAAGCAAACAGCATCATCCTGTACGCTGCTTGTTTGCATTCGCAGCTCCATTGCCATCAGCACCAGTCTCTAATGTCGGCTAGGTGGCTCAGGTTGCCGCCCGAAACAAGGGGCATAGCAGTTACCACCTATCTATTCAACCGGCCTGTCCGGCAGCCATGGAAGCCCGGATTTTTGCTATGAACCTCGGGTAGGCGAAAGCCTTTATAGGCCAACCAGAGCCGCTTCACTTGCCCTTTCCCATGTTATGTGGTGCGACGATTGTTTCTAGACGCCTCCCCCGCCATTCCAAAACAGTAAGTGATTAGTCTACGCCGGCCGTCGGAGCCGATGCCCGGCAGTCGCCATTGACGGTAAACGCGGTAAACCGAGTAGCGTGGCATAATTGGCGCATGCGCAGTTCTGCAGTGACGGTCGCGGTAACCCCCCGGTCGCCCGGTAGGCGGTAAGCTAATACTCTCTAATGACAGCACAGCTAGCGCGAACGTCATGATGACGTACTGGGTCTGGTGGGACGAAGCGAACGCGATAATGGGACGGGCGAGGGGAAGCCGGACGTGTGAATCCCGCTGACCCATTCGAGAAAGATGGCCCCAGCAAAGAATGCACGCGCTATTGAGAATTAGCGCGTAATTTCGCTCGTGCGAGTTGAACCATCAATCTGGGACCAGAGATGACCTCCGGAGTTCTCTGGAACGCTTGTATTTCCTGGGTCCTGGGTGGAGCCGAACGGATCGTCGTGTCGCAGGCAAGGTCGAAAGCGTGTGTCTCAAACTGTTGCGTGCGGCAATTCGGAGCGGCGTTCGGACTGTCCGTTCGGACGTCGGATCGGACGATTCTGCCGTCCATGTGTCTCGCGCTTAAGGCTCGAATTCGGAACTCGCGACGTTGTTTATGTGCTCCCGACGCGCAACCGAAGACGCTCGCTTCTTGCAGAGTGACGCTAAACATCCCATTTACACCTGCGATCAAGGTGCAACAAAACTTATACTCACGGCGCAAACACGAGCAGCTGCAGTGGGTTCCCAACGGCCTCGTTTGACTTGAGCGAGCCAACGTTACTTTCGAGTAGGACTACTCGGGAAGCGGAACATACGTGTGCCCCGCCTGCAGTGGTTCGTACACTGCGGAACAGAACAGCCAGGCATTTCTGCTTCTCACGCCTCTCTTGCTACCACACTTCTTCGCTGCGAACGACTCCGCAAAACACACCGGCACCAGCCGGACACACGGCACCAGCCGGAGAATGAACACGGTACGACGACGTTGCGACTGTCGAAGCTAGGCCTGGCTGGACGAGCGCCGAGCGGGCGGTCTGGGGACCAAGATGGCGCGGCGCCTTCTGGTGGCCATGGCAACCGATGCTGGCAACACTGATGGGCGGCGGCGAGTGATGTGTCAAAGGATGGCACCACCCTACAGACGGAGTCGGCGAGTATGTCGGCTACTCGCAGCCGTCTGGCGTCGCTCGACGCGCCGCCAGACGGCTGCTTTGGTAACTGAATCAGGATACGTACGTTTCAACGTTACTAGAAACGGAAAAACCAACGGAAAAAACTTTTTGTAGCAACTTTTATTGGAGTTCAGTACAAAATGAGGAGCGCGTGATGTTTTCTAAAATCTTTAGTTTGCAAGGTTTTGCGGCGCAATTAGTATTAGACACTTTTAGTAGAGCGTTGCTGGATCTTACGTACGCAATACGCAATAGTATAGCGTACGCTAAAAATGACCTGCTCGGACTGAATTTAGTTGTGCGTTACGTTTTCGAGTGAACACCGCGCATGATCTCGGTTAAATTTGCTAGAGCAGTAGAATTCCGCGTGCTTATAGCGCAACCATGCTCCTGGAAAGAAATATTGAAAAAGAAAAAGTGTCCAATCATTTTATTTCAGATTAAACCGGGCCACAGCTGCCTCGTCAAACGCGCTTTTCTGCGGGGTACAGAGGCTACGAGTACGAGTGCCAACGTTACTAAAACACTCAGTTGGGAAACTCGCCGTCGAAACCTGGGCCGCTGGCGTCCACCGAGACCGAGCTAAATGCGACAACAGCGCCACTCTTTATCATTCGTCTGTACTGTGGACACCTTGAGCTTTTAGAAAGCATGTTTTTTGGGGTAAAAACAAACGGAAAAGACTCTTTTTGTATGAAATTTATTGGAGTTTGGTACCAAATGATGGGCGCGTGATGTTTTTAAAATTTTTAGGTTGCAGGGTTTCGCGGCACAATAAATATTGTTTTTATACAACCATGCCTCAGCGGGCCTTTCATGTAGCACGTCCCGCCCTAGGTGCATTTTAACTCCAATAGATGAGCGCGGCGTGTCCGCCGGGGATACGGGGGTGGCACCCTCTACTGCTATGTCTGTCCTTAGAGCCAAGATAGAAGTCACGTGCAGTTCCTCGAGTGGCCGCTGCGGGAGAAATGGTGGCGTTGTGTTCGTCATTAGCTCGGTGTTCGGAGACAGATTGGGGCCATTTTTTGAAAGCTTTCTCTATGGGAGTTTCCCAACTGAGTGATCTAGTAACGCTGACGAGTGCGTAGCCGAATTCGATCACGGAGCCTCCGTCAGTCGTCCCGTGGAAACGGCACCTTTTATCAATGCTATCACGGAATGAAATTCATGACCTTGATGTCCAGTGCGTAGCGAGAACTTCGGCGATTTCTTTTAGAGTCGTTCGTCCGTCGGCGATGAACTGTGGGAATAGGCTTAGCATTGAGCAGATCGCAGCGTCGACGCACACTGCGAGCGGCGAACATTTCCACTGTACACTCCTTCAGCTGCAGGGAGATCTGATTCCACCGCGGTAGGTCCAAGAAAGAATCGCCGAGCTGAACACCACGCAATTTCACGTAACACAGAACTTCGAAAACACCACGTCCTCCTTGCTGCGCCTGTCAAGGCAACCGCCATCTTGAAACTGGCGCTCTCGTTGGGTCCGAGATCTCACGAGAGCGTCCCGCAAGGCCCGCTAGCCAGCAACGCAAAATCCCCAGCGTTGCGTGCGTACGCAATACGCTAGCCCTTCTATTGCGTTCTGCGCATGCGCACTCACGACCCGCAATCTCCTTGCGTACGCGAAGCTATAGCGTACGGTCCACTAAAACTGTCTATTGTTTTCATACAACCATGCCTCAGCGGTGATTTCAGGCAGCGCGTCCCGTCCTAGGCTCATCTTAACTTCGGGGTGAATTCGCGGCGCGTCCGCTGGGAAGACGGGGGTGGCGTCCATGTAACCCTTTCCACTGTATCTGCTTCGGCTCCGAATTGGCCGATTGAAGCCGAAATAGAAGTTACGTGCAGTTCCTCGAGTGACCGCTGCAGGATAAATGGCGGCGTTGTGATCGCTATTTGGCGCTTCATCTGGGCTCTTTGGAACGCATAGTTATGAAACGAAAATATAGACCGACACGCGGAGCGGCTCTGTTTACCAACACGGCCAGAAGGCCGCACATGCGCGGTAGCTATGTGGGCAAAAGCATCCCGGCTCTCCATGTTTTCGCCATTGCGCTCTATGGCGTGCGCTCGTTGTTGACGTTGTAGGGACGCTTGTATCTTTATTTGTGCGTCGTATTTCTTCATAACGTATGTCGTATGCTATGCCCGACTATTTGAGCTCGTTGCCCGAGCCTGAACGGTAGCGGTATCGAAACAAACTGTGCGTGGACGGCGTTGCCTACGAGGATCCGTACGCCGTAAACAGTGCTGGACTTCCGACGTAAAGTTGCTGCCACGGAAGTCGACGGCTCAGGTAGTCGTTTATTTAGTTTTCGCCAAGTCAGTTCACGGCCGACACGGTGCAGGCCTACAAGTCTCTCGAGGCCTACGATTACATCAAGTCGGTTTCCGCACTGCCGGCGGGATCAGCAGACTGTGGGTCTGCGGAAGTGTGTGTATTCACTAATTGATTAAATACACAGAGCGTCTTCAAGTCAAGGTATGATATTTTTCATACCCTCGTGACCACAAGGCATTACAACCAGTAAAGGTTTGTCCGTTCTGCAGTCTTGGCGGTAACAGGTTACAAGTAACGGCGTTACCAGGAAAGCGTTACTTTTTCAGTAACGTAGTAACCTACTCGTTACGTTTTTGACACAGTAACGGGTAACGTACTTACGTTACTATTTCAAGTAACGTAGTTACGCTAGACGTTACTATTTCCCAAGCCTTAAAGAAATTACACTTCAATTGTTTCCGTGTTTTAGGCGTCAAGCCATGTTTTCTTTGCGTTTTTTCTCGTAAGTATTTAGGTGAAACTGTAAAAAGAGATAAAGTATTTATGTTCAGCTTCTGCTTGATATATGACCTGTATCGTCAAAACCGTAAAATGTATTAAATCATAATTTAAAGAAAGTAACGCAGAAGTAACGTGCCTTACATTTTATCGGTAGCGGTAACGCGTTCCTTTTATTTTTAGATAACGTAGCTCAGTAACGCATACCTTTGATTCGCAAGTAACGAGTGACGTATGTCGTCACTTTTTTTCGGTAACGCTTACAACTCTGCCGTTCTGTCGCCGATCCCCTTCTGCTCGGTAGCATGTGCGTAGCGAGCCTCCGACGAGCGCTTGGCCGGTGCGTTGAGCGCGAACACCGTGGGAACAAAATCCGGGTGATCTCGATCAGACAACGGTTTCCCTGCACATAAGCAAGCCTCGGAACGGAGATTGAAATGGAAGCTGCACTTGCCTCCAAGAAAGTGTTTGCCGCACAAACGGTCGTTCGCGCGAGGCGACCATTCTTTTCGTTCCACGGATATTATCCACCTTCTGTGCCTTTCAGAGTCTGTCGGGAACTTGTGGAAACTCACTCCGCTGCTTTTCTTGTACATTTCGGTGCAATTAACGGCAACACAGCTTCGCGACATGCTGAAATGCTACGACGCCCATGCGAAACGTGCGCGCTTTTGCCCACACACCCCGGCTCCGGCGCGATCGCAGCGCCGCCGCAGCTCCGTGACGTCAAGCCCGCGTGTCGGTGTATAGATGGCGCTTCGAACGACGGCTGGCGGATTGAAGTGAGTGAGATGGGGTAACCCCCTCCGCGGGAGTTCCGCAACCGAGGTACTCTAATAACGTTGGTTGAGTGGCGTCATATGTGACGTCACGGGGGTGACATTTTCCTGCTAAATTTTGGTGGGTTACGAGGGTTACCCTCACGAGGGTCACGAAGGCTACCCTCACGATGGTTACCCTCACGAGAGTTACCGTCACGAGGTTTACGAGGGTTAGGCTCACGAGTGTGACGAGAGTTACCCTCACGAGGGTCACCCATAATGACGTATGATGTCCTTATGGGATGCATTATAATCATCATGGGAAACGTCCCATAATGCAACGCGCGGTAACGGCTGGCGGTGACGCCGACGGCGACGCCGCTCAACCCGGAGACCCCCTATGAAAATGGTTAATGCCATTTGAAAGTCATATTATTGCCAAATGGCAACAGCTGTTTACAAATAGTCAATCAGCAGGCAACAGATGTTAATCGTCATTGAGACGTCACCCTGCTGACCCGGATAGCCATTTCGCCACCGTCAACTTTTTGCCGTTCTATTGGTTATTGTCGGTGTATCATCAGTGTATCTACATATTAACGTTAAATGGCTAAAGGAGGCAATCAAAGGACTATACATTTTATAGTCTTTTGACTGCCTCCAATAGCCAATTAGCATTAGCATGTAGATACACTGGCAATGCACCGACAATAACCAATAGAACGGCAAAAAGTTGACGGTGGCGAAATGGCTATCCGGGTCAACAAGATGACATCTCAATGACGATTAACATCTGTTGCCTGCTGATTGACTGCTCTTAAACACCTGTTGCCATTTGGCAATAATACAAAATGGCATCAACCATTTTTATAAGGGCATAATTATCACATAGATGTCATTTCCCGAAGGAAAAATCCATCAATGTAACCCTGCTTGGCAGTCAATGTTTTCTAGTGGACCGCTGACTGTGCCTGACCGTACGTCAAGCATGTCTGATTGGCCAACAAGTTACTCTGACCGACAGTCAAACTCCAGTCAGACCCCGCTTGTCGGCTTTCTGATGGTTTCCTGGTGGCAGTCGGCCGCCGCGAAATGCCATCAGGATGTCTTGGTGGTGATTCTGACTGTACATCGATTGTCTCTGACTGTACGTCAGAAAGCTTTGACGTGCAGACAGACGTACGGTCAAAGGACGTAAAGTTCGTTCGGATACCACTATTTCGTCAAATCTATGAATACGAAAAGTAATCTATGCACGAGAAAACGATTTTGGGACGTGAGCCCATAAAACCGCTGACGTTAGAGATATGACACGCAACCGACCGACAACCGGCCGCGGAAGCGCCGAACACGACACTTCGCACCTCGCCGACTTCGCTTCGCCCATAGAGGCTTCGCCGAGCTTTCATGAACGATCGCTCTCGACTCGGTTTGTTTGCCCGCTTGCTTTAACCTGTCGATCCTGCCCGGGCTCTACAATGTCTTATGTTTTAGTAGAATTTCTACTCGACAAGACCCAGCCTGTTGTGAGTTCCGACGATGTAAGGGACTTAAGCGGTGTAGTTGAAGACGACAGGGTGTACCAGGTCTACTGGGCCGGTGACGTGCGAACAAAAGGATCGTTCTACGACGCGAAAGTTCTCTACATGGCAGGTGAGTAGAACTGAAGTACGGCGAGTGATGTACAACGAGTGCTTTGCATAACATGCTGACGGCTTAACTGCATTTGCAGCCAAAGCATTTTGTATAAAACGAGTAGTCAAATCGAAGTTACCTAACGGTGGGGCGTAGCATAGCGGTTAGGGTGTCCGATTTGTACGCATGTGGTCGCGGGTTCGATGCGCCATGGTGCTGCTTTTTTTTTTTTTTTCTCGAACTTTTTGTTTTATCGCGGCATTTGGCGATATTTATGAGTGCGTATAGCTTTACTCTTATATAAATGCTGCCCTTGTTGATGAAATTCCCTTGGCAGTGGCAGTCAGACGTCATCTGATGGACCATCAGATGACGTCTGATGGTCCATCACGTTCCACCAAGGCTGCTGACTGGCAGTCAGTGTCCCAAATTACGTAGCTTGATGGAATTTTCAATAGGGTTGATTGAATTTCGTGACCATTTCGCCATTGTCAACCCCTCGTAAACTTTAAGCTGGCCAGCCGAAAAACTGCAATAGTTTACATGGCCTACCATTGATTCCATGCCTGATACACATAGTGCCGGCTTGCAATATGGGAAGAAAACAAAGATTGAAGGACAATTTAAAGACCCAAAATTTATTTATCACAATGTCATTAAAATGACGTGTTTTTTTCAAGACTAAGTTAATCACCCAAGTGTAAACGATGAGTGAAAAAATAACCTTTCCTTGCTTCCTGACATGTCTGTAAGGTGTCAGCTGAAAGAAGAAAAACATTATAAATTAAGTGGGCATATAACCAGAAATATTCTTGCAGCACATTCAAAAATATGCACAGAAGAACCTTGCTCACATGTTTTCTCGGCTGTTATGTTCACGGAAACCGGTCCTATCGAACGTCCAAAAGTATATATGTGTTAGAATTACAGGCTTCATGAATTTCCTTCTTGGTTCTTATGCCCAAACACTGCCACTCAAGGTGGCCGGCATGACTACTAGAAACACACACCCTGTTCCTTTTGCTTTACTCCCTTTATTTTACCTTTTTGCCTCTCTTCACTGTGTTTCTTGCTTGGACTTGTATGACAATAAGAGATTCAGGCTCTCACGACACCCCATTTTTCTTTACCACCTCCATGCCACCATGTTCAAGCAGTGCTGATTGCATCAAGCCCCACTGCTTTGATGTGGCATGCAGGGTGCAGTGATTTGTTTGAGGCAGCTGTGGTTTAGCTCGATGGGCTCAGAATTTTTGCATCCTTATACTTCAATATTTTTTTAACTGCAACTATAGACAACGCATCACTGCGATGGCGCGGCTGTCGGCACAGCACATGTACACACATGTCTGCTCACACGAATCTAGTTCCTGCGTATGCAGTGCCCATAGCTGCTGTGGGCAAACACAAGCTTGTCTGTAAACAGTGTGTTACTTATAGTTCAACCACAATTTTAAGAAGTGTTGAAAAAATTGTCAACATATAAAATAAGGCAATCTTTTTTACAGCCATAAAAGCTAAGGTAAGATAAACAGAGAATACAGCTTCCTGAAGCATCTATAGCTATCCCAAGGGCATTATCAGTTGTTACATCTTCGATCATGTCATGATCCTTTATTACGACTGCATAAAGATGCAGCAGCAGGGTTCTACTGTATTTCACACAATGTTTGAATGTGCAATAGCTTTAACTTCCACAACACATCAGCCAACCACAGGTTGTCAAAATGTGAACTCCACAATAATGTAATAAGTATGAATACAATAATAATCCCTGGAAAAGGGGTACAAGGGGGAGAAAGGTCAAAGAGGAATCTCCTTTGTCCCCTTGTTCCCCATTTTATCTGATGTGATTATTATCGTCATTCTTGTCTCGAATAAAAGGGTCTACTCGTGTCTCTTAAGAGGAAGCAGCTTACCTGGAAGAGCATAGCGCCCCCGGGACAGAAATTGAGAGAGGCTGTCCTCGACTTGCTTCCCCACATTGCTGTACTCCGTGAAGGTGCGAGCTGAAAGAGCAAATGAGAATTGCAATTTAAAATGATAATAGCCCCTAGAAAGCTACACTCAAGTATTGGTACCCTTTTCCTCATAGTCCAGTTCTGCCAAAAGGGTCATTCATCCATTTGGATGGTGAAATTCGTTCATGCGCATGCAGCTTCTGGGCACTGCCATGTTGTTATTGCGTCATTACTTGAATTTAATGTAAATATTCACTTCACCTTAGACAAAGATTTATCTATTACTTTTGATAAGAACTTTGGATGCTTGGCAATTTTAACAGCAGCCTGGGGGGCGCACTGATAGATGCACCACTCTTCAATCAATTTGGGGAGTGCGTCTTTAAACGCTCACTCCTTTTATCGTACGGGAGGAAGCACAATCTATCACCTAACATCGGAAATAATTTTCCTTTAGAAATTAAAGCTATGATGGTAGCACAAGAAAAGTTTCGTACAAAAAAATATAGGCAAAATAGGGACAAAAAAAATTTTTTTTGGTCATGGGTCCCCAGTCAAGGGGTCAAGAAATAGATTAATCTTGTGTGTTAACATTTTTTTCAAAGCAAAAACATGACAGGACTATGTTATCAAGTGTATAGCTCTTTTTACTGTGGTCATAATGAGGCGGCATAGCCTTTGTCATTTGCCCAATAATGCTCAACAAACACAAAACTAAAACAAAAATTCTCGCAGACCAAGAGCCATTACTACATGCAGTGCAAGTTTTGAGGGTAAACATTTTGGCAGAGGCCTGCCTGGTCGGGAGAAAGCTTAAAAACTCAAAAACATCCGTCCACACACCCGCATCTGTGTTCCCTACATAAAGGGGACTAGCGAAGCGCTGTCATGTATGCTGGTAAAAGAAAGTATTCAGGTGTCCCACAAACCGGTATCAACACTTTGACGTATGATGCTGCGAATTAAAGGTCATCCCTCTAAACAAAGAGCGCAGGGCATTGTATATTCAATTCCATGCCACCTACATTGGAAAAACAAAGAACTTCCCAGAAAGAATTCAACAACACAAAAACAACTGCAAATTCGACCACGAGCGCAGCGCTGTTGCAGAGCACTGTGAGGACAATGAATATCGCATCAACTTTGCCAACACCCTCATAAATGTTGAGACAAACTTCTGCCAGCAGCTTTTTATAGTCATGGCATATCCAAACAACACCAGGAAACATCAATAGGTCCACTGGCACATTGCCATCATGCTACGTGAACGGACTCAGCCACCTAACGAAGTGAAAAAAAAAGAGACTATCGTAGAAGAAAACGAAGCTGTTGTCCCCTATCTGGAAGCAGTCACCCCTGAAGAAAAAAACAAGCTGTTTTTGAAACGTTGGGACCTTGTTGTAGGATATGGTTGGTGATTTTTTTCAAATTCCAATGTATGAGTTTTGCATTTGTTTGAGTCATCATTCACTTTTTTACCATATTTACCCGCATAATAAACACACCTCTTTATTCTGAAATTGACATATATTTCGGGGGTGCGTTCATTATGCAGGGTGCATTTCTGCATTTACACACTTCGCGAAAATGTAATTTTAGGTGGCAGTATGACACGGCAAAGTACTGTGGCATGTCTCCACTGACGGAGGCGCATTGACGGCTGGTCGTGGGTGCGCTACAATAACCATGTTCTACAATTTGAAAACCTTTTTTTAGGGTGCTTTCGGTGTACCTTCTGTCAAAGGAAAAGCGCCCTCCTAGTGAATAGTAAAAAAATCTTGCATGTAAGAAATTTAGGTGTCCAATAAAAGCATATGACCAAATAAGATCATATAAAAACCTTATAAAAACGTATAAGAACAATATAGGAAATATATAAGATTATATAAGAAGTTTTAAGAAACTGAAAAGAAGTTTCTTATAACTTCAAATATAATTTTATATTGTTCTTATATGTTTTTATAAGGTTCTTGTATTTTCTTATATGATCTTATCGGATCATACGCGTTTGTTGGACATACATTTTTTTTATACATTTAAGATTTTTTTACTAGGGAAGCTCACTCAGCATGGTGAGTGACGCGACCGTCCTTAGGCCTAACCACTTTCACGATTTCACTGTCCGAAAGCACACTACAGATGACCGCGTGTTTGTTGACATCAATGCATTCGGTGGGCGAAACATGTCCAAAGCTGGACAATTCCTCGACCCCAGCTTTGTTACGTGTATGCGCCGCTCGGTTTCACTCTTGATCACATCCGCAACTACACACTTGCAGCCATGAAAGCATGTACCGCTATGCTTTGCCTGGTTTGAAGTGGCCTGGCCGCTTGGCGGCGAAAGAAAATTGGCTTGATGGCTAGCCGAGTTGGACGTAGTTTGAGACTCATGGAGCGAGTAGACACGGTAAATAAAAACATTCTAAAAACTTCTCAGGTGTTCCTCAAGCTTTGAGTACTGTGACCTATTTAAAGCTTGAGTAATTAACATTCACCTCTAAGTTGACTGTGGTGGTAACTAGGCACCCACCGGATCAATCAACCACCTCCCTCTCGTTACCTGACCCCGCCTTCTACACATGGTTATGGGCGGGAGTGTAACACATGGCGAAAGGTAGGCATATCACTGGTCCAACGAGCATGTAGCTTCTACTACGATTTCAGCTGGTCATTCAACAGAGTATAATGATGCAGCACAAAAAAATTTGTGCCATTTCAGAATGTCTGAAGGAGAACACACCCTCAAACATCCTGAAACTGTAGAAAGTTTCCTGCAAAGCCACTCGATTTGATTGGCCAAGCAGTAAATAAAAGGTACACTCACTAAAGCACTGTGTCGCTCATGATAAGCCTGCAACTCCCTTTAATAATTGGGAAACAACCAAAAAGCCACAGGAATGTAACACTGGATCCTGAAACAGAAAAAAAACAGCAAAATGCAGGAATTAACACAATATACAAACCGCTTCAGCGAGTGACACTTAAAACTAGCTACAGTTCTTTGGGCACCGTCTTTTTATTACAGATAATTGTGAGTGAGGACGTGCTGTCATTATTTTTCTAGCCCTGTAAACCTTTCCCATTCGAAGGTCTCCGACGCCGGTTTCGCAAACTTCATAAAATCTGCCATTGCTCCATTATCAAGTTCTAGAGCAAGTGACAAGTTAAAATTTCAATGGTGGAGGCTCACAGACATTAAGCACCTGCTTCAAGCCCCTCGGCTGTCGAGAAAACACTATGTCAACCGCTCCGAAACATAAGTTTTGTGCAGAAGAGAGATTGAAGTATGCTACTGATTCAGTAGAAGTACATCATATTCATCAACCATTGTTAGCCGATTCACTATGCGACTCACCGTGAAAACGAGACTTGGACTTGGCCAGGGCAATATGTTTTACAGAGAAATGTTTACCGATTTGACGGACGCTGTCATTTTATTAAGCAGCCTTATATATTTGCTCTTTATGAAGCAGATGAAGAGGAGCAAAACACAAATAGTGCTATGGACAACAGCAAGTTGAAGAAGTGATAGGACAAGCGCTACTTGTGGTTCTTCAACTTGTCCTCGTACTGCCATTTGTGTATCACTATTGTTTGAGCAACTTGTCAAGCGGTTCAATTTAGTACCCGTGAAGCGGCTTGTCAGTGGCCTTGTCACTAAAGCAGGCAACATGCAGACAACAAATCACTTTGATGGTGATGACCACAACATTTTCATGTCATCTCAGAAAAATCGCCCCCCCCCCCCCCCCCCAAAAAAAAAAAAGCTGATCCTGCACTTATGTTGCAGAATGTGTGCATCGTCTGACGGCAGAGACTGGAGGGTCGCACTGCAGTTCTCTTCGTGGGTTACACTCCCAGTTTCAATGCGGTGACCAATAAATGTTTCGGTGATGCAAAAAAATAGAAAGAAAAAAAAAGACATTGCTCTGAATATTTTGTTGTTCCCCTTATTTAACTTATCAAAACAAATTTCCCGTTAATTGGACCTCAAGATAAACGTGACACGCCGACCTATTAAGGATAACAGCAATCCAGTCCTCGTCAAATTAACTGAGGGCAACAAAAAAAAAAACAAGGAGGTCATGCAATAATTGTATAGGGGAATGGCAACGGTCCCAGGAAGATATGCTTCAGTTTGTGCAGTATCATTGATTTCCTCATTAGACAAGTGTCATCAGCTTTGGCCACTGCTCATGCATTACATTTTAGAGTGAAGCACACTGTACAATGGCATGTTTACTACATGACATGCCAACCTTTTGCTGGGTTCCCAATTATCCTGAATAACACAAAAATTTGCAAATAAAAGAAGCAGTTAGATCAATAGGTCACTCAAATCTATGTGAAACGAGCAGTCTAGATCAGTGCATGCAGGGTGACTCCATGTGGGGCTGTATAGGAGCTTTACAACCACCCCAATACCTTGTTAAATCAAACCCAATTATCCTCTGCTAAATGTGTGAGCTACATGGTCTTGGTAGACAGTTCAAATTCCTCACTTACCCCGCATATAAGTCCTAGAGTTGTATTCACACTGATTGCGTTTGCTTTGGCCTCCACCCCCCCCCCCCCCACCCATTTTCTCCCACACTAGGTGGCAGAAACACTGTTCTTATTCTGCATGTGACTGATTATTAAAAGCCTTTTGGCTTTTCAATTTAAGTAAATGCACATATTGAAAAGGAGCTTATTGCCTAGTAATCAGGTCTACGAGAAAATTTTGGTGTAGAATATATGAAGTTTGCTAGACCTATGGCGGACAATATTTACCCTCCAAATCAAAGCAGCACCAAATGTGTCAGCCATGTGCCCATGACAACTTCAGATGAGACTAATGACAAATGCATAAAGCATATGATAATTACAGAACGACCCGATACTATGACCCAGAAAGTTGAACAAGCTTACGTGAACACGCTTACAAAAAGATATCTAGAATGCCAAAGAATCAATGGAAATAAAAATAGGAAGACTTGACTGATCCTCTCTGAAGTCCCAATCTTGGTATCAATAGCGTGCATCTATGCTTACAATCATGCTCTGTGGTGTAGCCAGAAAACACACCTGAGTGAAGCTCCCAATCATTATGCTCTTAGGTGGACAAAAGGCTCACTTCAAACAGCTTTCAGCAATAAGAAAAAAAAACATGCCAGATACTAACATAACATGGTTTCCCCAAAAATAAAACATATAAATCTCCAACATCTTTAGGGGCTAAGGAAACAACAAAGGACGCACAAGAATGAAGCACCTCATCCCAAAGTGAATGGAACGCCAAGGTGCAACACATCGCTCTCCTAAGCAACTAACACTACTTACAATTTTTTGAACACCTTCCTGGTAAACTAAGAGCGGGAATATTAATTATAATTACATGTGGTGCATCGCCTTCAGGATTGCTGGATGATGTGAAACTCTGGAAGATCTTCAAGATTAAAGTGAGCAGAAATGTTTTACTTGGCCTGAAAATGTCTCATACTTTGTATCTTGTTCAGAGTTAAGCAATAACACCATAGCTATCTACTAACACATTACGCCAAGAAAGTATCACCTATGTAAGACAATAATGATTCAGACACTACATATTGTTAGCGCCATTTTGTAAAAGAGACTTGCACAGTCTGCTCACTTTCCATGTGGCACACCCATGAGTTCTTTCGCCGGGCAGATGTGCCAGACGCATATTAAATCTCTCACACCGGCCTCCATGTCCACAACAAGGCTCTAACATTTCAGAAATGTGGTCACGTGGCAATGCCCCTCTGCAGATTGACTGCTGTGGTGCCATGTAGCTCAACAGCGGTGGACTTCGCCTACTAGAACCTCAACATGGAAAGAACGAATTCCCAAGGGCTACGGCAGAATGTGCGGAACTTGAACTGACCGGCTGTGGCGGCAAACCCTCTCCAAGTTCCAGCCACCATTTCAACAGGGACGACGGGGAGCACAGGCTTTGTCAGTAGCGACGGCACCCCCACGAGCCAAAGACCGTGGCAGCACCTGCGACAAAGAGCCCTTGCATAATCCCTGTCACCACTCCGGCTGGGATCACAGGGAGCACAAATGATGGCGGTGGAGCCGCCACGAGCCAGAGCTACATGGCAGCACCTGCAGCAGCAAGGCCCCCACAAGTATACCACTCACCATCTTGAATGGGAAGTCGGGGAGCGCAAACGCTGGGAGGTGACGACAGCGCCACCACCAAAAATGATGTGGCAGCACAAGAACCAGGTTCTGATGACAACAGGCGCTGACATCCAAGTCAAGTTGGTGGCTGTCCAACCAAACAGACGTGACGCGTACCTGAGAAGGCAAATAATGTTTTGTTGTGATCGAAGTGGCCAAAAAGTTGCCAAGCGAAACTCAGCATTCAACTCTAATGATGAGCCACGCTGTTTCGACTATGATCGACATATGTCTGCGAATCGCTCTAAACCGCAGAAGTGTGAAGGCTGCATCAATTTTAATGGACATGGACAATTAATGGACCATTTTTGTGTGCAGGCAACAAACTGCCAGCGAAAACAGTGATGAAAACTCAAGTGAGTTACTCCGACACTGCTAAATAAATAGGACAGCTTACCATCATCTCCTATTGATATCTGCCATTAAGCCTGTACCTCGGCACTGTAGGTGATGTCAGTGGTGTCCGTCTCAGGGAACTCAAACTAGTAGTTCACTGAGCAACTCCTCCTTGACCAGGCCTGCAGCGATTATAAATATGAAGAACAGATATATTACGTTACATAAATGACACAAGATAGAAAAGGCACAGACAGTACCATACCTTCCAAGTTTGGGGACACCAAATTCGGGATAATTTCTAAGCAGGGGAGGGGGGGGGGGGTGTTTTAAAAAGAAATATTGAGAACAAATTTGCATGAAGACAACTTCATTATATTTATATATTGCACTGCCTATGCTCATGGGATTGCAGCCGTCCACAGTGATGGCAAAAACTCTTCTTTAGTACAAAAGAGAGGGGGAGGGTAATTTCTCTTTTCGGGAGGTTTTTCTGTCAATCATACAAACTGATCAAAATTTAAAAGACTTCTGGGTAATACGGGGAAGTTGGCAGGTGTGCAATACTAAACAGACACAATTTGCTACCGGCAATGGCAAAACAGAATGCAGGTTGGATCAGCTATGCATAAAGGTATACGCACTCCGGAATGCACTTCGGACGGAAATGGCTATACGCACTCCGCTTTTCTCGCATAAAACGAGTGGTCACAACGAATTTTCTAAGCGGAGGCATGGCATAGGGGTCAAGGTGTCCGCTTCATACGCAAGTGGACGCGGGTTCCATCCGCAGTGGGCCTGCTTTTTTCTTTTTTTTTTTCTCAAACATTTTGTTTTGTCGAGGCATTAGGCAATATTTAGGACATTTCTTTTTTTTTTTTTTTTGCTATAAACAGTAAAAAGAAAAAATCGAGTGTTGTTGAGAAACTTTGCAAAACTAAATGGTATGGGACTCCCTTTCGAGGTGCGATCGGGGACAGCGGGGCTTGGATTGCCGGCTGGACGCCGCGAAGCGGCGTGTACTGGTTACGATTTGTAATTAGCAGCCGATACTGTCGCCGCGAAGCGGCGTGAACGCAGGCGGCGGCCTGTGTTAACGAGCTCCCCAGTGATACACGCGCCGTTCTAAAAGGGTGGCCCGAGCGGCATGATCTCTCGGAGGAGTGCGTATAGCCATTTCCGTCCGAAGTGCACTCCGGAGTGCGTATAGCTTTACTCTCTCTATATATACATATAGTGCAGTAGATCAAACGGCTCCAACCACAATGTTTTCTTTTTTTACGCGTTTCGCTCGCGTCGCTTGAGATCAGCCACAGCGATAAGACGCGCGGGCCGACAAAGAAACCTGGCCAGTACAGATATGGGTAGGCAGCGATGCGTGCCGACGCGAAGTGACGACCCACGTGCGATAAAACGTTTGACAGGTCGACCGACGTGTTGGGTGACCGAATCATGGCTTCGCGATTAGAACTCGCAACCCGTCGGACGGTTTGACGAAAAGCGCGAGGAGAGATACTCGCCTAAGGAAAATACCTGTCAGAATACACTTCTCGGGCGCGATTAGGCAAAGGCAGGGCAAGGAAACAAACCAAGGAGATGCTTGAACGGAAGCTTAGGAGGACACAGAGAAAAAAGGCTTACCTTCGAGAAGCACCGAGGAATGAGTAGTGCCCATAACCTCCAGGGCTGTTCATTCTTGCTCGCGTGGTGCCTCGCCACTTATTCGTCGCAAAATACATTCTCGGACGCGGCATATCGGATCGATATGAGTTCTACGTAAAAATAAAAGACACACCAAACCGCAACAAATCGTCGGAAACTTCGACGCAAATGAAGTTAACGGTGGATTGGATTGGCTTGTAAACGACTTTGTTTAGAGGTGCATAATAAATGCGAAAATAAAAAAGTTAACGTAACATTATTCGTAAAACAGTGGCGAACCGAAACAATAAAACGTTTTAACAAACTTAAAAAACTAAAACAAATGTATTAAAATAAAAGTTTTATACCCGATACGAAACTTCGCTTAGCCACACAACTACGACGGGATTTCAGTTTCGGTTTGGAATCGGAGGCTGCGTATTTTCGACACCGATTGGATATCCAGGGGGCGTGGACAATGGCGTCATGGACGTAAAAATAGCAGCTTTTATTTTGACATCTTAGTTATTTCTACGTCAACAACACGTTTTCTTTGGATGCCGCTGACTGCATTGTGAAATGTCGGTAGCTCGGCGTGTGTGTGGCCGGGTGCTCGGCTCGGCGGCTCGGCGGTGTCCGCGCTGGTGCGTGTTGTCAACATTGCCGCCTGTATTCGTCGCGTTCTCAGGAACATCAAAATGAGCGTTCTCCATTTTCAAACTTCGCCCGGTGCCGTCTGTCACTCCTGTTGCAAATGAAGATTACGTGTACCGGAGGCGACAGAGCCCAGCCGCAGTAATTTCGTACGCATTTTTCTGGAGCTGTACTTGTGTGCAGTACGACGGATTGTCACCCTTGCAGAGAATACCTGCGAAGGCCGTGCAAGCGGCGAGCGAGTAGCCTTGACTGGCATGACTGCACCCGCTGCAGGAGCGCTCGTGGCGCGCGATCCAAAGCAACGAGCTCGCGCTTTTAGCACTGTCGTCGACAGCATTTTTCTTTTCTTTTTTTCAGTGTTAGTCGTAAAAAAGAAATGTCGTAAATATCGTCAAATAACAAAACAAAATGTAAAAAAAAAAAAAGGCGGCCGAGGCTGAGGTTTTTAAGGGTCTATGAAGTAATTTTTTTTTTATTTATTTGTTTGCCAGTTTTTTTGCGCCCCTCTTTGAGTACTGTCGCATTTTTGTATTATTTCCACGTTTATTTTTCGTTGGTTTTACTTCGGATATTATTTGCATAAGCATTTTTGAGCTGACTTCGCACCTGTGGATATTGTCATGATGGATTCGGGAGCCCATATTCGGGTCTTTTTTTTTAGTTTGAGCCATTGTAATTTCAACTCACTGTACATAATTTAGGAAAAAATGAAACGTTTGTCTGTAAATATGGTTGTATTAGCGCGTGTGGATGTAGGTTGTAGTCATATATTAACACTATTAAAATATTCAGATATGGCTAATTGTCACATTTTTATTTGCCTGGCTAACAAAAGTGTGTCAACCAATTTTATTTTAGTGATCTGGTGTCTTCATGTATATAAACTAATTTATTATTATTTATTGAAAATATAAGAACGTAGGATTTCATTATCCCAAATTGTTAACTTCTCTCATTAATTTAAGAAAATTTACAAAAAAAATGTACAATTCGTGACATATATTCGGCGATTCAAACATTTGGGCAAGGGATGAAGAAATGCGTTGCATGCTTAACATGTTGTTTGAAGTTATATAGACGAAAATGGTCGCTCCCAGAAATAAGTAATTGTAAAGTAATTGCATTACTTTTTGATGTAATTTGTAATTGTAATGAATTATTTTTCACATAGTAGTAGTTGTAATTATGGTTAAACTACTTTTGGAGCGAAATGATTGTAATTGTGATTAAATTACATGTTGGAAGAAATTTACCATGTATGGTTTTCTTCAATTTGCCGCGGAAAACAAGAGCCAATTGAACCTCTAGCGTATATTATAACTATGGTTTGTACCTAAAGTTTGATTTATTTGCAGCAGAATTTGGCCGGTATTGCACTGCCACCGGGGGCGCTTGATTGACAATAGGATGAGTATAAAAAGACGATACCCGAATTCTGTATTGACACCTGCCAATAAAAAGACGCTAAAGGGTTCTTTCGCCATTTGATTGCCATTCTAGCGCCTACCACGTCAGTGCCAAACTTCAATAAAGGGGTAATACCGTGTCCATAAATTTCAAGCGAGAGCAATGGAATGGCGATAGGGGCAATAGGATGTCAGTCAGATGTATATTGAATGGCGGAAGCCATTTTTATAGGGGACGGGCGACTAAGAATGGACTACTTCCAGAACCGACGCGCCCCATCGCGGCGAAATACCACGCAGCGCACTCTGGGAAGTAGTTGGCCACTCAGTTTCGGTTTCGACTGACCAGCTTCACCTCATGCTATCACTCCGCGACCGAACGCGCTGCTTGCGTTTTCGATTATCTGACTTTTCACGAACGTAAAATAGACTCATTCTCGAGCGATACAAAACAAAGACCGGGGCACTTTCCTTGGTTCCCGAAGCACCGGATATTGTGCGTGCGTATGCGAACGTAGTAAGACGTGGCCTAGTCACCTCACCCTACGAATGTATGTTTGAGCTCAATTTCAATAATCCCGTCTAGTACCACTGAACTAGAACTGAAATTTGTTCATCTGGAGCCTTATACGTATTTTGTTTACCAAACGTCCGTTTCTTGTTACTTCATTGGGCGAAAAGAAAGCCGCATCCTCAGGTATCAAAGTTGAGCCCAGCGTTTACGCATGAACTTTTAAGGAAACGCAATAAATTCGACCTCACTACTGCACAAAAGTTACTATGATGTCTTCCTCGTGTCATCATATATCTCCCACTCGAATTTTATGTAGGTAGAAGATTAATTTCTCGCAAACGCTGAGATCGGCTAGCTACGACGGAGGCCCTAACAAGCGTCCCCTACTCCTCGCTAAGCCTTTTTGGACGAGCTTTTACTGACGCCCAAGATCTGCGCCTGAACGGTGTGTCCGAAATTATCTCGGCATACTCAGGCAGGAAAAAAACAAAGACAAAAAAAATATTATGGCCATTAGCAACCGTCAAACGCGCTTTGAATTCGTTCGAGCACTTGTGTCAAGAATGTCGCACCGTGCGCCGGACGGGCATGAACCCCTATGCGGTCCGCATGGGGGTTCATGCCCGTCCGGCGCACTTCCGGGGAACGGTGCGACACTCTTCACACAAGTGCTCGACTTTTGCTTTTTCAAAACGGTCTGTATGTGCGAATTTGCCTATATGATTGCAGGATAACTTTATGTGCATACGCGATGTGGAATATTAATGGAATGCAAGCGGGTGGGGACTTCGCTTCGTGCAGTGCTGCGGGTCAGTACAGATAAGAGATAAGAAGTGTGTCAATATTGAGCTTTTCAATGGCGCCTCCGAGTTTTACCTCGCATACTCAGGCATATTAAGAAATACAGTAATTGCAAAAAGTAATATTTCGTCTATGGACGCACGAAACAAACAAACTTCCTGATCAACAACACTAATGTAAAGGCGCGAGCTCGATGTATGCATACTTATTGGTTGCTACAGCTTGTTGATTCGTATACAAGCAAGATCCCCGAGCTTCGCAGCGTCGAGATTCCCAGCACTGGCTCGTCCACATACCTCGATTAGAACGCTAACAGGAAGGCTCAAGGACAAAAATACAACAAGCATGTGTTAAGCCAAGCTATACGTCTCAGGCTTGTGCTAAAGCTTCGAGGCCTGGCCATTTAGGTTGGTTTAGAGACCACAAATGACGCTCTCGGGACCAGAAAACCATCTCTTGTCGACGTGTCGATCGAAACCGAAACCATGCCACCCTCCTCCCTGGCCAACTAGTTCCCAGAGTGCAACGCGCGCCGTGTTGCATGCAGGGCTTTATGGAAGTAGTCTATTGCACTCTAAAATATGAAAGACGTTTACAATTAATTCTCCATAATCCCGAATTTGAGTGCAGCTCTTGGGGAGGAGGAGGGGAGGGTATGCCCCTCGTCCCCCTCCGTGCCCTCTCCACCTCCTCTCCTGCTTCCCTCTCATTTAACGGGATATTTTCGCTGAATTTCCTGCTAACTTTAGAGCGGAATTATTTTTGGCTAAATTTAGTTGGCCAATTTTTATGCTAAATTTAGCAGGGAAATTTTTCCGATAAATGTAGCGCTGAATGTTCACTTCTAAATTTAGCGGGAAAATTTTCCCGCTTATTTCGTGGGGAAATTTTTCTGCTAAATTTAGCAGAAAAATGTTTGGTTAAATTTAGCGGGGAAATATTTCCATTCATCTTAGCAGAAAACTTTTTGTTCAATTTAGCAAGAAAAGTTTCCTCTCATTCAGCGGGAAAATTTTTCCGCTAATTTAGAAGAAAAATGTTTCGGCTAAGTTTTGCGGGGAAATTTTTCCGCTAAACTTAGCGGGGAAATTTTTTGCTAAATTTAGCGGGAAACTTTTTACACTAAATTTAACGGGGAAATTTACCCATAATGCAACGCGCGGTTACGCCAACGCCACCGCCGACGCTGAAACCGAAAACAGGCGCCTAAGAACTGCGCTCTAAAACGTTTTGTACCAGGAGATCACTATATCGTTGTTATGGCCATTGTACGGCAAACCAGCGGTCCCTAAGTGGTTCATGAACTGTGTACAGGAATCCATAATATGGACATAAAGTAATAGAATGGCACTAGTATGGACGTAGGAGATCCATATCTATTTTGTAAGGGGCACTGTGCCCCAGGGTAGCATTTCCACTGCACTCGCTAAATTTTTCATCTACAGCGGAGTCACAGATGCCCATAGGGGAGGACAGACTTTCAGCTGTCGAAATGTACACGCAACGCAATTACAATGCGTGGTGTCCAGAGGGCGCTACGAAAGCGGGGGCGTTGGCCGGGCAAAAACCTGGTGCGCACTGCACTTTTGAGTTGTACTCGGCACGAGCGGTGCTGGGGAGCGTCAGTCGAATAAAGGTCTTCGAAAACGAAACAACTGGCGACGAGCGTCCAGCCACGTGATCCCCGTCGAAGAGTCGCCTGCCGCACTATTCGCCGGTGACGCCACGACGCCATGGCGACCCTCGGTCAAATTGAACCGTTCGACGGAGCGGGACTGGCCAACCTACATCGAGCGACTCGACCAGTTTTTCCTCGCAAACGACGTCAAACCAAAAAGGCAAGTGGCAGCGTCCCTAAGCCTCATTGGCGCGAAGACGTACGCTCTGCTAAAGAGTTTGGTGGCTCCGGACATCCCGGCTAGCATGTCGTACATCTTGCAGCCGTATTGCGAGAGCACCTGTCGCCGAAGCCTCTCGTTATCGCGAAACGCTTCCGTTTTCACAAAAGAAACCAACACGAGAATGAGAGTATCCTCGAGTTCGTAACCGAACTGAAAAAGTTGGCGCAGACATGTGAATTCGGCGGCACCTTGAACGAAGCCTTACATTACCGCATGGTATGCGGTATCATCAGCGACTCAAGCGGCTGTTGTCGGAAGCTGGCCTGACGTTTAAGGAGGCGCTAGAAATCGCAGTGGCAATCGAAGCCGCCTCAGCGAACGGACAAGTTTTACATTGCCGGAGCGCGGACGACGAAGTGCTCAAAGTGGAGCGGGACAAGCCCGAATGCAAGCACTGCGGACTTGCGAATCACACAGCAACGAACCGCAGGGGGAAAGGCTTAGACTGTCGTAGATGCGGAAGACGCGGACACCTTGAACGAGTGTGCAGGAGCCAGCAGTCCGGGCCAGCAGCTTCTCAGCACCGCGGAGCACCTACACGAGGCCGGATAAATCAAGGGGAAAAAGTAAAGACGCTAAACGTCGACACGGAAGGCGAGGTGGAGATGTTCGAGCCTCGGGGGACACGTCCGACGCGTCTGCAAGTAACAGTGAAGATGAACACGATTCCCCTGACGATGGAAGTATACACCGGGGCAACGGTGTCTGTACTCCCGTTAGACCTGTACAAGGAAAGGTTTCCTAATCTGGTAAAGGGAAGAAGTGGAGTTGTCCTTCGAGCATTTACCGGTAAGAAGGTGAAGCCGGTAGGGGAGGCACAGGTAGAAGTGGAGTACGAAGACCAAGTTCCCAAGTTACCGCTGCAGATTGTGGACTTCAAGGGTCCCCCGCGTTTGTTACGTGACTGGCTGAAAGTGCTGAGACTCGACTGGGCTAGCATCAAAGCTGTTCAGTGCTTGGAGAAGGGGAGCGAGGAACAAGTCGACAAGCTTTTGAAGGAATTTGCTCAGGCGTTCTGAGACGATCTGGGCCGTCTTCGGGGGTTTGAAACTCACCTCAAGCTGAAGAGTGGGTACACTCCAAAGTACCTCAAGCCAAGATCAGTGCCCCACACCCTGAAGGCAGCCGTCTCTAAAGAACTGATGGCGCTGAAGGAGGCAGGGATCCTGACCCCGGTGGAGAGCAGCGAGTTTGCATCGCCCATCATGCCGGTTGTCAAAAAGAATAGAGACATAAGAATCTGCGGCGACTACAAGTCAACAATCAACCCGTGCTTGGAGGTCGACAACTATCCCCTTCCCAGGATAGAAGCGATGTTTGCCACGCTGGCCGGAGGGAAGTTTTTTCTCAAAGCTGGACCTCTCAAAAGCCTACCTACAGATGGAGATGCATCCTGCAGCGCGGATGTACCTCACCATCAACACCCAGTTGGGGCTGTTCCAAGTGAACCGTCTTCCCTTCGGCATAGCATCTGCACCCTCCATTTTTCAAAGAAATCTGGATCAAGTGCTCCAAGGGTTGCCGCAGACCATCTGCTACCTGGACGACATCCTGGTGACGGGCAAAACGAAGGGTGAGCATCCTGAAAACTTGAAAGCAGTCTTAACACGATTACAAGAAAAAGGACGGCGTCTTCAGAAAGAAAAGTGCAAATTGTTTCATACGGAAGTTACATACCTCGGTCATGTGATAAGTCAGGATGGTCTACGAACCACGAAGGATAAAGTAGCAGCACTTCGAGATGCACCCACTCCAAAGAACTTGGCCGAGTTGCGTTCATTCCTTGGGCTTGCTAACTACTATGGCAAATTTCTACCGAACTTGGCAACTACACTGTATCCTCTGAATCGTCTACTGCAGAAGAATGCAGCATGGGAATGGAGCACAGGCTGTCAGGACTTCTTTGACTCGCTTAAGAAGCTTGTGACCTCAGCACCGGTCCTGACATATTTTGACCCGCGTCGACCCATTATACTGGCATGCTATGCATCGGCGTATGGAGTAGGGGCAGTCCTGTCCCATGTGTTTGAAGATGGAACAGAGCGGCCGAAGCTTTTGCTTCTACGACCCTGACTAAGCACGAGAAGAATTATTCTCAGTTATAAAAATAAGGCCTAGCTATCATATTTGGAATAAAAAGATTCCACTACTAGTTGTACGGCTATCACTTCACGCTGATCACTGACCACGCTCCCTTACAGAAAATCCTAAGCCCAACGACCGGGATCCCTATGATGACAGCAGCGAGGCTTCAGAGGTGGGCCTGTCAGCTAGCCGCACACAGCTACACCATCGTCCACCGGTCTTCCGAGGAAAATGCCAATGCAGACTGCTTGTCAAGACTGCCAAAAGCAACGGACCACCCAACACCGACGCTGTCGACGAAACGTAAGCCTTCTACTGTGAGTACTTCGACAATGTACCTCTTAAATGTAAAGACATTGCACGAGCGACGTCCAGAGACCCCCTCCTAAGTCAGATCGTGGAAAGAGTAAAGCATGGTTGGGGCCCAGAACGCAAGCCAGTCGATCCAGAGTATCAACTCTTTCACGTACGCCGCAATGATTTGTCCCTCCACCAAGGATGCCTCATGTGGGGATTACGAGTGGTGATTCCGAAGACTCTGCAGAAAAAGATCCTAGAAGAACTCCATGGGGACCATTATGGCATTGTGCGCACTAAGGAAATGGCTAGGAGCTACGTTTGGTGGGCATCCATTGATAAAGACATTGAAAGGGAAATCGAAGGGTATACCATCTGCCAGCTGCACCGAAACAACCCGTCCGCTGCTCCCCTACACCCTTCGGCATGGCCGACGCATCCGTGGAAGAGACTGCATGTGGATCTGGCGGGACCTTTCATGGGAAAAATGTTCCTCGTCTTAGTGGATGCTCACTCCAAATAACCAGAATAGTTTGTCTTAGAGTCTACGACGTCAAAGGTCATCATCCAGTGTGTACACGAGTGATTCGCGCGGTTTGGCTTGCCCACAACCATGGTTTCTGACAATGGGGCTCAGTTTTCGTCTGAGGAATTTCAAGGTTTGTTTAAAAACAATGGTATCGCCCAGGTCACGTCTGCACCATTCTATCCCGCTACAAATGGATTAGCTGAGTGGCTTATTGAGACCATGAAAAACTCTCTGCGGAAAACAACTTCGAGCCAACCCCTCCATACAGAGCTGTCACGTTTTCTTCTTTCGTACAGGAACACCCGGCACCCGACAACAAGGGAGCCTCCGGCCCAGTTGATGCTACAGCGGAATCTCTGCACCCGACTGGACCTCCTGAAACCATCCATTGCAGACTGTGTGGCCAACGCACACTACCGCCAACAGCGGCAACACCCAGGGCAAGAGCGGGCTTTCACTTCAGGAGACCAAGTCTATGTTAGAGATCATCGAAGTGGTCACAAGTGGCAGCCAGGAACAGTCACTGCCCAGACTGGTCCAGTGTCTTTCCAAGTGCAAGTCTCCCCGGGACAAGTGTGGCGAAAACATCAGGATTAGTTGCTCCGTGCACAGTCGCAAGTATCCGGACCTTCAGAGCAGCACTCAGACGAGGCAGCAGAGGTGTCTGCCACGGCTTTGACAGACAGCACTTCTGAAGACAGCGCAGGAGACAGATGCCTTCCACAGGCATTTTTGCCTGCACCACCTGAAGTCCCTAGGCCAAGAAGGAGCGGTACAACCCAGGATGCTGAGACGCTCATGGATGCAGATAATAGTGACGGAGAGCGACGGTATCCCGTGTGAGATCGGCGCAAGCCTCAAAGACTGATAGAAGAGTGAAAAAAAGGGACAGACTTTTCTAAACAATTACTTACTGTTAATGGCCGGAAGTTACTAGCTGGGCATGTTTGTTTAAAAAGGGGGGGAAGATGTGCTGTCCAGAGGGTGCTACGAGCGCAGGGGCGGTGGCCGGGTAAAAACCTGGTGCGCTAAGCACTTTTGAGTTGTACTCGGCACGAGCGGTGCTGAGGAGCGTCAGTCGAATAAAGGTCTTCGAAAACGCCACACAATGATCAACCACTAAAGCACGGCAGCTCGGAGTGCGTCGAGTAAAACCTCGTGCTACAGAGCAGAGGAATTTTGGGTTCAATGTGCACTTCTGCCAGTTTCGATGTGGATGAGCATCGTATCGGCGTTCAATCGTGTAATTACTACTGCCTGACGTACGTCAGAGACCCCAGGCTCGCAATCGCAGCGTGATGGCTAATTGTCTTATCACATCGCGTAACAATGTTCCAATACCCTGACCCACTCAACTGACGCACTGCCTCACTGACCTACTCAACACCTAGCATTTGATTATTTTGTGACCCGTGTTCTAAGCAAATCCAACTTTAGATAGCAATGGTGATTTAGAAATCCCGTTTTATTTCCATAATGGTCTACACTTATGTTTTGCCTGAGCAAAACCTAGAAACAATTTTATTTTGGCGTGCCGGTTGTAGCTTTTCCAAAAGCAAACATTTAACATTTTCGAAAAAAACCCGGGACGGGGGGAAAGGAAGGACAACACAACACGAAGTCTGAAACACAGCTGTGTTTGAGACTTCGCGTTGTGTTGTTTTTCCTTTACCTCAGTCTGGGGGGTTTGTCTGAAATGTTAAACCTTTACCAGCTTTCTTGCGCCCTAACATTTTGTTCGCAAAAATTTAGCTGTTGTGTATAGGGTTTTCCTCGTGGTGTTCGCAGGCATTCAGAGTTCGGGTAGGAGAAGAGACATGGAGCCGTGAAACCACTCGGGCGATTCACTGACACTTCCTTCGAGCTACGCGAGCTTGCCCACAAGCAAAGCCCAGCGCGCCATGCTGAATCATAACCCCCTGGGGTTCTAATCTGGACACTTGGCGAAAACGTGGGCGAGGAATCCGGCTGTCGTGATTGGCTGGCGCCGCGCGTGACCTTGGCGCCGGAGAGTCACGACTGTCTAATTCCTCACAGTATTTCAATGCGCTAGCATTTGAACACCTGTTTTCCCAAAAGACCTGCCTGTGTCAGTCCATACGTCTGTTTGTCACCGCCATGAATGACGAAGCGAGGAGAGTGGGGTTGTGAGGAGGTATCGCGTTCACAGAGTCAGTGTTTGACCACTGCGGCGGGAAGAGAGGGAGAGGGTGGCATGCGCTGACGTCAGCGCTTCGGACCAATACGAGCGTCGCACAGCTGGCGCGGAGCCCAAGACAAGCAGGCGCCGCTTTGGAATGCGGCCAAGTTCACTGGCCGATCCGGCGATGGATGTGGTTCTTTCCACGAGTGATATTGCCGCGTGCGAAGAGCTGAGTCAGCAGGGTGCTCGACTAGCACGCCGCTGGCCGAGGTTTGATCCCCGCCAGCGCTTGTTCTCTTTATCGAATATTTCACATTACTTGAGAATATTCTTGTTTGTAGCTCGAAAACCCACGCGCTAGCAAGATGAGCTTCACATGGCTGCTTGAGTCAGTCGTCCTTCCGTCGGGGTCAAAGTATGTACGGTCTTTGTTACTTTATGTGTCTCAGTACAAATTCGCCGAATTAAACGTCCATTTTAAGTTTTATGAATGAAATTTATGTTTCAGTTCGTGACAATATGGCTGAGTGTATCCAAGAGCGCCGCGGAAGAAAGCCGAGGCCACGCGACTGTGACGTTACGCCGAGAGTGGGGAAGAGGTAAGCGTCGTTCGGCTGCTTCCGCAGAAGCAAGGCGACGGAAGCGTTTAGCCAAAGGCAAAGAGGAAAGCAAGTAATAAACGACACAAAATCAGTGATTAACGAATGACAAGGGGTCCTAAACGAATGGCAACGGGTGAAAAGGGGTGAAAAAGAGTCAATGCTAACTCATTTCCATCGATAAAATCCGATTGGTCGTCGGACAAGTTTTTTCTCGAGTGCCCAGGTTCGAGCGTTGAGAGAAGGATGTCCCGGATGCTTTCCTCACACGTCGATTGGATCTGCTATTTGGTTTACACTACAGAGGCGCTGCAAAAATAATCGCTTGGAATGTTTTTTTTTTTTTTTTTTTAACTTTAGACGAGCTTACTGGCACTATTTGGACCCAAGCATACTCGCACGCAGCGACACTGATCAAGAAACGTTCTTGTTATTGTCTAAATTTAAGGAGAAAAGCAAGCGTTTTCTTTCGGTCTCTCCCTCGCAAAACGATGACGTAGCGGGGGGGGGGGGGGGATTGCAGTGTCGGCATATTACTCCTAGTGTGGATATTTGAATTTTGAATACGGCTCATAGATGAAATCCGAGTGAGCACTCAATTTCGGCTCGTTATAATCGATAGCTCGACGAGCGTTCGGATAGTGATCCGTGTCCAATCGATACAATGACGGCAATAGCCTAACCATAACAATGTCTGGAACTCAGTGCCTGCCCTGTGCTTTGATAACCCCAGCGCGTGCCGTACTATCCTTAACATTGGCGGCATATAATCGGCTCCAAATCAAGTGACCGCTTGTTCTAGCTGCGTGTTGAGAGAGTAAACGCTGCTAGTTTTTCTCTCATTTTTTCCTGCCCATTCTATTGCATGTGTTGAGAAACGAACGAGTGTTTCGTATGTCATTAACGTCAGGGATCCGTTCTAAGTGGTATTTGCGCAAAGTAAAAAAAATCGCTGCATCGCCCCCTGATCTTTAAATAAATGCCGTATGGATTTTTTTATATAACATGGGGTACGTGCACTTCATTTCTTGAGTAGATGCCCTTTCTTCCTTTTGTTAGTAGAAACACCACGGGTGGAGCTAGCGCAGCTATCTTAGGTGCTACGCGTGCTCCTCAGTAGTGTCGGTTACGGAATCACGCTTACAACATCTACGTCGGTCCTACTGGTCGTCATGCGTAGTCTCGGTAGCATTCAGCAGTTTACACGATCGCCGAAGTGGGTACAAATAAACCTGTCGATTCGGGCGATCGGAAGCGGGTTTTGATGCTGAACGGAAAAAGACAAACAAGACAGCGGAACGACGGGATTCGGTACCTCGAATAATAAACAAACTAGATTACACAAAAGAAAACGTGTGGTGCACGAAATAAGCTAGTCTTAAAACCACCGTCTCAACAGCCTCCTTCGCAAATCAGCAATTTTCAAACACCCCGAGCACGCACCCCAGCACACTGGCCTTCCCGCTTTCCCCCACGTGTGCAACAAATTTCTGAAAAATGTCTTCGCCAACCACATCATCAATAAAAAGCAGCAAAAGTCCGCCCCCCCTCCCCCCAACCCTTTCCGCTCCCTCCCGAATCGGGGAAGGAGAGCGCGGACCACTGACCAGCTGATTTGCACACTGCAACCTTTATTCTTCGCTGATTTTTTTTTGTTGGTTGTATTACGTGGCCTTAAAGCGTTTGGTATCATAAGACATATCGATGATGAGGTTGTCACTGGACATCTACACCTGTCGCCGACTATAGCTAGTCCATACATGGTTTCAGCGTAATTCCAGACACAGCAGACGTTACGAGCTGATGCCACCAATCAGACAGCGTGTAAAATGCACAGCCACGATGTTCGTCATGTATTTCTACCTGTTCTATCGTCGCTGATCCAATCAAAAAGTAAAAAAGGACCAGTGATAAGTTTTTGACGCTGCTTATTGGTCCCATAAGCTCATGGCGTCCACTGCGTCTGAACTTACGCTGATCGAAGTGCAGGTTTAAGAAAGAAACCACTCTCACCATGAAAGCGTTGGCGTTCTAATGGCGGACACCACCTGCACAGATTGAGTGTACGTGCGCATGGTGTCGTGTGGCGAGGAAGTTGGCGGGAGGTGAGGTAGAGCAAGCGGCGGAGACGCTTGCAAACGACCGACACGTTCGCCTTCTCGTCGCACCTTGAATTGCAAACGGCGACCACGAACCACGCATCCCCAAACCAGCAGTAGGAAACACTCTCAAATCTAGGCAAACTACTTGGCTTCCACTAACAACGGGTTAATAATCGGCTTGGCATCCATAATATAAAAAAGATGTGGCTGTACATCTCCCGAAATTATCATTAAATCGATGGTCAGTGAAATCAGCCTAATGGCTGGGGAACCTCAACGACCGTTCCTTGGCAAGTCGGTTGTTTGTTAGTTTTTCTAGGAAGGCAATGCCCAAGCGAGAGACAGGGATAGCTCACCTGTCCACTGCTTAACCGGAGTCCCCACCGCGAGGAACGACGAGCCTGGCCAACTGCCCCTGACACTTGAAGGTGACGTAGCGGCCGTCGACGGGACGCACGCCGGAGCTGCGGACGGGAAGGATGGCCTCGTCCAACGAGGGGCGCAAGGCCTCCAGCTCGCAGTCTTGGGCGGGACAAGAAATACACTGGAATCAGTTGGGAGATAAACGCATTTGGCGGGACAATACGATACCAACTTTGTTTTTCACCTAAAATACAAGTAGTGAATGGGAAGCCAGAGAAAAACCTGCAGAAATGCAGCTTGACGAGGTTCCCGGCCCCCTCATTCAGCAGCTACGACGGACTACGTATAATGCAGTGGCCAAAAAAGAAAATCAAATGAACAAATTGATTATTTGGCTGTTTGACAATTGCACAATATTTATGTTTTTAACTAAAATTCGTTCAGAATAGACGGTAGAGAATAACAAATTTTTCGTTTTCCATAGTTGGTCCTGCATTTCGAATTTCGCCGGGGCTGGTGATTTCTCGATGAATAATAATCGTTTTCTTTTTTTTTTTAAATCAGGCAGTTGAAGAATTATATTTCAGCGTCCTAATGTCGCGTATTTATACGCTATCTTTAGACGGTAGCGAAGTTTACAGGAACAGAGGAAGGGAACTGAACAGGACGAGCGCTGACTAAAAACTCAAAGGGTTATTATCAGGGAACCACAAAGAAACATATACAGCGCGACTTCCTAATCACGGTGGAAATGCGCATGCGCCTCACAAAATTGGGTGCTATCTGTTACACAATTCTATATCCGTCATCCCGCGATCTAAAAATTCGGCCTCATCGTCCAGCAAATTCAAGGAAGGCTGACTCACGCAGGATGGCCCCTCCTTCTTTATTCTATGAGCTTCGACTATCTCTCGAGTTTTTGGTCCCTGTGTTTATACAAAACAATGGATTTTCAAGTAACGGTGTACAGGCGCAGTCCCTGCAGTGTAACGCTAAGTGGGAGCTTGCTGTTCCTGTTAAAGAACTGCGGTGTTCCCGCAGTTCCCACACGTGAAGGGTATCTGGTATACCACACCAAAGGTGCGTGGCAGGAACTCAATGCGGTGTTTTATGCCGCATGGCCTCTCCCCCTGTTTTTCTTCCGTGTTAACGCGCTTTTCTACTGCAGAGCAAATACCGCTTAACTTGTTACGTGCCGAGAAAACCACAACTACCCCGAATTTCGAGGCGACTCTTTTAAAGCCGTGTGACATGTGGTGCACATAAGGGATGACTGTGACCTACTTTTTTACTTTTTTTGTTACTTTTCCCCGCGCCTCACTTGTAATGCTTTTCGCTATTGCTTCCACCGCCGAGGCGATTACCGAATCCGGGAAACCTGCGTCTTCTAGTCTTCCGACCTGGGCGGCAAGGCTTTCTTCCACTCTGTGGTAGCAAGACTTTGCAACCGCCGAAAGAATACATGATTTAGCACTGCCTCTGTTCACGAGTTTAGAATTCCCCGATCTAAAATCAAGGAGAGTCTCGGTGGTTCTGGGGCGATGCCACCAACAAACGTGGCTCTGGCTCACATCCACGCTGATAGCCAACAATTAGATTGTCTGATCTTTTGGGGTTGCAAAAGTGAACCTCAGGCTCAAACCTTGCTCCTTGAACGTTTTTAGCACAAAATCGAGGGTCCGACTAAAGTTACCTTTGTTGACGAAAACCAAATAATCGTAAACATACTTAAATTTTTTCTTTAGCGGGGGGCTTCAACAGACCGTCCAGTGTCCTGTCAACCATTGCAACGAAAATATTACTCAGTACAGGTGCTACCCTGAACCCTATGCACACCCCAGACTTTTGCACATGCACCTTGTCATGCCACCCGATAAAGGTAGGCCTCGAATAAAAGGACAACACTTCTAAAAACCCTTCGACCGGAATCCCGCATTGGTACCTAAACGCAACTTTATCGTTGAGGTTTACAATGCACTCTTTTACGCAAAGCATGAGGTCATCATGGAGCATTGAATAGTAAAAATCTTCAACGTCTATGCTAAACGCTCTACCTCCCACTGGGTTACTATCCGTGAGACAGGAAATAACGGCATTTGAGTTGGGGATAACGAAAAAGTCCTCGGCATTTCACGTGTCCAAGCGCTTTTTCAGGTAACCAGACACAACACGTAACGAGGCGTCACGCTCAGACACAATGGTGCGAAACGGAACTTCTACCTTATGCGTCTTGGCCGCGAAAAAACCCTTTAAAGTGAGGTTATTTTCCTTCTTTACCCCTGCTCACACCTGCTTAAGGTTCAATCTTTCCAAAAGCTCCACGGCTTTTTCCTTAACCTTTGCTCGTCTTTCTAGGACCGCCTTGAAGTTTTTCTGTACAGCACAGGTTGCCTTCTCAGCGAACATGTCCTCCGGCATGATGACGACGAACCCTTCCTTATCGGACACAAGTGCACGTTGCCCACAAGGAGCGAGAAAGTCAATAACAGGTTCTAAACCTCTACTCCTCGTAGGGGCCCCCTCTGATTTCAACAACACATCAACGCATCCTGCGACACACCTCAGTTTTTCCTCATCGGGAACCTGGCGTTCGCCTGCGGGAACACCACGGTTCTTTAGCAGGAACAGCAAGCTCCCACCTGGCGTTACACTGCAGGGACTTCGCCTGTACACCGTTACTTGACAAGGCCATTGTTTTGTATAAACACAGGGACCAAAAAGCTCGAGAGATAGTCGAAGCTCATAGAATAAAGAAGGAGGGGCCAGCGTGCGTGAGTCAGGCTTCATTGAATTTGCTGGACAGTGAGGCCGAATTTTCAGATCGCGGGATGACGGATATAGAATTGTGTAACAGATAGCACCCAATTTGGTGAGGCGCATGCGCATTTTCATCGTGATTATGGAGTAGTGTTGTTGTATGTTTCTTCGTGGTTTCCTGATAATAAACCTTTGAGTTGTTATTCAGCGCTCGTCCTGTCCAGTTCCTTCTTCTGTCTTTGTAAATTCGCGCCGTTTCATTATGAATACATACTAACTCGCCCAGCAATCCTGTTTGATAATCTTGTATGATTTAAACAGTGAATGCGTTTGATGTATGTAGGAAACGTTACCTATTATTATTAGCACTTTTCTTTGCGGTAAGTGTAATATTTGTAAGTTTGAGAAAGACGTATTACCCCAGATATGGGTGCGGTAACATAAATGAGAATAAAGTAAGCAATTGTGCAAAACCTTCTTTCACGCTGGTTGGAAGGACGTGCCTATGCTTATTTATAGTTCCTGCGGCTTTGCCTCATTTAGAGCAGAAATATTTCACGCGATCAGTCCAGAGCATGCCTTCAGAAATATAAAAGGTTACGATGACAACATTGTCACGAACGTCAGGTGAAGAGGCAATTGTAAGCAGCGAAAAGAGCTCAAGGTTCAATGTGGCGGATTTTTAGCAAAATTAAAAGCAATTCGTACCAGGCGTCGCGGGTGTAGACGTCAAAATAAAATCAGGATCCAGCGACAGCGTAAAACTGACTCGATGCAGTTCCCCACGTCCCCTTTCGCACGCGTGTTTAAGAAGGCTTATCCAGAACGAGAGATAGCTGCTGGGAATGAACTTTCCCGGAGAGAAACGAATGCAAAAGTGGAAAGTTAGATTGACGGGCTTTGAACCCCATGCTTCCTAGGCATGCACTGGAAACTCTGCCGTGCACGCAAAAAATTAACACCGCAGCGAAGTTTCTCTTAAACCTAAAAAAGGGACGACGACAATGAGGAGGCAGCAGGGTCGTCTTCAGCGAGCAGTATCGTTCCAATCTCTTTTTTACCTTTCATATCTAGCTTACGATCTAGAAAATTCGATTATAACATTCCTACGATCATTGCGATCATTTTGGTATCAATATCGGCGAACTAATTTCTCTCCTCATCTTGAAATCGGCGGGTGAAACTGTTTGTGTCCCGCTCAACTCGGGTGGGGTGCTGTGGTTCGGGCGCTGATTTCATGATAACTCTAAACAACAGGAAAGAAAAAACGTTAGCGACGCAAGCACTAGATCATACCATTAACGTAGATACCAATAAAACATTCGTACAAAAAATAATTATTGTCTAAATATAGAAAGAATCTTATACCAACATGGTTCTTTGCCGCTGCAGCACCGGCAATTCCGCATTTCTTGAGAGTTGAAGGCAAGGTAAGAAGCTTGTTTGATCGAAACGTTGAAGCACCGACGATTCCTACCTTTCTGAGAGTCGAAGACAAGGATCCCAACCGAGCTTCCTTTTAGGAAACATCTTAATCGAGCCACCAGTAAGTTCGTCCTTCATAACCAACAAAGAAGATTTCTTTTAAGCTAATTGAGTGAAAACGATTCTGACACAGTGGAGAACCCACCCCCCCCCCCCCCAAACACACGCACACACTCTTGCTCCGACGAATGTATCATTGCTCGATGCTGGACATTCATCGGCATATAATATATATAGTCAGCGATGAAGACACCTATCACCAAGGATACTGCTGGCCAGATCCTCCAGTATTTTGCGCAAATGATGTCCATTTCCGCAAAACAAGAGATGAAAAATGAGGTGCGACGTGCCAAACTAGAATAAAGGGACAGGATCTCTAGCTACGCGGACCTGCTCTGGGGACGGGTGGGCGAGCCGGGAGGCTCTGGGAGAAGACTATCATCCGCGGGTGGCGTTGCCCAAGATCTGGCGGCCCATGCAGTCCCCCCCCAAAAGGATCCGTTCCCCTCTCGCCCGGAGCACGCGATGCTGATTTGCTTTCGTAATCCAGTAACTAACGCAGACGCATATAACGACACCAGACTGATGGTGAAGAAGTACTTCAACCCATGTAACTTGGAAATTGAAGATATCATCCTTAAGGACATCCTAGACGGTCTAGCCGTGCAATCGAACTTACTGCAGGGATTGCAAAACCTACAAACCGCAATCGAAGAGCACGAATGCACGAAGAACATTTTTGTTCTTCGGCGCCCTATTAAACGAAAGCCTCAAGTCCGAGTATCTGGAGTGGACCCAGATATCCTGCCGCAGTGTTTCCGGCTCCTCTTCACAAACAAAACACTGGAATGGTGAATGCTATTAGGGACGTCCAACACCGTACTTCTTACAAGCAGAAATCTGGCAACATGACACTCATCTTCAAGGTAAGTGCGAACGCTTATCCAAATTTGAAAGATAAGACAACGATCCGCCTCTGGAGGATATCTTGTACACTTGTAGAAAATGTCTACATATCGAGATGCACGAAGTGCTGCACTTACGGACAAACTACTGTGAGGTGTCAGTCCGAGACGGTTTCCTGCACAATCTGTGTGGGAAACCATAGTGCTTCGTCTTGTGAAATCAGAACCTATGAGGATGGGAAGTGCCGAGCATGTATCATCAAAAGGACAAAAGCGAAACACCCGTTTGGTGCGATCAAGTGCGGAACGCCCAATTTTCTTACTCAGCGTCTTCGGGCAAACGCGCAATACCTATAAGAAAAATCTTTTATTTTTATTTAAAAAACCGCAAACGAATGCGAAACAAATTAGAAAAATTCAAATCAATTTAGGAAGATAAAAAACTGCAACTACTAATTTAATTCAAACTTATAATGAACTTGGTTCCCACTTCATTTTAATTCAAGAACCTCATGTAACTAATAATAGGAATATAGAAATTCCGATGGGTGATCATGTATACTCTTTTTTTCAAAGCAGTCCAAAATGTGCAATATTATTAAAATATAAAGCATGTTCAATTTTCCTAACACTATTTATACTGATTTAATTATACTGCAATGCACTTTCCTAGATATCGAAATAAATATAGCTTGGGTTTACCATCTCACCCACAGCACCATTTTCTGTCTTCCTAGAACGATCAAGTTTAGAAATGGTAAAACTAAAAGGAAGAAGCATAATACTAATGAGAGATTTTAACTCGAAACACACGGCATGGGGAGGAGGAACCATAGATGACCGGGGTGACCAGCTTTCAAATTTCTTCGTCTCCACGACCTAATTTCCTAAATTAGTCCAGTCATTACCAACTTTTTGTACTGCTAATGGTTGCAGCTGAATAGGCCTGTCACTGGTATCTCCATCCTTGTCTATTGGTGTAACATATTGGGAAGTTTTATAAGTGGAATATCTAAGTGATCACCAATACCTTACATTTGGTTTGTTCAGCAAAAAACCTAATGTTCAGAAAAGACTAACCATGAAAGGATATTCTAAACCATTCGCTTTGATGAAAAATGTTAAATGGTTTGAAACTTGGATTCCTAGTTATTTTTCAATTAGTTATATAGATAAAATTATTCACATCTTCTACTGCGAATTCCAACATTGGGTTAAAATGTGTGAACGAAGTGTGCGAAAGTATGGTAAATGTGTACCCTGGTGGTCCAATGAACTTAGTAATAAAAGATCAAAAACAAATGGTTTACGACGTAGATATTAAAGGTGTAACTCAGAAATGAGATCAACATACAAACGAATATACTATGAGTACAAAGAAATTTATAAAGAAGCAATCGCAGATTGTGCGGGCCATCATGGCCCGCACAATGTTATGATGCTACAAAACTTCGATTTTTGGAATACCGCAATACAAGATAGCATCTAACAAAATAAGAACACCACTCATGATTCCTCCCATTAAAAAACTAGGCCAAACATATACAGCCTCACATGCTGAATCGATTGATTACATCCTAAACACCGTTTTTCGAAATGATGATCTATAAGCTGATTAACCATTAATGGCTGGTTTAAGAAAAATAATTAAAATTCCACCTCCTACCACCCCAGATTGTGATGTTACACTGCAGGAGATTAATAAAATCATTTCTAAATTACGAATTAAAAGTCTGATAGGTTTGAACGCTTTAAATGTAGTAACAATCCGTCAGCTATGGGAACATCATGCAACATATTTCCACCCTCTTTTTAACTCCTGTCTCAATGTCGGACACTTTCCAAACACGTAAAAGGCTGCTAAGCTCATACTAATCAATAAAACCACTCGAAACGCAGCATTACTAAATACATATAGACCTATGCATTTGAACGCCATCTTAGGGAAAATACTAGAAAAATTACAACAGATTATATTTTTTTCTTAACTCAAATAATCCTTTGCAGCCAAAACAGTTTGGCTTCACACATAAAAAGTCTTCAACGATGGTACTTTTCCAGCTAACTTCATACCTGAAATTTCTAAAAGAAAGATCTAGAGCAGCAATTGTGGTGTCTGTATTTCACTCATGCTATTGATTTACTATGCTATCCGATTGTTTTAGCATACTTAAAACAGAAACCATATTTAAAACAGAAACAATGTCCCATTAATTTGTATAATCTGCTCTCTTCATTCCTTATAGAGAGAAGCATAATGTACATTACTCCCAGAATAACGAAAAATAACTAAACAAATTAATTTAGGTTGTCCGCAGGGACAACCTGAATATAATTTGTCCTTGTTCTTGATTATATTAATCTTCGATTTACTTGGGGCGCAATTCCCTCACAACATTCACGTTCAGATATATATGTTGATGATGTAGTGATGGCTATAGATGGGACTTTAAGGCGAGACTTAGCAGAAAAGACTGGGGGTGTTCTGAAATTGGTAGGAGACTGGGCAAAAGAAACAAAACTAAAATTTAACTACTCAGAATGTAACTGTCTCCTCATAACTAAAGGAAAATATCTTCAAAAAAGGCCTCCACTAATAAAATTTTAAAATAATAAATCTCAATTACTTCCAGAAATAAAATTATTTTAAGTAATATATGATAGACACCATTAATTTCTTCCCCATCTTGAGTATATCAAACGAAATGTTCATACACATACAAAAAGCCTATCAAGATTTACGTCATTAAATTGGGTAATAACTCAAGCTCAGTTTTGTGAAATTTACTTTCGTAATATCGAACTATACATAGCTTATGCAGCACCTGTGTGGTACAGATTATCTAGAAACTCACACAAGCTAAGACTATGAAGATCACTACAAAAAATCCCACTACTAAAAATAGTTAGAGCCGTCTGTACTCTCTCAAATGCCCGCCTTCCTGTGCTTTGTAACATTCTACCATTACGTATAACCCTCAATATGAAGGTAGTTATTTTCCACATATTTTTGCTTAAAATATCCAACAGCTTTGATCAACTTTCAATTCACCCTAGACAAATATCATGCCCAATATAAATTTGGTCCATTAACCCATCAAAACGATTTAACATTCATTTTCAAAAATTTGACGCAAACACTGCATTGACAGCTGACTCCCTTATCTATATATACTGATGGTTCGGTATTTTTGGATAGGGCGGGGTCGTTTTTTTTTTCATTTTAAAATACAAAGGTAGAATACTTAAAGTTTGAAAATACTAACCATGTTGAAATAACCTGAGACTGGGGTAGAAAAGAAGCATCAAAGCGTAGAAGGGACAGAAAATAGACAGGACGACGTCCCTTCTACGCTTTGATGCTTCTCCTCTACCCCAGTCTCAGGTTATTCCAACATGGTTAATATTCACCAGCTCGCCTGCACCCTTACGATTGTTTCTTTGAAAATACTCTCTGGCCAAGCATAATTCCATCTTTTATGCAGAGGCCATGGCAATCTTAAAAGCTTTAGAGTTTATTAAAATGGTTTAAGAAAGACGAAACCAGTTTTTACTGAGAGTTTGTACGTACTGCAAGCGCTGTCAAATCCTGATAGCGTAATGGCTTTAATACCTGAATTAAAACAAACTATTATTTCAATTATATCAATTACTACTCTTTCCTTTTATCATGTTAAAAGCCACTCCGGATTTTTTGGGAACGATCTTGCGGATCAATTTGCTGCGTCCACGAGGCGGTTCGGTGGATACGTTCTGTTACCTCGGTCTAAAATAAATATCAAAGGAGAAGTACTAAAACTTGCTTATCAGAGATGCGATTGCAAATGGAAGGACGAAGGACGAACAAAGGAATTATTTAGATGTGCCCCATCAGTACAACGTGCTCCTTATTACTTCGCTCCACATTTTTACATAACGCAACTGATCCCTGGTCATGGCAGATTTCCATTTAATACCAGAGATTTAGCATCAGGAATGAAACTACCGGTCCATGCGGGCAGGAACCCAGGCAGCACGCTTGCTTGGTCTAGCTGGGGCCAGGATTGGGCCTTGGCCATAGTAGACTGGACCGGGGCCGCCCGGAGAATTCGGTGACCGCCAGCCTGGCGTCTCAGTGTATTTCCCTGGCACCGAAATGCCACAGAACTGCCAGGGAAGCGATTTCTTTGGCGTTCCTTGTCTTTTCTTGGTCCGAGCAGACCAGTGTAGACAGGCGGCCGCCAACATTGGTGCTTCAGTGTGTTCAGTGGCCCCAGGATTCAACGGAACTGCCGAGGAGTGGTTTCGGGTGTCGTTAATTTTGCAGTATTAAGCTCGCCAAGGAACGACGGGCAATTACCGTCGTTCATTATGTTTTGGCTGGAGCTTGATTTTTATCGGACCCTAAAATACTCGATACGGGCACTTTTACTTACATCAACTTAAAATGTGTTTTTACTTTGCTCTTAAAGTTGACACTTAGGCGACTATTACAATGCCCATAACATAGCTTCGTCCACAAGTATCTGCTCTTGGACCTTCGGCCAGGACCCGTTGCCTCCTTTCGTTCTTCATATTGCGCTTGTCGGCGAGACGCGTTCGTCGGACTTATTGACACGCCCGTGTCAATGGCAAATCGCAGCAAAGGTCCGTAAAACAGCACCGGGTCTCTTATTTTACGCAAACGCCTAAAACAAGAAACTGTTGCACTGAATGTGTAAATTAAAAAAAAAGACAACAGAACACATTCCATCCGAGTCCAGAGGTTGGTTGTTATTCCAGAACAAATTAACAAACCGCCATCTGTTGGCGCTTCTAGAAAACTAATGTGAAAAAATACTACACAAATAAATCTGCATACCTTGCAGCGGTGTGGAACACCCGTGTTCACTTTTTTGTTCGTTCAGACCCAGGTTCTTTGCAGACTAAAAATAATGACCGGATGTTTGAGCCAAATTCATCGTCCCAACTTTAAATAAATAAAGAAAATCAGTTTTACATGCTGCGTAATTGCAGCCTGGTGATGCGTGTGAATCGCGAAAGAGAACTTGCCTCGGAAGCTTCAAGCGAAAATGCTTTCTAAAACCGACATGTGCTAAACCTTTAGTTTGTCAAATTAAACGCGACCCGCAAAACTTCGACACGAGAAAAGCTTACTTGCTGGCTGGCCATAAAAAGTCTCACTTGTATTTCTAAGTTCAAAAAGAGGCAAGACTGTTCTATTTGCACCTACTTCAAAACTTAGTGACGCAGTATGCGAAACTGAGTTTTAATGATCATTTTCCCATTTTTTTCCTTGACTGTATTCCTAACAAGTGCTAAGTGAAAGAGCAAGAATAATTTCAATATCGCAGAATAAGTGACGAAGCACTTGAAAAGTTTAAGGACATAGTTTAATATAAAGACTGGAATGCGGTATATTTTGAAGAAAATCCTTACCTAGCTTAAGTGAGTTTATGGGAAAATTAGGCAACTATATGATTTGACGCATTCCACCTAAATATTTTAAGAAAGCAAGACACAAAGCTCCCAAGCCATGGATTGACAATCTCCTTTATAAGGGGATAAAAAATACGAAAAATTTATGCTATCGTTGTACTTAAAAACGGGATAAAAACGTAATAGCCGAGTTTTAAAAAGTGCGAAACAAACTAAATCGTGGCATCAAAAAGCCAAATCACAGTACTAACTTCGAAGATCTGATGGCATCTACGATGACCCGAGGAAAAGTTTCGGCTCAACCCACGCTGTGAAGGTGGTCGGACAGCGAAGCTGTGCTATCATCCGCAACGATTGTCCACTGCACTGCCGGCCCTTTTTATGGCAAACGCCCCCAATTAGTGCTCCAGTGTTTGACGTGCCAGAGAACAATGCGTCAGAGAACTTCAGGTTTATAAAAATAATGAACAGAGGGTACCTTAACACCGCTACTTGAAATGTAGGTGAAACGTTCTACCGCCAATTCTCCATGTGAACGCCCAAAGAACGAAGGAATGCGTGATCTGTCAAAATGTTCTGAGTATTCTTGGAATCCAACTTGCCTCCTCCAAGATGCAATATTGCACAGCCGAAGGCCCTCGTTAAGTCTCCAACTCTGTTGTCCGTGTAGCATTTATGCTTTCTAGCACTGGCGACATAAGCCAGCTTAACAGGCTGGCAAAGACGGTGCGGCCCGAAGTCGCTCAGGACGCAAGCGGCAGATGATGTACGTAAACACCAAAAGGGTCCAAATACCAAAATATTGACAAGAGAAAAGTAAATGCGCTGTGCCAAAACGTTTTTGACATATGAAAGACTTCTTACACTGCCGTTGCCGCGTCAGCTTACGCAACCGCAATCTTTACAAAAAACGCACGCGGGGAACGCCACGTGCTTCGCATTGTTTGCCCGCGCCTGATCGTCTATCATACGGATTTGACATTTTTCTTTTTTTTTGTGTGGTTTTCTTATTGAAACAAGTGCCAAACCACATGATAGATGAGAAGGCGCGCGCAAACGCTGATTAGGCGCGCCTGATGGTTTTCTGTCGACTATTCTTGCGACGGATGCAAAAGGAACTACCAACAAGTCATATCCAGCTTCGCTGTGAAATATGGGGCACCATGAACAACCTAACAAACAGAAAAGGCACACGAAATAATCTGCAGGAACTCAGCATAAACAGCAAGATAAGCGGCGTTAAACAACACTCTATCTAACATGCGAAAAGAAACGCAAGAAACAAAAAATTCTAAAACGCGAAGATAATCGTTTCGTTGTTTACCCTGAGACTTGGGTTTTTTTTGATGAGCAGAAGAACAGAAAAAGCAGACACGTCTCAAACTCAGCTACACGTTTATTTCAACAACTTCCTCTTATATAGTTCGTTTTCGTCGTCAACAACCAATCACATACGACCTGCTCTTCAAAAAAAAACCCAGTCTCAGGGTAAACGACGAAATGGTTGACTTCCACCAGCTAACCTGTACTTTGACTCTTTTCTCGCGAAGATAATGTTGTATACTTGATTTCACTTTCCTGCGGAAAGACTTACATTGGGCAGACAGAGCGGTGCCTAAACGACAGAATAAAGGAACGCAAATATAAGCTTCAGTAACAGAAGAACCACCCTAAAAGTGCACGTGAATGGCTTCAAGGGCTGCAAGCCCATCTTTAACGAAGCGGCGGCTATCGAAAAGCACCCTGGCCATCTGGGACGGGACTCGAGAGGTGGTAGATGCCTTGCTCATTAAGAGAAGCGACAACAACCTGGGCCGCAAATACCTAATCTGAGCGGAAATGAGGAAAGGTTTCTCGAGAAGGAGATGGAAATACTCGGTCGGGCGGGGAGTAAGGGGAAGAAGGGGAGGATGTACGCGCCATGAGCCAGTAGGGGCGCTGTGAAGGTCACACCGGCTCTGCCTTGAAAAAGAATAAACTTGTTGCGAGACGAACGCTGTCCGTGTCTGACCTGCTTTTGTGTCTCCTTTTGCGTTCGCGTACCAAGATGTTCAACCAACACGCTATCTTAATTCTATTTATGTACTTTTTAAGCTCGAGCTTTTACGAATTCTGTCTTACCCTGTTCATTGAATAGGTTTGTGCTTACACTGAAAAACGCAGTTTGTTTATGTTAATGGTTCCGTTCTCGAAATTCTTGCTGTTACAATTGGGTGCACCACAGGTAAGTATTCTAGTACCTTCGCCGTTTTTATTTTAAATAAAATATTTAGTTGATATGGTTTTTCAGTTTGTGTAAACAAGACTCTTTGCAGATTATTCTATTTTTTTCAGGAAAATATTGGTATTGAAGACCATGAAGACCATGACCATGTTGTAATTGAACAGTGGTGTAACACGTCACTCGTAGGATATGAATCTAAATATTTAAAAAAAGTGCGCTGTTGGGAATTACACGGAAGAAGCATACCAACTGATTTCAGTATCAACTCCGCAATTGAAATATCTCTCAAGTTACTAAAACAAAAAAGGACATTTGTGTTATCCTTACTAACTACTTAACTCGGACAACACGCATATCAGACATTTGTTTATCTGCATTCATAAAGCCGTTTTCTAACTGTTTTCTAAGGTGAAGCCTCACACTTGCCTTGTATCAGTAAGTTTTTTACATACAACACTTTTTATCAGGTCTAAACTCGTGAACGCATCGGTCATATGGAACTCATGCACTAAAAAAGACATTCACCAACTTAAGGTCAATCAGAGAAAGGTCGCTCGATTAATCTTTGGCAAATATAAGAGACTCAGTCATTTGATGCGGAAAAACAGACCAAACCAGTCTGATAAACATCCGCATACTACCAATTCTAGAGGACAAAAAAGATTCGAATGTAAGCAGCATAGTTTTCAGCGCTCGCTCTGTTATTTTATGAAGGAAAGCAGCCGCAACATTTGCAGTGATTGAAGGAGAGACGTCAACTTCACTGCAGAACTTGAACAACACTGGAAACAGTTTTTTCGGATTTTGACAGCGGAATGTTGTCGTGTGGCGTATACGGTGCGCTACATCATTATCGCGTTCTCAAAAAGAGAACACTTAGCAAGAAAAAAAAAGAAGTAGGATTGAGAGAAAAGCGAAGCGTGGCTTCCGTGTCGTTGGGTGGGTCCCAGTATATTCTATGTGTTTTCCTTTCTTTACCTTTTTATTTTATTTAACTTTTTTTTTCTATTTAACATTTTAGAAGAAGGATCAGCTGCTCCTCATTCGTACGTTATGGTGAGTAAGCGAGATTTTGCGATTCATCAACAAATAAAATGCTTAGATGGGCCAGTTGGTACATGATGGGAAATAAGCGCCGAAAGAACAGGGACAAAGAGTAGAATAACAACGACACAGGGCGCCCTGTGTCGTTCTTATTCGACTCTTTGTCCCTGTTCTTTTGTCGCTTATCTCCCATCATCAACGAAACCAGTTCTCCAAGGCCCTACATCGGAACAAGATATAGATTTTGCGACATGGCGAGTTAACCTAACTTTGAAACCCACGATTTTCGAGGCTGTTACCTGTGACCCGCAATGGCAAGCAAGAAAGATACAAGCGACACATCACGCGGTGTCAATGCAAACATGATGGAGATGTTAGCACGAGTCCCGTACGAAAATGTCAGATCGGAGGGGTTCCAGTTCGCAGCCGCGCGGTTCCAAACTTGTGGACAGTTTAGACCAGCGCGGATCCTATCTGGCACCGCGCGGTTTTCAGTGTAAACAGTCGGATCCAGTGAGACGCAATTAATGCACTGGAACCGCACAGTGATGGGTGGATCCGATCCGTTCTCATTGGTTCCAGTAGGGTCTCGGGCGCGCACATGCGTGACTGGAGGAGGAGGCGGATGGGGGGGGGGGGGGGGGGGGGGGGGGGGGGCCGGCGGGGAACTCCCGCTTTTTTCCCTGTGATCTCTCGCAGGTCACGTGGTAGGCACAGGCGCATCCGCTACACTCTTAATCTGGGGCCGCCAAACGTCACGGCTACAGACGGCCCGTTCAAGGTTCGAGGGTGAACGTCGCGAAAATAGCCGGCCCACCGGAATAGCCATGTACTCCGTCGCGGCAGCAGGTGCCCCTTTTGCTTTTCCCTGTCACGGATGAACGCAGGGCCGCCCATAACCGGCCCGTTAAGCACGATCCAAACCAACGCGTCTTTTTGCGGCTGTAGGCCTTGCGGCACTCGAATGTGACGTATTTCGTGACGTTTTTGCTGTTTCCGGCGCGCTTTCTGAGTCAGAACCGCGCGCTTTGGTTTAAACGGTGCGGTGCAGCTTCGGGCGAACGCGCACGCGCGCACGCAGGCACGAGCGCATTCTGGCGGTGAAGTGACGCCCAATCGAAATGCAGCTTTGGTCCCGAGCGAGTGTCCAATGAAAATTGATCTTTGGGATCGTTGCCCTGGTTGCGCCGTCGGCGCCGTCGCCCCGTCTTCATTCCTTTGCTTTCGTGATGGCGTTTCGTGAGGATCCCTCGTACGAAGCTGGGATTGCTGAACTAATGAACCTTTGTGTGGTAAGGTCAGCAATGCAAGAACCGTCAACACGACTCGGCTGACTGCTTTCGCGGCTGCATGTGAGCAGTACTTGAGTATCAACAAGAAGCAGCGAAGGGCCATCCGCACGCTAAGACGCTCGGCGAGTACGCCATCACTGTGCGACAGATGTGCCAGGACCCCGGCGGCCGGGACTTCTTCGAGTCCTTCCGTATGTCAGGACCCAGATACGTTATGCTAGTTTTTCTTTGGTATGTTTAGTGTATTTTTCATCATATGTACCACCGCATAAATATTAACTTGAAGCGTGCACCCATTCAGTGAAATAAGGCACTGTACTCTCGCGAGACGGCAAATTCACAAGGTTTATACGTGTAAACGCTTGGCTGACTACATGAAGGTACTTTGCCTCCCCCTGCCCCCGCTCTCGCAATCGCGTGCGAGACAAGAACACGCGCTGTCTTTGCCTTTAGCGGTGTGTACTACCAGATACTATTACGTGGGTTTAAAGGCTGCTTGCACGTGAACACCGCAGGTATACTCGCTACACTAGCTGTCTGGCGTGCTTCGTACAGGTGAATAATCACAAACAGGGATCACTAATTTTATCACATTTAATGCAAACGACTGAATGTTTGTGAATTGGTCCCAGAAGGTTTTGCCCGATGGAGTGGGTCGCTTTAAGAACGTCGTCAAATATCAAATAGTACTTTACAGTATTTGTGCAGGTGCGAGCCTTTTCAGTTCATGTAACGATGTGTAAGAATGGCTCGTGCAATTTTGGTTCCTTTTCAAATTACATTTTGGCCTACTTTTTTTTAAAGATTAAATTTGTCATACTTTACAAGCTTCTCTGCGTTTTCTTTTTTTTTTTTTGCACTTTTTTTCTTGTGCTGTACGTGAACAGTTCATGTGTGTATAGATGTTTTCCCGAGTCCCATCTGTTTAATAGTGCATGCAGCCAGTTGTGTTTGTGTATTTTCAAGGTTTGAGCATCTCCTGTCTCTCGTTGCTCCACTGCTGACCAAGGAGACTACGAGAGCCGACAACACTATCTCTGCAGGAGAAACTCTATGCGTATTCCTGCGGTAAAGAGTTCTTTCATATTGCACCTAAATCACAAATTTCAAGGATCTTTAGTCAGAAGCCAAACTTTGTCATAGGTCATAGGCATGCCGTCTTTCCCGTTAACTGCATATAGCATCCTCAGATGCAATAAAAGTGTCTATGGAGCGTATGGTCCATGCAGTACACGGAAAGATATATCCCCATGCTCTGTCAAGTACCCTTTAGCTAACACTTGCGAAGCCGGAGTGGCTAATATTTAGCCAACACTTCCGAAGCCAGCCAGGGTTGTAAGTATGTTCCATGTGAACCCCGAGTGAGGTGCACATACTTTCTGCAGCGACACCAGTGTGGGTTCCGGACCCCACCCCGACAGTTTGAGGTCCACGTTGTGCTAACTATTTCGTCCCATCATTTCGTACAAACAGATGTTTGCTCGGAGTGCATGCTACAATTATCAGACATTCAACCTGCTTTCACTGCATGATAACGTTCGTGCACGCACTGTATGCAGCATCTGTTGCTTGCTGCCCAAGATGTTCTCTTTTCACTGCTTAACACTAGCTGGCCGAGACACTGTGCTTGTTAGTTTAGCTCGATGCTGAAAGCGTTAGGGTGTTCCTCGCTCACAGTTGCGAGCCACATGGCATGCTTGTTTTTCTAACCACAGGTCTTGGTTCTGGGTCTGAGGGTGCTTGCAGGTAAGTTAGGTATGATGTTTGTTCTGCACGTGAGTAAAGAGATTGCGAGCTTCATCGCAAGTGTCGTGTTGACATTTTCAGACCAGTTTTTTTTTTTATTCTTAATTTTGCCGAGGCACTCTGCTATTGGAGGTATTCACTGGACGACATATTTGAGGGCGATGTTTAGAGCGCGTGCTCAGAACGAGCTCACATTAATAGCCTGCTAAGACCGGCAGCCCTGGTGGTGCTAAATGCACGCTCCAAAAGGACTGTGTAAGCTAGCCGTCAGCACGCGCTCAGCAGCAGCGCACACGGATATGGCCGCCAGTGAATACTCCCTATTCGGAGATTCGTGTGCTGCAGCCCGACAGGGATCTTACTCAATCACAGCTGTATTAGAGCTGAATGTTTGCCTTAAAATGCATGCGCTCATGTTTCCTGAAAATGTCTATACTCGGCGACAACTTTTCTTGGCAATGCAGTGGAAGGTACGTCACGCGTCCCCTCTCCCATTTTCAGTGTACGCGGGCTCTCCTCCTCTCCCCGGAAATGGGGGAGGAGGAAAGTCCGCGTACACTCAAAATGGGAGAGGGGACGCGGGCCTCTACCTTCCACTGCATTGCCAAGAAAAGTTGTCGCCGAGTATAGGCACTTCAGTTGCAGCCGTTCTTGGTAGCACCATGGGTTTAGTCAGCTTCGGTTACTCTTGCCTAGTAACCGAGTAAGAGAACTGAGCACTCTGTCGACTGCTCAGTTCCGTATTGTGTGTCTAATTCTTGCTTTTCTTTGTTTCTTTTATGTGTATTTTGCACGTACGGGCCTGGGGCAGTCGGCAGAGCCTGACTGATAGAGAATGCCTCTGCCGATTGGTGGATAGGAGTTGTTTATCACAATGGAGGATTTATCTTTATCGAGCGTCATTAGTGTACACGCTGTGGCCAAGAAATTGTTGCCTTGACTAAAAGTTTTCAGTGCGAGAAATGTTTGGCGCACAACCCATGAACCGAAACTCCATTTTGGTAGACTTGGTGTTTGCACCCGCAAACCAACAGGCATGCAGGTTCTGCTACAAGTCTTGCCGCGACGTCATGGTGATCCCGCTTGCAAAAGGAACTTCGTGCCCCCCCCCCCTCCCCCCCCCCACACACACACACACACACTACCCAAGACCAGCACGAAAAAAAGACATTTCCATCATTTCCATACAGTTACTTTCTGGTTTATTTAGTTTGCCTTGGCATTTGGGTGCATGAAGTGATGGAAGTGCCAGCTTTTCTTGGAAGCTAGAAAGACTGCAGAGTGAACACAAACTTCTCCTGGGGCAGCGTACATGCTGCTCTATTAGTTATATCAGTGTTCGGCAACCAGCGGCCCGCGGGCCGGATCCGGCCCTCGAGGTAGTATTATACAGCCCTCAGCCTACCGGTAACCCCCACTCGCCCCCTACGCGGTCAGCTAAAGAAAAAAAAATAATAGAGTTGACTTATTCGCTGCCTGTCTGCGAGCAGACTTTTTCACGAATGAAGTGCATAAAATCCAACTTCCGCTCACGAAGGACTGACGAGAACCTCCACAATGTTTTGCGACTCGCAGTTAGCAGCTTGAATGTGGATGTTCGTAGTTTGGCGAGCGCAGTTCAACACCAAAAGTCTCACTGATTGGAGTCTAGGTTCTCGTGGATATGTTGTATCTCATGTTTGTCGTGAAACAAAAAAAACTGTTCATTTTCGATTTATGTACGTCAATGTAAGTTCGTGCAAGTGCTTTTTTTTTAATTTTACTCCCCCCCCCCCCCTCCCGCTGCTTGCCGTCCGGCCCTTTCCGCCTTGGCTTCGCGGCGACTCGGCCCGCTTCGCCAAAAGGTTGCCGACCACTGGGTTATATAATAGGTTGATGCGTGATTAAAATGAGTGAAGTGCGTTGCTATGTTTGAATTGTAGGCACATTTTATATTTCAATCACATATTGGGCTGAAACACTGCGCTTTCAACGTAACGAATGTTAATGTTTGTACCTCTCTAACTTCTGTGCTTTGTGTATTAACTTAAAGGCTCCTAAAAAGTTTGTAGCATCCTCACATAAAAGATGTTTTAATTTCTGTGGTTCCACCACTATGCAGATTGTTCTGCAAAGTAAAGTGATGTTATGCAGATCTTGGCATATTCCAGGTAATTTGGACACTTTTCTTTAATGGCTTCAACTATAAAGTTTCCGAGACACGGGAGGCAGCTTCCACGAGTGGGCATCTCGAAAACAGATGTGGTTGGCATTTAAAAAGGCTGTTTGAGAAGGTTTTGCCAGTGCTGTCAGAGTGGTTGACTATGAATGATAAGTAACATTACCATCATAGAGGACGTGCGACACAAGGATTGCAGAGCAATGTACAGCAACGGGGCTGTTGTATACCCTCCAGCAGTCTTTGTGTATCACATCCTCTATACTAATATTGTTACAAACCTTCCCCAGTCACTCTATCGGACAGGTCAGGCACCACCAGAATTGCATCGTTGGCGGGCAGTCGATGGCTTGCTGGCTGGAGCAAGAGAAGAGAGGGTGTTGGATGTCATTTAAAAGCAAACGTGTTCCTTTGAAGTAGGGCTCCATGTTCTCAGAGTTTAGTCGTTTTTTGGAAAATGCAGGTCTTGTCTTACTTAGCTTTTTAACTCTCCCAGAAATAGATCCACGATTTGTCCTTCGCAGAAATTAGCAAAATAATTCCACTTTTCTTTACCTGGTCGATATTTTAAAAAGCGAGAGATCTTTTCTTGGGAAGTCAGAGCCTGTATTGAGTTGTCTTGCTAAAAAAAATGTCACCCAGTGATATTATCTTTTGTCCATGTATAACCTTCACAATTGGAGTTTATTGAAGAAATACAATCTGACGGATCTTTATTGGCTAGTCATTTTTTTTCGATTTTGTCTGAAAACACGGATTCCTTCTTGAACCAGTAGGCGCACTTTGTCATTACTAATGTACTCAATGAATTCATGATGCTGACTGCAGTTTCAATACTGCATAAAATAATTTGTCTAGCCAAGCATACAAAAGAAACCACAGGTGGCCTAGGATGGTGTACACCAAGTAAACAATCTAATCTCGAAGACTGCATGAACAGTGTGGCTTTCTGGAATCCGAAATACACTATGTGCAATTATTAAGGCGAAAATCTTGTATGTCTCATCGTTCGGTCCTTGAGAAAAAACACGTCGACGTTACGAAAGGTATCGAAACGTTTATGTGACATCTGAAAATATTAATATTCCTCAAAAAAGACTTTTAGCCCACGTCCATCGGCTGGCATCGAACCAGCAACCAGCTTCAGTAGTTAAACGCAGTTCCAGAATTGCCACCGCCACGGGCGGAGGGGTAGCGCTGCATCCGTAAATCATGTGTGTGTCTTCAATGCATCGGTGCTTGGGCTTTCGCCTTCAAGTCGTCTTGGGGATAACATAACAGACCCTGTGTTTTTTTTTTTCGGAGCTAAGTGCAGTAGGAACAGCTTACCATGGTTATTGGTGGCGGAAGAAGTTTAGCAAGTTGTGGCCTCTTGTACTGCAGTGGCTGCACGAGTGTGCAGTGGCTGCACAAGTGGATCTGCGGTAGCTCCAGGCAGTGTCTGACAGCAATCCACTGTACTCCGAGCTTCTTCCTGACCTGGAGCTTGATGAGCTTGCTCATCTTGCGGACCCCAGAGATACGGCGGACGTGATACCCATCTGTCGCGAAGTATTCCCTCTTTGGGGCCTTTTCTCGATTCAGAATGAGGGGCTGCATGAAACAAACATGAACAATTATCCCATTAGAAATATGCAATGTTGGCAAGGTGTAAATACCCTTTTCAATCAAGAATGTATAATCCTATCTGAAACAGAACATACAACATCTAATTCTCCGCTTGTATCGTGAACACCTGAGGTACCCGAAAAATTAAGGGCCAGCAAAGGGCCACTCAGAGAACATAAAGGGCACTCTCATGCAAGGATGCTGTGAACCGCCCAAAGTTCGAGCTGGAAGGGTATACAAAATTTCAAAGCTTGCTATGATTCGAATTTGCAAAGTTTGTAAATTATTAACTCTGCCTGGGTTCGAAACAAAAAGATTGAGGTACACCTAAGCACCTCTTGTGAGTCGAGAATGCGAAAGCATGCAAGCCACTCGTCCACTTCCCTTTTTCGTCTGCTGCGTTCGTCGCCGGTCAGCACGTGTGCTCCCCTGGTGACCTTGGACGTTCCGTGCCTAGGGGAGTAACGGCTTGCTGATGGGCACGCGGCGCCAAGCAGTGAGTGGTCTTGGAAACTGACGAGCGCAGCGGCCAATGGGAGCCCCGTCGACGCGCGCCAGCACATGGAACTGAAGGAAACTATCTGCCGTTTTTGCGCTTCAAATTGATGACATCAGCTCGCTCCATGAGACAGTTAATGCTTTTCGCATTGAAAAGTTTGCTGCTTTCGAACACTGCCCTCACGGCCCCCCTACTACTATGGCGTTGAAAACTGCAATAAGAAACTGCCGTACGCACCCTCCGGTGTCACTGTTTTACCACATTCATGTTAGCGCCATAAAGGAGGTGACTAGATAGCTTCTTGGACAAACTGTCTCCACTATATATCCCATTAGGACTTGCCGCAAATGGTATAGCATTTTTGCTATACCATTAGGTCGACAGGGCAATAGGAAACATCACTCTTCTCCGGTAGCCTGAAAAGAGGCTACCATTTGCAAGCGAACAATACTGACTGTTGCCACATTTCTATTTCATTGCAAACTTGGTATATATGCGTCATTGCATATGAACAGAAAAGCGGACTGCCCACACAAGTTGGCAATCCGTACACTGTACATGCACTCATTATCGAGGGAGAGTTAAGAACAACTTTAGATGGTGGGGGGTTTCTGCGGGGCGATTAGTGCAGGCGGAGCTCAACTCTTGTTAATTTTTTTTTTTACAGACAGAAACTTGAGGAAATTAAATGACACTCCGATGTGGCTCATGGATGATACATTTAAGACTGTGTTGCTGCCCTTCAGACAGTTATACACAATTCACGGTAATCTTCATGGCCATGTGTTCCCTTTTGTTTAGTTGTCTTGTGACTCGACGAACGCAGATGGCGTGCGAGGCGCTCTCCGAAGAAGTATTGAACTTTGCTGCGGATCTTGAACTTGCACCAAATCTGAAAACCATGAGTACAAATTTCGAATTGGCACCAATCAAACTGTATTCGGTCGTTGGTCCCGTTGTCGGATGTGCACAGTTCCTTTTCCACTTGTGCCGATCAGTATGGAGGAGTGCAGCACCTAGAATTGGTAGTGGTTTACGAAAATTATGTAGATGGCTTCGCCATTAAGTTGACGCAGCTTGCAGCCTTTTCGTTCTTTCCCACCAAAGAAGTATGAGATGCCTATGCGTCCTTGGAACCACTCTTCCCACAAAAAGCTTCCGATGTGCTGCGATGGTGGGAGGACAACTACCAGTTTGGAAAATCACACCATCGTGATGGCCGTGCCCTGATTGGGAGTAATCTGTGACAATGTTCCAGGTTTTCTTTTTATCCTTCGCAGATATGTTATGCTATAAATCAAGACACAACAGTTCCCCGTGTTTTGGCATTTTACCTTTTCGTCTCTACATTCCTACATCAGGTACGCTTGACATAGAATAATTTCAGCGTTGCAATAATTCGGATTTCGTGGCATTTGGAATGCTCCCTGTAAAAGGAGCTCACACTCTTACACATACTTGCATCCCGTTTCTTGTGTGGAAATTAATCCTTATGATCGATGTGCCACAATACATGACACTTCATAACAAGAATAATATCTATTTAGACTGCAGACACCACAAAAAGATGAGTGGACCCTACCCAATTGTGCTGGATTTCGGATAAAATGTACAACTTACATGCGGGTTGATAGGACGACATCAGCCATCTGCCGCACGTTTCTAGCCAGCAGGCGGTTCAGCAGTAGTTGGTGGCCCTTGGCTTCCGGGTCTACCCAGCACCTTGGCAGCAACTTGAACACCAAAATGCTGCCATATGCACAAAAAAAAAAGAAAGAAAAGCAAGCATTAGACACACAATACGGAACTGAGCAGTCGACAGAGTGCTCAATCGTCTTACTCGGTTACTCGGCAGGAGTAATCCAAGCTGACTAAACCCATGCTGCTGCCAAGAAACGGCTGCAACTGAAGTGCCTAGACATTGTCAGGGAACATGAGCGCTAGCATTTTAAGGCAGACACTCACTCCCGATACAGCTGTGATTAAGGAAATTCCCTATCGCGCTGCAGCACACGAATCTATGAATAGTACAGTGCCTCAGCCAGATAAGGATCTGGAGGGCAGTCTGAACACCTGAGGTTAGCAGCGGATGCTCTCAGGACCTGCTTCAGTGGTGTGTTTCTACCATCCATGGATCTCTTTCGCTTTACTGGCCGAACACCAGCAGGCCGAGGCATATGTCGGGGCGCAGCTGGGGGCTCGGTCACTTCCTCCACATCCGCAGGGGTTGGCTCTGGTGGATGTGCACTCTCTGCTCCACGATGTGCAGCCAGGAAAGCAGCCGAGACCTGGAAGGGTGATGGTGTGCCCTGGAAATGCATTTGCCACTCTCAATATAAGCCAAGCAGCCTAGGTCAGAGCTCAGCAACCATTTGAAGCAGCTGGCCGGGGAGACGTGAAGTGAATGTGGGGTTGGGCCAGATGGGAAACAGGTATGTGTGTGTCTGTGTGTGTGTGTGTCTGGGAGGTATGCTGATACAGGCTTAAAAGTATCTGCAATTATGAATAAAAAGGCCATTTAAATCTGCATATTTTAGCACTGCGCTGATTTCTGAAACTTGGCCTACAGAACACTTCAGCCCGTTCTCAATTCATACTTTATAATTCAATATTGCTCGCCAAGACGCAAACATGCAAGTTTAATGTACTGATTAAAAGTCACGCAGAGGTGTAGAGCTCTTTATTCGTCATTGTCATTTGCAAAAACATGTGTGACTATGAGTGCTTCATCCTCGAAAACATCAGTTTACACAGTGAGCATCAGTGTACTCCTTAGATTTGAAAACCCCAACATAGGAAGCCAATGAGAAAATCAACTGAACGAGTCCTCTCACTCATTATCAAAAAACACTGCGAACATGTCCTCCAACTCATAATCCACTTAAAGATGAGCAAGCCCCACTGGATAAATATCTTATACTTGCCAGAAGTCTGTCTGATCTTATTTCTGAAAGGTACAGATGTTATTCGAATCCTCCTTCCTCAAATCACGTAATACTCAAAGTTTGAAGAGCTTCCGTTAGCGGTGTCTTTGCAACAAGATGATTGAGTGATCAGACTCACTACAATCCGTTTCAACATAACTTTGCTAAACAGTTAAATTAATGGCCCGGCCAGCCAATAACTGTCATAGGGAGGCATGCAACAGCAGTGTGTCCGAGATTGCAATCATCTTGCGGAGGGGTATCACATACCTTGCTCTGTTGCTCTTATTGACTCACAAAGGATGCAGCTCTTGCCATTTTCAAAGTTATGCTGAAATGAAGTATACTGCACTGTCAGAATAGTTAAGATAAAGCTCTAAAGCTTTTCCATCTGCGAGATTCTCAGGTTCGAGTTCGAAGTGAAGCATCAACCAGTAATATCAGACCAAACCAAAATCTGAAAGCTGTGATGGCTTTCCTTCTACAAAAACACGAACCAAAAAATTTACTGTTCGGTCCAGCGACTGCACATGGACAGAGGTTTTACACTGTGCCAGGGGCAAATCCCTCATTTAGGTGGCTAGCCAGTGCGCTCAGTATTTAAGAGATAATGATACTCCAAAAAAGCAGCAATTGGGGAGGGGGGGGGGTGAAGGTGGTGCTGTTGACAACTGTAAAGCCAAAGGAAGTGCCACAAGGTGAAAGCACTGTATAGAGGAACCCAAGAAAATAAAATGCAGTAGCTTTTGTGATAAGCTACAGCCCATGCTCATTAGTCTGAAAGACCGGAAAGAAAGTCAAGACGGGCAAATAATCACTTCAGGATATTGGTCATTAGTTGGCTTCGTTGTACCTGCGGTGCAGCTAGGTGCCTGGCTGCATGGTGGAGTTACTCCTATAATTCACCAGAAGAGTTCAAGTTTCATCTTATAGGACATCACTTGTGAAAGACACCTGGAAACGTGACTGTAAGCCCACTAACATAATGATGAGGAGGCATCGCAATACATTGCATGCTATCTTACCTCCAGTTTGAGTGCTGGACTGGCTTTCTGGTGTTCCTGTAGCCTCAGACCTGCCTAATTCACAAAAATGATCGTGTAGTTGCATACGAAGGAGAAATATGAACAGTGTACTTTTGCGGAACAGTGGAGGTGCCAGTCAGGAAGCGCCAGCTGCAAAAGTAGATCCACTTTGGCTGTAGACGTCCGAGGTTCCACAGCCGCTGCGCTCTGTTCCTGCGACCTTGGCCGCCTCCTTGGCGTACTTGTCCCTCAGGTACTTCCACTTTGTCTTTCAGGTGTCGTCTGGAGATAAATATGCTGATTCTATAGTGTGAGACAAGCCTGACAGACATGATATACTCATGCAGAAATGTGAAAAAGACGACAAAAATACCGTAGGCAATTGTAATGGTTCGTGGGCAACAAACAGCACACACACAAAACGCATATCCAAAGCACTTGCACAACAAATTTAGTCCCCCACTAAAAAATGACTCGCCAAGCTCTCAAGCAGACGACTATGGCTGTGTTCCAAATCTTACTCAGATGGATCCGACTTACTCCGACGGGTAGTGTCACGTGACAACACAGATTAAAAAACGCTGGACGAGGGTAGGTTTTGGAACGCCAAGGTACAAAACCCTTACCCTGGAGTAAGATCGAGTAAATTTTGGAACACGGCCTATAGTATGCTCGCTGCTAGGCTGACAGGGCAGTAGAAGCTACATGCTCGTAGGAACAATCAACAATAGGTCGCCCTGCATACAAGGTGGTCATACTCTGCAGGTAGTCAAGGGGCATAGAACGGATCAGGCACTGAGGGACAGGCGACTGACTGATCTAGAGACAGAGAGTACATAGCTTTCACTGCAGATCAACTTTGCAGTGAATCAAGTACAGACATTTAATACCGATCTCACTAACATCTCTTATGTGTAGGATGGTATGTATACTTTGCGGGCCAAGTGGAAAAAAATATATAAAACAAGAATCGTAAAAATTTGGTTCGGGCGGTATGGTACTGTAATTTGTCATTTCGTTTCGAGAAGTAATTTAGAAATGTTTGGCTCAATCGAAAGTTATAAGGATATACGATTGATTGTCTGAAGGACGCAAATGGAGTTCAGCCCTTTCCATACAACCGAGAAAGAACTTTCTCGTGGGCTGAACAAAAAGAGGAATAAAGGCGACGCAGTGATTATATTCATTCCTTCTAATTTTTGGTTGAAACAACCGTAAAAAAAAAAACGCAAAAACGTGAAAGAAAAACAGACAAAAAAACATTTGGGTATTTACAAATATTACCGTCTTCGTCTGTCAATTTTTGAATAATTTTTTCGCAATATTGTTACAAAAAAAACAACTTTTTTTGCTTGTAGATTTGACCACGGCAAAACGTCGAGGTTTTTTTTTATTTTTATCGTCAGTGCGGCACTTATTGCTCTCGCGAACACAGTCTGTAAGCGAACATTGATAAGGAGAGAACAGGACAATAGACGGACTACGAGCAGGATTGCCTCTCGAAATGCCAACAAAGAGTCCCCCAACACTGAGTGCCTTTCTGAACGCAACCTACTTGAGGAAGGTGCGAATAGTGCTGTAGCTATTGTGTGAGCTCTCCTCTCTGTTATCCTTTCACTCATTTCCGTATCCCAAGTTCTTTTGTAGTCAACTCCCCATATAGGGAATATGAATTGTAGTTAAACGATGCGTCTAAGATGCAGGATGTTATATTGAACGATGTCATTGTAACTGAAATTACCTTTTTGTTTTGTACCAGAAATGTTTTATAAATGTATCAGTGATATCCTGCTCCTTATAGTTAAATTGAAAAAAAAAGCCGTTTACCACTCCCTGTAACGCCGAATTGGAGCGCAGCTATTGAGGAGGAGGAGGGGAGGGTACTGAGGGCCACGTGTTCTCGGGGGGGGGGTCACGTGACCCCCCCGAGGGCACGTGACCTTGGTGGGGTCACGTGGGGCGAACACGTGCCCCCCTCAGAGGTCACGTGACCTCGGGAGGGGGTCACGTGACCTCGGGGTGTCACGTGACCCCCCGGGTCACGTGACCAAAGTTTTTTTGCTAGATTTAGCGAGGAAAATTTTTCCGCTAGATTTAGCGGGGAAATTTCTTCCGCTAGATTTAGCGGGGAAAGTTTTTCCGCTAGATTTAGCGGGGAAATTTTTTCCGCTAGATTTAGCGGGGAAATTTTTTCAACTAGATTTAGCGGGGAAATTTTTTCCGCTAGATTTAGCGGGGAAAATTTTCCACTAGATTTAGCGGGGAAATTTTTTCCGCTAGATTTAGCGGGGAAAATTTTCCGCTAGACCTAGCCGGAAATTTTTACGCTAAATTTAGCGGGGAAATTGGTCCGCTAGATTTAGCGGGGAAATTTTTCCGCTAGATTTAGCGGGGGAATTTTCCGCTAGTTTTAGCGGGAAAATTTTCCGCTAGATTTAGCGGGGAAATCGGTCCGCTAGATTTAGCGGGGAAATTTTTTCGCTAGATTTAGCGGGGAAATTTTTTCCGCGAGATTTAGCGGGGAAATTTTTTCCGCTAGATTTAGCGGGGAAATTTCTTCCGCTAGATTTAGCGGGGAAATTTTTTCCGCTAGATTTAGCGGGGAAATTTTTTCCGCTAGATTTAGCGGGGAAATTTTTTTAGCTATTTAGCGGGGAAATTTTTTCAGCTAGATTTAGCGGGGAAATTTTTCCACTAGATTTAGCGGGGAAATTTTTTGCGCTAGATCTAGCGGGGCAAAGTTTCCGCTAGATCTAGCCGGAAATTTTTACGCTAAATTTAGCGGGGAAATTGGTCCGCTAGATTTAGCGGGGAAATTTTTCCGCTAGATTTAGCGGGGGAATTTTCCGCTAGTATTAGCGGGAAAATTTTCCGCTAGATTTAGCGGGGAAATTGGTCCGCTAGATTTAGCGGGGGAATTTTCCGCTAGATTTAGCGGGGAAATTTTTTCCGCTAGATTTAGCGGGGAAATTTTTTCCGCTAGATTTAGCGGAAATATTTTTCCGCTAGATTTAGCGGGGAAATGTTTTCCGCTAGATTTAGCGGGGAAATTTTTCCGCTAGATATAGCCGGAAATTTTTACGCTAAATTTAGCGGGGAAATTGTTCCGCGAGATTTAGCGGGGAAATTTTTCCGCTAGATTTAGCGGGGGATTTCTGCTAGTTTTAGCGGGGAAATTGTTCCGCTAGATTTAGCGGGGAAATTCTTCCGCTAGATTTAGCGGGGAAATTTTCCGCTAGTTCTAGTGGGAAAATTTTTCCGCTAGATTTAGTGGGGAAATTTACCCATAATGCACCGCGCGGTTACGCCGACGGCGACGCCGACGGCGACGCCGACGGCGACGCCAACGGCGACGGCGACGCCGCTCAAGCCGGAAACGGGCGCCTAAGAGCTGTGCTCTAAAACAACCCAACACCATTACATATCAAGTAAACCATGCGCGGAACACAAAATGCGAAAACACGATGTCAGGGGATGCAAAACCGCACTTACAGCGCACGATGCCGAATAGACGGGCGATCTCTTTCGAGACGTTCTCCCGTTTCGGGTTGTCTTTGTCGTCGCGCCGAAGCTTCTCGTACAACCAAGGGTAGTTCTGGACGAGCTCGAGCAACTGAAAGCACTTGCTTTGGACCTCAACGACGGCAGCTTCTGCGGCGTTCTGCGCAGCTTCTTCGTGCCTCTGCGCGTCCGCAGCAGCCTTCTTTTCGGTCACCTTCCTCGCGTCGGAAACAAGGGGAACGTTCATAGACGCAGCCATACGGGCCATACTCGCAGGCAACTGCAAAGATACTCTGCTGCGGCTGCGGCGGCCGCGGCGGCGCCAAAATGGTGAAGATACGCGGAGCCTGCCCGCCACCGATTAACCGAGAGACAGGAGCGCCCCACTACGTCACAGCGCGCTTTCGTGCGCGTTCAGAAAGAAGTGGAATTCCTCCAACTTCCTTATGCGCCCCCGGAAGGAGCGAAGAACCGGCAAGACGTCACGAAACGCGTCCCGTCCGCAAGCCGCACGGCCTACAGCCGCAAAAAGACGCGTTGGTTTGGATGGCGCTTTAGGCGGCCCGTTCATTTTAGCGGCCCGTTATTGAACGGATGGCTGGGCCGGCTAGCTCCCACTGGCTTCTCATTTTCTTTCTTTTCGATTTCTTACTCCAAGGTGCACGAGCATGCAGCGGTCACCTTTTCTTTTTTGTCTTTGTTGGGGCTCGCTGCTTGGCGCGGGCGTTAGAACATGACGTCACTCCTTCGGAATAACGTCATCAACCGCAGTGGATGTCGGGAAACGAGTGTAAAATGAGAATCGACTCGTTAATAAACTAAGTGTAAACAAAGAAGATACTTAAATTCTAAATTCCTTTTGGCTGGCATATGAAGATGTTTGAAGCCTCTCATTAACAGGGGCTGAGAGAGTTGGAGTGTTTGCATATTTGAGAACGTGATGCTGGCCAGCAGTTCAAAGGATCAGCCACCGCGTTAGGGCACTTTTGATCTAGCCGTCAGTTTGCACGGCTCGAAGGCAAGGCCAACCATCAAGATGCAATATTTTTTGTGCGATTGCGAGGCGAATCAACAGGCACGTTTAAATTAACTTATTAATTAGTAAAATTAGTCTATATATAGCTCCAATTTGAAATTTACTATGCATTACAGAAGACCATTAAGTCAGTCAACTATAGAATGATTTGAATCACATATAAAGCGTAGTGATATGCGGAAGTTACCACTCGTGATACAAGCGCAGAGCAGGCGGGGCAAAAATGCAGATGTTAAGGCTGCGGTCCCACGGCAGCCATCTTGAACAAGGCGTTAGTTCAACCAATAGATGGCGACACGCACCCGTGGGGTGGCCGAAACATTGGTTCACGGTGGGATGGCTCGAGCACCATCACGTTCCCCGCGTGGCCTTGCTCGCGCCGCTGCCAGCTGTGCTCAACTAGCTCAAGTAGCGTGGCCCAGCAAACGGATGTATGCGAGAATGTCAGGCTGGGTATAAATTGTTCTCTGATATAGGGACACGCGGTTCGGCGGTTGTAACGGGATTTCGCAATAGGTCTTACCAAGAAAGAATAAAATGTTGATTGACGTGTTAGTATTCTATCAATGACAATTTCCTCTGCAGGAATGCACGCTCAGTAGACTCAATCTTCCATGACACTAGTGGAAGCGGACGTTAAGTAAACTGCTTCGCGATTTACGGTACTTACCTCACCATTTTAATGACGACTAAAGAAAGGTCACGCAATATTATGTTTCACGGGGTCCGGAAGATGTTGTAAAGGTTGTTACATTATAGGTTCCCAGAAAACAAACGCCGTTGCAATATTTTCGGAAGTACCGACACACATAATGTTGTAAGTACAGCTTAGGAGGAATATGATGAAAACCATCAGAAGAAATAGGAAGACGTTTATTTGCAATGAAGACGCTATGAATGAACGGCGTTTAGCGACGGCAAGTTATGAGCGTTTGGGAATTGATAAGTTGGCGTGATTGCTAACTATGGACATGCGGACAATGAAGACCAGTTTTGTCGGGAGATGGTGTTGCGGTGATGATCTGATATCGTACGACTCATGGCAGACGAACAAGCAAGTTTCTTATCAGCGAATGGTAAATGTCCAGTGTCAAGCACAACACGTGGCTACCGACGTTGTCGACGTTTCGAACACTTACCGCTTTCGACAAAAGTCCTGGCACCTGGGCTAACTTTGTGAAAAGACTCGAAGTCTTCCTCGAGTCCAACGCCATCATGAACAGTGAAAACGATCCACTATTCAGTCGGTGGGTGGCGAAACGTATCCGCAACTACGGAGTCATGGGCGATGCGTACTCTAAGGGGCTGGAAGTTTACACGATGCCTGCCATGACGTCCAAACACATCATTGACGCTCTACGGTCTCTGGTACTTACTTTTGCCCTACCGAAAATACTTTTCTCTGATAACGCGCCAAATCTTGCTTCAAATAAAATAAACAAGTTTTTTAAGAAAAAAAAAAACCGGCATCAGGCATCACATTAGTGCAACATACCATCCTGCAACTAACGGGCAAGAAGAACAGATGGTGTGCGAAACGAAAAAAAAAAAAAAAAGTCCTTTTGAAGCTTACGGAAGAAGCAGTTCAGTGAAGAATCGCCAGATTCTTGTTCCGGCAGCACGCGACGGTCTCATCTTACACGGAAAAAAACCCGCCGAAGCAATATTCGGCGGACGAAGAGCCACACCCCTCCATCTCATGATACTATGGCCTACGAACAAAGATCGAGAGACCCAAGATCGGGAGTAATGGCAGTTTATTCGATCGGACAACTCATCTACGTGAGGAATTTCAGCGGAAGTCGGGCCTTCCATGTAAAACTTGAGTACAAAAGGCTCTATGTTGGTTGACCAGGAGGTGTCATCCCAAGCAGCACAGAGTTGGCCAGTCATCGGCCAAAGGCTGGCTATGGTCCTTGGCCAAGTGGCCAGACAGTGGCCAGAGACTGGCCGGTGACTGGCCTTTATCTGGCCATTGGCCAATGGCCACTGGCCATCAGCCATCGGCCAAGCATTGGCCAGTGAATGGCCACTCTCTGGCCACTGGCCAAAAGACCATCGCCAGGCATTGGCCATTGCTTGGCCAAAATCCGTGCTGCTTGGGATATCTCTGAATACGTTGGATATCAATTCCCTTAAGTGTAAATATAACTAAATCACAAAACTCTCTTTGTGTATTGTGTAACTGCCCTTGTATTTGGTAGTAGAAGCTATGGTGGTGGTTTCGACCTTTCACACCAGGCTCGTTTTTCTTATTTTTCGCCTCATACTCCTTTGCGGTTTAAGTATGCTTCAAGAATCTTTTGGAACGGGAACACTTTACGTCAACGAGGCCATTTGTTCCAAATAGTCAATCAGGGAATCCTTCTAGAAATCCGTCCCTCATATTAACGAATAAGCCGCACTTCTGCACAGTGCAGTTTTCCACGTACAGTTCTAAAGCAGCATCCTCATTGATTCTACCATATACTGTTGCGGATGAGGAAAATCTTCGGGTACACGATACTTGAAAGAAGTTTGGCACTGTACGTTTGTAGTTCGACACCCACTAATGTCGTCGTCCTTGTAGAGCCTCATCATTTAATCATTACCTCGTCATCTGATATTGCTCTTCATCAACAGTAAGTACAATAGGCTACCGCCATATTACAATCCAAGAATTGAAAAATTTAGTCGTTCAGTCCTTCAACAAGTTTGTTATTTATATAATGTTATTACGTTACACTACCTCGAGACGATCGACGTCCATCGTCGATCTTCAAATACTTATACCTGTATATAAATTAGACGCACAAGGGGGGGTCGGTGGCCGAGTGCATGGTCTAGGGCACACCAGCTCGGAGCACTTGGAGCGAAAGCTCGCGCTGCAGAACCCACCCCGCCCTTGCCTGTTTCGATCTGGAAGAGCATCGTACCGGCGTGCGGTCGTGTATCACTACTGCGTGGTGCATGTTAAAGACCCCAGGTTTGCGGTTGTACCGCCCTGGCTAAATTGCTCATCTACAGCTGAGACACCAGACGCCCACTAAGGCAGACTAACTTCCGGCTGTATAAACATACACACAACAATTTGCAATTAGACGCATAATAACAAGAAGAATTGTGTTGTGTGTATGTTTATACAGCCTAGAACTTGGTCTGCCTCACAGGGGCGACGAGTCTCCCAGCTGTAGATGAGAAATTTAGCCAGTGCGGTACAACCGCTAGCCTGGGGTCTTCAACGTGCATCACGCAGTAGTGATACACAACCGCACGCCGGTACGATGCTCATCCAGATCGAAACGGGCAGGGGTGGGGCTTGAACCCAGGATCCCTGGGTTCTGCAGCGCGAGCTTTCGCTCCACGTGCTCCGAGCTGGTGTGCGCTAGACCACTCGGCCACCGATCCCCCCCGCATAATAACAAAGAACACAGCGTGCCGCCTCTTTTCTTTGGATGCCTTCTTTTTATTTATTTTCTTTTTACACTAGCGCAAACTCGTGCGTTCTCTCTTTTGAGATGGTTTGAACGGTCGCACATAAAACCCGCGTTTCTGCTACCCGCCCGCTTCCTCCTCTCATTATGTGTATTTGGTTATAACTAAATAAGCTATAATAATGGTGTATTATTCATATTTACTTTCAGTTTCAGTCAGGGGAAAGGAGTTTCGCGGGAACTAGAGCAAATAAATGAGCTGCGCTTAGAGTATCGCCACTCTCTTCCCCGACAGTGTTCTGAACGCCGCCATTCTGGTGCTTGTGCAGAGCAGGTGCAACTGCCGATCGTCATGATTCAAAAGTGCGACATCCTCAGCATTAGATTCGGTGTTAGGAAGCTCATGTAATGTTGCTTTGCTTTGTCGCAAACTGTTTAAAGTGGAGGACGAAAAAGCGTTTCTTGTGATTTCAGATAAAGCTTCAAATAACTGGCAACCATGATTTTAAGCCACAATGAGGCCAAGTGTCGCTACTCTGAAGCGTAGCTTATTTAATGACACTATTCATGCTCTTGTTCAAGAGGCTTGTAATACCTGGAGGGGTCATGACGTAAGCCCCGGGGATTTCACAAGCCACTACCTTTTGACACCTGCCTCTTCCTCATTGTTCCCGCTTGTGCCAGTAAATTAGCTACGGTTCAGAGTAACGACACTTGGCCATATTGTGGCTTAAAATCATGGTTGCCAGTTATATGAAGCTTTATCTAAAATCACAGGAAACGCTTTTTCGTCCCTCACAAATGTTCAAACAACCCGCGACAGAGCATTGACCCCGTAAGTGATGACGTCACAACAGGGCGTCTGGGTCCAAACAAACCGTTGCTAGGGGCGTTGCTATGGACTAATGCATGGAGATTCCACACGAGGCTAGATTTTTGCTTATAAGTAAGTAAATATTTTTTAGTAAGCAACCTAACTTCTTGATATCTAATTATGAATATCTTCTTGTCATCTCAGCGTCGTATTGCAACGATGAAAGCCATTTCTGAAGTATTCCACTCCGCTTTGCTTTGGTAGCAGACGACACGATAGATTTGCTGCATGCAAGTGCATCGCCAAGGCCGCAGAGGCCTCCGCAATGTGCGTTTTTTTTTTCTGTGAAGAACCCAGCTTTGTTTAGAGGGGGAGAAATTCCGTAAAATCAACCCGCGCCATGCAGATCATTTACGACGACGACCTGAAGTGCATTACCGGCGTAGTGCAGGCCAGCCTGAGAAACAAATCGCACACCGTCGAGGTAAGTCGTTTGTTATTATTAATATTGAGGTTGTCAGGTTATTAAAATATTTCATGTCTATCGTAATTGCGCTTTTTTTCTTGTATACATTAAATTTAGTGGATGTGCTTTTTCGGTGAAGATCTCCATCGATGTAGGTAGATGGTTGAGCGTGCTGCTTATTAGTTTACGATAAGGAAAGAGGAACATTTAATGTCTGTTTGTCTTAAATGTTCCTCTTTCCTTACCGCAAATCTCCATCGAACCGGCGATGAGAGTACAATCTGTAATAAACTCACCTTATGTTTTTCATCCAGTTTTTTCGCGTTTTGGGGTTTTGCGGAAATCTGAAGAAACTGCAAGAATCTTTCTCCACGCGATGGTTACAACCAGGTACGAAGCACCCTCCCATAGCGCGAGTCCCCAAACAAATTTTGGGGTCTCTACCGATCACCTGAAGTGCTTTTCCCACGGGTGCATTGCGATCTTTTAGCAGACGATCATCTCTATCGACGCCCGGACTTTCGATAAACCATATTTTGCATAGCACCCCATATGAATTCTTATAAGTGTCTGACACTCATTATATTTCAAACAAATGCAATATCAGAATTTCGTCTTTATTCACCCGATTCAGACGCCGGCGCCGGCTTGGCCGGCCTGCGTGTGGCAGACGGCATTCTTGCATTCGTCGTCGGCTGCAGGCATCTTGAGGACCGGAAGTTGCAGTCGTAAATATTTCAGAAACAAGCGATTACCGGCACACTTCTGTCGAAACATGTATGACAATCAAGCTTTCTATATCTGTGATTTTTAAAAGTTTAAACCCTACTCCCGATTTTTGAATGGTCGTGTTTTCGTAGCGAAACCTAGCCAGATGTATTTGTCCATAACAACGACCCTAGCAACGGTTTGTTTGGACCCATGACGTCAAACTTACGGAGTCAATTGCAATATTGCATCAGCTTCCTAGCACCGCATCTAATGCTGAGGAAGTCGTACTTTTGGATCATGATGATCGGCAGTTGCGTTTGCTCTGAGAAAGACCCAAAATGGCGGCGCCCAAAACAATTTTGGGGAACGGAGTGCCGGTACTTTAAAGCTCATTTAGTGACTCTAGTCTCTAGCATAAAGTTTTTTTTTTCTCTTCGTCTTCATTGTTTATTGATTTCAATCATACCGAATAATAAACACATTATATCACGCTACGCTTGTGTAATTATTTGTCTTAGATTTATTAGCCTGACCCAGTACTAAAACCATTCAGTTATCGATAGTAAATCTTCCAATATATTTTTTAAATGTGAGGGTAAAAAGACACGGAGATTGATGATGATACAAACGCCAACGCCGCCCTCGGAAATTTTTTGAACATTAGAAATCAGCAGTTTGTCTGCCATCCGCCAGGTAGCGCAACAAAACACCCAAACAGTTTTTAATTGTTTTTAAAATTAGCTAAGCTCTACACCCATTAAAGAAACCAAAGCAAGATCACTGTGAAAATTTAATACATCGCAATGTATATCTGTTCCAAACAATAAATATTATTAGACGCCAATAAATCTGTTTGATGTCCAAAAAAGATATGCGTCAAAACAGGTAAGTTTGAAACGCTCCTGGAGCGTTATGACTTTGAAAAGTGAAAAAAAAAGCCATCGTCCACCTCTTGGGCAACCATTGTAGCTCTAAATGTTATAAAAGATTTTATCATAGTTTAATTATTTCTTCAGCGGCATTTGAAGTACCATGACTCGAAGCACAAAAAAGTGCTACGTTTGATATAAAATATCTAAACAAAACAATTTTACACAACATTAAATTTTTTTCTGCATATTACCAATTATAAGCACTACATTTGTAGCTAATTTCATTGCCCTAGTGCGTGTCATTAGAAACATATTTGTGCTGAAAAATGTCAATTTTAGGGCAATATTTGGAGGGATGAAAAAAACAAAGTAGTGCAAATACCAAAAAAGTGTATCGTTACATTCTGCTCCGACATCATCTTAACAAAGCTGCTATATTGGAACCGTGTTATCTTTAATGGATCGTTCATAAAACATGAACTAGCGGAGCAAGTGAGGGTCCGCGCCATCATGTTCGCAACGCTACAAATGCGCATGAACAGTAAAAACCAACACATACATAATATCAAATGAAAGAAGATTGCATTGCCTTTCCAATGACATCAATCCCACAAAACAGAAATTAAAAGGAGATGAGTAATGACCTGCCAAAAAGTACCTAAACTGCCACATTCAGTGGGACCGTGGCCTTAAGGATCGGGAGAAACATCGCAGATGGGCGTATTTTTACGATGCTCGCGTTCGCAATATTTAGAAGTTTGACTGACTTGGTGGTTTTCGATTGTGCCGAGGACGTTTCTAATTGAAACTATTTTATGCTTATTTTTACTAATTAAAACGTTTATAAAATAAAATGTTAACCAGACGCCTGATTACATAAGCATATTTTTCATAGTGGTTTCACAGTTTTTCAAACTCAAACTCTTTATTTCTCTCCGTTCGGAGAGGGGAGACAGAGAAAAAAGCAACTCAGTTGTTGCTTGACGAGCCTCTGCCTCCCCACAGCAGAGAAAGAGGACAGCATCTACATACACATGTTTTTTTTTTTTTTTTTTTTTTTTTTCACCATCACATTTATAGCACAGAAATAAAAAACATTAGATGGGGGACGGGGGAAGGGAGAAAAGTAATCGATTTAGCCAAGTTTACAAATTCCAGGGGCACTCTCTCACAAATATGGAACGTACATTTTCTATAGTTTCATTCAAAACTTTTACATTCAAATCACTCAGGCGATTTAAAAAAAACGAGGTACTATATATTTCAAAGTCTGATTTCCGAAGTTCGTTCTGGAGTGCGACACTAACCATGCGTCTGCAGACCTAGTTTCGTAGGTAACCTCCCTCATCCTAAGGTTGGAAATAGATATGAATATATTTTCTTTTTGGCAAAAGGATCTTTTCAATGCGAGAAAAAGATTATAATAATACTGATAAGGATCTGTACAATAATAATGGACTAGTATGCCTATTATACTCAGTATTACATATAATACGAACCGTTTTTTTTTTGTAGAGTATGTAGCAGTTTTATGCTCGTAGTGGTCGTATTCCCCCATACCAAGAAGCAATAATTATATTTTGAGTAGAAGAGGGAATTATATATAAGGAGCATAACCGAAATCGGGAGGATGTGGCGATATTTGTACATAATACCTACAACTATTGACAATATTTATAATTTTTTTTATTTCGGGTGTAACCCAGGGTTTCCGAGACTTTCGAGGAACCCTATGCAATTCATGATGATAGCAGCGGTCACATATCATTTGAAACCTTTCAAGAAAACAATTAAATGCTTCGTCAGCAGACACGCTAGACAGCACCGCACTTCAGACTTCGCAACTTTTCTGTTGTTCAAAAAGATCAAGGTTTTCAGCGCTCATATTCCTAAAATAAATCTGATCACATATGTTTTTGGAGCTGTAGTCTACATTTGCAAGCATATATATTGGAAGGTGGTCACTAATAGCTTCCCCAACCACTCCAGCAATTAGATCCGATTCTGAAATATTTGTTAAAAATAAATCCAACAACGCCGTATTTCGGGGTGTAATGCGAGTAGGCTGGGATATAACGTTGAAGAGTCCGTATGACTGGTATAAAGTCAGCAGTTCAGTTTTATGTGAGGACGACGCAAGCATGTCTATTTTAAAATCACCTCCAAAACAGACAGTAATTTGTTTTCACCAAGAAACTTAAAATACACGTCAAGAAACTCAAGAAAGGAGGAGATATTAACACTTGGCGGGTGATAGACAACAGAAAAAACTGTTTTTGCATGTTGTAAAGTTAGTATTTCATAATCGCTTGTAATAGCTGTAAAGTGACTAATAAGTGTGCACTCAAGACCTCTTTTTACATGCATACATACTCCGCCTCCTACTTTATCGGTTCTGTTTGCACTCAATATTTCGTAATTCTCAAGCCTATCTACTTCTTCGGTATTTTTATACCATGTTTCATTGAGCATAATAACATAAAAAAAAATTAAAAAGATCAGAAAATATGTTTGTCATCAAATTTATTCCGTTTGCACATTTAGGTGATTTAGGTGCTAATGGCAATCGTAACAAGTTTTGTTTTAATATTCTCGACCAGCGCCTGTTATACACATTGTTTCACGAAGCACAGTCCAGCATTGTCGACCGAACTAAATATTGGCAGACGGGTGAATAACGGTTTTCCTCCTTTCCTTTCCCAGTTTCTTTAAAAAAGTATTACCTTACCTACATCATATTTCTATATACTGCCCTCACATGGGTGCATGAAACACAGAGTAAATCGAATATTTGTTAAATGACGCACTAAGCTCCAAATTAGGGTGTTTATTCTACCGAAAAAAATGTCATAAAATTAAAAAAAAAATCATTACAGTAAATAGAGATGGTTTGAGCCTTCAAGATAGAGTATCGTCTAAAAAGAAATATTTAATTTATAACTCGATTTAATTATCTTGTTATCATTCAGTGGCTCACACCTGCCGCCTGCACGAAAATACTCTGGTTCCCGCTGAGGGGTTCTTCTTTTTATTTTGTACTGAACACAATCTCCTTAACTTTTATCAGCGACGGTAGCCATGTACGAACCATAAAGTGCTCAGGCGCAATTAATTTCACTCTGGCTTGCAGCGTCTTCTCCGTTATTCTGCATGGGGAAACGAAATGCGGACGCACGTGCAGCACACGCACGCGAGCGCACGCACACGCACACACGCACCCGCAGATATACACTAGCGCATATTGCCGCACATGTAAAGCTCGGCTGCCTGTGACAAGCGTCACAGGCTCTCTTTCCATCTTTACTCCCCCCCCCCGCCACCACCAACCCGCCACCACACGCACACATATGCGCGCGCGCGCCACCCAACACACCCACCCACCCACCCACCCACACACACACACACACACACACACACACACACACACACACACGCACGCACGCACGCACGCACGCAGGCACACGCAACACACACACACATACAACGGCGACCTATGGGCCCTTACGCCCTCGCGATCTGTCGCTGTTGCGTTGCCGTCGCAGGAACGTTGACATCTTTATTTAAGCGGAGACGTTCGCCTGATCGAGCATCTCTTTTTAGTTCAGGCTTCTTTCTACTCATGACGTACGATACTCGTATGAGAAGGAAAGACAATAGCGTCCGGCACTGATCTCTAGGGCCCGCTTCAGACGGGGCAACTTTTCCAGCAATTTCGAGGTTGCTGGCGGGTTGCTCCCTGGCTTTCCCTATATCGACACGAATTGCTAAGATCGGGTCCGGCTCGAAACGGACGAGCAACTCGAACAACTCGGAGCCCTTTGAAGCGGCAGCAGCCAATGAGGATATTTTCACGTGACACCCCCGTGGTGGTGAGGATGACAGACTTGGTTCTGGTTTGAAATCCATCTTTTTTGGAAATAAACCTTTTCAGGAAGATGAGTTAGTATTCTCAACGCCATTTAACGATATAAAAACACTTTTTTAGCGCGTAGCTGGGTGTCTAAATACTGCAAGAAAATTCAAAGTGAATGATGGTGATAGCAAGTCGTAGCAGTTCGGTTGCTGCGTGTGTACACGGACGGCCTGTGTTGCTGGTGTTGCGACGTCAGGTTGCTGGTTGAAATTGCCCCGCCTGAACTGGGCCTAGGGCCATGACCCATGAGCTCCATAAGCAGACGACGGCGCCTCATTTGATCTCCGCTAGATGGAAGCAGGAGCGGCGCAAAGCCTCTTCAAGTTTCGACAATAACCGGAGCCTCGCAGGCCACGCCGCCACGCCACGTTCGAGCGACGTTACTTTTGTTTCGCGGTGCTGGGTGTAAAATGTGTGCCTTAACGTATTCCCAACTTGCTAAAGTGTATGGACCTCGAGACGTAGGACTAGTGGTGATGTGACTTGGTCGAAATGCTCACCTCAAAAGACAATAAAGTCGTACAACGCGTGCGATGTAACGAAGACCCCACATGTGAGTGTGTGATGGCTACACCCGAACGAGCGACCTGGCCGGACCGCCGCCACTCCGAGTTCAACGTAGATGGTGCTGCTACTACAGCCCTCCCTTTACAGCACCTGGGTAATTATTCTCACTATCTCGATATGTATTGGCGTGGAAGGAAAGGAATACCTCTATTCGCCTTAGGTTGTCCGCTACGGAAGACAATGCGACTAGGAGTCATTTGAGCTAATGGAAGTTTTCGCGAATCATATTTATTGAATAGGCTGTATGTATAGGCGGCTGCAAATGGGCTTCCGAACAGACTACGCCGCGGAAATGAATAGAATACGAAGTTCGAGCGTGCACGGCCTAGTGTTTACCGCAAGGAGGTTATAAGTACTAGGAGGTGGCATGTTCCTATATTGGTGAAGCCTAGTCATAAAACGTTTAAACGATATTGTGCCCCACGTGACCGCAGATCTCTCTGGCGATTGGTGCGCGTGACATGTCACGTGCGAGATGGATGGTTGATTCTAGAAGGATTTCTTGCAGGCTTTCGCGCTCTCTGCCCGGCAGGTTTTATCAGATCGAAGGCTAGACGAAGGCTAGCTGCGGTCAAGTGATGGGGTCATGTTGGCCTGATAAGTGAGGAGAGTAAGGAGGAAAATGAGAACGAGGAGAGGCGTCAAGGGAGCATGGCTTGTGGCGGCTACGTGGCTGACGTCGTGCCCTTTCCTACCCTTCCCTTGGTTTACCACCAAGAGTTCAGCAGGCTAGGTTATTAAGTCATAGAGCCATTCGCTAATAAGAACGCCGCCATTTGCTAAACTGTCATTCGATGAAACGTCGTGGTTTCGTTTGCGTTCGCTCAAACGTCGTTCGATTGAGTGGACGCCTCCCGCTTTCATTTATGAAAGGGATACTGGGCGTCGTTTGCTTGCCGGTCTGCCGCCCCACGGGGGAAGCGGAGGATGGAAACTGCGCGCTCGCTTAGTGCCTACGTTGCCCTCTCATAACGTTGGGAGAAAGGCAGCCGCTTCCGAATGCGGCCATTGGCGGCAGACTCTGCGCGCTTGCGTCCACTTTCCAAATTAGATGACAAAAATGCGAAAAGTAATTGATGAAATACTGTCAACGACTTATTTCTCGCGGACTCAATATTTCGCGATTTAGGTCAAAGCTTAAGTTTTCAAATAATTCGCGGGTTTTAAAGTTTCGCGACTCAGTGGGATCTCAACATACATTCCAATGTGTTTACGTGTTACCGGAATTATTTGCGGGACCTATTTTTCGCGAATTGTAGGCGATTCACGAAAATTAATTCCTCGCGAAAATTAAGCCGTGTGCAGTATATAGTTTTCATATAATGTCAGTCTGGTTGCCATGCCCAGGTACTAAGGGTCCAATTAATCCAGTAGAAAGAATGTTGCCTCGCGCTTCCGCGAGCGTTGCCAATCGTGATATACGTGCTGTTGAAGGTTGGCCACACGTGCAAAGGACACAATGTTTAGGTACCTAGTTAAGACATTCGAAGCTATGTATTTTACAACCTCCCCGAAAATTGTATGAACTGGTGTAACCCCAATGGATCAGCTTTCTATCTGCAATTATAACTTGGCCCTCAAAACAGTCAACGAAAATTAAAGCGACAGGTCCAAGATGTATTGTTATTTTTATGTACTATTTGCTTAAACTTTAATTAAATATTGAAGGCTCTGGTGGGTCCCTTGCGCGGGAACACCGGTTTGCGTGGGCCTTTCCGCAAAACTCGCACGGCCTGTGCACACCTTTTTTCCTTCTATTACGTGTAATGAAGTGATATAATGGTGACAGTTATTCCGTCTACAGTCCGCCAAGCCAGATTTAGTATATGCACGAAGACAAGCGTCTATATATATATATATATAAAGAGAAAAAAATTGGCTTGCCGTTAACAATATATTCAAAGAGTCTGTCATTGCATCAACTTACTCTTCGCTTACAACGTTTCCCGGCTCATTCACCACTACGAGGTTACCTATATATGTATATACAGTTTTTTTTTAAGCTTAACAATATAATTGTTAAAAAATGAGATAATAGATACGTGGATGCCGTTTTCAGGGAATATTTGCGGGGCTCGGCGCACATCAGATACGGGAATAATCGTCACGGTATATTGAATAACTAACCAAATTCTCTCAATTTTTTTTAATTAACAGTTTAATGGGCGTAGTGCCAACTATTGGTTTAAACTGGGCCAATAATAAAGGCTAACCTAATTCACACAGTTTCCGAAAAAGCAACGAGCTTCGAAATATTCATCGTTAAAATTTTGCCTTTCGTCGCTTCATTCGAAATTGTTCGCGGAAGGGCGCGCCCGACTATGATGCGTAGAAAAGTGACGCATCTGTTTTACGCCCTGCGTCACTAGGGAGTTTTAGAATAGCGCGCGCTAACGCTTTGCGTACGCAAAGTATAGCGTCGTCGCCACTGCGCATGCTCCGAACGGAAACCAGGTCTTGCGCCTTGCGTGCGCAATTTTAGCGTGCGCTATTTCTCGGAAATAGCGTGCGTACGCAGAGTCTTTGGGCTTGTTCAAGGAGGACTCGTGATGAGAAGTTGGCTGAAGCCAAGACGAGCAGAGTTTAAAAAAATGCGACTTCCAGAATTATGGCGGCGGCTGCTTCGGTGGCGTCGTGGGCGCGGGTGGTTATCATTTGAGCCCGTTCTCGTTTCGACCTTCTCACTTGGCCCTTCTCAAAACAACCATTCTCAAAACGATCTTCTCTTTTGGACCTGTCGCATCTGGTCCTTTCCCTTTTCGTCTTTCGCATTCCAACCCTCCTCATTTGGACCCGCTCTCGCTTCGCCCTTTTCACCTGGCCCTTTTCAAAGCAGCCATTCTCAAAAATATCTCGCTTTGACCCGTCGCACTTGACTCTTTCTATACCAAAATCGTTTTTAGGGTAATATTAATTAATTATATAATTCATTGATATAATTGATATAATTCGTGTGTGTATGTGTGTGTGTGTGTGTGTGTGTGTGTGTGTGTGTGTGTGTGTGTGCCACGCTGCAGGCATACTCTCTCTGCTAAAGATTTTAGCAGTGCGTTAAGGTCGTCGTGACAAGCTACTAGTTGACAATAAAACAGACCAAATATTTATCGCAGCCGGATCATATTCCGAGATGTCCCGTTGTTTGAGGTCTCTCGACTTGTGACAATGCCACCAGTTCTATAATGCAGTGGTTCTCAAATGGGGGTCTGCAAAGGCATCCTAGGGGTCCGCGAAGCCATGTCTTATCAGTCAGGCAAGGCAATGCTAATTGTCTTCACGTTAAGAAGAAACGTTCCAATTTTCGGGAGAGTACTCTCGTGCGTATGTCAATGAGATAAGTCCACTTCACACTAGCAAGTAGTTAAATCTATTTAATTAATCATTATAAAGATAACCTATACCTTTCTATTCCCCTCACCCCGAACGGAGTCCTCCATCATCGTCGCCTTTCTACAAGGGGTCCCCGAAACATCAATGGTTGAGAACCACTGCTATTATGTGTGCTATTTCTGTTCAAACAAAGTTTCCCCATTAAATGTTCATCGCTTTTTTTTTTTCTCGTTCGATTAGAGGAAGGGAAGCGGGCGTCAATGTACGATTCTCAGTGCGTACCTCTGCACATAACATATATCTGATGGTATGTTCGGGGCCCAAGCAAGGTAAGGCTCATCAGCAAAGCCGCGAAGGCATAACGACGTTAGAAGCATGCCGAACTAGTGCCATTCGGTCGTAGCGCGAACGAGCGAAATGAGAATGGGTCCAGTTGCGAAAAACACGATTCGGATCTTATGAGAGGGTTCAAACGAGAAGGACCAAATGAGAATCGGTCGAAATGGGCAAGGTTCAAATGCGAATGGGACGTTTTGAGATACACCCGTGGGTGCAACGTCGGCGGCATCCTCGCGACTGCGATTTTCAATACGGGACGACATTGCACGCGGTTTGGCAACGATCACCGGCACCTTGATGCTTGCGACGCGCGAACATTTCTCTGCGAATGTAGGATGTACGAAGGTCAGTACGCGTGACCTCTCTTGCCGAGGCTACGCAAGCGGACACGACCGGTCAACCGCTCGCGTCACATTCTCATGTTCAAACAAATCTAAAATAATAATCTGGACCAAAAAACTTGTTTTTTTTTCTAGAGTTACAGCATTTTGTGTGTGAAATAAAACATGTGACTGTACCTTGGTGGCGTTGCAAGCGCGAGATGCTCGGACTTTTGCGTCACGACGGAGAAACGCTATTCTGAAACTCTCTCGCGTCGTGTGCACTAATACAAGCGCTAAATTTAGCGCTAGTACGCTAAAATTGCGTACCTTATTCTAAAACTCCCTATTATCTCGGCAGCACGTCTTCGTTGGACGCACCGGCGTCACACTTCAAAGACTGTGACAAACACAAAGACCGCTCAGAATCAGGTGCGCTCTTCAGCGTGCGGTTTTGAATCGAGAAAAACGGCAAAATTGTAACGATGAATATCACAAAGCTTGTTGTCTCTTCGCAAATCGCTACAATCGGGTTAGGGTTTATTAATTGTGGCCTTCAAAACTGCAATTGCGACATGGCCAATTAAACCGTTAATTAAAAAGTTAATTATAATATTTTGGTTAATTAGCATATGTGACGCTTTTGTTCTCATCTAACGTACGCCGAGCCCCACGTGTTTACAAGATGACGACCTCAATGTAACCATCACCTTTTTTCTGTTCGGTTGAAAAACAAAGTGTGTGCATTTATAGAAATTTGTGCAAGAAAGGTTGACAGATGCCTCCGTAATATTCGAGCGAAAACATGTGCTCAGTTCAAGAAGCTGAACCATGAAAAAGGCAAAAATCAATATCAATAATGAAAGGAGAGTTACCAAATGGGTTTGATGACATTGACAATTATCTGAGGAGCAGGTTTTCCAAGTACTCTCTAATCACCTTGGTTAATGTATGCTTGCTTCAGACAGATCTTTTTTTTTTTATGCATCCTCATATACTGGTTAAAAGACCTGACTTACCCAAGCTCCTTCGCCCAAACCCTTGGGCTCATGCAATGTATGTTAAAATGGGTGGCAGGGTTTGAGCGTGCATGGGTGACTAAGAAACTGACTGGCGTGGACAAGAGCATTTCATCTAGAATCTCTTACCCGCATGTGTTGTTTGTCCCATTTGCGTGTTTTTTGCATCTTTTATTATACAGGGTGTCTCCAAACAAAGTTTAGATGCTGAGGTAGCCCGCAAAAATCAGAAACTAGTAATCCTTTCGTGTTAAATTTGAAAGCCTCAACTTCGAAAACAACATTTAAAAAAAAAAGAATTTTACCGCGTGTTTCAATGGCGGAGAAGGGGTTTGCTTACCTCTTCCGGAGGTGGCATCTCCCTTTTCCGCCGCCGAAAAAACAAGTAAAAACCAGTGTTGCTTTCCTTTCCCTGTACACGGAGCTGAGACCTCAAATTTTATCACAGAAAAATGTGACCAGTGAACGACACTTATGAGTGGAGTTACAACTTGATTCGTCAAGTTTCTGACTTTGGCGGCCTATTTCAGCGTGCAATATTTTTTGGGCGGAACACCTATATTTTCGGGTATTCAAGTTTTAATATAGCAATACCGTCATATGCGTTTTGAGCGTACACATTTCGGGCTTAAATTTTGCACGAAGTTGAATATCAATGCTTATGCCTAAGAAATTCATGTCTCTTAGAACTCTAAAGTCTGAAAATGTATCTCCAACCAAAAATTGAAAGACAACCCGACGTTTAAAACCAACACGGTTTCTTCTTCAGGGGTGACTGAAGGCGCGCGGACACAGCAGCAGCTCCCAACCTCTTCGTCTTCAAAAAAGGAAAGAAAAGAAAGAAAAAGAAAAGGAAAAATTAAAAAAGAGAAGTTAGGAAATTGGAAAAAAATTGTAAAATAACTTGTTAGTTATGAAGATGGTCATCTCTTCAGCTTTTCCGTCAGGTCACGGAGGCCATGTGCGTACACAGAGGGCAGAGCGCCCAGCGACCTGTTTAGGTTTCCTGGCGTGTGCTGGATTTGTCACGATTCCAAGAAAAGTCTTCTTCGAAAATTGGGCTCTGTGTACACCACGTGCGCGTTCGCGAAGTCAATGCGATGGTCTAGGGTATCGCAAAGTTCGGCGATGGCGCTGCGCTCACTGTCAAACTTCCGCACGTCGTTCTTGTGTTGGCGGATACGCTCGGGAAAGTTCTTCGTCTCGCCGATGCAGGTTGCGGGGCACTCTGCGCAAGGAATGGTGTAAACCACGCCCTGTGCTTTTTTCCTTTGGTAGACGGTCTTTCAGTCTTGGCACAAACATTCCCAGTGTGGACGTAGGCTTGTGGGCTTGTGGTGGCCCACAAGCCCACGTCCACACTGGCAAGGTTTATGCCAAGACCAAAAGACCGTCTACCAAAGGAAAAAGCACAGGGCGTTGTTTACACCATTCCTTGCGCAGAGTGCCCCGCAACCTACATCGGCGAGACGAAGAACGGGCGGTCCTCCTCTCCACTTTTCACTCTCACACCGGTCTGCAGCAGCGGAGGACCTATGGTGATTGCAACTTGGAACCAATTGCACCGCGTACTAAAATTCGTCTTGCGCCGAAAACATTGCCCGAATTACAATATTTGTTTGTGGAAAATCCGCCTTTTCATCTAGGTTTTCTATCCAAGCTGTTCGTAAAAAAAAGTTTTATGTTGGTGTGGCTTTTTAAATAAACAAGATTTCACACATGTGAGTTTGGAATGCGCTCACGCTGACCGTGTGATAATCTTAGAACCAGGGCAGGAATTGCGAGATTTTGCTGTGCATGTAACGTTTATGTGACGAAAATATATATAGATCGTTCAATAACTGATTAGCGTTTTTTATACAGTTCTGGAGCTCTGAGTGTTTGATTGTGGTCTTTATCATGCAAAAGTTTCCTGGCTCCAGTAGACGCCAACATTATATTTTTTTGTGTTGACAAACTAACCTGTTGAAAAACAACTACTTTCAACAATTATGTGTCTGTTTATTTTTTAATCATGTCATTTAAGGTAAAAAATTGCTCGTTTTCTAATGTTATGTTTTAAGTGTAAACCCTGTACACGCATTTTATACACAAGTGCAGCGGCGTAGACTTTCCATTTTCCACGGGGGGGGGGGGGGGGGGGGGGGGGGGGGGGGGGTGCTGCGCGTTATTTTTTTGCCAGAACTGGAGATTGAAGCTAACGAAAACACGCTGGAATTCCATTTCCCATGTATTTTGTCAATAAAGGCAACGTGCGTGTTATTTTGTTTACATGCCGCTACTAGAAGCTCGTTACATGGCACGTAAACAGCGTCTCGGTAAGGACCATGGCCCGGGCCCGGGGGCGGGGGGGGGGGGGGGGGGGGGGAAGGGTGGGGGGGGGGGGGGGGGGGCACGAGCCCCGTTGCTCCCCCATAGCCTACGCCTATGCATAAGTGGTTGTGTGTGTTGTTTTTGTTAGTATGGAGTGGGTCAAGTGGAACACTGTGTTTAATTTAATAAGTAGGTTCGTAACTGTCTGAGTCGTTGTTCTTGTTCTTCCTTGCGCGTGGGTGCTGGAAAGTGTAGAAACAGCTGTGATGATATGGGCTGAACAAACGACGAGGAAGACAACGCAGATGAACGCTGTCAACACATGAATAACCAAAGATGAAGAAGACTGCAAGACCATATCAGGGAATGAGAATAAGAAAAAAAAGAAGAGGAGGACAACACGAGGAGAGTGAACGGGACACACGCTCGAGGCGCTCGAAAAAGGCGGTTGGGCATCGGCACCCGGCTCAACACCAGCGGTCCCGGCAGTCTAGGAAGATTCCGACGGGCGCCAACAGGCCGGTGGGGACTTTGAACCTGCACACCGTGGACCGCCGCCGTTAGCCAAGCTGCAGCCAGCAACCCTACGCCTGGGCCGACCCAGCCTGCCAGGCTCCTGAACCAAAACGTTACGACAACGAGGCGTCTTCTCGGCAATAACATCGTGTGGGCCGTAAGCGAAGTCGGCGGACTGAACTTTGTACATATTTTGATGACTCTCGTAACTGTGTTTTCCTACTCTATCTGACTTTTATTTTTAATTCCTTACTCTGTAAATAACATCTTTCTTCTTAGAACCACCGCTCCGGAATTCTGAGTTCCTTCCTTATCCATTCCCATCACAATCTGGCGTCCGCGACAGGACCTCTCTTCCTAACATCTTATAGAGAGCAGAATTCCAGGACGGTGCTGTAAGAGAAATGAGTATGGATCCGGAAAAGATAGTAGCTCTAGGTAAAGAACTGGGATATACTGGGGGAGAGCTTCGCGACTGGGTTGAGCAAGAACGCAACCGGCAACGCGAAGAACGCCACCTGTTACGAGACGAAGCACGGGAGTCAGCTAAAGAGGCACAGGACGCGGCTGATCGAGAGATCCGTAGATTGCAACAGGAACGGGAAGTGTTAGAACTGCGACTTCGACTGCGAGATAGTACCAGTTCAGATCGGAATGAGAACGAGATGGGTACCAGTGGGGCAGAAAATCAGGAAGTGCAAGCCAATTGTCGCAGCCCTCATAAACTCATTCCACCATTCAATGAAAAACGAGACGACTTGGATGCTTACCTCCAGCGTTTTGAAAGAGTTGCAAGCAGCCAAAACTGGCCTCCTGACAAATGGGCATTGTCATTAAGCTTGTGCCTCACCGGCGAGGCCCTGACTGTAGTTGGCAGGATGACTCCTGAGGAGTCCTTAGACTACGCAAAAGTCAAGCTAAGCCTGCTACAGCGGTTTCGCTATACGACCGAAGGGTACCGCGAGAAATTCAGGGATGGCGAACCCGAAGATGCGGAGACAGGGAGACAGTTCGCGGCTCGACTATTGGGATACTTTGACCGTTGGATCGAGACAGGAGAAACCCCTAAGACGTATGAAGGGTTAAGGGACCTGATAGTCTCAGAGCAGTTCCTGAAGAGATGCAACACAAAGCTATCTATATTCCTAAAAGAAAGAAACTGCAGGTCCCTGGAGAATCTGGCGACAACCGCAGACCACTTTCTCGAAGCACAGGGACAGACTAGCCTCTCTAAATTGAGAGATGACTCGGACCACAAGAGTGAAGGCTGTGGGAAAGAAGGCAATAAAACACAGCATTCTATAAGGGTAGCCAGTCGATGCTACCTCTGCAACAAACCTGGTCATAGAGCAGCCGATTGCTGGACGAGTTCCAAGGCTCCGCGTCCTTCTGCGTGTTGGAGGTGTGGAAAGGCTGGGCACAAAGCAGAAGCTTGTAACTGGAAGTCAGACGGAGAAAAAGACAAGGCTCCCCGGGCTTCCTGTGTGTTAACGACCGCTGACGAAACCGAATCAGAAAAGGCTTATGTCATGTTAAAAAACAGGGACAAAATCCCAGTAGTAAATATGGCAGTTGGAAAACCTCCACGTTTCCTAGTAGATGATATGCCAGTGGTCAGAGGAGAAGTGGGAGGTCGAACGGCAACGGTCCTCAGAGACAGCGGCTGCAACACAGTTGTTGTGAAAAGAAGCCTGGTTCCAGATAACAAGCTAACTGGCTTTTCCAGTCCAGTTTTTCTTCTGGACAGGACGATTAAATATTTACCAGAGGCGGAGATTGAAGTAAAATCACCATACTACACAGGCAGTTTGGTGGCGAAGTGTATGGATAACCCGTTATACGACTTGGTACTCGGAAATATTAAAGGAGTGAGGAGGATCGATGATCCCGATGAAGAATGGGATTGTGACAAAGGACAAACAGTGTCTGAAGCGACAGAAGGGGAAATCGAAACTGATCAGACGGCAGTAGGAGGGGAAACTACTAAAGAACTCGCGATGAGCGAGAAACGTGAAGAGAAAGACTGTAAGGTCTTGGAGAAAGTAAGTGATTGCGCAGGGGCGCTAGGAAAGGCGCCAGGCAAGAAAAACATTTCCGGGTTACCAGTCATGTCGGTGGAGCCAACAGAAGTTGATAACAGAAAGCTGAGGATGGCTCAGGAGAACGACGAAACGCTGAGTAAGTGCTTTGCTTCCATTGGGAGAAAGTTCGTTTCAGAAAAGGCACACCAATCGGAATTCGTGTTACGTGACGGAATCCTCTACAGGAGATATCGAACACCGTCCCGTAAGGAATGGGAGCAGTTAGTAGTCCCAAAAGACTTTCGAATGATTGTGCTCAAATTGGCACATGAAGGAATTATGGCCGGCCATCAGGGAACAAAGAAAACCACTGATCGGGTACAAGAAGAATTCTACTGGCCGGGAGTAACATCAGAAATAAAACGATTTGTAAAATCGTGTGACATTTGCCAGAGGACTGTTCCCAAGCATTGGTGGCCAGGGCGCCCCTTGGAACCATGCCAATCATAGGGACACCCTTCCAACGAGTCGGCATAGACATCATCGGACCAACCAAGCCGAGTTCAGAAAATGGCAACAGATATATATTGACGATGATTGATTTTGCCACCAGATATCCAGATGCTGTCGCCTTGAAGAGCATGGAGACAACAGAGGTTGCAGAGGGCCTTCTTCAAATGTTTTCACGAGTAGGCCTACCCCAAGAAGTCCTAAGTGATCGGGGGTCCTGCTTTACGTCAGGCTTGATGAAGGAGATCAGTCGCCTGTTATCGCTGAGACAGTTGACTACCACGCCCTACCATCCTATGGGTAATGGACTTGTCGAGCGGCTGAATGGGACATTAAAACAAATGATTCGGAGGATGTGCCAAGAAAAGCCACGATGCTGGGATCGGTACCTGACCCCGTTGCTTTTCGCATATCGGGAAGTCCCACAGAGTAGTTTGGGGTTCTCCCCGTTTGATCTGCTTTACGGGAGATATGTTCGGGGTCCCATGGCAGTTTTAAAAGAACTGTGGACTAACGAGAACATCGACCCTGAGACGAAAACAACCTACGGGTACATGGTCGATCTTCGGAAGAGGCTGGAAGACACGTGCAAAGTTGCCCACGAAGAACTAAGAAAAGCCCAGAAGACGCAAAAGGGATATTACGACAAGAAGAGTCGTGTACGCGAACTGCAAGAGGGAGATCCAGTGCTGATCTTGTTACCAACTGACAAAAATAAACTGATTCTGCAATGGAAGGGACCATTCCGAGTGGTGGAGAGAAGGAATGAACTGGATTACGTAATAGACCTTGGAGGAAAGACGACATTATTCCACGTCAATATGCTCAAAAAGTATGAGGAGAGAGAAGTTCTGGGCGCTCCTGAACAAGTCTTGGCTGGCCTCGCAGTAGAAGAGGAAGGTGAAGAACAGGAGGTCCCCCATGTCGGCCTTCGGCGTCAGCAAGACTACAATGATGTGCGGAAATCAGAAGAACTCTCAGAAGAACAGGTCACAGAGGTGGAAGAATTGCTAGAGTCGTTCCAAGAAGTATTCTCAGATCTTCCGGGTCGAACCAATCTCGTAAAATGCCAGCTGAAACTAACAACAGATGTGCCAGTTCAAGTTCGACAGTACCCACTCGCCTTTGCGCTACAAGAAGCAATAGAAAACGAGATAGGTGACATGCTGACTCTCGGCATAATTGAGAAATGCGACTCGCCCTACAACTCACCCGTAGTGGTAGTGAAGAAGAAGGACAAGACGACCCGATTATGCATCGATTTTCGACAACTAAATCAGGTGCTCGTACCTGATTGCGAACCGATACCCCGAGTCGACATGATGTTTGCTCAAGTCAGCACAAAGAAGTACTTTTCCAAATTTGATTTCGCGAAAGGTTACTGGCAAGTGCCAATGGCACACGGATCGGAGGGCGCGACTGCGTTTTCAACGATGTCAGGGTTATATCGTTTCAAGTTCATGCCCTTCGGCATAAAAACAGCCCCGGCTGTATTCACTCGTTTAATGAGGGAAGTCCTGAATGGAGTACCAAACACACATCATTATTTTGATGATATACTAATCGCAACTGCCAGCTGGGAGGAACACGCGAAAACCCTGAGACAATTTTTAACGAGGGTAAAACAAGCTGGACTTACCATCAAGCCAAAGAAGACAGAGATCGGCTTTTCCCGGATAACATTTCTCGGACATCGAGTCAAGGAACGTTTGAGCCGTTAACCGAGACTTTGGAGAAAATTCAAGGCGCTAAGAGACCGCAAACAAAGACGGAAGTCAGATCGTTCCTAGGTCTAACGGGATATTACCGGGAATTTATTCCCCATTACGCTGAGACGTCGCTCCCTCTGACGGAACTGACAAAGAAAAAAGCACCCATCAAAGTCATCTGGGAAGACAAACACGCCAAAGCTTTTGAGGAGCTAAAGAAATCCCTCTCCGACAAACCGATTTTGAAGTCTCCGGATCTTTCGAGGGCTTTCATCCTGAGAACAGACGCTTCGGGAAGATGCCTGGGTGCTGTGCTAATGCAAGAGCACGATCGGATGATGCACCCCGTTGCGTATGCTAGCCGGCAGTTGTTGCCGCGAGAAGTTGCATATTCAGCGATCGAGCGAGAGTGTCTCGCCCTTGTATGGGCGGTGCAGAAATTTCACCTCTTTCTGTTTGGAAAACACTTCACGGTTCAAAGCGACCATCAACCCATACAATACATTCACTCTGCCAAACAACTCAACAGTCGCGTGCTGCGATGGAGTCTGCTGCTGGCTGAATACGATTTTCATGTCATGTACATTCGGGGCAGTCAGAACTTTGGGGCTGACTATTTGAGCCGACTATAATACGCTTCCGTAAAGGATGAGATTACTCAAATAGTTGTGAGTGCATCTATTTAGGTGAAACAATTGTTTTTTTTTCCTTTTCCAAAGTGTGTAACATTTTGGTCTTTACTTTGTGTTGTTCGATCTTATTTAAACAATTGTCTTTAAAAGGGGGGTGAATGTGATGATATGGGCTGAACAAACGACGAGGAAGACAACGCAGATGAACGCTGTCAACACATGAATAACCAAAGATGAAGAAGACTGCAAGACCATATCAGGGAATGAGAATAAGAAAAATAAGAAGAGGAGGACAACACGAGGAGAGTGAACGGGACACACGCTCGAGGCGCTCGAAAAAGGCGGTTGGGCATCGGCACCCGGCTCAACACCAGCGGTCCCGGCAGTCTAGGAAGATTCCGACGGGCGCCAACAGGCCGGTGGGGACTTTGAACCTGCACACCGTGGACCGCCGCCGTTAGCCAAGCTGCAGCCAGCAACCCTACGCCTGGGCCGACCCAGCCTGCCAGGCTCCTGAACCAAAACGTTACGACAACGAGGCGTCTTCTCGGCAATAACATCGTGTGGGCCGTAAGCGAAGTCGGCGGACTGAACTTTGTACATATTTTGATGACTCTCGTAACTGTGTTTTCCTACTCTATCTGACTTTTATTTTTAATTCCTTACTCTGTAAATAACATCTTTCTTCTTAGAACCACCGCTCCGGAATTCTGAGTTCCTTCCTTATCCATTCCCATCACAACAGCCGGCTGAAAAAAGCCAGCAAACTGAATGGCCATCTCCAACGGGCCGGCTGAAGATGGGCCGCCTGTATTGACTTGACATTTCACAACTGTAAAGCCGTGAGAAAATGGATCTGGTGTCATGGCTGCATTGCCGTGACATTATTTCACTGCAATATAGCCATAACAGGAGATCCAAATTGTCGCGACTACATAGCCGTGGCATAGTGTCACGGCAATACAGCCGTGACACCGAGATCAAACTTGTCACAGCTACATAGCCGTGACATAATGTCATGGCAATACAGCCGTGACACAAGATCAAACTTGTCACAGCTATGGAGCCGTGACATGCTGTCACGGCTATACAGCCGTAGCAAGTTGGATCTCGCTTGTCACGGCTATAGGTGGCCCAACAGCCGGCCCAAGACTAAGAGTGTACGTAGGCGCTGCGAGCGAACGTTCTCCGCGCCTAGCCTTGTCTGTTGCAGTCGGCGGCAGCGCTCCAAGAGTTTCGGGTCTTCTCTCTCGTCGAACTGTCGGCAGGCGCTCGCCCGACGTTCGCGCTGCGGGCGCATGAGTACTAACGCGCCCATCGTGGTTCTACATGGATACCCACTGACCTCGGCTTTGAATCTTCACATAGTATGAAGCTGCTGACCCATTGCACTTTGGCTCGGCATCTGGATGCGCTTTGCGCTGGTGTGCGTGGTAACAATACTTGGAAAACTTGAATACCACTTGCCCGCCGGAAGTTCCCGATGCGCTCAACACTGGATGCTGCGCTTAAGCGTGCTGTATGTGTGTTCTGTGCACCGTGTTTGGTGACGACGTCTGGACAACCGTGTGCGCCGCTGGAATTCCCACTACACTCACCACTGGAATCTACAAAAGTATTTCGCGCGATGCCCTTAGCCGTTAAAAGCGAGAAATCGTCTCGATTTCAGACCCGGGATCTTCCGCCCTGGTCTGAAATCGCGACGATCTCGCTTGTAACGGCTAAGGGCATCGCGCGAAATACTTTTATAGAGTCCAGTGGTGAGCGCAGCGGGAATTCTGGCGGCGCACCATCTGGGTCTGAAATTGGGGCACCGGTTGGTACCACGCGGTACCAGTGGCTCTGCAGAACCACTGGAACCAGCCGGTTCCGCCTGGATCTGAAGTTAGTGCACCAGTTTGTATCCCGTCTGGAACTGCGGTGCCTGGCACTGCGCGGTTTCCGGCTGGATACAAACTGGTGCCAAATTCTGGGCCCAGGCGGAACCGGCATTTTTCATTCCGGCCTGAATCTAAAATTTTCCAAAGGGGTGTTACGTAAAAAACCAAGAACTCCCCGAACGCCGGGTATTGTCACAGTCGAGTGGGTCAGCATCCTCGGACGCGTCCGTACGGGTGGCTCCTGATGCGTCGGCATCTGTTCCCAAGTCCACTGGGCTCAAAGAACCCGTACGAAAATGTCAGATCGGAGCGGTTCCAGTTCGGATCCGCGGGGTTTTAAACTTGTGGACAGTTCCGATCCGCGCGATTCTGGGTGTAACCAGTCGGATCAGGTGAGACGCAACGCACTGGAATCGCACGGTGATGGGTGAATCCGATCCGCTCTCCTTGTTCCAGTAGGGTCTGCTCCCAGCCAGCGGGTGCGCACATGCGTGACTGGAGGAGGGGTGGGTGGGTGGGAGGGGGAGGGGGTGTCGGCGGGTCGGCGGAGAACTTCCGTGGTCTCTCGCATGTCACGTGTTAGGGACAGGCGCATCCGCTACGCGGATGCGCCTGTCCTTAACACGTGCTGCCGACTTACTGCATGGCTCGGCATCTGGATGCGCTTGGCGCTGGTGTGCTTGGTGAAAATACTTGGACAACTCGGATACCGCTTGCCCGCCGGAACTTCCCGATGCACTCTAACACTGGATAGTGTGCTTGTGCGTGCTGTGTGCATGTGTTCCGTGCACCGTGTGTGCACCGCGCGCCTTGCATTGTCTGTTGCAGTCGGCAGCAGCGCTTTGAGTGTTTCGGTTCTCCGCTCCCGTCGGACTGTCAGTCGGCGCTCGCCCCGCGGCGACGGTCGCGCTGCGGGCGCACGGATACTTACGCGCCTATCGTTTCCCTGGATGGATAACCACGGACCTCTGCTTTGAATCTTTATACAGGGTGTTTTGTTTTAGCTGCACCAAATGTTCAAAACTAGGGAACGTGAGATAGGGTAATTTGAGCCCTGGGCAAGTGTTTGTGGCCAGGGGGGGCTTCTAAAAAAAGGTGAAATTAGGTAATTAGCGAATTAACTAAAATGTTTTAATTAACTTTTTTAATTTTTTACTTGAGGGCACATAATGTATTTAGAGGATTGAAGATCGGCCACAGTATGGTCTAGCCGTGTCGTCGAATATGGATAAAAAAAATTCCTAGTAGGTGCTACGATGTCAAGAATTGTCACTTTGGTAAATGGTGTCAAACCGAAACTAAACAGGAAAGAGCGCCGATAAAGTTATCGCTCCGTAGAAGGGTATGCACTCGGGCTAGTTGGTGATCCATGTTTGTGAGGGTAAAAGCGCTAAAAACAACGAACAAGTAAAAGAACGAACATCACAGAGCGCTCTGTGTTCTTCGCTTCTTTTACTTGTCCGTTGTTTTTAGCGCTTTTACCCTCACAATTCTCGTTCCGCCCTTCCGGGCACGCAATTCGTCATTATCGCGGCCGGCTCGCCTAAGCAAGTGGAACCGGCCGCGATAATGACGAATCGCATGCCCGGAAAGGTGGAGCGATAACTTTATCGGCGCTCTTTCCTGCTTAGTTTCGGTTTGACGCCATTTACCTAAGTGACAACTCTTGACCTCGTAGCACCTACTAGGAATTTTTTTATCCATATTTGACAGCACGGCTAGACCATACTGTGGCCGATCTTCAATCCTGTAATGTATCAGGTGCCCTCAAGTGAAAAATTAAAAGGTTACTTAAAACATTTTAGTTAATTAGCTGACTAATTACCTAATCTCACCTTTTTCCTAGAGGCCGCCATGGCTACTAACACTTCCCCAGGGCTCAAATTACTCTATCTCACATTCCCTTTTTTCTGAAAATTTGGTGCAGCTAAAAAAAAACACGCTGCATAGTGTGAAGCTGCCGACCCATTGCAGTTTGGCTCGGCACCTGGATGCGCTGGTGTGTTTGGTGACAATACTTGGACAACTCAAATACCGCTTGCCCGCCGAAACTTCCCGATGCACTCAACACTGGACACTGTGCTTGTGCGTACTGTGTGTGTGTGTTCCGTGCACCGTATTTAATGACGACGCCTGTACGACCGTGTGCGCCGCCGGAATTACCGCTGCGCTCACCACTGGATTCTACAAAAGTCTTTCGCGCGATGCCCTTAGCCGTTAAAAGCGAGAGCTCGGCGCGATTTCAGACCCAGTCCGCCTGGGTCTGAAATCGCGACGATCTCTCGCTTGTAACGGCTAAGGGCATAACACGAAATTCTTTTGTAGAGTCTAGTGGTGAGCGCAGCGGGAATTCCGGCGGTGCACCACCTGGGTTTAAAATTGGGGCTGGAAATGCGCGGTTCCAGGCTGGATACAAACTGGTGCCCCAATTTTGGGACTAGGCGAAACCGGCATTTTTCATTCCGGCCTGAATCTGAGATTTTCGTACGGGAAGACATCGTGGCTAACGTGAGAATTACCCTGTTCATTCAGATCGCGGAGTTAGCGAAGTGCGACGACAAAGAAAAAATCTCAGTGGCCAAAGTAAAGTTGTCAGGACCTGCGCGTGACTGGCAGCAATCTACGAACGGAGCCTGCAGGACCTGGTTTTCCTTCGAAGCTACTTTCTAGACACTTACGTTCGCCCAACGTCGAAAACTGCACAATGACGGATAATGGACCGCCGAGTCCCAAGGAAAGGCGAGCAGCACGAAACAAACGTTCACGACAAAGAAAAGCCTTACGCGTGGCACTCATTTTGGAATGAACGAAAAAGTATCGTCACGGCGCTAGAGTTGAGGTACCTCAGTAACGCGTTGCGAAATTGACTTCACCTTTCTATCAACGATTTTTACGTGACATTACCAGCTACGAATACTTTTAAAAGAATCGCGACATGAAATTCGCTTTCGACAGTAAACAACAAGTCTAGAGGCCACGGCAAACTTCCAGAGTTGAGTCGTCGTCGCCACGAGGGGAAAATGATGATTCCAAGCATGCCATTCACAATGTGCCAAAATGTTTCAGTCGCCAGGAATTCGATCACTTTGTACGACATTTCCCGAATTCGCGACGAGAAAAAACGTGCACTCGCTGTGGGAACCAAGGACGTGGTGCGAAAGACCTGTCATGAACGAAAATAAACTGCGCAGCGACTGCTCGATCTCAAAAGTAAAGAACGGCTCGAAGTTTGAGGGTCAATGCAAGCGTTGAAGTCAGTGAGCGCTATGGAGAGCCAACAGCTGCCCTTCTGGACACCGGTGCGCAGACCAGCTTTATCACGACGAAACTTGCCACCCAGCTAGGTGAAAAAGTACCAGTCCCTAGCTAAGAAGAACAAATATGTGGCGTAGGAGGAACCTGCGAAACTTTCGGGAAGATTTAAGCCGATCTAGAAGTAGGCAGCAACCTCTTCAAGGCTGTAAAGATTCAGGTGCTTCCAGACAAGACTTTTACGTGTCTTGACGTCAGCGTGGGAGCAGGCGTTATTGACTCACCATATGCTGTGCTACCGGGGAAAAAGGAAACGACTATGCTGCAAGAAGAAAGAGCCTCTCCATACCTCAACGAAATCAGGGCTGACCACAACCATATGCGAGGTGCGTTCTCAACCAGAAACAGGGTCACACTTGAAAGGAACTCTGTACAGCGTGTCACACTTGTTTCAGACTGTGACGAACAGAACAGTCATCACGTTGTACCTGGGGAGGACGAGGTGGGCTGCCTGTGCGAGTTGAAAGACGTTGAAACAATTCTTACTCTGATGAACATCACCAACTCTGACGTCATCCTCAAGAAGGGCCACATGGTTAAGGGTGAATACCTGGTTGAACTTCAGGATCCTGATGAGCAAATGACTTGACAACATGCAGTTCCGAGGGTAAAAGCGGTATAAACAACGGACAAGTAAAAGAAACGAACAACAGAGGGCGTTCGGAATATATATATATATATATATATATATATATATATATATATACCTCAGAATTTTGACATCATTCAATCAGAGCTTGTCGATCTGCTATCTACTTTACGAAACATTTTAAAAACGCCACCTCAGAGCCAAACAGGGCTATCAATGGAGCTCTCACACACGTGCCTTCAGCGCACTCTGATATGAAAAAAGCTTCGGATATATCCCTTGCCATTTTGTTTCGGCTTCGGGCTAAGATTACGGTGTTGTCAAACTTCGGGACACCCCCACACCTGTCACAGTGCACAGCCAGATTTTCCGAAGGTGACGATCTAACTGACGATACATGCTCCCTCAGCCTATCATTTATGCAACGTCCCGATTGGCCTATGTATACTTTGCCACATCATAAATGAATCTTTTAAACCACGCCCTCGCTACACTCCACATATGTACACCCTAAAAAAAAGTTTGTACTTCTACTTTCACGTAAAACACTTGGAGAGCCAATCAGCGCAACTTACGGAGACAGCTCAGCGAATGACAATGTCGAAAGATATGTTTAGACTAAAAAACGCAGTTCGAGTTGTGACATTAAGTAATGCAAAACGTCACTCTTGCATTGCTTAATATGTCACAACTCAGACTGCGTTTTTTCGTATAAACACGTGTTTCAACATCGTCATTCGCTGAGCTGCTTCCGTAAGTTGCGGTGATTGGCTCTCCGTGTGGTGTGCGGGAAAGCAGACTCACGGGCTTTTTTTAGAGTGTAGTCTTGTGTTTCTTCTGACAGACACCGACGCGTGACTCCCCTCGTCCCACTTTTCCACATAGTCGGCCCATAAAACATAAGACCATGTATGTGGAGTGTATCGAGGGCGTGGTTTACACGATTCATTTATCATGTGGCAAAGTATACATAGGCCAATCGGTACGTTGCATAAATGATAGTCTCAGTGAGCATTCATTGTCAGTTAGATCGTCACTTTCGGAAACTCTGGCTGTGCACTGTGACTGATGTGGTTGTGTCCCGAAGTTTGACAGCAGCTTAGCCCGAAGCCGAAACAAAATGACAAGGGAGATATCCGAAGCGTTTTTCATACCGGAGTGTGCTGAAGGCTCGTTTTTCAGCGCTCTATCGATAGCCCTGTTTGGCTAAGTGGCGTTTTTAAAATCTTTCGTAAAGTCGACAGCAGATAGACAAGCACGATGATGTCGCATTTCCGTCGTACATATTGTGATTTCACGCTGTATATATGTCTGTTTTCCGAGAATAAACTTCAGTTACAAGTAGCGCTTTGTGCTGTTCGTTTCTTGAACTTGTCCGTTGTTTTTAGCGCTTTTACCCTCGGAAATATGGATCACCAACTAGCCCAAGTGCATACCCTTCTACAACAAGCAGTTCACACGTTGAACGTGGAAAGAGGCGTCTATCACCAATCAAGGTGCAAGAGATCAAGCTCAGGCGATCTGTGACCAAAAGGCAGAAACAAGAACTCTGACGTGTTGAACAGAAACCCTGAATGCTTTGCAATGAGCACCAACGAGCTGGGATACACGACAGTTGTGACCATGACTAGACAGGAAAAACAAGGGAGTTCACCCGTGGGTCGTGGCTCGTGAACATAACAACGGTTACTTCGGCAAATTACCGAGGAGTTTAAGTCCCGTGGACTCATAAGCTACTATCACGATCAACATGAGTGCGAACACCGCTCCGCGTGGCCCGCGGTACTATCAGTGCAACCTGGCGATTGCACTTTTAAGTACACGTGCATTTTCCGGTCGAGACATATAATCTCTAGCGATTGCCGCACCACTCTGCCCTTCCGGGGCGTCTGCTAGCGAAAAACGGTCGGCGAAACTGCGAAACCATTCTCCAATGACGGAGCGCATTTTTCGCAAGCGATATGCGCCAGGAGCAATTACCTGTATAAATACTTTAAGCCTCATCTTTTTATTACGAAGTTTTAGTAGATTATTCCCATGACTCCGATGACAATACCCGTTACTTCTCCGACGCCCTTAAGCATGCATCATATTATTATCGGAGGTATTAAAACGATCAACTAAGACTGCCTATTATTTACTTCACGTGAGTTTTGCGAGTGCAAAGCACAACCAATGCGCACAGACAAGAAGTTTGCGCGGTGCGAGCTTGGGTGATACCCTTCATCATAGAAAACGGCGCGATAAAAACTACGAGGACGAAGACCCACAGGGACATCCTCGTAGTTTTTCTCGCGCTGCTTTTTTCGCAAGCAGACGACTCGGAAGTGCAGAGTGGTGCGGCGATCGCTAAAGACGATATGTCTCGACCGCAAGGTACGCTGGTGCTTCAAAGAGCAATCGCCAGAGGGCGCTGATAGTATCGCGCGCCCAGAGCCGTGCATTAGGAGAGTCTGGCCAATAGGCGGAGCGAAGGCCGCCGCCAGCGCCGAAACTTCCCCCCGCGCTTAGAGTGTAAGCTAAATTTGTGACACAGCGTTGACCAATCAGGAGACCGCGACGTCACAATATTGCAATCGACATTTAAAGCGTGAAATAGGTTGTTTGCATGTGACGTCAATTCGCCATTTTGTTGTTAGTTTGTTTTTTCAAACAAATTTACTACATTGAAGGATTACATCGTAACCGGTTGAGATGATGTCAGCGGTGCTCTACGCATATGAGGGGGCATGTAAATCATCGGAATGCTCGAGTTTGGCACACGCCAGACAGCTCACAACACCAAAATGGTGGACAAAATTACGTCAGTGAAAACACCTTATAGAAGCGTTCAATCTCGGCCTCTCTACTCCATCTCACAAATGTCTGCGCTAAAGACAAAGGCACAGGCGCGTGAGCCTAGCTCAACAAAACGCTTTTGTTTGTACGAGAACTCGTGCATATGAGGCACTTTCCAAAGCCAAGCGCTCGTGCCCATGCCTTTGTCTGCACTGCTGATGTTTGTGCAGATGGAGTATAGGTGACAGTTCGCTCTGGGCCGGCTTGCTAGAACAGCTTCTAAGCTGAGACTGGCTGAAAGAAAACAGTTGTGGGGCGCCGCGAGCGTCTTGACACGCGGAGTCCCGCTCGGCTCGTGCGCTGGCTTTGGCAGTGCTTTCTTCCCCCGTCTCGGCTGAGACGCTTTTTCTAGCAAGTCGGCCCTCGTTTGGAGTGCACGTTCATTTATTCTAAAGTCACTGGATTCTGAGAGAGTAGCGCCATTGCCTTCCCTACCTGCTAGCCGGACACAAACGGATACTAACATACAGACGACCCAAACCTCGCAAGGCGATTGGCTAATCGGCCTAATTAGAAAATTTATTTGCAACACTGTGGACAGGATTTTGTAAGAGACGCGCAGAGGTTAAGAACACTGTGTAGACATATATGCGCGAACCAGTGTCTGTACAGTGGGCGGGTCTTTGCCGCGGAGCCACACGCATAAGTTCAAAGGCGCACACCCCGAGGTGTCCCCGTCCGCGCGATCACTCACGCGGCCGAAGCGTCATCCCAGAGCCGCACACCCGCGCCCGCGCCCCCAACGGCCCCGCTCTGAACTCAGGGACCTAGAGGTTGTCCAGGTACCTGAAGCGGAGTTCAATCCGCGAGTCGCGAACGCTCAGGTACCGGCAGGACCAGCGCCTGAGGAACTCTTGTTCTCCGAAGAAAAACAGTTGCTCCTCGAGGTGTCCCACGAGCTCCCGCCGGAGCCGCCACAGGAGGGGCCAAAGAGCACGCGATCGACGCGCCTGTCTCACCGCGCAGCACCGGTTCCTCCACAGCACGTACTCGGCCGCGGCGAGGAGGAGACGGACGAAGACCCCCGGAGGGCATCTCCCGCGCAGCAGGTAAAGTCCTACGCCCAAACCGCGGAAGCTGGTGCGGATGACGCGCCAGAACGTCCGCGCCACAACGCACTCCTTCACCGCGTGCACATTCGTTTCGCGATTCCCGCAGTTAGGGCACTCGTCCGTGCGCGACACTCCCCAGCGGAGCAAGCGGTCTCCGCTGGGGAGGACGCCCCAACCGTGCTGCCATTCGAAGTCCCGTAGGTGCCCCGGGAGATACGAAGAAGTGAGGCGGGACCAGGAGAAAGAGTCTCCGAGCTCCACCTGCGTTGCCGAAATCTGCGGCTCCAGGAGGACCTCTGTGAGACGAGCCGTCGGTGTCTCCACTACGTCCAGCTGGGGCGCCCGCTCTTTGAGACGTTTGAAGAGCTGTACTGCCCTTCGGTAGTCAGACGGCGGGGTTTCGGCACAGGGGCCGGGTGAGCTCGGCGACTCGACTCCCAGTTCTCGGCGGGAGTGCCCCACGAAGTAGAGCGCGAGGGATCGGGCTGGGCCGTGCTCATCGCGCAATATCTTCAGCATGGTCTTGAGTTGGAGTACTGCGGGTGCGATGTCGACACAGGGAAAGCCCCACCCTCCACGCTCGCGCGGGAGGCAGACAACCGGCCGAGTGACCAGCTCCGTCTTCTCTGACCAGAAGAAGCTGTAGAGCGCGCTTTTCACCGGTCGGATGAAACGTGAGGTCGGGAGCGCCGTTTGCGCCAGATACCAGAGGCGTCCACAGAAGACAGAGTAGGCTAGGTACCTGCGCTCGGCCAGGGGAAGGGCGTAGGAGCGAGCAGAGTCCACTTTCTCCCCGATGTCGCGCGCCAGGCGCGTCCACATGTCCGCCGAGACTCCTGACGAGCGGTAGGTGACACCAAGGATCGTGACCGAAGTTTTTGCCGGGATCGGTGAAGAGGGGTCAGGCGGTCGGTTAACCCACAGCACCGCGCTCTTCTGCTCATTCAACCTCGCTCCGGAGAGATACCCGTAGGTCTCGAAGATCCGGAGAGCCGCTCCGAGGTCGTCGGTGTCCCGCAGGTACAGTGTAATGTCGTCGGCGTATGCCGACACCTTCACCTCGCCGTTTCCGGGCAGGGAGAGTCCGCGGACCTGGGGGGTCCTTTCGACGTTGGCTAGGAAGGGCTCCAGGGTAAGGACGAAGAGCAGCGGCGAGAGCGGGCAACCCTGGCGGACCCCCCGGGTGACGGGGAAGCTGGCCGTCACACCGCCGTTTAGATAGAGGTCGCTTTTCATGTCACTGTAGAGCGTCTCGAAGAGTCGAACCCCTTCAGGGGGAATACCGAAAGCGGTGAGCACGGCCAGGAGGAACGGGTGCTCCACCCGGTCGAAAGCCTTCGCTTGGTCGAGGGAGGCGATCAGGCCTCTGGCTTGGCGAGCGTTCGTGTACTGCACCACGTCCCTCGTCAGGGATGTCAGGGTCTGAATGCTGCGGCCGACGATCGAGCACGTCTGGTGGGGTGTCACCACGTCCGGGAGCATGCCGTGGAGGCGCTGCGTGATGATCGACGCTAGCAGCTTGTAGCTTGCGTTGAGTAGCGTGATGGGACGCCACGCGCCCGGGTCGTTGGGGTCTCCTCCCTCCTTAGGCAGAAGAATGATTCTGCCTCGGCGGAACGACTCTGGAAGGCGGTGCTCCGTGAAAAATTCCCGGAGCACGGCACAGATATAGTTGCCCAGCACGTCCCAGAAGGTACGGTAGAATTCGGCGGGAAACCCATCTGGGCCCGGCGCGGACCCAGTTTTCATTCTTGACAGGGCAAGGAGCACCTCTTCGGGGTTGGGGGGCTCGTGCAGGTGTGCGGCTAGGTCTTCGGGAACTTGCGGGAGATCGCGTAGGAAGGGGTGCGCCACGAGGGTCGCACGGTCCACCGCCGATTCGGTGGTTGCCAGGGCCCGGAAGTGGGCGCTGAAACCGGAGACCGACGGTTGACCTGGTGTTGCTGGCGCGCCTGGGGTTGTCGGCACTGAAGGGACGCGTCGCTCCCGCACTTCGGTGCGGTGGGCGTAGCGCAGCACCTCGGGGTGAGCCGAGGGCCCGACCCGTCCGTGGTAGGCTGTGGCTGCGTTGGTACAAAGTCGTAGCTGTCGCTGGTAACGGTCGAGGAGCTGCTGCAGGTAGCCCCGCATTAGCGGAGTCCCCGTGCCGCCCCGTCGCACGATCCGAATTCGCAGAGAGGTGTCTCGGAGCTGCTCGGCGTGCCGCCGACGCAGTGCACGACCCTCCGCCACGCACGCCACCCGCCAGCTGTCTTGAAGCCGGTCAAAGGTCAAGGGGTCTGGTGCCGCTCCATGGAGGGACCGGCGCAAGGCTTCTCTCAGACAGTCGCGGCTTGTTTTGTCTCGCAGCAGTCGGGTGTCGAGACGCCAGGTGCGTTGAGTACTGGCTTTGCTGCTGAAGCGGAGCTCTACGAGTACCGGACGGTGGTCGGAAATGTACGTAGTGGAGGGAGGGAAGTTCATTGCGCAGCAGGCGGTGACAGAGGGGCTCAAAAACTCGGAGATGTAACACCTGTCCAGGCGACTGCTCGAGTTTCCTCGTTGCCAGGTATGCTCGAAAGCGATGCCATGGAGGAGAGTCCAGCAGTCCACTAGGTCGAAGTGTCGCATCAGGCGTATCAGCTCGCCGGCGTTCCACGTGGTGCGTCCGTAGCCTGGGCCCCTGACATCGCGCCGGGAATTGACGACGCAGTTGAAGTCGCCGAGGAGCAGGCAGTGGCGAGCGTCGAGCAGATGGACGTCCAGGCTCTTGAAAAAGGCCGGGGACTGCGAACGCTGGGCTGGAGCGTACACGCCCACAGCACGAAAGCGCGTGCCGTCCACGAAGAAATCAAAAGCGATGTACCGCCCGTCGGGGTCAAAGCAGCACGCGCTGAGACGGAGGAGCGAGCGGTTAAAGATAATGACCCCCACCCCCGAGCTCCGTGTAGTGGCGTATGAAAAGAAACAATCCACCCCATACCGCTGCTTGAAGAGGTCCACGTCGCGCTGCCTGTGGAAGTTCGTTTCTTGCAGGAACAGGAGGTCGCAACGGGCGGTTCGGGCGAACTGGATGACCTCGATCTGTTTTGTCACGCTGCGGAAGCCCTGAACGTTCAGGGTGATGACTCGCAGGTGCGCGAAAAGGGGATGGAGGGGGGGGGGGGGTCGTTGTGTTCACTGCTAGTCCGTGGATGTATCGGATGTGATGCACGAGCTGTCAGACAGCGCGACGAGGTCCTTCCGTAACCGCTTGGGCGCCGCTGCCGATGCTGGAGTGGATCCTGGGGACCCGGATTCGCCGCTGCTGGAAAGATCTCGGTTACCGTCTTCGGCACCGCCATGCGGGCTGCGACTGCGGCTGCAGGTTTTTCGGAATTCCTCGGAGGTGCCGCGGCGACGATCTCGGCCGCGCGGCAGAGCGCTGTCTTTGTCGTGGGCAACCTCGTCGATGACGAGGCGGTCGTCCGACGATGAGGCAGAGTCCTCCGTAATGTCGCTCCAGCTGGGAAGCGGGCTGGGGCAGAGTTCCGGCGTTCGCGGGCGTTCCTCCTTCACCAGTACTTCCTCTGAGCCGGGACTGGTAGGAGTGGGCGCGTGCACAGATGCGGTGTGGACCGCATTCGAAAGCGCGGCCTCGGCGGCGTCCTGTGACGCGTTCGAATTCGCGTCGGTGGCGCTTGCCGGCTTCGACTGTTGCGATGTCGGGGCGAGCTCGGACGGGGTCGTCACTGGGGGCTCGGCGGGGGCAGGCGTGTCACCGGACCCTTGGGTGGCGGCCGTCGCCGCAGGAGGGGGAGTAGGGGTGGTAGGAGGCCTGCCCTGGGACTTCGGAGTCTGGGACGCCGGAGTCAAGGCCGGGAAGTCGTCCTGGCCGCAGCCGGCCACGGCTGAGTAGCTGCGACGCTGGGTGCAGTCCACCGTGGCGTGGGCCGCTCCGCAGCGTCCGCAGCCGGCCGCGCAGTTGACGGTGTCGTGGCCGAAGGCGGCGCAGCGGGCACAATAGGGCACGTTACAGGCCGCCTTGAGGTGGCCCTCCTGCTGGCAGCGTCGGCAGACTCTCTTGAGACCGCGGTAGTCGAAGGTGGCCCGATGACCGGAGACGCGGAGGAAGTTCGGCACTGGGGTAGACTCCTTCATCTCCATTCGGATGTAGCGGGTACCCGTCCGGAGGTTGGGGTGGTCCTGGTAGACGCCGAAGCGAATATCCAGAACCTTCCCGTAAAGCGACAGGGCGGCGGCGAGGGCTTCGTTTCTCACATAAATCGGTAGGTAGAGGCACGTAATGGACGTTACTTGCGGGCCTACCGGGACGATGGGGACGCTTGTTCCGCCGATGGTCAGAGCCCCGGCGTTGACGATTCGGCTCATGGCCGATGACGATGTAACAGACATCTGAAAGTTGCTGCCTCCCAGATGCTGCACGGAGAACAATTCGGCAGTGCCGACAATGGCCGCCGCCGCGTCGAAGATAGAATCCACCGACGCGCCGGGCGGGCAGGAAACATCGAACGTACATGCCTTCGTAGGCTGGGCCGGCGATGCGGGTGTCATGGCGCCGATGACAACGTAGACGAAACGGCCTACGTTGTCATGAAAATCGCCATCTTGGTCCATTTAAATCTTCGAAGCTTTCAGGGGGTCGTTCTAAACCAGTCGCGCCAAGATCACCATGGAGCATCATCGTACTGGAAGCGTTCCTCTTCAATATAAGAGTCTTTGGCACTTCGTATGCGATCAACTTATTAATCAGGCCCATCTCCATGGATCTCTTACAATTGTATTGTTCTTCTTGCGCATTTCAAGACAGTAAACTTATTTTTCAGTGCCTCCAAGCACCGACACAGCATCTGGTGGTGGTCCAAACGTGTACGCCTGTTTCGCCGGTGTGTGGTTAGCAAAATGTCGGTATACAAAAAACGACTCAATGAAGCTACCCGTCACCAGTGAATCTAGATAGGCTCACCAAGAACGGAGGGGTCAAGGAGAAATTGCTCATTTCATGGACCAAGATGGCTACCACACGAGGAGCTTGGCGTTACTTTCCCAGGATCTAGTGACTTTAATTTATTCTACATTTGAATATTGGCGTGACTAAAACCTCATATACACAAAGTTTTCAGTCACTGAGAGCTAAAGATCACATTAATTTTATTGCTAACAACGCTAATCGCATGCTAGGTTACTTACGCCGCAACTTCTCAAGGGCTCCTTCATCATTAAAACTACAACTGTACAAGACCCTCGTTGAGTATGCGAGTTCGGTGTGGGACTCAAGCCATGAATTTCTAATCAATCAAATTGAATCCGTACAAAATCGTGGCGCACGTTTTATTTTGTCTAATTTCTCACGTTTTTCCAGTGTATCATCCATGAAACTAACTTTACATCTTCCGAATCTTTCATTGCGTAGAAAATTATCTCGTTTGTCCTCATTTCACAAAATTTATCATTGCAACCAGCATCTAAGTGAAGAGACTTTTTCTGAACCATCGTATGTACCCCATCGAAATGATCATCACCATAAAGTCAACGTTCCTTTCAGTCGCGCGAAGCTCTTTTTTGATTCTTTTATCCCAAGAACTACTAATGACTGGAACCACCTGCCCACTTCCATCGCCACAATCACAGACGCTCCTGCATTCAAGTCTGCCATTGAAAACTATTATGTTAACTAATATCTGTTAATTCTATTTTTGTACTCTTGTTTTTCCCCCACTCAATTCTGTAATGCCGTGTGGCTTTGAAGGTATTGAAATAAATAAATTAATTAATTAATAAAAACCTTCCACTCTAGCGACGCTAAAACGACTCAAATTATACTCCGTTTCACCTTATGTTGTACCGCAGAGAAGGCTAGAAGCGCGAGCTCATAGCGTTGGGAGCTGCTCTTAACGCTCGAGAGTTTGTGCCGCCGAGATGTGCCCTAGAGCAAAGAGCTTGCGCTTGTAGCCTTTCCTGCGGTACATCATGAGGTGAAACTGTATAGAGAGTATTCATTGGACGTCATATTTGTGGGTGCTGTTTAGAGCGCATGCTCAGAACGAGCTCACATCAATAGGCTGCTAAGACCGGCACTCTTGATGATGCGGAATGCACGTTGCAAAAGAACTGTGGAAGCTCGCCATCAGCACGCGCTCAGCATTCGCGCACACATCTATGGCCGCCAGTGAATACTCCCTATAGTCGTGTCCACTGATCTCTATGACAATTGGTGGATCGCGTTTGCCCACTCCGCGAATGCGGCCACGGGCGGCCATTTTTCGGTAGAGTTATATTACGTCTAGCCAATGTAAGCTGCTGCAGCCATTATCGTCCGTCTATGGCAGAAAGCATTTTGGCAGCTGTGGCGGGAGGCCGCCGTCAAAATAGGGTGGGTGATATTTCGTGCTTGATTGAAATTGTTTGACGAAACATGTTTTTGAAACCCGGCGTGAACGGTAGCCCGATCTTTGAGGGCTCGGTGAAAGTTTCACGAAATCGCAGCACCGGGGAAAAGTGCACAGCACGCAGTGAAAGTCGCATCGAAAGAAGCATCGGAATCAGATGCCGGTCTACTTGGTACGGAGTTTGTTTTCGATGCGAGCTGCACTGCTTTCCCCCGGAGCTGCGCTTTCGTAGAACTTTCGCCGGGTCTTCAAAGATGAGGCTACCGTTCACGCCGGGTTTCGTGAATCTGCTCCATCGAACAACTTCAATCAAACACGAAATATCACCCACGGTACAATGTACTAGGCCTACGGCTGTTTTATTGCAGCCTGCCGCCATTGCGCTGTCCGCCATATTACTATGATGGCTAGAGATAATATAACTCTACCAAAAAGATGGCCGACCGTGGCCTCATTCCCGTCCATAGGCGGAGCTGGTCAAAAGCGATCCAGCAAGTAGACATAGATATCAGTGGTCGTGTCACATACTTAGAGCACACGACCACCGCCAGGGGCTGTTTCGCGGCCTGTGGTTGGTTCCGAGATGCTCGCCTATTCAAACCAATGTATGGCCAACCTCTCTTAGTAAACGGCTCTGCGTGCGCCACGCGGAGCGGTGTTCGCACTCATATTGATCGGGATCGTACAATGAGTCAGAGTATACCAGTCGGGCGGAAAACTGGAAAGTATAGGGCGATGGTGAATTTCCGCCGCTTCAATGTGTAAACTATCCGAGATTGTTTTTCATTACTACTAATCGACAATGTGTTGCATCGTTTTGCAGGAAACAGTTTGTTTGCGGTGCTGGATATGGCGTATGGATACCTACATATTCTTCTGAATTAAGCGGTTAAACGAGCATGCAGAAAGCAGCGTTTTCTACACCTGGCGGACACTTCAATACCTCACAAATGTTCTACGGACTGACCAATGGTCCACCTGTGTATCAAACAATTATCTCTAAGGTCCTCTGCCCCTTGGGTTGGAGTGGGGCTACTTGCTATTTCGACGGCATACTTCTTAGGGCGCTAAACGGGGAGGAAACAATCGGCCAGCTACAAGAATTCGACGCCATCTCCTAGGCAAGACTAACACTGCGTCTTTCAAGCTGTGAGTTTGCAAAAATTGAAGTGGAATACTTGGGTTTCGTGCTCATAACCAAAGGAATAGACTCAGGACTGAGAAAGTTGGCAGCATTATCTGAGCTACCAACGCCGAAAAATGTGACGCAGTTGAAGATATTCCTCGGACTAACGAGTCTTTTTCAGAAAATTTGGGCCGTGTCATGCTGTTATTGCAGCACCTCTCCACAGACTTCTTTGGTCTCAAACTGATTTCAAACGGTCAATAGACATCGACCACACCTTCAACAAGCTGAAGAATAAGTTTGTGTGAGATCTAATTCTACAGTTGTTTTTTTTTAAACTTAGAAGTGAGAAAGAATTGCATACAGATGCAACTTCTGAAGGACTGGCTGGCACGCTTCTACAAAAGGAAGACGCCAAAACATGGTATTTATTTTACTGCGTAAGTCGATGCACGAGCGATGTGGAATAAAATTACAAACTCAGCCTGCTTGAACTTCTTGCAGTCCTGTGGGCAGTAGGAAGGCTGCGAAGCTTCCTCCTTCGCTTGAAAATTTACGATGGTAACTGACTGCAGTGCCACCATTTATTTCAACACGTGGAGGGTTGTAAAACAACAATTTCAAGATGATTCGAACAACTACACCAGATTGATTTCACCATCAGACACCGGTCGGGCACTCCGAAGGCGCCACATGTGGACGCCCTTAGCCGCGCACCTATTCAAGAATGCCAGGAAACTCAAGCAAAAGAGTTCGAGCCCACAGGACACTATGAGTTGTGTACTACCCTAGTTCATAACACGGTGCCTCTGGAAGACAAAACGGCAAAGATTCAGACACAAGATCAAGAGCTGTGACGTAAAATGAACATACTGCAACATCCACGAGACCAACAATCCAAAGCTGACAAACAGAAAGTGAAGGAATTCAAGCTAAGACAATCTTTTATTTAGTACGAACAGCAAGACGATGACACAAATAAAAACATATTTGTGCAGCCATTAAGTATACGAGAATTGATTCTAGCAAAGTACCACAATTTTGATGGAAATATTTCAACTGCCAAGATCGTCGCACGCATTAGACAGACATCAATAGTGACAGATGGGCCAGTTGGTACATGATCCCTTGACAATATGCGCCGCAAGACACGGACCGAGTAAGGGAGACAGCACGAAGCGCTACTTTCAACTAAATGCTTATTGAAACAACACACACTATTTAAACACCCAAAGGGGCTTCTCTTGAAAAGCCCTGTGGGGTGTATAAACAGTGTGTGTTGTTTCAATGAACATTTAATTGAAAATAGCGCTTCGTGCTGTCTCCCTTACTCTGTCCCTGTCTGGCGGCGCTTTTTTGTCAAAAGAGATTAGACAGACGTTTTGGTTTTTAAAGATAGGGTCCTACGTCAAGCAACGTGTACGGCAGTGCGTGGAATGTGTTTTCCTCAAGACTCCAGGGGGAAAGGTTCAACGACCTCTCGATCCTGTTGAGTCAGGTCAAAGGCCATTGGAGATTGTTCACATCGATCACTTAGGACCGTTCTTAGGAACTAGCAACAACATGTTGCTAGTTCACGTCGACAACTTCACCAAGTTTGTTCGGTATATTGCCTAACCCAGACTGAAACCAAGTACGTTGTCGGATTTCTGAAGAAAGTTATCGACGAGTATGGCACTTCTCGCAGAATGATTTCTAATCGAGGCACTTGTTTTATTAAAAAGTGTTGCAGCTGTTTTTTTATATCGCGAGGCATCAAGAGCACATTCACATCAACGCAGCGCCCAAGAGCAAATAGCCAAGTCGAGCGCATAGGAGGGTCCTTATACCAACTATCTTCTGTGCGACTGAGTGTAAGACTCATCAAGACTGGGACGACCATTTGCGCAACACGCAATTCCACATCAACGCATCTGTAAGCCAGACTACGGGAAAGACTGCCCTTGAACTTCATTACGGCTGCTTACCGGAAAGTGACAGTAAACTTAGTTAACTGACTTCTCCGATTGAATGTGAACGAGTCAACCAGCAGTCTTTGCAAGAACAAGCTGAGAGAGCTATCGAAGATGTGCAAAAAACCTTAGAACCGATGTGACAAAAGAAAGGTTGGCAACGTGGTGGTGGTAAAGAGACTACCAGTTCGCACCTGTGAACTGAGAGAGAGAGAGAGAAAGAGAGAAGGCTTGCGAATAGTAACTTGGTTGTCACAGCCAGAGGCCGGACGGCCATCATTAGTGGGGGCAGGGAAAGAGGGGATAACAGCTGATACATACCGGTAAATCTACAAAGAGTCCGTAATTTAACACTTTTCTGTGCCTGCCGAATGATAATAACAATAATAACAAAAAAAAATTATAAATATTTACTTCCAGGAGCTCCGGAAGTCGATTCTGATCGGGGGGAAGGGGGGGGGGGGGGGGGGGGCGGGGGTCAAGGCTCACATCCTTGCAGTGCAGATTACCCCCCCCCCCCCCCCCCCCCCCACACACACTTTCAAGATCGTACCCGCGGAAAAACCGGAATGGAGGAAGCGACCTTTGTTTAGCCGAAATCTTTTCTGAGTAACAAGAAGAGATCTTCAAAATCTCTAGCACACAAGGCGTTTCCGTGGCCTCTCCTGTCACACCGAACAAAAGCACGAAAATGATTGACGGATGGCAGAAACGCTTTTCGCGTCTAGACGTCGTGCAGAAACTTCAAGGGGCGCCTCCCATGCTAGGACGGCTCTGAACCCTCTCCGGCCATTATGGAATCAGTGCGCTTAATTGGCACGCTATTGTCATGGCCGAGCTTGGAAGAGCCGATCCCAAGCAAAACTCGTCAAAGAGAGTGGGCAGTCCCTCGAAGGACAAATGCTCCGGACTGCTGTTCGTCGAAGCGCTCTGCCAGAGACCAATTTTCCGCGGTAAGAGGTTTTACGTTTGGGGAGGCTTATCCAGAGCCGGGAGGGAGGCCTCCTCCCCGCCATCCTTTCCGATGACAAGGAATGGTAGAAAGGTGCCTTTCCTAAGCTGTCCCCGTCCCGCTGCCAGTGATGAAGATGTGACAAGTACGCGCGCCTCAAGGCTGGCTCAGAAGAAACGTTTACTCCAGCACTTAACGGGGCTATCAGCTTTACTACCAATTCTCGTCCCGACAAAACGTCGCTGTCCTTTCTTATTCCGCATCAAGCTTGGAAGGCGCGGTAGCATGTTGCTGTGACTACATTAAGGGAGGGTTGTGGGTCAGCCTTCAGCGTCGGGGGGGCAAGTCCCCTACGAAAAAAACATGAGGGGGGCGGACGCCCCCCTTGCCTTCCCGGTTCCGGAAGCCCTGTTTACTTCGCAGTAATGTTATCCCAGATCGATTGCAAGGCTAAAAATGAAAGGCGCGAGCCGTTACGCTTGTGTGTCTGCCAGAAATGCATGAGCCACATACCTTTTGTAAGCTCCGCCTGCGTGGCCAGGTGCGAATGGCGACTGGCGAGCACCTCTTCGTCGATGATTAGTAGCGTATAGGGCGCCGTCTCCGCTGAGAAATCCAAGGACCTGTCTAGGGAGACTCCGAGCGCCTCGCCCCTTCCCGAAGCGGGACAGGCCAGGGCGTCGCCATTGGCGCACGACAGCGTTCGAGTGACCGATGACGCGTGGCCGCCCGAGGGCACACCGAGTGCCTTGGAAATGGCCCCACCGCCTGGCGGATCCCTGCCATCCACGTGCGGTCCGTTGCCGTGTCCTGTCGTGGTCATCGTCTCCAGATCGGCGACGCCTCTCTTGTTGTCGGGAGGGCTGGCTGCCATTCCACCCTTTCTTTTTTTCTCTCAAATACAAAGCCTCGGAAGGTGTAGGGCCGCGCACGTTGCGCGCTCGTGCTTTATCTGCTCGAGTCGGTCTTTTTTCTATTTTGTTTACGCGGCGCGCTTCTGTTTCGTCTGCTCGAGTCGGTTTTTTTTTTTTTTTGGTTTGTTTGCGTCGCCGTCGTCTTGGTTGGTTGCTCGAGGCCCGAGCATTTAAACCATACACAGTCACGATTGATTGATTGATTGATTGATAAATTTATTGATTGACTGACTGATTGATAAATTGATTGATTGATTGATTGATTGATTGATTGATCACACAGCAGCAGCGGCGGCACGCACGGCACGTTATTTATTCAAGACCTCGCTATCGTTGCAGGCGAAAAGTTCGTCATTCAAGCAGCAGTCGTCGCTATCAACGCCACTGGATCGACGGACGTCAGCACTGCACGTGCAAGCGCCAACAAACCGGGATTGGTGCAAGAGAGCATCGGCAAGATTACGTCATCGGCACAGAATTTAAAAGGATCCGTACGGCGCGGCAGTGGCACACAGCAGCGGCAGCGGCGGCACGCACGGCACGTTATTTATTGAAGACCTCGCTATCGTTGCAGGCTAGTTGAGTTTTGAACTTCTTTTTTTCGCTTCTCTTGTCTCGTGCCTTCGATTTTGCTAACGCATGGACAATGTTTGCCCGTCATGTACAGAACAAGTAAGAAGAACGGAATTGAAGTTAGAATGCACGGGATGTAAATATGCCTATCATCTACCTTGCTCTGGTGTCTCGGAAGCAACTTTTAAGTTTAAAGGTAATGCCTGGAAAAAGTCTTGGTGGTGTCAAACATGCAAGACGGCAAAATCTCGGGGAAATCAGTGCGTTAAGAATGTAAATGAACCCGAGGAAAGGTCTGACATTACTGTTATGTTAATAGCGAAGAACGCTAAATTGGACACTCTGATGAGCCTAAGAGAAAACGTGGGCAGTATCGAAAAATCTATGCAAGAAATGTCAGACAACTATGACGAGGTGTTAAAGCAAATGGGTGAACATAGCACGGAGGTGAAACAGCTGAAAAAACGGATAGAAAGGCTGGAAAGAACTGACGCCGAGATGGAAATAAAAAGACTAAAGCTACAAGTCAATGACTTAGAATGGAGAAGCCGGAAGCTGAACCTTGAATTTCATGGCATACCAAAGTCTGACAGCGAAGATCTGTTGCTAAAGGTAAATGAAATAGCAAAGAAACTTGATGTACCTGACCTAACAACGAAAGCCATTGCGGCAATTCACAGGCTACCATGCAAACCAGATAAAACCCCAGGCATCATCGTACGCTTCGTTCAACAGACGACCAAAGATGAGTGGTTGAACAAACGATCGGTGCTAAAAAGAGCAAAGGATGACGCTTACATACTGGAAAATCTAACGAGTCACGACAGGGAACTTTTTTGGGAGACAAAAGAGTGGTCTAAGGAGTCAAACTACAAGTATGTCTGGTACAAAAATGGAAACGTTCTTGTACGTAAACAGGAACGGGATAAAGTGCATGTGATTAAGTCTTTGAATGACCTGCAGAAACTTGTGTGATACCATTTCTTTTTGAGTTGTACACCATAGGGCCTGTTTCTTTGCAATGGATGAGACGGAGAATTTGAAAGCGCAAAAGACTGAGAAGAGAAGGAGGGGACAGGACAGAGCGCTTACTTACAACTGTCAAATTTAATAGAGCATCTTGAGAACGACAAGGTGAAAGTGAAAAAAGAAAAGGAAGAAAAGAAAGATGAAATTAAAGTCACTGCTGCTAAAAAGAACATATTTAGTATTATAAATTGAAATAAAAATTATTTTAACTTCAGCCAAAGGCAAAGTACTTGTCACGTAAAAAACCCAAAAAAACTCTATACTACAAAAAGCGAAAGAAAAAGAAAAACGTGAAATAGAAGAGAAAAAAATTACGCTGAGCAAACGGCTAAAACGTCTTCAAATAAAACACCGCTAGAACTGAAGTTCTCTCTGTGTTTCAGGTCTTCAGGGGAAACACCGAAGGAACTGAAGTTCTTTTTGTGTTAGGGTCACTGATGGCGCGCTTATGCACTTATCGCCACTGGTGAGGATGACTTGAGCCTCGTACAGTTCTCTGGTGTTTTTGTCACGGAACCGCTTTAGAACTTTGGTGTGGTTGAATGTTGGTGAGCATTTGCAGTCTCTGACATGCACCGCAAGATGTCCCGATGGTGCTGATTTTAACGTTTGGGCATGTTCTCTTAATCTGGTATTAATGCATCGCCCCGACTGACCTACATACACTTTGTCGCATGTAAACGGTATTTGATATACTACTCCACTTCGACATTCCACATACTTGAGTCGATGTTTTACACTGCACTCTGCCTGTTGATGCTGTTGGCAATTGATCTTAGGGTAGAGCCTTTTTAGTTTGTGTAGTGGTCGCTATTTGTCCAGCTAGTGGCGCCCTCTTAGTGTAGAGGGGCGTGCGTGTTCTTTAGAAGAAGTAAAGGGGGAGTTCTTCACGAGCAGCCGTCGGTGTCGGATGTCTTTTACTGAGCTCCGCCTCACAGGGTTTGAGAGGTAGGCTCTGAATCCTACATGGTGCCAGAAGTGGGATATGGCAAGCTCTGATAGCACAACCGATTCCACACCCTGGAGGGGCATCGCTTTACGCCAGCCTGACAGCTTCGACTTTTCGAACGCGGAACTGTGGCCCTCCTGGCTATCGCAGTATGAAGACTACGCCTTTGCATCGGGTCTTTCCTCGGCACCTCAAGATGTTCAGGTACGTCTGCTGCTCTACTGCATGGGATCGGAGGCCCGACGCTTGCTGCAGTCCTTTTCGCTGTCCGCCGAGGCGCCATACAACGCCGTGGTACGGTGTTTCACCGAGCACTTCGTCCACCCCGTCAACGAAGTATACGAATCGCCGCGTTTCCATCGGCGGGTCCAACAAGCGGAGGAAACCGTAGATGCGTTCTACGCGGAGCTGATGCGTCTAGTAAAGCGCTGTAACTATGGCACCCCGGAGGTCGAGGAACGTCTTGTCAGGGATCGTTTTGTCGTCGGTCTTCGGGACTCTCAGCTGTCTGACCGTCTTGGACGTAACCCAAAGCTCACGCTCAAAGACGCGTGGGTACAAGCGCGCCAAGCCGAAGACGCCGACAAAAAAAAGGCAACCAAGGCAAGCACGGGTCAATCTGAAACTCCAGGAGGTCAAGGTGTCAATCTTGACGCGACCAAGCTCGCAGGTCGTCTCAAGCGGCGCGGCACTAAGCCTAACGCCACCAACGCTGCTCACGACCAGTCGTCTCGCGTCTCTACGGGCAGGCCTGGTTCTTGTTTATTCTGCGGACGTTCACCTCATCCTCGTGAGGACTGTCCCGCACGCAAATCGAAGTGTAACTTTTGCCGTAAGCAAGGCCACTTCGCAGAGGTCTGTCTCTCCCGCATGAAAAAGCAAGCCAAAGTAGGCACTCTACAGCTTTCTGTAGTCGACGCCGGAGAGATGGCTAAGTACATTGACGTCACCGTGAACAACTATACAGCGTCCTTCAAAGTGGACTCGGGAGCCGAGGTGACGGCTGTTCCAGATGATTTCCCTCGGATTCCCAAGCGCTTGTCAAAGGTGGAAAACGCCATTCATGGACCGGGCAACCACCCGCTTAAAGTGCTGGGTTCTTTCTCATCGACGCTGTGGTGGAACGGCAGATCTTCCAAGCAGCAGGTGTATGTCATCGAGTCTCTCGGTACTCCTTTGCTGGGCTTCTCTGCCATACAGCACCTTCAGGTCATCAAGTTCCTCGATTCTGCAGCCAAGCCTGCAGTCAACCCAGGCTTCACTGAGCTCTTCACAGGTCTGGGTACGCTACCCGACGAGTACACGATCCGGCCAGAATCCAAAGCCACTCCTTTCTCTTTGAGTGTACCTCGTCGTATACCCATTCCCTTACGAGAGGTCGTGAGGACGGAACTGGAGAAGCTCGAGCGACAGGGCGTCATTCGTCGGGTTGAAGGCCCCACCCCATGGTGTGCAGGAATAGTCGTCGTTCCGAAGGCTTCTGGTGGTCACCGTCTCTGCGTTGACCTTACGAAGCTCAACAAGGTCGTCCTTCGAGAACGGCACATGCTCCCTACGGTGGACCAAGTTCTCGGACTTCTGGGAGAAGCGACTGTTTACTCCAAGTTGGACGCAAATTCCGGATTTCACCAGGTGAAACTTGCCAAGGAAAGTCAGGAGTACACCACTTTCATTACTCCCTTTGGCCGCTTCTGCTTCTGTTTGACGACATTCTTGTCTTTGGACGGACGCGCGAAGAACATGACGCGCGGCTCAACGAGGTACTTTCCCGACTATCGAAGGCTGGCATCACTCCCAACAAAGACAAGTGCGTGTTCGGAGTGTCCGAAGTCAGCTTCCTTGGAGTCGTCGTATCAGCAGAAGGTGTGAAGCCGGATCCTAGCAAGATTCAGGCTGTCCAGGCAATGGAAAGGCCTGAGGATGTTGCAGGGGTCCGAAGGCTACTTGGCATGGTAAACCATGTTGCGCGTTTCGTGCCGCACATCTCCGAAGTCACCGCTCCTCTCCGAGCACTTTTGTCGAAGAGCAACGTATGGGCCTGGGGTCCTGAGCAGGCGGCTGCATTCCTACGGGTGAAGAACTTCTTGAGTTCAGACTGCTGTCTCGCCAAGTACAACCCAGTGTACCCCACAACAGTTTCGGCAGATGCCAGCTCCTTCGGTATCGGTGCCGTACTCCTTCAAGACCAACCTTCGGGAGAAAGGAGGGCGGTGGCCTTCGCATCTAGGGCCATGACCCCGACAGAGATGCACTATAGCCAAACAGAGAAGGAGGCTCTGGCCACGGTGTGGGCTGTACGACGTTTTGACGAGTTCGTACGTGGTTTGCAGCTCAGTGTGGAGACCGACCATATGCCCCTGGTATCTCTCTTCAGCAAGATGGAGTTAGACATGTTGCCTCCTCGCATCCAACGCCTTCGTTTAAAGCTGATGCAGTACCAATTTCGCATGCTGTATGTGCCGGGAAAACTACTGGCAACAGCGGACACACTCTCCAGAGCTCCCCAGAGAATGGGGTCTGAAGACAAGGGCAAGGACTCCCTTGACACATTTGCAATTGCAGCACTGGAAGACACGTCTGTTGACCTTCCACTCCTCCCCGAGGAAGTCCAAGCTGCGCAACAGTCTGACGGAGAGTGCTGTGCACTCAAACGCTATTGCGAGGTTGGATGGCCGACGAAGCACAAGCTGCCCGTCAATTTGTCCAAGTATTGGTCTGTCCGAGGCGAGCTGTCGCTGTGCAAAGGAATTCTCCTCAAGGGCCCGAGGCTCCTCATACCGGCCGGCTTAAGACAGGCAATACTGAGGCTCATACATGAAGGTCACCAAGGAGTTGTCAAGTGCAAGGCTCGTGCTCGTGACTCTGTCTGGTGGCCAGGCATCAATGCACAGATCACTTCCCTGGTGAGCGGCTGTGAGCAATGTGCCAAGACAAGAGTGCAGCCGGCAGAACCTTTCATATCGTCCAGCTTTCCTACTCGCCCATGGGACGTCGTCGGTGCCGACCTGTTTCATTGGAAGAAGCAGGACTTCATCGTTATTGTGGACTATCACTCGAGGTACCCGGAAGTCTTGACGTTAAGCAGCACTTCGAGTGGAGCTACGATCGCGGCAATGAAGTCAGCCTTCGCTCGGCATGGTATCCCGCGATCTGTAAGAACGGATAACGGCCCGCAGTCTGCATCGGGGGATTTTGCGAAGTTTGCAAAAGATTACGGCTTCCAGCACCAAACAAGTAGCCCCAGATTCCCGCAATCTAACGGCGAAGCGGAGCGAGCTGTCCGCACCATCAAGGAACTCTTAACCAAAGCTGAGGATCCATACTTGGCACTGTTGAGCTACCGAGACACCCCCGGTGTTTCTGGAGACAGCCCCGCACAACTTCTGTTCGGGCGTCGGTTGAGGACACGGCTTCCTAGGACTCAAGATGAAAGTCTTCCGCGGCCACCATCGCCCGCTCGCGTGGCAAGGAGGAATGAGTTGTATAAACGGAAACAAGCTCAGGCCTTCAACCAGCGGCATGCTGCCCGCGAGCTGCCTCCTCTTCGTCCTGGAGAAAGAGTGTGGGTACAGTCGGAACAGTGTCCGGCCACCGTGCTCAGCCCAGGACAGCGTCCCCGCAGCTATCTGGTGGAAGCTGACCACAGCGGAGCGGTCCTTCAGCGCAACCGCAGGGGACTGGTTCCTTTTGCAACCCCAAGGCCGCCGGTTGAACCACCCGCAGCTGACGGTGTGCCGCCAAGCCCAATAGCGGCTCAGCAGAACATTAGTAGTGACCCAAGAGGGCCGCCTGTGTCGACAAGTCCCTATCGGACTCGCAGCGGACGAGCCGTGACCCGCCCCAGGCGTTTAGACTTGTAGCGGCGGACAGTTTGAAAACGTTGCAGTTGATGGGGTTATTGCGAACAATAAGTGGGTGCGTTTCGCCGCAAGAACTATTTAGCGAAAACGCAGCCTCTAAGAAGGGGAGATGTAGTGGTCGCTATTTGTCCAGCTAGTGGCGCCCTCTTAGTGTAGAGGGGCGTGCGTGTTCTTTAGAAGAAGTAAAGGGGGAGCTCTTCACGAGCAGCCGTCGGTGTCGGATGTCTTTTACTGAGCTCCGCCTCACAGGGTTTGAGAGGTAGGCTCTGAATCCTACAGTTTGTCCGGAGCTGAAAGCACAACTTCGACTTGAAACTTCGCAGCTGTTCTCTTCAAGTTGTGGGACAAGCGATGTATATATGGCAGAACAGTCGGTCGGTGTTTCTTTCGTTTTTCAGTGTCACGTTTTTTATTTGAGGTCATCAAGGATTCGGCGACGTCATATTAGCGGCGAGATGTTTTGGTGGCGCCCTCCTATGCTTCCCCCTTGTTACGTCATTACCTTGCTAACAACAAGTTCGATGGTGTTCGTAAATAGCACGGTGGAAGCTTGAAATCATTGAGCTCTTAAAGCAACACTGCCAACACCGTCAAAATTAAAGTTCTTTCATTCCTCTTATTTCCGTCGATGATAAATCCCCTTTCCTACGTCATAGTCAGCGTTCGGCCAATCGTGGAAGGCCGACCACAGCGACGCTTTCGGTCGCGCACGGGGCTAATAGACGATTGCAAGCTGGGCGACTGGCCGCCGCCATGTCTCTGCTCGAGCAGGCACGCCCGTGCGATTACGAGCTTGCCAAAGCTACGTTCACCCGCGCGTTGCACGCGCTTGCATGCATGGGGCACCACTTGTGGCGCCATGCTTGCAATTGTCTATATTATGGAATTCGGATATCCCGACGCTTTCAGTCTTTGCACTTGAGCGTTGAAGCTTTCCCCCGCTGAGTGCATGCAAGATTTTTTAAGAGCTGTATTCAGGCAATTTTTTGCGATTCCTCTTTTTATAATTTTGGAGTGAGCCGAATCATACTGTAAAAGACCTTTCTTCGATCGAGGGGAATACATCCAGCAAGCGTGGCTGTCGGAGAACACCAGTCTTAGATCTAAAAAGTGGAGTACGGAGTTCACTGGTGACTCTTGGGTGAACTTGATACCTTGGCCATTTTCTGAAAAGTTAGATTGGATGATGTTGAATATTTGCGTCTCATTCTCACTTGGGCGATGTTGAAGGAGAACGAGGTAATCATCAACATATCGAAAAATATGAGACACATGGCTGTTAGAAAGTGTACTGTCTATTGCCCGATCACATTGGGACAAGTGATCGGCTACAGTCGTCACATTTGGCTACAGTCGTCACATTTGAAGGTAATTATTTCCTAAAAAAAAAAAGGTATATGTATAGGTTCCTGTGTGGCACCTATACTATGTGATATTTACTTGTCCCAATGTGATCGGGCAATAGACAGTACACTTTCTAACAGCCATGTGTCTCATATTTTTCGATATGTTGATGATTACCTCGTTCTCCTTCAACATCGCCCAAGTGAGAATGAGACGCAAATATTCAACATCATTCAATCTAACTTTTTAGAAAATGGCCAAGGTATCAAGTTCACCCAAGAGTCACCAGTGAACTCCGTACTCCACTTTTTAGATCTAAGACTGGTGTTCTCCGACAACCACGCTTGCTGGATGTATTCCCCTCGATCGAAGAAAGGTCTTTTGCAGTATAATTCGGCTCACTCCAAAATTATAAAAAGAGGAATCGCAAAAAATTGCCTGAATACAGCTCTTAAAAAATCTTGCATGCACTCAGCGGGCGAAAGCTTCAATGCTCAAGTGCAAAGACTGAAAGCGTCGGGATATCTGAATTCCATAATATATGACGTCGCCGAATCCTTGATGACCTCAAATAAAAAACGTGACACTGAAAAACGAAAGAAACACCGACCGACTGTTCTGCCATATATACATCGCTTGTCCCACAACTTGAAGAGAACAGCTGCAAAGTTTCAAGTCAAAGTTGTGCTTTCGGCTCCGGACAAACTAAAAAGGCTCTGCCCTAAGATCAATTGCCAACAGCTTCAACAGGCAGAGTGCAGTGTAAAACATCGACTCAAGTATGTGGAATGTCGAAGTGGAGTAGTATATCAAATGCCGTTTACATGCGGCAAAGTGTATGTCGGTCAGTCGGGGCGATGCATTAATACCAGATTAAGAGAACATGCCCAAACGTTAAAATCAGCACCATCGGGACATCTTGCGATGCATGTCAGAGACTGCAAATGCTCACCAACATTCAACCACACCAAAGTTCTAAAGCGGTTCCGTGACAAAAACACCAGAGAACTGTACGAGGCTCAAGTCATCCTCACCAGTGGCGATAAGTAGAGTGCCTTCATACACACGCGCGCGTTTGCTTGAGTGGTGACATCTCAGCCATTTTACCGCCCAATCGTTTTTTTATGCATTTTGAAGTGCGCGCAATCCGGTGTCACTCAGCTCGAGCGCGTAGCTTTGGCTAATGCAAAGACGCCATTTTACCGCTCAAGTCACGCACCGAGTGCGCGAGAGCGTCACGCGCTGGGCATTCAGGGCAACAATGGATGTCTTCACCCTCAGACAGACAGACATGCAGGCACCCTAGCGATAAGTGCATAAGCGCGCCATCAGTGACCCTAACACAAAAAGAACTTCAGTTCCTTCGGTGTTTCCCCTGAAGACCTGAAACACAGAGAGAACTTCAGTTCTAGCGGTGTTTTATCTGAAGACGTTTTAGCCGTTTGCTCAGCGTAATTTTTTTCTCTTCTATTTCATGTTTTTCTTTTTCTTTCGCTTTTTGTAGTATAGAGTTTTTTGGGTTTTTTTACGTGACAAGTACTTTGCCTTTGGCTGAAGTTAAAATAATTTTTATTTCAATTTATAATACTAAATGTGTTCTTTTTAGCAGCAGTGACTTTAATTTCATCTTTCTTTTCCTCCTTTTCTTTTTTCACTTTCACCTTGTCGTTCTCAAGATGCTCTATTAAATTTGACAGTTGTAAGTAAGCGCTCTGTCCTGTCCCCTCCTTCTCTTCTCAGTCTTTTGCGCTTTCAAATTCTCCGTCTATATGTTCAACCAACTAGCCCCCCAATTAATTCTGATGGATGAAACGGCTCATCTGTAATCGAACAATACAGTTCGCACACTGAATTCGATATCAGACGATCACTATTTTCTTCCATCGGATGTCATTTCTTTCCTGGGAAGCGAATATTCCAACTCCCTGAAATGTTTTCACTTAAACACTCGATCAGCGCGGAATAAGTCAGAAGAGATTGAATTCTTTTTTCAGCAATTTAGCTTCAACTACGATGTAATTACGCTTTCCGAAACGCGGTTCGCTGATGCTGCTGACGTTATTAAATTGCCAATGTATAATACCTACTTTTTAAATCGTACCGTATGTCGCGGAGGGGGAGTGACGTTGTTGTTAAGGGAGACCTTTTGCGGTGAGCTGCTTACTGATTACAGTTGCGTTCACGAATATTTCGAGATGTTGTCCTTACTGATCGATAAAAAAGTTATCTGGGTTTGTTACCGTCCGCCGGCCGGTAACCTTTCTTCTTTTTTTACGTATCTAGAATCTTTTTTCGAGTTTGCAAATTATAATTAATACTACGTAATCTTTGGGGGGAGATTTTAATATAAATACGCTACTTGAAACGCCAGATAAAAGACAGATGGACGCGTTGATTAAAGCAAGCGGTTTTATATATACGATATCTTCGGCTACTAGGATTACTGTTGAATCTTCGACATTACTTGACCTGTTCGTTACGAACTTTCCTGAGTCACAGATTAAATCTGGCAGTGTAGTAACTGATATAAGCGACCACTTGGGTATATTTCTCTGTGTAAAGACAAATATAAGTAAAAAAGTCAATCAGTCGGTGCAGTTTCAGGATATAACTCCAGATGGCCTGGATAAATTTAGACGAGAAGTTTCTTTAGTATACTGGAATTATGTGCTTCAAGAGACTGATGCAGATAATGCATATAACATGTTCTTGACTAAATTACAAGAGCTCTATACAAGATGTTTTCCATATAAATCAAGAACTTCTAGAAAGATTCGTAAGCCATGGGTAACAAAAGAGATAGTCGATAAAATACGTACAAAAAATATGCTATATCAAAAATTTGTTAAAACAAGAGAGACCGAAAAACTTTAAAGTTTTAAACGTTATCGAAACCAATTAAACAAAGAAATTCGATACTCCCGGGAACGATATTTTGCTGATATTTTTTTAGCATGTCATAACAGAAGTGATATCCTATGGAAAAAACTAAACTCAGTTCTAAGTCGTCCATATACTCCAAACCATATAGAAAAGATAAGCTACAATGGTAACGATGTGACAGGCCAAGCGTTAGCAAATCTATTCAATAAGTACTTCGTTAGTTTAAGCAAAGAAAGGCCTGAGTTAGATGTTTCCAAGCTTATAAGTTCTCGAAACTGCGCGTCCATGTCTCTTAGCCCTGTTACAGACACGGATGTAGTAAACGTATTTAATGCAATGAAAAATAGTAAAAGTTGTGACTGTGATGGTTTGTAAATAAAGCCTGTTAAATACATAATTGACACTATATGCCTTTGCTTGACGCATATATTTATCCTTTGCCTTTTAAACGGCGTGTTTCCCAAGCGGATGCAATTGGCGGAAGTTGCAGTTTTATATAAGAAAGGTAATAAAAATGAATTGGGAAACTACCGACCCGTTTCAATTTTGTCAGTGTTCTCAAAGGGCCTCGAGAAACTTTTGTTAACTCAAATAACAGCGTTTGCAGATAATGATAGCTTGATCAGCACATCTCAATTTGGCTTCCGCAAACAAAGGTCAACTCAACTTGCTCTTCTTCAACAAAAAGAATATATTCTTAAAAATTTCGAAAATAAAAAACTAAGGCTTGGCTTGTTCATTGACTTTACAAAGGCTTTTGACTATCTCGATCATGACTTGCTTATTAAGAAGTTAGAAATGTATCGATTTCGGGGTCAATCAGCAGCGCTTATTAATTCTTATTTTTTTATCGTAAACAATATGTACATATCAACGGTCATTCATCAGTAGTAAAATCAATTAGATCAGGCGTTCCTCAGGGAAGCATCCTTGGACCGTGTTTATTCAATCTTTATGTAAATGACGTCATAAATATATGCCAAACAGCGAAGTTCATAATTTATGCTGACGACACCACTTTATTGTTTACTGGTGATACCGCCACCGAACTCATAGATAACGCAAATGATGCACTAAGGCAACTAGAGAGATGGAGCAAAAGTAACGCTTTAAAAGTGAACGTAAATAAAACTAAGGCAATTTTATTCCGCCCAAGGAATAGAGTTGTAGTAGATATAACCAATGCAATTTTCTTGAACTCCACTAAAATAGAATTAGTTTCAGCATTTAAAATCTTAGGTATATCTTTAACGGAGACTATGTCATGGGATGATCATATTAATTTTGTTATAACCAAATTATCCAGCGTTGCTGGCTTAATATACCGCAATAAGCATATCTTCCCACGTAGAATAAACCTGTTACTATATAATTCTTTATTTTATTCCCACATAAACTATGGCCATTTAATATGGGGTACAACCACACTTACCAATTTTCAAAAGGTATTCGTACTGCAAAAAAAGATATTAAGAAGTATTTGCAATGTTTCACTGGAATACCCGGCAGATTTGCTTTTTAATGAACTTGGTGTAATGAAAATTTTTGATTTGTATAGATATCGCCTATGCTTAAAATATAAAATTGAACAAAATATGCACATACAATATCTTAAAGAATTATCAAATCTAAAAAGAAGAGAATACCGTTATCAAACACGTATAATGTTACCCTGGCAAGTGCCTTTCTCTAGAACAGATTACGGTCGTCAAACCATAGCTCACACACTTCCAACAATTCTGAATCAGATTTCTACAAATCACATGGAACTTGATAACCTATCAGTGGGCGGTCTGCGGGAAATGATACTCTCTAGCCGGAACGACCATGACTGAAAGATGCTTTTGAATGTTTTATTGTTTTTGAATGTTTTGTTGTATTTCTTATACGAGAGTGTTTTTTCTTTTGGGTGTATTTCATGTGTTTGCGTTCGAAAACACTGCGGCAGTGTCCTCTTATAGAGCTCGACTTGGTTTCTAATATACGTGTAAATGATTGTTCCGTGTAAAAATGTTGATTTTTTTTTTCTTTTCTTTTCTCATCTTTTTTTTTCGCTGTTCTGCCGCTGCTGATGTCGTGGGGGCTTGGGACCAGTCAAGCTGTGCTAACAGCTTCTTTTCCAAGCCGCCCTCCAACCTGTACTTTGTTGGAAAATAAACTCCTATTATTATTATTATTCTTATTATTATTATTATTGATTGATTGATTGATTGATTGATTGATTGATTGATTGATTGATTGATTGATTGATTGATTGATTGACTGATCGATCGATCGATCGATCCCTGCCCCTGCCCGTTTCGATCTGCATGAGCGTCGTACCGGCGTGCGGTCGTGTATCACTACTGCGTGGTGCAGGTTGACGACCCCAGGCTAGCGGTTGTACCGCACTGGCTAAATTGCTCATCTACAGCTGCGACACCAGACGCCCACTGAGGCAGACTAACTTCCGGCTGTATAAACATACACACAACAATTTTGTTTTATTTATTCATTGATTTATTGATTTTTTTATGGGAAAAGAACTTCTCTAAGGCCAAAATGCGCCAAGAGCATAAACTATTGTGGAAGCAAGGTATTGGAAGAAGAGCTGTGTGATAAAACTATGTGTATGGAATTGCATCGGTGTACAAAAGAAGGACATGAGTTCAGATCCTAAAATTAAAATCACAGTAGGTGTATAAAACCGATATCATTATGAAAAATAAACACAAATGTATGTGGAATCAGCGGCTCATCGCCAAGTGAAGTGATTAAGTGAAGCGGAGTACGTTCTTTATATATTTGCAAAACAATCTTAAAGCGTTTTTTGTTATTTTTATAGCTTAAGAAAACTATACAATTTTTTTTTTGAGCGACAGCTTGCGATTAAACAGACTTTGACGTGAGCTGTTTTGATTGCCTTGCTGTACGCACGTACAGCAACGCAATCGAAATGTTTATGGCTCAGAAATATGGCTCAGGGTCACTGTTTCAAAGAGCGAAACCCACCTTTAATATAACATCGTCAAACAAGCAAAGGTTATAATGACGATATTTATTTACACTCAGAAAGAAGGGCTGGTAACAGCAGAAAACCGAAGGTTCATTTTAGAGACCTGTAACACCCAACAGGTTACATAAGAGACTGGACGTTGCCAGAGATGAGCGCATCAGTCGGCGTAGGGTTCAGCCAGTGGCCCTCTCTTACTTGATGAGAAGATGTGCAACATGGCTCGCTTGCGTCGACGTGGCGGACGGCAAGTGGTTGCCTTCAGACAGAATTATCTTGGGTCCAGACCGACGGGACGTTCACAGTTAGCTCCGTTGCCTCCTCTACTGTAAGCGACTTAAATTTTATGAGCTCAATATTTGGCGAGCATCTCAAGGTGCCAGTTTCAGAATTTTGTCACCGGCAGAAAATGTTTATGGTCCGTGGTGTAGTCGTTACCGTGGCGTAAAATATTCATAAGACAAATTGTTCGTGATTATTTTTAAATTTCGAAATTAGCGAAACGTAAGCCTTTACGAAAACGAAGTTTTTACTCTATACTTTTTTTCATGTAACTTTGCAGACGAAAGCAACGTTGTTTCCTGCAACTCAATGCGAGCTTCCAGAGTCAACCCAAAGCTCCAGGCAGAGGTATGCCGCTGTTCTTTATTAGGGGTAACCGATTTACAGACAATTTTAGAACAAGCACTTCATATGATCGGAGCACCGATATTTCCTCCAATATTTCCTCGCACGTATATAGAGATGCGATAACAGAGAGCACCATGCAGACCCCAGAACATAAACTATACATTTCTTCAGCAGCTCTAGAAGAGGAAACAGGGCCTTTTCAACCCCAAAAAAAAGCGAGTTGATGCCCAACAGCTGTCTCTGCTTAAACAAAGAACTCAAACGCTGGCAAGAATGGCGAAGAGTATGGAGGCACCTGCACCAGACAATTGTGCATCATTTTGGGCCCGTTGTTGCGATTATTTGCGGTACATGCCGTTAGTGGCCAGAGCTAAATGCCAGGTTGAAGTTCTCACTCAGATGTCATCGCATCTAGACAAGTTGCGAAATACCGTAATAAAACGTTCACACTCTACCCTTTGTTTCTCTTAGATAAACCCCGGCAAACTCGTGCAAGATAAAAAAGGTATATAAATAGCTATAGTTCGACTTCAAATAGTAACTTAGTACAGAAGTGAATACTCAACTAAAAAAAGTATTGAAGTACGAGTAGTTAATAGGAACGTTTGAATCTACACGTAGGATACCGAGGGACTCAAAACGCATTCAAGATAGAGTAACTTGAGAGTAGGTTTCGTAATTGTCCGAGCTTGATTACCTATCGCCGACAACTACTCATTTAGAAAAACACTAACGGAATGTACAAAAAATAACCAACGTATATCATTTTTTAAGCACAAAGAAAGTGTTGATGAGGGAAGCACATACAACAGTTTTGGCACAAGCCTGTTATTATGTGGCGCTTTTCCGAAGCCCGCGGATGTCCACGCAGCCTGCACGTTCTGGCACGGCACTGCACCATCTCCGCTGAAATATACACTCAACCGCTCCCTTGCAGCTGTTGCGAGCGCTCCCGGTCGAGCATTGGACGCTTTTAAGTCAAACTAAGCCTTTGAGTTTGCGCTGCCTTTGTATTGTCTGGATGTGCTCCGACGGCTGACCTCTAAGCCGGTTGTAGAGCACGCATGCTGCTTGCACCATTGTTTTTACTCGGTCAGGTTTTGCATGCACTGTAGTCAAAAGAAACCTGTGAACTAAATTGCCAAAAACATTTTCAGTCACACGACGAGCCCTAGAGAGCTTGGAAAACAAACAAAAACCGTGGAGAATTATTTGCATCTCAGTAATCCTGTCTTAAAAACTCAAGAATAAAAGGTGACATCAGAGAGACGATTACCGGTAGTTGAAAATTCTTTGCTGCGCTGAAAGTTTGTCCTCACCATGTGGTTTCATTAGGTTTGCAGGGGGACGGGAAGCGTCATCCCCAACAACCACTGGTGGCAGCCGCAGGCCGGACAAGGTTCCAATGCTCACCGAGTCCAGTAGGTTGGCTCTCTTACTTGAAATGGCTTTTTGCAGTGAAGCCGCGTCGACTAAAGCAAAAATAATAGAAAGGGTTAGTTAAATATAACGATCCCGAATTTGAATGTTTTTTTTTTATATATAGCCACGTGCTTGCCGTCAATTCCACCCACGCAATTAGGAAATTGCCACTGGTCGTGACAACGCTCCGACTGCTGCAACCATTGAAGCTCCGAATTCGTCGTCGGAAGCATCTCTGATTCGAGCTCCCCATAAATCGCTCGGCAGGTGTTCGTGGCAATCCCGCTACGGAACTCTGCTCGAGCTGAAGACTCAGGGAGTGCTGCGACTCTCCTGAAAAATAAATGAAATACCAAATTAGAAAAATAAGGAATTGAGGACTACCACACAAAGTGCTGCGACTAATTGTGGTTTGCTGTTGAGGTGTTGAAGCTCGTGCGCTGAAGGAGAAATCTAATTTTGAGGAATGATTTGAGGATGAGAGGTCTTATAAGATGTGGTGTATCATAGTCCGGGTCCTGCGCCATTTGGTGGTCTCTTCTCGGCGGTTTTAAGGACCCTGTGGGGGCGTATTCGCGGCATTTAGCTGGCACTTTATCCGCCGAAGGCAAAAGGAACGAGGTCGAACCACACGCGAAAACTTCCGAATATGCTGTCTGGCTTGCTTCTGGCGAAGCGCTTCTCTCGGCGGCGAGAATCCCTCGCGAACCAGTCCACCTCGCCACCGCGTTTTCCAACGAGTTTTGCCTCTGGCGTTAAAAATGCCCCGGTAATTCTGGTGGCTCCTCAAGAGTAAATGCACCATTAGAAGATGGGTGAGCACCACAAACAACGGCGCCGAGCCCCCGGCGTTCATCGCGAGAACGGTAGCGGGAAGAGAGAGTGAGAAAGAAAGGAGTGGGGAAGCGAAATCGCGTCTCGCCATAAATCACGTGGTTGTGCAGTGGTTACGGCGATGGAGGCAGAGCGTAGGAGCGGCGAGCGGGCACCGATCACGTAGGTTTCAGCACATTTACGCCACCGTGTTTCGCCAAAACGGGGCACTACCAGCGCTCTGTAATGCGTCCCTTCTAGTTCAACAGCAGTGTAATTACATTACTTAGGTCTACCGCAGAAACTCATGTTATTACTGCCATCGCTGTCACACAACGCTAGAGAGACTGCGATAGACATGACCAATAGGCGGTACTCACTGAACGCCATATTGGACAGCGTTGCCTTCAGCACAAGTTCAGAAAGAGCTGCCCCTGTTTGCCTGCCAATATGAACAATCTTCACGGTGTGAGACACAGGTCGCAAAAACATTGTGGAAGCTTGCTCCCAGCACGTGCTCAGCAGCACTGTGCTCGGCTATATGACCGTCAGTATATACCACCTTATCAGACACGAGAAAAGGGAATGAAGGCTCGTTCACACAGACCCGTTTCCTTACGTTACGTTGTGACGGAGTGTATTACCGACTCATTCGGTGCTGTGCGTGCGGGCACGTGTGTGTGGGTGGGTGTCCCATTGGTGGCGTTCGCGCCAGATTACGAAGAATCCTCGCCTCGCGGCTATGGGAAGTAAAGAGGACAAAGAGGAAGGACAGCAAAAAAGGGCGGTTAGCCATCGCAAGCCTTCGGACAGAGAACGTTGTGGCAGTTGTCTGTGTCGCTAACTCAAGCCGAGTTTAGATGAAGTTACATGTGCCGGAGCTAGCGCTGGGTACTGTCTCTCCTCAACGTCGGGCCCCGACGACGGTGTGTGTGCAGCTCCTAACCAGGGTCTTCACAATTGGTGGCAGCGGTGGGATTCTACGCTGAAGGTTTCGCGGGAAAGTAAACCCCCGCAATCGAGACAGTGCCCATGTCGTCTGAAGAAGCAAGTACGGCGGCCATCAACACGTAGCCGAAATCATGGCAAACTCGATCGGCGCCGGAGTGCTCGCGTTGGGCTCAAAGGTGCCCTCGCTTTCGGGTGAGGGCAGCGGCCCCAGTGTGGCAGACTTTCTTCAGGTGCTAAGCCAAGTTGCTCAGATGGGAGGTTGGAGTGATGAACAACAGATTGGCATCGCTAAATGCAAGATGATCGGAAGGGCCTACAACTTTGCCTGGTACGATGAAGAAATGAGAGCGGTGAAGAAATATCCCGAGTTCAGGGATCTAATGCTCAGAAGATTTGACAATGAACCGGAAAGTCTGAGGCTTGAGAAGTTCATGGCTGCCAAGCAAGAGACTAAAGAGGACGTCCGAGAATTCGCAAGTCGACTGCGGGCGCCGGGTGCGAAGACTATCCCGAAGTTCGAAGGGGCCGGCGCGGCTGAATCACAAGCAGCTGTAGATAGTGTGCTGCAGAGACAGCTTCTCTCCTTGTACATAAATGGACTGCGAGATCCTGTCAGACGCTACGTGTTATCAAAGGGTCCAACTAGCTTTGCCGACGCCGTGGAGGCTGCCGCTGCAGAAGAGCGCAACGAGAAGTTAGTTGCACCCGGGGCTGCATTACGTGCGGTCGATGCGCGCGAGGAAAAGAATGAGACGGACTTACTCTCTCAGCGCCTCGACAGGCTTGAGAAGATGTTTGCTGACAACATCGCTCTTCAGCGGGCGCTGATGGAGAGGGGTCTCCCTCGGAATACGTCAGTGCGTCTCCCAATGCGTTGCTGGTACTCTAACCTGGTCGGCCATAGAATAAGAGAGTGCAGAAGTAGAATCGAGAATGAAAGGGGTTCACTCTCGAACTCCGCACAACAAGGGGTACAGCAGCCCCACAGCAACGAAGGAAGAGGAAAGGCCGCTTCGGGAGGGTCCCACGGGCAGGGAAACTAACAGGTCCCCTTCCGAGCGACACCGGCGGAGGGGGAGAAATAAACGTGGCCATTAAGTTGTGCGGGGAGAGCAGACCGGTAGTGGCGGAAAATATTGGAAAAATGGAGCTACGTTTTCTGGTGGACACCGGGTCGAAGGTCAGTCTCCTTAAAGAGTCCGTCTTCAGAGAACTGAGTCAGAGTGGTCGGACGTTCAACAAGCACCTCGGGGGCACGCGCACGCGGTTGACAGACATAACAGGAGAAGAGCTGGAGACCCGTGGTTGCTATATCATACCACTTAGGATAGGGAAGACCTCGTTCTGCCATCCGTTTTTTATCTGCAACGACAGTGCGATGATCCCCGTGTCCGGAATCCTGGGGCAGAATGTTGGGCGCGCCCACGGCTTGGGCCTGCTGACCACGAAGGGGGTGGTTGTGCTCGACGGGGAAGAGGTTCCGATCTTGAACTGGTCACCATCGCAACCTGTGAGGGGTGTATGCTCTGCTGAGACACCTGTCATGTTGGCGTCGGAGTGCGTCATTCCACCAAGGACAGAAATTATCGTGGCTGGTAAGCTCCGGGGCAACCCGCCCCGCGGCGCACTGGGTGTAGTGGAGATGGTAGAGATGGAGCCTCATGGGCTTCTGGGGGTTGATGCTCTGGCGCGTGTAGATGAAAGGGGACGTTTGCCGGTCAGGATAGCAAACCTTACGTTGTCTGAAACGCGCCTGCCCAAGAACAAGCGGGTTGGAGTCTTCGTTGACGTAGAATCTTATCCACAACTTGAGGTGATGATACTGAGTTGCGACACGGTCGACGGCATGTCGGAGGCGGCTTTCTTGGGAATGTTCGAGCTGTCCCACGTCCACCCCGGGGAGAGAAGAAGGATCGCTCAGCTCCTGTGGAAGTACCGGGCGGCATTTGCCTTCACGAAGCCGGACCTCGGTCACTGCAGCACAATCCAACACAGAATCAACACGTCGGACGCTGCACCCGTATACCGCCGAGCGTATCGGATACCATTCGCTAAGAGAGACGGGATGGAGCAACAGGTCCAGGCCTTGTTGGACAAGGGTATCATAGAACACTCCGTTTCTCCCTGGGGTGCACCCGCTCTCCTGGTTCAGAAGCCCGACGGGTCGTTCAGGTTTGTGGTCGATTATCGCGAACTAAACAAGGTGACAAGAATCGACCCATACCCCCTCCCAAATATTCAGGAGACCATTGCTCAGCTGGGCACTGCTAAGTACTTCACCGTGGTTGACATGGCCTCAGGGTTCTGGCAAATAGAAATGGACGAGAGTGACCGAAGAAAGACGGCCTTCAATACGCCGTCTGGACACTATCAGTAGCGACGGATGCCCATGGGGCTGGTTAACAGCTCGGCGGTATGGCAGCGCACAGCCGACGTAATCCTTGCAGGTATTTTGGGGAAGTCGTGCCATGTGTACTTAGATGATGTGATTATATACAGCCATGACTTTGACCAGCACCTAGCGGATGTGGAGTCTGTGCTGATGCGGCTCCGGGCAGCGGGTCTGAAGTTGGGACCCTCCAAGTGTCAGTTCTTGACGGAGGAGGTGAAGTACTTGGGACATATCCTTTCGAGGCAGGGTGTTAGGCCTGATTCTGACAAGCTGAGCTGTGTCCGTAATTTCCCAACCCCTCGGAATGCGAAGGAAGTACGAGAGTTTTTGGGATTGCTTGGATATTAGCGCAGGCATGTGAAAAACTTCGCGGAAAACGCCAGGCCCATGACGCGGCTTACCTCGCCAAAGGTAGACTGTGTGGGACGAGGAAGCACAGACGGCTTTTGAAAAAATGAAGGATGCTCTGACCAGTGCCCCCCTTTTGAGATTCCCGGACTTCTCGAGGGATTTCATCGTTATGACGGACGTATCTGGCCAAGGCTTGGGCGCAGTGCTGGCCCAGGTTTTTGATGGACAGGAGCATCCGATCGCATTTGCGAGCCGCCGGCTGAACGAAGCTAAGAAGCGCTATGGTGCCACTGAACAAGAGTGTCTGGGCGTAGTGGGGGCTGTGCGCCACTTTCGATGCTATCTATTCGGACGGCATTTTCGGGTTATTACGGATTGCAACGCCCTCAAATGGCTGATGTCCGTCCGTGACCCAAACTAGCGCCTTGCGAGGTGGAAGTTGCGGCTTCAAGAACATAGCTTCGAAATCGTGCATCGTGCGGGGAAGTTGAACCAGAACGCAGACGCGCTGAGTCGGGCGGTCGTTCGCGGCGTGGCGGACTTCAAACCAATGCTGGACCTAGAGCGTTTTCGACAAGAACAGAGGAACGACGATGAGCGGATGAGCTTGATTAAAGAATGTGAGAGCGCTCTGGGTCGGCACAGCGAGTACTATTTAGACGACGAAGGTCTACTTTGCCGACGAGAGGGAGACAGGCGGACGACACCGGAGACATCACGCGGCCACGTCGTCGTTCCGGTTTCACTTCGCGATGAGCTGCTGAGAACAACGCACGATGCTCCTTACGCCGGACATCTGGGGGCACGGAAGACGACGGAGAGGCTTTCTCGCGACTACTACTGGCCGCACATGAAGCAGGACGTCAAAGTTCATTGCGATCGCTGCGGCTCCTGCTCTCTGCGGAAAACTCCTAAGGGCCGCAAGCCTGCGCCTCTACAAATATTCGAGGAAATCTCAAAGCCCTTCCAACGGACGTCGATGGACATCATGGGACCCCTGCCCCTATCAACCCAGGGAAATCGCTACCTGCTCGTTTTCGTTGAACACCTCACCCGGTACGCCGAGGTGATTCCCATGCCCGACCAACGGGCGGAGACCGTGGCCCGCCTTTTCGTCGAGCGCGTTGTAATGCGCCACGGGACGCCTCAGCAACTTTTAACAGATCGTGGTGCAAACTTCACCTCAAAGCTCCTGCGAGATGTATGTAATCTCCTGGGATTCCAGAAGATTCTTACAACGCCTTATCACCCCCAGTGTGATGGAGCGGTGGAGCGCCTCAATCAGACTATAAGCGGAATGCTGGGTCACTATGTGGCCCGTGACCAACGGGATTGGGACGTATGGGTGCCTTACATCACCTTCGCGTACAACTCGGCAACCCACGAGAGTACTAAACAGAGCCCCTTTTTCCTTCTTCATGGCCGCCATCCCGAGATGCCATCAGCCCTTTACCAGTCGCCGACGGGAAGTTACGGCACTCTAGATAACTACAGAGATGAACTGCTTCAGCGACTCTCATCCGCCCACGAGTCTGCACGCCTGATGCTGGATGACTCTGCCGAAACAAGGAAACACCTATTCGATAGGGACGCCGCAACTTCGAGCTTGGCCGTGGGTGACGTCGTGTGTATCAACGACTTGGCCGGCGTCCGTGGGCTCGCCAGAAAATTGCAGCCTAAATGGCGCGGTCAGCTTCGGGTCGTAGAAAAACTGTCGGATGTCACCTTCCGAGTAAAAGACACTCGAACAGGGGAGAAAAAAATAGTTCATGCTAATCGCCTTAAGCGATATGGTGCCGGAAGCGGTGACCAGGGTGACATTGGGCCTCTTCGGGGGCCGGGCATGCCGAATGATGTTGGGACTCCTACTGCCATACCCGCCGTTCCAAAGCCCCACGGCCCGTGTCCAGCGGATGAGAAATGAGTGGATTCTGACGAGAAGAGATCAAACGATTTCATCATGCTGGCACTCTTGGAGGAGTTGTCTCACAGCTCGGCTGCTGCTCCTCCTAGAGCAAGCGAACCCGCGCGGGAACGCCGCTATGCTTTGAGAAAATACGGACCAGTTCATTGACCTTCGGGGACACACGTACGAGAAACCTGCGGGGCCCACCGGGTGGTCTGTAATCTGCGGGAACATCCTTAGTGAGCTGCTTATTGTTCTGGGTTCAATGTGTTGTCCCATTCGGTTCACTGTTCTTAGTGACCACGTGATGGTGTATTCTGTGCACTTTACCGAGTGTTTCTATAGGTATCCTATAGTGAGTTCATTACGGTCCGAAAATCAAGTGTCTTTATGAACCTGAACATGAACATCCTTTTAAGTTTTGTCAGATGAATTTTGTGTAAGAAAAAATTCCTTTTTTTTGTGTGGGCGAGTGTGACGGAGTGTATTACCGACTCATTCGGTGCTGTGCGTGCGGGCACGTGTGTGTGGGTGGGTGTCCCATTGGTGGCGTTCGCGCCAGATTACGAAGAATCCTCGCCGCGCGGCTATGGGAAAAAAGAGAGGACAAAGAGGAAGGACAGCAAAAAGGGAGGTTAGCCATCGCAAGCCTTCGGACGGAGAACGTTGTAGCAGTTGTCTGTGTCGCGAACTCAAGCCGAGTTTAGATAAAGTTATATGTGCCGGAGCTAGCGCTGGGTACTGTCTCTCCTCAACGTCGGGCTCCGACGACGGTGTGTGCGCAGCTCCTAACCAGAGTCTTCACAGCCTGCCCGCCCGCCGCCCCCATGTCCCGAAAATTTCCGCCGCTACTGATGGACCTGGAGCGAGGCTCTCATCTGTGACTGATGATTAGCGCGAAGATGGAGTGCTCTGCATGGGGGAAAAAGAGAAGAAAAACAGCCTCGCATAACACCATTGGCGCACAATTAGTAACAATGGTAAAAGCAAGTGATTTAGATACAATAACAAGCATTTTGAACGGAGGAAAGAATAATTTAGCCCTAACGAACAACAAAAGGAACTTACTTTGGAACGACCGTGCCACGATCTTGGCTGTTGAGCCGATTCGACGGAGTCCCACGTCTCACAGTCGCTTCCTTCTTTTTCAGACACATTTGAAAGTAAGGTGAACTCAACGCATCACGACTAATCGGTAAATTTACCTTGAGACAGAAATATGAAACACAGGCGGCGAACACGACCGGCGAAAAGTGCAAAACAAGGTTATAGATTAAATAGGATTGCATTCGTTGGCTATTATGGATGCCTAGCGACTTTGCGGAGGCTATGTTCGCGTATCTTCAACACGCTTGCAATGAAACGATCAGCAAAGCGCATTAAAAAAAACTAGTAGGAGACAGTAATAATAAATTATTGAGCATGTCAACATTGCCACAATATTAGAAATACGATCCTGAACAGGTAGCAAAACAATTAAATACGAGGCTAACCACAGAATGTATCCAAACGAATTCAGGAGACATATAACCTCCTAAAAACAGCTTTCCACGTTGGGTGTTTGGCCTTAGCAAGGAGGAAGAAGAAGCCGTTCGGAACGGCAGCGAGAAACATGATGTCTGGGTCGCTAAACTCGTCAAGCACAACTTTGTGCCCGAAGTTTGCGGAACGCGCTAATTGGACTCTCGCGACGCTGACGTCGCGCCGAGCGAGGTGTCAACCATTCGAACGCTCATTTCTTTGAGAGGGGCAGGATGTAGCAAAGTTCATCGAGGCGCGCGTGCGGCGCGTGAGGGGCGCGAGGAGCCCGCTGATTGAACGACTTCGCCGATGACGTAGCGCCCATTTGTCCCTACATCCCTACGCCAAGCTAAAATTAATGCTTTGCAGATTGTGCCTAGGCGACCTGCTGACGCTCAAAATCCCTCCGAAGTTTGTGTTAAAAAGAAACCTCGTTTGTCGAAGTTGTCGCTGACGTCAAAGTGACGTTTCCGAACTTTGCGAGAGCCGTGGTTTGAGCTCGAGATCTTCGCTTCGGATCGAGACGAAGTTAAACTTTGTCAACATGGCGGTGCCGTACGCTGCGGCCGGGCTTATCTTCCGCCACCGTCGGCGTCGCTACCGAGATCCACCGGGGACGCCTTTCAACTCCCCGACGACGACTTTCGGCGACAGTACCGGCTATCGAAAGCCATTGTGCGTTGACTCTGCAACGAGCTTCGTTCGCTGCCTCAGACCGTGGAACAACAAGTTCTCTGCGCGCTCCGGTTCTTCGGAACCGGTAGCTTTCAAGGCATGGTAGCGACTGACGAGCACGTGTCAGTCTCCCACATGTTTGTGAGCCGGGCTGTCAGAGTTTTTGTGGCTGCCATGGGTTTTTTTTTTTTTGTAATATTTGAAGAGGTACTAATAAGGCGGTATACAATTCAGAATATTAGGAAGCAAACAAGAACCGGGGTAATTCTTGCGTAGGGTCGAGTCTCCCTACAGCCGGCAGAATTATTTCCCCGAAATTCTACTGGCAGTCGTCACTCATTGGCGGTAAAAACAGTTTATCGAACGACGTGTCATCGACAGATCGTTTCATCGGCACGCGATGTAATCACATGAAAGAGATTGTCTTCCGTTAGAGGTATAGACACATTAAGCATTTTCACACCTTTATACATGTAAGTGGGGTGTCCCATAATTAACACTCCAAGAAGTGTAGCGATGGACCTTATAAAAGAAATGTAAACCTCACACCTTTAAAAATGTGTGATTTTTAAACACGTTTCTTAAAACGTGTGATAATGCACTACACCTTTTTATAAAGATGCAAAACTACAATACCCCTTCTCGTCAGGCTATACATTTAAGTGGGGTGTCCCATAACTAACACCCTAATAAGTGTAGCAGTAGACCTTATAAAAAATGTAAACCTCACACCTTTAAAAATGAGTGATTTTTTAAACACGTTTCTTAAAACGTGTGATACTTCACTACACTTTTTTATAAAGATGTAAAACTCCAATACCCCTTCTCGTCAGGTAAGTAGCCAAGGGGGGGAGGGCATAAGGCCCGCCCCCCCCCCCCCCTTCCGAAATCTTCCATTTTGCTGGGGCCTCCTCTCCTCCCTCCCCCTCATAAAGCACTTTGTCATGGACGCCCCCCCCTTCCCCCCCCCCCCCACCCCTCCCCCCCTCTTAAAAAAAATTCTGACTACGTGCCTGCTTCTCGTCAAGGTGTAATTACCACAGTACATTTCTTTTTGGGGTGTACACAGTGGCCCGGGACCCAATAATACGACTGAACAAATAAACTACACAAACGAGTCGCCGAAACAGCACGTTGCTTCTTGGCGAGTGTCGAGACAATATCGGCCGAAAACCGGCTTCAATATTGGCCGGATGTACGGTTTTGCGCCTCGTCCCGACATCCGGCAGGTATGGGTGTACCGATGCAAATAAACGATTTATGTCTAATAGTACTGGCACCACTGATTTCTTAGGAGGCTAGAGCGCGGATAGTGGCCTGTATTGCTGGGGTCGAGCGGCACCACCGGCAGTCATCGCTTGACACGATCTTATGCATGCTATAGGAGAAACGGAAAAAAATCAATTTTATTACGTCAGTAGGTTGTTCTCTACCATGAAACTTCTATTGTGTTTCCGCAAATAAAAGTTAATATTGTGGGCAATATTAACTGTTAACGCGTCAGAATACCAATCTTGTTTAACTAAATGTTGTGTGGTTGAGGGTCCAGGACGACTTTGTTGGGCGTTAACTGTGATGTGTTTAATGAGCCAAGGGCTACCGAGAGTTATCGTGGAGTCATCCGTGATTTTGGAGTCATCAAAGCTCAGAAAACGATAGGTTAGAATGCCTTTACCGGGGACATTCGCATCGTTTTGACCGCTTGTACATAGTGCTTCATGGCGAAAGCTTCTTTAAACTGCTGTGAGGGCTTCCGGGACAAACTGAAACTCGGAGCGTGCCGTTCAGTCGCTGAACGTGCCATTTATTTAGCAACCGAAGCAAGCGACGCCGGTAAGTCAATCATGCTCCGGCCAATTTTTTTAATCGATGTTCAAACGCTTGACGAATGTCAATTTGATCTCCAAGAACCCGACATAATCATCGCAGCACGTCATAGAATGCTCGTCCTCGAGCACCGCGTACAGGCTTCCAATTTTTGCGTGTTTCTCCCTTAGACTTGCGTGTATTGCCTCATGGTGTAATAGGCCAAAGCAACAAGGACGAAAACGAAGGGAGAACTTGACAGGACGCGGCGTATTGCCTGTCGTCAAGCAATGGCCGCCGGTGAGGCCAGTGACGGGCTCTCGATTCGCGATCCAGACTTGCACTGTGAGAGTTCTAATGCGTGACACCCGCCAGTGCTGCACGGAGAACAGGCCCCGAACGAACTTGCCAAATGCACCCAGTGCAGACTGATGCTGTCGCCATAGATGTTGTAGAAAAGTACCGACCTCTAACCGAAACTAGCACCTTTTTGTTCGACGTGATGGGTGGGAATGCGAGAGTGCAGTCGCTGCCATCGTTTATCTATATAAACATTGGTTGCTGGAACGTGGAACTTAATTAGCGATGACGCCCACTTAGGCAACTCGGCTGTCAGAGATATCTACAGACGGCGTAACCAGCTGACCAGCTGACTACAAAACCAGCTGACTACAAAACAGCATGCACTTGAGGAAATTGATGGCACTGTACGCGCAAGAGCTTGCTTCGTTTTAAGCATAGTATTATGAGTGAACCACTGAAAGGATACGGCTTAAATCTAGCTCTTTGGAACATCTAGCAATACGTTTCGTGAGACTTTTTATTCCCCTGGTGACGACATTGAGAACGAGAGCTTTCTCAAAAAAAATATAACGGGGCAAGATAGCTGCCGTTCAAATATGACTTTGCTTGAGTCTCGGGCAACGTCTCCATGTTTAGCATTCCCGGATGCTGAGTGAATGCGTCACAGGTTTCTGCTGTGGGAGCTTTGTCGAAAAATGTTACACTTTTCACCCATACACAAATGATGCTAGATCTCGCGGCCTCTGTGGTTGTCCTGGGCCTTTCATTACACACTAGTTGGTTTCAGCGTCTGTACGGCTACAAAACGACTCAAATTTTTCAAATAAAACACGGACCGTCGATTCCTTCCTTCGTGAAATATCAGACGCTTACAATTGAAACTCGCGTCTGAGATTGTGGCCCAAGGGACGCAATTTCGATCAGAAAACCAACTTTTTTTTTTTCAGTTCCGCTGTGCGAATGCCTCATCGTAGCAGACGAACCCTCGTCGTCTGCTCTCACTCCTCGCCTGGGCGAGGCATGACGGGATTGTCGGCGCTAGAGGGCTGAAAGACAACGTACAGCGAGCGGCGTGAACGCTCGCCTCCCCGCGCTGTCTCGTGCTCTCGTGCACCGCCTAGGGATCGCGGGGGATTTTTCGTCAAAAGTGGCGAAGTTGAGCGCGCGCAGGGAGGAGGAAACTTTGCGGCGTTCTGTCGGTCACTCCCCCCGCTACGTCAAAAAGCGAAGAATGTTTTGCTCCACGAGTTTAGCTACCCTGGTGGAAACACCGTATATGCCACTGGCCGAGTTAACCCCGTATCAACCGACAACAGTACAAGCGACTACAAGGTAATCCTTCCCCGTTTGCCAACCGGCAACCTCATTCTAAACTCCGTATTCCTTCAGGCCGACGTAAGCGCTGGGCCTTACTCAGCGCCACTTTCGTGATGCCGTCAAATACGTAATAGATCTTCGAGACGTAAAGGCAACCGGACAATAGGCGGCCATATCCGTCAGCGCTGCTGCTGAGTGCGTGCTGATGGCGAGCTTCTACAGTCCTTTTGGAGCGTGCATTTAGCACCATCAAGGTCGCCGGTCTTAGCAGTCTATTAATGTGAGCTCGTTCTGAGCATGCGCTCTAAACATCGCCCTCAAATATGGCGTCCAATGAATATTGGCAGTTTGATACTTTAGACCCATGTTCCGGATAAAAAAAACAGGACGCGGGATGGCCAAAAAAACATGCTTTTCGTGCAAGACTCGTCAAATTATGAGGCGCTGGAGAAATGCAGCCTTCTGCGTTAAGTCCTTATTTCGAACTCTTTTTGTTCGCCTTCCGCCCATTGAAAAGCATGCGGGAAGGGCCTTAGAACGCACCTGGAATCGCTGCGCCGCAGCGTTCTTCCGCATCAAAAAGTTCGTCTGCTTTCCTCGTCGTCACCATGGCAACGAACACCGAATGAATAGAAGCACGCACGGTACCGCCGCGTGAAGCTAACAACAGCTGACGCCATTTTACGAACGCCGTCTGCTAGCCAAAGCCGAACGCGGTGTGTCAGATCAACCGCCTCCGCCGGTGCGCCGCTAGCAAAGACGACGAAGCTGTGACACGCCGACGGCGATCGAGCAAGCAACAACACCGCGGGACGACTGCAACGGCGGCATTTATTCGGATCAAAGGCCGGCTTCGCCGGTGCGCCGCTAGCAAAGACGACGAAGCTGAGGCACGCCGACGGCGAATGGGCGAGCAACAGCACCGCGGGACGACTGCAACGGCGACATTTATTTTGATCACAGGCGCGAAATAAGCAAGAACAATTTTTATTTGAATCATAACACCCGGTATCCAAGTTGGGGACCACATACCTTTGCTGGGTCTTTCCTGTGAACTTTTTACAGAGACACGGGGTGCCGCATTAAAAACACAGCTCCGTTTGCAAAATATGGGGGCCCTGAAAAGGACCGTTTAGACCGCTACCAGAACCTATAACTGACGTAACGAGCACTTGACGAGCGGTTGACGCATAAGTCGTCTTTATGCACGCAGGCGGGTGACGGGCTCAGCGCAGCGGATCCCTCGAAGTCAGCGGGGCCGTCACAATCCTCGCCCTGTCTGCGTCGGGGATCTAGATTTTGGCGGCCGCGGCGACGAACGACTGGAATCTATCAGTGTTTCCGCGCGCCTTGTCTCTCCTCCAAAACATGAACTTTGCAAGGTGACCAGTGAAATGGTGGCTCTCGCGCCGTCCAGATGGAAGAGAGTTTTTGACGTGGGCCCAGGTGCAATCCACCGTATTGGTGTGCTCACCAGTGTTCGCGTCGACAAAGTTAAGCTTATGGTTGACGGTGAGGTGCGTGAAGCGAGCGTCATCTGCAAGCTTGCGATAGCCAGCCCAACAATCAGTGATTATTCTTGTTTCAGGGCGGACCCACTCGGCTATTAGCCTTTGCAGGGTTTTAGCGTCACGGGATCTCCACGGGAACAAGAAAGCAGCACCCGCTGCAACGCGCCACACCGCCGAAAACCCACTGGCCAGGACTTAAAGGGAAGATGGGGCACTTCTACATTTGAGAAAAAACGCTTGAATCGCGTTCATTTGGCCTTTAGAATAACAGATATCACAATTATATTTCAATGCGACGCGCCGGAGAGCCATAAGAGCAATTTCAAAATAGGGCTGAAGCCCCGCCTCCGTAGCCTTGGCAAGCCAAAAGATCCGTCGATGACGTCACGTACAGCGACTATTTTTCACGTTTTTCTCGCGTTTCAAAATACTTGCGCGGCAAATGGTTTTGGTATTCGGGTTTACGAGGTAAAAATACACTAGAATTCACTTCTAACTCATTTTTTTCAAGAAGCTCCGTAGCTTCCCTTTAAATACCCGCGATGGTACTTGTGCCGACCGAACATACTCTGGTCTGGTTCTACAGTCACGCCGTCGCCACCAATCATGCCTGAGTGCTTAAAGACGGCATTTACCACAACCTCCCGACAAAGGCTCGCCCAATCAGTTATTGTCGTACTTGCGATATCAGCCTCCCGCTGAATGACGGCGCACGGTAGGTTCTGGCATCCGGAGGATGATTTTCATGAGTTGGAGAAGCGTCAGGTGCGTGCGATCCTTCGAAAAGGGAACCGCTCCGTATCGAGACTTCGCCCCGGCACTGAACTTTGACCGACTTCCTCTTGGGCACCTCACGAATCATCCACACACCGCACCCCCCCCCCCCCCCCCCCCCCCCCCGTGTAGCCATCCGCAGATCTAGCGCGGACTTGCAGCTTGTCATCGCAGCTTCGCACTCTGGACACGCACGAAAACCCAGGAGACAGGAGCAGGCCAACGGGCTAAAGCAAATTAATTGCTTCAAGAGGGTCTTTCATGGCGCCCAGAAGACGGCACAAGTTGAACGCCATGGCACTGCGATGCTCGCCTCTGGAAGAACAAAGCGCCGAGGGGGAACTGCGCGCTTCTTTGCATTTATTATATTTATTTCATCCGCCATTTTATACCTCGTGACACAATTCTAACAAACTCATTGGTTGATCGGTCGGACCACACCATCGCGTGACAAAAAAAAACAAAAACGCCAAACGTATGTCCACGGACGGCATCGTCACAGAGAAGGGAGCAGTCGAACCCAACAACAAAATGAAGTAACAAAGTGAATAAAAAAAAAAAAAATAAGAAGGGAGCCGTTGGAGTTTCGGACGGCGTCTTCTTTGATAAGAGGAGCTGCTCTGGCCAGAGCGGCCAGAGCAGCCGTGCTGCTCTGGCTGCTCGGAATATTCCTTTTTGTCACGATAAAAAAATCAAAAGAAACAAAATAAATAGCCTTACGGTCGTCGGCTGCGTCATAAGGCCTCGCCAAGTGCGGACTATAACGGTCTTGGCACACGGTATGTATTGTGCATTCGTTATTTTCTTTTCTTTTCTACCACGTCAAATTCTGACGCCAAGACCCTCTACCTCCTCCGTTCCAACGCGTTGTTTGTTATTAATTTAACGAATCAGCTTCAAATAGGGGTTGTGGCACCCTGTAGAGTAAGAAAAAGAACAAAAAGGAATATTCCGAGCAGCCAGAGCAGCTCCTCTCATCAAAGAAGACGCCGTCCGAAACTCCAACGGCTCCCTTCTTATTTTATTTTTTTTATTCACTTTGTTACTTCATTTTGTTGTTGGGTTCGACTGCTCTCTTCTTTGTGACGATGCCGTCCGTAGACATACGTTTAACGTGTTTTTTTTGTTTTTTTTTTGTCACGCGATGGCGTGGTCCGACCGATCAACCAACGAGTTTGTTAGAATTGTGTCACGAGGTATAAAATGGCGGATGAAATAAATATAATAAATGCAAAGAAGCGCGCAGTTCCCTCTCGGCGCTTTGTTCTTCCAGAGGCGAGCATCGCAGTGCCATGGCGTTGAACTTGTGCCGTCTTCTTGGCGCCATGAAAGACCCTCTTGAAGCAATTAATTTGCTTTAGCGCGTTGGCCTGCTCCTGGCTCCTGGGTTTTCGTGCGTGTCCAGAGTGCGAAGCTGCGATGACAAGCTGCAAGTCCGCGCTAGATCTGCGGATGGCTACACGGGAAGGGGGGGGGGGGGGGGGGGGGGGGGGTGCGGTGTGTGGATGATTCGTGAGGTGCCCAAGAGGAAGTCGGTCAAAGTTCAGTGCCGGGGCGAAGTCTCGATACGGAGCGGTTCCCTTTTCGAAGGATCGCACGCACCTGACGCTTCTCCAACTCATGAAAATCATCCTCCGGATGCCAGAACCTACCGTGCGCCTTCATTTAGCGGGAGGCTGATATCGCAAGTAAGACAATAACTGATTGGGCGAGCCTTTGTCGGGAGGTTGTGGTAAATGCCGTCTTTAAGCATTCAGACATGATTGGTAACGACGGCGTGACTGTAGAACTAGACGAGAGTGTGTTCGGTCGGCACAAGTACCATCGCGGGTATTTAAGGCCTGGCCAGTGGGTTTTCGGCGGTGTGGCGCGTTGCAGCGGGTGCTGCTTTTTTGTTCCCGTGGAGACCCGTGACGCTAAAACCCTGCAAGGGCTAATAGCCGAGTGGGTCCGCCCTGAAACAAGAATAATCACTGATTGTTGGGCTGGCTATCGCAAGCTTGCAGATGACGCTCGCTTCACGCACCTCACCGTCAACCATAAGCTTAACTTTGTCGACGCGAACACTGGTGCGCACACCAATACGGTGGATTGCACCTGGGTCCACGTCAAAAACTCTTCCATCTGGACGGCGCGAGAGCCACCATTTCACTGGTCACCTTGCAAAGTTCATGTTTTGGAGGAGAGACAAGGCGCGCGGAAACACTGGTAGATTCCAGTCGTTCGTCGCCGCGGCCGCCAAAATCTAGAGCCCCGACGCAGACAGGGCGAGGATTCTGACGGCCCCGGTGACTTCGAGGGATCCGCTGCGCTGAGCCCGTCACACGCCTGCATGCATAAAGAGGACTTATGCGCCAACCGCTCGTCAAGTGCTCGTTACGTCAGTTATAGGTTCTGGTAGCGGTCTAAACGGTCCTTTTCAGGGCCCCCATATTTTGCAAACGGGGCTGTGTTTTTAATGCGGCACCCCGTGTCTCTGTAAAAAGTTCACAGGAAAGACCCAGCAAAGGTATGTGGTCCCCAACTTGGATACCGGGTGTTATGATTCAAATAAAAATTGTTCTTGCTTATTTCGCGCCTGTGATCAAAATAAATGTCGCCGTTGCAGTCGTCCCGCGGTGCTGTTGCTCGCCCATTCGCCGTCGGCGTGCCTCAGCTTCGTCGTCTTTGCTAGCGGCGCACCGGCGAAGCCGGCCTTTGATCCGAATAAATGCCGCCGTTGCAGTCGTCCCGCGGTGTTGTTGCTTGCTCGATCGCCGTCGGCGTGTCACAGCTTCGTCGTCTTTGCTAGCGGCGCACCGGCGAAGGCGGTTGATCTGGCACACCGCGTTCGGCTTTGGCTAGCAGACGGCGTTCGTAAAATGGCGTCAGCTGTTGCTAGCTTCACGCGGCGGTACCGTACGTGCTCTTCTATTCATTCGGTGTTCGTTGCCATGGTGACGGCGAGGAAAGCAGACGAACTTTTTGATGCGGAAGAACGCTGCGGCGCAGCGATACCAAATGCGTTCTAAGGCCCTTTCCGCATGCTTTTCAATGGGCGGAAGGCGAACAAAAAGAGTTTGAAATAAGGACTTAACGCAGAAGGCTGCATTTCTCCAGCGCCTCATAATTTGACGAGCCTTGCACGAAAAGCATGTTTTTAGACCGGAGTTTGGAGATAGTTTTTTTTACAACAACATGGGTCTAAAGTATCAATGTGCCTGAATATCTCCTATACCAGGGCCCGTTTTCTCGAACGCGAACCGTGGTTTGAAGTTAACTATTGTCCCCAGAAGGGGGAATTCTAGGTCACGTGACTGGAAGAGCAGGGGCGCCGAGGGAGGAGTAGTACCTAGAAGCAAAATGGCCGCGGCGTCGCTTAATGAGGGCTAATAATTCTGCTTGGTTCTGCTGAGCATTCATTTCGATCCGGCTGTTATATCAATGACGCACCATCAACCTATTAGCACGTCATGCAAAGCGATAGTTCAGAGGGATTTCTAAACTAACCGACGGCAGCATTCTGCGAACGCATCACTCTTCAGCAGTCCGGGATCCAAGACATATGACGGTACATAAGCCTTGCAAGTGTTTTTATGGTGAGTAAAAAAAAATGTTTTGCGAACGAGTGTTGGTATATATTTATAATAAGACGTTTAATTTGTTACCCTATGCACGCCAACTCGTGAGCAGCGATTACTTTGCGGAGAAAGGGGGTTATCCTCAATAAAGTCTTCGTTCAGGGTGAACAGCTGAGACACTGTACTGTTTTTTGTTCACAGTGCGCCGAGAGTATGCCGACAGCATTGAGGTTTCTACATATCCCCGGTGGCCAGCAATTCAACGGTGACGAGAAGCTTATACTTTGTTTCAGCTTCGGTCCAGACGCAGCCAAAGCTACAAGCGCGAGCTCCGGGCTTTCAGCATCCCTGCCAAGCACGCGCGCTCGTGCAGTGCAAGTACTGTCTTGGGCCACACGCTCGCGCTTGTAGCATCGGCTGCGTCTGGACCGAAGCTGAAACGAAGTATAGCTTCTCGTCCCCGGTGGATCGGTTGGGCAAACGAAGAGAGGGCAAACAGTTGAGATCAGCAGGAATCGCAGAAACGTGCGTCGCAAGGAACAAAAACGAGACTGCAGCACCGGCGTTGCCAGACTGGAAGGAACACGATAAAGTTATGCGTTGTTTATGGCGAAACATATTGAAGGAAATGTTTCTTACATTTTCGAATATTCGTCGACAAACTCTAGCATAGTAGCTACAATTTCTTCGTACCATCGGAAGCAAATAAATTGGTCTTCAAGTACAACATTACTATATTTTGACTTAAAATACCATACTAGATCGATGACAACCAGCGGAAAAAGAGGATAAACAAAATGACTGGCTTGTTTCACCGATAGATGGAGCATCTTATTGCACAATCAAAAAGAATTATTGTAGTTCTATATCCAGCCGTTTATTACAGTACCTAGGTACTTTTCCCTTCCTAGGCACCGTGGTTTACCAAAATGGGTTTACCATCGCTTCGAGAAAACCGGCCCAGATCAGCTACATTGAAATGGTCACCTGCACAAACGCGCTCGCGAAAGCGAAGCTTGTAGTGTGCCATCAACAAGCTAGATGGCACAAGAAGTCATGGTTTGTGTAAAGCCCCTTGATAAAGGCGTTTTTTACAAGTACCGCCAACCATTGTTGTGGAACCGCGCGAGACGCGTGCCGCGAGCGGGTGCTCCGCCGCCATTCGCTTCCTAGGGCAGCTCATTTCAGTGCTGCGCCGCCATTCGCTTCCAAGGGCCGCTCGAGACCCGGGTCTCGTGCACTCACGCATTTGACGCTACTTGCACGACAAACGCAAGCATATCGAGGGGCTTTATGGTTTGTGTTGTTACGACGAGATGGTGCCACGTGCTTAACAGCGGCACGCGCTGTTTCGGGATTAATGTGTACATATTGAAAATAGAACAGTCTTCACAAAAACTCCGAGCTGGTGTGACGTCTCTTTCTTTCGTCGGGGTTCCCGCCTTTTGCCCCGCACCTCGGCACCCCGCTGCCCACGCGCCGGCAGTGTAAGCCTTTTCAGCATCTTTACAGGCCTTTCGGGACGCTGTCCTTATCCTAGCTTTTCCTGTCTCTTTCCACTCATTCATAATGGCCCTACGCGACAATTACATTTTGGCGACGAGGTTTTTGCTTCCATTTTTTCCATTTTCGCCCTTGTGAGTTTTTTTTTTTTTTTGTGAGACTCCGCGCCGGAGATGAGTGGTGGCAGCACCGGCATGTATAGTTTTCTTTTGTGTGTTAGGTAATATTTTAACGTTCGAAATGTAAGGAGGTCCTTTTGAATATTCCCATCCACCATATCTTTTGCATATGTAGTACTTCAAAATACTGTCGATGCATAGCGACATTTAACGTTCCGATTCGATCGGCAATGGTCCATTTTGAACGCCCGTAGGTTTACGCGTAACGCCATCCTTTGTTCTCTTTTTTGCGAACACCGTAACGGCCGTTCGAATTGGTACCTTCGTTTTCAACTTTGTCGTCCAACCATAGCCATAGCAGACGATAGCGTCGCTATGTTTCATGTCTATGTATATCCTAAGTAATTTTGAAAGATATTTTTGTCCATCAAACATGCGTATGTAGCCATTGGCTTTACTTAGAGCATTCATAAGTTTTTTTTTTCCATGTCCATCTAAGTTCCAAAAATGGCAACGGCTCCTTTCCCGACGCCTCCACCATTTCTTCCCACATCAGGTTGCAATTGGAAAACGTCGTTTTTAAGTTATCTTTTCGTCCTAGAGGCTGATGAAAGCTCGCCGAAGCGTAAGCGCACGTTGTTGTGGTCTTTGCTTGGTCTCGAAGGCCAAAGAATAGTTTCAACTTTCCCATCCACGGCCCTCGCCCATAACGAGACCGTCTCCTAATTTGACGTTCTTATGACGGCGCTTGATCAGCACTTCGCTGCCAAAAAGAATGTTGTTGTCGAACGGAGGTTATTGGACATGGACGAGTGGGTATGGAAACAGTCGGAGAATGACGTCGTCTAACCCTGTCTACATCGTTGTGCAGATCCTGGCTTCCCTGACTATCTCGTGGACAGGACCACCGTCATACCCTCGAGCCTTCACCACACCATCGGCGATAACGCAAGGGGCGTTTTTCAACCTGACACGCTCTGGCAGTGGCACTTTCAATGTTTCCGCCGAGTGGCCGCAGCTAGTCCTCGTGCCGTTCGCGCAAGCCGCCGCATCGACATCATCATTCATGGACGGTTTTCCTACAAGACCGGGAAGCACCTACAGTTCCGTCAGTGGGCGTGGAAACAGTCGGAGAATGACGTCGTCTAACCCTGTCTACATCGTTGTGCAGATCCTGGCTTCCCTGACTATCTCGTGGACAGGACCATCGTCATACCCTCGAGCCTTCACCGCACCATCGGCGATAACGCAAGGGGCGTTTTTCAACCTGACACGCTCTGGCAGCGGCACTTTCAATGTTTCCGCCGAGTGGCCGCAGCTAGTCCTCGTGCCGTTCGCGCAAGCCGCCGCATCGACATCATCATTCAAGGACGGTTTTCCTACAAGACCGGGAAGCACCTACAGTTCCGTCAGTGGGCGTGGAAACAGTCGGAGAATGACGTCGTCTAACCCTGTCTACATCGTTGTGCAGATCCTGGCTTCCCTGACTATCTCGTGGACAGGACCATCGTCATACCCTCGAGCCTTCACCGCACCATCGGCGATAACGCAAGGGGCGTTTTTCAACCTGACACGCTCTGGCAGCGGCACTTTCAATGTTTCCGCCGAGTGGCCGCAGCTAGTCCTCGTGCCGTTCGCGCAAGCCGCCGCATCGACATCATCATTCAAGGACGGCTTTCCTACAAGACCCGGAAGCACCTACAGTTCCGTCAGTGGGCATGGAAACAGTCGGAGAATGACGTCGTCTAACCCTGTCTACATCGTTGTGCAGGTTGGTTCCATTCCGTCATTACATGCTAAGAAAACCAACAATGTCTTTTATTTTTCGTTTCCATGCCCCTGTGTTTGTTCTGAACTGCTTGTAGAGTGTATTGGCGTTTTAAAACTGCTACTAATTCTTTCTGGCGATGTAGAGACTAACCCCGGCCCTATGACAGAATCCCAAGCCAAGCAGTTCGCAGATATGTTTATTGTTGTTTATTGTTTATTCTTATTTTCAGTGACCCACCAACAGCTTGACGCCTCCTTAGTGGTGCACTTATTCCTTCAGAAATACAACGCTAAACAGGATAAAACCGAAACGTTAGGAAAGAACTATAGCCTCAACACACTGTCGAAATTTACGCTTTTCATCAAATATATCAAGGCTAGCATTCGCACAAATCCGTTCGAAATGGTTATAAGTCAGTTGTAGGCGTGTTATGGGTGCAGCATGATAAAAGTCGATAGGATAAAACAAAGTATAAAGTCTACAAGACTGACGAGGAACGTGCAAATAGATGTGGCTGAGTAGCTCTGGGGAGTCAATTATACAATTTACAATCTTATACAAGTATGTCAGTTCACGAATTGTTTACCTGTTGTGCAACGAGTCTAACTTCACGAGTTCACAAATCTTCTCATAACTATAGAAATAATTCGGTTGAAAATAACGATCAAACAAAACACGAACAAACCTACGTTGAACACTCAAATAAACCTGAATTTGTCACTCCAATACAGTTCCAGACAACTGAGGCATATTCAACACGACTACGCACCAGTGAAGAAAACAAACGTAAAATACAAAGTGGTTTAGAAAAATCGCGTGTCACTCGTGTAATGGCTCCCAGCACTCGAAAGGAAGCATTCGTAATTGTGGTCACGTGATGGTTGAAATTAATTGCAGGATCCATAAAAACGCCTAGATCACGGATGACCTCAACGCGAGTAATATTGGTGGAATCTAATACATAGGGAAAACTCAGAATTTCACGCTTCCTAGAAAAGGACATAACTTTCGTCTTTGACTCATTTAACAGTAGGTCATTTGAAAAACACCACGCCGAAACAGAATCTATATCGCGCTGAAGACATTCACAATCGTCAACCGTTTTAACCGCTGTAAACAACTTAATATCATCAGCAAATTACAAAAACCGCGTGTGTTTAATACAGGAAGTTAGATCATTTACAAAAACCAAAAACAGCAGAGGACCGAGGTTACTGCCTTGAGCAACCCCAGAAGTAGATAAAAAAGGAGCAGATAATCGGCCGGATACTCGCACAAAGTTCAGCCGATGAGATAAATAACTATCGAGGAGACGACAGTACTTAAGCGACAGACCGTAACTACAGAGTTTACTCAACAGTAATCGGTGATTAACTTTGTCAAAAGCTTTGCTCATATCAAAGTAAACAACATCCGCTTGTCCTCCGTTATGGACAGATGGTACAATCTGATTTAGGAAGGAACACAGGTTTGTTTCTGTGGAACGGCCTTTCATGAAACCATGTTGCTCAGGAATAATCTTCCGACAAAAATATGCGTAAAGGCGGGTGTGCAAAGCAATTTCATAAACTTTAGAAAAACTACAAAGGAGGGAGACTGGCCTATAGTTGTTAACCATGGATCGATCTCCCGATTTATGTAATGGAACAACAACAGAGCGCTTCCAAGCGGTAGGAAATGTTTCAGATGCAAGTGATAAGTTAAAGATATGAACCAAAACTGGACAAAGGAGTGGAGCGCAACCTTTTACTATGAAGCTGGGAATTCCATCTATTCCCGTAGATAACTTTGGTTTCAATTTTTTAATTGCCTCCAAGACTTCAGATTCATTAATTGGAGCAACAGTCAAAAAATCCAGGCAGTTTATATTCGAGCTAGGCATTAGGCCATTATTTGTACTGAAAGAAGCACTAAAGTGGCTCGCAAAAAGATTAGCTACATCAACAGGGTCAGAGACGCAATCCTCATTATCTCGCAATGTGATCGTGGTAACATTCTCCTTGATACTCTCTTTGACAAACTTCCACATACACTGTGGCTGTGTGCTCAAAGATTGCTCGGCGATGTCAGCATGTTGTTGTTTATCTCGCTTAAACAATTGTTTCGCCTCTGCACGACATTGACTAAATCTCGTGTACCAAACGACATTGCCAGTTTTTTTGTACAGGCGTTTAAGATGATTCAAGATTTGAATGACCGTTCTTTGAGGGCGGAGCAAGGGCAGAAAAGTTTAATTAATACTGTAAAAGAGATAAAAAAAACCAGCACGTCATTGAAGCAAAATTAACGCTATTGGAACTAGACTTTCTCTTGTTGAAACAAAAGTATCCGCACTTGAGCTTGCCAACAATGAAATTCGCGCGAAGCAGTGTCTTGCTGAAAGCACTAACTTCGCCAATCGGCTTGATGATCTGGAAGATCGGTCGCGCCGAAATAATTTAGTTATCTACGGAATTCCAGACGTTCAATCAGAAACTTGGGCTGAAAGTGAAAAAAAAGTGCTTGACATTGTCTCCCATATCCTTGATACTCAGGCTCCTCCCGACTGCATTGAACGCGCGCACCGAATTGGGCCCTTCGTCGCTAATAAATGTCGGCCAGTAATAGTAAAGTTTTCTTCATTTAAAGACAAGGATAAAATATTTTTCTCACGGTTCAAACTAAAAGGAAGCGCCACGTACCTGAGTGAAGACTTTTCACCAGCAACGCGTCTTGCCAGAAGGAAACTAATCGAATTTGGGAAAACAAAAAAATGCGTATTTCAGTTGCGGTATAATAAACTATTTATTAACAGGCAGTGCTACATGTATAACTCTTCAAATGATACTATCTTCGAGCTGAGTAATGGCGCTAAGGCGCGTGCGGCAGAAGATACAGCGCCAGTCTCTTCTAACAATTCGCGGGCATCTACATCATCATAGCAGGTCGTGAGGGGGGATGGTTCACGCCACGGTGCAAAACAGGTGTCCGTAGTTTTTACTAATATAAGAAGTGTCATACGTCACCGAGATAATCTGTGCTCTGTCATTGATTCCTGCTGCGCTGACATCGTGATTTTAACTGAGACTTGGCTTTCCTCCAGGGTAAAGAATTCTGAAATATTTTGCTGCGAAAAGCGCTTCAACATTTATCGTTGTGATAGGGGTGATAGAACTGGAGGAGGTGTATTAATCGCAGTTGCCGCTCATATTGAATCGTTTTGTTTACGCTTGACTAGCGATCTAGAAATCTTGTTCGTTTGCTTGTGTTTGAATCATCAAAAACTTGTGTTAGGTGTATGTTACCGAGCACCTTCCTGTAATAATTCTTTTGTGAACAACCTTCATGATGCAATCAACTCCATACTGGTCCGCTTTCCTTCCGTTCCTATCGTCCTTCTTGGCGACTTCAATTATCCGAATATTGTGTGGAATGATTTACATACCCATTGTCACCCGTTTTCGACTGACGCAGCCGAGTTTATAAATCTTTGCAATGATTTCAGTTTTACCCAGCTAGTTTCTCTTCCTACCAGAAGCACTCCAACCGCATCCAACATCTTGGATCTAGTACTAACAACATCACCTACTTTAATTTCTTCCATCAGCAACATGGAGGGTCTCAGTGATCATTCTATAATACATTTCTTCCTTAATGTTCCTGCTGGAAGCTCGCCTACGAATCTCAAGCGAATACGTGACTATGGTAAAGGTGACTACGCGGCTATCAATAATGAACTTTGTGTGTTTCTTGATTCTTTCTTATTGCGCTTTTCTGAGCGTTCTGTTGACGAAAACTGGCAATTATTTAAATCGGAAGTAGTGCGTCTCACTAACAACTTCATACCGTTACGGAATCTCTCCGTATCTTCAAAAGCGCCTTGGTTTAACGTTGCGCTAAAAATGCTTTTTAACAAAAAAAGAGGAAGTTTAGAACCGCTAAGTTTTCAAATAATGACATTAAATGGTCCGATTATTACAATGCTTCTAATATCTACAAAATGGCAGTTCAGACCGCGAAGGCTCATTTCTTTTCTGAAACTCTGCCATCCATGCTTACTAATAACCCTAGGCAGTTCTGGAATGGGGTCAATTGCAATGAAAAACCCTCGGTATCTTTTTTTAGCGACGTTGGTGAACCAGTGTCGCTTAGTGACTGTGCGTCTATTTTAAATTCTACATTTGTCGCCTCATTTTCCCATGACCATTCATCGACTGTGCCACTGCTTTTGCAAAATGATTTTTCACCCATGCTTCCGATTATATTCGACGTTGCCGGCATTATTCACCTAGTCAATAATCTAAAAATGTCTTGTTCTGCAGGAATTGATGATATAAACTCGAAGTTCCTAAAAAACACCAAGGAATATTCGTCCATTATACTATTTAAACTCTTCGAGCAATCTCTTAGTGTTGGTGTTCTACCCGGCGACTGGAAGGTGGGAAAGGTTGTGCCTGTGCATAAGACTGGTGATAAGCATATTCCTCTCAATTATCGTCCGATAACTCTAACACGTATTTCATGCAAAATTTTAGAACATATAATCTTCTCACATCTTGTAAATTTTTTTTGAATCGAACAACTTCTTTTCTCCCGCGCAACACGGGTATCGTAAGTCCTTTTCATGTGAAACACAGTTACTAACTTTCACACATGATCCTCATCGCATTCTTGATCGTAGTTCGAAGGCCGACTGTATTTTCTTGGACTTTTCGAAAGCCTTTGATAAGGTTTCACATAGGCTTCTACTTCACAAATTAAGCAAACTTAATATCGACGCTAACGTACTTTCCTGGATTCATGCCTTTTTAACTAACCGGTCCCAATTTGTTTTTGTAAATGACACTTCGTCGTCTTTATCTTCTGTAACATCCGGGGTTCCCCAAGGTTCTGTGTTGGGACCTCTGCTTTTTCTTATATTTATAATTGACCTACCCGCCAGTGTCTCGTCCTCAATCAGCTTATTCGCCGACGACTGTGTAATATACCGTGAAGTAACTAATAATTTAGATGTCATTTCTCTTCAGTCAGACATTAACAGTGTGTTAGAATGGTGTAACATGTGGAATATGCAGCTTAACGTTAACAAATGCAAAGTAATGAGAATTTCCCGTGTCCAAAATGACACTCCTCGCTACTTTTTTAACAATGTTTCTTTAGAGCACGTTTCATGTTATAAATATTTAGGCGTTCATATCTCATCCACTCTCTCTTGGGATTCTCATATCCAATAATAAAACGGAATTTTTCAACAGTTCCTGTGTCGCTAAAATTACTTCTCTACAAAACAGTCGTTCGCTCAAAACTGGATTATGCCTCCTCCATCTGGGACCCCGGTACTGACGTACTAACCCTTGCAGTTGAAGCGGTCCAAAACCGTTCTGCTCGCTACATCCTCACTAATTATCACCGCATCGCTACCGTAACATCAATGAAATTGGGCCTAAAACTGCCAACGCTTGCTTTGCGCAGAAAAATTTTTCGCTTATGCCTGTATCACAAGCTATACCATCATAACCCTTTCCTACGCGAAAGGTTACTAACGCCTGCACCTTACATCTCGTCACGTCTCGATCATCAACATAAAATGGACGTACCCTCGTGTAAAACTACATCTTTTCATAGTTCGTTCATACCTCGCACCACTCTTGACTGGAACCACCTTCCAGCCTCTGCGGTATCGATTTCCGATGGTGTGGCGTTTAAAAACTGTATTGCCAATATTTATATTCCAGAATTTGACTAACCTATTGTTATTTTTCTTGTTCTGTTTCATGTGCATATCTTAGATTTACTTTATATTATGTAACCCACTCCCCTCTGTAATGCCCTCGGGCCCTGAGGGAAAAATAAATGAAATAAATGAAATGAATGAAATTCCTCACCCGCGTCCAGTCGCAGGGAGAAAGTGTCCTTGAGTACCTTGGTGCCCTACGGCACCTCGGCTCTTTTTGTGATTTTGAAGAGTCTCTTGAAACCCGCATCGCGGAAGTTTTTTTGGCCGGGTTATTATCATCGGAGGTACAAGATCGGGTAATCCGAGAGTCTGCGGAAGCTGGACTACCCAGCCTCGAACGTATCGTGCTTCTGGCACAACAGTTCGAACAGGCTGCTCGAGATTGCGATCGTTACCGCCAAATTTTGTCATGCCTTCCGCGTTCCGAGTCGACACAGGCCGTTGAGGCAGTACAAAAAGTTCCCGTTCGGCGTGGACAAGATGGCCGCCAATTAAAGTCAAATTCGAACATGCAACGTCAAAATTAGGGATGCCGCGAACTTTTTTCGAATCGAAGTTTCGATGATCGAATCAAGCGGTTCGAAAGGTTCGAAAGATTTCGATTTTTCGAATTGTCTATATTGTAAAATTCGACGGAGGTCGAATTTTTGAACTTGTTAAGCTAAGAAGTTCGACGCTTTTCGAACCGTCGAACTTATTACGCTAAAAAATTCGATCTTTTTCGAACTTTTGAACTTATTGCGCTGCAAGGTTCGATGCTTGTCGAACTTTCGAACTTGACTGACCAAAAAATTCGATAAATTTCGAACTTTCGAACTTCTTTATCAAGAAAATTCGAAAAGTTTCGAACTTTCGAATTCTGAAAAGTCAGAAGTTCGACGAACTCGAACTTATAGGGTAAAAGTTCGACGTTCGTCGAACTTCGAAAGTCCGGCGGACGGTTTCATTTGATTTCAAGTAGTGGGGTACATTCGTAATTTTTTTTCTCGAACTTTAACACGCGGTGCTGCGTTCCTTACGAAAGACAATGTCATTTATTTCAATGTTCTGGCATGCTTAGGTTTAAAGAAATAAATCCCCGAAGGGGCGAGGACGGACGACGGGTTTTTGACGATTATCGTTTGTGCCAGATTTGAAGCACGCTGCAGCCGGAGCTATTTATGGTAGATATGTTATACTTTTTTTTAAGAATGATCTATGTATAGCGTAGGTAAGTGCCGTCTTAAGATGTGATTATTGTTATTCAACGCGAGTTTCGAAGAAATGTCCAAACATGTATCTGCATGCAATTATGACCTAAACTTGATATTTATTTTCGTCTAAGTTGTTTGAGGTATCGCATTTAAATTAACACCACAGACAGTACATATCATTGCCATCTGCAGAATACAAAATAATATATTTATTGTTTTTTCACGTTAAGGAATAAATTAACTCATGGCAGAAGATTTCTAGTAGTGTTCAAGTTCAGCACGTCATTAAAAGAAAACTTTTTTTTTTTTCGCTTCACGTTCCTGGGACGTGTTTCTTTTAGCCTGTACACATTTTGGTAAAAGAAACTTGTTTCGAAGTTCTGAACCTCGGAATATGCAAGAATAGAACACTTCCGACGAATTCTTGATAGTTTTTTTTTTCTCCTGCTTTTTATTCCCGCATTTATTCTTTTCTTTTTTTTTCTTTTGTTACTATCGGCACAGGTGTTTAGGTCGAAAAGACAGCTTTGAACTTCCGAACCACTAAGCATGTGACGAGCAGTGCCTTCTGACAACGAGTTTCTAACAATGACCATCTACGCAACCTTTTATGCAGTGAAGAGCGACAGTAGCTATACATATGCATAAATAATTTCAGATTAAAATAAGCTCGACCACGCCCTCTTTCCCCGTATTGTTTTCTTTAACAGTTCGAAATACCTGCAAGGGGGAGAAGGAGGCTGAACCCCCCCCCCCCCCCCCCCCGCTACCCTCTTTCCCCCCGTTTTTCCTCTTCCGACGCCACTTGTATGGTAGAACGCTCCTCGACCTCGAGTTGTGTCGGCTTTTGTGCTTTTTGCGAGGCGATTCCTCCGTCCCAGAAAATAAACCTCCAGTACAATTATAAACTTCACCGGATCGGATTACTACCAGCGTGCAAGGGGTGGCGAGCTAGTTTTCCAGGTCGCTTCAAGGTTTCTCTGAGCCTCAACCTCCTGCTTGCCCCTGGCCGTTTCGAACTGGATGAGTCTCGTAAAACAGCGTGTTCGTGCAATCACTACTGCATGATAAAGACCCGACCCCCCCCCCCCCCCCCCGGGGGCTGGCGGTCACAATTCTGCACTGGCAAATATTCTAGCACGTCCGGGACACTCGTCGTCTCATTTAATTGCCTTACCAACTTCGCAGAATCTAGATATCACACCCTAACTTTTCTAAACTTGATTTTGTGAAAACAAGCGAGTCGTGAAAACGTTATTTGAAACTGAAACTGTAGAAAAACTTGAAAATCGGACTTCAAACTTTGAAAACTTGGATTAAAAAAAATTCAAAATCTTCGAAGTTTTTTTTTTTTAATTTAGCGTTAAAAGAGAATCGAAACTTTCGAACTTTTCGAACTTTATGCCAAAAGAAATTCGAAATCTTCGAATTATTCGAACTTCATGTCTATAAAAATTCGAAGCGTTCGAAGTTTTCGAATTTTTTTTACAAAGAATTTCGAAATCTTCGAATTTATCGAACCTGAAGTAAAAAAATATTCGAAATATTCGAATTCAAAATTTTAGAAACCGTGAAAGCTTCGAAATTTTCGAATTCGAAACTCCGCTGTGGACAAAAGTTGCGAATTTTTCGAAATCGAACCTCGGTCGGTACGAAAATATCGAAATTTTTCGAAATCGAACCTCAGTTCGCTTCGCAAATATCGAAACCTTTCGAAATCGAACCTAGGGTGGTTCGCGACATCCCTAGTCAAAATGGAGGGCGGCTTCCTACCGTTTCCTCCTCCCCCGCAAATGTTTCCTCCTCACCTTCCAAGGTTTCCTTCTCACCGCGCCACCAGTCGCGTGGACTCACCCGCGTTTTTACAAGTCGACTGCCTCGTGGTTGTCCTCCGGGCGCGGGGCGGAATCGTGCCAGTTTTGCGGTCGCCGACCCTATCCGCGCGAGGAGTGTCCAGCGTCCGGAATGACATGTTTTTCTTGTGGCAAGATAGGCCACTTTTCAAACGTTTGCCGAAGTTCGCCTTCGTCATCTGAAGTCATCGACCCCCGTCGCCTGGCGTTTCCGCCGGGACGAGGCCGCGCCGCCGGTCGCCGGTACAAGAGGCTTGGACCTGGCCGTAACCAGACGCCGATCCATGGAATCGTGACGTTTCCCGACGACGACGAGGGGAAACAACATCCAAACAACGTCTTCACCGTCGGATCCCCGAAAGTCCTCCCTGAAGGACGTGCGGACCGTCGCCCACGGAATTTCACCGCTGATGTTCAGGTGAATGGATTTACATTACCTTTACTCATTGATACTGGCTCCGAAGTGTCAATACTTTCCGAGAGCATGTTTAACAAGATCAATTCCAAGCAGCAAATCCGGCTAAGAAAACCGCCGCGCACTCTTGTGCACTACCTCCGAGGGTCGATTCCAGTCATGGGATGTTTCCAGACCAAAGTCAGCTTCAAAGAGCGCTCCGCCGACGTTCTTTTTTACATCATCCGCAATGGCCGGTCCCTGCTTGGGACAGATGCCGTGCATGGACTGCGTCTAAATTTATCGGGCGCGTCACTCAAGTGCTTCCATGTCAATGCAGCCGACCCTCGCTCGGCCATCCCGGGAGATGTAAATTCGGCTGGAGTCCCGCAGCCCCCATGTACGGTGGAGCCCAGTCCTCCACCGCGTCCTTCAAGTGCTCCATGCAAGCACCCTCCATCATTGTCCGCTGTTCACGGCACTCAGCCATCCACGTCGTCTGAGTACTACTCAAGTAGAGGCGTCTTCGGAGACCAGTCTTCAAGGGATCCGTCGACGTCGGGAAAATCTTTGCAACCTTCATCGGTGAGCGATGCATCGAAGTTACCTTCTGGTTTTGAAGAATTTGAGGATCTCTTTTCTCCTGAGTTAGGATTAGTTAAAAACCGAACTCACACAATCACTGTCCAGCACCATGTCCCGTCGGTACAGGCTAAACTTCGCCGCTTACCAATCACGTTGCGTGATGCCGTCAGTGCAGAAATTCAGAAGCTCGAGCGCCAAGGCGTTATCGAGCGCGTAAACGCGTCGGAATGAGTGTCCCCCATTGTGGTAGTTAAGAAGAAAGACGGTGGAATCCGTATGTGTGTCAATCTGCGGGCGCCAAATCAGGCTGTCGTTATTGATTCTTTTCCGCTTCCGCACATTGATGAGCTTCTGAACTCCCTCAGTGGAGCCTCACATTTTTCTAAGTTAGACCTTGCGTCTGCTTATCATCAGGTTCGTTTCGACACCAAGAGTCGCGACTTAACAGCATGCATTACCCATGAAGGGTTTTTTCGTTTCAAACGAGTTTGTTTCGGTCTGGCGTCTGCAGCAGTGGCCTTCCAACAGGTCATGTCCAAGATATTAAAACATTGTCCAGGAGTCCAGTTTTAGCTGAACGATGTCATTGTCTATGGTTCCTCCCCGAAGGAACATGATAGTAATCTCAGACAAGTCCTCAAATGTATTAGAGAGGCCGGCATGAAACTAAATAGAAAAGCCGTTTTCAATGTTTCTGAACTGCCATTCCTTGGTCATCGTCTGTCTGCGGAGGGTCTAGCACCCCTTCCGTCGAAGATAGACGCGGTCCTCAATTTTCCAGTTCCATCGGAACCTTCGCAGTTGAAGGCCTTCCTAGGTCTAGTAGAATATTACAGTAAGTTTGTCCCCCACTGTGCTACTCTTGTAGAACCCCTCCGAAGGCTTCTGCGCAAGGGAGCATCTTTTGTCTTGTCGTCCGACGTAGAGGTCAGTTTCCAAAGTGTCAAGTCCTGCCTTCAGCAGGCACCCATTCTGGCAATATTCGATCCAAATCTTCCAGTTGTCGTCTCCACAGACGCGTCCAATTACAGATGCGTCCACAGATGCGTCCAGCAGCAGCACGGGAAGCAACTAAAGACTGTTGCTTTCACTTCCCGCTCTCTCTCCGAAGCAGAGCGGAAGTACTCAGCAGGAGAGAAAGAAGCTCTCGCAATTCTCTGGGCTTGCGAGAAATGGCACGTTTATCTTTGGGGTCGACATTTCGAAATTCAGACAGATCATCAAGCCCTCGTCACACTAATGTCCACTCAAGGGACAGGTGTTCGTCCACGACGCATCAGTCGTTGGACTGCTAGACTTTTCAACTATAATTTCACAATGAAGTATCGTAAAGGCAGCGACAACAGAGTTGCCGACGCTTTGTCTCGCCTTCCGGTCCCAGACACCGAAGAAGGTACGTCTTTTGAAGAAGAGGTTGTTTCAATTGTCTGTGCATGTCTCACACAGAAGGAGCTTAAGGAAGAAACTCTAAAAGATCCTGTATCACCAGTTATCATGATATATCTGTCATACACATGGCCCTCAGAGGACAAGCTGCCTCCTGAATTCAAGCCGTATTTCGTTGTAAGAGACCAGCTCTCAGTCACCGATGCATTGTTGTTCCAAGGAGAGAAAATAGTGGTTCCGTCCACTCTCCGTGATCAAGTTATTGATGTAGCTCACGAAACCCATCAAAGTATCTCGCGCACCACCAGTATCATCAAGGAGCTTTACTGGTGACCGCATTTAAGTCAACATGTTAGGACGAAAGTTCAGGACGGTTCGGTATGTCAGTCGACAGACAAGCCTGCAAAGGCATCTCCAGCACCTCTTCAACCAGTCGAATTCCCCACCCGTCCATGGGTAAAACTGGGCATGGATATAGTAGGTCCCTTTGAACGAGCCCCGGCTCAAGAGAGGTTTTTCATTACAGTGGTAGATTACCACAGTAAGTGGCCAGAAGTGGCACCAGCCCACAACGTCACGACTGCTACAGTCATAAAGCTCTTGATGTTCATCTTTGCCCGCGAAGGTCTGCCGCTAGAGATCACGACAGATAACGGCCCTCAATTCATTTCGAAGGAATTCAGCGATTTCTTGAAGACGCTTCGCATCAAACATGCGAAGTCTTCCCTTTACCATCCCCAAGCTAATGGTCAAGTAGAGAGATTCCATAGAGTCCTTAAGTCTGTTATTCAGTTGGCTCTCGTCCAACATCGTCCGCTTTCCGAAGCTAATACAGAATATCTCGGGGTGTACCGGAGTACGCGCCATGCCACGACTGGAAAAACGCCAGCTTTTCGTTTACACGGTCGCACCCACCGGACGCGACTGCATCTTCAAGAGCGAGGGACCCCAGAGTCCGCCGTCCCTCCATATGTTGTTCAGGAAGAGCTGCCTGAAAGAGTCAAGGAATACCAAACAAAGATTAAAAAGTATTCCGATGCCAGGCGAGCAGTCAAGTACCCTGCTTTTGCTCCAGGGCAATCGGTAAAGGTTTTCAAACCCAACATTAGAGGGAAAATGCGCAACGAATATGCTCCACCGCAACATATACATGAACAAGTAGGGCCAGCCACATATAGATTAGATGATGGAACCATATGGAATGCAGACAAAAATGACACGTACAACATCGAAACCACCCCAACGTCAGCCGTTGCGGCTTACGGACGATGACATATTCCCCACTTCAACTAATGCGGCTCCAGCTATAAGCCTGGGCCATGTACCACCTGAGGGTCCGGCACCTGCAACTTTGTGTGCTGCGGACCCCAGCGTCACTCATGCCCGTGCGGCCCCTGTTGCCGTTCGTGCTTTTGCGGCCCCTGTTGCCGTTCCTGTTTTTGCGGCCCCTGCTGCCGTTCCTGTTTTTGCGGTCCCTGCTGCCGTTCCTGTCCATGCGGCCCCTGCTGCCGTTCGTGCCCCTGCGGCCGGTCCTGTTTTTGCGGCCCCTGATGCCGGTCCTGTCCCGACGGCCCAAGAGGTCGTCCATGCCACTGCGGCCCCTGTGGCCGCCCATGCTACTGCGGCATCCGGCCCTGGCCATATTGCTGTGACGCCTGGTGCCCATAGTCATGTGACCACTGGCGCCGCCCATGATCCTGCTGTGCCAGGCGTCGTTCCCCATCCTACGGCTCCTGCAGCCCGTGTAGCTGTGGTTCCTGGTGCTGCCCATGTACCGGTAGTACCCGGTGCCCTTCCTGTTCCTGGCGTACCCGGCACCAGTTCCGTGGTACCCTGTACCGTGCAAGATGCGGTGGTTTTCGGTGGCCTTCCCGCCACCCCAGTTCCCGGTGCCGTTCCTGATTCCGGTCTCCAAGCGGCCTTCCGCGCTGCTGTACCAGTCCAAGCCAGCAGCCAGCCACTAGTTCCGCCGGCTGACCCGGCTGCAGTCTTCCAAGAGGCCCCCAGGGTCGCTTTCCAGGAGGGTCCTGAACCTTCCGTTCCTTCAAGCGGTGCAATATTGAGCACTGCATCAAGTTCATCCCAACTGGGACTCGGGTATTGCAGCGAGCTGCCGTCATCTAGCTCCGCAACAGTCTCAACGGACTGTTGCGGAGCTAGATGCACTCCGTGGGGCCAAAGGGTTCTACACTTTCCGAGCCTTCAGTGGCTCCTGATTTAGCAGAAGACCTGGAATCAAGTCCCGAGGCAACCCAAGAATCGACTCCTACATCAGGTGACGGTGGTGCAGACACACCACCAAGGAGATATCATACTCCACCTCTATCCCCATCGGACACTCCACAACGCCCCACGCGGCGTAGACGACTTCCCGCAAATTTTCGTGACTTTCAGGTGGATATGTACTCCAAAGACGCTCCTTAAAAAAACCTTGGGACTTAAGTCATAGTGGTTTGCAATTTCCTAGTGTGCGCTGTAATTTTATAGGATAGATGTGAACAGAGATAGTTATTTTGCATTCTTCATATGTGTTCAAATGTCAAATTTCCATGTTATGGACATGGAAGTTTTGGATGAACTTCCTTAGGTATATTTTCATGTTTCCATGTTATGTACATAGAGGTTTCGGTCAAAGTGTTATTTTTTGTCTCTAAGGACTAGTCATACATTTCACTCGCGGAGGTGAAAGTGTTATTCGTGTTTCAAAGAACTCGTCTTACAGCGCGATTTTCGAAAGTTCTTTGTTTCGACGGACTCGTCAATGACATTTTTGGTTGCAGTGAAGAGAGCACTTTTCAGTCTAACTGAATTCTGCTCGACATAGTACAAAGTGTAGCATTTATGATTTTATCTTTCCAGTGTATTACTTTATCCTTATTTTCTCTGACCACTTCACAATTATTTTTGCTTGTAGTGATTGGTTGGTAGGATTTTGTGTGCGTGTGAATTTATATAGGGTTAAAAAAGAGTAAACTGTTTCTGGGGGCGGTAGCAAATTGTCTAACAGTCATTTTCTTCTAAGGGGGGAAAAGATGTAGTGTGCCATCAACAAGCTAGATGGCGCAAGAAGTCATGGTTTGTGTTGTTACGACGAGATGGTGCCACGTGCTTGACAGCGGCACGCGCTGTTTCTGGATTGATGTGCACATATTGAAAATAGAACAGTCTTCACAAAAACTGCAAGCTGGTGTGACGTCTCTTTCTTTCGTCGGGGTTCCCGCCTTGGGCCCCGAGCCTCGGCCCCCCGCTGCCCACGCGCCGGCAACGTAAGCCTTTTCAGCATCTTTACAGGCCTTTCGGGGCGCTGTCCTTATCCTAGCTTTTCCTGTCTCTTTCCACACATTCATAATGGCCCTACGCGACCATTACAAAGCTGTGTCAAGAAAGAGAACTTCTCGCCAAAGGAAGAAAATGCCTGGTTATAGACCCACACACTCGTGACATCAAGATAGAAATCATTTGGCTACCAGACCATCTTGAAGACCGATGTGTCGCTGAGGCCCTGCATGCCTACGGAACCGTGCGGAGCATGAGCCGGGAGAAATGGAGATGCCCCAGCATGGAACATATGGACACTTTAAGCAGAGAGGGGAACATCACATTTCACGACGAAGGTGCCACATCTCCTTGAGATTTTTGGGTGCCAGTGCCTCCTACTCGTGCCAGGACGTCTACCTCTATGACTCAGGTGTAACAGAGTGGGGCATGTACGCCGCCAGTGCACTCTTAGAAAAAAGGGTATGGATAGTCCTTCCCAGTGTTGCCAATTTAGCGGTTTTCCCGCTAAACTTAGCGGTTTTTGGTTCTGTTTAGTGGGATAAATTATTGTTTTGCGGGTGGTGGGATTTTTAGCCGGTTTTATGCAATCTTGGCGTTCTTTTTAGAGATATAGAAGTTTTATATCCATTTACTGTCAACTATGCACCTGTCGTATCCGTAATCAGCCTTAGTCGTCTTTCCTTACTCTCAGTAATGTTCTGGTTTGTGAGAGTAACGCCTCTGACGTCATCAAAACGTTAAGGCGTCGAATATCGGACATGCCTCCCTGCTTTGTGCGTGCATGTTTGAACAGCATGGATGTTCCAATGTTTCTTTGACGTTTTTGTCCCTTCGTGAAATGGGCCCTGTGAAGTACGCTCAAGAGTTTAAAAACGACTACTTACGAGACCGCAAACTTAAAGACTGCGGGTTTAAATCACATGAACAAATGACGTTTTAGCGAACAGCGGCATTTGAGCGAATCGACGTTTTAGCGAATAATGGGGGCGCGCGTTACTAACCCATCCGCCGCGCTGCGCTTACGCCGCTTCGCGGCGACAGTCTGCGGCGGCTCATTACAAAAATGTGAACCGATTTGGCCCACCCGAAAACGCCGCTTCGCGGCATCCGACTATTCGCTAAAGTGTCATTCGGTCAAACGTGGGCGTTCGCTAAAACGTCATTCGATAAAGTGAGTGCCTCCCCTGTGAAGCACATGGATTTCGTCACGCGCGCTGCCACGAAGAAGCATGTTTCGGCCGCCGCACCTTTCTCCTCTGGCAGGCAGACGACTCTACGAGTTGAACTGAAGTCTGACCAGTCACGCACTTCTGAGGGTCTCTTGCCATGATCGAATTCGCTCACTCTGCAGCACTCTGCTGTTTTGGCTTCGGATGACCTGGGTGAACTGTGGCATGGCGTGACAGATTTCTAGTCGAAACGAAAGGAAAGCTTCCTTTCAGATTACATTGATATGATCTATACTGTTATTATACCTTCGGGCAAGAATTACAGCAAAAACAAATTGATAAAAAGTCGTTTTTGTAATGTGTTTTGGATCTAGCAGTTTTTAGCGGTTTTCGGGATTCCGTTTGCGGATTTTCAATTTTTGAGTTGGCAACACTGGTCCTTCCTTAGGGGAGGAAAGGTCTTGTAACCTATGTTCCTTTAGAAAGAGAGAAACTTTCGTCTCTGAAGCAGGGGAGCAAAGTTCCTCCGTCGCTTGCATCTCAATATGGCGGCCCTGAATCGAGCAAATTGAGCCCAATAAGGCTTGAGGAGGACGCTACGTCTCTAACGTCCCTTGTACGGGACGAGAGGAGCAGCAAATAAAAGCGCAACACGAGCTTTCCGCGAACTGTGTTTCTTTCCGAAGCCAGATTCCCCCCACAGGTACAGTAACTTGCGTTTCGGAAGCAGTTACTCAGTCTTCTCGTCGACAGCACTGCGATGTTAAGCGGAGACAACCGATACCCAGTTACTTAGCGCACTTTGCGTCTTACCTTTGGTGTTCCTCAAGTCACAATTCCTTCGTCAACCGCACATCACGGAGAAGGGCAAACTCAGTCCGCGAAACCAAAAGCTGCTCTCGAAAGAACAAACTCGAAGCCGCTGTTTATCGCGTAGCGTGAAAGAAGGTTAAATCGCTAGCCACCAGAAGGCGGGGTCAAGCAGAGTAATTGCAAGTAGCTAGGCTAGGTGGCGCTAGATACCACCCAATCCATGTTCTACAAAAAAATAATTTGATTTCCTCAAGCCGCTATTCGCGACTCCAGCGAAATCGACGCCACCAAGCGGCAAAACGCGGTAGCTGTGAAAGTAGGTTCTATCGCTGTCGCCCTACTCACGGAGGCGGCGTCTTTGTTTCTTTTCAGTTGGGCAGCGTTTTTCTCGAGGCTTAGGGATTCATTACGATATTTATGGCACCTCGAGCGAAACAAGACAAGCTAAGGGCGTCTAAACAGTTTTGTTTTGTCCCAGGTTGCGTATCAGCGAGATGGAAAGGTGTGACAACATCCTACCACAAGTTCCCTGCCCATGGAATGCCGCGACGGAGCGTGTGGATCCACAAGTTACAGATCGGCAAGAAAGTGACTGGTTCTATGGTGGTGTGTTCAAGACACTTCATAGGCGATGACTTCTTTTTCCCGGGTAAGTGCTCTTTCTTTCTGTCTCCGCGCCGAAGCACGCGATCGCCGCGCGTAGCCCCCGCGCTGCACTGTATCCCCGAGTGATTAAGAAATGGAGCAGCCCGCAAGCAATAAAAGCAAGTGACTGATAATACTACAAGACGAAAACGTTCGGGGTCTTTGCTCATCCGGCTTAACACAAGACGTTAACGAAGCAAAAAAAAAAGCGTAGCGAGCGATACGCAAGCGCTACCGTGTCGTAAAACGGATCCATAAGATCAGCTGATGGACGGACGAGAAAACAAGTTTCCACGGCATCCAAGATTTCATGAGATTTCGAAACCAAATGCTAGAAAACTAGAACTGCTTCTTTTCTATTTATAACTGAGCAAAGGGAACAAGCCATTAAGGTTATACCCCTGCCAAGCTCAGCATATGAAAAATCTCTAGCATGTTGCAAAACGTTCACATCGAATTTTAGTATGAATGCATCATAAATAGAAGTGTCCGAAGCTTCACCTCCGTCCATTTAAAGGCTGATTTATGCTATTAATTCTGGGATGAGTGAGCGCACATTTTAATCTAAACAGCAATATTCTTTTATTGCTTATTTCAAGTGAACTTCATGTGTGCGTCAGTGATTCAGGCTAATCATTTTTCTACAGGCGTGGAATGCAAAACACGGCGGTTAAAGAAAGGTGCAGTCCCAAGCGCGAACCTGCCGAATTCGTCAGCCTTTGATGCACGCAAGGCTGCCCGCCTGGAAAAGCTGAACCAGTCCAGGTCGTCTAGGCTTGCTCAACGGTCTCTTCGTTTGAGCTCGGTGAATGTTGTGGAGTGGTTGACGACATCTCCCACAGCTGGTAAAACCATCTCAGAATGATTGAGATATCTGTTTGCTTCTTGAACCATTTAAAAAGAGAAGCATACATTGTTGCAAGTTAGTGTCACGACAAAAAACATAAGCGGCAAAATGCACATTGCTATGTGTATGTTCTGTTCCTTCATTTTGTTTTTCTAGTCTAGGTTCAGCTAGCGTTACCAAATCTTGTATGCCTGACATGTTGCTAACCTGTTGTACCAGACCTCTCAATCAGGCAGACCTCTGTATTCTGTATGAATGAGTTTTCTAATGTGCACAACCTTCTCTTTGATTCTGTTAAGGAAATGACGAACCAAGGTGATTTCACTGAAGGCGAGCAAGCTGACCCACTCTTGTGTCATCACACGGATGTAAGCTACAATTTTATATGCTATTTGCTAGGTTCATCACATTAAATATGTGTAAATATTTCCTTGCCAACAGGCATCACTTAAACAATGTGACCCAGCCTCGCAGTTGTTTTTATCAACCCCCTCTAGTTCAAAGCTTGCAGTAATTAAGTGGGTATCTTCCTACGCTCTCTTCGTGTTAAGCTCCTATCAAAATTGTTGCATTCAGCATGTAATAATTTTATCTCCATTCAATGCTCATTCTCGGCGAATTCAGGCAATTGGTTGGCTTTTTTTATCTCCCTTGAGGACTGCATGCTCTCTTCTAGATCACAGCTCAGCAAAAGCACCTGTGGATCAGAAGCATTGAATGCGAAAGGCTTGCGCGACAGAAGTGTCTGATGTAATGTTTCAGACTGCATGGGAAAAATGGCAGCTCTAAGTGGCTAGAAAAGACACTTCCGGGCACACACTTCCGACTGTGCAACGGGCATCTTGGGGCACATTGTTCCCTCTAGCTTGACCCTTTTCGCTATCACAGCGGGAGGCCACTTGTCTAACTGCACTTCAAATCTAAGAAAGTCACTGGAAAAATACGAAGAAGATGACAGTTTTCCAAACAAAACTCCAAAATCCAGGCCCGTATCCAGGGAGGCGGCGAGTTCCTCAGTGGCTTTGCTGCACTGGATCCCCCCTCTCATTTCTCCGAATTGTTGCCATTTTCTTTCTAACCTGAAACGGCATGTGGGCCAATGCAAGGCGAAAAGGGCCTGGTATGAGGAGCTGTCGCTACTTTGCAAAGCATATCTAGGGGCCTTAGGTAAAACTATCTCATAGACATAATGTAGTAATGTGCTTGCTACCAATTCACGTATTATCCACCTGTATTATGGTGCCTGGAACGCGTCTCCGACTGGTGTGTCTACCGCGGCCAAAAAAGTGGTCCTTCGATTTCCGCCTGATGACGTCATAAAAGTGTCATGTTGTCGCCGGTCGCGACCCTGGCGGTGTCCTAACAGTTGTGGTAAAGATGGCAGACGCCTGTTCTGCTGAAGGTCGCTTTCCATTGTGACAGTTCACGGAAGCTAGAGCAGCCGGAAGTTGGGACGCCTAAAGCAACGACGTGACGACAGCGACACTTGCGTTCGCTCTTGCTTTTCGCCAGCATTTCTACGGCCAACCGCCAGGATCGCGACAGGCAACAGCATGACACTCGCGTCATTTGTTGCCACATTGGGACGACTTTTGATGTATGGGCGGGAAAGGGCGGTAAACACACCAGTCGAAGACGCAATCGAGGCACCATACCTGTATCTCCGCGCTTCAAGTGCTCGAGATTGCTGGAAATATGCAGTTTCGTACTAACTGCAGCTTCAGTTATTTGCGACTTTCAACCAAGTGCACCTTTTAATTATTGGGACCGGATGGTGGGAGCAGCATAGATAAAAACAGCATGCCATTCAATGAGGTGTTTATTATGTTCTTGTCTCCTTAGGAAAACAGTGACCCTTGCGAGGAGCCCCTTCTGGATGAAGAAGATGGCCTTTTTTCTGCCAACGAAAGGGAAATGGCAGAGGTGCTGGCTGGCATGTAGCACACACTGCTGGAGTTGAGCCCGTCAGCAATCAAGACAAAGGAACACAAGTTTCGAGCGGCGACTTCGGAGGAAACTTTTCGTCCCTTTTCACAAAAGACAACGTGAACTCGTTTACAAGGCTCCCATCCCTTGAAGTGCTTAATGCACTTGTGTCGTGTTATGGGAAGATTGTAAGGATAACGAACAAGCATCAGTTATCTGCAAGAGAACGAGTGGTGCTCACCATGAAGCTAAAACACAATGTCTCAACAACATTCCTGAAGAGCTTGTTCAGGTGTTCCCTTTCGATATGCACCAGAATAATCGTCGAAACAACAAGAGTTCTGTCGCAGATCTTGCGCTCAATTGTTTGCATTCCCTCAAAAGAGGTAACTCTTGACAACATGCCAGTGCACTTCCGGCCTTTTCAGAATGTCCGGCTTGTGCTAGACTGTACAGAAATGGCAATAGCCCAACCGAAGTGCTTGAGGTGTGCGCTGCTGACCTACTCCTTTTACAAAAAAGGATTTACGTGTAAATACATGATCAGCGTTACACCAAGTGGCGTAATTTCTCATATAAGCAAGGGCTATGGTGGCAGGGCCTCAGACAAAGCCATTTTTGAGCAAAGTGGCGTGCTCGACTCCTTGTTGCCAGGGGTGGATGCAATTATGATTGATCGTGGCTTTTTAATTGATTCATTTTGTGAAGATCAACTGATCACAGTCATCAGGCCTCCCTTCAGGCAACAAGTGCAGCTGTCAAAGCAACAAGCCCTGCAGACGCAGAAGATTGCGTCGGCTCGCGTGTATGTTGAACGAGCAATTCAGTGGATGAAAATATTCAAAATTCTAGCAAGTAGGATTCCGTAAAGCATGCTGGGCATTATGGATGACATCATGCTAGTGATTGCAGGAGTAACGAACCTATCTGCATCGCTGTTCGCTGAGGAGAGGTTCCTGTAAATGACCCAAAGTGCACAGCGGGTCAATGGATGCCCGAGAGTACTATTTTGCAGAGTTAATTCAAGCAGTCTTTGATCTCATCAGTTACTTTTTGCTAGTTAGGTTTTTATAAATTGTGCTTTGCTAGTTTTGTTTAGGGCAACTCAATTCAAATCAAGCATTCCATACAACAGTGCTTTAAACAATAGACCGATTTCACCAGCCAGTTTGACTACGCCACCGCTGCCGCAATGCATCGAGGGAACTTTAGTCTTTCTGCAAGTGCGACAACCCCGCTGGAGCTCTGTGCGTGTGGAGCGCGAGACGGCACGAGCCCTAGCATGCACGGCCGTCTGCCTCCTGTGAACTAAAGTTATGGCGGCGTCAAGCATGCGACAGAACTCTTGTTGTTTCGACGATTATTCTCGCTTAGATTAATCTCGCAATAGATTGAACTCGCTTAACGAGATTTATCTATTGCTGCCGTACGTTGTTTTTTTGTGTTTTTTTTTGCTATGGATTCCAGTTGAGGTAGCTCACACTGACTGAATTACCTGTTAATCAAAAATTTCAGCATCAATTTTAATAAGTGGACTGCCACTACTCATGCAAATGAAATCAACAAACTTGTAGCGTCGTGAAAAGCGCGGGCAGGGGTCCCAACACAATATTTTATATTTTCATGGGGTGGCAGGAGTTTCGGAAGCACTGCCATGCAAGATATGGAAGCACCTGTGCATTTAAACATAGTTCTTTGTGTCGTGCGTATCTGAATCATGTAAGTAAACAATTTCACTGTTTAGACAATGGACTTGCAACTTATATATGGAATTAATATGCATACTTTGCAGTAGCCCATGCAAGGTGCTGCATGCGATATTGGTAAATCTTCCTTCATTCAATACAATGGGCAGACATAAAGATTATACAATTCTTGCTATTTTTTTTTGTGGGACATGTTTATCTAATATAACAGTAACCCTTGCATAGAAAAATAAAAGTAAACACACAACACATTAAACATACCATGGCCGACAAAGCCAACGAAGCCACAGGAGTCTGCTGCTTCAGACTACTTGCTTGCGTCGTGCCGACAGCGAGGCAGACCATTCCCATTGACCGGTGGCTGGTTGCGAGATAAGCAGCTATCATCGTCCGGCTATCCGTCCATTCCATTTCTGGTAGTGCTGTGTTACTATATACTGAAAGTCATTCACCTCATTGGTGCTGTCTATGCTGGCTTTGCAGTATTCGGTCAGTTGACCACACGCCCATCAAACGAATAAAAAACTGAGAAAAAGCAGGTCACAGTTGTGATTGCTTTGTTTTTTTTAACTATTTCTCAGGATGCACGATCAGGGGAGTATTACAAGCGTAACCAAGGTAATATGAAATGTTTAAAGAACTAGTGTCAGCAACACTCCCAACACAAAATATTTTGAACAAATTGGGCTCAGGTAACTGAATATAGTTAAATGAGTGTAGAGAATGCTGCCCGAGGCAAAAAAGCGCAAGTCCACAGCAGAACAGCGCTATCAGAACTAGCAAGGACGGACAGTGAGACGACGATAGCTACCAACCTCGCAACCAGCCACCGTCCAATAGAAGTGGTTCGTCTCGCTGCCGGCACGACGCATGGGAGTGATCTTGAGGCCGCATGCTCCTGCGGCTTAGTTAGCTTTGCCCATCACTCTATCTAGGGATGTGCATGCAGCCCATTCTTAACCACATTTCACACCTTAACACGTTGGAGTAGCTCCTTGAAGATACGTCTCTCGTAGACCTCGTGAATCGTTCCCTTAAATTCTTCAAACTTCACGGCATCAAAGACAAGATGACGCAGACGGAACGTATTCTCATCAACATAGACAAAGAAGTTAGTGCTGTAAATTCCGGACACTACTATCTGCACATTTACCTGTGAGACATATTCAGTCTTCACCTGCCTCTTACTAAAGTTGGAGAAAGCATTTTCCAGTTTGCAAGGGCACTTCACTTCCAGGAGAACCTTCCTGCCCTACTGAAAAAACCCGTATAAAAATTCATACTGGTTGACCCGTATATCTCACACTGAGTTATGGGATACGGGTCTCCCGTATGCTACTGGAAACCCGTACCTGTACAGGTTGACCCATTCAGATACAAGAACCCGTTCAGATACGGGGCCCGTACCTGTACGGGCTGACCCGTTTAGGTAAGGGAAACCGTGCCTGTACGGGTTGACCCGTTTAGATACAGGAATTCGTACCTTACAGGTTGACCCATTTAGATATAGGAACCGATATTTATGCATGTTCATCTGTTCAGATAGAGAGACCTATATCTTTAAAGGTTTATTCGTTCTGACGCAGTAATAGGAATCAACATGGTGTCCAACGTTTGCAAACGGATGGATGGATCTTTGCAGGTTTAACAATTCGCATGCATTTGTCATGCAAAGAATGAGCATGAGCCAGGTCACTTCAGGTTATATGTGTATTTAGTGAACGCAAATTGGCATCTGCAGAACACCAACAAGAAGCTTAACCTCTAAGCAAGCTTAGAAGTCAAGCTTCTAGTTAATATCCTGCAGTAGGATATTAACAAATTTGCATACTGCAGTAGATTCACCCGAGCTGTCCTCTTCCCTGGAGAGGCCTCTCGAGGATGCCTCCATAGGTACTAGTTGAAGGCATCTGCAGGGGAAAAGAATACAACAATAAGTCATGTATATCTACAGTCTCCTGAAAAATTGAATATTTCCTGCAATTATAAGCAAGCAATTTCCACTACAATTTATGCTTTGTTAATATCTTGTGACACCATGTAGACCCCAAGAGCAACTTCTTACGATTACGCAGTCTGCTTAAAACAGCAGGCATGCATGATTCGGCCCGAAAGTTTTGAACCAGTTCAGACCGAGTTCAGAGGAGTGCAGAAGCAGTGCGCAAGTCGGGCTGCGGCTGCGTGAACTTAAGCTGCAGCGTTACAAACGACCCTGTAATTGGTTTCTGAAAGACCGAAGAGTTGCCATCTGTTACTGCATGAACGCTGAACTGACTTTGGCCAGCACAAGAGTCTGTGGAACTGAGGCTGAGCTCGTGCAGCACTGGGATAAATCGAAAAGGCCAGTTCAGCGTCCAAGCAACTTCCGATTGAATCTAATGCATCAGTTCTTACACTATATGAACTATATCGGCTGGTTCAAGCAAATGGAAAAGACCTAGCGTGACTTGCCACAACTATGCACTTAAAGTTTGCTTGCAACAGTGTGTTCCTTGCATTTCAGTGTTTATGAAAATTATAGACGTTGGAGCAGGGGACAAAAAGGAACGGAAAGACGCGAAGCTCCGGAGCTTTGTGTCTGTCTGTCCCTTTTTCCCCACGTTCCCGGGTTACCACGTCTATCCTTAACCAGCTCGCCTGCTTGTTAACTAAAATAAAAGTATGTTCTATAAATCTAAATATCTACTTTCAATTATGAACATGGGCTTCTGATTGCCTACAACCTCTAACTTATTTCATGCCCAACAATGTCACCATGGGAACAAGTGAAAGGAACACTGAACACAATTCTCGACTGGCAGTTTTAGTGCGAAAGAAAGATTTTGACCTGCATTTGTTGTTCTGGGCATGTATATAAATTGACATCACAGATTTGATATCAAGAACCATTTAACTAATTTAATATCCGTGTTACGACCCTTCGATGGTCTATTCATACGAGATAGTTCCCTGGTGAGAAAACTGAGCACGAGAAAGGAGGAATACCCACGATGATAACGCGGTTCAGAAAAAATGGGCAGTACTCAAAGGACAGAGCCAAACATAGTTCGGTTGTAGCAGTTCTAGTGAACAAACAGACTCACTTTCACAACTTTGCTAGTGCCAGCTTTTCGTTCAAAAGAAAAAATAAGTGCCTCAGCAGAAGGTCCTGCGAGCAGGCCACTGATATCATGGACCTCTCCCAAAACTTGCAGGGATTAGCAGATATTTGCAATGCGGAGCATGTTACTTTAAAACCTCTTCAGTGTGAATACATCAGAAAGCACCAAGCGACCTAGATGACCATGACAAGGTCACTTTACTTTTCTTCATATATTAAAAACAAAGAGGAAGATAGGGCTTCTTCATTTCGGTTTTGCGCTCGGAGCTTCACGTTCCTAAAGCTCGAGCTAGTCGAACTGTGACCCTTCAACAGCCTATAACACTGAAAGTTCTGAAAGCCTTGGAATATTTTATCACAATAATTTTGTCGTAGCAGGTTGCAACTTCAGAAGCCATGAGGTTTGAGTGACTCACCAAGTATGAGACATCTGTGAGAAGTGGGCACTTACTGCTGCCAACTTGACTGGAGTCAGGGCCCTCTTGGCGACGGCGCCCTTGAAGCGCCGGCATGGCACCCCAGTCACACTCTGCCCGTGCAGGTTCTCCCTGCCGAAGATCAACTTCGTGGACTCTTTAACCAACATGGAGTCTCCCCGGGCTCCCCTCACGTAGAACAGTTTGCCCTTTTCCATCAAGACACCATGGCAAAGGTGAACCTAGAAATAGATAGAAATGCTCTACACGAAATGCAGCCAGCCATTGGTCCCGATCTCATTGATCTTTCGGAAACTTGTGCAGACGTCTGCCGCACAATGCCGCTTTTTTCGGACGCAGGACATGCGAGGCAGCTCCTCACGCAACATCTTGGGGGTATTCTTTTCGGAGCCAATCACAGAAATTCACCACGGGCACTCACTACTCGTCTCCAAGTTCTCAATGTAAAGAACAACTCATCTTGAAGTACAGAACAGAGAGTGGAACAAACATAACTGCAACGGAATCGCATAGCAAACAGTTCCAGCCATGCATGTCGTCTGCTATGCACACAAAAAAAAAAAAAAACACGGAGGGGAAAACAAAAAAGCTCACGGTCGGATGTAGCCACGTGACTTCCGCCCACTCACTCTCTCCTCTCCACTTCTCCGACCTCTGTGCGCGGGTTTCAGTTTCGGTTCTGAGCAGTTACGTTTTTTGGTTTTAATAAAAATATATGTGACTGTTGCAAAATATTAATTTGGTAGTCTTTCGACACCATAATAAATCGGCTGGCAAAAAAATGAAAACTTTTATTGGGGGGTGTAAGTGTCCGTTTAAATGAGTTCAGAGTAAAGAGAGAAAGCGAAAGAAGGGTACCAATTATAACACAATTTTAATTGGGCTACTTGGTAGATGATTTATGAAAAAGCTCGAAATAAGAAAAGGACACTAGATAGAAAACGGTTCAGAAAAGTGCCAATTAATTGGGAAGAAATTTCTTATAAATGCCCGGCCCTACTCTTTACATTCATCAGCATTTCGAAGCAGCCCGATGGTTCAATTTAAGGACGCATACAAATAACCTCATTCAAGGAGCTGTGGAAGCAATAAAATTTAGTGACTTGCCCAATATCTGGAATGAATATTCCATGAAATTCTGAACTTACCTCGTCATCAACCTCTGCAAGCACTGGCACACACTCGGGAAATGCCTCCGGCGGGCCTGCTACAAGATCCGCTGCTGGAACAGCAGCATCAGTGGCCGGTACAGGTCGAGCGTGATCCACACCAGCTCGCACTACGTGAACTGAAGCAGGAGCGCCAGCCGCAGGAACCACTGCTGGGCAAGCTGGAGGAGCTGATCCAACACCGCCAGACGGGACATTGTCCACTGCAACATAATAAAACACTCTTTAGAAACAAGACACGGTACAGGAGTCAACCGATTTCTTAGACGCCAAAAATTCAGACAAGCTTGATTATTCGGACTTCAGCACTTTCGTGGTTCGTTGATGGCATGAGGGCTTCATAGTACTTCATGCCACAGAAGACTACCGGCAGTGTGCTTATTTGTTTTTCCGTAACACACCGGGACTGGAAAAGTAGCGCGAGCAGGACACAAAACAAAAGGATGAGAAACAAATCCAAAGAAGAAAAAGAGGAAGAAAAGAAAGGCGCTCAAGTTCGCCAGCAGTGGGCGGCAGAGAGGTTGTTTAGTTTACAAAAAAATACCGGTGAATAGCTAATGAATATGCATGCCAAGCATTTCCAACGGTTTTCGAGATATAAGCTCAATCTTTCTGACGAAATCCAATGCTGTAGCAGATCGTCTGCTCACCTTTTAACCAGTTGCACAGTTGCGTCGCTAGGCACAATCTGCCGCCCGATTAAAGTTCAGCCTTGTTGGTGCTGTGGTCATGCCTACGACCAGCTTCCTCACTCCCTCCACCTCAACAAAAAGAACTCCTTTCTCCCCAATGACGAAAGGATGTGTGCTGGCCGGGCTCATCGGAAAGTTAATATTTAAAATGTTTTGACTGACAGAACAAACTTTCACTTCAAGCCTCATCCATGCGCACAGACCATGGTGTCTTGGTATGGACATGATTGTTTGACAAACTGCAGAAAAATATTTCTTCAATCAAAGCAAAAGTGCTGCCGATCGAAACAGGCTCATCGCCATCAGCAACAAGAAACAAACTCTCAAAGCTCCATTTGCATCCTAAGAGAAGAAAAGAGAATTATAGACACCTCTTAAACTCAATGATACATTGAGGCACCCCTGTAGTATATGCTTACTTCTGTTTGCGACCAAGAAAGAAGTTAAAATTACTTTGGTCCCTCAGATAAAGTGTGAGCACATAATGTGTAGTGTGTGAGGTAAGCAACTGAAAGTGCCTCCACGCTTACCTAGTAGTGCCAGCAGCTGCTTCTTGATAGTGTCCTCTCTATCTGGGGCTCCTGCTCCAGGTTCAGCACCCTCTGCTTTGCCGACCTCAGCTTTTCGACCAGTCGGGCATGCTCCCCAAGCGACACAGTGGACGTCCTGTCCTCTGTCTTTTTTTTTTTTCTCTTGTACTTGCCACCCACTGCAGGGATGGCGACATCTCAATCTGGAAAAGAAAAAGGTCCAGGTGTTTTAATATTCATTTAATATAAATTCCAACACATAATTGGGACACACATAGTTCACATTAAATTGCCCCCCCCCTTTATTTTTTGGGTGTAGGTTTCAGCACTATACCTGTGATTGCTCCCCCCCCCCCCCCCTGAAGAAATGCTTCCAGACGCCCCAGACAAGATATCCGGTATTCACTGTCAGTACAGGAAATAATTGGTATATCGTCCTTTACATACTCTAGTGTGTAAAGGACGATACCTGTTGGCAGAAAACACTGTGCAGGTAAACGAAATAGTATGATAAAATATTGTGTTAAAAGGTACTTCTAAGTTAGTTAGAAAGTAAAATATGATTATACAACTTTGCACCCAGTGTACTTTTTATGAGGAACGTGAACTCTCAGTTGCTTTGTACTTCCAATTCAGTGCTTTTAAATACGATATCATCTATAAGCAAAGCATATGCAATTATGGCGTCTGTTGGCCCGAGGATTTGTAACTGCTTTTGAAAACAGCATGTGCCGGCACATTATAATTCAGAAAAGAAAAACATGCCGCCGGCACTGCGCCTCAAACCCACAACTGTTGGAGTCTAAGCCGGGCATCGTATCCCCTTCACTACGAGCATGCATGGGTAAGCATTTGCGAAAGAGCTACTGGTTGCAGGCAAGAGCTGCGTTGATGCACGTGCCAGTGACTCAACGCCGTTGTTGCATAGCAATGTGTGCCGCATCTGGTCGCAGTCGCACTAAGCCACATCTGAGGAGAGCTCTGTGAACCAGAGTTGAGTATCATCTTTCGTTGTCGGTATGCGAAAACAGGTCTCTCCAGAGGAGCATTACGCAAGCGTGCTGAGGCACAGTGAAAGCAAAGGGCCTAGGGTACTTCGGAACATAAAACATGTTTATTGAAAGCTGGAGAGGCAAGTAGCGACAAGAGGACCATTGAAGCGGATGAAAAGATTAAAGAGAGGAAACTTCGGTTGCAACGCAAGCAGGATGCCAAACAAATGAGGACGTCTTGCGATAGTGGAGAAGAGATGTAACTTCGTGTACAGCGAGATTTTGAGTTGACTTAGAGCAGCTGAGCACATCTCGTAAGACTGAAGAGTGTCGAATTCAGATTCAATGCGGTCGAGAAACAAGCAGGAGAGTGTCTCTTGAAATTTAAGAGGGACAACTGCGGCTACAGCACAGTTGAGACCAGGAGTGGCCAAGCTGCGGCACTTTGTGTGTTAAATTACGGCTTGTGGCCCACTTTCATAAAGCGTATCTACCCACCGGATCTGTGTACCAGAATAGCAAGCAATTTAAAAAGTGTCTGTACAAATAGTCCTGACCATCCACAATGAATGGACACAATTACTCATGAAGCGAACAAAATGCAAGATATTCTTAGCCTAACCGTTCAATTTTACCCACAATTACTGCCCACTGGTAACGGAAGTGAAGTATGCTGCTGATTTGAAAAAGGGGAACAAAAGACGAACCCCCTCCTTCTGAACAGAGTTGAAGATGAGGTAAGAAAAACAGCCTAAAGGCACACATAAACCTCGAACCTTGAGTTCAATACCATAGGGATGGCCACGCGCTTCTTTTCCAAAGCAGCAACCAGCTCAGCTCGTGTCTCTGTAAAACGAAACATGCACACTGAATTACATCTCAAAGTCGTTGTGTTCGTCTCCCGTTCCCTTCTGTATCGGGGTTTATAAATATGACCGTTCACCAGCTAGCCTGCGCTATAACCTTTGTTTCAAAAATTATTTTTTTCGATATTTTTACACATTAAATGCACCCCCTAGTCGAACTTATGTAGTAAATTTGTCGAGCTTACAAAGCCGATTTGTTGCGATTTATTTTGAGTGTCGTGGCTACCATCTGGAGCGCCCTGTAGTTAAACAACGTAAAACCCTTTGCTCTTGCCGCCCAGTTCTTCACAAATCGGGCGCAAGGACCGAATCGGGCGCAAGGACATATTCGTGCCCACCACATTTCGCGAATTTTAGACGCCCGAACGGGGGACGCCGGAACGGGGGCCCACGAAATTTCCGCTTTCTACGTGTCCTTAAATTTCGCTAATTTTTGGACGCGTGGAATTTGAAAAAAATCGGGGGCTGGCGAACATTAGGGAGTGTTCGTAAACCGCGTTTCCCCCTCCACAACAAAGATGCGCCTGCCCGCCGATAGCCTTGACTGTAGAGTTCCGGGTATATAGCGAGTTGCGGAGGGCGTTGCGGGACAGCGAAAACGATCTACAAAGACTCCCTATTAACGGTTTGCAGTATACGTTGTGCTTCGAGACCCTGATGCGTAGAAAACAACTTAAGGCTAGCCCACATGGTGCGCTTTTCTCCGCGTCTGCGTCGCGTCTGCGTCTGCGCTTTGACGTCACTTCCGGCGCCGGGACGAAACGCAGCGTTTTTTGGCGCATTCCGGCGTATCTGGAGGAGCCAGATATTTTGCGTTCACGCGTCGCGTCTCGCGCTGCGTCCAGAAGGCAACAACCAATGAACCGCCGTGTTCACTAGTTGCAAGGAGCGTTTGAATTTTCTCCACTGTTTTCGCCACTGTAGGACTGTAGTTTTCGCCACGGACCTCGCGACAAAGGCGATAATAATAATAATACTTTTTATTTGCACATATTGCGATACCCACTTGGCAGCGTGCGAGGCTAGGCAAAAAGGTTGCGACCCTTACGCAGGTGGGCCTGCTAGCCCGCCGCCAAGTAGGGAAAGGGATACGGGAAAGGAAAATAAATAAAAAACACTCAAAACAGAAAGATACACACACACACAAAAACGGGTAGCAGCCCTGTGCCATTCCAAGGCAGAGCGTACGCGCGCACGCACACACGCACACCCGCGCGCGCGGAGTTTACAAAATTTGCACGCTCGCGGCCTTAAATAAAAACGGCTTTTAGACCCCGCCAACGCTAGCAGCAGGGCGAACAAGGGTAGTTACGTCCTTCCCCCCGCGCATATCAGTTTATCATACCTTTTACACAAGTCCAGGGAATCCTCTCTGCTCCGCGGGAGAGGCTGACGCTGCTTCAGCGGTACAGAGAGGACCTAGCAAAGTACAAAAGCGTCCTGCACTCTGGCAGGCCAAATGTAAAGAATACAAGGACACCGAGAGACAAAGGTACAAAATTAATACTACCGGCAACAACCGCAACAACGTAACCTCTGTAGCGGCCAGTGGCCAGCTGTAAATGTTTTGGCGTGGGCGAAGGTGATGCCAATGGCGTATCGAAACGTGGATGAGGCGTACGCACTAAAAAGGATGAAAATTAGTGAAATTGAGCTTCATCGCGATTGCTGTAATAAAAATGAGTGCTTACTATTACTAAAATTAAATATTACGGAATGTAGCCATCATTTACCGCGCGATTTCTATTTAATATTTGCTTTTGTTTCTTAAACGCGTCTGGCTACGTTGGGCAGACGCTTCGGAAACGCAGACGCGAAGCGCTGCACGGTAGCGCTGCGTGTGGTTTGACTGGGCGCAGGCGTCCTGCTTAGCGCGCGCGCCAAGCCGAGACGCGCGTCTAGACGCACTGAAAAACGCGCTATGTGGGCTAGCCTTTACCATTCCCCGACGCACGCTCCAACAGCTTCCCAGTAGACGTTTTTCGGCACGTCGGGGTCGAAGTCGCCAACGCTCGCCGGTTTGGACTTCTTGATACGGTTCACGCTGACTATTGCCTTCGCACCATCAATATAAATCACGTACGCTTAGTACATATCGACACCGATACACACCGATCGAAATAGCCCTATCGTCAATGCGGCTTTGGTTCAGAGCACTGGCTGGCACTGGCCGGCTGGCCAGCGGCGCTGGTACGTGAGGATTGGATTGGATTAAAGAAATAATCTGCCTTAGTTTATATTAGTACTATTTTAACTCAAAATAGTTTTAGAACATTTAAAAGCATAGAAAGTTACCATGTTAAGTTTATTTATTGTTAAGAAAAACATTGTTTGTCCGTCGCTGGTTGTTTTTCTGCACTCTGGCTTGCAGCTACGAAATCCAATCCAATTCGACGTCAATAAACCGAAACCGAAACTACCGCGGTACAGGACTCAAAGCTATGAAGCAAACTCTCGTTTATCTCGGCCTCGCTTCCCATGGATTTGGTTTTCTCATTCTTTTACTTTAAATATGCATGTCATAAAATGGTTGAGTTTGATAGCTGAAACTGCTAAATTGAAATGACCTAATATGTGATTTTCTGATTAAAATTCTTTATTGAAAAAAAATACCACAGTTTAGTTCCGCGGTGAGCGCGTTCCCGTCGAGGTCTGATAATTTCTGGTCGCGTTAAATAGACCGATCTCACCGGCCAGTTTGACTACGCCACCGCTGCCGCAATGCAGCGAGGGAACTTTAATCTTTGGGCACGTGCGACAACCTCGCTGGAGCTCTTCGCGTGCAGAGCACGAGAAGGCACGAGCCCTCGCGTGCACGGCCGTCTGCCTCCTGTGAACTAAAGTTATGGCGGCTTTACGCATGCGCCCAACGCTTAGTGAGATCGGTCTATTGTGTATACCGGTAGAGGCTGTACAAGGTTACCGAACGCCGGTTTAAGTGCCGGCGCCGGTAAGGCGTTACCGGTCGCTCCGATACGTGGTTGCTGTTAGCCGCGCATCGATTACTGGTCACGGAAACGTTATTACGGCCCACCAGTGTGGCGTACCGGCTTCGCCTGTACGTGTTCACTCGCCGCCTGTATATGATATGGGCAACCGGTACGGCGTATCGGCTTCGCCGGTACGTGGTTACCGGTTACCGGTGTGGCCTACCGGCTGTGCCCGTACCGTTTACCGGCCGCCTGTACATGGTATGGGCAGCCGGTACGGCGTATCGGCATCGCCAGTACGTGGTTACAGGTCGGCGGTACAGAGCTACGGGTTACCGATATGAGAATACAGGACTCCGGTGTGAACCGGTATAGGCCGGTATACATTTGTACAGGTTTTTTTCAGTAGGGTGCCCTTGCAGCAGTGGCAACTAAATGAAACAATATCGTCTGGCGAACACCCTACAAGTGGAAAGTCCTTCAGAAGGAGCAGGCCAACCTCCTCGATTAAGGCCTCATGTCCTGCAGCCCTCAACTTCTCGATGTATAACTCCTTTGCAGGACCTTCCTTTTCTACACCTGCCCTCATCGCTGGTGTAAAAACCGGGTTCGACCGCAAAATTAAGCTGAGCAGCGGTGCCACATTCACATTAGCCTTTGCTCGCAAAATCGTCCTTGCTTTCGTGAAGCATGTGTGACTTATGCTGGCTGTCACCAACCCCTTCCTGTATCTATGCCAAGCAGGTGAAGTCGCCTGGCTCCTTGTGGCTGCCTCAACCTGACTGACTGCCAAATCTGTTCCGTAGACCGTGCAGAGCCGTAGCACGACTTCTCCAAAGCTCTTGCCATCCAGTGAAGTGACTTCGTGATGCAGGAAAGTCATAAGTGGCACAGGGGCAGCCGACACTGCAGAAAAGATCAAACCAACAGGGTTTAGTTGACAATGTCCTGAATGATAAATTGGGCTGGCGTAAGTCAAAAGAAATGCAATCAGATTAGGCAATCTTTCATTTCAAAAGTAGGGCACAATAGTAGGTTAGCCCAATGTTATGGGGCAAAAAAGATACTTTTAATGTAAGGTGCTGGGGGAACCCAGCCCTTAGCGTTAAGACCTTACTCTGAACTCTTCGTGCATATTCTGCCGAATGAAGTGCATTGCGAAAGAACTTGAGCATTGCACCTGATCTCGCCTCACCATTGTGTCCTTCCGCACAATAAAGTTGGACTGCAATGGTCACAGTCACCGTGACAATAGGGACTTTTGGAATAGCGCATGCTATAGCTTTGCACACACAAAGCATAGCGTCGTCGCCACTACGCCGAACGCTAACCATGTTTTGCGCTTTGCGAGTGCTATTTCTTAGATATTGCGTGCGTACGCAAAGTCTTTGCGCTCCTAAAAGGAGGATTCGGGATGAGAAGTTGGCTGAGGCCAAGACGAGCACAGTTAAAAAATGGCGGCTCCCAGGACCATGGCTGCAGCCGCTTTGGCAGCGTCGTGAAGGCGCGACGTCGGTGGCATCCTCGTGACTGCGATTTTCAATACGGGACGACATTGTACTCGGTTTGGAAAACCCAGTAAGGTGGGCAACGATCACCGGGAACTTGATGCTTGCGATGCGCGTACATTTATCGGCGAAACTCAGTACACGAAACCTCTCTTGCCGAGGCGACGCATGCGGACACGACCGGTCGACCGCTCGCGTCGCATTCTCCCGTTTAAACAAATATAAAATGTTACTGTGGACCAAATAAACTTGTTTTTTATTCAAATTCCAGCATTTCGTGTGTGAAATAAAAATGGTGACTGTATCTTGGTGGCGTTGCAAGCGCGAGAGGCTTGGGCTTTTGCGTCACGGCAGAGAAACGCTATTCTTGAACTCACATGCGCCGCGTGCGCTAGCACAAGTGCAAAATTTAGCACTAGCGTGCGCTTAAATTGCATATGTTACTGTAAAACTCCTTATTAAAGCATCAGCTGAATGGGTGTGCACATCAATACAGAGTCTGAAGCCAGCAAGGACCAACACCATCTGTTCCAGTGTCGTCTACTAAAATCCGCTGGCCAAATTCAGTTGTGGGTTTGCATCGCTGAGGACATGGCAGCTGTGGGTCAGGGCAAGCTAAGACTCCAAGCAGGCCACTGTTCGTGAGGTCACCCCTTGCTTCTCTGTGCACCGCTTAGGGGAAATGAATCACAATCTCAGGCTTGAGCTTGTAACATGCCTCACTGGAACCATCAAGGGCTTGGCAAGCTAGGCTTTATGGGTGTCAGCAATGGTCGGGTGCCGACGTTTCGTTAATTAGTAATGCGACATTGATTCGCAAAGAAAATGAAATAATGTTTATTTAACTAGATTAACTTCGATTAGATGATTAGGCGTTTTGCGACTGTTATGTGGCGTGTGTCGAATCAATCTGATGACGAGACAATCTTTTGTTGCCGGGGTGGGTGCTCTGGGCAAGGTTCAGCTCATTCCTGCGAATCACAAACGTGCATTTTACGACGAACCGTGAAGGGGGTTGAAGTCGAACTTGATACTCAGGGCTTGAAAAGCATCATCCGTTGTGGATATACGTTACACATCCTGTGTAAGATCACCGCCTGGACAAAACAAGCAGGGCTAGCTAACACACCCCGGTTTAAAACTGATTTGTCTTCAAATCGCGCATACACGTAATCTGCAAGGTAGGCCATAGGTTCCTTGACTGTTGCTGACCTGCGGTGTCGTCCTCGATGTTGATGACTGCTGCACAACTTTCTTTGTCGCCCGTGGGGGCATCGGACGCCCGCTTTGTTTGCTTTACTCAATCGGTGTACAATTTCAAACTCATAGTCCGAGAGATTAAGGATCCATTGTGCAAATCTTCACTCAGTCAGGCTGTTCTTCACGAGGTATGTGAGGCACATGCTGTCCGTAATGACAGTGAATCGTGGTCCTCTGCGCAAGTATAGTGCAAACTTTTCAGTGATTGTCCAATGTCCAATGCACTTCAGAAGGTTGATGTGCAGGGTGCTGTCGTATGCGTTCAACGATCCGCTTGCGTATTCAATTATCTTGTCACACGAGTCAAGTATCTGCATTAGGATCGCTCCAAAGCCTGTTTGTTTCACGTTTGTGTAAACTGGGATGGGGCACTCACTGCGAAAGGTGGCCAGGACTGGCGGATTTTTCAAACGATGCTTCAAATAGTCTCCTTTTATGTTAGTCGGACCACTCAAAATGCGTGTCATTCAGCAGTAGGTTACACAACGGCAATGATTGTTTTGCGAAGCCCGGGAGAACTTTCGAAAGTGATTAGGGAATTGTAGGAACGAGTGAAGGTGTTTTGCATCTTTCTCCAGCTGGAACTTGTTAACCGAAGTGCCGCGCTGAGGGTCGGGTATTTTTCCTTCTACAATGATCAAATTCCCAAGAAATTGAAAGCTTGTTCGGATAAACTGGCACTCCATGATGTCCATGCGGAGTCCGTTAACAAAGACGCATCGTAGGGCTTCGTCCAAAATTTTGAGAGCCTCAACTACGGTTGTCGCACCTTGACCAATGTCAACCATGCGTGTTGCCGTTCGGGAAAGTCCTTCGCACAATCATTTGCATGGTTTAGGGTGCTTTACAGAACAAAGGCAATGCGGAGATGCTGATACTTTCCATCTGGAGTGACAAAGGATGTTTTGTGGACATCTTCAGGTTTCGCTCGGATGGTTAGGATAGCGGTCTTGACGTCCATAACAGTGAAGTAGCGTGAGCCGTCTCTCATTACACTGTTGGGTGCATCGTCCATTCGAGGCTTGGATACAGTGGGTTGACTGTCTTGGCATTCAATAAGCAGTAGTCGTGAACCATCTGTCTGGGAGTCGAGGAATGATTGAGCTGGATGACCACAAGCGTCGGTGGAGCATACTCGCTTCTGCTTTTGCGAACAATTCCACGTTCCAGTAATCTTCGCCCTGTCTTTTGATGAATTCCCAGTCAGCTGGGAAACATCGATTGGGCTGCGGCGCCACGGGGATTTCGTCATGTAGCTCGATGGAATGCTCGACGTGTGGGCAGAGCCCAGTTGTTTCTCCTTTGTCGTGAACGCGGCGTGGTGTTTTGTGAGTATTGCGAAGAGCTTTTGGCGTTCTTCCGTTGAAACGTCTTGGGTAATGCTGTCCACAACTGCGTGGATTCGCTGCATTGGGACTGTTTGATGTCGTTTCATGCTGGCTCCGATTTCACTAACATGGCCAGACATTTGGCTTCAGGCAGCTCCTCGTGAAAGGTTGATAATAGTGCTTCTCCGGAGATTGTTGCTTTCGGAAACACTGCGGGCAAATTGTGCCATTGGGGTAGTTGACCAATGGTTATGCTGTTCGAAACCCGAAACATGACTTCTACGTTAGCAAGTTGGCGCCAATCCGATCCGAGAAGTAGGCCAATTGATATGGGGGGCGGAAGAATGAGTATTTCCGGTAAATTGACTGTCGTTGATTTGACGCTGATCTTCAGGCATCACCTTGTCCGAAACGTTGAAAGATTTTTCTGGGGATCATAGCGACACGCATTTGTCCTCGGGTAGTGCCCTGGGGTCGATGTTCCGATAGGTTGGCCGCAGTGTCGATGCACGCCTTTAGAGGACGATTCCTCTCCGTGAAAGCGGTGACGATAAGGAGGGAACCTCCTTTTGTGCGTAACAAGCAGTGGATATTATTCTCACTTGAACTTGTGCCCTTTTGCATACGTTTCTCCTCTGCACGGATGATCGCTGTAGTTTTCGGTCCTGGATAGTTTCTGGAGAGGTGACTGAGCTGGTCGCAATTAAAACACTTGCTCCGCCTTGTGCGTTTGGAGGGACTCGGTGATGGGGTGTTCGTCGGAGTGCTTGTTTGCTGTGCTGATGTTGTAGGTTAGTGCGTACCTTGTTTGCATGGTTGCGTCTTTTCTCTGGATGGTCGAGAGTCGTCGAGCAATCAATAAGCTTGAGGACTGACTTACAGCCTCGGGCTGCCAGGGGATTAACCCACTTCTCTTCGGTGATTCCGATTAAGACCAGGGAGATCCGTTCGCTGGCTCCTAGCTCACAAAAAGCTCACTCGAGCATGTCATTTTTCGCGTAATGTACTGCACAATTCTCTTGTTGCAGCGAAGCTGTCGATGTTGCTGGTACCCCAGAAATTCTTGAAGTCCTATTTTTTGTTAGAAGCGTTTCTTGATGGCTTCCTTCTACACTTTCCAGTCGTCGATCGGGGAACCATAGGACCTGTGCGAGTCTCGTGCAGCATCGTGAAGTCGGGTGACAGCATTGAGCAGGGCGAGGCATTGTGTCCAATTTGCGAAGAAAGCCACCCGTTCAATCTCTCGGAGCCACTCAGCGACGTTTTCATGACTCCCCTTCGAATGTAGGAATCGCGTGCGAAGTGTCGCTCGTGGAGTGGACGTGGAGAGGTCCTGGGGACTGTCGTAGGATCTCGGCCAGTTTGTTGCGTTGGGAATCGGGACGGTGATTGACAGCAAATCGACTGTTGTTGCATTCCAGCTCACCTGTGTTGTCGCGCCCAGTGTAGAAGCATTCGTAGAAGTTACTTGTCATTCTGGTTCATTTCCGTTCGTCACGTTCATGCAGTTTTCAGGTTGCCGTGTAGGAAATGCATTGTTTAAGGCCAGAATTAACTGCTGGAGTTAAATTGTGATGTCTTGTATTTTCTGACCTATCGTATCCTGATTGGTAACATTCTTTCCGTTGTTGGAGTCCATGATCAGGGCATCGACACCAGTTTCGTTTAATTCTGCAAGTCCTGTTGACTGCACCATGTCAGCAATGGTCGGGTGCTGACGTTTTATTAATTAGTAATGCAACATTGGTTTGTGAAGAAAATGAAATAATGTTTAGATAACTAGAATAACTTCGATTACATGATCAGGCTTCTTGCGTCCATTAGGTGGCGTGTGTGGAGAGGTTCTGATGACGAGATTATCCCTTGTACCCCGGTCAGGTGTTCTGGGTAAAGTTCAGTTCAGTCCTGCGAATCGGGAATGTGCACTTTCCCACGGACCCTGAAGGGGGTTGATGTCGAACTGGACGCTCGAGAGCTCGAACAGCGTCATGCGTTGTGGATATACATCACACATTCTGTGTGAGATCGCCGCGTAGGCTAAAGCCGGAAAAATCAGGTGGGGCTAGCTAGTATGAGCGGAATACTGAAATAGAATTCCGGCAGCCGAGGAGACTGCTTCCAGCTCGAAGTGTCAGCCTTTACTCCGGTTTTGGCGGACAATGCTCGAGGAAACGGCGTAAACGGCGTCAGGTTTCAGACGCTGGGTCCCAGCGTCCGAAACCAGTCCGCCCTTACTTTTGCTGCGCATAACGGAGAACTGCTTGGTGCACCCCAAGGCGCAGCATCTGGGTTGTCACGCTGGGTGCGTGAATCTAAACACACGAGTGTGGGAACACGTACACGAACACCAGAACATGTCTGCAAGAGCCCATGGAAGGTACACTCACACTTCAGAAGACTGATGCTCCTCTGGCATTAGCAAGTACCGTTTGCCAGAAAGTACTCGGAGAATGCAGGGAACACTGTTGCATTGTACGAATACATGAAAAATCGCTTACAAGGTGTGACATCCAGAGCAGAGTTCGGGGCCCTTGGTTTTTGTTTTCGTTTCCTAAAGGAAACAGAAGAATTTTTGAAAAACAACAAACAGAGATAGACAGATATGAAATAATGTATCGACTTGATTCGCCTGAACTGACTGAACTAGATCACGCACTACGGAAACCAGTGCATCCAATTCCACTGGAAGTTGCATGGCCGCTCGACTGGCGTGTTCGATTCATCCCAGTGATGCACAAGTTCAGCCCCAGTTCTGGGGCACCTTGCACCGGATCTGAGGTTAGTTCAGTATTCATGCATCAGCAGACTCACTCTGCCTACCTCTGCTTACGGTGGTATTTCTCAAAGTTTATGTGCAATGCTTATTCTGCACAGTAACAAAGAGCTTGAGGTATTTTCTGTTCTTGATGACGACGAGGTACTTGTGGTCTACAGAAGCTAAATTGTGTACCTAATTGAGGATACGAATTAGCTCGAACACAGCATTTCTTAAACGTTTGATGTACAAGACTCGTGTGCTTACGTTTAGGTCAATTGTTTAGTCATGGGGCCATGTGCGTATTTACTATGTGGATCTTCCCTTTAAAGGTGGAGAACGAGTTACACTCAGTTTAGCCTCCTCCTTGGGGGCCAATACAAGCTAAAGCTATTTGAGGTTCAACACTGTTTGAATGCAGGGCTGATCTGATGACTCCGCTTAGTGGACTGCGATCTGACACATTTCTGCTCTCGTGTCCAGGTAGCCGAGGAGAAAAACATGTTTTGTCTGCTGATATCCGTTGCCATCCAACAATTGGTTTGCCAGATAGGTTGGGAGAGCAAACGTCTCGATTGCTTGATCACCCCAATTACAGAAAGACAGAAAGAATTACAGAAAGGGTAATGCACCTTTGTTCATGCAAGCTCTTCAGATCAAGGAATTGTCTCACCTCTGTTGTGCAATTGCCGATTGTGGTGCTGCCTGTAGCAGCAGCTCTGCCATGACGCCCTGCTCATGAGCAGTTACCACGACTGGGGGTTCCATGCTCACATGGCAAAACTTCGACAGTGCCACCGCCTCATACATATGCTGCACACCTTTCTTCTTGGCGGACCATTCACACTCAATATCGGTGCAGCTCAGAACATCCAGTGATGCAAGGCTGGCCCTGGAAGTACAATGTTGGTATCTTTTGATGAAGGGGTAATGGAGCTGCATGCTAGCGCTCAAAATAGTTTAATGAAAGGAAAGCAGGCATTTCACAGGATGAGTCACATAACTAAGTTGTTCTTTGAGTTTCCTTCTAGGTTTTCTTGTCATGAGAATTGGTATAAAAAGATTTCTTTGTGTACGAATGGAGTGTTAAAGGTCCATTTACACAGTTGTGTTTGACTAGGGCACGACGAGTTAAGGACGCAAATCACCAGGACATGCTTACTTGGTATGCTGCCTGCCAATCTACCCCAGAATTGGTTGCCACGCTTCATATGAGGCACGGGTGTCCCGTTGACTCGCCTTCGTAACCCTACATAATTTCCCTCAACGCAGCCAAGTCTAGTCAAATGCTACTCTGTGAATGAGCGTTTGATGTGTGTGCAACAAAAGAACGGCCTACTTTTTGGCGAGCATGCCAGCTGAGACGCCCCGTGCTTTTGGTACAGGCCGACTTGTCTACGGGTAAAACGCCTCAGAAGCGTTTGACACTGACATTTTTTCTCTCTCAGTTGCCACACTTTTTAGTGGTAACTATTTAACATTACACTATAGTATCAGATAATAATAGCTTAAACAAAGGCACCGTTGTGGGAGCGCGACTAATTAACCGCATCTAAGCAATTTGGCGGGGCTCGGTCAGTCGCGCGACGAGGCAAACCGCTTGAAAGCGAGGGCCGAACGATTTTGCAAGCGATGAGACGAGTGACGGCGACAGCGACGAGAGTCAGCGACGAGCGACGGGGACCTCTCACTGCCGTTCGTCGCGTCGCTCATCGCCTTGGTCGGTTGCTCCCGTCGCTTTCATGCGGTTTTCTTCGTCGCGCGAGTTACCGTGGGACAGCGAAGCGGGTCGCCGTCGCTTAACTCGTCGCTCGCCAAATCGCTTACATGCGAGTGACCAAGGCGATGACGACGTTTTCTAGAAATCCAAAAACCGAGTGACGCAACGGGCGACGGTGAGAAATCACCGTCGCTTGTCTTATCGCTCGCCTGCGAATTACGGAAACCGTTTATGCGCACTTATAATTTAGTTTCAGCGCTGCACACAAATACAGCTTAAAGAATTCAGCAAACGGCAGGTCTAAATGAGTTGCACCATGTTTTATTTATTGATACGCAAGGAAAAAGGAACATGAAAAGTCATAACTGTTACAAACTGACAAGCGGCACTCTTGCTGTAGACCGCGCGACAAAGTGTGCCAGGTTCTGGCCACTCACCTGTAGCAGTGGATTAGCGTAGCGGACGAGTGCTTGCACTTCTCCGATTTCCCTGCCTTACAGGTACACTCGCTCTCGACTATCTGAATGTCGCCGCGTACGTTCGCAAACTGCGTCGAGATTACGTGCGGGTGGGCTTGGAGTCCCGATGTTTGCTGGCAAAGGCTCACAATTTTCAGATCGCTGCCCTTGCGCTGCTTGGCCCCGACGAGAACAAGGTGTTTGGCATCTAATAAACGTTCTGCTTCCACGTAGCAACGTGATTCGACCGTGCAATCCAAGAAGTCTAAGATTGTTTTCATACTCAACGAGGAATACGACCTACTCTCATCCGCCATGTTGAACGACGGTGGCGCCCCCTTTAGTTCGTGAAAATCGCGAATTGGGCTTGGGGATCCTCTACTATACGTTTATTAGAAGCATCAGGTGAACATACATTGAGCACATACACGGCACACACAATTATCAATATAACTGAACACCACACTACCCCGAACACTACACCCAAGATCTGCGTTTCCGTCTTTTATACTGGTCGTTTTGAACGGACGGAATTTCTCGGTGACTGAATAAGCAATAGAAAATATTCCCAGCATGTTGATTTTTTTTCTAGCAATGTCATACCTCTAAGAGTATTTTTAATGGCTCAGGGGATGAATCTCTTATTAAAAAGAAAACGCTCGATCATGACGTAGTTATGTGAAAGCCAATAAATTAAGCTGCTCCAATGCGGTTCGAAGCCATAAGTTTGTTTCCCCGCACGGCACGTCGTAGCCTGTACTTGTAATGTTTGTTTTTCTACTTGTGCTGTTCGCGCAAAGCTGCCATTGCCGTCTTGAATTAATCTCTGTATAGCGGATATTCCCTCAGCTGGAAGTGATGCTTCATGGGCTGAGAAACTGCTTTTCGATCAACTTGAATGCAGTCAAAGCCGCGACTTGCGGCAGGTGTTAAGTGTACGGAGCTACGCCGTGGCGATCCCGAAAACTTCTAGCGCTCATCCCAGTGCGCCACGTGGAGGGCAGTCTCTCCAGGAACCGTAGCATATTTAAACAGCAAAATAAAGGGTAGCTTCTTTTTCGATTTAGCTACTATTGTTTTTTTAATTCAAAAATTCTAAACTGTAAATATACGTTTTTTCGTCACGATTTCGTACTGCTGTCCTTTCCCCATAGCGCAATCGCTATCGGGGACTAAAGCCCCTCGATGTGTTTGCGTTTGTCTTGCAAGTAGCTTCAAATGCGCGAGTGCACGAGGCCCATGTCTCGAGTGGCCCTTGGAAGCAAATGGCGGCGCAGCACCGAAATGAGCGGGCCTTTGAAGCGAATGGCGGCGGAGCACCCGCTCATGGCACGTGTCTCGCGCGCTTCCACAACAATGGTTGGCGGTACTTGTAAAAAAACGCTTTTATCAAGGGGCTTTATCGGGGACGAGACAATTCCGACAGTCAAATTGGTCACTGTACGATAGGAGCTTACACTGTTCGGACCAGTGTTCCAACATGACTATAGGCACGTTGATCGATTGCACGTAATCCCTCAAGTGGTATTAAACTTTTTAATGTAAAGCGGAATGTCAACCTGCGACACCCCGCCCCCTCCGATCACGGCCCGACCAGCGGCATCAATGCCCGACAGTTTACCATCTCATCTTCTTGTTACACCACTGATACGCGAACACACGGTCACATCGGCGATAATTTAGTCTTTTGTTCTTAACCTACAACACTGCCATCACGATGTTGCAGCTATGTTTCTGACAGGCACAAACACACAACCACGTTGAACGCCGGTTGCACTCGGCATCGGAAAACAGAACCGAACTCAGCACAGAAGGCACCCAGGCAGCCGGCAGCGAAACCTGCCTGTCTTGGACGCAGTTCCTGCGGTTTCCATAACGTCGAAAACGTCGACAAAGTTCCGCGTGGTTTCGCCGGTTTTGCTACTGTAGTTCCGTGCCGCGCGAGTCCCGCAATCCGGAGACGGCCATCCCCCAGTGTACATTGCGCTGCTGGCACTGCTCCGGAACTTCGCTGTTTCTAGCGACTTCGTTTGCTCGTTTGTTAAAATTAGCGCTAAAAACGTGAATGCAACCGAAATGTTCTGCACGTTTAGACTAGAAGACGGAATTACAGGCGGCCTTCGCTGCCGGTGAAGCTCAATCAACTCAACAGCATTTATTAAACAACGTGCGCGACCTGCTCGAAAAGCGAAACCGAAAGAAGATGAGTCGGGAGGGCGATAGCTTTCTACCGTCCGCCTGAAGAAGGAGAAAAACGCTTCGTTCCTCCCCTTTTCTCGTGTCCGCTTGGGGGCGCGTCAGTAGAAGGGAGGAAGACGCGCCGTTGCTACTTTTTTCCTTCATTTTTTTTTTTAGACTGTGCAAGACCCCCCGCTCCACTAAATGTGAAAGGTACGGGAACACGATTGATACGTGTGTCACAGTGGAGACAAGTAAACTCCTTGGATCAAGAACCCAAGAAACTGAAGAACAAAGCTAGCTGCTTATGGATGTCACGGAGGTACTCGACGCCTCGGGGCACACACAACTCGCATCAACGACCGAAAAGTTCGTGGAACAGGAGCACTCAAGAGCAGCACCTGCCATCAACGAATATAACGATGACCCTGGGGGTCTCTCAGAGCCACCACTGCCTGACGAGGACGGCGCGTCATCCTCATCACCAGAGTCAACGATTGTCGGCGAAGTGGTTACCGAGAGAGCCACTAAATGAGCTGCGCTTAGAGTATCGGCACTCCGCTCCCTGACATTGTTGTGTGCGCCGCCATTTTGGTTCGTATGCAGAGCAGACGCAACTGCCGATCGTCATGATTCAAAAGTGCGACTTACTCAGCATTAGATTCGGTGTTAGGAAGCTCATGTAATATTGTTTTGCTCTGTCGCGAACTGTTTGAACATTTGTGGATAGCGGAAAAGCGTTTACTGTGATTTCAGATGAAGCTTCAGATAACTGGCAACCATGATTCTAAGACACAATATGGCCAAGTGTCGTTACTCTGAAGCGTAGCTTATTTAGTGGCACCAGTTACAGAGTGCGACGATGAGCATGACGAGGCGGACGCAGAACCCACACTTATCCCACCGGCCTCTGAGACGTCGAGACCATCTGATTAATCAGAAGGAACTTCAACCTCCCGCCCGACCAAAAGTTCCTCTTCCGACGAGCGCTCCCTTCGAAGAAGTCCAAGACCGCCAGCCGGCAGGAATGCGGCACAAGCCGTACAGCAAGCTACTGGAGAACCTCAAGGGCACCGAAAACAGCCACTAAAATGTTCCTGATGTATCCCGCCCTTCCATTACGTATTCTAACGCTAAACGTTAGAACGTTTAGCGTTAGAATGAGCGAATAACAGAAAAAAGGCTACCTTCCGGTAGCCTTTTTTCTGTTATTCACTCATTCTAACTCTCGGAGGAAAGGAAGAAGATAACAAAAAGAACAGGGGGAAATCCGGGGATTTCTTCGCCCCAACTGGGTGGACACGTCATCGCGACGTAGGGGGATCGTCAGACTCTAGCTGACCACGTGCGTGAACCCGAACGTTGGGGCGGAGCCTCAAACAAGAATCGTTCTAGTTTGAGGCTCCACCCTTCTTTCTCGATACGTCAAAACTCGAAAGGTACCCGTTTGTGACCAGAATAGCAGCTCAGGATAGCTAGGTTCGACATTGTACATGTACCTTTTTTTACTACACGGAAGTGACGTCATCACGTCTGATTGGTTCGAAGCAAAAGTGACGTAATTTCCCTAGAAAAATGTGGGCGGAGTCGGCAAGACTGGGCGGAGTCGGCTACCGGACGTGACAACAAAATGACGTTTCGTTTTGTACCGAGTACGTTTCAAAAGGTACTTGCTCGGAACTAGGTGTCATTAGCAGCATCTTTTCGGCGGCGAGGCTTCGCCGTCTCGTCAATTCGACTTTTTCTTTAATAGAGCTTTTTTTTTCGCCGGAAAGGCTGTATCGGGAACACCGCGATGCATTCGAGCTCCAGGAGGAGATCTTTCGGAAGCCATACCACCTGCCCAAGATCGTGGTGCGGTGGTTGTGCGACGAACTTCGCGAGGAACCGGAGGTGAGGAGAGTGTGTACCTCGTGGACGGTCATGACTGTGGAGCTTCAACTGTTGGGTGCACTGCGCTTCTACGGCACGGGGAGCTTCCAAGGCATGGTGGCGAGCGACGAACACGTAGCGCGGGACCAAAAGACAGTCAGCGTTGCGGTTTGCGCCGTGTCCGTCGCTATCGTGCGTCGTCTCGGGGTCCAGCGTGGCTGGATCCACTTCCCCGAGACGCCGAGCGAGAGGTTCGACGCGGAGAAGGGCTTCAGGCTGCTTGGCAGGATACCCGGCGTCATCGGTTGCGTGGACGGGACCATGGTCTCCATCGTCGGCCCGTCCAAGAACGACCCCACCGTCACGAAGGCGGCGTACTGGTGCCGCAAGTACTTCTACACCCTCAACGTGATGGTGGTAAGTACACTCATGTTACGTTGTCAAAACGCGCCCCAAATCGATAGAAAAAAAATACGTATTGCCGATACGGTTCAAGCATGCCGTTTTATGACTGCGGGCTGTGGGGTTTCACGACTGCGCGAGCGTGTGCTCTACGTAGCATGTGAGCCGTGAGACGCTTCACCCAAAAATAATACTTTACTGCTAAAGCTTCCTTAAAAAAAAAAAAACATTACTCTCGTTTTAAGGTAGTTAGTTGCACCTTGCATCCAGGAAGGTGTGTTGACATGCATATATCAGACAAAATAACTTAAAAGGTTCTGAAATTGCGACTGCTTTGTGAATCATAAGTACAATCTACTACTTGGGGATTCAGGTAATTACATGTCAATATCTCTCTCACTTTCAGGTGTGTGACGCCGACTGCCGGATAATGTGCATCGACCCACGGTATCCCGGGTCGGTGCACGACTCCTTCGTGTGCCAATTTTCCTGGCTCCGAAACCAACTCGAGCAAGGGCAGCTGCCACGCGACGGCCGGTTCCTGCTTGGTGAGCATACTAAATTCATTCCTTACGCACACGGTGGCTCCCACTGCTTGAAAGCCACAGTACGACAAGTACTGTGCTTGTTGTGAGGCACACAGACACAGTTGCTGGAACTCCTTGAAGTGAGACAACACCCAAAGTTTGGCCATTAATCTCTGTTTATGTCCACATAACTCTCACACTCTGCAGGCTACGAAAGCCACACTACACCAATCTCACGACAGTGATAGACTGCGCAAGGCATGCAACCGCAGTGCCAGTCACTGTCCGGTTCGGCCCACTCACTGTTGCTGTCTGCCTGTACCCTCTTGCTGGTTGGTTTTTGCATGAAGTTGGAGCTCTTTCGCTGATCCCTGGGGGCTCGCCTGGTCGCTTTGACGGTCGTCAGTTTGTACGGAATGGGATCAGTTCCTCCTTGGCCACTTGGGGCTCGCCAAATCTGTCCTCGGGTCGTCTCTGTCCCACACACTGGATTCTTTTCCCTGACCCTTCTTCTTCGGTCTGCCTATATAGCTCCTCCTATTAGAGCCTCCGTGTCCCAACAGGACCTGGCTCCTTTCCAATCTAACCACCCCCTCTCTTTTCCCCATCTCCAACTCCACCGAGGATTAGGAAAGGCACGGTGGGCCGCACCCACGGCCCCCAGCTTGTCGTTGTGCCTGCCAAGAAACCGAGTATGGGTGATGATGGTGCTCATACCTGCACCACTGATGATAGGTCCCAGATGCCCTAGCAAGAGAGCTTACCTCGTGAGGTGGAGGCCACCGGCTCGGCTGCCATCTGGCGCCTGCTGCTGCTTGGCCTCTCCTGGAAGGGGAATTTATAACAACTCGAGAACACACAGCCTTGTCTGTGCTTCCCATTTGTTGACCAAACATTTTGACGAGCATGCATTCTACTCGGAGGAGAACATTTAGAGAATGCCACCTCAGAGGCACTCTCACTTTCTTTTTTTGACAACGTTTCCATTGAGTACCGGGATATATGTCTAGTGCTAGCACATCATCTTCCCAAAAATTACAAGCAAGACACCACAGGGATCTATTGCAACAGCCAGGGGCGAGGTGGCAAAAATGACGCATGTCCCTGCTTGGGTGTCAAACATTAGATTTCGCCACTACGTGGACAGATGCAATGTCTTCCGCTAGAGCTCCTAATATTTGCAAAAGGTCAACGTGTTTCTTAAATGCACCCTCATTGATATTCCGCGGTACAGCGCATTGGTGACCGCTGCCCTGCACTCTTTGTTAACATGATGGTAATTGTTGAAGTACGTACCTGCTGGTCGCTCGGTTCACCGGGGACCCGCACCCCAGGGGCCCCGAGTGCCGAATCTGTGCCCACTAGCGTCAGGATCCTGGCCAGGGACTGCGCTAGTGGGCGCATGGTGGAGCTCCCGCCCCCGGTCCTCCTGTTGATAACGAAAACGACTGAATAAATTTCATTGCACTATCAGCAGACTACAAAGATTAGCTTGCGGTCTCGTTGAGCTGTGCAGCTCGCTTCCGCGCCTTCATCACGCGCCGGGACCAATGCTCCTTCCATTGCTTGTAGCTCTTGGTTGGAGGCCCCAGCGCGTTCAGGCGCAGAGCGAGCTGCTCCCAAAGACGCCGCTTGTCGTCCGCGTAAGGGCGGCGGAGAGGTCAGTGGCGTTGCGCGCGAGCGACGGGTGCTCACACATGAAGGAGAGTTGCTCCTCCTTCTGAGCAGCCGTCACTCGCGCGCTCCTCGTTGGTCCCGCCGACCCCTCCGCTGCCCCCGGCACCCCCGGCTCCTCGTGGTCCGACTGTAGTGATCTGTGATAAGTGATTTTGCCACCAGATGGCGCAACGTGTGTTCTGTTTAGTATGCTTTGATGGTGAGTTTATCGGGTTGCCTTATCTTGTTGTTATGTGTGTTTATGCATCTATGATGTCACGTGACATATGTTAATAAAAGAGCCGCCGTCCGTCAGCGACGTCAGAGAACTACGGGACACCCAGCAGGCAACATGTCTTTGTCTCATTCTTCGTAAGCCCCGAACGCGCGGGGCCGCGGCTTCCTACCCGGCCACATCATGTGAGTGCTGTTAGCGTCCTCTCCTTTCGTACCGCCGTGTAGAGGAGATTACTGCAAATTTTGGCGACGAGGTGGTTAACCGTAGTTCTCTCCGCGTCTCGGTGCACTGGCCGTGAGAGCCGACGCGATTTTGTTTTCTTCTTCGATCCATTTCGTTTCACTTGGAACACGTTCCATGGCTAGTCAGAATGGGCCCTGACAGCTGCTTCCCTTCAGCATGCGTCTCGTGACAACGTAAGATGTGAGTTTGCACTGTTTTTGCACCGTTTCCTACAACCTTCTACAACATATATATATATATATAATGGATAATGGAACACAGCCTCCTGTAGCTGCCGGCACGTCAGCGCTCGCGCCGGTTCCGTCACCGCCCGACTTCTTGCCAGTTCCGGGCAAGCCCGAGCGTGCATGCCCCGCGTGGAAACGTGCTTTCTTGATGTTCCTTGAGGCGTCCGGCTTGGACAGTGTTGCGCCTAGTCGGAAAAAGGTGATCTTGTTTTTCATGCCTGGGGTTGAGGGCCAGAGAATTGTTGAAGCTTTTCAGCTCGATGAGACTCCCGCTTCCGAGGAAGGCGATGTTTTTGAAGTCTTTTTGAGTGCTATCGAGAAGCACTTTGAGTTTTCTGGGTGTATCGCGCTGGAACGCCAAAAGCTTCGCGCTCGCGTCCAACGCCCGGGAGAAACCGCCTCGGAGTACTTGACCGCTCTGCGACGCCAAGGGTCTTTTTGTTCTTATGGAGACGCTTTGGAAGAGAGGCTTGCTGAGGTCTTTTTGGAGGGGTTGGACTCTAAGCGGGTGAAAGACCGCATCCTTCGAGAGTGTGTGGGGACGGGGGTACCCACTTTAACCCGTGTCGTTCAGCTCGCGCTGCAGTACGAGCAACTTGCGCGCACCGCAGAAAGCTTCCACCTGCGAGCTCCCAGTGCTAGCGGTGCGGCGCCGGCAGCCGTTGAGCGCGTCTTTGCGCACGTGCCCATTGGAACGCCGGACGTCTAAGGTGGAGGTCCATGGCCGGCTCCTTCCCGAAGTCGGTGGCAAGATGGCCGGTCCGGCGTCACTTCCAGTCACGTGTCCCGGACTTTACAACACCACCCACCCCAGCGTCTGCGCTACCCTCCTCCTTCAAGGCACGGAGATGAAGGAGTCGGTGTTCCCTGCAACTTCTGTGGTCGACGCGGCCACAACCGCAACGAGTGTCCAGCGTCTGGTGTGGCATGTTTTTTGTGCGGAAAGACGGGCCACTTTGCGGTGGTTTGTCGGAGTCGCCGCCCACCGTCGGCGGCCTTCGTCAGTGACCCGCGGCGAACGTCGTTCCCGAGCCTTTGCCTGGGGTGCTATGTTGCGCTTTTTGCACTCCCAGGAGACTTGGAAGAGGGAAGTGACGTCAACGACACAGCAAACGCAGATTGGATGTTGACAGAAGAAAACTAAATCAACACCCAATCTGGGTTTGCTGTGTCGTTGACGTCACTTCCCTCTCCCTCGTCTCCTGGGGGGCTATGTTGCGCTTTTTGCACTCCCAGGAGACTAGGGAGAGGGAAGTGACGTCAACGACACAGCAAACGGAGATTGGGTGTTGATTTCGTTTTCTTCTGTCAACATCCAATCTGCGTTTGCTGTGTCGTTGACGTGATTTCCCTCTTCCAAGTCTCCTGGGAGTGCAAAAAGCGCAACATAGCACCCCTGGGAGTGCAAAAAGCGCAACATAGCCCACCAGGGCTCCGGCCGTTACTTCGCTGCCCGACCGTTTTCACGGAATGTGCCGTCAGGAGGTAACGATCCTGTGAACATTGTTGGGCCATCCCTGGTGCCGGAGATGCTGCCGAGCGTCCCCGTTGAGTCGGCCGAGCAAGCAGCAAGAGGTGTTTATCGTCGGGATGCCTTCATGGCCGACATCAAGGTAAATACAACCCCTCTTCGTCTCCTTGTCGACACTGGCTCTTTTGTGTCCATTCTGAATGAACGAGAGTTTAATGAAGTACAACGGAGTTCCGACATTCGACTATGTCCGCCCTCGAAAACTCTTGTTCGCTACATGCAAGACACTATCCCTGTGCTTGGATGCTTCACCGCTCAAGTTGTTTTTAAGGATCGTTGTGCACCGTTGGAGTTTTTTGTCACCCGGACTGGACGATCGCTACTTGGCGTCGACGCCGTCCGAGCGTTGCGCATGAGAATATCAGGAGATGAAAATGATTATGTTTGTTCGCATGTTGATGCAGCTCAGGGAGGAAGAGTTCTACGGCAGCATGTGAAGTCGGCGGTCCCCCTGCAGCGACGGCCGTTCACCATCACGTCCTGCCAAAACCGCCAACCGGCCGGATCCAGAGATGCAAGGTCCCGGTCATCTTCTTTTGTACCTTCGGGTGCCAACGTGTCTACATCGTCATCGGTCTCGGAAGAGACCACTCCGAAAGTTCCCGTGGACTTTGACCACGATTCGTCGACAGCCGCGATTCCGCGACGCCATCCTGAGGGCCATGGGCTCCATCAACCACATCTTCCTGAAAACACAAGTCCTGAGAATACAAGCTATGAAATCACAGCACAACTGCTACACCATGAAAATACAAATGCATCTAAAGTTTCAAGACCTTTTCTTCCAGATCAGTCCAAGTTGCCCAAAGGCTTCGAAGAATTTGAACATCTCTTTAGTCCAGGTTTGGGTTTGGTCAAGAAGTCCACCCATACTATCAAGCAGCGTTGCAACGTGCCACCGGTACAGTCCAAGCTGCGCCGTATTCCGATGACCCTGAGGGATGCTGTCTCGGAAGAGATTTTCAGACTGTAGAGAGAAGGTGTGATCAAGAGAGTGGATGTCTCCGAGTGGGTTTCACCTATCGTCGTCGTTCGGCGGACTGACGGACGTATCCGGATGTGTGTTGACCTCCGTGCGCCAAATCAAGCGGTAGTCATCGATTCTTTCCCGCTACCCCACATCGATGAACTACTGGGTTCCTTGCGTGGTGCCAGTTGCTTCTCCAAGCTGGACCTGGCGTCCGCTTACCACCAAGTTCGTCTCGACCCGGTGAGTCGTGATCTCACTGCTTTTATCACGCATGAGGGACTGTTCAGATTCAAGCGCGTTTGTTTCGGGTTGGCTTCGGCACCTGCAAGCGTTTCAAAACATCACGTCAAAACTCCTGAAGGATTGCAAAGGAGTCCAGTTTTACCTTGATGATATAATAGTCTACGGTGCTACGCAGGCAGAACACGACGAGAATCTGCGTCAGGTCCTCTCTTGTATCTCCCGAGCCGGGATGAAGCTAAATCGTAAAGGTGTTTTTCGAGTTACAAAACTTTCGTTTCTGGGACACCATTTTTCCGCGGAAGGACTAGCACCCCTTTCCGCAAAGGTAGATGCAGTCCTAAATTTTGAAACCCCTACCGAACCAGCAAAGCTGAAAGCATTTCTGGGACTTGTTGAATATTACAGTAAATTTATCCCTCATTGCTCAACTGTCGTAGAGCCCATGCGTCGTCTTCTCCGTAAAGGAGTTCGCTTTCACTGGTCCCCGGAAACCGAAGCCAGTTTCCAAAATGTAAAGGCTTCCATAAAAAGTGCTCCGATTTTGTCGATGTTTGATCCAACACTTCCTATCGTTTTGGCTACGGATGCATCTAACTATGGTCTTGGGGCTGTGTTACAACAACAGTACGGAAGTCAACTGCGTCCTGTCGCTTTCGCTTCGCGCTCGTTGACTGATGCCGAGCGGAGGTATTCAACAGGTGAAAAGGAGGCGCTGGCCTGTTTGTGGGCCTGTGAGAGGTGGCATGTGTATCTGTGGGGTCGGTCCTTTGTGATACGAACAGACCACCAAGTTCTAGTCGCCCTGCTTTCTAGCAAGGGGTCTGGGATCCGCCCTTTGAGGATCACCCGGTGGACAGCCAGACTGCTTAATTATAATTTCACTATTGAATATCAGAAGGGATCTGCGAACCTGGTTGCCGATGCTTTTTCACGACTACCCGTTAACGACACGGAGAATGGTATGGAATTTACCGAGGAGGTCGTTTCTCTTATCACAGTCCCCATGTCCAAACTCGCATTTCAACAGGCTACGGCTAATGACACTATCCTTCCATCTGTAATCCGGTACACTACCACGTCCTGGCCGGAGGGTAATGACATCCACACCGACTTGCGACCGTTCTTTCAAGTGCGTGAGCAACTTTCACTGTATGAAGGTATCTTGTATCGTGGAGAAAGGCTCCTGCCGCCATCAACACTCCGTGACAACATCATCCATCTTGCACACAAGACACACCAAGGAATATCACGAACAACAAGCCTCATACGTGAACACTATTGGTGGCCCCGCATGAACCAGGAGATCGAAACAAAAGTGGAAAATTGTACGGTGTGTCATTCGACCGATAAACCTGTAAAGGCCGCACCCGCTCCGTTGCAGCCCATAAAGTTCCCCGACCAGCCTTGGGAAAAACTTGCTGTCGATATCGTAGGCCCTATCGACAGGGCGCCACAGAGTCAACGGTTTTTCATTGTCTTGATAGATTATCATTCTAAGTGGCCTGAGGTGCAGTCTGCCGCAGCAGTAACGTCTTCAACTGTCATTTCCTTTTTGAGAAATGTGTTTGCTCATGAAGGACTTCCCTGTGAGCTTGTTACAGACAACGGGGTACAGTTTATGTCCAAAAAATTTCAAGACTTCCTTCGTGAAAATGGCATAAAACATTTGAAAACGTCCTTGTATCATCGACAATGTAACGGTCAGGTGGAGAGATTTAACCGTGTTCTCAAGACGTGCCTTCAGGCAGCTATAGTTCAAGGCCGTCCTCTTATAGACGCTGTTCGAGACCATCTCGCAGCGTACCGCCGTACGGTACATCCTGCGACGGGGTTTGCCCCTTCACTTTTATTGCATGGCCGGATTCACCGGTCTAAACCTCCAAGGGATGCCTACAAGGCAGGTTCCTGATTTCGTTTTACAACAACGTGCTCTTCTTCCCGAGAGGGTTCAAAGTTATCAACAAAACATGAAGTCATATTGGGATCACCGGAAGGCTGCCAAACGGCCACAGTTCTCCGCTGGTCAAGCCGTGCGCGTGTTCAAGCCCACACATCGTGGCAAACTTCAATCGAGGTATACACAGTCGAAAAGGGTTGAAGCCCAGCTGGGATCAGCCACGTACAGGCTCGATGATGGAAGGACCTGGAATGCCAGTAAATTGACGAAGGCGTCTGCACGGCCTCGTGAGGGAGATTCCGACATCTACTCGGACGAGGAAGATTTTCGTGAACTCTCCAATAGTATTCCTTCACTTCCACTTCCAAATGTCCTCGCACCAGATATAGATCAAAATGATAGTATTCCACACAGTATACCTGAAAGTCATACAGTTCCTGATCCGGGGCCACTGCTCGTCCCCGGTGCTTTTGACCCTGGGCCTCCTCAATCTCCACTGGCTGGCGAGTCTGGGCCGACGCCTGGGCGACCTGGATGTTCCTGGTGGCCCGACACCGAGCCTCCGGCTGCGCTCGGAGATTCCGTGCAGCCTGCTTCCCCAGAGGAACCAAGTCCTGGCGAACCAAGTGGGGCTCCCCAGCAGGTGGAGGTACCCTGTGACCCAGTGGTTGTGCAGTGCGACCCTTCAAGCTGTGATTTTTTTTTCGTATCCCAGCCGTCAGTGGCTTTGGCAACCCCATTGGCTGCTAGTACTCCCCTACGACCACAACGAAAGAAACGTCTCCCAGCAAAGTTGAAAGACTATGTCATGTCTTTCATTTCTTCAGATGACTCAAATATGGAAAGTCAACAGAATTCATTTATCGACATTGTTTAACGCATAGTTGTTGTTTTGGAGACTGTTTGGAGTTCCCGTGTGGAGTGTAGTCTTCAGGTCCAAGAGCTTGTTTTTGGAGATATCTTTCCATGTGTTTCTTATATTCCTCCAAATGTCTTCAATGAGTCTTTGTTTTGCATCCTTACATAGCACTATGTCATAGCATGTAATAAAAATGCTTTAGGTATCCTTGGCCAAGGTAAAACGGTGTCCATGACAAACACCAACTCTTGACAACACCTAACCACTAACAATTACTAACATACACTACACCTGTGTCATGGACATCAAAACAGAAAAAAAAAACAACAAAGGCAAACAAACTTCAGTCCAAATCTGTAGCAACTCGAGGTAGGCTATAGGGAATCGGAGACTGTGTTTGTATCTGATGTAGAAACTGTCTATGGTTTTTGTCATACTGTGGTGACATGGATGAAAAGAGCTACGGTACTGCTCAGCGTCGACCAGACGATCTGCCGTCTCATTGCCAGGAACGCCGCTGTGAGCCGATACCCGGTTCCATATGTTACAATTTCTTTTAACAGACAAGGGGAGAGCGTTGTCTTTATTGTGGTGAAATTCGAATTGTGTTTTGTGCTTTGTTTCCCTCCGTTCCTTTTTAAAAAATTTTAAGGAGGGAAGTGTGTAGTGATCTGTGATAAGTGATTTTGCCACCAGATGGCGCAACGTGTGTTCTGTTTAGTATGCTTTGATGGTGAGTTTATCGGGTTGTCTTATTCTGTTGTTATGTGGGTTTATGCATCTATGATGTCACGTGACATATGTTAATAAAAGAGCCACCGTCCGTCAGCGACGTCAGAGAACTACGGGACACCCAGCAGGCAACATGTCTTTGTCTCATTCTTCGTAAGTCCCGAACGCGCGGGGCCGCGGCTTCCTACCCGGCCACATCATGTGAGTGCTGTTAGCGTCCTCTCCTTTCGTACCGCCGTGTAGAGGAGATTACTACACCGACCGGTCCGACATTTTGGTTTGAAGAAGGCGCGTGGCGCATGATTACACACACCACAGCGCACTATAGCAAACAACACTCACACCTTACACACGAAAATAAAGCAAAATTCAAACAAACCGCGCTGACTGACAACTCTTTTTATATAACTTTGTCTTCTTCAACCTCTAGCACCGCCGAATTTCCCAAATCACGCGCACCGACCTCCTAGATGCCTAAAAATGTTTTCTCTTTTTCTGTCAGGTGTAAAGATGGTGTAGTAATGCAGTTGTTATAGTTCCTGGCGATATGTTCTGCTTCGATAATTTCTCGAGTTAATTGGTTTCTGTTCCTACCTAAAATTGTACAGGACGGCAGGTGAACGTCGCACCCACAATCCCGGCAGTGTATGCCTAGATGCCCTGAGTTGGCTCTGGAGCTGTTGTTGTTGTGTTCCCGGAGCCTATCAATCGGACGATCTATCTATCTATCTATCTATCGGACGATCTATCTATCTATCTATCTATCTATCTATCTATCTATCTATCTATCTATCGGACGATCTATCTATCGGATATCTATCTATCTATCGGAGTCAGACCGGACGATGCCTATTAAGGCATCGTCCGGACTGACCAATGTACACTTTCCCGCACGAAAGGGGAAATGAGTACACCACTTCATCGGCACACTCAACGAACCTGTTCTGAGGGTTTGGGGTGCAGCATACTGTTCGGTGGAAATCAGGTGAGTTGACTTGTTTACACAAGTTGCCAAGCTTATTGGGAGCAGTAAAGACGACATTAATATTGAACTTGTTGGCGATTTTCTTGATGCCATGGGAGAACCTGTGGAAGTATGGAAGCACGACAGCTCTCGTAGATCTTTCTCTGGCTCTTGGTGTGACATATGATCTCGTATTTTTTTGTTTTCAACATGCTCTCAGCAATCGATGTTAATAATGACGTGGGATATCCGGCGGATGTTAATCTGGAAATTTGGGCATCGAAGCTTATTGAAATAGATGCTCGCAAGATTTTTGAAGAGAGTTACTTAGACATAATTTGACGATTCCTCTTTTTACTAGCTTAGAATGTGCCGAATTGTACAGAAGAATTGTTTTTTTACTCCTTGGCTCATATTTCCAGCATATATGAGTGTGTTGTAAATTGAGCCTGAGATCGAAGAATCGGATTGATCTTTCCTCCGGAAGCTCATAAGTAATTTCCAGTGGTTTTAGGCAGTTTTTAAAAGTAGATAGAACACCGGCAATAGTGGTTGGAACAATACTGTTCTCGGCGTCAAGAATGATCAAATAATCATCGACGTACCGAAATACTCTAGCAACTCTGGTGGAGTCAAGCCAATTGTTCAAGAGTCTGTCTTGGTGGGCGAGATAGAGATCACTTAGCACTGGGGCAATGCATGACCCAATGCAAACACCTTTCTTCTGTGGATACGTTTTTTTTCTTTCCAGGTAATAAAGGTCGAGTGTAGATAAACCGAGAGTAGATGTAGAAAATTGTCTTCGGAAATACCCGAAGACAGTGCTTTATTTTTCGTGTGTAAGGTGTGAGTGTTGTCTGCTATAGTGCGCTGTGGTGTGTGTAATCATGTGCAACCAACTCGCCCAAGCTGCTACGTTAACGCGTGTCGCACATCCCGCATAATAGAGAATTTTAGTATACCGTTTTCATTTTCCGCTCCGCTCTGGGGGTGCCAAACTGCGCATGCGCGGCCTGCTTCGCCGGAATGGAAAGCGGAGGTCCAAAAACGCGTTTTAGTTGAGCGTTTTTCTTCAGCGTAAGAGCGTTTTGAGCGGGTTCGAAAAATTTGCTTGCGTAGCCCCACAAGTGGACGTTTATAGTACTAGTAAGACGAAAAACCCTGAACGTTAACACCAAGAGAGTGAAAGGGAACTTGTTTGTAGAGGTAGTAAAGACGAAGGCGACAATAATGAACACAAAATAGTAGGCACAAACCTAAAGAAATATTATGCTATAAAATATAAATATAATCGTTCCACCTTGTGTGCGAGTGAAGCCGAATGTAGAAGCATGAGCATGTTGCTCCAAACGGTACTTGCACTGCACGAGCGCGCGTGCTTATCAAGGACGCTGAAAGGCCAGCACTCGCTCTTGTAGCTTCTGGGGTGCTATGTCGCGCTTTTTGCACTCCCAGGAGACTTGGAAGAGGGAAGTGACATCAACGACACAGCAAATGCAGATTGGATGTTGACAGAAGGAAACGAAATCAACACCCAATCTGCGTTTGCTGTGTCGATGACGTCACTTCCCTCTCCCTAGTCTCCTGGGAGTGCAAAAAGCGCAACATAGCCCCCCTGCTCCACTCGAATTAAAAATGAAACAGATTTACTTATTCGAAGTAGAAAAATAAAAGAAAAGGACGAAGTTTGTGCATTGCGAGCACATCCTTTTGCGTAGTACGAGTACATTGTTGCTCAAGGCTAGCAAGGCTTCTGCACGATGAATCCCCGCTGTTCTCAAGGAAGGAGACTTCTACTAACGAGATTAAGCTGGCGAGACATCGAATCTATGATTCGTATCCCTCGTGCCATCAAGCGCCGAAGCTTCCTTTCCGAACGCGGTTTGCTGGATATTTCCAACGTAGAAAAGAAACCCTTTAGGAAGCTATCCTGCTTAAAGAAGGACCTGGCTGCTCTGCATGCGGGCCTCCAAATACCAGCACCCGACAGATCGGCGCAGGGTGTTGCCAATCTGGCGAGACGCTTTGCATGGTTCTTCCTCTACTGGCCTGTCCCAACCGTCTGTTCGTACTTGGATGAGCGTTTGGACGGAACTTGTCGGTGTTCTTCAGTTTGTGAACCTCATCGTGGGTCACATCTACGAGAGGTTCGGCCACCTGCTCGCTGACATGAACAAACATAGGTGGTTGACCCTGGCGAAACTGGAGCTGTGCTCACAGGTGAGGCCCTGCATGGTTTGTGTAAATTTCGCATTTTCATTGTTTCTAGCACGGCTGCTCTGTCTGGTGAAAAGGTGTACATGGGCAGTGTCAGGACAAGTCACGACGAGCGCGTTCGTAATCTGTGAATATTAGTAGGCCACTTTTATTGACCCTCTTTGCTCTACTTTACGCTCTGCGAGAAGCATCGTCCCCACCGCGCATGCGTGACCCGCTCTGAGTTGGAGCGTATATAGTTAGCGGAGTGAGCGTGCGCTCCGCTTCACAAGTTGTAGAGCGGACTGCCCTCAGCGTCCCTAGCGTGATCGCTTAGATCTCAAGATGGCTGCACTTACTCAATACGCGTCGATGTTTTTGACCGTGACCTCAGCTTGAAAGGGGTCAAATCAAGAAGTAAAGCGTACGCCCCGCGCGTAAAAAGTAAACCATTCGATTTGAGTTCTATGTAACACAAAACAGCATAATCAAACGAAGTGAACGAGTATCACTTTGCAACCAGCACGGCGTCGGTAAAGTCGTCGCGTTTTTGTAAACGTCCTATGGCTATGCTGTCAGATGTACGGGTGCGCGTGCTTGAACGCCGATTATATCTGTGCATGCGCCCTCCTGTCGAAAATGCCACTGAAAGCTGACCATGAGCATAGCACTCGCAAGCTGCACCAAAGAAACCATTCATCTCAGCTTTATTTATTCACACTCGCTCGCAACTTTAGAATTGTTTAACTTTCCTCAGGAAATGTTCGCAATGGATTTCCTTGGTAGATTTAGAAAATAATAGAAACTTGAATGCAGCCTTTTCAAAAGTGCAACCTATGGTGCCGCTGGTCTTCGAGGCCGCCTTATTTTGGCCAAGTGTCTAGGGAGCAAGAGAGCTACGTCATTGTTTGTCGCGGATGCGAGTCTAAATGTATTAGACACGAATGCTGCGTCAATACTGAATATGAAATTGATTCTAGTCACGACTCTCGCACTAAAAGCGATGCCCAAAATATGGCGGCCGAATATATTACCCGGTGGTGTTTTGAAAAGAGTTACCAATAACGGTCGAAAGAATATTCCACGTCATTTTTTGTCTGGTGAAAACCAGACAGGCATAAACAATGCAAAATTTAACAAACACAACCCTGGACTTCTAAGCAATAGTGGTAGATTAGAACAGTTTTCTGAAGTTTCGTTTTGAATTCCGGCGTAGCGAGCCTCGCATGCACAGTTTGACGGCCTCAAAGCTTAGCAGAATTAAGGAACAACTATATATATATTAATTTACGATACCCAGTTTTTTACAACCCTACAATGGAAATACGCTTTATCTTAGAGGAGTAACAAGTCCCATATCACATGTTTTGGTAGTGTTTAAATACTGCCGTGTTGTAAGAGTGTTTTTCTTCGTCTTTTTTATTAGGCCGTCAAGGACAAGGGAACACCCCTGAACAACTGCTGGGGTTTTGTTGAACGCACAGCATGCCCATATGCCGTCCATCAAAAAATCAGAAGAGGACCACAAGAGGGTGCTCGTCGTGAAGCACCAGGCAGTGATGTGCGCAGACGGCTGGACGAAACCTACAAAGACCATGGGCATCTTTTTGTTTGTTTAATATTAGAATGCATAAAATTATCACAGTAAATCATATTCAAGCTTTTGTACTGAGCGAAATACCTGTCCAACTGGGCTGAAAGGGATTTAGAAATATTTTAATAAAAAACGTTTACGAACGATTTTACTTCTCAGATGTGCGTGTGAATATTGCATCTAACCAAATTACAGTGTTACTGTTGAATTTAGCATTGTAAGAGTAGCCTATGTTGCGTGGCCTTCTATTGCAAGACAAGACCGTAGCACAAGTGAGGCAGAAACTAGAAAAACGCACTTTCATAAACACACAAAAGAAATAAAAAGAAGTGTATAGTCAAGCAAAATGGTTTCATGTCACCCACCGAGGCAGATACATACACTGCGCTCCACTGTTAATACGAACACGAAAAATATCGCTTTTATTTGCAGTTTATTTCTTTGACAGCGATTGAAAAAGCTGAAAATTTGTCGCTCAGATTAGTGCCCCAAACGAGCACTTTATTCCACACCAATAGGCAAATGTCAGCCCCTCGAATTTAAGGCGAAAAATGAAAACAGGATATTGAATGCTCCCGCTAACAATGTCGCGCAGTGTACATAAACACCAAGGCACCCTATCACAAACCGAAGCATACGAAGAAGAAAAGACTCATTTCATTGGGGAAAAAAAGTAGAGATATAAATGGAGCACTCGCTTTCGCTAATTTTCACTGTCTTGCTGCCTGAAGTAACTAAACAAAATATCTGTCCGTTTGCCGACTGCTTTAGTCTTTAGTCTTTAACCTTTAATGTTTGGCTCTGGAGAGCCGCGGCACCGCGGAAAGTAGCAGCCCGTACCACCGAGGCCCGCGGTGCCGCGTCTAGGGAACATGGTAATGTGATGAGTATATACGTGCAAGATGACGACGACATGGGTTGTTGGTATTGGGGAGGGTGGCAGTCTGATTCGCAGAAGTCCAGACTTCGTGGAGGCGGGTTGGGCGGGTGAGCAGCGAGCTATGAGGATCTTGCACGCCGTTCGATCAGTGCATGAAGGAGCACCAGGAACATAATGGCGCTATTGCTCACTGGGGTCCACTGGGGTAAAAGAATCATGCTCCAAGGAGGTAGTCCAGCCGAAGTAGAAGCTGCCGTCTCCGAGGAACCGAGGCCCAGGGCTCAGATTGAGGCACCGCCGTCGCCCGGTGTGTCATCCTCTCAACGTCGTCGTCGTCATCTCGCATAGAAAAATCGAGCCCGCTGGCTTAGACAAGGAAGGCAGCACCTGTTCCCACTGTTCAGGGGCCGTGAAAGGATTGCGGCCAGCGATTTCTCGAAGCAGCCAGAGGTTCTTGACCACCGTGAAACATTTTCTGGGGGACGCCTTTTCAAACAAAGTCTGCGCAGCCATCTTAGTGCAGCGAGGTTCATAACGGTCAAGCGCGCTCCTAAGCATGATTTCAAATAGCGAGCACCCACCTTTCCAGAAAAACACCATCTAGTGAACCTTTACTGAGAGTGAAACGTACTTCTTAAGATGGCGACGATAGCGGAGCTGACGCTACACGCTCAAATCCCAGAGTGGGTCGCGCATGCGCGATGGCGACTCCGCTTTCCATAGAGCGCAGCGGGAAAGCGAAAACGGTCTACTAAAACTCTCTAATATTGAAACAACTTTCTCTCCAATTAATTCTTAAATGTATTGCAAAAGGATACAAAAAAGCGGTTTGTTTTAACAACGCCTAAAAGGTTTTGATTGTTTTTCAATACGTTTACCTGTACTAGAACAGATGCGCCGGCCAGCGACGCACAGGTTTGGTTGCCGTTCCTTCGCTAAACGCAGGAACTGCTCCCCGCGTCGTAGTAAATCCTACCCCGTGTCCCGCGCGTAGGGACGCCTCAGGGAATGCGTAGCTACTTCCGCTCGTCGGTAGTTGGCTCCGGACGTCGCTCAAACGGGTGACAGGTGTCAAGTTTGCGATGACGTAGCGGCATCAAAGTGGGCAGAGCCGCCACGTGAGTGTTGCTAGGATACACTCCTCCTTTCCATTACGTCACTTCCATGTACCTTTTTCTCAAATGTCCAAACTAGCGATCCTGGGGTGCTATTCTGGTCACAAACGGTCACGTTCGTGTTTCTCGAAAACTCCTCCCCCCTACGAACCGCGCGCTCCTATTGGCCACAGCCCGCGTGATAATTCCACGCGGTTCCCATGGGAACGTTCGCGAAACACGAAAGCAACCGTTTGCCGTAACCGCTCATTCACACTGGAAGCGGATCCGCGTTCGCAAAGCGGTTGCGAACGTGGTTGTATAAAGATCCAGTGCAATTGCACGCCCACTCGATGACATCCGGACGCGTGCAATTGTACTGGATCTTTATACAACCGCGTTCGCAACCGCTTTGCGAACGCGGATCCGCTTCCAGTGTGAATGAGCGGGAACTGTCCAACACAACTGTCGCTTTTCGAGTTCGGACCGTGACGACAATGTGACGTATGACCACGTCCAACCCACGTGGCACATAGCGGAAGTCGCGTAACTAGATTAACTGCGGTATTACTCGACACGCCCTACTTTCTGTTTCACTATGTGTGCGAGCTAGTGCGGATGTAGGAGCTACAAGAACGTGCTCCGGGCTTTCAACGTCCCTGTCGAGCAGGCACGCTTGCGCATTGCAAGCCAACGTTCGTGCAAACATCGTTTGGGGTGATGTGCTCGTGCTTTTAACTTCCGTTTCTATTCCACAAAGGGGAACACGATTTGGGCAGGATTCTAGAGCGTAGAAAATGGCGGCGATGCTTGTTGCGCAACGCTGCGCGACAAGAGATAACGCGGTGAGAGATGGTGACCGTCGAGCAGCAGCTACTAATTGAATCGCACTGAGATTTTTCGCAGCGGGGAACTACAAGAGCGCGGTTGCCACCGATGATCACATAGCTAATGCCCAGTGGACGGTGATCAGAGCCGTGACGGCCGTTGCGAGTGTCGCTGTCAACCGGCTGGGAGGAGACGGCTCCGTCGACAAAACCCCGGACCGAGGCAGCTGAAGCAGGTGCGAAAGAAGGCTTTCGTCGCCGCCACGACAAGCACACCAACGTCGTGGGGTGCGTTCCTTCGTCACCAACATCATCGGTCTGGAGGAGATTGTCACCGTTCTGAAGGACTCCAACACTTTGCCGCAAACAGTCTGGATAGGTTGTAGTTGCCGCAAAAATCTGGATGGGTTGCTGATAGCATTTTATTGTATCAATTAGATATTTTACCTTTTCACGCCAAGCTTCTGGAATTGCCTGTCAGTCATCGGACAATCATAAGAAACACTTTTCGATGGCCTACATTGAATCACAAACAGGTGTGTCCTAAAATGAATCGTTAGTTGTTTAGACAGCAGGATAGCTAGGTTCGACATTGTACATGTTCCTTTTTTTAGTGCACGGAAGTGACGTCATCACGTCTGATTGGTTGGAAGCAAAAGTGACGTAATTTCCCTAGAAAAATGTGGGCGGAGTCGGCAAAACTAGGTGGAGTCGGCTGCCGGACGTGACAACAAAATGACGTTTTGTTTTGTACCGAGTACGTTTCAAAAGGTACTTGCTCGGAACTAGGTGTCATTGGCAGCATGTTTTCGGCGGCGAGGCGTCGCCGTCTCGTCAATTCGACTTTTTCTTTAATAGAGCTTTTTTTTTTCGCCGGAAAGGCTGTATCGGGAACACCGCGATGCATTCGAGCTCCCAGAGGAGATCTTTCGGAAGCAATACCGCCTGCCCAAAATCGTGGTGCGGTGGTTGTGCGACGAACTTCGCCAGGAACCGGAGGTGAGGAGAGTGCGCACCTCGTGGACGATCATGACTGTGGAGCTTCAAGTGTTGTGTGCACTGCGCTTCTACGGCACGGGGAGCTTCCAAGGCATGGTGGCGAGCGACGAACACGTAGCTCGGGACCAAAAGACAGTCAGCGTTGCGGTCCGCGCCGTGTCCGTCGCTATCGTGCGTCGTCTCGTGGTCCAGCGTGGCTGGATCCACTTCCCCGAGACGCCGAGCGAGAGGTTCGACGCGGAGAAGGGCTTCAGGCTGCTCGGCAGGATACCCGGCGTAATCGGTTGCGTGGACGGGACCATGGTCTCCATCGTCGGCCCGTCCAAGAACGACCCCACCGTCACGAAGGCGGCGTACTGGTGCCGGAAGTACTTCTACGCCCTCAACGTGATGGTGGTAAGTACACTCATGTTACGTTGTCAAAACGCGCCCCAAATCTATAGAAAAAAATACGTATTGCCGATACGGTTTCAGTATGCCGTTTTATGACTGCGGGCTGTGGGGTCTGACGACTGCGCGGGCGTGTGCTCTTCGTAGCATCTGAGCCGTGAGACGCTTCTCCCAAAAATAATACTTGTCTGTTAAAACGTGCAAGCTTCCGTAAAAAAAAAACAAAAAAAAACATTATTTTTGTTTCAAGGTAGTTAGTTGTACCTTGCATCCAGGAAGATGTGTTGACATGCATGTGTCAGACAAAGTAACTTAAAAGGCTCTGAAATTGCGACTGCTTTGTGAACCATAAGTACAATCTACTACTTGTGGATTCAGGTAATTACATGTCAATATCTCTCTCACTTTCAGGTGTGTGACGCCGACTGCCGGATAATGTGCATCGACCCACGGTCATAGGTCGGCATTTTAAGCTGTCCTCACTCAAACTCACGATCACTATTTTTTCCTCAATCAGAACTCACGCCCACTCACGATCACGATTTATTCAAAATAGGATCATCACCCGGACTCACCCTCACGGCTCAACGCAAAACCAAAACTCACTCGCCGTCATCATCACGGTCGTCACGCTTACAGATCATCACGGTCATCACGCTCACAGGTCATCACGAATCATCAGACTCACAGGACATCACACTCACAGTTCCTCACGGTCCTCACACTCACAGGTCATCACACTCACAGATAGATCCTCACGGTCCTCATACTCACAGGTCATCACGGTCCTCACGGCACTCACACTCTCAGCTCCTCACGGTCCTCACTGTTACAGGTCATCATGCTCATCACACTCACAGGTCCTCACTCTCACAGCTCCTCACGGTCCTCACACTCGCAGGTCCTTGCGGTCCTCACACTCACACAGGTCCTCACGGTCCTCACACAGGTCTTCACGCTCATCACACTCACAGGTCCTCACACTCACAGGTCATCACGCTTGCCGTTTGCTTTCTTTGTGCTTTTCTTTTGTTTCTCTCAAGCCTTTGGTTTGTCTTCGCGTGAGTCGAGCGGCGGGGAAACTTCTGAGCCACTAATCCAATTTGAAAGAAATGTACTATGTTAATGTTTATGCTCCGCAAATTTCTACCAAATTTCGTAAACCTGGATGAATTACGAAAGAAACTAAATGCAAGCTGACTAAAGTGGGTGTGTTTAACTTTCGCCTGCTGACAAGGGCGGCGGGAAAACAGAAACGCGCCTTCCGACAGGTTACACAGACAATGTCGCAGTGATTAGAACATCGCCTCGCTGTGCATACCTCGCTCATTTGTACACAGATAAACAATTACTAGATATATCACCTCCGTTTCTTTTTTTGTGCCACCCACAGGTACTTCTACGGAAGTTTATGCAGAATGTATATACAGTAAACATATAAGCATCGACCCATATTTTTTTTTTTGTGTGTGTGTGGGGGGGGGGGGGGGGGGGGGGACGGTTATATTAGGTAGGGTGGGTGCACGTGACGACAGTTTGAAATCTCACCATAATCCCTGTTGACAGTGGTGTCTGTCAGTCGTATGCTCTTCTATGAACAGAGGCCGCGGTGGCCGAGTTTTCTTCTCCAAATCTCACTTCAGTTGCTTCTGATTTTGATGATCGACCGTGCTTGCCGGAGTAGGCTGCGATTTAAGGAGAATCATCGGCTGGCATTGTTTTTCAGTCACCTCGGCCTTTATAAAATACTGTCAGCATTCATTATCTTGATACATGCAGCCGTCCTTGAATTGATTTCGTTTGGATTGGTTTGACTTTGGCATGACTTTGCTTGGTTTGGTTTGGAGTGGTTTGGGGGTTTGCGGCCGTCCCCATGTGGTTCTTTGTCGCGCTCTCGATCATGTAGTGCGCGCCACTTTTCATGTGGCAAGCCGCGTCATTCTTGACACGCAGTTTTATAATGGGCAATCAGTTCGTCGAACAAGGTTTCATAGACAGATTGTTTCATCGACACTGCGATGTTTCATCGGCAGATCGTTTCTTCAACATTTGTTTCATCGATGTGTCATCCGAAGATCGTTTCTTCGACATTCGATGCTCGACAGAGCTTATTACTCAGCCACCATATTACTACATTTCGTCGACACTTTTTTTGTTCGTTTTGTTTTACTCGTACGTCTAACGACATTTCTCTTTCTCTCTCTTTGAGAGAGAAAGAGAAATGGCTCCTTGACGTCATGCGTTCTTCGCGTGTTCGCAGCGCACTACGGTGTCCGCTTCGGATAGGGCGCAGGTGGCGCAAGCGCAAATGCTCCTCACTCTTTGTACGCATGCAGTGCAGTGTGCTGTGCGTGGTGTTGGCTGTGCGCTTACGTCGCTTACGTTGCTGGAGGGGTGCGTGCGGCGCGGCGGCCTTTTGCACACGTATGACCGTTTGGCCGCGTGCTCGGCCTGTCTAGCGGATATTGGTTTACGAAAAGAGCGTGCCCTATAGGGGGGGGGGGGGGGGGGGGGGACTGAGGCTCGGAGCTCGGCAGCCAGACGGTTAGACGTAATTGTTGCTTTCTGTCGTGCTTTTGGCCGCGTCCACACTTGACGCTCGCGAGATGCTGAATCATTCCAAACTTTTTCTAAAAGGAGTTTTTCTCGACGCAGTGGTAGCTTAGTATACCGCTTATTTTTTGTAGCGTCATGTGAGGCTTATTTTGTGCCCAGTAATGCACGCGAAATTCCAAAACTGACGTTTTGCAAGTGTTCCGAAATAGGTAGTGACGTAGAGGTTAATCTGTCGGTTTCGGTAGTCTTTAAAAGTCCAATGAACGAGGTGTTTGCATTGTTATAGAGTCGGAGCATAAGGAGTTTGAGCGAATATAGGGGCACTCCGATCGATCCAACATGGCGGAAAAGAGGGGGATAGATTTGCGGCGCCCGTAGATCGGTAGCGTATAAATTAAACAGAGCGTGCTGTTCTGTTTGTTTACGTGTGCGAGACGATCATCGCTTCAACCAAGACCTACCGTGATGCTACAAATGAAGTGTTCAAGCCAGTCGAAGGCAAGCAACCTTGCCATAGTCAAGATATGTGTGCAAGTGTTCGATGTGAGCTCTCACGCTGGTGCAGCTGTCATCAAGTTGAACCGAATGTACTTGGGTCCAAAGAAAGGTGCACATCAACAATGTTGGCGCGTTGAAACTATGACGCGTACTTTATCTAAAACTAAACTTATCGGTCTGCGGCTACAAACATTTTCTTTGACGTTGCTTAGATGAAGTAACCATTCAGGCCTCGCATTAAACGGTTTTGCGAACTCTTCGGTTGTTCTAGTTAATAGTGCTAAGAAGCGGTTGGATGGAAAGTATGACAGCTACAGCATACAAGGGACGACTGAGGTCTTTATCCTGCGTTCTATGTATGGAAACATCGGTATCCTTGGTGTTATATTGCGATCAGCTGGTCGCCGATCGTCCTGTTTTTATGCATAATGTAAACAAGCCCCGGAAGCGCCAATCTCATTTCGATGTGCTTGTGCACCCCTACAAGCCTCCTTTTGGCTCTTGTGGAAAGCTTTATTGTAATAGCAATAGTCTCATTGGCCGTTCGAGTTGTATGTACCACGGTGATATCTGCTGTGTGCGATCTGCAAAATAAACAAATCTGTATTAAATGCCAGAAAGAGAACAAAGGTAAAGCTTTTTTAACTTTTTTTTTCTTTTTACAAAAGAGGGCAAAGCTTCTGAAACAAGATCAACCTAAACTGATATTTGAGTGTGCTCAAGAATGAATGGCAAAAGGTGCTTATGCTAAGTGGTAGATGTACACAGTTAATTTTCTTTTGCCTCTGCATTGCAAATTGAAAGATATGCATCAGCAGAAGGCACGTGCCCTTTTGAAAATGTATTTTATTAGGGCAAAAATAGGTTTTCATACACAACCGAAGAGTTCGCAACACCATTTAATGCGAGGCCTGAATAGTTACATCATCTAAGCAACGTCAACGAAAATGTTTGTAGCCGCAGACCGATAAATTTAGGTTTAGATAAAGTATGCGTCATAGTTTCAGCCTCAAACGCCAAACATTGTTGATATGTACCTTTCTTGATGACAACTGCACCAACGTGAGAAAGCCCACGTCGTCGAACACTTGCACCCATATCATGACTAGGGTATGGCAAGATTTCTTGCTTGAAGTGAAGATCCTCTCGCTACGACTAGCTACGACCACACACCGCAGCGATGCAGGCGTCGAAGGGGTGCATCGCAGTCAGTCGCCGTCACCCGACGCTGCTCGTTTGACATTCACGGCTTTCCGCCCAGGTGCTTCGCTTGTACTTGGAACCAAGTGTTATTTCTGTACTTGTGTCTGTGCTCAGTGGCTGGATATGGGCCTCAAGAGCAGTTCTTCAGGCTCAATAGCATTCGCCGAAGAACTTGCGAAGAAAATGCTACCCAGGAAAAAAAACACGAAGACACAACGCACCAGCTTGGTGGACTATGCACTGGTCGCGGAAACCAGGCCCTGCGGAGTATACACCAAATGCAAACTATCTAAAAAAAATCATTTTTAGGTTCAAATTGGCTTCTGCGGACTAAACGCCTCGACACTGCCTGTTATTATGCATTGTATATTCACCACTGTTTGTTGCGGCTTGAGACTGCCTTCCTGTAATGATGCAGAGGGGTCAACTGAACCTTGAAATAAACATATTTAAGCACATCTAGACACAATCTTTCTTAAAGCCAGATGGTCAGGGAAAAGGTCTGCCATTACCTAATTTGCCAACAGCACACCGATGGTCACAATCAAAACTCACCGAGTCAATGGGCAGTTTTCCACCGCATTATCGCCGTGTAATCACCCATTTGGTCCATTAAAACCTTGAGGCTGTAGCCACCAGCACACCCATTCTAGATCTGGAAAGCTTATGCTGTAGACGAAATTCCCATATCATCACATTTTTAACAAACTGAATTGTCCCACCTGTTACACTTTTAGCTTTGGAAGTAAACCAGTTCACAATACCACCAGTGGCATACATCGTGCCAAGAATTAGTGCCGCGTGTGGCAGCAAAATGTCCTAACTAGGGAAGCAAACTTAATCGATCGTGTTGATTAAGGCACCTAGATACGGGAGAAATTATCAATCAATCAAAGGAGGATCCTCGAAAGGGAAGTTTTCTCGCCGAACGAACATTACTTTTTATTGGGCGTTCCGCAATGTAAGGCCGAAGTCATTCACTCCGTGATCGGTACAGAAGGGGTCCCTATCATTTCGTCGAAACTCGTTTCGTGGAATTACGTTTCGTGGACAACTTTTCGTGGACACACGTTTCATGGACACACGTTTCGTCGACAGTGTGACGTTTCATCGACAATCGTTTCGTCGACAGCACCACCGTAAAACGTTTCGTCGACAAACTTTTTTTTTTTTTTTGCGGTTCCGAAAGGAATGCCGGAAACTTAAGGTACATGTAAAATAATTTAATTATGACTTTGTTCTTGAGTGAGAGCGATGAAAAGGACATGCTGGATCGCGAAAGGGACGGGGCAGCAGAACGAAGAGAACGAAGTGCGCAACGATATAGCCTCAACGAATACCGAACGACGCAATACATACCGAACGCCTCAACGGATCAGAACGTTTCTCAACAATGTAAATATTGTACATAAACCCTGTTATTCCTTCTCTTAACGCTATTTAACAGTACATGCGCTTGTAACAGATGAAAAAGACGATGCCTAGCGCAGTTGCTCTCCAAGGTGAGCAACTGCGCTATCCTCTCGCTCTCATCCGTGTCAAATGGAAAAGCAAGAGCGCGCAGGACTTCGCGCGCGGCCTATTCGGATATTTGCAAGTTCCGATGCCCGTTTATGGAACCGAAAGTTACTGGAAGAAGAAAAGTGGTGGAGAAAAATATGCGTAGGCACAGAGCAAAACTTCGATCCAATGGTGGGTTGCGGAAAAGGGCGTAAACACTGTTTTTTTTCTTCTTCATATTGGTTATTTTAAAACAAAACTACAGCTTGCAGCCTTTTATTGCAACATTACAACCCTAATACTTCAATTGAAGTCAAGCGTGTTCATTACCCTAAATTATTCAAAACGAAAAGTGATGCAGTGTTTTACTGGCTACTGCGGCTTATACGCGAAAAAACTGTTCAGTCACACTAGTTTCATCGTCATGTATCCTTAAAGGGGTACTCCGCCGTTTTCTTCATAGTCCCCGATTTGCCTAAAGACTTGCTGAAAACACCAACAAACATCGCTGAACTAGTAACCCAAATATTTGGACAAAATAACTTTTTTTCGCGAAGTTACAGAATTTACAATTTTGGTCCTCATCGTGTTTTCCAAAGTGAAAAGCTCTACTGGCAACATTGAAAAAGTGACGTCATGAGTGTGCAGGGGTTCACTCTTTGGGCTGTAGACTTTGTTTTCAACTGATTACAGGCAGTTTTATGGTGTCAAATGAATGCTTTGGAAAGTCGCTCCAGCTCCCGCGCAGCAGTACGATACAAATGCTCGGCATAGTTCATTTTTAGACTGCCCGCTCGAACCGCAAGCCGTGACGTTACGGCAATGAAAAGCGCGGGTATATTCGAATCTTCGTTTTGGCGTCATTTTCATTTGCCGATTTCACAATAACTATTCTGAATTTCGCGATACAAAATAACATATTAGAAAGATTAAAGGACGGCGATTTCAAAAATATAGTTAGTTGGGGTTGCTCAAAAAGTCGCCGGAGTTCCCCTTTAAGGGCCGATTAAAAAGGACATTACACAATAAGGGGGCTGTAAACAATGTCAAATAAGAATAAATAACAAAAGCACGAAAACCAATAACGCTCGCACTACCAGGAGGACCGTGAGCACGCTGCCCGCCAGTAAACCTAAAAAAAAAAAAAAAAAAAAAAAAAACTACATTGCAATGCAAAAAATAAATAAATAAACAAACAAACACGATAATTGGTCACAGATAAATAAAACAGTACACGAAGTTTAGTCGTATTACACAAAGTAAACCATAGTTGATATCGAACGTGCATCATATTGCATTATATAGCTTCTCTCGAGCAGCCGCCACATGCAAGGCCTTGGACACGGTAGTACCACTGGATGAAATCTGTCGGTAAGAGCCACACGCGACATTAAATTATTATTTTATCGATTCCAGCAGACCGATACCTGGGGCAAGTTCGTAGCTCTTTTCATAAAAAAGCGGCTTCCAAATCTAATGTTCTTTGGTCACATATTAGCTTATCTGCATGCAAAATTTCAGTATAGGCATAACATATGGAGAACTATTGTGTTATTCATTATCCAGAAGCTAAATATGCTAAAGACTAAAAATCGTATACGGTCTGGTAAGTACAGTAGGTTGAATACCCAGTGTTTGGAGGAGAAAACAACCGTGTTTTATCACCGTAAAAGTAAACCACGCGTAGGAAAATGCTCAGTCTCCTTTAAAGTTTATTGCTAGCGGCTAAGACCAGATGCCAATTAGCTTGAAAACCGATTTAATGCCATTTTCAACGGTAGGAAGGCTGTGTGCACCGCAAACAGGCCTCGTTTATTCTTTCAAATTTTCTTTAAGAGCTTCAGTGTTTTGACGTGTGGACAATCTATGCTATGTTCAGCTGGCTCTTGAGTGTTCTGCCAAAAGACGCGACGCGCGGAAAGATACGCTTGCTCTTGTAATGACTCAGCCACTTTTTCAAAACAGTCGGAGTGCCGGCGGCCAGTCCGCGAAGGGTTGCACTCGATGACGTACAGACACCTCGATCACGTATGATGCCGAAAGCGTAGCCCTCAAGAGCTGCGCATATTGTTGAATGTTTTAAAAATCTAATTTGAAAAAGGACACTGGTAGATAACAAAACTTCCCGGCTTTGACAACGCTTCCCCAAAGGTTCGGGCAAAGACACGAGCGAAACCACTCAAATCGTAAGTTCCGTAATCAGTGCAATCGGCGAGCTCCCCCCCCCCCCCCCCCCCCAAAAAAAAAAAAAAAGCAAAAAAAAATTTTGATAGTTTAAATTGGTGAGGCAAGATGGCTGCGCACTGGTTCGCCATACTTGGCCCAGTCGGCCATCTTTCATCCATCCATCCATCCAACACAAGGCCGCGCGAGGAGGCGCAGCTGGCGGAGCTTGCAGAGCGAGCTGTCGACGAAACGTCGCAACATCTGTCGATGAAACGAGCACCCGCTCGTTTCCACGAAACGATCTGTCGATGAAACATCGCAGTGTCGACGAAACGATTTGTCCATGAAACGTCGTTCGACGAATTGATTGCCACCGGTACAGAAGCATTTGCTTAGTAGTCGGTCGTGCGTGATAAAAACAACAACAAAAACAAAGGTGGATTAGAAACGCGATAGATTCGCCTTTGCACGGAGTACTTAAACTTAAAATCGTGTCAACATAAAACGACTATGGCCCGCCATGCTAGCAGCTATCTTAAATTTTACCCGTGTAGTCGCCACACCCGTGCACCAAACGAAAGCGTTGCTGCAAGCCTCTCCGCCGTCAACTTTGAGTCGCTGTTGAGTCTGAAGAACTGCTCCATGAGGTCCATATCCAACCACTGAGCACATACACAAGCACAGCAAATAAAACTCGGTTCCAAGTGCAAGCGAAGAATCCTGGGCGGAAAGCCCTGAATGCCAAACGATCTGCGTCGGGCGACGGCGACTGACTGCGGTTGCGCTTTTTCGACGCCTGCATCGCTGCGGCGGGTGGTCGTAGCTAGTCGTAACAGATCGTGCCAGCTGTGTTGCTCGTACCGGAACACTAGAGCCGCGTAATATTCTTGCTGCTGAAGTTTATAAGCCTACGTTCGTGGCGAACGCATTTACACAAAGCCAACGCCCAGCTAACCTATCCCCCTCTTTCTCTTTCGGCGACCAGCCGCCAGGGCGGTGACATCGTCGCTGAAACTCCTCAATCGCCTACGTCGTCTTCTTTGCCATAGGGCAGCTGACCGCTTCTACGTGCGCGAGCTCTCGCTGGAAGCGTAATCCTATTTATATAGTGCTCATCCGTGTGTACTGTAGCGAATATTTCAGGCCCAACATATCAATAGTTTATTGTTATCAACCAGGAAAACGCAATACCTGTAAACACCCCCCGACAAAGAAAGAAAACGAGAGCTCGCCGTTCGCTTTGACCAACGTTGGGCTTGACCAATAGACCGATCTCACCAACCGTCAAGAGCGTGCGTGACGCAGCCATAGTTGTACTTCACAGGAGGCAGCGGTAGTGCACAAGACGGCTCGTCTCGTGCACTACCGTGGCGTTTACCCTCGTGCGGAAAGATCACAGTTCCCGCAATTCATTGCGACAGAGGAGGCATTGCGAAACTGGCGATGAGGTCGGTCTATTATCCCAAGCCCGGTTCACAAATCTGCGTTTCGAGCGACAGAAACGACAAAAACAACACGAACGACATGACAAAGGGGACGATTATGTTCGTATTACAGAGCGTGGCAGATAATGCAATGAGCAGCTTTGTCAAGCAATCATGTGTCACGGTTGTCCCGGTGTCATGTCGTTCGTGTCGTTTCTGTCGTTCCTGTAGCTCGGAACGCAGATGTGTGAACCGGCCTTTACGAGCCTACTCTGATGGTATACGCTTGAACGTCGCGGAAAATCGGTCTCCTCGCCTTTTCGAGGTGTCGCCACGGGTACGAATACTGGCGGGGTATTAAGTGATTTGTTCGGCACACAAGCGTCACTACAGGTTATGACTCTGTCAACATTGCCTGAATCCTATTCTAATTGTAAAATAAAATATCGAAGGTGTCTTCCCGGGCACAATGTCCGCCCCATATCAAAATCGAACTTGGCGGTTTTTTTAAATGCAATATTTAGCATTATTTCGCGCATTAAGTTCCCGGAAATTAGCAGCACATTCGGGAAATTGAAGTTGAGTGTCTTTTTTTTTTCATAACTCGCGGAAATGATGACAAACGGTTTCTCCGGACATTTAGTTGCAAATTCACAAGATATATTATAATTTATGTTGCATAATTATCAAATTGGCGGCCTTTCTGTAACCATCTGTTCGAGACAGATTCTTTGTCGCTCGGTTAACAAGTGTTCATTCAACAAACCGCTGATCAATCTTGCCGTCCGCTACACCATTGTAAAAATTCATTACGGGCTTGAATCATCGCGATATGTGTCATATGCCTTCCAACGTTAAGAAGTGTTTCAGAATTGAATTGTAAAAAGTTGGTTATCAGATATATTATTTTTGTTTTACAAGAAATTCTTGCCTCACTCTGAGCACCTATGCATTAGACCATAACAACGTAAAAAAGAAACATGAATAAACAACGGCCAAGGGGAGCACAGCGTCACGCACGAAGCCCGAGAAGCCCGGGCAATTGGCGCCTCGGAGTCGCGTCCAGCCGGCGCGCCGGCACCCCGGCCGTGGGGCAGGCGCCGCGACGTTGCGGCCACTGCGGGCCTCCGTCAGCGGGTCCATATCAGAAGAGCGAATGACATTTTAGCGAACGGCGACATTTGAGCGAATGGTCGTTTTAGCGAATAACGGGGGCGCGCGTTAACCCATCCGTCGCGCTGCGCTTTACGCCGCTTCGCGGCGACAGTCTACGGCAACTCATTACAAAAATATGAACTCACTTGGGCCGCCCGAAAACGCCGCTTCGCGGCGTCTGACTATTCGCTAAAGTGTCGTTCGATGAAACGTGGGCGTTCGCTAAAACGTCATTCGATCAAGTGAGTGCCTCCCCATGGCAGCGTCTCACAGGCGTCCATTCTGGATGCCACCTGTCTCAATGCGACGCTCTAATTGGCCCACTGAGTCGTAGCTTCCACAGTTTGCTAAGTGTGCCCATAGGCAACCAGCAATGCAGCTTGGAAGTTGGCACGACACGTTGCGCCATCTAGCGACTGAAAAATAAAACAACTTGAATAGTCCAGGACGGCCTGGGTCGCGAGGACTGTGGGCGGGCGCATTTAGAAACCACGAGTGAACGTGGCATTTTGGATCGGCGTGAGCCTTTTTGGAACTGTTTTTTCATAAAATTAAGTCTCAACTTCACGTCTCTATGACCTTTCCGGGTTCCTGTGACATCTCCCCTAAGCCTAGAGTTTTCCCCAAAAATAAACGCCGCTACTGCTGCGTGAAAGACTGCCACGGCCGTGCAGGTGACCCAAGCGTCAGACTTTACCGCTTCCTTTTAAGATCTTGGGAAGCGACATGGCGACAAAGTGGATTACTGGAGTGCGATGCATCATGTCAGTGAATTTTACATTAATTGTTGAAGTGAACGAAAATAGATGTGCAGGCTTGGAAAGTGGTCTGACAGACTCCTTTTGCAAAATAACGTATTTATACTAGTTTTTTTACGAGTCTCTGAGACAACCATTTAGAGAAATACAGTAGGAAAAATTGGGCCGATTGTTGCTTAGCTTTGACGTCGAGAATCAGGCGATCAGGTCTTCAAGCGAGATGCCCTTCGACCTGTTCCGGTACTCGTAGTTGTAGGCGTGCATTTGGTTGCGACCGCGCGCGCCGTTCGGCACGCGCGGTTGCAACCAAAACCTTTTAAGCATGCAAGTTATTAAATAGTGGATTTTCGTAGAACAAATTTTTGTTTGTTTCGGCTACCAAATTTAATGCTGAGTCTGGTAACAAATGTGACGGCGTGTGGAAAACAGGATGCTCACTTTTTTTCTGGGAAACGCTCATGCGAAGCGTAAATATCCTTCTCATATCCTGTCGCCAGACTTGTGCACTGTTCTTTAGCACGGAGAGTTTGGTTCTAATTACCCAAATTTTATTCTAGTGTCGTGGGGGCGCCGGGAGAAGAAGAGGACGGTCGAGCGAGGCGCGAGCGGGGGCCAGCCGGCGAGGAAAGAGGAAGAGCGTTCTGCACGAGGCTGGGGCCGGGCAGGAACGATAGAGCCGTTCTGGCTGGTCCGGCCCATGTCGGTCCCAGGAGCGTTCCACCAGCGAGCTTCGGATCAGGACCGGCGGAAACGGCGAGCCTGGCCTTAACGGCCTAGTCCATGGCGGTCCAGGAGTGGTTCTGCAGCGAAACTCTAGCTGTGATAGCCCGGAACAGCTAGCGTACGCAGTGCGTGGGAAGGACGATCCGCAGGCGTGGACACGGACTCCGACTGCCAGCTATGAACGACGGGCGACAACTAGGGTCGGCGGGTCCGGGCTGCCGGCTCTCGAAGACGGGCAACCGGGAAGTACAGTAAACCTATTCGCTGCCTTCTCTTTGCGTTGTGTCACTTCCTGGGAGACGAGCGAATCACAGACCGATCGGGCGGCGATTATTATAGAGCGACGCCGCAAGCGCACGAAGACAGTTCAAACAGGTGTCCAAATGATAGCTTCAGATTATGCTCTCAACACTTGGACCTATCAAGGCTCCCGATGGTCTTAAAAAACCGCATAAAATAAAAAGGGACATGGCGCGCACGTGCACTGCTGAAATCGGGTTCGCCGCCGCTTGCCACGGCCCGACGGGCAGACTAGCCACTGGCCGACCCATTAAGAGAGACCCCTCCGCTTGTGTCGCCGAATGCAGCACTCTCGTGGCGCCGCCTGGCCATTGCCGGCTGGCTGTCCTGCACTTGCGCCATTTTGCCCCAAACAACACTTAAAAGCATGGTATCGCACATTGTGAAAGACCTCACTCAAAGCTTCGATCGATCATGACACCGCCTTTGTCGTACTTCCTGATTGATGACTCATTGCGAAAGGTACGTTGAGGTGCGCAGAGAAATGAAATTCCGGGTGCTGATGAGGATCATGCGAGTCATTTAATTTTATTGCAGCTGTGCGAACGTTATAGTTGACGCAATCATAAAATTCTGTGCCCACTGACACCAACTTGACAACAAGAACCGAAATACACACGAACCTTTCTATGCCACAGAGAGAGGAGCGCTAGCCGTTTGGAGCGCTTCCCCAACTCCGACGTTACCGCGCCGCCTCGAGGCGCCGTCAGTCCGTTGGCGTCTCGCAGTCTGCCGTGAAGCGAAGAGCGAACGCCGAGGAGAGACAAAAGCGACCCCCCCCCCCCCCTTCCTCATACCCCCTCTGCCCTCTAAAGCTGGTTGAGACATTGCGGAGGGCGCTGGCAGGGAGGAGCCTGCAAGAACAAGCACCCCTCCCCCCCCCCCCCCCCTGTGGTGTTACTGCAATCTAGTTGAGTTTGGACTTGCTAGGGTTAGCCGCATCGCGTTGGCATCAGTCTGTGCCGTGTGTGTTTTTCTTCCTTTTTTGTTTTGGACTCATTCGATCTGGGATCACCATGTAACGCGCTACTACGAAGCACCGTCTTTTACGGTGGTTGTTATGGATATAAAAGTACAGTTTTTCTATGACATCCAGTCGTTCGCTATCTGAGGAGTGGTCGCTCTAAGGCGCGCCATGGAATCAGAATAGTAAAAGACGGTGAACGCCAAGTGAGCGCGTCGGAACGTTAGGCCTCGCCACCTCGGTTCAGCTCGAACTCGAACGCGGGACGCCGCCACGGAAGCTTGGACGAGATGGACCCTTCGGACGGGGACTCGGCGGCTGGTCACGTGAGTGAGAACGCCATAAAGGATCAACCGCCACAAGACTCGAGACCGCGAAGAAAAAAAACGTTGTCGCAGAAGGCCTTGCTTAATTACGAAGCGAACCGGGACGAGCAACGTCAAAAGCTCGACTGCGTCTGGGAGCGCATCGCAAACGATCTTCGGGAAGTTGAACAGGCTACAAACGCCGAAACGCAGCAAGCGGCGACGGGCCGTATCCGAAAAGAGTACGGTCGTTACCAAGCGCTGTCGGAACGCTACGTGGCCTACTTGTCGGGGATCAACGCGGAACAAAGCCAGCTAGAGCTAGCCCTTCAGAAGACAACGGATCGCGACAGAGCTCGCGCGGTTCAGAAAGCCTTGATGGACACCGGAAAGACGCCCGACCGCGCCACGAAGTCTCGGGACTCGGAACACGCTAACTCGGAGCACTCGTCGAAGTCTGCCGGGCCACGACTTCACGGCTCGAGACGTTCTGGAGGGTCGACGCGTTCGGAACACTCGATTGCGACCACGACAAGCACGGCTGCAACGAGGGCACGCGCCGAGGCTGCAGCGGCGCGCACTCGTGCTTCTTTCACCAGAAAGGAAGTGGCCATGAAACTCGAAAGAGCAAGGCTCGAAGAAAAGGAGAAGAGTGCGGCTGCGGCTAACGAGCGCAGAAAAGCAGAACTAGACGCTGAGTTACAGATCCTACAGCTGGAAAGGGAAGCGGCTGCTATGGAAGTTCAAGCAGAAATCCTGCAAGCGGCTGCAGAACAGCACGGCGGGGAGCATCGCTCCGACCGAACCATCTCAGATGTATCAGAAGTCCGTGCTCAGCGCACTGTAGACTATGTGCACAACCAGGCGGCCGTCCACGATGGCTCAAACGAACTGCCTGCTGAGCAGGTTGCTCCAGAATTGAGTGGTGTGCTGAAATACCTGGTCCGTCGAGATTTGGTCAGCACAGGACTCGTCAAGTTTGATGATCACCCCGAGAATTACAGAGTATGGAAAGCCACATTCAAAAGTATGGTGCAAACTCTGGAAGTTACGGCAAATGAAGAGTTAGATCTTCTCGTGAACTGGCTGGGCCGTGAGTCTTCGGTCTATGCAAAGAGGCTGCGTTCAGTACATGTCGACAACCCCGCGGCGGGGTTAGAGATAGTCTGGGAAAGACTGGAGGACTGCTACGGGCGACCCGAAGTAATAGAAGATGCGCTCTTCAAGAGGATCGGAAGCTTTCCTAAATTCTCCGACAAAGACACTCACAAACTACGGGAACTGGGAGATCTGCTTCTGGAACTGGAAGCCGCAAAAGCTGATCCCCACTTGACAGGACTCGGCTATTTGGATACGGCAAGAGGGGTGAACCCCATCGCAGAGAAGTTGCCACACCGTCTCCAAGAGATGTGGATCTCGAAAGGCTCAAGGTACAAAGAAGATCATCACGTCTCTTTTCCCCCTTTCTCTTTCTTCTCGAAGTTTGTCCGAGACCAGGCCAGGATGCGGAACGACCCGAGCTTTGCTTTCGGCACAACGGGAAGCACCTTTCCGAGGTTCCCAAAGAATGAGAAGGTCACGTCAAGAGAAGGCTTCAGAAACACGCCCGTTTCAGTCCATGCGACCGACGTTACTCCAGGAGCCGTCGACCATTATTTGCCAGCCACAGCCGAGAGGATGGAGGACCCTAACAGACAGTGCCCGCTTCACAAGAAACCTCACCCTCTACGAAAGTGCCGTGTGTTCAGAGAGAAACCACTGCAAGAACGCAAGTCTCTGCTGAAACAATTTGGGATCTGCTTCAGGTGTTGCTCCTCTACAAACCACCTCGCAAGGGACTGTAAAGTTGTGATCAAGTGTGACGACTGTGACAGCACTGAACATACCAGAGCGCTTCACCCGGACAGTTCCAAACCTTTGTCTTCGAGCCTCGGACAGGATCCTGAAGACGACACCATTCATCACGGACTATCACCTGACGTATCTTCCAAGTGCACCGAGGTGTGTGGGGAAGGTTACGGTGGAAGGTCCTGTTCCAAGATTTGTTTGGTGAGTGTGTGTCACTCAAGCACACCTCAAAAGGCTGTGAGAATGTATGCCATCTTGGACGACCAAAGCAATAGGTCACTGGCAAGGACAGAATTCTTCAACCTCTTTGATGTCCAGGGAGAGAGTTCGCCATATACTCTCAAGACATGTGCTGGAACAGCAGAAACGACAGGAAGGAGAGCCTCTGGGTTTCTGGTTGCAAATATTGATGGCAGCGTGAAACTATCTCTCCCAACCCTAATTGAATGCAATCAGATGATCAACAACAGGAACGAGATTCCGACACCAGACGCTGCACGTCATCACCCACATCTAAAGGCTATAGAGAGCCTCATACCGCCATTGGATACGGAAGCTCAGATTCTGCTTCTACTGGGAAGAGACATCCTGAGAGTCCACAAGGTGCGTCAGCAGTGCAATGGGCCTCCTGATGCGCCCTTCGCTCAACGACTAGACCTAGGATGGGTGATCATAGGAGACGTCTGCCTAGGTCGCACACGCAAGCCGGACTGTGTCACCAACTTCAAGACAAATGTGCTCAAAAATGGACGACCCTCCCTTTTTGAACCATGCCGCAACCATTTTCTCGTCAAGGAGAAATTCACTGATCCCATCAATCCAACCCAGCATGTACCACCTACCCAAGGTGTACCCATCAAAGACTACTCCGTCGAAGAAACGACAGACACGTTGTTCCAGACGACAAAGGACGATGACCAACCAGCTCCATCGGTGGAGGACAGAAAATTCCTAAACATCATGGACAATGAAGTCTTCAAAGATGAGTCATGCAGTTGGGTAGCCCCTCTTCCTTTCCGCGTGCCAAGACCTCGGCTTCCTAATAATAAGGAGCTTGCACAGTCTCGTCTTGCATCACTGCGACGCACACTGCAGAAGCGACCAGAGATGAAGGAGCATTTTGCGACATTCATGAACAAGATGTTCAGGAATGGCCACGCAGAAGAAGCCCCACCGCTAAGAGAAGAAGAGGAATGCTGGTATCTTCCAATCTTTGGTGTGTATCACCCACGCAAACCAGGCGAAACCAGGGTCGTGTTCGACTCAAGTGCTCAGTTCAAGGGAACTTCTCTGAACAATGTTCTTCTCACAGGACCAGACTTGACCAACAACCTGCTGGGCGTCCTGATTCGTTTTAGGAAAGACTGCTTCGCTGTCACAGTGGACATTCAGCAGATGTTCTACTGCTTCCTGGTACGAGAAGACCATCGAAACTACCTGAGGTTCTTGTGGTTTCGCAACAATGACATCCACGACAAAGTGGTGGAATATCGGATGAGAGTGCATGTCTTTGGTAACAGTCCATCACCAGCAGTGGCTACATATGGACTCCGGAAGACAGCACAGGAAGGAGAGGAAGAATTCGGCAAAGATGCCAGGGAGTTCGTCGAAAAGAACTTCTACGTAGACGACGGGTTGAAATCTCTCCCTACGGCAGATGGTGTCATCGACCTGGTGAAACGCACGCAACAAATGTTGGCAGTTTGTAACCTAAGGCTTCACAAGATAGTATCAAACAGCAGCAGAGTGATGGAAGCTTTCCCCAAGGAGGACCACACAAAAGATCTAAGGGAACTCGACCTGAGTCACGACATTCCACCAATCCAACGCAGTCTTGGAATTTGCTGGGACGTAAAGAAGGACGTCTTCACCTTCAGGGTTCCAGTTCAGGACACACCATTCACCCGGCGTGGTGTCTTGTCAATGGTGAACAGCGTGTACGACCCATTTGGATTCGTGGCTCCAGTTACCATACAAGGGAAGTCTCTCCTACGAGAACTCGTCACAGAAACCTGCGAGTGGGATTCCCCACTTCCTGAAAACAAGAGGAAAGAGTGGGAGAACTGGAAGGATTCCCTTCAGGCTTTCGAGCAGCTAGAAGTGCCTCGCACTTATGCGGCCGTTTCACTTAGCACAGCTCAGCAGAAGGAAGTGCACATCTTCTCAGACGCCTCGACCAAGGCTGTAGCAGCTGTGGCGTATCTGAGAGCCACAGACTCGGATGGTGCGTGTCATGTCGGCTTTATAATGGGCAAGGCTAAGCTAGCACCGCGTCCACAACACACCATTCCAAGGCTCGAACTGTGCGGTGCGGTGCTGGCTGTGGAGCTGGCAGAGCTCATTCAGAAAGAAATAGACACACAACTAGATGTGGTGCATTTCTACACCGACAGCAAGGTGGTTTTGGGCTACATACACAACCAAACAAGAAGATTTTACGTGTATGTCGGCAACAGGGTCGAACGCATCAGAAAATCTACACAACCAGAACAATGGCATTACGTTCGGACCGATGCAAATCCTGCAGATCTTGCTACAAGATTCGTGCCCGCAGCCCGGCTACAGGAGACGGCTTGGCTGACTGGTCCAGAGTTCTTAAATCGTCAAGAAGAGTCTTCATGCGTCTTGCAGAACGAGTTTGAGCTGATGGACCCAAACACTGATGCCGAAATCCGGCCCGAAGCAAGCGTCTCAGCCACCAGTGTGACCACAAATGGACTCGGGACTAATCGTTTCAGTCGTTTTTCAAGCTGGCCTAGACTGATGCGTGCAGTGGCATACCTCATACGTGCTGCTGGCAACTTTCGGTGCCCTTCTCGAGCCGACGAAGCTGACCTGCCACGTGGCTGCCTTCAAGCAGGACAGCTATCTGTCGAGCATTTGTCTCTTGCAAAGAATCTCGTCATTCGCTCCGTCCAACTAGAAGCATATGCAAATGAGCTCGAGTGTTTGTCACAGGGGAAAGGAGTCCAGAAATCAAGTCCACTTTGGAAACTGGATCCTCGTATTGATGACAAGGGCTTGCTGAGAGTCGGTGGTCGCCTCAACAACGCACAGCTGAGTCAAGAGGAGCGGAGACCTCTAATCATACCTGGTAAACACCACGTCGCCTTGCTGCTTGTAAGGTACTACCATGAGCAGATCAAGCACCAAGGTCGACACATTACTGAGGGAGCAATCAGATCCGCAGGTTTCTGGATCATCGGAGCAAAACGCTGCATAGCGTCGTACATACACGGGTGCGTCATGTGCTGCAGACTGCGAGGAAGACAGCTGGACCAGAAGATGGCAGACTTGCCAGTTGATCGACTCAGTACAGAACCCGCATTCACATATGTGGGGGTTGACGTTTTTGGACCATGGAACGTGACTGCACGTCGAACTAGAGGTGGAGAAGCCAGCAGCAAACGGTGGGCTGTGCTGTTTACGTGCATGAGCATTCGGGCGGTCCACATTGAAGTCATAGAGTCCATGGATGCTTCAAGTTTTATTAACGCTCTCAGGAGATTTTTCGCACTCAGAGGACCTGCGAAACAGCTGCGATCCGACTGTGGAACCAATTTCGTCGGAGCATGTTCAGAGCTCAACCTGAGAACTAGTGGTCTCGACAACGACAAAGTACAAGCATTCCTTTCAAGCCAAAATTGCAGTTGGGTGTTCAACCCTCCTCATTCTTCCCACTTTGGAGGAGCTTGGGAGCGGATGATCGGAATCGCACGTCGTATTTTGGATTCCATGTTGTTGGAACACGGACCGAGCCGTCTCAGCCATGAAGTTCTGGTGACATTTTTGGCAGAAGTTTCAGCAATCATAAATGCTAGACCTCTTGTTCCTGTTTCGATGGATCCGGAATGCTGGGACATCTTGTCTCCGTCTACACTCCTTACCCAGAAGGTTGGTGGAGACACGTTACCACCCAGCGAGTTCAACGTCAAGGATCTCTACAGAAGTCAGTGGCGTCAAGTGCAGTGGTTGGCAGACTCCTTTTGGCACCGTTGGCGACGTGAGTTCCTGACAACGCTTCAGAGCCGTCGCAAGTGGCAGGATAGCCGTCGAGACCTCAAGGAGGGTGACATTGTGCTCCTAAGGGACAAACAGGTTCACCGCAACGAGTGGCCTATGGGTGTGATTGTGAACACTTTCCCGAGTGCGGACGGAAAAGTACGGAAAGTCGAGATCAAGACGGCGACCAGAGGAGAACTAAAAACTTTCCGACGGCCAGTCACTGAGACTGTCCTTCTCATCTCAAAAGAAGACTGATCCAAAACTTCAGTGCGTGTCCAGTTTGTAAACTTTGCGTTATGGTGTCATAGTGGTATCTCGTGATACCAGACGGGGAGTGTGGTGTTACTGCAATCTAGTTGAGTTTGGACTTGCTAGGGTTAGCCGCATCGCGTTGGCATCAGTCTGTGCCGTGTGTGTTTTTCTTCCTTTTTTGTTTTGGACTCATTCGATCTGGGATCACCATGTAACGCGCTACTACGAAGCACCGTCTTTTACGGTGGTTGTTATGGATATAAAAGTACAGTTTTTCTATGACATCCAGTCGTTCGCTATCTGAGGAGTGGTCGCTCTAAGGCGCGCCATGGAATCAGAATACCCCCTCCTCCGCCCTCCACAGGAACCGGCGCGTTCACATGGCGAAGGAGCGCGAGCGACACCCAAACCAACTCTGAAGGCCCGAACCCCACGCAGTACTTGCGAAGCGAGAGTCTCCTCGCCCACTAAGACGGCCCGGGAGCTCACGTGACCAACCCAACTAAGAATATACCAGCGCTCACCGGGACTCATCCTGGCCATGGTCCTCAGGCTCACGCCATCACGCAGACTAATGCGATCACCGGACTCATATCCACCCAAAGACTCACGTCTTGATTCAGGCTCATGCTCATGAGCCTCGAAACTCACAATCACACTCAAGAGACCTCAAAACTCACACTCATGAGTACTTCACTTAGCGCTCAAGCTCACACACACACTCAAGAGTTTTAAGAACTAACAATCACACTCACGGTCAAACTCACGTTCATGAGTTCGTAGGGCTCACACTCTCACTCACACTCATTAGTTCTCAGAACTCGCGATCACACTCGCGATCAGACTCACACTCATCAGTTCTCAGGACTCACGCTCACACTCACACTCATAAGTTCACGTACCTCACGATCACACTCACACTCACAATCACAATTTTTCGAGACTCGCGGCCTCACTCACGATCACCTCAAATCTGATGGTGAGCGTGAGTGATCGTGAGTGACCGCACTCATGAGTGAGAATGCCGAGGTATGCCCACGGTATCCCGGGTCGGTGCACGACTCCTTCGTGTGGCAATTTTCCTGGCTCCGAAACCAACTCGAGCAAGGGCAGCTGCCACGCGACGGCCGGTTCCTGCTTGGTGAGCATACTAAATTCATTCCTTACGCACACGGTGGCTCCCACTGCTTGAAAGCCACAGTACCACACGTACTGTGCTTGTTGTGAGGCACACAGACACAGTTGCTGGAAATCCTTGAAGTGAGACAACACCCAAAGTTTGGCAATTAATCTCTATTTATGTCCACATAACTCTCACACTCTGCAGGCTACGAAAGCCACACTACAACAATTTCACGACAGTGATAGACTACGCAAGGCATGCGACCGCAGTGCGAGTCGCTGTCCGGTTCGGCCCACTCACTGTTACTGTCTGCCTATACCCTCTTGCTGGTTGGTTTTTGCATGAGGTTGGAGCTCTTTCACTGATCCCTGGGGGCTCGCCTGGTCGCTTTGACGGTCGCCAGTTTGTACGGAATGGGATCAATTCCTCCTTGGCCACTTGGGGCTCGCCAAATCTGTCCTCGGGTCGTCTCTGTCCCACACACTGGATTCTTTTCCCTGACCCTTCTTCTTCGGTCTGCCTATATAGCTCCTCCTATTAGACCCTCCGTGTCCCAACAGGACCTGACTCCTTTCCAATCTAACCACCCCCTCTCTTTTCCCCATCTCCAACTCCACCCAGGATTAGGAAAGAGGTTCGTCGAACTGGCGCCTTATCCCCTTGCTTGCCAAAGACAAGGCCAGCGTGTTCTGCTCTGCCCGTGCCTAAGGTCACGGCCACACTCCCAAAAGCAACAGAGCTTTTATCTGTCGGATGCAAGGCCCTAAAAATGCACTTGCATACAACACAGCACCCCTAAGGAACCGTGCACACATCCCATACAACCCACCAGGAAAACACATAGTTACATAAAATAACAGGGAGTTTGCAAGCAAGCTGGTGCTAATTAATCATAATGTAAACTGATACTGTAGTGCAGAAATATTAACACAGTTTTAAATCACACTTAAGTTACATTATAATTGACATAGTTGCACACAGCTGTTTTTGCTGTTTTCTTGCCTTTTATTTTAAAAAGTGAAGAATGTAATATGTTCCATCCTCTACATGTGCAGGTGACAGCGGCTACCCCTTGGAGCCTTGGCTCATCACCCCAGTCCCCGGGAACCACGCGACCTCCACCGCTTGCGGCCGGTTTAATAAGGCGCATTCCTCGATCAGGTCTGTTGTGGAGCGCTGCATCGGGCTGTAGAAAAACAGATTCCGGTGTCTGCAAAGGCACCGGGCTCTGTATTACCACCCTTCAACAGTCACCGCCATTATTTCGGCATGTGCAGTGCTCCACAACATCTGCCTTGCATCGAGCGAGCCAGAACGGGAGTCAGACTCCGACCCTGAAGAGTCAGAGTTGGAGTCTGAGCCGAGCTCGGACGGTTCTGAGCCGAGCTCGGAGAGGTCAGCATCGGCTCCCGAGAGGCTGGCTCCTGCCGACCCTCCGGTCGGCCTTCCGGTCGGCCTCTCGGACAGGGAGAAGGCTCTGAGGCAGCGCCTTGTCGCCCGGTTCGGAACCCGCCGCAGACGTGCCCGTGCGGAGCGCCACACGCAAGGGGTCCGCCGCCACGTCGGTAGTCCCGACCACCAGGGACACCGTCGGGAAGCCCCTCAGCGCCCTCGCCGCGGTGGTGCCCAGCATGGGCGCCGCCAGCGACAGCGAACCTCTCGCCACCACGACTGAGGTCCTGACCACCAAGGACCCCGTCACATCCTTGCCCTCAGTGAAGCCCTCCCCGTGGAAGCCGTAAAGTGCACACTTCGCTTCCTGCTCCACAGTCATGGCCGCCCACAAGCTACATACTCTCTTCAGCTCCTACACCTTGTGAAGTTTGTCGCACAGCCAACGTGCTGCCTCCAGATCCGTGTCGAGTGCATCGCGGTGAAATCGATACAGCCTTTTTTTATTTTTATGATCAGAAGGCACGAGACGCAGTCGACAGTGACAGAAAAGGTTCGGTGGTTTAGTTGCCAGACCAACAGGTCATCTGGATTGCCCCTGCAAAGAACTCAGAATTAATTTAGAGTACCTCTAGAAAGAAAGGCTTGCTTTTGCAGAGATTGCTTTCTTAGTTGCTGATTGAACCAGGGATATTGTTGTCATGGACATTGTTTCATTTTACAAATGCTTCAAAGCGTCTTGCCTTCTGCTCCATTTTATTATCTCTTTTATGGTACTTCATCAAAGTTAGGTGATTGGGTTATCTCAAGACAGTGCACATGTAGTTTGTTTTGAAAATTGCTTTATTTCTTAAAGAAAAACCTGTGACTTCATGAATAAAAGTGTGATAAAATGGAATGTAATATTCCATTCTTGGAAGTAAAACTGAGCATCGACTGGAACCATGTAAACAATTGGGCAATCTGAAGTATATATCACAGATATCTTGTTGAACACTCTGGTCTTATTTGAGCACAATAGTTAAATTTCGAAAGGAAAAAAAATATATATATATTCTCTGACTAGCATACCACCATATAAACACTGGACCACTTTGAAAGAATTATCACAGAGGTTGCGCCAAACATTCTTATTTGAGCACAGCAATAGCAAGTTCTCGAAAGATAAAAAAATTGTTTCTGACTAAAGCAGCCTTCACTCGCGCGCTCCCCGTTGGTTCCGCCGACCCCTCCGCTGCCCCCGGCACCCCCGGCTCCTCGTGGTTCGACATTTTGGTTTGAAGAAGGCGCGTGGCGCACATCCCGCATAATATTGGAACAACTTTCTCTCCAAATAATTCTTAAATGTATTGCAAAAGGACACAAAAAAGCGGTTTGTTTTAACAACGCCCAAAAGGTTTAATTTTTTTTCAATACTTTTACCTGTACTAGAACAGATGCGACAACCAGCGACGCACAGGATTGGTTGCCGTTCCTTCACTAAACGCAGGAACTGCTCCCCGCATCGCAGTAAATCCTACTTCGTATCCCGCGCGCAGTGACGCCTCAGGGAATGCGTAGCTCCTTCCGCTCGTCGGGAGTTGGCTCCGAACGTCGCTCAAACGGGTGACAGGTGTCAAGTTTACGATGACGTAGCGGCGTCAAAGTGGGCAGAGCCGCCACGTGAGTGTTGCTAGGATACGTTCCTCCTTTCCATTACGTCACTTCCATGTACCTTTTCTCAAATGTCCAACCTAGCGATCCAGGAGTTTAGTCTGACAGAGTATGGTAACATTGTTACCCACTGTAGACGAAAAATTCAGCCAGTGCAATCTTGTGGATGGTCGTCATCTCCGTGACCAAGAAAAATAATAAAGATAAAATTGTCCTATAATCAACACACGTGTGTTTAATGTAAAGTTTATCATACCAATTCAATAGATTGTCGTTTCAAAAGTGAGAGTAACTCATTGAAATTAAAGAATAGTGTGAGCTGGATTTTTTTTTTCATTTGCTTGCAATGCAGAGCAAATACGCACAGTTGAGTTATCATCATCAAGCATAAACGACAAGCGGAAGCAGAGTAGATGTGTGAAGGAAAAACGAGCATATGTACTAAAAAAAGAACCGCTACGTAACGTGAAGAATGTCAGCAACTATCTTGTCATTCTGGTATGAGCTCAATGGCTATGCACTTGCTTATGGCAGCCTGGGAATGTAGGATGCTGCCCTTATGGTATCATCTAATGGCAAAGCCATGGGGGGGGGGGGGGGCGAGGGGGAGGGCTTATGGGGCTTCGACCCCGCCCCCTTCCCCAAATCCGACAGGCCCTAGAATATAGAAACAAATTTTGACACCATCCCCCATCCGCACCCCAAGTCATGAACATCCCAGCCCCCTCAACCCCCCTCCACCCTCACCCCCTTAAAAGTTCCTGGCTACGCCACTACTATCAACAGCACTCAGTAGATAGTCAACATGATCACGATAAGCGAATTTTTCTTTATTTTATGCACCATATAGGCAGTGTTTCTGTCTTTATATGCATTCAGGCAAAGTACACACTGTAGAAAACACTGGCGTGAAGCCTGCGTTCGCAACGCAGTCCCCGTCAAAGTTTCAAGGCGTTAACGAATTCCACAAATTAAATTTTCAACGAAACGAATTAGTTTTGCAAAACGCTGGCAAACCTACGTTGCGTTTTACATCATTCACCTTTGTCGTACGATGAATCAGCAGTCAGCACTACACAAACCTCAATGAGCTTGTCGCTTTTTTTTTTCTTTTTTCGTTTTTTTTTTTGTCGTTGGGGCGATCGCTGGCGGTCGTGGCGGCGGCACTTAATTTCTAAACTACTTCAGAGACAGACCAAAGAAGTAGAAGCAGGCAGGGAGAAGGAGAAAAACGACGTGGTGACCAACCTTACTAGATCACTGGTGGTGACGGTATGCGATCTAAAGGCGGCAGTCCCCTGGGTGGCCCTAGCGGAAAGGCGCTCGAAGAAAGCGATGCCACTGTACCCGACAAAGGTTCCAGAGGCAGCCCCAAGGCCGGAAATACGAGCAGGCGGTCCGTGGCGTCCATAGGCCCCGCCGTGGAGATGCCCAGCGTCCACGTGGAGGAGAGTCACGGCGGGGGAACTGTCTACGAGAACATGTTCAACATCGCCATAGCCGTGTCTGTGCTTGGGAGCATGGTCGTGGGCCTCGTATTCCGCTACGCCTCCTCCAAGCCGTGGACTCCCAGACAGGTATGTCAGACAAGCAGGGTGTGTACCGTTAGCGGAAGCTCGGTGTGCACACATTGCCATGTGTGAAAAATGGCGTCTTCCAATTTTTTTTATTTTTTTATTCATTCTTAATACCTTAATGTCGATTAAAGGGTGTGATTACAACATAAGTTTAAGGTAAAGCGGAACAATATGTGGCATTCACCGGCGGCCATAGCAGAGCTCGATGCTGTTGAGCACGTGCTGACGGGGCACATTGATACTTTAGACCCATGTTGTTGTAAAAGAAACTATCTCCAAACTCCGGTCTAAAAACATGCTTTTCGTACAAGGCTCGTCAAATTATAAGGCGCTGGAGAAATGCAGCCTTCTGCGTTAAGTCCTTATTTCGAACTCTTTTTGTTTGCCTACCACCCATTGAAAAGCACGCGGGAAGGGCCTCGGCACGCACCTCGTATCGCTGCGCCGCCGCATTCTTCCGCAACATAAAGTTCGTCTGCTTTCCTCGCCGCCACTATGGCAAGGAACGCCGAATGAATGGAAGCACGTACGGCTCAGCCGCGTGAAGCCAGCAACTACTGACGCTATTTTACGAACGCCGTCTGCTAGCCAAAGCCGAACGCTGTGTGTCAGATCAACCGCGCGGAGCAAAGACGACGAAGCTGAGACACGCCGACGGCGATAGAGCAAGCAACAGCACCGCGGAACGACTGCAACGGCGGCATTTATTGGGATCAAAGGCGCAAAATAAACAAGAGAAATTATTTGAACCATGACACGCGATGCCACGGTAGGCATCGTTACAAAGACAGCAGTCGGACCCAGCAAAATGAAGAAACAAAGTGATTAAAAAAAAGATAAGAAGGGAGCCGTTCTCGGGCGGCGTGTTCTTTGATGAGAGGTGCTGCTCGTAACGTTCCTTGTTTTTTTTTGTTTCTTTATCCTAGAGGATGCGATGACCCTTATTTGAAGCTGATTTGTTAATTCAACAACAAACAATGCGTCGGAACGAAGGAGGGGGGGGGGGGGGGGGGTTTGGCGTCAGAATTCGACGTAGTCTAAATGAAAAGTAAGAGTGCACAATATATACCGTACTGCCAAGTCCGTAATACTCCGCACTCGGCAAGGCCTCATGACGCCGCCTAGGACCGTTAGGCTATTTATTTTGTTTCATTAGATTCTTATCGCGACGACTACTCCACCTTGCCCCAGTGTTTCCAGCGGAGGTCTGACAGTTTTTAATAATTATTATTATTGTCGTTTGAAGGGCACTCTTCCTGTGCTGCTTCGTCTTCGTTCCTGACGCCATAAAAATATGGGCGGGAAAAGTTAGCGCCACGTATAAAAAAAAAAAAAAAGTTGAGTTTACGGTCGGATTGGTTGTGGATACAATTAGTTCAATACAATTAGTCCAATAATTAAGTAGTCCAATTATTTATCTTTGTTATTGGCATCTTTTGCGTGCCTGCATGAAATAGAGCACCTAACGAGACGACATGAGACAAACGCTGCAACTGCTGGGCCATAGACCATTTAATGTCACCAAAATCCTGGGCCGGAGACACTTGGCGGTATCAGTGTATCGTTTTGAAAGCGCTACAAAAACACGTCGGGGAGACTGGACTTCTGGACTAACTTTCAGTGCGTGGGCGTGATATGTGTGTGTATGCCATTCTTTCTTTTTAGATTGTAGGCGCGAAAATTCCATACGGACTAGGGCCTGAGCAGTGCAGAGTCTCGGCCAACATCTCGGTGCTGTTACTCAGGCCCTAGTCAGTGTGGATTTTTCGCGCCTATAATCTAAAAAGAAAGAATATTTTTATGGCGACAGGAACGAAGCAGCATAGGAAGGGTGCCCTTCAAACGACAATAACAATAATTAGTAAAAATTGCCGGGCCTCCGCTGGAAACTCTCATCCACGGTGAAGTAGTCGTCGCGATGAAAAAATCCAAAGAAACAAAATAAATAGCCTAACGGTCGTCGGCGGCGTCATGTGACCTCGCCGAGTGCGGAGTATAACGGTCTTGCAGTACGGTATATATTGTGCATTCTTACTTTTCTTTTCTTTTCGACTACGTCGAATTCTGACGCCAAGACTCTCTCCCTCCTTCGTTCCAATCAGCTTCAAATAACTGTCGTGGCATCCTCAACGGTATAGCACAAACAAGGAACATCGTGAGCAACACCTCTCATCAAAGAACACGCCGCCCGAGAACGGCTCCCTTCTTATATGTTATTTTTACTTTTTTATTCACTTTGTTAGTTCATTTTGTTGTTGTTGTTGGGTCTGACTGTACTCTTCTTTGTAACGATGCCGACCGTGGCAACCGTTCTGGTCATACGATTGGCGTTTGTTTTGTCGCGTGATGGTGTATTTCGACCGATTAACCAATTAGTTTGCTAGAATTGTGTCACGAGGTATAAAATGGCGGATCAAATAAAAATACTAAATGCAAAGATGCGCGCAGCTCTGCTTTCAGAGGCGAGCATCACAGTGCCATGGTGTTTAACTTGTGCCGTCTTCATGACGCCATCAAAGACCCTCTTGAAGCAATTAATTAGCTTCAGGGCATGGGCCTCCTCCTGGGTTCTTGCGCGTGCCCACAGTGCGAAGCTGCGATGATGCTGCAGGTCCGCGCTAGATCTGCGCATGGCTATACTCGTGGAGGTCGGGTATGTGGATGACTTGTGAGGCGCCCAAGAAGAAGCCGATCAAGTTTCAGTGCCGGGGAGAGGTCTCGGTACGGAGCGGTTCCTTTTTCGAGGGATCGAACCTGACGCTTCCCCAACTCATGAAAATTATCTACCTCTGGTGCCAGACCCTACCGTGCGCCGTGGTTCAGCGGGAGACTGACGCCCCAAGTAAGACATTAACTGATTGGGCAATCTTTTGTCGGGAGGTTGGGGTAAATGCCGTCTTTACGCTTTCAGAGATGATCGGCGGCGAAGGCGTGACTGTAGAAGTAGACGAGAGCAGAGGCGGATTTAGAGGGGGGGGGTCCGGATGTCCTGCCCTCGCCCCCTCTCTTCATTTCTACATGTGTAAAAATTTAGGGCGTCGAAACGGGCGAAGGGGGGGGGGGGGGGGCTCTAAACATATGGTACGCTTAAGGGGCATTCACACGAGGGAGAAATCCCGGGGATTTCTCCCCGGCACGCGCATCCCACGACGAAAACGTCAGGCTTTGCGATGTGCAAAAGCCTCGCGTTTTCATCTCGTGATGAGCGCGTGCCGGGGAGAAATCCCCGGGATTTCTCCCTCGTGTGAATACCCCTTTACCAACACCTGACTCCCCCCCCCCCCCCCCCCCCCCCCCCCCCCTCTCCAGACATTCCTGCATCCGTCCCTGGATGAGAGTATGTTCGGGTGGCGAAAGTACCATTGCGGGTATTTAAGGCCTGGCCAGTGGGTTGTCGGCGGTGTGGAGTGTGGCAGCGGGTGCTGCTTTCTTGTTTCCGTGGAGACCCTTGACGCTAAAACCCTGCAAGGGCTAATAGCCGAGTGGGTCCGCCCTGGAACAAGAATAATCACTGACTGTTGGGCTGGCTATCGCAAGCTTGCAGATGACGCTCGCTTCACGCACCTCACCGTTAACCACAAGCTGCCCTTTGTCGACCCGAACACTGGTGCGCACACCAATACGGTGGAGGGCACCTGGGCCCACGTCAAAAATTCTCTTCCATCTGGACAGCGCGAGAGCCACCATTTCACTGGTCACCTTGCAAAGTTCATGTTTTGGAGGAGAGAGAAGGCGCGCGGAAACACTGATAGATTTCAGTCGTTCGTCGCCGCGGCCGCCAAAATCTAGAGCCCCGACGCAGACAGGGCGAGGATTCTGACGGCCCCGGTGACTTCGAGTGATCCGCTACGCTGAGCCCGTCGCCCGCCTGCCTGCATAAAGAAGACTCAAGGCCCGTTCACACATGCAGCGGAGCGCTACAAGCATAGCGCTAACCTCGCGCTAAGCGCGTGCTGACGGCAGCGTTCACCAGCTTTGTATCGCACCGTCAAAACTGTTGCTCATGGCATACGATAAGTAGCTGATGGCACGTGAGGAGCGCTACATCAGCGCTTCGCTGCATGTGAGAACCGGCCTTTAAGCTCCTACCGCTTGTCAAATGATCGTTGCGTCAATTATACGCCTCGCAAGTGGGCTCATTTTTGTCTTCTGCGCATGAGAAAGGAAGTAGCGGTGACGTCAGAACGCCGAGTCCTGATTGGCTGATCGCGACCCCCTATTGAGCGTCGTCTGCTCCTTTGCAACGTCGTCTGCTCGAAACATCGTCTGCGTCTGTCTTACCTTTCCTGCGATTTTCGGAGCGAACTCGACTTGGCCTTTAAGGGAGGGCAGTCGAAATAACTCGAGCGGTACGTTGTTTTCGTCTAACAACTAGCAGACGCGCATCAAGGAGGGAAGTCAAAGGACTCACTGGCGAGGTGTCCCGGGGCGCCGAGGTTTGTTTGCTTAGTGTCCGCAAGTTCCCTCCCAAATACGACCCCTCACTCTTTAACGGCGCCGGCGGGCTGGCGCAGTTAACGTCGTCTGCTTTACGTCTGCTAGTCAAAGCGATGGCTGCTTTACCTTTCCTGCGTCTGTCGGAGATTCGCCGCTTTTTCACCGGCGAGAGTCACCGTTGCCTCGGGAAACAAGGAGATAACAAGAGGAAGAAATTGACCTCTTAATCTAAAATTGAGGTCAGCGATCAAAGTATAACACGGGAAGGGTTCACAAGGGTCGCGCGGGCATATTCCATTCAGCACGTCAGCCGGTCGTGGGCAGACGGTCGCCGAGTCGCGGAGTGCCTGCTAGGCCTAACTGCCCAGCTCGTTTGGTCGCGTTCGGTGGAATCGTCGCCGTTGGAGCTTTTCCCCGGTGTCTGTGGATCCAGCGTTCTTGTTCGTCGTGCTCTGTTTCAAGTAATTTTTACTTTTTTTTGTTTGCTGCTTGAAGTCAGGACGCGTGAGAAGCTCACGTAGAAAAATAAACGTCCGTGGGTCGTCGCGACCGCGACGCTGTCGGCCATGCTGACTTGATCGTAAGAAGTGCGTAAGACAGCTTCGGAGCTGTCGTAGGATTTCGCCGTAACCTGCGCAAAACTTACGAAAATTTCGTTTCGTGAATACGAATTTGTTCTTAAGTTTTGTCTTACGCACATTTTTGGCGTAAGATCGTTTCGTGAATCTGGCCTCTGCACTTCCGAAAGTCGCAGGAAACGTAAGACAGACGCAGACGACGTTGCGAGCAGACGACGTTGCAAAGAAGCAGACGACGCTCAGATAGGGGGGCTCGATCAGCCAATCAGGGCCCGGCGTTCTGACGTCACCGCTACCCCCTGCGCAAGGAGCAGACGAACTTGCCCTCCGCATAGGTTCTGGGTAGCTGTCTAAACGGCCCTTTTCAGGACCCCCATATTTTGCAAACGGAGCTGTTTTCTGAATGCGGCACCCCGAGTCTCTGTAAAAAGTTCGCAGGAAAGACCCGGCAAAGGTATGTGGCCCCAACTTGGATATCGCGTGTTATGATTAAAAAAAAATCGTCCTTACTTATTTCGCTCCTTTGATCCCAATAAATGCTGCCGTTGCCGTTGTCCCGCGGTGCTGTTGCTTGCTCTATCGCCGTTGGCGTGTCTCAGCTTCGCCGTCTTTGCCAGCGGCGCACCGGCAAAGGCGGTTGATCTGACGCACCGCGTTCGGCTTTTGCTAGCAGACGGCGTTCGTAAAATGGCGTCAGCTGCTGCTGGCTTCACGCGGCGGTATTGTGCGTGCTTCCATTCATTCGGCGTTCGTTGCCATGGTGACCGCGAGGAAAGCAGACGAACTTCATGTTGCGGAAGAACGCTGGGGCGCAGCGATAAGGGCCACCCACACTAGCGAGAAAACGCGCCCGGCGCGCCGATAAATCGGTTAAGCGGGAAGATAAAGGGCGTGTCTCTGCACGCGCTCGTGGCGCTGACTGTGCTTCGGCGACATTTTGTTACTTGCCGCGATCGGCGTGCCACGCGCGTTTTCTCGCTAGTGTGGGCGGCCCTATACCAGGTGCCTTCTGAGGCCCTTCCCGCATGCTTTTTAATGGGCGGAAGGCGAAAAAAAAGAGTTCTAAATAAGGACTTAACGCAGAAAGCTGCATTTCTCCAGCGCCTCGTAATTTGACGAGCCTTAAGCGTGTTTCACATGCAGCGGTTTTGGCCCTAGAGCTGCGCGATTTCTGCCGTCGCGGCGCTCGTGCCGCTCAACCGCTGGGGCTGGCCAGAGCGCCGCGACGGCAGAAATCGCGCCGCTCTAGGGCCAAAACCGCTGCATGTGAACTAGGCTACTAGCGGCGAGATGTTTCGGTGGCGCCCTCGTTTGGTTACCTTTCGTGACGTCATTACCTTGTGAACAAGAAGTTCGATGGTGTTTGTAATGAGCATGGTGAAAGCCTGAAATCATAGCGCTCTCAAAGCAACACTGCCAACACCGTCAAAGTTGAAGTTCTTACATTCCTCTTATTTGCGTCGATGAGAAATCCTTTGCTGACGTCATAGTCAGCATTCGGCCAATTGTGGTGGGCCGACCGCAGCGACGCTTTTGATCGTTCACGTCGCCAATAAGGGCCGCCCACACTAGCGAGAAAACGCGCGCGGCGCGCTGATCGCGTCATGACTCGATCTTCGGCGAGCAAAAGCGTCCCTCGCCCGTCCGATTGCCTCGAGAATCCTCGAGATCTTGCGGGAAATCATGCGTTCGCTCGAATGCTTCAAGAGTGCGCGAGGCCTCCTGTGCTGTCACGCGACATTCGCGGCGGCAGAACTCTATCTGGTGTGGTCTTCAGGATGCGGGACGCGTCTTCCCGCGATCGGCGTGCCACGCGCGTTTTCTCGCTAGTGTGGGCAACCTATTACACAAAAAATGCGTTTTTTTTTTTTTTTTTTACCATTCGCGTTCTGGTTTTTTTATCCGTAACATGGGTCTAAAGTATCAAACTGCCCACAATTGTTTTGCTACTTGCATTCCACACCATCAAGATTGCCGCTCTTAGCAACCTATTAATGTGACATACTTCTGAGCATGCGCTCTAAACAGCACCCACAAATATCGCGTCCAGTGAACGTTTGCAAGCCTTGCGTTTTTCCTGGTGCTTCATGCGTTCAAGCACGTCCAGCAGCGGCGTGCTGGACGTGCTACAAGATGCAAAATATTTCCTCTGGATGCAAAATATTTATTCTGGCTGCAAAGCTACAACCTTTGCATCGAGAGGAAATATTTTGCTTTTATCCGTTTTGTTAGGCACAGGTTCGCGGACGTTTCAGTTTTCACTTGGCAGGCTATTGCGGGGGCAGTATACCAAATGTATTGTAAAAGCTTGGTCTGGTGGGCAAGTTGGTAATTGCCATTCATATTAAAATAGCGCACAAAGGAAGGGCCAAAAAGACAAAGAAGCACACAGGACAAGCGCTAACTGGCAACTCAAGTTTATTGAATGCTTCCAACATTGTGGTTGTTCCCCCATGCTGCACGGTGCGCAGGCGGAGGGACGCAACAAAGTTCGAAAGAGAGTTGCCGAAGGCGGCAAATATACATGCTTGCGACAAAAACATTTGCGTCAGCGTCGCATCCGTGTATATGCAACCGAAAGAGTATAGTTTTATTAACACTATCTAGCTTCTAAATATTAACAAGGCACTTTTTCCTTTCCGCGTTCGGATTCTGCGAAAGGGTGATGTAGCTGTTTCGCTAACCTTTTGAATATGCGTTGGGCGGGCTATATCTATTGATTTGGCGGAACGTCATGTTTTTGTTGAGACCAGATTACGCGCATGCACGGCGATAGCAAAGTTGGAAGCATTCAATAAACTTGAGTTGCCAGTTAGCGCTTGTCCTGTGTGCTTCTTCGTCTTTTTGTCCCGCCCTTTTTCGCGCTATTTTAAAATAAATGGCAATATACCAGCGAATTCGGGGATCGTGCGGGTTCAACATTTTTCAAGATAGCAAGGCCGTAGCGCTGGGCTAACTGCGCCACCTAAAAGTGACCAGAGTGGCTGGCCGCTTGTACGTGACTTGTTCGACGTTAGCATGCGGCTGGGGACTCGTGTTCACTGATCAAGAACACATCCAAACGTTGACGCAGCACTCGGGGCTAATCTGTGCCCTCTACTGACCGCTTGTAGGCCACGTAGAAAAACGAGCCGTGCGACCTGCTGTATACTAGGCGCAGCTTGGGTTCGCGAGCCTCAGCTTGTTTCCCCCGGCGGGCCCAGCTGATGTACCTGAAGTTCCCGGGTGAGCTCCTCACTCGGATGCTCCAGGAAGCCGTGCTACCGCTGATGACATCGAGCGTCATCGCCACCATGGGCTCCATGGACCTTCCGCTGGCCGTCCGCGTCGGACGCCGGGCGCTCGTTTACGGCCTGCTCACCAAGCTGATGGCCCAAGGAGTCTCAGTGCTCGTGGCGCTGTTCATGCAGCCGGGACACTCGGTCGAGCTTGCCGCCACGGGAGACCAAAAGGAGCTTCTAGACCCGACTCGAAACGGGACAGTCGATATGCTCTACGACCTCATGAGGTGAGGCAAAGATTAGCTCACTTACGAAGCTTCCCGTCAACGCTGCTTTCACGAGCAGTGTTCCCCCCCCCTCCCCCCAACCTTTCCTCCACGGTCCTCGTCCCGTCGCTCAACGCGCCATTGTTTTAAGGATAGCTGCTATGATAACTGCAGTGTGTTTTATCAAATACGTATGTCTTGAAGCGCAGCGTCTAGGTGGCCTTTCAGCGCACTTTATAGAACACACAGTTTTGAAACGAAAATCTATAGAGCGCTTTCGAGGACGGAAGGCGGGCTGAAGAGGGCGAGGTAAGTACGTACACCATCTGCGAGAGTTCCACAACTGCGCTAATCTATAGACGCTTTACAGCAGCTGCTCATGGGCGCCGCCCCAACTGACTTTCAGTTTTAGTTTCCTCTTATTTCGTCTACTTCACGTCATCGTTACCCTTGCAGGCCAGGTTATTGGCACGCTTGATTCTACTTTGTCCCCAGCTTTGGCCTTTGCGGAGGCTCGCAAAACGCCCGTTTCAGGGGCTCAGTATCTGAGTAAGACAACAACAATGGCGGTTCTAACCTGGCGCGTGTGTAAAGCGTCTTTAGTCCGACGTTGACAAACCATGAAATAAGCGTTAGCTTTTCTCATCGTGCAATGGTAGTCGCATAAAAAATAAAACGAGCAGCGTTTTTCTCCTCAACTCGCAGCCAGAACAAGCGGCCATCAGATCTGGAGCCGAAGATATGCGGCCAATGTTTATCGTTGCTACGCGTTGGGGTGGGCAAAGCACATGACACGCGCTGGGTGTCAGACATAGTTCGGGCTCGGTTATTGTCGTCATTAAAGCGATTTGGCACGAGCCACTACTGGAATGCTTGTCGAGCTATTGATTCTCGCGAGCCCAATCTATGAGCCGCATTCAAATATCACCACTGGAGGACACGGCGACCTCCAAACTGTGTCATCAAATTTTGCGAACGAGATATTGAAATAAAACGCTTTTATTCTTAAAACTACAAAGAGATTTCTGGGTCAATAGCGTTGCGTGCGAGCGTCCTTGGGTCTCACTAGCGCCGGTAAGCTCTCGTAAAGTTAAAAAAAAAAAAAACATTCCAACTGTATATCGTTGCCCCTTTAAGAATCCTTCAGCCCCACTTTAGACGAGCGGACGGTAGAGAGGAGGCGACCTTCCCTTCAGCTCTACCAAAGTGGAAAGAGTTGGGAGGAGCTCCCCCTGAACACCGGTCACTGACTATATTCACTAGAAAGTGAAACTGCCAGTTTTTGAGCGCAGCTCTTAAGCGCCCGTTTCCGTGTTTTGCGGCGTCGCCGTCGGCGTCGCTGTCAGCGTCGGCGTGACCGCGCTAAATTTAGCGGGAAAACTGACGTCACGTGACCTCAGCAGCAATTTTCCCTCTGAATTAAGCGGGAAAGTTGATGTCATGCGACCTCAATTAAATTCCCTGCTGAATTTAGCGGGGAATTTACGTCAATCGACCTCAACAGCAATTCGATTCCCCTTAAATTTGGCCAGGAATTGAATTGGTGTTTGAGGTCACATGAAGTCGGTTTCCCCGCTAAATCTAGCGACGGAACTGGATTTGTTCATAGGTGACGTGACACGAAGCCATGTGACGTCATTTTCCCCGCTAAATTTAGCGGGGGAATTGAATAGGTGTTTGAGGTTTCCATCAATGGCCTGAACAGGCCATTGATTGAAACCTCAAATTAAGCGGGAAGTGACTCATCGAGGTTTCAATGGCATCAATTTTCCAGCTAACTTTAGCTGGAGGAGGAGGAGGGGAGAGGAGGAGGGTGAAATGAGAAGGAGGGGAGGGAAAAGGAGGAGGAGAGGTTCTGAAGGAGGAAAGGAGGGGAGGAGGAGGAGGGCATATCCTCCACTCCGTACCCTCTCCTCCTCCTCCTCAAGAGCAGCGCTCTAATTTCGCATTACAGAGACTCGTAAACGTCTTTCTTTTTTTTGTAAATACTATAGGGGCTTTTTATACGATGTTGCTCGGTGTTAGCATGCTGATACTTATAAGCTTTTGTGCATTACGAAATATACTCTTTTCAAACTTCAGTGCCATCTGGTTGCTCAAACATACGTTTAACATTCGCGGCACTAATGGAGGTCATAAATATGTATTTCAATTCGGACCATCACTTTCGCACGTCAAGGCCAGATCAAAATGGACTCAATACCTCATAGTTATTTCTCGATTTATTTTAGATGATGTCAACGAAAGAATTTCCAAGAAAGAAACGCCGACCCGTAAACCCCTTCATAAAATATCCGTCATCAAGGGGCAATAGAGCAAACTTTGTGCCCAAATATTGACTAGACCCGATTCCAAAATAAGCACCGGTGCAGCACTTTTGTTCGTGCGTTGACTGTGATGACGTCTCGGATAGAGTAAAGCTTCTTGGCTTCCGCTCGGGGGCTGCCTTTAATTTCTTTCATCATTAACAACCAGATAAGCGCCGTGTAGATCTTTGCAAAAATAGCTCTCTGGCCGCCGCCATCTTGCTACTCGGGCGGCCCCTGTCAGCCAGAAAATTATCCAACCGAGCTGAGCTGTGGAAACCCAGTCAGCGTGACTCCCCACCTGCACTGTGCATTCGGAGTTCGCAGTCTTTTCTGAAAGTTTTTACTATATTCGCCTGTTCAGGGCTATCTGCCCTTCCTGCGTTATCTTCCACTGTGAGAGCCAGGGAATACCAGGGCCCGTAGCCTGCTTGGCCTTCGCAGGAAACAAACGAAGAGAGCGAACGTCCAAGAGCCCGCGACGTGGCCCGTTCGACGTCCATCGAGGATTATTTCCGTCGAGGCAATCTCAGAACATTTTTCCTTTTCGATCTTCGTTAAAAATAGCTGATAGGGTCCGGGGTATGTGGACTGAATAGACACGTTCGTCCATTTGTTTTGGTGTTGTGCAAAAAAGCAGCTCTCATGCCCAAAGACAAGCCGGCTTAAGTCCGATTTTCGGGAAGTGACTCGTCCAGACGGTATAAGGGACATGCTGTGTTTTTTTAGATCTTTCTCAAATAAATCCTGTTCGGATAACGCTGCACCCTGGGGTAGGTACACTCTGTTGTCCGATTGAACAGACTCCTTGAATTTCGTGTTGTGAGCGTGTAATACCCATGCATTTCGGCCATCCAATGTGGTCAATACTTTCGGCAGTTAGGACCTTTGTAGATCAATACGGCTGAGTGTATCGCGTAATAAAAAATCACCATAAAATGAAACAAACATGCCAATTGTATTTGTTCTGTTGCGCACAAACTCGCAAAAATTAATTTAATTTGTTTGTTTTTGTTTCCGAAAATATGTCTCGGGAAAAAAAAACCTGGAGAAATTCTAATCGCAATACAACGCAAATTAAACAATAAAATGCGTTAATTTAACCGCCATCAACGTCCGTAGTTGCACCCACGCAGGCTGCCGCAACCCTTTGACGAGAAAACCCACAGCCCAGCGCAGTCGAGCAACACCAACGTACCCTCTCAAAACCAGGGACGCGCGCTGTAAATCGCTTCGTTCGAGACTGCCGCTGGAAAGATCTATTCGCAACTCCAGCGCGCCGCTCGCCCTCCCGCGGACGAATGGAGAACCAGAGTAGCGCGCACGGCAGCGGCGGCGCGGAACCGGTAGCAGGGACTGTCGGCCTTGATGCGTGAAGCCGTTTTAACGAAAACAGTGAGCGCGTTAAACTGGAATTCTTGTGCTCCGCCTTGCAACAGCCTTGCACGAAGGACCGGGATGTCTAATTTCATTAGGGACTTTTCGTGTATCGCATAGGCTGCGGATTTCTGGTCTTGTGCATGGCCGCCAGCTCAATCTGTGCTCGACGTGACGGCAAATGCTCCCGCTTATTATGAAGAACTCTATAGTACGGTCTACGGAAAGTCCATTCTTTGCCATGAGTAGGTGAAAACTCGTCGCGCAACGGTATGTCGAGAAAAAGAAGTCGGCAATGGGTTCGCGTTTTAAGGCCGTTACAAGGAACATAACCATTTATTCCAAGCAATTTAAAAAGACAGGATACCAGTACTTGCTTTCAAGTATTTACAAAGCGAATAAAAAAAAAGACGGCATCTCCACGTGGTGAATGATGTTGATTGGGGCGAAGCTCTGGTGGTGCTGATGATACTGACTTTATTGTTCATAGGTGGTGCTGATGGTGCTGATATTTTTTTTTTTATTGCTCATAGGTAGTGCTGAGTTCCGGGTTGCGTTTCGACTTCATTATTACTGCTTTAGGGTCGCTGAAATGCAGAGCCAGTGGTTCTTCTAGCGGATCAGCTTGGATCCGCTAGAAGCCGTGGGAACGCATTTCTACCGCTTAAGTTAATGGTCCATGTCAGAAAGAGGATGTGTGGTATGGAACGTGGTTATATACGCATTTGAGCATTTAACCGCAGCGCCCTTTCGTCTATAAACGTTGAGCCAATGCATGCAACGATTAACGCGATTATATACGCATTTGACCGCAGCGCCCTCTCCTGTATAGACTTTGAGCGGCTACATGCAACGTTTCATCCATGACAGAAACCCCAGCTCTTGAGTTACTACCACATCTCAGAGCCCCCTACTCGTCCCGCAGTCGTGGCCGAGTGGTTAAGGCGATGGACTAGAAATCCACCCCGCACAGGTTCGAATCCTGTCGACTGCGCAAACATTTTTTTTCTTTTTATGTGAGCACGGACGCCGGCCGACCGGACGGACAGACGGACGGACAAGGTTAGACCCTAAGGAGCTTCGCCCCTAAAAATGCTCGAAGCATTTTAAGCGCGTCTGTGTTAGCCAGCCGTTCGTGACGAGAGCTTAGAACGCGCAGTTTTGGCCAAAGGGACCGCAATGTTGCAAGTAACACGGTACAAAAAATGTAAGGTATGTTAAAATACTTATTTTTGATAGAGCAATAAATAAAAACCCTAAACAGGCCGATTATGTTTACAGGCAGTTTCTGCACAGCGCACGACACCCCTAAACTTCAGTTGAACGTACAGCGAACCGGCACTACCAACTTTCACGAGCGGCGTGACAGCCGAGTTGTGCAGCTCATTAAAATAGCTTAAATAACTGTAAATGACTGTAAAAAAAGAAGTAACAGGGGTTTTCTGTCCTTTAATGCAAATCCTCATCGTTTTTTTTTTTTTTTTTTTTTTTTGTTTTTTCGGCACTCTTTGATGCGTACTTTAGCTGTTTAATGTCTTATGTTGCGCCGTCATCAAGCCTCTCGTAAAAGTTGGGGCCGTCAGTTTGACGTCAGTGGGCTGCACGGCGAACTGAAGTTTTGGAGTGTCGTATATGTGACAAGGAGTGTAAGGACTACCGCATTTTTTTTTTTTTAGAGTGATGAGCACGGCGATGATCCTGGAGCGCACTGGAAATGGTGCTTCAGAGGCGCAGCGCGAGCTTGCGGTTGTAATGCTACACCGCACGGTAGCCTGCGGTAACAAACTTTCTTGTCAATAGCCATAGAGCTTTTCTTGTGAATGGGGCCAGCTGAACATGAAAAACACACAGAGAAAAAATATAACATTCGCACCGCTGGACTAGCAACATTTGATTATGCCTCTTTTTCCTTTTCTGCTAATCCTTGGTTCCGGTTTTCTTTTTCTTTTCACTAACTTAGATCTTTTATTCCTTTACACTTGATTTAGGTTTTCTTTTTCTTTAATTCGGAATTTCTTTTTCTTAGACGCATTGACCTTTCTGCTGTCGGAATGTTCTCATCCCTTTTCTTCTGTCTTCTTTAAGCGGTCTTCCTCTTCTACCTTTTCCTGGAACTCCATTCAAAAGCAATGAACCAACTTGCTCAGCTTAAGCCCATAACACCATAGAGCAGTTTGATTACGTGTTGTAATCATAGATCGGCATTTTAAGCTGTCCTCACTCAAACTCACGATCACCATTTTTTCCTCAATCAGAACTCATACCCACTCACGATCACGATTTATTCGAAACAGGGTCATCACCCGGACTCACCCTCACAATTCAACACAAAACCAAAACTCACTCGCCGTCATCATCACGGTCGTCACGCTCACAGATCATAACGGTCATCGTGCACGCTCACAGGTCATCACGAATCATCGGACTCACAAGTCATCAGACTCACGGGTCATCACACTCACAGGTCCTCACGCTCCTCACACTCACAGGTCCTCACGGTCCTCACGGCACTCACACTGACAGCTCCTCACGGTCCTCGCACTCAAAGCTGCTCACGGTCCTCACACTCACACAGGTCTTCAGGCTCATCACACTCACAGATCATCACACTTACAGGTTGCTTTCTTCGTGTTTTTTTTTTTTTGTTTCTCGCAAGTCGTCGATTTGTCTTTGCGTGAGTCGTGCAGCGGGGAAACTACCCCGAAGCAGTGAACTTCTGAACCGCTTATCCAATTTGAAAGAAATGTACTATGTTTATGTTTATGCACCGCACATTTCTACCGAATTTTTTCAACCTGGATAAATTACGAAAGAAACTAAATGCAGGCTGACGAAAGTGGGTGTGTGGAACTTTCGCCTGCTCACAAGGGCGGCGGTAAAAGACAAACGCTCCTTTCCACAGGTTAAACGGACAACGTCGCAGTGATTAGACTATCGCCTCGCTGTGCATACCTCGCTCATTTGTACAGAAATAAACGATTACTACATATATCACCCCCGTTTCTTCTTTTGTGCCACCCACAGGTATGTCTTAGGAAGTTTACGCAGCATATATAGACGCTTTACACAAGCGCCAAACTACAGCCGCCATTGCTGACCTTCTCTTGTCTTACCGAGATGCTGAGCAACTGAAACGGTAGTTGACGATCCTCTACAAAGGCCGATGCTTTAGAAAAGGACACAGTTGAATCTAATGTGGCAATAACCTGGCCTTCTATGGTAAAGATGAAGTGAAATGAACGAAATAAGAGGAAACAAAAACTGAAGGTCAGTATACAATCATATGCATCGACCATATTTTTTTCTGTTTTGGGAAGGCGGTAATATTAAGTAGCGTGGTTTCAAGTGACGCACACTGTTAGAAAATTCCATCAATCTACGTGGAAAAATCGAATAGAACATGTCCCGTTTTCTGGAAATGCATTCAATGTGCTGTTTGCTTTCAAAAACGGGAATTGTACCATGCGCATTGAAATGTGCTATTTAGGCAGTAAGCATGAGCTTATCCGTATAAATAAAAAAAGCCTTACAAGACTATAGTTTATAGTCGGTTCAACTGGTATAAGCGAATTGAACGCGCCCAAAAGTGCCGGATATCCAGCAATTTTTATGGAACTCTATCAGACCGCGGAAGTACAGTGCCTGTGAGCCGTGTTACTCCGCGCGCAGGAAGACATCTCTCACCCGCGCATGCGCAAGCCGCTGCCGGCCGGCGTGGGCCCGTGAGCTGCGGAGTGCTGCTGCCCGTTCGGAAGGCGAGTTCGACGTTGTTATCGCGTCGTCAGAGGCGTTCAGCGGTGCGTAGACGGCTTTGTTTTCCAAGGTACGTATACGTTAAGTTGTTTCTAACGCAGTGTTATTTTACTATCTCTAAGGGTGTCGTATATTCCAAGTTCGGGATGCCCAGCGTGTAGCGTCTCGTCTTCCCAGCTGCATAAAGCTAGGCCTTTTATACTTCCTGATTCGGGGCGGCATACTGCCCGACCCTACTTAGTATCGATGGTATGCTGCGCTGCGTAGTTACGCGGAAAAAAACTGGAGAAATGAAGTTAATGCAGAAGGACAGACAAAAACATGCATGAATTGGCGCAGACTAACAACTGTTTAATTTCTTTCTCTTCTTTCTCCCCCGACCCGTATTTCCAAAATTGCGGCTAAGAAAACGAATGGTTGATGTCTTGAATTTGTTGGCTTCTGAACTCGACGGTATCAAACCATCCCGGCACCATTTCCTCTTCGCTCGGTATGCGACTAAGAACCTTGGAGAAACCCCGAGCCGAGACATCAGTTCTCGTGTCAATCCGGCTGTAAAGTTGCTACCTTGATCAGAAGAAATAACCTCTGGGGTACCCATTCGAGAAAACACTTCCAGTAAGGCATCGCAGGTTCCTTTGGCTGTGAGAGATCGCATGCATATGACTTCCGGCCACCGGGTACACACATCAACAATACAGACAGCGTATTTGTAGCCTTTAGATGAGGGGGGGTCTATGGGCCCCACGCAGTCCATTACTACCATCTGGAAAGGGACCTGTGGTCTTGTTAGTGGTTGTATCGGTACCCGATCCTTTGTCCTCTCTCTTGCTGTCAGTTGACAGCTTTCACATGTCCTACAGTACTCCCGTATGTCCTCATCCATTCCCGGCCAATAAAACGAATTCTTTATTCTTTGTTTCGTCTTTTTGAAAGAGAAATGGCCCCCTACTGGCAAGTCTTGTGCTACCTGCAACACTTGTCTGTGCCTGCCTTTTGGCAGCACTACTTGCATGACTAACTGCTTATTCATTGACTCTTTGTGGAACAGTAAGCCTTCGATCTCTGTGAAACCGTGACTACGCGCTTTAGCATATTTCTGCAACGTACGCAATGATTCATCTTCTCGTTGTTCTTTTCGAAAGCGTAGACGACTATCCTGCAATGTCTGCTCTACACTGCTATCCGTTTTGCCTGTGCTGTCGTGTGTTTGTGCTGCTCCGCTTTCTTTGTACGCCTCGCTATCAATGCAGAAGGCCCCCGCTCGCGGTGTTTCACCTTCGGCCACGTTAGATATTCCCTCCGTACTGCGTACCAGAGGTGGCTCTAAGAACTTTTTCTCTCCTCGTTCTATGTTTGCACCCAAGTAATCTCCCTCAAGCTCTTCGTACCACACTGCTTTAAGGTCCTCATAATCTGTTTGCGTTAACAGTACATTTAAACCCGACGCAAGCTCGTCTGTTAGAGCACAGAGTACCAGTTTCTGTTGCTGATTGCCAACTTTGCTTGTATCCGCCAAGCGGCATGGTATGTGAACCAACTCCGCCTCGATTTCTTGCCCAAAGGCACCTCTTAGTCTTATTTTGCCCTTTGGTTGATCTCGTCTGTCAGGTAACAACGATTTCCGGATAACTGTAATATCCGCTCCAGAATCTAGTCTGACTGGCAGTCTTTCTCCACACAGCTCTAGTTCTATTAATTTGGCTTCTTTTACAATTCCGCTGACCTCTCCCTCTACCGTCTCGACCCTTGCCGCAACTTTTTTTTCGGACTCTGGGCATGATCTAGCAAGGTGGCCTAACGATCCGCACACGAAGCACTTTCTGGGTGGGAATGGACCCCGTGTTGCATTCCCTTCCAGTCTCTGTCGCTCGGCCGGCTTACTGAGCCTTTTCCCACTGTCTCCCTTTAATTTATTACTTTCATCATAGACCTGTGCCCACTTTGCTATACCAGCAGGCCGCAACCAGTCATTTCCTTCGCGAAGAGTAACAAAAGCCTGAGCATCTTCGCTCAATATCTCCTTCACTCTGTCCGCAATTAACAACTCTTTCAAGTCATCAAAGTTCTCGACCTTTCTGCTACGAACGTAATAGTCAAGGTAGCCACGCACTCTTTCCGCCAACTGTGTCCAGGGCTCATTTTCCTTTTTCTTCGCGTTTGTGAACAGCCTTCGGTATTCATTAGGGGACAGTTGCAACAGTTCAAGCACCTTTGTTTTTACCTCCGGATACTGCAAGAATCCGAGAGTTTCGCCGTCCCTTGCTATGTGCCTAACTCTCTCCGATAAATACGGGAGTAGTACCATTGTTTGTACATTTTTGGGAACCTTAAAGGCCTTCCACACGCTCTCGACGGTATCAAACCATCCCGGCACCATTTCTTCTTCGCTCGGTATGCGACTAAGAACGTTCGCAAGAAAGCTATTTGGACAAGTGAAGACACTTGTCCAAATAGCTTCAGATGATTTATTCCTTCCCGTCGTGTCGAGATACAACCTTCCGTCACCACGCCCGGATCCAACCTACCCAAACACGCTTTTTTCCCGCTCTTTATCAGCCTGTTCCATCCGCTATCAACCTCACCCTCGTGACCACTTGAGCTCGCTTCTGATAACCACTGATAGCACACCTACCAGTCATGCACACCTAAGCGTGGCATGACATGTCTATCCTTCATCTGAAACCTTTTTTTTTTTCTTTACACCTTATAATCACAAAGGCCTACATACCCTGCATGAACACAAATTACAATACATAGTAGAAGGCACCCGAATGACGAGGAAAATAAACAATAGTTACAAAAACAAAATTACTTTACACTTTTTTTTTCCACAAATACAATACATATCGTAGCAGAGACCCGAATGCCGGGAAAAATGAACGATAGTTACAAAAACCGCGTCACTTTGCACTCTTTTTTTTTTTTTTTCCAGCAAGGCGCATTGAGTGACGATAGAGGTGTGGACTGGTTAACCCGACTGTTTCGTCTCGCTACACCCCCAATTTGCTCAGGCCCGACCCAGTCGAGATAGGGCGTCTGCCGGCACATTTTTTGGTCCCCTTCACATGTTCTATCTGTAAATTATACTTTTGCAGGGACAATGCCCAGCGTGTTGATCGTGCGCTGTTTGGCGACGACGTTCCTACGTACCGCAATGGATTATGATCAGAGCGAACCAAAATTTCCGATCCGAACAACCAAGTTTCCAACTGTTCTAGTGCCCATACAATTGCAAATGCTTCTCTCTCGATTGTTGACCACCTACTCTGTGTCTCATTCAACTTTCGGCTCAAGAACGCAACTGGCAGTTCTTTCCCGCCGTCGCTCTTCTGCGATAAGCATGCGGCGACCGCTTTCTCCGACGCGTCTGTCGACAAAATAAACCTCCGCGTCAACGATGGGGCTGCAAGTTTCGGCAGTTCTATCAATTTCCTCTTCACCGTTTCAAACGAGTCTTGTTCTTTTTCACCCCATAGGAGTGCATTCGGTACTTGCTTTCTCGTCAACACTGTCAGTGGAAGCACTATCTCTGAATACCCTTCAATATAATCTCGATAATAGTTAATCAATCCTAAGAGACTCCTCAACTGTTTTTTGTTCTCTGGCCGTCTTAAGTTCTGAATCGCGGCAACCCTTTCTGGGTCTGGTGCGTGAAATCCAGAGCCTATTTCATGGCCTAGGTACTTTACTCTGCCTTGTCCGAACCGACATTTCGCCAGGTTGATTGTAAGCCCGCAAGCTTCTAATGTGGCTAGCACCTTGCCAAGCTGTTCCACATGTTCTTGCCAACTGCTAGAAAAAACTGCGATGTCATCAATGTATGCGCAGGCATACATTGCATGAGGTCTTAACACCTCGTTCATTGTTCTTTGGAACGTCGCTGCTGAATTTTTAAGCCCATATGGCATTACAGTCCACGCGTACTGGCCTTGATCGGTTACGAACGCGGTACAGTGCTGAGACTTTTTTTCCATTTTGATTTGCCAGTACCCTCTGGTTAGGTCCAAGACCGAGATGAATTGGGCTTTTGCTACGCACCACAACAGTTCTTTTACGTTTTGCATTGGAAAGACGTCCGTTTCAGTTACCGAGTTTAATTGTCTATAATCTATACACAACCTAACTTTCCCGTCCTTCTTAGCGACACATACAACCGGATGTGCAAAACTGGACTCTGTTGGGTAGATCAGACCCCAACCTATCAATTGTTGTATCTGACGATCTACTTCTTCTCGAAGTTTCATGGGGACCCGGTAGGGATAGATCCTTTTCATTGTAGCATTTTCGATCAGCGTTATTTTGTGCCGTCCCACCGCGCTCCTTCCTGGCGTATTTGAAAATGCCGCTTTCCGTTCTTTTATCAAGTTGAGTACCTGTTGCCTCTGTCCCTCACTCAAGTTCGTCAGCTGGATACCCGTCTGACATACCGTGCTATCTTTTTTTTTCGTCACATGGGGTCTCCTCCACGCTCCCAAAGTCCCGATCTTCAAAAATCACCCCCACAGCGTTTGTTCTTGCATAGTAGGGACGCAACTTGTTTGCATGTACCCACTTCCTCTGTCCTCCCTTTAGCTCAACAACGTAGCTGTTGTCCCTTTTCTGTTCAACAATCGTTATCGGACCCACCCACCTGGCCTCCATTTTGCTTGTAGCTTCTGTGTTTAACATTAGCACCGCTTCTCCTTTTTGAAATGACTTTGGCACTGCCCTTAGGTTGTACTGTGTGGCATATGCCCGTTGCTGTCCCTGTGCTCGTTCGTCCGCTATTTTTGCTAGACTCATCATCTGCCTCCTCAGGTCCAGGAGATATTTTTCTGCGCCTTGATTTAACGTCACTGGGGGGGTCCATTCTCCCGTCCAGGATTTTCTAAGAATAGCCAGAGGACCACTAAGGACACGACCATACATTAACTCGAATGGCGACACACCTGTCGTCTCGCTTGGTACTTCTCGGTATGCCCACAGCAGGCAGGGTACATACCTGTCCCATCCTCTCCCATGTTCAGCAATTACCTGTCTCAACAATTACTTGAAAGTCTGGTTCCATCGTTCTACCAAACCATTACTCTCTGGATGACCCGGTGTAGAAAACCTTAGAGAAACCCCGAGCCGAGACATCAGTTCTCGTGTCAATCCGGCAGTAAAGTTGCTACCTTGATCAGAAGAAATAACCTCTGGGGTACCCATTCGAGAAAACACTTCCAGTAAGGCATCGCAGGTTGCTTTGGCTGTGAGAGATCGCATGCATATGACTTCCGGCCACCGGGTACACACATCAACAATACAGACAGCGTATTTGTAGCCTTTAGATGAGGGGGGTCTATGGGCCCCACGCAGTCCATTACTACCATCTGGAAAGGAACCTGTGGTCTTGTTAGTGGTTGTATCGGTACCCGATCCTTTGTCCTCTCTCTTGCTGTCAGTTGACAGCTTTCACAGGTCCTACAGTACTCCCGTATGTCCTCATCCATTCCCGGCCAATAAAACGAATTCTTTATTCTTTGTTTCGTCTTTTTGAAAGAGAAATGGCCCCCTACCGGCAAGTCATGTGCTACCTGCAACACCTGTCTGTGCCTGCCTTTTGGCAGCACTACTTGCATGACTAACTGCTTATTCATTGACTCTTTGTGGAACAGTAAGCCTTCGATCTCTGTGAAACCGTGACTACGCGCTTTAGCATATTTCTGCAACGTACGCAATGATTCATCTTCTCGTTGTTCTTTTCGAAAGCGTAGACGACTATCCTGCAATGTCTGCTCCATACTGCTATCCGTTTTGCCTGTGCTGTCGTGTGTTTGTGCTGCTCCGCTTTCTTTGTACGCCTCGCTATCAATGCAGAAGGCCCCCGCTCGCGGTGTTTCACCTTCGGCCACGTTAGATATTCCCTCCGTACTGCGTACCAGAGGTGGCTCTAAGAACTTTTCCTCTCCTCGTTCTATGTTTGCACCCAAGTAATCTCCCTCAAGCTCTTCGTACCACACTGCTTTAAGGTCCTCATAATCTGTTTGCGTTAACAGTACATTTAAACCCGACGCAAGCTCGTCTGTTAGAGCACAGAGTACCAGTTTCTGTTGCTGATTGCCAACTTTGCTTGTATCCGCCAAGCGGCATGGTATGTGAACCAACTCCGCCTCGATTTCTTGCCCAAAGGCACCTCTTAGTCTTATTTTGCCCTTTGGTTGATCTCGTCTGTCAGGTAACAACGATTTCCGGATAACTGTCATATCCGCTCCAGAATCTAGTCTGACTGGCAGTCTTTCTCCACACAGCTCTAGTTCTATTAATTTGGCTTCTTTTACAATTCCGCTGACCTCTCCCTCTACCGTCTCGACCCTTGCCGCAACTTTTTTTTCGGACTCTGGGCATGATCTGGCAAGGTGGCCTAACGATCCGCACACGAAGCACTTTCTGGGTGGGAATGGACCCCGTGTTGCATTCCCTTCCAGTCTCTGTCGCTCGGCCGGCTTACTGAGCCTTTTCCCACTGTCTCCCTTTAATTTATTACTTTCATCATAGACCTGTGCCCACTTTGCTATACCAGCAGGCCGTAACCAGTCATCTCCTTCGCGAAGAGTAACAAAAGCCTGAGCATCTTCGCTCAATATCTCCTTCACTCTGTCCGCAATTAACAACTCTTTCAAGTCATCAAAGTTCTCGACCTTTCTGCTACGAACGTAATAGTCAAGGTAGCCACGCACTCTTTCCGCCAACTGTGTCCAGGGGCTCATTTTCCTTTTTCTTCGCGTTTGTGAACATCCTTCGGTATTCATTAGGGGACAGTTGCAAAAGTTCAAGCACCTTTGTTTTTACCTCCGGATACTGCAAGAATCCGAGAGTTTTGCCGTCCCTTGCTATGTGCCTAACTCTCTCCGATAAATACGGGAGTAGTACCATTGTTTGTACATTTTTGGGAACCTTAAAGGCCTTCCACATGCTCTCGACGGTATCAAACCATCCCGGCACCATTTCCTCTTCGCTCGGTATGCGACTAAGAACGTTCGCAAGCATCTTAGAGAACTGCATAATCTCTGTCGCTAGCTCTTTTGGTTGGTCACTCTGATCTTTTTCCGTTGCCGAGGTCTGTTTCAGCCGTGCCATTTCCAACTCTAACTTATTCGCTCTATTCTTTTTTTCTCAAGCCGTAGTTGCAGCTCGGCATGTTCTTTCATTCTCTCGTCCCCCAATGCCCCACCGACAGCCCCCTTCCCGTCTAGATCGTCGTCACTCATTTTTTGTTCTGCTTTAGCCTTTGCACGAGTTATCATCAGCCACACCCTCAATCACCACTCAATGCCTCTTACCTTCACAGACGCTCTCCAATCGGGCGGCAGGCTGCACCCCAGGCTTTCGGACACTCTGCTACCAGTTGCTCCGGCTGTGGTGGGTTCCTCAGGTGCTACTCGCGAGTACTGTTCACTGTCCTAACAAGATGCGACCCCGAGATGTCCCCTCACCAGCCCTCTTCACTTCCCCACTTGCGCGTTGCTCCTCTTCATGTCGTTGTCCCCGCCCCTCCCCCTTCTTTTGATTTTGCAGTTCTTCCGTGTCTCCTGGCTGTCGCCGTTGCTCAGTCAGGCTGTGACGTTTCGTAGGCAGCCGCTCTGTTCACCTTGCAGTTCTTCCTTGTCTCCTGGCTGTCGCCGTTGCTCAGTCAGCTGTCGCCGTTGCTCAGTTTTTTTTTTTTTTTTTTTCCAGCGTAGATGCCTCGGTTGAAGTCTCCACTTTCAAGAAGGCGCTTCGGTGACGTTTCGCCCAAAGATCCCCAGCTTCCACTTTTTGCAGCATGGGCGGTTTGGTTGAAGTTTCACGGGGTTGCTTGCCGGGTTTCCACTTTCTGCGGCGTGAACCCTTCAGTTGGCGTTTCCGCGGGTGTCCTGATCCGTGGGCCGGTGGTCCGATGTGGGCATTTCGACGTATGCTTGAATGCTGCGTTTCCTCGCGATTCTTTTCCGTTTTGTCGACTGCGCCAGTGAAGACACTTGTCCAAATAGCTTCAGATGAGTTATTCCTTCCCGTCGTGTCGAGATACAACCTTCCGTCACCACGCCCGGATCCAACCTACCCAAACACGCTTTTTTCCCGCTCTTTATCAGCCTGTTCCATCCGCTATCAACCTCACCCTCGTGACCACTTGAGCTCGCTTCTGATAACCACTGATAGCACACCTACCAGTCATGCACACCTAAGCGTGGCATGACAGATGGTGTTTGCTGTAGCTGCCTCTTTGATATACGAACTGGATGGTGTGTTTTTTGTAGCATTTACCTGGGGCCTGATGTTTGCTCCGACAAGTTTGGTATCTTATTGAGTAGATCTATTTCTTCTTGTCGCAAAGCTAGTGATGGCTCACTGACGCACGCTCCGTGTCTACCCGAAGCCATGTGAAAAGCCTCGATTATTTCACGCTTTGTTCTGTCCTTTGATCTGGACAAGATGGTAGCAGTGTCAAGGAGAGCTTTGCAGTTGCATTTTGAACAATGCGCTGCAAGGTTGCCAGGTGCTTGCAGTTGTCCGCATGCATGGTTGTGCTCCCTTAGTCTGTCGTTAAGGCACCTCCCAGTCTGCCCTGACGTAGGATCTTCCACACGACAGTGGTATTTTGTATACCAGACCTTCGACACATTCAACAAATTTGCTCCTGTCTTTCACTTGACACAGTGCCTTGCTGTTAGTCTCGTCCACTTTATTGTTGACCTTCCTGCATAATCCTTTGAGCCTGAAAGGGGCAGATAGTGACACTCTGACTTCGTACCTTGCGGCGATGTTTTTTTATCCTGTGTGAAAAATTGTGTATATATGGCAGTACCACCATTGGTCTTTTGTCCAAGATCTTCTCCTTGGTTTTGCACTTTCCTGTGAGTGTGGAAATACATTTTTCTGCGTCAGCTACCAGTATGGGTTCAGGATAATCGCTTGCGTGTAGTCTGCTTGTCTGCCTCTGTAAACTTTCGGAGACTTTATGGTGACACGATTTTTGAATTGCTCGCCACATGCATCCTGAGGCAACACTCCTCTTTACTAACTTTGTGTGTCCAGAGTCATACGGCAGAATTCGTTTTTTCCTCTAGTTTTGTACATCCAGCATGTGTGTCTGTAATCAAAAGTCATGTCGATGTCCAAGAACTGAAGGCTGCTTTTCTCAGGTAACTCAAAAGTAAAATCCAGTCCTCTGTGCGCTTCTCGAAACTTCTCCGTGATCTTTGAACATACCTTGTCTGTTAGTTTGTGTATTGGAAAACACACCAAAAAATCGTCTACATATCTAAAGCACTTGCTGACTCCATTTTTCTGGAAAAACCCCTGTAGTTCTCTATTTCCTTTTGCCATGTACAGGTGGTACTGCCATATATACACAATTTTTCACACAGGATAAAAAACATCGCCGCAAGGTACGAAGTCAGAGTGTCACTATCTGCCCCTTTCAGGCTCAAAGGATTATGCAGGAAGGTGAACAATGAAGTGGACGAGACTAACAGCAAGGCACTGTGTCAAGTGAAACACAGGAGCAAATTTGTTGAATGTGTCGAAGGTGTGGTATACAAAATACCACTGTCGTGTGGAAGATCCTACGTCGGGCAGACTGGAAGGTGCCTTAACGAGAGACTAAGGGAGCACAACCATGCATGCGGACAACTGCAAGCACTTGGCAACCTTGCAGCGCATTGTTCAAAATGCAACTGCAAAGCTCTCCTTGACACTACTTCCATCTTGGCCAGATCAAAGGACAGGACAAAGCGTGAAATAATCGAGGCTTTTCACATGGCCTCGGGTAGACACGGAGCTTGAGTCAGTGAGCCATCACTAGCTTTGCGACAAGAAGAAATAGATCTACTCAATAAGATACCAAACTTGTCGGAGCAAACATCAGCCCCAGGTAAACGCTACAAAAAACACACCATCCAGTTCGTATATCAAAGGGGCAGCTACAGCAAACACCATCAAGTTCAGAAGCCAACAAATTCAAGACATCAACCATTCGTTTTCTTAGCCGCAATTTCGGAAATACGGGCCGGGGGAGAAAAAAGAGGAAGAAATTAAACAGTTGTTTGTCTGCGCCAATTCATGCATGTTTTTGTCTGTCCTGCATTAACTTCATTTCTCCAGTTTTTCTCCGCGTAACTACGCAGCGCAGCATACCATCAATGTCAAACCAACTAGCCCAACTCCAAGCATTCATTATTCCTACTTAGTAGTTGGGCACTAGGAGGGCACAGTTTTCGCAGTACTCCCGCATTATTATGCCAAGCCGCTGTCAACATGCGTGCTTCAGCGCGTCGAATAAACTTCTTTCGCCGCCAAGTTCAACCTCACATGGTTCAAAGTTTAGCGCTTGATCGGGGAGGGGGATGGGGCACTTGGAGGATGAGGGAAGATTGGATTAGAAGGCGTGAACATTGGTCAGTTATGTTTTAAGGAACAAAGTATTTTCATAAGGTCGAAAGCGTAATATATTCTCAATAGGGCGTTTGAGAATCGGAGCTTGTTTTTAACTTTCTTTTTTTAAATGCGTCTGAAAGCATAATGGAGCACTGCATTCCTCTGCTACTCGACCGTGTGAGCGATCTTGGCAGCTTGCTAAATATGCGGTGAAATAAGGGTGGCACCTGCTTGATGCAGAGAAATAGTGCAGGCTTTTGCATCTTAGGAATAGTAACGCATTATCGTGCGATATTTTGAGTCGCCCAGTAAACTTATCCGCGCTGAGCCAGTGATCAATCATCGTCGTGGTAATATTCGTGTGCGTGCCGCGGATGCTCCGGGCGTTTTGCGTACTAAAGTAATGCCATTTTTTCAGGACTGATATTTCCTAAATAACTTGAGCTTCTGATAAACGAATTTACTTCGAAATTACCCCGGTCGAGTTGAAACCTTTATTGTAATAGGTGGTATTCACTGGACGCCACATCGGAGCTCTCTGAACGCTGCGCATGCTCAGAGTGAACTCCCGCTTATGGCCTGAGGACACCCTTTTTATGTAGAGTAATGCTACATGCACGACGTCGTGCAGCTCAACCAGAAGTGGCTGTACGCACGACGCGCGTTGGTGTTCTTTGATTGGACGACCCGAATCCTGGCCATAGTGGCAGAGCTTCGCTCTGCCAAAAAAAATACTGCAGAGCCCCTCAAACAAATATTTTCGCCCCATCATGACCTAACCAACCTCGCAATTCTCGAGCTTACTCGTGAATATGCGACCAGAGTCGCTCATTATGCATGCAGCCTCACACATTCAGGAGCATGCTCGTGAATTGTAATTGGGTTTTAAATGTCAAGTTCACATTTTTTTTTTTTTTTGAGGATGGGATTTGACTTGTTTTTATCGCTTATCACCTCAACGGAGTGTGATTTCTCCTTGTGATTTAAAGGAAAATACTATATATATCACCGGAATAAAGCGATAAAACTCATGGATATATATGTTAACCGGAAGAAACTGAGAATCTCCTCCCCAGATAAAAACTGAAAAGGTGTGCCATTTTGAAAACAATATAACTCCCGAAGTCCTAGGTATTAATGCTCTCAAACACAGTTAAAATCATAAACGTTCGGTTCAGCGTTCCTTTATGACTAAAAAAATCGACTTTTTTTCAGGCAGAAGCATCTTCGACTGCCACTGGATGGCACCAGGTGCTTCGAAGGAGTCAGCTTCCTCTCTGCCATGGAGCTGATGTACGCCACATACCTAAAGTACCCTGCTGAGCTGCTAGCAGCGTTGAAGTTCGTTTAGAGGTAACTATAGATGTGCCTTTCAGTTATGAAAATGTGCGCTGTGAATTTGCTTTGGAAAAATGTATCGTATGGACAGTTCTAATTCCTTCAGGTGGTAGAATTGTCTAGTGGATATTGCATTTCATGAAGAAATAAATAGGCGATTTTTTCGTCTGGGAAGCAGCAATAACTGCTAAATACTCTTTGACAGCATTAATGACATAATAGGCCGTTAGCAATAAATTATGTTGCTAATCTGTTATCGTGTCCTTGCCAACATCCTAAGCAGTTTGGCATACTTTTGAATGATGGTGTGCTCTTCAACGTATTTCCGGCAAAGCCAATTTGGCTCAAAATTAGAAATTTCGAAGACTGTAATCGACTTATTTTTCGCAAGAACCTAATTTTCGCAAATCGCCTACAATTTGAAAAAAAAAAGGTCCCGCGAACAATTCTGGTAAAATGTAAACACATTGGAAACTATATTGAGATCCCACCGCATCGTGAAAATTAGAACCCGCAAATTATTCCAAAACTTCAACTTTGACCTCAATCGGGAAGTATTGAGCCCTCGAAACATATTTCGTTAAATTATATAATATGGTACAAGTCAAAAAAGTTCAAATTCTGTTTTCGTTTGGCAATGTGCAATGTTTCCGAAACTTATAGGAAACACCAACTGTTCATTACCTCATAAAAGTGCTAACTTGTCGGTGGCCAAACGACAACTATAACACGTTGCTTAATGCAACAATTTTGTGCGCTACGTCATGGATTGATGTAATCTCCAGAGGTAATACAGTAGCGTGTTCCTTTGGTGAGTACTGTACATATACAGGGCGTTTTTTTTTTTTATTCTCACAGATTTGTTTAAAGAAAGCCGTGAAAGCTACACTTATTCGGTTTCTGCAAGTGAGTTATACGCCAATGGGGACATTATGTGGGTGTCTAATCTTTGCGATTAGTCGGCTAATTAATTAAAATTTCTTAAATAACTTTTTAATTAGTGAAAATAGACATATGGTTCCAATTAGAAACTTGCTGAGCGTTATCAAAAACCACTAAATCAGTCATTTTTAGAAAGACTTTCAGCGCGTGAGAAGCGTAGTAGTGCATTTAAGTTACAACTCGTGGAGCACATACAAAGCTAGCTGTCGCGGTAAGGCGCCTGTGCGATTTTTCTGTCTCTTATTTAGCCCCAGCCTTGTACCTGCTCCACTAGTAGCTTCAGCGCACTGTTGCTCTTTTCACGCGCTCAAAGTCTTTCTAAACATTACTGATTTAGGGGTTTTGGACGACGCTCAGCAAATTTCTAATTGGAACCATGTGACTATTTTCAGTAATTAAAAAGTTAATTAAAAAATTTTAATTAATTATCCGACTTATCGCGAAGATTAACCACCCCCAAATGCCCCCTGGGCGTATAACTCACTCGCACAAATCGGATAAGTGTAGCTTTCATGTTTTTTTTTGTTTTTTTTTTTTTAACAAATCTGTAAAAAAAAAAAAAACGCTCGGTGTAGCAGGCGCATAACGATTCCTCAAACGTATTGCAGTATTCCCATGTAGATATTAAAAGTTTCATTCAGCTTGGTCACACTTTCTCTGAGGCATTGTCGATTACATTAAACAAAGTGTCTAACTTTCGGCAGCAATTCGGAAAGAAATATGTTTTGTAGAGCAGCATATTAGCGTTAGCATTTGTGTTTGTTTGGCACGTTCAACAGCAACCTGGAACATGTTGTACCATGTTTTTGTTGAAACTTCGAACTAAGAAAGGCAAAGGCCTGATGTTAACGTGCTCCTTTCTAGACACCCTTATTCACAATTCGCTTGAAAATATTCGTTGCTCATACTAATTGGCTGTGCTGCAGTAACTGCGTGACCTGCTTGGGAGGACCGTTTCTCTGTAAGTCATATTATTATGTTGCAATATAATGAAAGAATCAGGATGAATCTGGTATTCAGATACATTGTCATATAGAACCAATACTAGAACTTGTGCATCCTACGGAGCATGCAACTTATATTTTAATCCGCCTTAGTATCGATCGGCTTCAAATACATGAGCCCTTGTGCTGCAGGGGCACACGAATATACCTGTGACCGGGCTATGCTTATCAGTTAGAATAAGTAATATGAACCAAAAGACATGAATGTTCACATTCTAATAATGGGTGTATCTCATAACGTCCCATTCGCATTTGAACCTTGCACATTTCGTCCTATTCTCATTTGGTCCTTCTCGTTTGAACCTTCTCATAAAATCCGAATCGTGTTTTTCGCAACTAGACCCATTCTCATTTTGCCCGTTCGCCCTACGACCGAATGGCATTACTTCGGCATGCTTCTAACGTTGTTATGCCTTCGCGGCTTTGTTGATGAGCCTTACCTTGCTTGGGCCCCCAACATACCATTAGGTATATGTTATGTGTAGAGGTGCGCACTCAAAATCGTACAATGACGCCTCCTTCCCTTCCTCTAAGCAAACGAAAAAAAAAGCGATGAACATTTATTTTGGAAACTTTGTTTGAACAGAAATAGCATACATATTAGCAGTGGTTCTCAACCATTGATGTTTCGCGGACCCCTTGTAGAAAGGCGGAGATGATGGAGGACCCCGCTCGGGGTGAGGGGAATAGAAAGGTATAGGCTATCATGATAATGATTTAATAAATGAATATAACTAATTGCTAGTGTGAAGTAGACTTATCTCATTGACAAACGCACGAGAGTACTCACCCAAAAATTGGAACGTTTCTTAACGACGTGAAGAAAGACAACTAATACTGTCGTGCTTGACTGATAAGACATGGCTTCGCGGACCCCTATAGATGCCTTCGCGACCCCCATTTGAGAAACACTGCAATATAGAAGTGGTGGCATTGTCCCAGGTCGAGAGACCCCAAAAAACGTGACATTTCGGAATATGATCTGGCTGAGATAAATAGTTGGTCTGTTTTATTGTCAGCTAGTAGCTTTTCACGACGATCTCGACGCACTGCTAAAATCCTTGGCAGAGAGAGTATGCCTGTAGCGTGGCACACACACACACGCACGCACAAAATATATCAATGTACTTATTAATATAAACCCCCCAAAAAAATGATTTTCGTATAGAACGAGTCAAGTGCGACGGGTCAAAGCGACATATTTTTGAGAATGGCTGTTTTGAAAAGGGCCAGGTGAAAAGGGCGAAATGAGAACGGACTCAAATGAGGAGGGTTGAAATGCGAAGGACGAAACGGGAAAGGACCAAATGCGCCAGGTCCAAGAGAGAAGATCTTTTTGAGAATGGTTGTTTTGAGAAGGGCCAAGTGAGAAGGGCGAAACGAGAACGGGCTCACATGATAACCTGCCTCTAATAATAACCAGAATATTCTGCTTAAGCACTCCAGGCAAGTTTTTTTTGTAATATTGCATTTACTGGTACTGTGAATTCCTTTTTTTAACCGAAGTATCGTTGGGTACAACTTTACTAGACAGGCGAGCTGGTTAATATGACATTCTACAAACCGAGATGGAGGCTTCGAAGACATACGTTTCAATTGAGACGGATGTGTTCGTCCTTCTTTGTAGCTTCCGTCTCGGGTTGTAGAATGTTTTAGCGTTGTGTGCTGACACAAGATCCGAAATGTGTCCAGTTATTACTGAGAACTGATGCCGGTAAGCTGAATCGTTTTTGTTTTGTTTTGTTTTTTTGTGTGTACAATCACAATTCGTGTTGATGCACGGATCAGACTTGGAGGCTCATGGTGTCTGCACGGACTGTCCAAATTAAGGGCGTGTCTCGGCTTGAAAGTATACTATAGACGAGGTTTAGATTTTGTCCAGATTGGATTACTAACCGATAGAGAATTTAAAGAAGGAGCCAGGAACTCCTTAGCTTCTGTTATACATCCTCCTCTAAGAAATCCCACCCATTATTTATGTTACCTTTTTTTTCAGGCGACTTGTGGCAATGAACCCGCAGGAGGGGTCCCGGCAGTCGTCAAGAAAAGTTGCTCCTGGTGCATCTGAAGGCGCAGCGAGCCCTCCAAGAGTTCTCGAAGTTCCAAAAGAAGTGGAAAGAAACTTCGGTGCTTGTTTAGATTAATCTTTCTTTTCTATTGTTAATATTACAATTTGTTGTATAGGCCAAGATGGTTCTTTTCGAGATGTAGCATGTTAGTATAATTTTTGGTCACATTATTTTAGGAGACTGCTCACTTTGATATTGTTTGTATGGCTGAGCTGCCCCCCAAATTATTTGCGGCATGAACTGTTTTTTTTTTTTAATTGTGTATCTGCTCTAGTCATTTAAAAGAAAAATAAATGTAAATATTTTTGAAGCAGCAAACTGTTCAGTCTTCTTTGCAATGGGTCCGTTGCTATGGGTTGGAACCAAAAGGACCAAGCGTGAACTTAGTTTGATAACGATTTTTTTACAAATGTTTATCTGCCTTTATCCCCGTCACTACATGTACAATGCTCTCTAAACTTGACGTAGCATGTGAACACTTTCTCGTGGCATTCCTGGCTTTTCTATTGAGTATATATGTCACAGATTCATTGTTCTGCTTCAGGATAGTGCTCGCATTAGACACGACAGTTCAAATTTTCCATACATACAAGTTTAGGGAACATTTGCGCATTGCAGGTAATTTTATGTTGCAAAGACGTGCATCAAGTTGCGCCTGCAAACTGCCAGGACATCCCTGTTTTGCATGTCGCATATCAACCTTTTCAAGGAGGAGCTTGGCATGTGACGTACAAAGCCCGGATGTACTCATGAATAGCGGCGGTTACATAAAATGGGGCGAGTACTATCACAAACAAGACTGAACTTTTTTCCGTACGTACAAGAAATGTAACCTGTGTCGTTTTGGACGCATTGGAACATGTAATGTACTTCGTAAAAATGGTACATGTTCTGGCTTGGCTTGCAACGGAACATGTGCTGCTGTGTGCCACGATGGTACATTTTCTGTAGCATACAGTACGTGTTCCGTGATGATGGTGTATAGAACTTGTTGTGGCTGCCCATATAGCAACAACATGTCCCGTACTAAAGAAGTATGGAACATGTTCTGTAGTCCGGTAATACAGTACATGTTGCGGCAACAAGGTTAGCATGTATGTGTCCCATATTTTGACAGGAGTTTTTCTAACAGTGCAACTCTGGTGTGAAATCTCACTCTAATCCCTGTTGGCAGTGGTGTCCGTCAATCGTATGCCATTCTATGAGCAGAGGCCGCGGAGGCCGAGTTTTCCTTCTCACTGGAGTTGCTTTTGTTAATCTACCGTGATTGCCGGAGTAGGCTGCGACTTAAGAAATCATCGGCCGGCATTGTTTTTCAGTCCTCTCGGCCTTTATAAAATACTGTCAGCATTTATTATATTGATACACGCAGCCGTCCTTGAATTGGTCTGGATTTGTTTGGGCATGGCTTTGCTTGGTTTGGAGTGATTCGGGGGTTCGGGGTCGTCCCCATGTGACCCTTTGTCGCGCTCCCGATCCCGTAGGGCGCGTCACTTTTCATGCGGCAAGCAACGTCATTCTTGACGCGCAGCTCTATAATGGGCAATCAGTTCGTCGAACAAGGTTTTATAGACAGGTCGTTTCGCCAACACTGCGATGTTTCTTCGGCTGATCGTTTTGTCGACATTTGTTTCATTGATGTCTCATCCGCAGATCGTTTCATCGACATTTCATGCTCGACAGAGCTTGTTCCATTTCGTCGACCCTTTTTTTCTTACTCGTACGTCTAGACGACATTTCTTTTTCTCTCTCTTTGATCGATTCGGCGCTGGCTTCTTGGCGTTTGGCGTTCTTCGTGTGTTCGGAGCGCACTACGGTGGTGTCCGCTACGGACAGGGCGCAGGCGGCGCAAGCGCAAATGCTCCTCACTCTTTGCACGCAGTGCGCTGTGCGCTTGCGTTGCTGGAGTGGTGCGTGGGGCGTGGTGGCCTTTTGGATACGTCTGGCCGTTTGGGCGCGTGCTCGGCCTGTCTAGACGATATTTGTTTACGTAAGGAGCGTGCCTTATGAAGCTGAGGACCGGCACTTGGCAGTCAGACAGCCGGACATAATTGTTGCTTTCTGTCGTGATTTTGGCTGCGCACTCGAAGCTCGCGAGATGCTGAATCTTTTTCAAACTTTTCCTAAAAGGGGTGTTTCTCGACGCAGTGGTGGCCTAGTATACCGCTCATTTTTTTGTGGAATCATGTGAGGCTTTTTTTGTGCCCAATAATGCACGCAATACCAAACTCGACCGCTTTACATTCTCGTCTTGCAAGTGTTCCGAAAAAGGTGGTGACGTAGAGGTTAATCTGTCGGTTTCGGTAGTCTTTAAGCGTCGATGAACGAAGTATTTACATTGTTGTAGCTTGTAGAGTCGGAGCTGGCAGAGATCTATCGTCTACGTCGTCTTTGCCATCGGGCAGCTGACCGATTCTACATGCTCGAGCTATCGCTTGAAGCGTAATTCTATTTATGTAGTACTCAACAGTGCTGATCCGTGTGTACTGTAGTGAATATTTCAGGCCCGACATATTAATAGTTTATTGTTATCAACCAGGAAACCGCAATATCTGTAAACACCTCCCGACAAAAAAAAAAAAAAAAAAGAAAAACGAGAGCGCGCCGTTCGTTTTGACCAATAGACCGATCCCACCAACCGTCTGCAGCGTACGTGACGCAGCCATAGTTGTACTTCGCAGGAGGCAGCGGTAGTGCAGACGACTCGGGATCGACACGCGCAAGCCTACAGTGGCGTTGACCCTCGTGCGGGAAGATTACAGTTCTCGCGATGCATTGCGCCACAGGAGGCGTAGCGAAACTGGCGGTGAGGTCGGTCTGTTACCCCAAGCCCGGTTCACACATCTGCGTTCCGAGCAACACATACGACAGAAACAACACGAACGACATGGCACCGAGACTATTCTGTTCGCATTACACAGCGTGAAAGATAATGCAAAGAGCAGCTTTGTCAAGCAATCATGTGTCACGGTTGTCCCGGTGTCATGTCGTTCGTGTCGTTTCTGTCGTTCCTGTAGCTCGGAACGCAGATCTGGGAACCGGCCTCGGGTAGGAATACTAGCGGGGTCTTAAGTGATTTGCTCGGCACACAAGCGTCAGTACAGGTCATGACTTTGTCAACAGTGCCTGAAGCCTATTCTTGTTGTAAAATAAAATATCGAAGGTGCCTTCATGGTCCTTTAAGTGGGCGTGCTTGCACGACATCAAGTGTCACAGCTTTTCTACCGCAACACCTCACGCGGGCACAATGTCCGCCCTTATCAAAATTGAACTGGGCGGTGTTTTTAAATACAACATTTAGCATTATTTCGCGCATTTAGTTCCCAGAAATTAAGAGCATATTCGGGAAGTTGAAGTTAAGTAGTCTTTTTTTTTTTCATAACTCGCGGAAATGATGACAAACGGTTTCTCTAGTAATTTAGTTGCACATTCACAAGAAATATTATAATTTATGTTACATAATTATCAAACCCGCGGCGTTTCTGTGACCATCGGTTCGAGAGAGATTCTCTGTCACTCGGTCAACATTGGGTGACTTCATGTGCGCTTTGCTTGGGTTGATGACATCTGGCCATTTTGTTCCGAACGCTTATTTTTATTCTTTGTACCGAAGCGCGTGAAAGAGCGTGTCCCTGCACGCGCTCGTGGCACTGACTGTGCTACGGCGACATTTTGTTTCCTGCGAATTATTAGTATTTTCCCCGTGACCGCGTGCTGTCGGCATCGGGTACTACAAACAATGGCATCACCCTAAACAGAAGGTCATTGAGGCACTCTACACTGTTAGCGAAAATGTAATATTACGCCTGTTTACACCCCATTTTCACTCGTTAGCATATTCTTACACGCTCTGCTAGTGATAAATCGTCAAAAAATTACTTGGGGTAGTAAAAATTGTTGTTTCGGTTTCGGTTTACACGACTAGGCGTGTAAGCAACACTGAAAACACCCCAGCCCAAACTCCAAAACCACCAAAACGTCGAGTGCCATGTTGCTTCTGCCTCGAAGCGGTACGGCGGACGTAGCAGCCGAAGGTGAGTGTTTGATTTTTTTTTGTCAAGTTTGTACAGAATGTAGCACGTCTCAGATTTTTATTACGTGCCGTTCAAGAACGTTAGATTTGCTTTGAGCAAGCCGGCTCAGGCGTTAAGCCCGATTCACACAACCGGCGTTTAGCCACCCCGTCGATTGGAAACGACTCGACTGCTCGCCGGTTCTTTTGCGCGAGCTTTCGCTCGGGCGCTGTGAACCCTATGAACTGTGGTGCTCAAAGCTAGCACAATTAGGCACGGCTAGCGTCCCGGTGGAAGCTGCAGAGAGCGGAAACCGAAGACACCGTCGCATAAGAGTGGCGAAGCCGCGATCCTGCGCTGATCGTTGTCCCGCCGCTCTCTCCGGCAATATCGACACTTCGCTGCTGGGTGTCTCGTATTTCGACATTTTAGAGAAACTTGGCATTAGTAAGCGCGAGGAGTCTCTATATCGTTTTCTCCGTCGCCTGCGTGGAGGAAACACGGTGGCGATAGAAACATATGCTCATGCAGTCAGTCAACTTGGACAATCCCCCTGTTCCCTCAATCCTATCGCATTCTTTGACTGCGTTTGTGACAACAACGTTTCCCCAGTGTGAAAGCTTTCAGTCACAACGGGCTACAAACTGGGTTGTGCATTACATGTAGCCCTGAGGGAATTCTTTGCCGGAGACACCAGCACATTAGTTTCATTGGTAAGGTGACCGGCCACTAACGTGTTTGGCAAATGAAGCGATCACGGGTAAGTAGAAATGCAAACAATGTTGCATGAATATTAATGTGGTTGTAGCCAGAGCCTGCCAGTTGAAATTTCTAAACATCAACCTTTAACAGTATAGTCTGCGGTAACTTCTTTTTGCACTTGGGATTGCAATTTTAAACACAAAGCCACTCCACAAAGCTGTCGAAAATCGTGTAAACAACAGCAGTCATCGTCCCCGGTTTGGATGAGCGAAGCCTTAGCTTGATGAAAAGAATGGCGGTCTATACTTCTTGGTTGTTTCAATCACAACCTCGCACAGCTGAACACACAAACAAATCAAGGAAATATATCCCGCACTGGCTTGCAAATCACATCACACAAGCAGGGAACATAGCAGAGCAGAAAACACTGGCAATGAGCACACGGAGGCATGCAGCTTCCTTTCTTTTTCCCTCGGCAAATGATTGGTTTGCTGCAGCATTCCGTAAGCACGTCGACATTCAAAAGTTGAGCCTGATCTGTCTTGCAGTGCCTTGCGGAACGGCAAGTATCGCCCACCATTCCACAAGGCACTGCAGGACTCGCAAATGTGTGAACAGTGCTTTGCAATAAAGGCCATGATCGGGCAGCGGGTGCCCATCTAAAGACATTTAATATTGATTGGCATTGAACTAAGGTTTGGGCTTCATCACGTAGCAAGCATGGGTGAGGTGTAATTCAAGAACATTTAATGTTCGACGAGTTTAATACTTTGTGGTGCTTTCCCATCTGTTTCGGTGTCAGGGAGTGGGGTTCAAATTAATAAAAATAATTCAATGATCCACTCTGAGGATAAACGAGAAATTACGGGAAAAGAACAAAAGAGCTAAGTTCGACCATTGACTAGCGCTAGGTCCACGCCTGGTGTATAATCAGTAGAGAAAGACAATGACACAGGGAGGATAAGCAAACAAAAGATTAGATTTAATAAAGTGAAAAACTAAGCTGTACACGGCAATAGAGCACTCAACACAAACCACACTCCAGCTTAAAGCTATGGAGCCCTGCGAGCCAGAAGCTAATGCTAAAAAGACTCGACGCTCATAAAACCGGAATAAGCCAACAAAACCGTGACGAAAACCCGACACTATACGAGAGCAAACCGAGATGGAACTCGAACGTTACCGCTACACACATGGGATAATCCCCCAAAACAGTCGCGACAGAAAGTAGCACTGTGTAAAAATCTTCCCAACATTCAACAATTCATACTTCAGAGCCAGAGAATGCAGTAGACAAGTCCTAGAAAACCAGGCTTAGCTTTCCGGTAGGTGCCGAGTCCAGAGCAGTCCGTAGTCTGGAGTTGTCGGCCGAAGAACAGCGTCTCGAAGTCCAGCGGTCCAATTAGAGGCTTGATGAGGTCGACACCGCGCACCACACAGCCACGCACGCTTCAGCACAACAAACTCAAACACTTGCCCGACAGACAGGGCAAAAGCCAAAAATTACAGATTCCAAGACTCATCAGCAGGGAGTAACCGCGGTGAGCAACGACCCGGCCAGCTCTGGGGTTGGACTACCTTCTTTGTTCCCGAACCCCCTTTTATAGGCTCGTCTACCGACCAACCTCCCGTTTCCCCGCCTTTCGGGTCAGTCAACTTTCAAGAAAAACAAAGCTACACAGCAAAGACCCAAATGGCAAAACCTATTACATTTTTCAGACAACCAAACATATGTGCCCATCCATTCCCCCGTACGAGTCCAAAAACATCAATTATTGCCGATACATAGAACACGACAGGCGGCAGACTGAGCAAAGCTGCCGCCTTCAGAAACCGCGCTAGCCAGCGTAAACATCTTTGTATCCCGGCGGCGCCCCCGCGTGTCAAATCGGCACCATACGCGAGCCAGCATACGCACCCCTCCGTCCGCGAGGTCAAAGCCACAAACTGTGACCTGGGATGATCTACGTCGCCCGTTAACAAAAACCCATCCCGCAAACGAGCAAATTCGTTAGGGACTTAGAAAGGAACTACGACGGGACGAACCGAGATTAAAAGTGGCACCACACTCCCCCTTTTTGACCGTACCAACACTTAAAGTGGTCCAAAAAAAAGATCATAAAAGTATTTAAAAAAATGAAGAGAAGCCTGAATTTGTGACACCCGGTTTCTCCATCCCGTGTTTTTTTTTTGTGCTTTTTCTATTACGAAGCAAGACATTATTCCAGCCGTAGGCACCCGATGTAATTCTCGTCTGCGATCATAAGATTATAGGATCCTAACTGCCGGCAGCTAAGTGTCAATTACATTCGGCTTGTGCATACAATCCAACATCTTTTGCTATTCAGCCGATCATCACTTTATAGCCTGGGTATCTGTTCTTGTAAACGACAGTAGTGCTACATGTTAAACGGCTCTAAAACGATGGAGCAAACTCACATCTCATTATCTTTTAGCTGAATAAACTGTTTGTTTGGTTATGCTTGTTTTCCAATCTTTGTTTTAAATTTAATTTTTTCATATGAACACCTTACATTATAAAAAAAAATATTTTTAAAGTACGGAGGTGTCCATATTAAGAAGACATGCCTGTATCATCTTTGAAACTAGTTTGCCACAGCCAGTGTTATAATATGTATTGATTTTTTATGCAGTGCCTGCCTTTCCTTGCCCCTTGTGAGGACGACTGAGAAAGCGACTTTGCGCCACGACGGATGGCAAGTATCCCAAGTGTCGTCACCTATAGTGGTCATGTGCTATGTGTTCGCAGCATTGTAGGCCGACCGTGGAGCACTTTCAAAAGGGAACTTTCGCCGTGTGCACAGTATGACCGTGTACAATACGGGGCACGTATAGTCACAAGAATTATGAGAGGGAACATGCAGGCGCGTGTCACTTGGTACAGGCAGAGCAGCCTAGCAAGTGTCATGCTTGTGCACTGAGGGGCCCTGGTTTGAAGAGCCGAGGCAGAAGTTTCAGCGGCGGTGTCACCGCCCTGGCGGCTTGTCGCCGAAGCAGAAACGGGGTTAGCTAGCTTTGCTCGTGGCTGGCTTTGTGTAGTGTGTGTAGACCGGGAACGTAGGCTTATGAACTTCGGCAACAAGAATACTACACGGCTTTGGTGTTTTGGTACGAGCAACAAACGTGACACTATTTGCTACGACTAGCTACGACCACCCACCGCAGCGGCGAAGGCATCGAAGAAGCAGAACCTGTGTATTACGCCATCGCCGTAACCCAACAGTGCTCATTTGTCATGGAGGGCTTTCCGCCCAGAGACTTTGCTCGTCACAGAGTGTTATTTCCCGTGTTTCTTTTTGTGTGCTCAGTGGCTGGACGGGCCTCATACAGCAGTTCTTCAGGTTCAAAGGTGACTAAAAGTTGAGGGTGGATAGACTTGCAGCAATCCCCTCGGATGGTGCGTGTGACAGAACCTTTCTACGGCATCATCGGGAGGATACTGTTGCAAGTTAGCAAGTTGTCCAATTGTATGTTCATTATGCTAATATTTGAAAAATCTTGTTTAAAAGGATGCTGGACCAAAATTTGGATTTCAGAAAATAAGGCCGCGGAAGCTTTGAATGGGAGCTCTACAAACTCCGAAACATCACTCATACATTAATATCTCAAACGGATGGCCGTATTCTTGGAAAGGAAAGGGCGCAATCAAACAAGAAATGTGATATCATACTTCTCCTGGTACACTTTAGAATGAGGGGAAGCGGCCTCGCTTCTCTCATTCCCGCTTCGGTTCACCTGCTTAAGGGGATGAAGCTTAGAGGAGAGGGAATGAGAATCGCGACATCACATGTCTCGTCGGCCTTGTTGAATCCCACATGTTTCCAAAAATACGGCCATCCGTTAGAAATAATGCTCTATGTGTGATGTTTTGTGGGTTTTGCAGCGTCCCGCCTACCGCCCCAGTGTTGTTCTGCAAGCTTCGAATTTCGGTTAAGCATACCTTTTAATATGAATAATTGTGTCATCAGAATGTTAGAACATGCCAGTTCCACACAGCTACTCTCAAACATTTTCGAGTGGTTTTGCCTTCCAGATTCAAAGGGGGGGGGGGGGGGGGGGGGGGCAACATGTACATGTTTTTATGTCTACAGCACAAATAGTTCCTATCATGCACTGTAAATAGCTGTCAATTGACAGACTGGGTAAAAGAGTGAGCACAGACAAGTCCAACTACCAACAGTGCCGTCCATGGCGAATCTTGGACATCATGTCTTATGTTATGTGGCCTCAGCGGTCTTTGTATAGTTCTTTTCATTGTTGCCGGTAGAGCAGCTACCGATAGGGGGGGGGGTTGCGAGGACGTCAACTTTGAAATGCAGTTTCTTCACATAATGTTTGCATTTTGGAAGTTTCTACACATATACCTTGAAGTCGCTATTGTACGGATGAAACAACTTTGTAAATGTGTCTATGAAAACTTTGGCAGGGTTCTCTTTAACGTGCCTGACTTACCACAAGGCTGTCCAACTTGAGAAATTTCACTGGTGGGAAGCTTATTTTCATATAAGAATGGTGTACTTCTTCACAGCGCTGTGTGTATGCAACAGAAACTCCAGATGTGTTTAATAAAAGTAGCATTTGCTAATATTGTGTTTTCTGTGTATCTGATGCACTAGGTTGTATTTGTTTTGAACGCTTGCTACGTTTAGGCTATAAAAAATAGTCTAAATTTTATGCCGACAAGCTTATTGAAAAAGAAGTGTTCGGTATGAATAAAAGATTCCAGAAATTACACTAAAATAAATTGCTACTTGGGGTAGCAAAAATGGTGTTTTACAGTCGACTCTCATTATTTCAAACTCCAGGGCCCGTTTGCTCGAAGCGCTAACCGTGGCTGAAGTTAGCCGCAGTATCTAGGAGAGGGATTTTCAAATCACGTGACTGGCTCGGTAGGGATGCGGGGAAGCGTGGCGGTGCCCCGGTGAGTGAGCGCCGCACGCTTTGGAACTAATATGTTGTTGTAGCTGCAATACCGGGCGCGTTAGTCAGCAACGAATGGTGCAGGAGGCTTTCACTTTGCCTTACCTCACTTCATCACAAAGCATGAGCAAGGCTCTTGCCGCATTTTTTAGATAGTCTTTCGACTCTGGCCATTCCTAAGCCTAAATGAATGCGGTAATTGTCAGCTTGGCAACATCTTTGGAAAGCGGATTGTCTTGACTCAATCGGTCGGGTATTGATTGCACACAAAAGCAGACAGCATCCCTATAGACCTTTTTCTAAATTACCCAAGCATCGAGAAGAACGCTGGAAGTATAATTCTGCGGTCCGCGCGCAGTGGCCTTCCTCTTATAAAAGATTCGAAGTAAATAATCATAATAAAAATTTGACCAACGTACTTGCAAGACAAAATTTGTTTTAGACTTTTTGCTTTAAAACAGTGACTACTTCAGACGCCAGCACGTCCAACGCGTGTAACTACACTTGTAGCATGCACCTCGGTGCTTGGGACATTTAGAGAAAGGTCTTATATGGTCTATTGGGACGCTGTCTGCTTTTGTGTGCTATTAATACCTGGCCGATTGAGTCAAGGCAATCCACTTTCCAAAGACATTACCATGCTAACATTTATCGCGTTCATTTAGGCTTACGAATGGCCAGAATCGAAAGACTATCTAAAAAATGCGGCGAGGTCATAAGCTCATGCTTTGCGATTTAAATGAGGTAAGGCAAAGCGAAAGCCTCTGGCACCATTCATTGCTGACTAACGCGCCCAATATTATAGCTACAACGACATATTAGTTTCAAAGCGAGCGGCGCTCACTCACCGGGGCACCACCATGTTTCCCTGCATCCCTGCCGAGCCAGTCACGTGATTTCCAAATCCCTCTCCTAGGTACTGCGGCTAGCTTTAGCCGCGGTTAGCGCTTGAGAAAACGGGCCCTGGAAGCCACACACTTTAGTTTGAAATATCAGAAGATTGAATTATCAAAATTCATCTAAATATTGTCACGAATAAAAACATACTTATTGATTAAACTTAAAATCACTGTGTAATGCACCGAACTTGTGCTGAGAAACATAAATTAACAGAGACCTTTGATGGTGTCGAAAGGACAACTGCCTCAAGCAGCCATGCGAAGGTACTTTTGTAAGCGCGTGGGTATCTAAAAGTTTCTGAGCTCGAACAAAAAAAAAAATTATAGTCATCTCATCATTCCAGTTACGCAAACAAAACAAAGAAGGGCATGTGCTGGCGGGGTCAGCGGCATGTGAGTCGATCACGCTGCTGACTCGGCTATTTGCACGTGGCATTACTCCCCTCTTGTGAAAGACTCATCGTCTTTATGCTTAATTTGCTAAATTAAATTAACAGCTTAAACAAGACAAGGTCAAAATGCAGAGTCACGTAAGTAGCAGATTTTCACAGTCCTACCGAGCATACCTAGTTCAGTTGAGTCGGAAGACGTGAATCGCCTACGGGTCGCAGAGGGCAGCGTGACAATGTTGATGTGCCATTGGCCAACGACTTGCAACTTAGGTCTCATGTAGCGAATAACCTTGAGGTCGAACACCACTTTAGCAGCTCCTTGCTGCGACAATGAATTGGTGTTTAGATTCGCAGTGGGTAGCCAGGCTGAAACTGGGCGTCGTGGCGACAAAGATTGTAGCAGTCATCGTCAGGAAGTTGTGGCTTGCATCAAAATGCGACCAAGCTAGCAAACTTCCTCCGTTCATTGAGTGACATACCAGGCGTCGTCGTCTTGCTCGTCTTTGTGACAGATACCACACTGCCGTAGGTATCGTCATCGGGTTCATCATCAAGGTCGCCGTCAAGTTTGTAGTCGTGGTTGTCGTTGAAGGGCAACTCCGGACCATACTTTCAATTTTGGGATTATGACTGTTTTTAGTGCAGTCAGCGTCCCTGAATCGCAAGGTGTAATTTTTTCCTCGTTATTGTGCGTAGTTTTAAAGATATGGACGCCTCAAAGTTTTGTTTGGGGCACGGCCAACAAAACCGAAACTAGCCACTCGAGGCCCTGGCAGCACTAGAAATCAGCCGCTATGTGAACGTGACGTCAGGATCGTTCTCGTTCAACGAGTACGCAGGTTGAGCAGCAGCTACTTCTGTTGCGCTAGCCGTCTAAAGGTAGGAGGTAAGCTAATTTTAATTCTGTACACGTGGTAGTTATCCAGCACATGTAGGAAGAGCTAGTGCGTACACCCAAAAGCTAGCGACTGGAAAACCCGTAAACTCGTACAGTGCCGTACTCGGCGGCCGCTGCCGCCGTGCGTGTGCCATGCCGTACTTGTCGCTAGTATACCCAAAAGGTAGCGACTGGAAAACGAGTGAACTCGTTCAGTACCGTACTCAGCGGCTGTCGCCGTGTGTGCGGTCTTCTGACTCTGTCGCTAGGCCTAAATTGTCATCGGGGCTCCGTGGATGGAGCGGCATTGCTCTACGACGCGCTGCCAGTGAAGTACAGTACTGGGGGCCCTCTCGCTTTCGCGCTGCGGGTTAGTAACAGACACGAAGCTTTGAGGCTTTCCGGCACGGGCTGCTGCGTTAGGGCTGTACATGTCTGTTTTTGCATTCTTTTTTCCTTGGGCACGTAAAAGCCAAAGTCCACTCGTCGAACAGCGTTTACCCTCACCTTCTTCAATTTCTGATACGTTGGAAACTTGTGAAAAAGCACCTCCGGGTTGTGCAGCGGGTTGTTTGAGCAGCCCACAGCACTACAAGTTCTACTCGGCATTTTTCGAGGAACACCAGGGCAACGAGTTGCTCGCTAAAACCAGTCTTTGAGTCCTCACAAGCAAATAAACAAAAGGCTATGCCGAAGCTACACGGGCTACAGATAAAAGGAATGGTTAAACATGCTTTTATGTTTAACCATTGCTTTTTTGTCATGTTTAGCCATAAAGCAATGGCTAAACATGACAATCACAAGTCCAAGTAGCGGTGGTAGCGGCTCAAAGAAGCGCACTCCGCGTAACGCTTGGAGGAAAAAAAGAGAACGATACTGACGTCACGGCCTAATGTTGCTTTAGTGATCGGCAACCCGCTAACCGCCCGCTAAGGTGCAGCGGCTCGCGGCGGGTCACAATTTTATTATCGGCATTAGTTGAGAATGCGGCATCCCACGGACGTAATATTTTGGCTGGGGTCGTATTTTGTGTCACTACAGCGATACCAGTAATTTCTTTAATTTCGAGTTTTGGCCGGAGTTGCCCTTTAAAGTCATCATCCGGATTGTCCTTGGATAACTGTCAAAGCCGTAGTCGGGATCGTCTTCCATGAAATTGTTTGAGTCTTCGCCTGGGTCATCATCATCACGGTTGAAGACTGTTTGTCATCGAGGCCGTTGTCAGGTTGGTTGTTGACATTGTAGCCGGGTTTGGTCTTTGGAGTTGTCGTCCGTTTCATCATCAGCTTAGAAGTCGTCATGATGTTTTCGTCTAAGTGTGGTAGCCAGGGGCTTTGTCAAGTTCATTGTACGGGTCGCTCTCGAGGCCATAGTTGAGGTAGTCGTTGATGTCACAGTTGGAGTCGTCCTCGGATGATTTCAAGGACGTCGCCTTCACGATCGTCGTCTGCAGAGTTATCGTGTTCACAGATGGTACGCTTTATGGGCATAGACTGCGTTACCCTGCACATCCACCAATATGTCATGAACAAAAACAAACTTGATTAATAAAACTTCAGATCAATGTTAAATGCAGCGAACTTGTGCCGAGAAACATAAAGTAACAAAGACCGCACATACTTTGACAGCGACAAAAGGACGACTGACCCGAGCAGCCATGCGAAGCTCTTTTTGTAAGCCCGTAGATATCTAGAAGGTTCCGAGCTCGAACAAACAAGATTCTCGAGTCATCTCAAACATCCTAGGCGTGCAAACAAACAAAAGATTCCCCATTCCACCCAACTCCATTGCAGAGAATTGGAATTTTCTAATACTAATTCCATTCCTTTGAACTCCTGGAAAGGAAAAACTGGGCCCATCCCCATTCCTGGAATGGCTGAACTGCTGCATTCCATTCCTCTCAATCCCTCCCAATTGTGAAAATGGCACTTGACAGCTAGTACCAAGTTACCGGAAAATAACGTCGGCGTAAAGCTGGCGTTGTGAAATAGCAGACAACTGCAAAATTCAAAACCCTACCCGCAATCATTGATTTTACTAAGTTGAGCGTTCGTCGCACATACCACTAGTGGCAGTGGACCTTTTTCCAGTAAAGAGTGCCTCCTGACGGTTTCGCCGCCTACTACAAATGGAGGGCAACCGGACTCGCCTTCTCCCATAGGAACAGATTAGTGTCGCAAGAAAACAGTGCCCCCCCAAGAATGGCGAAAGGGCGTTCAAGGTCAAGGGAAAAGGGTGTGCGCGTGCGCAGACGCTTACTGGAAAAAGGTCCATTGGTATGGGGGCACTGCAGATATTGATCGCACCACCAGGTGTAAAAGCCTCATAACAGAGAGGAACACTAAGTCGCCCATCTTTTCCACAAAAGAACCGTATATGTCCTCCACTTTTACGAGATACATAATAAGTGAGGAGTCACGTGTATTAACGAAATGCGGGCGGTGTGACATTGTCCCTGCCTGGTGACCTGCAACTGGTGCTGTAATCACACATGGTCCCAACAGCCTTATGGTTGCATCTCGCAGCGCCAGGAACAACACTTTGGCTGTGTTCCAAATCTTACCCAAATGGATCCGAGTTACTCCGGTGGGTCGTGTCACGTGACAACACAGATTGAAAAGTGCTGGGCACAGGTAGGTTTTGGAACGCTGAGGTACAAAACCCTTACCCTGGAGTAAGATCGAGTAAATTGCCCTTGTCCGCCTACAACTCTACAGTTTGGGTTGCTTCACTGGGGTTGCCACTTTCATCCTCGAAGGAACATAAGCAGTCAGATAACCAAACCGTCAGTTACCTAAGTGCAATAATGCCGTTTCGAAAGCCCCTTTGACGGCATCGAAGCAGCTCGCATTAGAACAAAGCCTATTCCATTCCTACTCTATTCTGGGCAAAATGTAACTACTAATTTCGTTCCCATTCCATTCCAGTGCTGCCACCATTTTATTTGCATTCGATTCCAGGGTTGTGGAAGTGCGGAATCGTTCCAAATCTGGAGTGGCAACTCCTCAACACTGGTGATAGTCACCAAGGCACCCAGTTCAGTGTGAATGCTGTCCTCACAGCCCATCCAAAGCTGTTATTACTGTAACAAACTCCAGTACGACGAAGTAGTTGAATTCGGAAGCCTGTTGTGCAGATTGGTACCTTGCATTGTTTCCGGTATTTTTTATTTCTTTTGTATTTTATAATGGACAACTCTTCTTTGTTAACAGGGTAACAAGCGTTGTAATCTCGGTATTGTTGCCAAACCTGAAGGTTTTATTATCGGTGCACTTTTAAATAAATATGTGCCACAGCTGCAGCTCAGCGATGAGCACTTACACTGCGACTTAGGTGTTTCGTAAGTATTCATTTTGATTGCGCGATAATGATGTTTGTCTTCTGTTAGAATTAAAAAAAACCAAAACAATATTCAACATGATGGATAATTTTAGACACCCACGGCATGTGTGATCTGAGCATTTGTTCTTTTCATCTGAAGTGTGTCTCTTGCTTACTACCTATAGAGTATACGATGTTGTGGACGGAAAAGATGCTGCGACCGACTCCGAGCAATAAAAACATTCTGTTTATTCTCATGTCGTTGAGCTCGTGGCAACGAGTATGTGTAGCGCTGTCATCTTTGGCGATGCCAAGGCTGAACCGATAGACTGCCGCAGAGCTATCGCCCTCAGCTCTGCACTGTGAGGAATGGCACGATTTTCTTGAAGTGATTGCGGCTCCAGAGAGGTGTCGTTGCTGTTGACATGTACGGCAAGCAGGATGACATACTAGAAAGCAGGAAAGGGAGCGTTTGGAAGCCGTGCATGGTAGTTGACGCCGAGGTCAGGAAATGGGGCAGCAGACGGGGGAAATCGACCCTGTCGTGCTTTCAGTCCGGCTCGATCAGTTTGGAGTGTACAGCCTCGGACTGAAAGGGGGATGCCGGCCGACTGCGGGGCCGATGCAACATCCCCTAAGATGAGGAACCGAACTGAGAGCGAATGCCTGACATGGCAACGATGAGGAGACCCTGGTCGGCTAGCAACATGCCTTGTGAACAGTGTGAAAATGTCGATGAATATTCACTTGGGGCCGAGCCGGTGGGGCAAGCAAGGTGGTCGCAGCCCATTGCTGGGAGATGCCGGCGCTAGATGCGACAGAGCAGAGGTGGTTGCGGAGGCGCTGCAGATGTGGAGGCTGAGAAAGTTGAATATGTGCCTACTGCATTTTCGTCCGAAAAGGCAGAGCCGTTGCCGTGCCCTTGGTGTGAAGAACATTCCCCTGGATAGCAGGTGCTCGGAGTCAATCATCATGTCCAGGTCACCAATCTGTAGCACTTTCGATCTTGAGGACGGAAGAGACGGTGCAACAGACTCTGAGTTTAACTGTGAAAACATTCTCTTTATTCTCGTACCGTCAAGCTCGTTCCGACGAGTAGCTTGCTTTTATACACTGCAGTCATTAGCATTATAGTTGATCTAAGTATTTTGCAACACTATTAATACGACAGATTGGGCGAGTTGGTACGGCATAATTACGAACCAGCGCACAGGTAGACAGTTACTCAAAATCCAAATACACAAAAATATACACTCGCACAGCGCTGATGTGAGTTTTTTGTGTTTGGATTTTGGGTAACTGTCTACCTGTGCGCTGGTTCGTAATATTGCAACACTGCCGTCTTTAGGTGGTGTGGAGGCTGAACCGATGGACCGCCAGAGGCCCATATCTGTATCTGTTTCATATACTGAATGCCTTTTTGCACGGCTCTGTGTTTACCTTTGTCTTCCTGATTTTTACTGCTCACTTGTTTTTTTAATTTTATTTAGAGGATACTACTGGCCATTGAAGGCCCAAGTAGGAGTGGGGTACAACATATGCATTCACACACCTACAACAACAAATAACACGACACTAAGAGGTTTACAACAACTAACCAGCAAATATACAGGATATATATATTTAAAAGGGGGGGGGGGGGGGGCGGGCGGCACAGCATGCATCAAACAGCATGTAATTCAATCATTTGTAATAATAGATGTGAAATTTAAAACTCATATTTAAAATTGAACATTATCAAACAAATGTGAATTTAATTAAGCTATAAATTTTATATAGACTGTTACTTTTTATACAATTTTGTCTAGATTTGTCAGGATACAATCTGCAAGTACGCATAAAGTAACTGGAAAGTTGAAAGAAGCAAATTAGAGATTGCAAAACCTACTTCTCAATAGATATTTTTTCCCAATGTATTTACGTGATAGTGCAGCTGAGTTAAGGCTCCTTTTTCAGTTTTTTTTTATTTGAAACACCTTAAAAATACATTGTTTTCTAAGATTGTTTTTATTATTATGCTTGGAAAATTAAGTTACCGATTCTGTTCAGTTTATTCTAAACTATTTATATGAAATGCCAGAGTGCTTTTGTGCATAACAGTGGCTAGATAAGGTTTTTTTATAATTTCTGATAAAACAAACTGACTAGTTTCTCTTTAGTGACCGTTTCGCCAAGGTGACAGCAGAACAAGTAACGGATCCCGACGTCAAACTGCCGGAATTTGAGATATATGTTTTCTTAGCGAATGCACGCCACTGTTGTGACATATTTGAATATCCTTATCGCTTGCTTGGGCTCAGCGGGTAATGCAGGTCGGCACTAGCGTGAGTATAAAGGCTGAACTGCATAAAGCGATTTAGCGAACGACGGCGACAGCGACGAGTCAGCGACGTATTACGAAGATTTCTTACTATCGCTCGTCGCGTCACTCGGTTTTTGGATTTCTAGAAAACATCGTTCCGCTTTCATGCGGCCTGCGTCGTCGCACGAGTGACCGAGCGTCAGCGAAGCGGTTCGCCGTCGCTTTTCTCGTCGCTCGCAAAATCGTTTACATTCGGTTTATACTTCACGCTGTCAAGAATATCGACTCGAGCGCGCATAATTTCATTTCCACGGGAGCGCGTGTAAATCAAACCCTAAACCAAGACGGGGGCTGCAGCCAGCAGCTTTGAGACCGTCATACAATGGATTATAGTTTGACAGAAGCAAGCACACACTTCGCTAGCGCATTCCAGCCTTGAGCGCTCGAACTTCCGAAAACGAAACCAGATTTTGCTACATTTTGGCTAGCTCAAAACATTTTTCTTTTAGTATAGGGTGTCTTTTAGCCATCATCTAGACTAAGAGAAATGTGTACCTTCCCAAATTATATTTATGTCGCCGTACTATATAAGTAATAATTGTGTAATATCGTTACGTTCATGTAAAATACGGGGGGGGGGGGGGGGAGGTCACGGGACCTTCGTCTGAAACAAAAAGTCTGCTATATATACCGAGCGGGTTTCTATTGCAATTGAATAGGAGTGTCGGGTTGTTGGTGCCTCTGTTCGTTGTTTGTGTATGTACATGCTTGTATGTTGATTTGTGGTATGTGCTGTGATGTATGTATGCTGCCGTGCGTATCCGAGCGTGTCATTTCCAAAATGTTCTTCATTTTTGTAGTTTTGCGCATATTCACTAGGTGGCGCAAGCAGCCGCCCAATTTTATTTTAGCTTTGTTCGTACGTAGTCCATTTATGTGTAAGGAACCACACCACATAGCTGCAGTCTAGTAGAAAAGTAACCGCGTGTTTAAATGGCGCATAGCGCCGGCGTTCAGTCCGTCTTGGTTCGCTGGCCGTTTCGGTAGCCGATTCGTACCCGGAAAGCCGCAAAATTTGCGTACACACGAGATATGAGTGGATACGTTGAAACGTCGTGTACAACTTTGCTCGCGGTAAAGAGGTGAGCGGGACGTCGGTAACGCCGGTCGGGTAGTGTCGGGTGGGGTCGGTGTCGGAGCTATTCGTCGTCGCTCACGGCAAACGGGCTTTTTCAATAAAGTTCATGTCTGTGGTCGCGAAAAGATAACTCCTGTGGAAATTACCCGGCGTCGGTGACAATGCAACCGGCTTGAGGCCTCGGCGATCGGCTAAACCGTCACGCGAACGAGACCTGCTCGATGGGGAAACACGCTGCTGGATGCAGTCGATGGTCGCTCCCACTGTCGCGTAATCGCCGTAATGGATACGGCGTCGGCGCTTGGGGCAGAATGCTTGCGGTAGTTCAGCACGTATGGACGATTACGAACGAACACGTGCAAACTACGCTTTCGCTGCGGCGAAAAGCCGTGTAAAGCGCTGGGCCTCGCTCGTAGAACCCGTCTTGCGCCAAACAGCCGCCATTGTAAAGAAACACCCCTAGAAGTGTGATCGCAGAACGAAGTACACGTTCAAAGATGTTCATTTTACACGACACCTCGGGTGCAAACGAAATACACCGAGCCTCGCGTGTAAAAAGAACACCATTTGGGGAGTCCGCCCTGGGACAACGGTTTACACGTCCAGGGGTGTACTTTTTCGCTGTGTGTGTAGGTCAACACGTATTCACTCAACGCAGTAGCGCGCTTCAACAACCCGCTGATCAATATTGCCCTATGCAATACCATTGTACAATTTCATTACGGGCTTGAATCATCGCGATATGTGTCATAGGCCTTGAAGCGATGAGAAGTGTTTTAGAATTGAATTGTAAAACGTTAGTTATGAAATATGTGTTTTTTTTACAAGAAACTATTATCTCACTCTGAGTACCTATGCACTCAACCAGAATAACTTAAAAGCTCAACATGAGTAAACAAGGGGAGCACAGAGCGTCATGCACGAAGCCCGGGAAGCCCAGGCAATTGGTGCCTCGGAGTCGCGTCCACCCGGCGCGCCGGCAACCTGGCCGTGGGGCAAGCGCCCGACGTTGCGGCACTGCGCGCCGCCCTAATCTACTTCTCAGTATAAGCAGGCACAGGGCAAATTCTACGAATCCCGAAGAGCCAGTAAAATGTTTGGAGTGAGACACGTGACAGCGTCTCACAGGCGTTCCTTCTACACTGTTAGCGAAAATGTAATATTTCGCCTGTTTACACCCCATTTTCACTCGTTAGCATATTTTTACACGCTCTGCTAGTGATAAATCGTCAAAAAATTACTTGGAGTAGTAAAAATTGGTGTTTCGGTTTCGGTTTACACGACTAGGCGTGTAAGCAACACTGAAAACACCCCAGCCCAACACCCCAAAACGTCGAGCGCCATGTTGCTTCTGCCTTGAAGCGGTACGGCGGACGTAGCAGCCGAAGGTGAGTGTTTGATTTTTTTTATCAAGTTAGTATAGAATGTAGCACGTCTCAGATTTTTATTACATGACATTCAAGAACGTTAGATTTGCTTTGAGCAAGCCGGCTCAGGCGTTAAGCCCGATTCACACAACCGGCGTTTAGCCACCCCGTTGATTGGAAACGACTCGACTGCTCGCCGGTTCTTTTGCGCGAGCTTTCGCTTGGGCGCTGTGAACCCTATGAACTGTGGTGCTCAAAGCTAGCACAATTAGGCACGGCTAGCGTCCCGGTGGAAGCTGCAGAGAGCGGAAACCGAAGACACCGTCGCATAAGAGTGGCGAAGCCGCGATCCTGCGCTGATCGTTGTCCCGCCGCTCCCTCCGGCAATATCGACACTTCGCTGCTGGGTGTCTCGTATTTCGACGTTTTAGAGAAACTTGGCATTGGCAAGCGCGAGGAGTCTCTATATAGTTTTCTCCGTCGCCTGCGTGGAGGAAACACGGTGGCGATAGAAACATATGCTCATGCAGTCAGTCAACTTGGACAATCCCCCTGTTCCCTCAATCCTATCGCATTCTTTGACTGCGTTTGTGACAACAACGTTTCCCCAGTGTGAAAGCTTTCAGTCACAACGGGCTACAAACTGGGTTGTGCATTGCATGTAGCCCTGAGGGAATTCTTTGCCGGAGACACCAGCACATTAGTTTCATTGGTAAGGTGACCGGCCACTAACGTGTTTGGCAAATGAAGCGATCACGGGTAAGTAGAAATGCAAACAATGTTGAATGAATATTAAGGTGGTTGTAGCCAGAGCCTGCCAGTTGAAATCAACCTTTAACAGTATAGTCTGCGGTAACTTCTTTTTGCCCTTGGGATTGCAATTTTAAACACAAAGCCACTCCACATAGCTGTCGAAAATCGTGTAAACAGCAGCAGTCATCGTCCCCGGTTCGAATGAGCGAAGCCTTAGCTTGATGAAAAGAATGGCGGTCTATACTTCTTGGTTGTTTCAATCACAACCTCGCACAGCTGAACAGACAAACAAATCAAGGAAATATATCCCGCGCTGGCTTGCAAATCACAGCACACAAGCAGGGTACATAGCAGAGCAGAAAACACTGGCAATGAGCACACGGAGGCATGCAGCTTCCTTTCTTTTTCCCTCGGCGAATGATTGGTTTGCTGCAGCATTCCGTAAGCACGTCGACATTCAAAAGTTGAGCCTGATCTGTCTTGCAGTGCCTTGCGGAACGGCAAGTATCGCCCACCATTCCACAAGGCACTGCAGGACTCGCAAATGTGTGAACAGTGCTTTGCAATAAAGGCCATGATCGGGCAGCAGGTGCCCATCTAAAGACATTTAATATTGATTGGCATTGAACTAACCTTTGGGCTTCATCACGTAGCAAGCATGGGTGAGGTATAATTCAAGAACATTTAATGTTCGACGAGTTTAATACGTTGTGGTGCTTTCGCATCTGTTTCGGTGTCACGGAGTGGGGTTCAAATTAATAAAAATAATTCAATGATATCCACTCTGAGAATAAACGAGAAATTACGGGAAAAGAACAAGAGAGCTAAGTTCGACCATTGACTAGCGCTAGGTCCACGCCTGGTGTATAATCAGTAGAGAAAGATGATGACACAGGGAGGATAAGCAAACAAAATATTAGATTTAATAAAGTGAAAAACTAAGCTGTACACGGCAATAGAGCACTCAACACAAACCACACTCCAGCTCAAAGCTATGGAGCCCTGCGAGCCAGAAACTAATACTAAAAAGACTCGACGCTCATAAAACCGGAATAAGCCAACAAAACAGTGACGAAAACCCGACACTAACAACGAGAGCAAACCGAGATGGAGCTCGAACGTTACCGCTACACACATGGGATAATCCCCCAAAACGGTCGCGACAGAAAGTAGCACTGTGTAAAAATCTTCCCAACATTCAACAATTCATACTTCAGAGCCAGAGAATGCAGTAGACAAGTCCTAGAAAACCAGGCTTAGCTTTCCGGTAGGTGCCGAGTCCAGAGCAGTCCGTAGTCTGGAGTTGTCGGCCGAAGAACGGCGTCTCGAAGTCCAGCGGTCCAATTAGAGGCTTGATGAGGTCGACACCGCGCACCACACAGCCACGCACGCTTCAGCACAACAAACTCAAACACTTGTCCGACAGGCAGGGCAGAAGCCAAAAATTACACGTTCCAAGACTTATCTGCAGGGAGTAACCGCGTTGAGCAACGACCCGGCCAGCTCTGGGGTTGGACTACCTTCTTTGTTCCCGAACCCCCATTTATAGGCTCGTCTATCGACCAACCTCCCGTTTCCCCGCCTTTCGGGTCAGTCAACTTTCAAGAAAAACAAAGCTACACAGCAACGACCCAAATGGCAAAACCTATTACATTTTTCAGACAACCAAACATATGTGCCCATCCATTCCCCCCTACGAGTCCAAAAACATCAATTATCGCCGATACATAGAACACGACAGGCGGCAGACTGAGCAAAGCTGCCGCCTTCAGAAACCGCGCTAGCCAGCGTAAACATCTTTGTATCCCGGCGGCGCCCCCGCGTGTCAAATCGGCACCATACGCGAGCCAGCATACGCACCCCTCCGTCCGCGAGGTCAAAGCCACAAACTGTGACCTGGGATGATCTACGTCGCCCGTTAACAAAAACCCATTCCGCAAACGAGCAAATTCGTTAGGGACTTAGAAAGGAACTACGACGGGACGAACCGAGATTAAAAGTGGCACCACACTCCCCCTTTTTGACCGTACCAACACTTAAAGTGGTCCAAAAAAAAAGATCATAAAAGTATTTAAAAAAATGAAGAGAAGCCTGAATTTGTGACACCCGGTTTCTGCATCCTGTGTTTTTTTTTGTGCTTTTTCTATTTCGAAGCGAGACATTATTCCAGCCGTAGGCACCAGATGTAATTCCCGTCTGCGATCATAAGATTATAGGATCCTAACTGCCGGCAGCTAAGTGTCAATTACATCCGGCTTGTGCATACAGTGCACCATCTTTTGCTATTCAGCCGATCATCACTTTACAGCCTGGGTATCTGTTCTTGTAAAGGACAGTAGTGTTACATGTTAAACAGCTCTAAAGCGATAGAGCAAACTTACATCTCATTATCTTTTAGCTGAATAAACTGTTTGTTTGGTTATGCTTGTTATCCAATTTTTGTTTTAAATTTAATTTTCTCATATAAACACCTTACATTATAGAAAAAAAATCTTTTTATAGTACGGAGGTGTCCATATTAAGAAGACATGACTGCATCATCTTTGAAACTAGTTTGCCACAGCCAGTGTTATAATATGTATTGATTTTTTATGCAGTGCCTGCCTTTCCTTGCCCCTTGTGAGGACGACTGAGAAAGCGACTTCGCGCCACAACGACGGATGGCAAGTGTCCCAAGTGTCGTCACCTCAGACTTGTACGTAACGCGTTACAAGTAATTGATTACTTGTAATCAATTACAGTTAAGTGTAATTTTGTAACGCTTCAATTACAGTTGTCAAGCTGTAACGCTCGGAGTAATTCAATTACTTTTTTCTGTAATCAATTACAAAATCAATTACAGAATTACATATTACATTTTTCATTCTACAATTACAATTTTTTTTCTCACTAAAATCAACATAGTCACTCAGCCATGGAGCAAAAATGATTGACATTTTTTTAACATCTAAAAAAAATAAAACTAGGATTAGTCGGCAAATCCTTTTTTCTTTTGCGCCACGCTCTTCTACAAGCGCGCCACCAGCCTTGGCTGGGGAGTTCCGGATCTCGTTGCAGATTGCTGATAAAGTCGACGGGAAGCGGGAACTCGCTATTGACTTTTTAGTGGGCTTTGTTCCTTAGGTCGACGCGTCAGCTACACGACAAGCTCCGGGTCTGAAAACAAAAAAGGGAACAATAACCAAACAAAATTGTGTACGCAATATTTTACTGTGTATTTGTGTATTTCTGTCATCGCAATAAGAAGTAACGTGAAAGTAACTTGAAAAGTAATCAATTACTTTGCAGTAATTGTTCAATTACTTCTGGGAGGCAGTAATCAGTAACGGTAATCGGTTACTTTTTTGACTGTAGTAATTGTAATTGTAATCAGTTACTTTTTTTCAGTAACGTGTACAAGTCTGCGTCACCTATAGTGGTCATGTGCTATGTGTTCGCAGCATTGTAAGCCGACCGTGGAGCACTTTCAAAAGGGAACTTTCGCCATGTGCACAAAATGGCCGTGTACAATACGGGGCACGTACAGTCAGAAGAATTATGAGAGGGAACATGCGGGCGCGTGTCACTTGGTACAGGCAGAGCAGCCTACCAAGTGTCAGGCTTGTGCACTGAGGGGCCCTGGTTTGAAGAGCCGAGGCAGAAGTTTCAGCGGCGGTGTCCCCGCCCTGGCGGCTTGTCGCCGAAGTTGAAACGGGGTTAGCTAGCTTTGCTCGTGGCTGGCTTTGTGTACCCTATTGGAAAATTTCGAAGATGGAAAGATGATGGAAAAGGCTCATACAAGCGTAACCGTAATATGGGACATCCTATACAAGCGAAACCTCGGCTCCAGTATAGTGGATTAAGGCGGAATGATACAGGTAGGCGCAACCATACAAGCGTGTCGTATTATGGGACATCCTATACCAGCGTAGTGGATTATGGCGGAACCATGGAGGCGGACGGAACAATACATGCATAACGTAATATGGGACATCCTATACCAGCGAAAAGGCGATACCAGCATGGTGGAGCCGTATGGCTCCACCATGCTGGTTTCGCCTTGTCACTGTTGTACAGGGCGATTTAGTTTTAAGCTTTACGTATATGTTTAGAAAGGTCGTGAAAGCTAAATTAACGCGGTTTGTGCAGGCGAGTTATACGGCCAGGTGTACATAGTATAGGGACCTAATCGTAACAATCAGTCAGATAATTAAATACAATTTGTCAATTAACTTTTTAATTAGTGAAAATGAAAATATGGTTTCAATTAGAAACTTGCTGAGTCATTGAAAACCACAAAATCAACTCTTTCTAGAAGGATATAATGCAGGGGTAGCATTTTACGCATTCTGTAAAAACGCTTTATTTGGACGAGTTTCTAGGTTTCAGTTTCTTATCAGAGCTCATATGTCTGCGCCCACAGTCCTGTTCCCCAGGGGCTTAGACGCGCAACACATGTGCGCCTTGCTTCCCTCCATCCTACGAGGGAGGCGAGGGGTCGGCTTCGCACTGCGGCCACCGGGCAGCAGGACCGCAGGTGCAAAGATGCGCTCTGGTAAGAAACCGAAGTCTGGAAACGCGTCCAAATTGACCATTCTTTAGAACGCCATAAAATGCTTCTCTTGTCTTAAATCTTCACAAAAAAAGTTGATTTAGTGTGTTTTGATGACGCTTAGCAAGTTTCTAATTGGAACCATGAATCTATTTTCACTGATTAAAAATTTCAGGAACATACTATACTTAGAGAGAGGCTGAAGCGGTTTTGTATTTGAGAAAACACTTTTAAATCTTCTTCATATGACCTCCAGAATCTCAAATATCAAAATTATTTGGTAATTTTATGAATCGAGGCTGCATAGAGTCATTTTTAAAGCGCTGTGAAAGCACTTCCCTGGAGAGCGACGTCACAAAAGCAGCTTTCGGAATCTTTGCTCACGCATCTTCAGCACCTATCAAAGCTATGCACGCACGTGCTATTTTTTAAAAGGGCAAAAAAATGTGTCCCGACTGGTGCCAATGCGAGAGAATATACCTAGAAAACTTGCGATTGGACGCGCGGCCCTTAAGCGACAAACGCTTCGCGGCCGAAAGGTCTTCTTACGATGTCACTATTGGTAGGAGGTTTTTTTTTGTGTTTTCTCACGTTTAGTTATATCTTTGTGGAAAACGAATGGGATATTTAGGTTTGCGGGAAAAAACTACGCTAGAATGAACCTCCATCTAGTTTTCTGAAAGAAGTCTGGCACATCTCTGTAATAACCCGACTGAACATTACAAATTTGTCTTTTATACTATGCCGCCCTGGCCATGCAACTCACGTGCACAGACCGCGTAAATGTAGCTTTCATGGCTTTTTTAAAGTCTGTAAAACATACAAAAAAACACTCTCTAGAATGTCCCCCAATACGATACAATTGTATGGTTCCTTTCCCGCTTGCATTGTTCAAGAAAGACTTGTGGACATCCAGCGTTTCATTGGAATGCTGGATGTCAGCGAGTCTACATTAGTGAGTGGTTTCAAACAAACATGATGTTTGCACACCAGTAAGCTCTTATCCAAGGCTCACCAGGAGCACTAAGAGCAGAGGCAAAATGTCGTGACCTGGTAAATTTGGTTGCAGGTATTTATTTTTAGAAGAACTGCAAGCAGCAAAGCTTAACTTTGCTCAAAAGAAGATAATTAAAAATTCAATTCTGAACAATGGTGTCCCTTGAGCTGTCAGACCAAACTCCCACTCTTGCCATTCAGGAGTTCCTAACTTGTGCGTAGAGGATCAGCACAACCCAGATTTGTGCTGCAAGCGCACCTGCAATATAAAAGTTGAATAAACATGAGATGAAATATGAGACGTTTAGAATACTCTGTAATGTGAAATTAGAGCACAGATCTTGAAGAGGAGTATGGGAGGGTATGCCCCTCCTCCCCCTCCCCTACTACTCTTCGGCTCCCTCCCATTTAGCGGGAAATTTCCCTGAATTTAGCGGGAAAATGTGCCCACTAAATTTAGCGGGTTAAGTATTCCACTAAATTTAGCGCGGAAACCCCTCCCAGTTTCAGCATGAATGCAAAAATATATGCAGACTAGACCTTGTCCTCAACACAAATTACCTCAACACAAATGCAGATTTTCTGCTAAAAGTAGCGGGGAAAATGACGTCGCATGACCGTGTCATGTCATCCATAAAAAATTCAGTTTCTCAGCTAGACTTAGCGGAAATATTAACGTCACATGACCGCAACATTAATTCAATTTCCTGCCAAGTTTAGTTGGGCGGTTACGCCGACAGCGACGCCGCAAAACGCGGAAACGGGCGCTAAGAGCTGCGCTAAAAAAACTAAATGCATCAGGTGAAATAAAGTGAAAATTAGAGAAGAAAAAGAAAAGAGAATCTAAGATCAGGCTCTCAGATCCTTTCTTTTGTCCGTTCTCAAATGTTTTGATTTCAAGAAATGTTTATATCTTTATTCATACCCAGAGAACCCCTCCCAGTTTCAGCATGAATGCAATAAATCAATGCAGACTAGACCTTGTAAACTATAATGCACATGAAAATGAATGTTCGCCACATAGTCATGTATGAGCCGGTGGCTCAGATCTCTAAATACATTTGTATTGAGGAACATTCTTGAATAAAACTTCTAGGCTTCGAATTCGACAGTTTGTATTTCCATAAGGAACACTGTATGGCACTGATTTTTTTTTGTGACACATCAGAAACAGCACAGCAGTGTCATCCTTGCCAACCTAACAAGAATTTTTTTTTTTTAGCATGGCATGTGCTATTCTAATGATTATACAGCCTCCTTTAACAAAATTTCCTTTGTAGAGCTTTCTATTGGTTCTTATTTAACTCGCACGACAGATTCGGTACGTACTCGGCATCAACAGTTTTATATATTAATGTAATAGGGAAAGACAAGGTCTTGAGTACGGCTCAACAAGCACAGATGTTGAGAAAAGTACTGAAGAAAACTCAAATGTCAAAATAAAAATAAGCTGGAATGTGGATACAATTAAGGACATGGTCATAAATACAGTAGCAGATTCAATATGAAGAATACGTGTTAGACGCACACTCAAAGAAACCTGCTGCATCTATATTCATTCAAATTATTTCGCAGAACCCAGCGCTGCAGTCTCGGGTGCGAGTTCGCTGAATGAGTCCACTGAAAATGAGTGCAGACGGAAAAAGCAGTTTGATATGCGAAAATGAGCACTACATAGGCAAGTGACATGTCATTGTTACTGTTACAGTGCCGAATGTTTCAAACTGCCAGTCGCATCATTCTGCGAGTTCCATCCATATATTACAGGGTTTGGCTCTCTCGAATGCTTGGCGAGAAAAATGATGAACTGGAAATGTCTAGCGTAGTTCTAGAAAAACTACTTCCAGAATCCTAACTCAGCATCGTAAAGAATATAAAAAGTTTCTAGAGAGAAGGTTAGTGCAGGAGTTGAATAAACTAAATACTTAGTTTTGCGAAACCATCTTGCCGTAGTAAACGTATAAAGTTCCCCTAGGTAGAGCTAGTCATTACGGATGATTGTGCCCATTGCATATCATAAAAATTTAATTTGCGACCTACAATATTTACAGTCTCAACCAACTCTGAATAAGTGGAACACTTGGCACTAAAGATTGGTCTCACCATGACTGTCTGCAAACATCCACATAATAATTTCCATAAACCTATGCATTTCAAGAAAATATTTGGAGCGAGCTGTTCAAACTGCCATAACACTTTTTAACACTAATAGAAAGCCTGTAGTGGGCCACAACTTAAGCAGTTTTTCCTTCATTATGAAGGGCAATAACAAATATGTGAACCTTAAAACTAGGCCTGCACTGAATTGCTTTCTTAAGTTGAACGTGCTACGCTCGGTTCAATATATTATCTTTGCAGAGCTGACAATGTGCAAGTTCCCATTTTTTTATATTTCACATCTCCCGGCTGCTGGGTGGGCTAGGTACATCAGATTGATGACACCAACGTAACACAATGATTATTTTAAGAATTTGTTTGGGTATAGCACTAGCGAAGCCATCTGCGGGAAGTTATTTCTGTGACTCCGTCGAACCTACACCCGTGGGCTTTAAGTTCACATGTGAATCATGTCTGCAGACGCCTTTTTGTAATTGGAACTCCATCCAACCCGAGATTTGAATGCTTTTTTGCATTTTAGGCTTAGTAGTGCTTTTGCTGTTTCACTTCAAGAATAGGTAAGAATGCTTATTTCGAGTAGCATACCTAACACTTGGTGGCATGAGGACTCCCTTGTCGTGATGCTAATCGAAAGTCACAGGCAGGGAGATACTGTGATGCTCTTGTTGCTGGGATTACCTCCCCCATGGTCCTGGCCGGACCACAGAAGAAGATTGAGTCCAAGCTTGTGGCCACTAGGATCTCCAGATCTTGAGGCAACCAAGTAGCTGGAAATAAAAACAAATCACAATCAAGTACTTGGCAGAGCTACATTAGAATGGCTAGCATATTCTTTCGTGATCAGCACATAGATCCTTTTGTTTTTATACTTTGTACTTGTACCTATTAAAAAACTGCTCCTTCACAGCCACAGTCATAGGCACACCCCAGGACAAGGCCACACAGGCCTTGAAATGATGGGTACCGAATTAAGGCGAATGATCAAATGCATTCATTTAACCCTCTTTCACCCCAACCTGGGAGATTTCTGTCAAATATTCACATTTAACTCTAAAGACTATAAAAAAAACTACTACTGCAATGCAGAGCTGTATAGTGGGAGAGTTTAGCCAGTGGGTGTGGTGACAAAGGTGCCGGAGAGGAGGAAAGGGAGGAGAGCGCCGAAGGAGGGAGAGAGAAGGCAGCAAAAAGGAGAAGACCGCTATTTTGACGCAACGCTGTTGGCGCGGAGCACTGTTGAGGCTATGTGCCGTCTGCTACTGGCTTATTTCATTTTTGCCTTTATAAAAGTTTGCGTTTAAACATGGAGAAACTTCTTTCTTTAGGTTATTAAGCCACCGAGGAATAACACTATATTATTTTATTGCCAGAGCCTGCCAAATAAAAGCAAAGGGCAGGTGTCTGGATAGAAAGAGTTTAGTTGGCGCACCAAGAGGCTAACCAATAAAAATTGGTACCACCCTGCGCAAAATGCCTAAAAAGCGTGCATCTCTACTTGACACTAACAGCGGCACACACTATCTATTTTACTGACTAAAGGGTACTAGATCACTATTTTCAGCTAACTAGTCAAACTAGATATTCTTGCCAACTTGCTTTTTAGGAAAATTTTTAAATTTAAAAGAACTATTAAGACAACGGCTAAAAAAAAGCAATGGCAAAACCAACAATCGAATTCACCTGCTCTCCAGTAGCACGACATCTATAGAAGGCAGACCTGCAGAATGAGCAAGCAGTCTAAAAAAGAGTATGTCCCATGTAAAATTTGTTTTCATGCTGCCAAGCAAGTGCTGGAAAGAGGTTTCACGACATCAACAAAATTTCTTGCAATCAGTTGAGAACAAGTTAGAGCAGTGAACTTGTCCTTGCCCATGGCATAACGTTTTAGTGTTGCCCATGGAAACTCAAATAAATTTGTAAATAAAAACAAAAAAGACTAACCTTCATAAAAAAATCTAACTTTCGCAAAGAAAAGTTATCTTGAACAAAATATGCGGGATACAGTTGTACAGCATCCATTTGTATGCTGAATTAATTTTGAGGCAAATCTGCGACAATGAAAAGAAAGCGCCCGAGTACAATTAAGGGAAAGACAGAAAGGATGCATACCTACAACAAAAAAATTTAGAACGACCACGGGCAGGAACCTCTGGTGAGGCTCTCGGAGTGACTCCCTGCAATGGGCCTGCGCAGACCAGAGAACAAGATCGGTCAGAGCTTGCAGCCATAAGGTGCTTCATACCATGAAGTTCCAGAAGTAGCTGCAATTGGAAGCAAAGTGCATTTCATTTCTCTGCAGAATGGAGAGTTTAATAGCTAGTATGCATTCATAAGGTGATACAGTCACGAATGCAGATTTCTCAATGCAGCACTATATCACCAAATTGTTAACCGTGCCGGGCAACACTAAAAACCGAGAGCATTATTCCAAACTATCTCAGTTTAAAGTTAACCACGGCAGAAGCTGCAAGCCATGTGACCTTCTAGTTGGATGCCATGGTACGTCGAGCTTACAATCATGTGTCACACTGTTTTCGCTGCAATGGCTTGTGGTGTCAAAAGTGGTCCAGCTTAAAGAGATGCAAAGAATAGACGTTTGTGAGTGGGGCCCTGACCTAGTCTTGAGCTACATTGCGAGGAAGGACGTTTCAACCGGGATGTTTCCTGCCTGTATCCACACGACCAGCTTGTGCACAGCGATTGCTCGAGCCGAGTACATGTCCTCGACAGTGCCATTATTTGACAAGCAGTTTTATGAATGTTAAACATGACTGACTTACAGAGAGACTGCATCTCAACGACTAATGACTTGGGATACCCAACTGAATACTGATATATTAACTAAATGCAAAACAATTACCTGGCAGGCTTTAAATTTTTCAACAGGGTGGGTCGACTCCGCATTAAGTTGAAGGAGTCCATGCGTCAGGCACGTAGCCAGGATTTTGTTTCAGAGGGGGCCCACTCATGACAAAATGCTGTATGAGGAGAAGGGGGGAGAGGAGGACACATGCAAAATGGAAGATTTCGGAGGGGGAGGGGGAAGGGGGGGCCCGGGCCCCATGGGCCTCCCCCTGGCTACGTGCCTGCGATGCGTAATAGGACAATACAAACAAAAATATGCCTTAGAATTCCTTTTGCACCCCCAAAATGATGTGTTTTTGAAGCTAAGGTACACAATATTCTTGATTCAGAAAGTGCCTCAGCTGTACAAATGCATATGCAGTAAGGGCACTCGCCAAGCCTACTCTCCTCAGCTCTGTGCAGGTTAAGCCAAGTTAGAGTATAGAGGTACACGCTCACTGATAGCATGAGAAAGGCAGGGAGAAGTCTCCGTTGTTCCACCACCAGCCCGTCTGCTACCTTCGATGACGTTTCAGCGCCTCATGAGCCTGGAGCAAGCACATCTGTCCAAAGTGGGGTGAAAAGCACAAGCACGTGCTGGAGGATGCCCAGCCATTCTCTTTTTGTCATCGGCTATTCTACATATTTTAGTATGACATATTTTTAAGTGAGAAAAAGTATTGCAAATATGCAGTCCAACTTTGACCATAATACAGAAGTCTGATAAAGATAACAGTTGCCATTCACCATTTTCCAAATAAGTGCTCCCACCTATCGGAACATCTACACATGTGGTGCGTGAGTGAGTTCAGGACTGAGACGCTAGAAAATGAAGCGCTCACAAGGCTTGTCTGGCCCTTCCAACCATGCGGGTACATTCATCGCAAATCCCAGATTTTTAGACAAAATGATTTAGAATAAGCAAATCTTGTCTACGCCCGAGGTAGAACATTGAATTGTGATTCCCCCATATTGTGCCAACCATCCTTCAACCTGCGGTACCACCTGCAAATGAACTATGTTGTGCTGGGGCACGCGTCCATGCTGCCTGCTTGAGAAGAAAACCACTGCTCGTGTTGAAGACGACATCCCACAATGTACAGGCAACAATGTTTAACGAACTAAAACAAAATTGATATCATTCAATAGACACAGATAGGCTTACAAAGTGTCGACACCATGATTGTTGTTGTTGGTTTTACTCCTGCATACAAACATAAGTGACTTCCTCTTTCCTCCGATGTACAGTAAAACCCCCTAACCTTCGTGGCCCCTATTTCTTCTCGAATCGGTCACAGAGGACATAATCACAGCCACTGAATTCTGCAAAATCAAAGGCCGCGAAAATTAAAGGTTTGCCAACATTAAAGAGTTTACTGTTCTTCCGTGTGTCACATAATGTTAACATTTCAAGGAGGCTGAAGGTATTGGTTTAAGGAAAAATTGACCTATGAAAAAAAAATGCCCTTCTCCAGGTTAGGCACGCGAGGTTCTTTTGCACTACCTATAAGGCGGCAAGTTTGTTTCGGCAGAGCTTTTGGTAAAACGGAGTCACAAAAGTAGCTATAATTGGCATCAACTATTTTGTGCTGCATCATAAAGCTAGAGTAGATTCCACAGTGCTTCGGCACAGCGCTGTTTGTTGCGAGAGCATATGTGGTTTATTGTTGCATCCCATTTGCATGATCTAGAGAAACTAGCGCTGACACAGTTGGAGCACTCCACAAAAAACAGCCGACTGTGGAAACATTGAGAGATGCACACATGCAAACTGTGCATTTCTTAAAAACGGATTCGAGCAAAGGTAAAAACAATATGTATACTTACGGCGGCCATACTTGCCTTTCCCAAGCATGACCACTTTTCCCTCGGTAGCACCATCCAGTAAGCACCAGCAACACGCCCATGAGACGCCGCCGACTCCTGGATTGAATGACGACCCGCCTGATGTCTTGGAAGGAGATCCGGAACACTGCTTTAGGCCAGATGTTTTATCTGGTGGGGCAGGGACTAAAAGTAAAAATAAACAAATTTATCTGAAGTGCTACATTCCTATAGCATAAACTCTAGAATAGCAGTATTTTTTTTTTTGAGGTCAGTGATGCATTTTAATTAAACACAAATGGTTGGTTTATAACTTTATATGATGAACCAGCAGCCCCTATTTTCCTTAAGTGTAACGGAGTGTCTAACGTTACGTCCGACGGAACCCGAAATAAAAATTAAAGTTACGCCCAACGTAACTGTCAAGCATTCGAGTTGCGTCCGACGTAACCCAAAAAAAAATTAAAGTTACCCTATTTACTCGAAAATAGGTCGAACCCTATTTATTGGATCCACCAAGAACAAAAAAAAAAAATCAAATATAGGTCGATCTTTTTTTTTTATTTTTAAGAACGGGAAATTTTGGGCAAAAGAAAGAAAAAAACCTTTATTTACATCACTCTCAGCTAAATCACGGGGCGATGCCAAAAACTTCATCACCGTCAGAACTTCTGGACATGTTATCATCGTCCCAAGCTTCGTCAGCTGGGTAGACATCCTCGCAAATTCGCAGCAATACTTCACTGACACAGTTGTAAAATGACGACAGGAAACGAAAGAAGGTGCGAAGCGACGGAAGACAAACTACAAAGACGCAAGCAAAGCCGCCGTGTCGCCATGAGCAACACGCGAGCCGAGCCGCCTCAAGCAACTAACAAAAATAACATTTTTTTTTTTTTTTTTTTTGTGCGCGTTTGCGAGGATGGAGGGTAAAGTGCATGGCGCATCGCGTTCCTCTCCTTACCCGTTGCCCAGCAAGGGGAACGCTAGAGGCGCAATGTCGAAATCCGACGCCCGACCGGCCACCGCGGGCGGCGAGCCATTTCGGCAACCAAAAGCTTTTTGAAACAAGAAGCGGCGCGGCTCTACGGCAACGCCGGCTCGGTGACTCGATAGCTTCATGCCTCCGGTAGGGTCGCAAAATTTGGTCGCGAATGTAGGTGTCGAAATTCTTTAGTAACAATTTCCGAGAAAAAGAAAAAAAAGAAGAAGAAAAAAAAAAAAAAAAGAAAAGGTCGACTTATATTTGAATAAACACGGCAGTCAGCCGCGCGACGAGACACACATTATGAAAGCGATTGGTGCGAGCGACCGAGGCGATGAGCGACGTTTTCTAGAAGCCCAAGAATTGAGCGGCGCAAGCAGCGAGAGTGAGAAATCTTCGGCGCTCGGCGCCGGCACTCGTAGCTTCTCGCCGTCGCTCGTCTCGTTGATCGCTATATTGCTTACATGCCGTTCAGAAAGGCGCTCTAAGTGCTTACCATTGCATTGGGACCAGCCTCGCATCCAACCGTAACCAGTCTTGACTTTTTTTTAAAGCCGCCGAGGTAGAAGTTAACATCGTACATGCATCGTTTTCAAGCATGGCTCCTCGTTCATTGCTCGATTTATATTTTCCGTAAATGACAAACCGCAATGAAGCACAATTATTCTAGTTCAAAATTGTTACGAACACTTGGCACGCATGCTTACACTGTAGCGCACCTAACGTAATTTAAAAGTAGAACGAAAACGGGACGAGATTCGCTTACCGCTTCACGGAGACAGACGTCTTCGGATCCTAGGCCTCACGGCCGAACTGGGAAGTCGCCTGCGGTCCGGCGATCGTACGAGTCGAGCCGGCCTGACACAGGTTGACCACGCCTGGTTGAACTATGAGAGGCGCCGTCGAGTTGAGAGCCAGAGATGCAGTAGAAACGGACCGTAAAACATCTGTCCCCCAAAACGCAGAACGAGCCAGCGATGCCAAAACCGCCAAAACCACTACGTCGCCATCTCCGCGACGACCGGAAGCGTGGAAGCCGGGAAGTCAGAAAAGGCGCGACAGCGGAAGCCACTGGGCGGAAGCTTTACGTTTCGGTTTCGCTTTTCTCCGACGCCGGGTTTGCGGCTGGTAGCGACGACGCGAGGGGCCACGAAAAGACGCCGAGTTGGCCGAGTACGAGTCACGGCCCACGATACGAGCAACGGGCCGTTTGCCGCTGTCGACCGGCGATGCGGTATCCGCGGCTTGGTGTCACGATCGGTTTGTTGCCGTGCACGCTGACTCAAAGCTCGAAGTTACGCAGTTCCGTTCCGGCACCAGCCGCACCACGTTTTCCGGTGCATCGCACGTGGAGGCCTTTCGACGCATTTAGTGACCGTAAAGATGGTGCCCGCTGTCTTCGGTGCTGTAGAAGAAGTTGCGAGACGGAAGAAGCATCGAAACCAAGGCGTTTAGGACTCCAGGCCGGGCCGCCGGTTCACTCTGAACGAGAGGCGACATGTGTGCGCACGCTTTGAGGAAGCCTCCGCGTTTCGCCGCGCCAGAACTCGCCGATCGCGACCGTACCCCGAGTCCGAGAGGCTCTTGCGCAGCCGGGAACGGCACCGAGGTAGGAGCTGCTCGTTCTGCGCTACCATGCAGTGCTCAACAGTGCTCGGGGCTCTCGGTGTCGTTCGTGCTTGCACCGATGTCTTTGTGACCCCTTCGGACACGCAAGTCGTACTTCGCAAAGGTTTGGACGGGGCCGCCCACACCGAGCAGCTCCGCTATATTCTGCTTAGTTATGATCACAATAAAAGCTTGCGTTTGTTCTCGGGAAAAAAATTGCGGGACCGCTCTCCGCGCCGCCGACGAGATTGGCCGCCTCCATGTTCTCAGCTGTTCACTCGCTCCCGCAGCGAGCGCCTTCCGATAATCCTCCCCGTTCCAAAATGCGATCCGGTCTCCGTTTACATGGGCTGAATGAATGCGCACTCGACATCTCGATCCACCTCTGTCTAGCGACTTTAATGCGATGCGCTTTGCGCATTATGCCGTTTACATGACCGCATATGGAATGCGGCAACTCAATTCAATACGACTAAGTCGCATTCATGTAAACGCGGCTTATGTTCTTTTTCGACATGTATGGTGTATGTAACGATACCGGTGGTAAACGATGGACGTTATGTTGGAAGATGGCGGTCGTCTTTCTGCATGTATGATTTGGATATAACGGTGGTGGTGTGGTATAAGCGTTTTTTGTTGGAAAGATGGCGGTCGCCTACGTCATCGGCCGCAAAATCATACCAGCACACCGAATAATATCGGCAAGCAAACTGGCTGTCAGTATAGACAGACCCGGAGCCATAGCGGTGCCGGTATCTCCAGTTATGCAGAAAGCCGAACCAAACTAGCTGCATACATAATAACAAGAAAGTATGGTGGTGTCATACCCGAACTGTACAAGCAGCAGGTTTGTTTCTTGTACGTTTTTCCAATAGGGTAGTGTGTGTAGACCGGGAACGTAGGCTTATGAACTTCGGCAACAAGAATACTACACGGCTTTGGTGTTTTGGTATGAGCAACAAACGTGACACTATCTGCTACGACTAGCTACGACCACCCACCGCAGCGGTGAAGGCATCCAAGAAGCAGAACCTGTGTATTACGCCGTTGCCGTAACCCAACAGTGCTCATTTGTCATGGAGGGCTTTCCGCCCAGAGACTTTGCTCGTCACTGAGTGTTATTTCCCGTGTTTCTCTTTGTGTGCGCAGTGGCTGGACGGGCCTCATACAGCAGTTCTTCAGTCTCAAAGGTGACTAAAAGTTGAGGGTGGATGGACTTGCAGCAATCCCCTCGGTTGGTGCGTGTGACAGAACCTTTGTACGGCATCATCGGGAGGATGCTGTTGTGAGTTAGCAAGTTGTCCAATTGTATGTTCATTATGCTAATATTTGAAAAAGCTTGTTTAAAAAGATGCTGGACCAAAATTTGGATTTCATAAAATAAGGCCGCGGAAGCTTTGAATGGGAGCTCTACAAACTCCGAAACATCACTCATAGATTAATATCTCAAACGGATGGCCGTATTCTTGGAAAGGAAAGGGCACAATCACACAAGAAATGTGACATCATACTTCTCCTGGTACACTTTAGAATGAGGGGAAGCGGCCTCGCTTCTCTCATTCCCGCTTCGGTTCACCTGCTTAAGGGGATGAAGCCTAGAGGAGAGGGAATGAGAATCGCGACATCACATGTCTCGTCGGCCTTGTTGAATCCCACATGTTTCCAAAAATACGTCCATCCGTTAGAAATAATGCTCTATGTGTGATGTTTTGGAGGTTTTGCAGCGTCCCGCCTACCGCCCCAGTGTTGTTTTGCAAGCTTCGAATTTCGGTTAAGCATACCTTTTAATATGAATAATTGTGTCATCAGAGTGTTAGAACATGTCAGTTCTACGCAGCTACTCTCAAACATTCGAGTGGTTTTGCCTTCCAGATTCAAATGGGGGGGGGGGGGGGGGGGGGGGGCAACATGTACATGTTTTTATGTCTACAGCACAAATAGTTCCTATCATGCACTCTAAATAGCTGTCAATCGACAGACTGGGTAAAAGAGTGAGCACAAACAAGTCCAACTACCAACAATGCTGTCCATGGCGAATCTTGGACACCATGTCTTACGTTATGTGGCCTCAGCGGTCTTTCTATAGTTCTTTTCATTGTTGCCGGTAGACCAGCTACCGATAGGGGGGGTTGCGAGGACGTCAACTTTGAAATGCAGTTTCTTCACATAATGTTTGCACTTTGGGAAGTTTCTACACATATACCTTGAAGTCGCTATTGTACGGATGAAACAACTTTGTAAGAGTGTCTATGAAAACTTTGGCAGGGTTCTCTTTAACGTGCCTGACTTACAACAAGGCTGTCCAACTTGAGAAATTTCACTGGTGGGAAGCTTATTTTCATATAAGAATGGTGTACTTCTTCACAGCGCTGTATGTATCCAACAGAAACTCCAGATGTGTTCAATAAAAGTAGCATTTGCTAATATTGTGTTTTCTGTGTGTATCTGATGCACTAGGTTGTATTTGTTTTGAACGCTTGCTACGTTTAGGCTATAAAAAATAGTCTAAATTTTATGCCGACAAGCTTATTGAAAAAGAAGTGTTCGGTCTGAATAAAAGATTCCAGAAATTACACTAAAATAAATTGCTACTTGGGGTAGCAAAAATGGTGTTTTACAGTCGACTCTCATTATTTCAAACTCCAGGGCCCGTTTGCTCGAAGCGCTAACCGCGGCTGAAGTTAGCCGCAGTACCTAGGAGAGGGATTTTCAAATCACGTGACTGGCTCGGTAGGGATGCGGGGAAGCGTGGAGGTACCCCGGTGAGTGAGCGCCGAACGCTTTGGAACTAATATGTCGTTGTAGCTGCAATACTGGGCGCGTTAGTCAGCAACGAATGGTGCAGGAGGCTTTCGCTTTGCCTTACCTCACTTCATCACAAAGCATGAGCAAGGCTCTTGCCGCATTTTTTAGATAGTCTTTCGACTGTGGCCATTCCTAAGCCTAAATGAATGTGGTAATTGTCGGCTTAGCAACATCTTTGGAAAGCGGATTGTCTTGACTCTATCGGTCGGGTATTAATTGCACACAAAAGCAAACGGCATCCCTATAGACCTTTTTCTAAATTACCCAAGCATCGAGAAGAACGCTGGAAGTATAATTCTGCGGTCCGCGCGCACTGGCCTTCCTCTTATAAAAGATTCGAAGTAAATAATCATAATAAATATTTGACCAACGCATGTGCAAGACAAAATTTGTTTTAGACTTTTTGCTTTAGAACAGTTACTACTTCAGACGCCAGCACGTGCAACGCGTGTAACTACACTTGTAGCATGCACCTCGGTGCTTGGGAAATTTAGAGAAACGTCTAATATGGTCTATTAGGACGCTGTCTGCTTTTGCGTGCTATTAATACCCGGCCGATTGAGTCAAGGGAATCCACTTTCCAACGACATTACCACGCTAACATTTATCGCGTTCATTTAGGCTTAGGAATGGCCAGAATCGAAAGACTATCTAAAAAATGCGGCGAGGTCATATGCTCATGCTTTGCGATTTAAATGAGGTAAGGCAAAGCGAAAGCCTCTGGCACCATTCATTGCTGACTAACGCGCCCAATATTGCAGCTACAACGACATATTAGTTTCAAAGCGAGCGGCGCTCACTCACCGGGGCACCGCCATGTTTCCCTGCATTCCTGCCGAGCCAGTCACGTGATTTCAAAATCCCTCTCCTAGGTACTGCGGTTAACTTTAGCCGCGGTTAGCGCTTGAGCAAACGGGAGCTGGAAGCCACACGCTTTAGTTTGAAATATCAGAAGATTGAATTATCAAAATTCATCTAAATATTGTCACGAATAAAAACATACTTCTTTATTAAACTTAAAATCAGTGTGTAATGCGCCGAACTTGTGCTGAGAAACATAAATTAACAAAGACTTTTGATGGTGTCGAAAGGACAACTGCCTCAAGCAGCCATGCGAAGGTACTTTTGTAAGCGCGTGGGTATCTAAACGTTTCTGAGCTCGAACAAAAAAAATTTAGAGTCTTCTCATCATTCCAGTCACGCAAACAAAAGAAAGAAGGACATGCGCTGGCGGGGTCAGCGGCATGTGAGTCGATCACGCTGCTGACTCGGCTATTTGCACGTGGCATTACTCCCCTCTTGTGAAAGACTCATCGTCTTTATGCAACACAAAATTAAATTAACAGCTTAAACAAGACTAGGTCAAAATACAGAGTCTCGTAAAAAGCAGATTTTCACAGTCCTACCGAGCATACCTAGTTCAGTTGAGTCGGAAGACGTGAATCGCCTACGGGTCGCAGAGGGCAGCGCGGCAATGTTGATGTGCCTTTGGCCAACGACTTACAACTTAGGTCTCATGTAGCGATAACCATGAGGTCGAAGCACCACTTTAACAGTTCCTTGCTGCGACGATGAATTGGTGTTTAGATTCACAGTGGGTAGCCAGGCTGAAACTGGGCGTCGTGGTGACAAAGATTTTAGCAGTCATCGTCAGGAAGTTGTGGCTTGCATCACAATGCGACCAAGCTGGCAAACTGCCTCCGTTCGTTGAGTGACATACCAGGCGTCGTCGTCCTGTTCGTCTTCGTGACAGATACCACACTTGCCGTAGGTATTGTCATCGGGTTCATCATCAAGGTCGCCGTCAAGTTTGTAGTCGTGGTTGTTGTTAAAGGGCGACTCCGGACCATACTTTCAATTTTGGGATTATGACTGTTTTTAGTGCAGTCAGCGTCCCTGAATTGCAAAGTGTAATTTTTTCCTCGTTATTGTGCGTAGTTTTAAAGATACGGACGCCTAAAAGTTTTGTTTGGGGCACGGCCAACAAAACCGAAACTAGCCGCTTGAGGCCCTGGCAGCACTAGAAATCAGCCGCTTTGTGAACGTGACGTCAGGATCGTTCTCGTTCAACGAGTACGCAGGTTGATCAGCAGCTACTTCTGTTGCGCTAGCCGTCTAAAGGTAGGAGGTAAGCTGATTTTATTTTAATTCTGTATATGCGGTAGATATCCAGCACATGTAGGAAGAGTTAGTGCGTATACCCAAAAGCTAGTGACTGGAAAACCCGTAAACTCGTACAGTGCCGTACTCGGCGGCCGCTGCCGCCGTGCGTTTGCCATGCCGTACTTGTCGCTAGGATACCCAAAAGGTAGCGACTGGAAAACGAGTGAACTCGTTCAGTACCGTACTCAGCGGCTGTCGCCGTGTGTGCAGTCTTCCGTACTCTGTCGCTAGGCCTAAATTGTCATCGGGGCTCAGTGGATGGAGCGGCATTGCTCTACGACGCGCTGCCAGTGAAGTACAGTACTGGGGGCCCTCTCGCTTTCGCGCTGCGGGTCAGTAACAGACACGAAGCTTTGAGGCTTTCCGGCACGGGCTGCTGCGTTAGGGCTGTACATGTCTGTTTTTGCATTCTTTTTTCCTTGGGCGCGTAAAAGCCAAAGTCCACTCGTCGAACAGCGTTTACCCACACCTTCTTCAATTTCTGGTACGTTGGAAACTTGTGAAAAAGCACCTCCGGGTTGTGCAGCGGGTTGTTTGAGCTGCCCACAGCACTACAAGTTCTACTCGGCATCCTTCGAGGAACAGCTGGGCAGCCTTGGGCGCTACGAGTTGCTCGCTAAAACCAGTCTTTGAGTCCTTACAAGCAAATAAACAAAAGGCTATACCGAAGCTACACGGGCTACAGATAAAAGCAATGGCTAAACATGACAATCACAAGTCCAAGTAGCGGTGGTAGCGGCTCAAAGAAGTGCACTCCGCGTAACGCTTGGAGGAAAAAAAGAACGATACTGACGTCACGGCCCAATGTTGCTTTAGTGATCGGCAACCCGCTAGCCGACCGCTAAGGTGCAGCGGCTCGCGGCGGGTCACATTTTTATTATCGGCATTAGTTGAGAATGCGGCATCCCACGGACGTAATATTTTGGCTGGGGTCGTATTTTGTGTCACTACAGCGATACCAGTAATTTCTTTAATTTCGAGTTTTTGCCGGAGTTGCCCTTTAAAGTCATCGTCCGGATTGTCCTTGGATAACTGTCAAAGCCGTAGTCGGGATCGTCTTTTATGAAATTGTTTGAGTCTTCGCCTGGGTCATCATCAGTGTCGTCATCAGTATCGTCACCACGGTTGAAGACTGTTTGTCATCGAGGCCGTTGTCAGGTCGGTTGTTGACATTGTAGCCGGGTTTGGTCTTTGGAGTTGTCGTCCGTTTCATCATCAGCGTAGGAGTCGTCATGATGTTTTCGTCTAAGTGTGGTAGCCAGGGGCTTTGTCAAGTTCCATGTCCGGGTCGCTTCCGACGCCATAGTTGAGGTCGTCGTTGGTGTCAGAGTTGGAGTCGTCCTCGGATGATTTCAAGGACGTCGCCTTCACGATCGTCGTCTTCAGAGTTATCGTGTTCACAGATGGTACGCTTTATGGGCATAGACTGCGTTACCCTGCACATCCACCAATATGTCATGAACAAAAACAAACTTGATTAATAAAACTTCAGATCAATGTTAAATGCAGCGAACTTGTGCCGAGAAACATTAAGTAACAAAGACCGCACATACTTTGACAGCGACAAAAGGACGACTGACTCGAGCAGCCATGCGAAGCTCTTTTTGTAAGCCCGTAGGTATCTAGAAGGTTCCGAGCTCGAACAAACAAGATTCTCGAGTCATCTCAAACATTCTAGGCGTGCAAACAAACAAAAGATTCCCCATTCCACCCAACTCCATTGCAGAGAATTGGAATTTTCTAATACTAATTCCATTCCTTTGAACTCCTGGAAAGGAAAAACTGGGCCCATCCCCACTCCTGGAATGGCTGAACTGCTGCATTCCATTCCTCTCAATCCCTCCCAATTGTGAAAATGGCACTTGACGGCTAGTACTAAGTTACCGGAAAATAACGTCGGCGTAAAGCTGGCGTTGTGAAATGCGTAGACAACTGCAAAATTCAAAGCCCTACCCGCAATCATTGATTTTACTAGGTTGAGCTTTGGTGGCACATAGCACTAGTGGCAATTGGTATGGGGGCACTGCAGATATTGATCGCACCACCAGGTGTAAAAGCCTCGTAACAGAGAGGAAAACTAAGTCGCCCATCTTTTCCACAAAAGAACCGTATATGTCCTCCACTTTTACGAGATACATAATAAGTGCGGAGTCACGTGTATTAACGAAGTGCGGGCGGTGTGACATTGTCCCTGCCTGGTGGCCTGCAACTGGTGCTGTAATCACACATGGTCCTAACAGCCTTATGGTTGCATCTCGCAGCACCAGGAACGACACTTTGGCTGTGTTCCAAATCTTACCCAAATAGATCCGAGTTACTCCGGTGGGTCGTGTCACGTGACAACACAGATTGAAAAGTGCTGGGCACGGGTAGTTTTTGGAACGCTGAGGTACAAAACCCTTACCCTGGATTAAGATCGAGTAAATTGGCCTTGTCAGCCTACAACTCTACAGTTTGGGTTGCTTCACTGGGGTTGCCACTTTCATCCTCGAAGGAACATAAGCAGTCAGATAACCAAACCGTCAGTTACCTAAGTGCAATAATGCCGTTTCGAAAGCCCCTTTGACGGCATCTAAGCAGCTCGCATTAGAACAAAGCCTATTCCATTACTACTCTATTTCTGGCCAAAATGTAACTACTAATTTCATTCCCATTCCATTCCAGTGCTGCCACCATTTTATTTACATTCGATTCCAGGGTTGTGGAAGTGCGGAATCGTTCCAACTCTGGAGTGGCAACTCCTCAACACTGGTGATAGTCACCAAGGCACCCAGTTCAGTGTGAATGCTGTCCTCACAGCCCATCCAAAGCTGTTATTACTGTAACAAACTCCAGTACGACGAAGTAGTTGAATTCGGAAGCCTGTTGTGCAGATTTGTACCTTGCATTGTTTCCGGTATTTTTTATTTCTTTTGTATTTTATAATGGACAACAACCGTTGTAATCTCGGTATTGTTGCCAAACCTGAAGGCTTTATCATCGGTGCACTTTTAAATAAATACATATATGCCACAGCCGCAGCTCAGCGATGAGCACTTACACTGCGACTTAGGTGTTTTGTAAGTATTCATTTTGATTGCGCGATAATCATGTTTGTCTTCTGTTAGTATTAAAAAAACCAAAACAATATTCAACATGATGGATAATTTTGGACACCCGCGGCATGTGTGATCTGAGCATTTGTTCTTTTCATCTGAAGTGTGTCTCTTGCTTACTACCTATAGAGTATACGATGTTGTGGACGGAAAAGATGCTGCGACCGACTCCGAGCAATAAAAACATTCTGTTTATTCTCATGTCGTTGAGCTCGTGGTGACGAGTATGAGTAGCACTGTCATCTTTGGCGATGCCAAGGCTGAACCGATAGACTGCCGCAGAGCTATCGCCCTCAGCTCTGCACTGTGAGGAATGGCACGATTTTGTTGAAGTGATTGCGGCTCCAGAGAGGTGTCGTTGCTGTTGACATGTACCGCAAGCAGGATGACATACTAGAAAGCAGGAAAGAGAGCGTTTGGAAGCCGTGCATGGTAGTTGACGCCGAGGTCAGGAAATGAGGCAGCAGACGGGGGAAATCGACCCTGTCGTGCTTTCAGTCCGGCTCGATCAGTTTGGAGTGTACAGCCTCGGACTGAAGGGGGGATGCCGGCCGACCGCGGGGCCGATGCAACATCCCCTAAGATGAGGAACCGAACTGAGAGCGAATGCCTGACATGGCAACGATGAGGAGACCCTGGTCGGCTAGCAACATGCCTTGTGAACAGTGTGAAGATGTCGATGAATATTCACTTGCCAAGCCGGTGGGGCAAGCAAGGTGGTCGCAGCCCATTGCTGGGAGATGCCGGTGCTAGATGCGACAGAGCAGAGGTGGTTGCGGAGGCGCTGCAGATGTGGAGGCTGAGAAAGTTGAATATGTGCCTACTGCATTTTCGTCCGAAAAGGCAGAGCGTTTGCCGTGCCCTTGGCCACGAAGAACATTCCCCTGGATAGCAGGTGCTCGGAGTCAATCATCATGTCAAGGTCACCAATCTGTAGCACTTTCGATCTTGAGGACGGAAGAGACGGTGCAACAGGCTCTGAGTTTAACTGTGGAAACATTCTCTTTATTCTCGTACCGTCAAGCTCGTTCCGACGAGTAGCTTGCTTTTATACACTGCAGTCATTAGCATTATAGTTGATCTAAGTATTTTGCAACACTATTAATACGGCAGATTGGGCGAGTTGGTACGGCATAATTACGAAGCAGCGCACAGGTAGACCAGTTACTCAAAATCCAAATACACAAAAATATACACTCGCACAGCGCTGATGTGAGTTTTTTGTGTTTGGATTTTCGGTAACTGTCTACCTGTGCGCTGGTTCGTAATATTGCAACACTGCCGTCTTTAGGCGGTGTGGAGGCTGAACCGATGGACCGCCAGAGGCCCATATCTGTATTCTTTTCATATACTGAATGCCTTTTTGCACGGCTCTGTGTTTACTTTTGTCTTCCTGATTTTTACTGCTCACTTGTTTTTTTAATTTCATTTAGAGGATACTACTGGCCATTGAAGGCCCAAGTAGGAGTAGGGTACAACATATGCATTCACACACCGACAACAACAAACAAATAACACGACATTAAGAGGTTTACAACAACTAACCAGCAAATATACAGGATATATATATTTAAAAGGGGGGGGGGGGGGCGGCACAGCATGCATCAAGCAGCATGTAATTCAATCATTTGTAATAATAGATGTGAAATTTGAAACTCATATTTAAGATTGAACATTATCAAACAAATGTGAATTTAATTAAGCTATAAATTTTATATAGACTGTTACTTTTTATACAATTTTGTCTAGATTTGTCAGGATACAATCTGCAAGTACGCATAAAGTAACTGGAAAGTTGAAAGAAGCAAATTAAAGATTGCAAAACCTACTTCTCAATAGATATTTTTTCCCAAAGTATTTACGTGATAGTGCAGCTGAAATAAGGCTTCTTTTCAGTTTTTTTTATTTGAAACACCTTAAAAATACATTGTTTTCTAAGATTTTTTTTTATTATTATGCTTGGAAAATTAAGTTACCGATTGTGTTCGGTTTATTCTAAACTATTTATATGAAATTCCAGAGCGCTTTTGTGCATAACAGTGGCTAGATAAGGTTTTTATAATTTCTGATAAAACAAACTGACTAGTTTCTCTTTAGTTACCGTTTCGCCAAGGTGACAGCAGAACAAGTAACGGATCCCGACGTCAAACTGCAGGAATTTGAGATATATGTTTTCTTAGCGAATGCATGCACACCACTGTTGTGACATATTTGAATATCCTTATCGCTTGCTTGGGCTCAGCGGGTAATGCAGGTCGGCACTAGCGTGAGTATAAAGGCTGAACTGCATAAAGCGATTTAGCGAGCGACAGCGACGAGTCAGCGAAGATTTCTTACTATCGCTCGTCGCGTCACTCGGTTTTTGGATTTCTAGAAAACATCGTTCCGCTTTCATGCGGCTTGCGTCGTCGCGCGAGTGACCGAGTGTCAGCGAAGCGGGTCGCCGTCGCTGTTCTCGTCGCTCGCAAAATCGTTTACATTCGGTTTATACTTCACGCTGTCAATAATATCGACTCGAGCGCGCATAATTTCATTTCCACGGGAGCGCGTGTAAATCAAACCCTAAACCAAGACGGGGGCTGCAGCCAGCAACTTTGAGGGCGTCATACAATGGATTATAGTTTGACAGAAGCAAGCACACTTCGCTAGCGCATTCCAGCCTTGAGCGCTCGAACTTGCGAAAACGAAACCAGATTTTGCTACATTTTGGCTAGCTCGAAACATTTTTTTTTTTAAATATAGGGTGTCTTTTAGCGATAATCTAGACTAAGAGAAATGTGTACCTTCCCAAATTGTATTTATGTCGCCGTACTATATAAGTAATAATTGTGTAATATCGTTACGTTCATATAAAATACGGGGGTGTCACCGGACCTTCGTCTGAAACAAAAAGTCAGCTATATATGCCGAGCGGGTTTCTAGAACAATTGAGTAGGAGTGTCGGGTTGTTAGTGCCTCTGTTCGTTGTTTGTGTATGTAGATGTTTGTATGTTGATCTTGTGGTATGTGCTGTGATGTGTGTGTTGGTATGCTGCCGTCCGTGTTCGAGCGTGTCACTTCCACAAATGCCGAAATGTCTTTCATTTTCGTAGTTTTCCGCATACTCACTAGGTGGCGCAAGCAGCCGCCCAATTTTATTTTAGCTTTGTTTGTACGTAGTCCATTTATGTATAAGGAACCACACCACATAGCCGACATAGCTACAGTCTAGTAGAAAAGTAATCGCGTGTTTAAATGGCGCATAGCGCCGGCGTTCAGTTCGTCTTGGTTCGCTGGCCGTTTCGGTAGCCGATTCGTACCCGGAAAGCCGCAAAATTTGCGTACACACGAGATATGAGTGGATACGTCGAAACGTCGCGTACAACTTTGCTCGCGGTAAAGAGGTGAGCGGGACGTCGGTAACGCCGGTCGGGTAGGGTCGGGTGGGGTCGGTGTCGGAGCTATTCGTCGTCGCTCACGGCAAACGGGCTTTTTCAATAAAGTTCATGTCTGTGGTCGCGAAAAGATAACTCCTGTGGAAATTACCCGGCGTCGGTGACAGTGCAACCGGCTTGAGGCCTCGGCGATCGGCTGAACCGCCACGCGAACGAGACCTGCTCGATGGGGAAGCACGCTGCTGGATGCAGTCGATGGTCGCTCCCACTGTCGCGTAATCGCCGTAATGGATACGGCGTCGGCGCTTGGGGGTGAATGCTTGCGGTAGTTCAGCACGTATGGACGATTACGAATGAACACGTGCAAACTACGCTTTCGCTGCGGCGAAAAGCCGTGTAAAGCGCTGGGCCTCGCTCGTAGAACCCGTCTTGCGTCAAACGGCCGCCATTGTAAAAAAACACCCCTAGACGTGTGATCGCAGAACGAAGTACACGTTCAAAGATGTTCATTTTACACGAGACCTCGGGTGCAAACGAAATACACCGAGCCTCGCGTGTAAAACGAACACCATTTGGGGAGTCCGCCCTGGGACAACGGTTTACACGTCCAGGGGTGTACTTTTTCGCTGTGTGTGTAGATGCCACGTGTCTCTATGCGACACTCTAGTTGGCCCACTGAGTCATAGCTTCCACAGTTTGCTCAGCCATACTTGAACGGGCTTATTGGTGTGCCTATAGGCAACCAGCAGAGCAGTTTGGAACTACACGTTGCGCCATCTAGCGGCTGCAAAATAAAACAAATTGGGTAGGCCAGGGCGGCCCGGGTCGCGGGGACTGCGACTGCGGGCTGGCGCATTTAGAAACCACGCGTGAACGTGGCATTTCGGATCGGCGTGAGCCTTTTTGGGATCGTTTTTTTTCTTAAAAGTAAGCCCCTAATTTACGTCTCTATGACCTCCCCGGGTTCCTGTGACATCTCACCTACCATCGTAGAGTTTCCCAAAAAAATAAACGTCGCTACTGCTGCAGTAAAGACTGCCACAGTCGCGAAAGTGACTCAAGCGTCAAACTTTACCGCTTCTCTTCAAGATATTGGGAAGCGAGACGGCGACAAAATGGATAACTGCAGTGCAATGCATCAAGTAAGTGAGTTTTGCATTAATTGTTAAAGTGAACGAAAATAGATAAGCAGGCTTGAAAAGTGGTCTGGCAAACTCGTTTTGCAGACTACTTAACAGAATAATATATTTAAACAAGTTGTTTTACGAGTCTCTGAGGCACTCATCTACAGAAATACGGTCTGAATAATCGGGCCGATTGTTGCTTCCGTTTGACGTCGAGGATCAGGCGATCAGGTCTTAAAGCAAGATGTCCAGCGGCCCGTTCCGGCACTTGTAGTGGTTGGCGTGCATTTAGTTGCGACCGCGCGCGCCGTTCGGCACGCGCGGTGGCAACCAAAACCTTCCAAACCTGCGAGTTTTCAAATGGTGGATTTACGTAGCACAAACGTTTGTTTGTTTCGGCAGCCAATTTTAATGCTGAGTCTGGTAACAAAGCTGACGGCGTGCAGAAAACAGGACGCAAAAGTTTTTCTTTAGGGAAACCTTATGCAGAGCGTAAATATCCTTCTCACACGTATGCTTTTTTGCCTGTCGCCTTTTTACACCAGGCTTGTGTACTGTTCTCTAGCACAGAGAGTTCGGTTTTAATTACCCACATTTTATTCTAGTGTCGTCGGGGCGTCAGGAGAAGAAGAGGACGGTCGAGCGAGGCGCGAGCGGGGCCAGCCGGCAAGGAAAGAGGAAGAGTGCTGCACGAGGGTGGGTCCGGGCAGGAACGATAGAGCCGTTCTGGCTGGTCTGGCCCATGGCGATCCCCGGAGCATTCCACCAGCGAGGTTAGGATCAGGACCGGCGGAAACGGCAAGCCCTGGCCTTACCGGCCTAGGCCATGACGATCCAGGAGTGGTTCCGCAGCGAAACTATGGCTGTGATAGCCTAAAACGACTAGCCGACGCAGCGATGGCGTAGGAAGGACGATCCGCAGGTATGGACATGGACTCCGGCTGCGAGCCATCAACGACGGGTGATAACTAGGGTCGGCGGGTCCAGACTGCTGGCTCTCGAAGACTGGCAACCGGGAAGTACAGTAAACCCATTCGCTGCCTTCTCGTTGTGTTGTGTCACTTCCTGGGAGACGAGCGAATCACAGACCGATCGGGCGGCGATTAATATAGAGCGACCCCACAAGTGGCGAAGACAAGTCAAACTGCTGTCTAAATGACAACTCTAGAATGTGCTCTAAACACTTCGACCTATCAAGGCTCGCGATGGTTTTCAAAAACCGCATAAAGGAACCAGGGAAATGGCGCGCACGTGCACGCGGGGGCTGCTGAAATCGGGGTCGCCGCCGCTCGCCACGGCCCAACGGGCAGACTGGCCGCCCCATTAACAGAGACACCTCCGCTTGTGGCGCTGAATGCAGCACTCTCGGGGCGCCCCCTGGTCATTGCCGGCTGGCTATCATGCACTTGCGACATCCTGCCCGAATGACACATAAAAGCATGATATAGCACAATGTGAAAGATCTTACTCGAAGCTTCGATCGATCATGACACCGCCTTTGTTGCACTTCCTGAGTGCTGACTCATTTGCGACAGGTACGATGAGGTAAGCGGAAAGATAAAATTGTTTGTGCGACTAGGTGCTGATGAGGATCATGCGAGACACTTAATTTCATCACAGCCGTACGAACATTATAGTTGACGCCATTATAAAATTATATTGCCACCGGCGCCAACCTGGTAACAGGAGCCGAAATCCACACGAGCCTTTCTAACCCACAGAGAGAGGAGCCCTAACCGTTTGGAGCGCTTCCCCAACCCCGACGTTACCGCGTCGCCTCGAGGCGCCGTCAGTCCGTTGGCGTCTCGCCGTCTGCCGTGAAGCGAAGAGCGAATGCCGAGGAGAGACGAAAGCGAACACAACCCCCCCCCCCCCCCATACCCCCTCTGCCTCCACGGCTGGTTGAGACATTGCGGAGGACGCTGGCAAGGAGGATAATACCAGCGCTCACCGCGACTCATCATGGCCATGGACCTCAGGCTCACGCCACTACGCAGACTAATGCAATCACCGGACTCATATCCATTCTAAGACTCACGTCTTGATTCAGGCTCATGCTCATGAGCCTCGAAACTCTCAATCGCACTCAGAGACCTCAAAACCCACGCTTATGAGTACTTCACTTAGAGCTCGAGCTCACACTCACACTCAAGAGTTTTCAAAACTCACGATCACACTGATGATCGAACTCACGCTCAGGAGTTCGTAGGACTCACACTTACACTCACATTCATGAGTTCTCAGAACTCGCGATCACACCCACGATCAGACTCACGCTCATGAGTTCTTAGGACTCACACTCACACTCATGAGTTCACAAACCTCTCGATCACACTCTCACTCACACACAATTTTTCAAGACTCGCGGCCTCACTCACGATCACCTCAAATCTGACGGTGTGCGTAAGTGATCGTGAGTGATCGCACTCATGCGTGAGAATGACGAGGTATGGTTGCAATACACTAAAACCGAGGCGGTGAGCAGCGAGTTGTGAGGTTGGGACGCGAAGACACCAATACTGGGAACGCTGCTCTTCCGAAGCTTTACGGTCAACGTTCGCGGTTCTCTTTTTAGAGAACTAATGGCCAGGCAAAGCGCCCAAACATATCTTCCTCACCCTCACAAATATTCTGCCACAAACAGTAACGTGGCCGGTGCCTAAAACGCGCGCGCTCACCACGAAGCTTCGCAATTTGAGGTTTCTGCAACTTCTCAATAACAGCATGCTCGTTTTCCTAACGTGCATCAGCATCTCCGTCACCTGTAATATAATCCCTCCCTTACCGCTTCGCATTTGTAGACAAATCAATAATTTTAGCGCGCTGAACAGCGTCAGCGAGCAGGCGCACGGGATATCCTGGAGAATCTATCCCCGTCTCTTCCGCCATCTTGGAACTACCGTCGCGCCACCTAGAGGGCGTTGGAGTTGCGAATACGCGGGTAAAGATATTGATTAGAGTGGCAAGACTAAATTTGCGAAGAGTAGACCAACGCGCGGCTTCGGCGTTCCACCACTGAGGTGGCGCTGCTGTCGGAACGGGTCATGCGCGCAGCCTTTATTTCACACGAATGGGCTTTCCGGGCACGCGCAATGCCCACATGTGGTGTGGTGAAAAGCGGGAATGTCCACAAACAACGTGTTGTTGTGTAGTCGGTGGTCACAGGTTGAGAATTTAGTTTGGCATGAACGTAAAATGACGTCGCACTGCTCCTCCGTCCGACATTTTCTCCCACTTGTTTTCATGGCGTAATAAGTGTAGCGGCGACCTTCTTTCAAGGTCGCCCCTAAGGTGTTGTTCAAGAGCTCACGAGTGCTCCCTGAGGCCATTTTTGATTCTGTTGGATGTCGTAGGCCCTGTCATCGTGACTTCCGGGGACGTCGAGTCGAATCCTGGTCTAAGGAATGTAGCGAAGCCTGAGTAACGAAATGCACGCAGTACTGAAAGACGTAAGTGAACCGCTCGTTTAGATTGGATCAAGCTCAGTCAAGAATACTTGCATCATACACCTTGTACATATCATCTCATAGTCATCATCACTAGACGTGGCACCGCGGGCCTCCATAATACGGGCTGTCGCCTTTCCGTGGTGCCACGGCTTTCCTGAGCCAATAAAAATTATTATTATTATTACCGTTAAAGGAAGCAAACTGAAACCAGGAATCTATCAGAGTGCCTTTAACTTATATAAACACGCGCCTGGGAGAACTTGAGGCTGTTACCGTGACTCAGCTTGTGCAAGAAGTTGTCTTGGCACAAAACTTGGCTGAAAAGGTGCAGAAAAAAAAACTTGGTTCTGCGATTGCGTTTAGATTATGCGCAGGATCGCTCGCGACGGGATAATCTACACTTATTCGGGATTGCTGACGCTGCATCTGAAGCTTGACCACAAACGGAGGAAAGAATTTTAAACATCCATAGGCGGTCGCTAAACCTTTGGTAGCGAATTCAACAATTATCGGGCCCATAAAATCGGTAAATTTTGTCAAACGACGTGTCGCCCAATTATTTCGAAATTCGCCTCCTACGAGCGAAACATAAAATTATTTTTCCAGTGTAATTTTAATTACAAATTGCATTACCATGACTGAGACAACTCAGTAGCAACACGTCAAGTACAAAAACATACTCAGTAGCAACACGTCAAGTAAAAAAAAAATAGAAACAGAATTCGAAAAGAAAAAAAAAAGCCGGCCACTTTCAAACTTTGACACAATTTAGAGTTTACATTAACAATAAATGTTATGCTTTTGATTCTGAGAATAACAGTTTGTACGAAATCGGTTGCACTGAATCACCGGTAGTCGCGGCGACTCAAATTTGACATTCTGCTGCTGGACCATCTCGGCCACTAAGAATTGAATAGCATGCCACGAAGGGCAGAGTTTCTCTTTTTCCTATCACAGATATCTGAGTGCTTTTCGCAAATATTAAAAATATTAATAAAAATGAAAGCCGTTTACAACTCCCTGTGACGCCGAATTAGAGCGCAGCTCTTGAGGAGGAGGAGGGAAGGGTACTGAGGGGAGGGTATATCCCTCCTCCCTCCTCCTCACCTCGGCGTCCTGCGTGTCCCCCCCTGAGGTCGCGTGGCCCCCCTGAAGTCATTTGACCCCCATGACCTCACGGTTACGCCGACGCCGACGCGACGGCGACGGCGACGCCGCTCAAGCCGGAAACGGGCGAATAAGAGCTGCGCTCTAAAACATAAAGAATTGTGTTCAGTTGTTTATAATAAAGAATCTGATGTCATTGTATAAATGGAAACGGCTTTCTGCAAAAGTTGGCAATTGTGAACTGCTTGAAAAACTTAAAGGGCCCATAAAACGGATTTTGGGTTGGAATAAATCATTTTAGATTGGGATTTTACGAATAGCACATCGTTCAGTGGGCCTAAAAAAAAAAAGGTAGGAAGTCAAAAGCCTGACTTTCAGTGCGAAAATTTGAAAACACAGCGGACTATTTCGTACCTCCTCCCCTTCGTAACCTCTCTGCCTTTTCACTGTGATACATCCGCGGACCCAAAAGTGCGTCATCGGGTCCATACTGACGTCACAAACCGGACCTCGTTTAGTCCCTTCACCCCTAAGCTGATATTGTGGTGGAAGCTACGCGCTTGCCGGACCAATCAGCCGCCTCCGTTTCATCACCTGACTTCATTCTCTGCAGCCACATTTGCCACGCTCACGTGGCAAAAGTGCGGCTAGCCCAAGGAGCACGTGGCTTCCACAGCACTGTCAGCTTAGGGGTGAACGGGGTAGGGAAGGAAACTTTTGTCCGAATTTTGAGCGACGGGCTAATCTTCTAGGGGGACAATGGCTCTCTCCGAGCGAGAGGGGCCTCGCTTCTTTTCGTCTTCTTGAACTGTTTGGTGGAATGCGCGATTTATGAGTTGAGGAAGAAAGCGAAACAGGAAAAAGTTGGAAAAGCGTTTCATGACCCCTTTAAAGGGATACTACAACGAAATTTCGGCGCTCATTTTTTGGTCTATATATGTTCAAAAGAGCAGCATCACATAAAATATACCAATATCTTGTTAAAAAAGTCTCGAAAAGGAATTTTAAAACGAATTAAACGATTAGCAAAGAGCACCTGGTGGATGTCGCTAACGCCTCGTTTGTAATGCTCGTCTAGGAACCTTGACAGCTAGTAACGGAGGTTGTCTCGTCTCCGGCCACGACGAGAGAAGGGGGGAAGGAGGAACTCCCCTCTTCCCGAGAATCCCTTTTGTGTGTCGCAGAAGTCGCTATTGTCCCCCTAGAAGATTATAGAAGATTAACCCGTCACTCAAAATTCGTACAAAAGCAGCGGCTTCGGTGGCTGGAACGACTAGGCCATCCTCTCGACGTCAGCCTCGCCGTAGCTTTGCTCGTCTTGAGACGACCTACGCCACGATTGCGTTGGATGTCACGTGCTCTAAGCTGGGCCTTCTCCGAGCGCTTGCCAGAGTGGGCCGTTTATAACAAAAAAGCGGCCACCAGGATCAAAATACAAACGTGCGATTGTCATTTACGGATATTGTGGATCATATTCAACCTATTTTTGAACACGACGGGAATATTTCAAATTTCGTTGAAGTATCCCTTTAAGGAACCCAACATTTAGAGGAATGACCGACAAGATAGATGCAGTGTTGGTGTTCTAATTGCAGCAGCGATTAACACTGAGTAAACTTCTTTGAATACAATCATTGAATTAGGAATTGTTGGGGTGCGTATCAGCATTAACCACAAGAGGTGGATTATGGTGCCTGCTGTAGGCCACCCTCATCCTCGTCATCCTTTGTTCAAGCTCTACACGACTCGTTAAGTGGCAACTCCGGTCAATATATTTAACTTGGTATTGCAACTGTTTTCAGTTAAAGCCGTGTCCATGAATTACAAGGCATCATTTTTTTCGATGTTGTGTGCACTTTTATAAATATCAAGGTTAAAAGCTTGGTTTCGCACGTCTACGGCAAAACCGAAACTATCCGCTAGGGAATGGCAACACTGATCATTAGCCGTACGGCCGCGACGTGACTTCACCGTGGTGCTGAGGTACGCGGTACACCTTGTCGAATTTTTAAAATCGGTTTGAGTGGAGTACGCGGCTTCACGTTGACGTAATAGTTCGGCTGTGTTAAAATTTCGTGTCACTAAAGCGGTACCATTTATTTATTTTGGTTTCGCTTTCGACCAGAGTTGCCCTTTAAATAACATCGCCTATTTTCCTTTTCGGAGACTTTAATGATAATTCTATTGTTTGGACAGACGATATTCATCAGAAAGCAGCGACCTTCTTAGACTTTGTATGCATTTTAGTCTAACTTGATCAGTGACCAAACCAACCGAATGTATACCATTAACAGCAAATGTGTTGGATCTTCTTCTGTCAACCCTTACGAAGCTTGTAGCGTCCATCTCGCATCTTCAAGCACTGAATGATCATTATATTTCGCGCTTCTATCTAAACGCAACACTGCCGAAACCATAAACAAGCGTACGTAAAGCAGATTTGGGATTATGCCAGTCCTGCTAATGAAAAATTTATCCATGGCGTCGCACTTGCTTTGTGATTTTTACTAGGCATTTTGAATCGTACTGTTCAGGAAAGCTGGGATCTTTACAAGATTAAAGTTGATATTCTTAGTAACGAAAACATTCCGTTAAAAACAATTCTTGAAAACCTGCAATCCCTGTGGTATAAAAAAACACTCAAACATTTCTCAAAAAAAAGAAAACTTGTATTTTGTGTTTTACACTTCACTATACGTGAACGACGCTGGTCCCTATATCTGTTGAGGATTGTAGAAAAAACATAGAAAAAACGAAATCAGTATTTTTCACACGAACTCTGCCTACAATGTTAATTAATAATCCTAAGCAATTGTATAATACAATTAATAAAAAAATATTATTTACCTCTTACATTTAAAAGTGGGCACGGGATACACCTTGTGATGCAGACGGCTAACGTTATCCGCTTCTTCTCTGTGCAGGTTAGTAACGTACATTCCTTGCATGCTAGAAAATCAAGTGAAGCTTGCCTTTCGGTATTCTCATGCCCATAGGAGTTACTTTCGTTGGTTTGGCAGTGATGCTGTCTCGTAAAATTGCTGATTTTGTGCGGTGATGTTGAGGAAAATCCGGGCCCTGACTCGCGAAACAAGCAACCTGACGACGTGTGCAAGCTTGGTTGGTTGGTTAATACGTTTATTGAATATCTGCCTTCTGCTCCTTCAGGAAGGTCAGTCAGAACTACTGACTGCTGTAAATAAAATAAAGGTAAACCAAAAACAAATGAAAGATAAGATCGCTGATATTTCTAACTGGCTTCACCCTTTGGAAGCTAAAGATAATGTTTTTGAAAAGTTGTACTTCCCCTGCACTTCCCGTGAGGTACTTCAAGAAGTCATAACAGAAAACTTTTCTCTGCGTGCTCATATTGACGAGCTTGAGGATCGATCTCGGAGAGACTACTTAATTTTTCACGGTAGAGCCGACTCTCCTTCCGAGTATTGGGCTCAGTCAGAACAAAAAATGCGTTCACTTCTTTCTGAGGTTCCTGAGTTGGGGGTTGCTGATCACGCAATCAGTCGTGTACGCAGGCTTGGAACGTTTTCCCCAACAAAGTGTAGGCCAGTTGTGAAATTTACATCTTAAAAAATTAAAGACTGCATCCTGTTTGCAGCGACAAAGTTTAAAACTATAAATATTTCACTCAATGAGGACTTTTCTCGGGCGAAGCGTAATGCCCGCAAGAAGTTGTACGAATTCGCAAAATTTATCAATTCTGATGGCACCTTTCGGTCACTATATAACAGACGTTATTTTGAATAAGAAAGTCTATAATTATTGCGCTACGAGTGGCAAAGTTCTCGAAACTGCTTGTATAAACAGATAGGTTTTCTAGCACTAATGCTGTTCGGCAGTCAGAAGAGCGGCGGCCTGCAACGTCGTAGCGATCGTGTAACAACCCCATTTCTAGCCCACCCACACTAATGATGTTTTTTTTTTATATAAAAATATAAGAAGTATAATAAATAAACGCGGTGAATTTTGCGCAGCTCTCGACTCCTGGTCTGTTGACATCATACGTTCTCACTGAGACTCGGCTTTCTAGTGCATTATGTAACGCGGGTCCGAAGGTCACCCGGACCGACGGAGGCGTACTGGTAGCTGTGGCTCATAATATTGAGTCGTTGGATCTTAATGTAGCATCTACCCTAGAAATGGTAAGTGTGCACTTGCAGCTCAGTTACAAAATGTTATCAACTATGCATGTTACCGCCCCCTTGATTTTAGGCACAGCTTTGTTGAGTTCTTGCATGACATTGTTGACAGCATTGCGTCAAGGTTTCCAAATTCCCACCTATTTATTTTCAGTGATTTTAATTATCTGAATATTAACTGGTCTGAAGACACCCCTTACTCTTTTCTTCAGTCATTACAAAGAAAAAGACTTCCTACATTTTGTGCTGATTTATATGTTTCACAACTGGTTACTGAGCCGACGAGAAGTACTTATTTGTGTATTTATTTATATACCTTAAGGACCCCCATAGGGTGTATTACATGAGGGGTAGCATACAATAAACATCAACAAAAAGGTACAAATGTCACAAAAGCAAATTATGTATATAAAATAAAACAAATATCGTAAAAAGATTAGTATGCAAACAAAAAAAAAACACCAAATATATCTATCAGAACGCGAATGCACGTATTAATTCTTTAAGTTCTTATAAGTCATGAGTAGTTACAATGTTATGGGAGAGCCCGTTCCAATCAAGGGCTGTACGTAAAAAAAAAAAAAAAAAGAGTTCTGAAATGTGGTGGTCCTTGCTTTTGGACGCTGTGCATCGAGATTGTGACCCGTGCGACGGTTGCGGCGTACAGAAAGAACAATGTACAATAGTCGGAGGAACGGGCTGTAAAAAAAAATTGTGAAAAAGAGATAACCTAGCTAAACGGCGGCGTTCAGAGAGGAGGGAGAGGTTGCCACGGGTTTGAAGAGATGTGACGCTAGTAAAAGAAGAACAATCTGAGAAAATAAAACGTAATGCTCGACGCTGAACTGATTCGATGTTATTGATGAGGTAGGCTTGGTGCGGATCCCAGATAGCAGATGCGTATTCCAGTTGAGGGCGGATAAGGGATGAGTAGGCAAAGTGTTTTCTGTGAGGAGGGGCCAGTTTCAAGTTGCGCCTAAAAAAAACCTAGAAAGCGATTAGCAGAGGATATGGTGTGACTGATCTGAGTAGCCCAGGAAAGATCGGATGTAAGATGTACTCCGAGATACTTGTAGGAATTAGTTTTTTTTTTTGAAGGAACGCTGTTAAGGGAGTAGGAAAAGATAGAGGATTTAGAGCGACGTGTAAAAGACACAAGCTTGCACTTGTGGACGTTTAGACACATCTGCCAAGTATTGCACCATGCTTGGATGCGGTTGAGGTCATCTTGGATGAGTACGTGATCTGATGGGTTAGTCACTTGGCAATAGATGACACAGTCGTCAGCGAAAAGACGAACATGCGATGTAATTGATATAGGCATGTCATTAATGGAAATTAAAAATAGAAGGGGTCCGAGGACCGATCCTTGAGGAACATTGGAAATGACTGGAGCAAAAGAATATGATGACTGGTTAGTGGTAACAAGTTGCTGTCAGTTAGTTAAAAAGTTAATGATCCAGTTCAGAATCGAGGAATCTAAGTTGAGTTTAGAAAGCTTGTATATGAGTCGTCTGTGAGGAACCTTATCAAATGCTTTGGCAAAGTCCAGGAAAATAGCGTAAGTGTGAATGTTTGAATCAAGGTTAACATGTACGTCATGAGTACGGCTCCGCGCTTTCGGATAAATCCGGAAAACTCCAAAAAACAACCGCCGGTAAATATTTCGTCAATTCTGATTTATCCGATAAACTCCGAATGTTTATGTGCCAATGCAACCCCCCCCCCCCCAAAGAAAAAAAAAAAGAAGAAAAAAGATGTTTTTTTTTGTATTTTTTACAGTTTGTTTAGCACGGAGTCAATGGTCCTGTGAAAATGGCACCATAATTACCTTTCAAATCTCAGACCGTTGTCAAAAGGGGTCTTGCCGCTTGCCTCGTCGAGGTTGATTCAGGACAACAGGTCATTGTACATTCGGGTCACGACAAAAGCCACTCTTTTGGTTTCCAGTTGGAGCCATCCGATTTGTGGTTTAAAGAAGGGAGAGGTTATGTTTTTTAACAGTGAAAGCTAGGGACCATAGAGATTGCACTAAGTAAGGAAGAGGGGCAGTTGAAACTTCTCTATTACATCCTTAAAGGGCAACTCCACTCAATTTTGAAAATTTGGAGTTAGTGGATGATGTTACCTTGCAGAACACTCATAAACGACCCTGCATACTCTTTTCCTCGAAAAGTAAATTAATTTCCGAGTAATCTTGAAAGAAGCAAAATCGCAAAACGAAACCGAAACTTCGGCAAGGATGGGCAGCACTATCGTCAGCGTCTACGGTCGACGTCGAGAGCATGCACACACCACGTGGGATACACAGGGTCACGTGGCCTTCCGCACGGACAGGCGCTGCACACACGTCGTCTGCATCGTATCGGCTGCACAGGACGGCTCCCGCTTCATTTCCGTTGTGAACCGAAACACACAGCGAGGTAAGTTCTTGCCAAGGTATATTTTGTACGCAATTGTAGTAGATGCAAGCTGGGCCTGCAGCCGCCGTCATATCTTATTTTATGCGGGGAAGCCAGTGCAAAAACAAGCTTGTCAACGCTACGTTCTCGTGCACGCTGCACGGGCTTGCACGCTGGGAGAGCTGTATTTCTAACCTGAACGGGTCTGAGGAAGGGCTGTTGCAACGTAGTCAGCATGTGTGGCTTCTGTTCGTTGTTCTAATAACTTGTGTGGTGCGACCGTTCGTTGTTCTAAATTCCGATTACGTAGTTCCAATAGCCCCCGTGTATATGAACCCATGCAACTCTCTGATAGAAACGACTGCGTTGTTGCGTATGAGCGACTGCCAGTCTGTCAGGAGACAGTGAACGTACGCATCGTGCATCGTGTTAACATTGCCCCGCGAGAAAGATACATCTCGAAAGCCCGCGATCGCGTAGTGAAAACGTGTTCTGGTTGCATGAGCAATCGCTCAACACTTGTCTATGCCAAAGCGATGTGCTAGAGTAATATTTGATTGCATATGTTGGCGACGTAAAATCGCGTTAGCCACTCAATTTCCTGGCTATCGAGATCTGAACATGATGGAGGCACCGCTGAGCCGTCTGCTGTCGGGGAAGCTGTGCCGCGTGCGAAGATCGAACGTCGTCCGGCTTCAGCTTCGCGTACTTCGTCGAGAAGCCACAGTCAGCTAACACGCGCATATTTCGCTCGTAACATTCGGGCAAGAAGTGATCGGAACAGATCAATATCCTGGCAGTTGGCGACAAGGACTTCTCGGGGTCCCTTAGGTACAGGGCGTCCGTCCAAAGTTTCCGCCGTTCAATGTCGACAGGAAACCTCTGGAAGAGAGGACTCCTGGGCTGTTTAGCTGGTAGTTCGGGCAGCCAGCGACACAACAACGTGAGCCTCTGCCTTCGCGCTTTCTGCCAGCCATTGCAAAGGCACACCAGGAACAAATCTTGCCTAAATAAAACCCGAAAGAACGAAAGATGAACACGGCACAGCCAGCACAACGGCAAAGACGCAACCGGAGCCTCCGCGTTCGCTCGCAGATCACGTGGACACCGCCTCCGAGGTAGAGTAGGTGGAGTCACAATAGTTGGTTGAGTCAGAGCGCAGAGTGACCGCCGGAGGCGCCGAGCGTGGCGCCGCCTGTGGGATCTGTACCTCGAAACGAAAAAACGAAGAAAACACCTGCGCATGCTATAGACGTCACTGACGGTGGAAGCGGCGGAAGCAGATCGGCGGAAGTGCAGTGTTGGCTGCGCCGCACGTTCCCGCTATAGTTAGCCGATATTGTTACTTTCGCGCTTGTACAACGTTTTTAGACGGAATTCAATTCCAATATTTGACTTGTAGCCTTTCTAGATTATACTGAATAGAATTACATTGTTTTCTACCATTTATTAGAAACTATTTATTAGATAGAACTCAATTTACTGTCCTGAATGGTTTTAGATCGCAGATTTCCCGCATACAGTTCGGTGTTCCACAAGGTTCCATCCTTGAACCTTTGTTATATCTAATATATATAAATGATATTGTTAACGTGCCGCTTACTCCCTATATTATATTGTATGCTGATGATACTAACGTGTTCTTTTCCGGAGATAATCTGCAAGAGCTTGAAAAAACTGCAAATAGCTGGCTTAATGAACTATCTGTATTGTTAGAGTCAAATCAGCTAGAATTAAACACAAAGAAAACAAAATATGTAATATTTAGATCAAAGAACAAATCATTACACTATAAACCACATATCCACTTTCTAATTTCAACAATAGAGTCTACTAGGCCACACTAATTTCTTGGAGTATGGTTTGAGAAGTTTTTAGGTTGGACTAATCATGTAAATAACTTAAGATGTAACATCTCACGTTCAATTGGATTGGTGCGCAAGCTAAGGGAATTACTACCAAACTGGCTCAAACTAAAACTTTATTACGCTCTTGTATATTCTCGGTTACAATATTGTCTTTTAGTGTGGGGCACAACAACGAAAACGAACACTGAGAAAATATTCCTTTTACAAAAGAAGGCTGTAAGAATCATTGACAATTTAGGCTACATCGAACATACAGCATCCTTATTCGAAAAATATAAGTTACTACCAATAGAACATGTCCTCTCTCATAAATTGGCAATCGTAATTTTTGATTAGATCAAGCATGATGAGGCACATTTCCTCGATACTTATCTTCATAAACCTGCGGAATACGATCTTAGGAGTACCAATTATACAAAACCAAATGTTAGAACTAACTATGGAACTCAAAAACTAGATTACCAAATTCCTAACCTACTAAATAAACACCCAAGCATTGTGCCAATAGCACAGCAGTGTAGAACAATCCACCCGTTCAGGAAAAAAGAGCATATTTCCTTGAAGCTGATCGCCTACCTTAGATTATTTAATGTGGCTTTAATGTGTTCTTATTGCAAATATAGTGCCTTTAATATGTCCTTCTTTCATGGTGTTATGAAGTGTTGTGATGTGTTAATATCAGACGTGCGTTGGATGATTTTGTTGATAATGACGATATTAATGTCAATGAATACAGTTTTCTCTGGTTTTTGTTTCATGATTTTTTTTAGTTTGTTTCTTTTTCTATTTTTATTATGACGCATTGCTTATGTTTATATTGACGATATTGATTGGAATGGTTTACTGATGCCTACGTTTATTTCAATCTTGTTGCTAAATTATTGTATGCTGTCTCTGTTGACTGCTATGGGCAGGGGAAGGGGGGGGGGGGGGGCTCGTCACTTTTTTGCCTTCTTTTGCTGCAGCCCCCCAGACATATGTATCCCACATGTATGTCTGAAATAAACTATTCTATTCTCAGTAGCAAAAATTGAGCGGAGTTGCCCTTTAACCATTCCACCTCGCGCGGCCGCGGGATAGATTGGTGGGATGACTGCGAGCTTCCTTGCGGCTACCTCCGGCAGTTTATTGATTTTAAGTTATCGACGTTTATTGAAGCCACACTTGTGTCCGACTTTTGTCGTGGCACAAATTAATAGTGCCAATGGCAATGGCACGAACGTCAAATTCAATTGAAATTTTAATCGATACAAGCGCGTGTTATTAGAGCGCAGCTCTTAGGCGCACGTTTCCGGCTTGAGCGGCGTCGGCGTCGCCGTCACCGTCGGCGTAACCGCGAGGTCACGTGACCCCCCCCCCCCCCAGGTCACATCACGAAAGGTCACGTGACTCCCCAAGTCATGTGACCCCCCTCCCCCGAAGTCACGTGACACCCCCTCCCCCCCCCCCGAGGTCAGGTGACCCCCCCGGAGCATATACAAGAATGAGGGGAGGAGGAGGAGAAGGAGGAGGAGGAGGGGTCTACCCCCTTCAGTACCCTTCCCTCCTCCTCCTCCTCAAGAGCTGCGCTCCAATTCGGCGTTACAGGGAGTTGTAAACGGCTTTCACTTTTTTTTTTATTTGGCATGCGTTTACATCCGGTTATTATTTGCATATTTATTTTCAATAGGAAACACTGTGAAATTAAACTCCGAATTTCGGAGAATTGACGATCAAACAAATGTAAACTCCGATAAACACCGAATCTTCCGCAAAAAATAAACTCCGAAAAACGCTCTCCGATTTTGACGAAAAAATAAACTCCAAAAACACGGAGCCCCAGTCATAAATAAACGATGCAAGTTGGGTTTCACATGAAAAATCTTTTCGAAAGCCGTGCTGGGATGGGTTGATGAAACAGTTGTCTGACAGAAATTGAATCATAGCGTAGATGATATGCTCCTTAGTTTGCATGATACGCTTGTTAGGGAGATAGGTCGATGATTAAATGGGGAGTATTTGTCACCGTTTTTTTTTTAAATCGGGACAATCTTTGCCACTTTCCAGTCATCAGGCAGAAGACTATTTGAAAGAGATTGCGAAAATATTTTAGCTGATATCACGCTCATCAAGTCTTTCGTGTTTTTTTTAATTTTTGCATTTACGTTATCCATGCCTGCTGAAGAAGAGATTTTAAGGTTGTCAATGAGTTTAGCGACGCCTGCCGGTTCAAACACAAAACCAGGCATGGGTGTAGGTAGGAATAGCGGGAAGAGGAGAAAAAAAGACTTCGCTATTTTCTTGCGTAAATATGGAACAAAGAGCATCATTCAGTAGTTCGGCACATTCGTTATCCTGAAGCAATGTATCACCGTTATTTTTAAGTGTGATTGCAGTATCAGTTTTAGGTAACTTTCCAGAACCTTTTATTATAATTTTTTAGCATACACGCAAAATCGATGTTATAAAATGATTGTTTTTGCTTCTTAATTTCAACTCTGTACTTCCTATCGACAGAATAAAATTTGTCCCAGCTTAAGCTGTACCCAGTGGACTTAGCCGTTCGAAACAGTCTCTTCTTTTTTGAATTTAGGCGTTTTAAAGAACAGTTAAACCAAGGAGGCAGACGATGTTTTCACAAAAAGTGACAGTTGGAATGAACATGGCCGCAAGTTCTTGCATTTCTTGTTTGAAAAGAAACCAAATATCAGAAACAGAGCGACCATCAAAGTCAACCAGAAAGGAAAATAAAAATATTTCTAGTTCAGCATTCATACTTTGGTAATCCCCTTTATCGTATAGTGATACGGTTTTAAGTCGCTTGGATTTAGACTGAAGATGCAAAGAAAAAGTACGGTGAATTGCTTCATGGTCACTTATTTCGTGTAAGCAGTTGATCGATTTCAAAGTCTCAGGCTTTGAACAAAGAATGAGGTCAAGAATATTAGAAGAATGGGAATTTCATCGCGTGGGTTCAGTTATAACTTGCGAAAGATTGAAATTAAAGCAGAAATTAATGAATTACATTGCTTCACTCTTATCAAGGGGAGTTGAAACAGCTATGGCCAACCAGTTTATTTAAGGGTAGTTAAAATCACCGAAAAGCAGAATGCGGGACAGGGGATGTCTGAGGCACAAAACACCGAGTGCATCATTTAGATGAATAAGAAAAGCTGGATTCTTGTGATGTGGTTGGTAGCATACACCAATAAGAAATGTAGCATGCAAAGATGAACAAGAGAGCCACAACATTTCGAGTGGCGAGGAAATATCCATAAGCTTGCACACGAAACTATCTTTTGTTGCGATCAGGGCACCGCCCCCTCGGCCACATGTCCTATCCCGTCGAAATATGTTATAACCAGATACGTCGGGGAAAATGTCGATATCAGTGATAGATGATGATAGCCATGTTTCAGTAAGAACTATGATGTCAGAATCAGTAGATGCTATGAGGCTGCATATCTCATCTTGCTTTGACATAACACTTCTTATATTGGTATAAAGAAAGGACAGGGGTCTGCTCGAAAGCATTGCAATAGAATGGTTACGATGAGGATGTGCACTGGTTTCAATTTGACGTGCACGTGGTGACCGGACAGCGGTGCTCCCGGGTAGCTATCTCTTTATTTCAACAACACTGTCTGACACATCATTAAAACTAAAGCACTTTTCATTAATAGTCAGTTTGTCTACGCGCAGTTTATAACGAGTGTTTTGTGTTCTAGCAAATTCCAATAGTTTACGACGGGCCAACTGCACACGTCGAGGAATATCCTCGCTGACTACAAATCCAGTATCTTTAAGTTTTATACCTGCAGTTAATAATGCATCTTTTTGCTTAAAGAAGCAGAATTTTGCAATGATTGGCCTTTTTTTCAGTTTTAAAAGGACCGATACGGTGTGCTTATTCTATGTTATCAGGGTCGATTACTATGTTTAGTTTACTCGCGCACAGGTTGACCACGAGTGACTCAGATTCAGACCATGTTTCCCTCGCTTTGTCTTGACATGCAAAAAAGACTAAGTTCGACCTGCGTGACCGGTTCTCGTGGTCGACACAACGCGCCTTTAAAAGCGCGAGCTCCGTTTGGGCTGCTTGCAGGTCGGACTCAGTTTTTTTGGCAGTATACTGGTCACTCAGGGGAATTGGCAAATGTTCTTCAATAGCGCTCACTCGTGCGTTCAGGTCGCAAACTAACTGGTCAGTACGCTTTTGATTTTCAGTGAGTGCCCCTTTTTGTTTCCCCAGGTCTGTCTGTCCCGTCTGTAACTGGGTTACAGTAGCGTGGATTTGAGTTAGTAAAGGCCGGTTCTCACATGCAGCGGAGCGCTGATGTAGCGCTTCTCACGTGCCGTCAGCTACTTATCGTCTGCCTTGAGCAACAGTTTTGACGGTGCGATACAAAGCTGTTGAACGCTCCCGTCAGCACGCGCTTAGCGCGAGGTAACGCTATGCTTGTAGCGCTCCGCTGCATGTGTGAACAGGCCTTAAGTCAGCCTGGGTAGTAAGGGGACCGGGATTTTGCTCCACATCACCGGAGAGCAGCAACAGCAAGTGTGACATGAAGATATTGGCGCATGCATGAACATAGATAGACATGCACTTCCGCGTCGCAGCAAAGTCGTTTGGGCACGACACCAGTATTATGAAACGATTACTACTCCTGATGCACGAAGAATGGTTCAAGTAACTGACCTGTGCAACGAGGAGGCGTAAGTACATTGTTCGCGGGCCGCTGTCGTGCCCTGGTATGCCGAGCGGTGCTTCATGCTTTTGTAGTACTTGGCTTGACGTCACCGTTCGTTGTTGCCAGTTGTAAAGGTTCTCGGTGAGCGTGGGTTGCAGCGTCATTAGTCTGCCAGTCTCAGCAGATAGCAGCGTCAGCACTGGTAGCCCGTAGTGGTCCGTGGCAATCTTCGTCGAGCTTGCGGCTCTGGTTCCGAGCGCACCGTTGTGATGGGCGGCAGCGAGCAGGACCGTCTGTGCAAAGAGGAGGCGTAAGTACATTGTTCCCGTAGCGGTGTCGTCGGCAGCCAATATTCTGGATCTCGTTTTAACAACGTCGCTTGATCTTGTAGGAACGATTACTTATTTCCCAGCCCTCAGCAGTCACTTAATCTTACACTCTTTTTAATATTCGGAAGTTCAATCCTGCTATAACTGTCAAGCACATCCGCGATTACGCAAGAGCCGATTGTGTTGATATGAACCGTGAGCCGTGCATAATTATGGATTCTTATCTGCACGACTTCGTGGAGCGGTCTGTTGAGGCGAACTGGCGTCTGTTTAAGAACAAAGAAAAACCGCATCTCCACGTGGTGAATGATTTTGATTGGGGCGAAGCTCTGATGGTGCTTGTCTGCGTAGACGCTGAGCGGCAGCATGCCGAGCCTTTCGTTCGTTTGGGAGGGGGGGTCGGCGGGGAATTTCCGCGGTTTCTCGCAGGTCACGTGTTAGGGACAGGCGCATCCGCTGCGCAGGCGCTGCGAGCGGGCGCTCTCCACGCGCGCGCCTGGCTTTGTCGATTGTCTGTTGCAGTCGGCGGCAGCGCAGCGCCGAGAGTTTAGTCAGTTTAGTTTCTTCGCTCTCGTCGGACTGTCAGCATAGAGTAATATAGTAAACGTAAAGAGAGGACACAGGAGCCGATTCGCGGCCCAGATAGTGCGTTTAATACCCTCCGCTAGTGGCGCTTTTCTGCAATTTGGTTAAAATTAAAACTCTCTCTGTGAAAAGTATTTATTTTTTAAATGGCAATGCTTTAAAATTGTTTAAAGTACTTAAATCGACTAAATAGTTTAAATCAAATACGTCACAAAAACCTCGTGATGAATGGCGCCTGCCATGGCCTGCCTGCCTGCACGCCGTCGCCTCTGCATCATTCTGCATAGCTTCTGCTCGTCCCTGCGTCGTTCGTCTGTGCCGTGCGTGCCGTCCATCTGTGCTTTCCGCTGCATCATGTTCGGTCGACTTTGCATCAATCAAGCTGACGCATAACCGCGCGCGTGCTCGCATGCTCGGCGTGAATTCGTGGAGCCGATCGGTTCGAGCTTCTCGCGTTGTTGTTTCTGCCGGGCTGTCTGGCTGCACTTGAACGTCTGTGCATGTTGATTTTCGATGAGATTGTTTTAAAAAAAGAATTTAACTTACGACCCTGCACAACGACATTGTCCATGGGTTTACAGGTGAAGGTGTTGAACGAACCTCTAACATTGCAGATAGAGCCTTGGTTGTTATGCTGTCTGCAATTTCCAGGAGGTGCGTTTAGCCCCTTGCATACGCTGTTGTGCACACTCCAGCAACGTCTTCTGTTTAACGCAGTCTCCTCATTTCTCTCATTCGGGAGCTTAGAGGGGCGGTGCAACGATATTCAATTGGAATGTTTTTCACTTTACACGAGCTTACTGGCTCTAGTGCGACTCAGTGATACTTGCACGCAACGCCATTGACCAAGAAACTCCTTTGTTGCGCTGTAATTTCGAGGACAAAAACGAGTGTTTTCATTCAATCTCTCCTTCGAAAAACCTGATGACATGGCTGGACGGTAGCAGTACCGTCCAGTGACGATATTTGAATACGGCTCATAGATTGGACCCGAGAATGGCGTGGACACTCGATTTGGGCTCGTGATAATCGATAGCTCGAGAAGCATTTGGGTAGTGTCCTGTGTCCAATCGCTGCAATGACGACAACAGCCGAACCATAACAATATCTGGAACTCAGCGCGTGTCCTGTGCCTTGCCAACCTCAGCGCATATATGATCAACATTGGCGCCATATAATCGGCTCCAGATCACGGGGCCGCTTGTTCTGGCTGTGAGTTGAGGGGGTGAACTCTGCTCGTTTGTCTTTATTTTTTTCTGCGACTTCGATTGCGTGTGGTGAAAACGAACGGGTATTTCACAGATCATTAACGTCAGGGATTCGTTCTAAGCGGTATTTGCGCAAAATACAAATATCAGTGCATCGCCCCTTTAAGACTGTTGGCTTCACGTAAGCTTGGTGTGTGTGGTGATAAGCCATTTGTTGAAGTTGACAACGAACACGTTTACTTTGTCTTTGATGTTCCGCACCTTCCCAAAACAACCAAGAGCAATTTCCAAGCCCACAAACTTTGCATTGGAAACAGGTCATTGAGTGGTCTTCTATTGTTGAACTTTACTGCTCTATCCATGAGATGAGCTTGCAATTGGCTCCGATGCTTACTGAGACACATTTTTTCAAGAACCTTTCTGTAAAATGGAAGAAAATTGTGCCCAACAGGTACTAAGTGCCTCACTCTTTCTTGCAATCATATCCCTTGTTTTTGCCAAGGAACTTCCTAAGGCAGCCATGGCTACAGCCTATTTCTGTGATAGGATGTGCATACTTTTTGACTGTCTAAATAGCTAAAAAATTCAAGAAGACAGGGCAGAAGTTGCGTCATGCCATTCTGAAGGGGGAATCTGAAATACTTGATTTTCTCCACCAGTAACTCGGATGGATTTCAGCATGGCAGTTCCAAAGTAGGAGGCAGCCATAAGCCATCATTGGGTGGCAAGTTACTATAAAAAGTGTCCTCATGCTCTGGGATAAGCTTTCAAGCAGCCATGCCTTTAAGTTCTTACTTACACGACGCCTGCAGCAAGACGCACTTGAGAACGTTTTTGGAGCTATATACGACAAATGCTGGGCTGCAACACAAACCCAAATGTGCATCAGTTCGCGTCAGGACTAAAACACCTCTGGATAAAGAAACTGTTCAAACTGTCGGACAATGAAAACGTAGAGGATGACAAGGCTGACCACCTAAAGGAGTTGAAAATATCTTCGCACCATGAAAGTTTAATTTAAGACATTGTGGAATGGTCTTCCAATTGATAACTTCCCGCCACTAGAGGATATTTCTGAGCTGGCATCAGACATCAGGTCTAACATAAATGATGACTCGTCCACTTTTTTTTATTACGTTTGGGGCTATTTGATCAAGCTTTTGCTTGAACAGACAACTTACAGCTGTGGCTGTTCTCAGCTGCTATCGGATGAGTGTAATAACTTGACCAGGCCTCACCAGTACTGTCTTGTTCCTAAAGCCTGTGCCTGGAAAATTCTTCGGGAACTTAGTAGTACTATCACAGGCTGCCTTTCATTTCATTCAGCAACTAGAAAATCACTTTCTTACCATAATAGAGTGTGACACGTGTTCGAGGAGTGTGTGCCGCCTTGTATAGCACACTTTGAGGTCTGGGTGGTTTTAGCCTTTGCCCAGAGGAGTATCAAAAAGGGTTTTTAAAATTGTTTTGCAGAATACGCTTGTGTTGACATGTTTGATTTCGTAACCGGAATTTGGACAAAGTTCGGTTGCACTCTTCAGTGGCTAGTAAGAACGAGACAGGTTTAACTGTTAATAGTGTATTAACAGAGGCGGTTGACAAACCAAAAACAAAAAGCGCTTATTAAGTGGGCGGTGCAGTTTGCTCTCCTAATATTTGTTTCCCCTCTTTCCAGCGAATGTGTATCACGGCTCCCTAACAAAAATATTTGTTCACCTTCTACCAAATTTCGATAGAAAATAGTGTATAGAGGCTAAAAATATTTTAAAGAAAATGTATCCACTTTTGTATCCACTGTCCATAGTTTTTTAACCGCTTTTTTCTGAAGCCATATTTCTTTTCTGAACGATTTCGGGAAATGTTTAGGGACGTTGAATCTTGTCAGATTTCGAATAAAGTTCTCATTGTTTGGTAATGGCTCGCCCGCAGTGAGTTTGAGGCTATGCAAATTGGTGTTTTTTTTTATATTTGCCGGAAATCGGGAATTTGTACTATCCGGTGTGTGCTTCGCACTGTTATTATACTCTTATGACTGGTAATGATAGCGATGTCTTATTTATTTTTGCACTTACTTCCAGTACCCGAGTCGGCGTGAAAGTGAATGTATCATGCAGCATGTTCTCCGTGGAAAGGTTTTGTTAACTTGGTTCCGCTAAGAATCTATTACGAAGCGTACGGTATGCCGAAGTCCTTCATATTCATTTAGTTTTGTGAGTATCGATCTCTTTCGTATAAAACGTACAGAGCTTCTGAAGTAAATCATGTATACATGATTGTGATCCAATAAAATGTGTTCGAACCACTTACTGTTGTTGACCCCAAAATGCTCCACCAGCCAGGAGTCAATGCGGTGATTGTGTAACTTCAATGCTTTACAATAGAAAAAGAACAAGAAATATATATACTTCTGCTTTGTGAAGTAAGTTGAAATATTGTTTGACACATTTTGCACGGACTCTATCGTAAAAAATAAAGCAAAAGTGCGTCAGTATTTAAAAAAAAAACAAAAAAAAAACAGCGGCTTTGGGAGTCAAGGAGTTCCCGAGAGCCGAGCGAGGCGGGAGGAAAGAGAAAGAGAGAAGGGTACCGGAGAACCGGAGCAGAAACGCCCAAACCGAAACCGAAACTAACTTGACCGGAAACGGAATCAGATTATACTTAATACCGCCCGCTAGGAGCGCTACATGTCACTGGTCTATCTGGGCCACTGGGGCCTATGACAGTGTCCACTCTTTATCTTGTGTATATTACTCTATGCTGTCAGTTGGCGCTTGCCCGGCGGCGACGTTCGTGCTGCGGGCACACGGATACTGACGCGCCCATCGTTCCCTGGATGGATACCCACTGACCTCGGCTTTGAATCTTCATATAATGTGAAGCTGCCGACTCATTGCAGTTTGGCTCGGCATCTGGATGCACTTGGCGCTGGTGTGCTTGGTGACAAGACTTGGACAACTCGGATACCGCTTGCCCGCCGGAAATTCCCGATGCACTCCAACGCTGGATACTGTGCTTGTGCGTGCTGTGTGTGTGTTCCGTGCACCGTGTTTGGTGGCGACGCGCGTTTTGCATTGTCTGTTGCAGTCGGTGGCAGCGCTTCGAGAGTTTCGGTCCTTCTCCGCTCCCGTCAGACTGTCAGTCGGCGCTCATCCGGCGACGACGTTCGCGCTGCGGGTGCATGGATACTGACGCTCCTATCGTTACCCTGGATGGATACCCACTGACCGCGGCTTTTAATCTTGATATAGTGTGAAGCTACCCGCCCATTGCAGTTTGGGTTGGCATCTGGATGCGCTGGTGTGCCTGGTGACAATACTTGGACAACTCGAATACCGCTTGCCCGCCGGAACTTCCCGGTGCACTCAACACTGGACACTATGCTTCTGCGTGCTGTGTGTGTGTTCCGTGCACCGTGTTTAATGACGACGCGACGGCGCCTGGATGACTGTGTGCGCCGCTGGAATTACCGCTGCACTCACCACTGAACTCTACAGAAGTCTTTCGCGCGATGCCCTTAGCCGTTACAAGCGAGAGATCGTCGCGATTTCAGACCCAGTCCGCCTGGGTCTGAAATCGCGACGATCTCTCGCTTGTAACGACTAAGGGCATAACACGAAATTCTTTTGTGGAGTCCAGTGATGAGCGCAGCGGGAATTTCGGCGGTGCATCGCCTGGGTTTAAAATTGGGGCTGGAAATGCGCGGTTCCAGGCTGGATACAAACTGGTGCCCCAATATTGGGTCTAGGCGGAACCGGCATTTTTCATTCCAGCCTGTTTTTAACATTTTCGTACGGGAATGCTTTTAGTGAAGCCAGATGTGCCAATTATCCTGTTCTTTCTTTTTTTAATTTTTCGCCGATGCTTTTTATTGTATTTGACCCGGCTGATTTTGGTAAAATTATTGATTGTCCCAAGTTGACATCAGCTTCGGAGCCCATTTCCGCTTGTTTTCGGTTTTTGGTTTTATAGAGCCCCACGTATTCGAAAACTCCGTGGGCCTCCATTTTCCCATTGAAATTTTCAGAAAATCACGAATAACTTTTGATTAAGTTATCGGATCGGGCTGAAACTTTCGCATCTGGTTGTCACCTCTAGCGCTACCTTTGGGTGGAGAATGAGCGTTCGGCGAGACCTAGTTTATGTTTGCGGTAAAAAAAAGTTTTTTTTTTTTTTACACTTTGTATTGTGAGTGGGGATGTTGATGTTGCGGTGGTAGTGGCCGGCTCTTGGCAGCAGTGCTCTCCCGATGTTTGTGGCTTCGGCAACAAATTCTTCTACAGTTGGGAGATTGCTGCGAACGAGGGCGCCGCAGATGTCGTTCTTCACGCCTCGCGTTAGGACTCAAAGCTTTTCGTCGCTGGCTGAAGTATTCCTGCGTGCACTCACACGAAGAACAACTTCCACGAAGCAAGTGACGCTCTCGTGCGGTCGCTGCGTTCGCTCTCGCAGTAAATCTTCCGCCCTTTCTCGTCAATGTTGACTTGGAAAGGTCCTCTTCAACTCTTGCTTGCAAATGTCCCACGATGTCAAAGCGGCTTCGTGATTCTCAAATTATTGCTTCGCAGTGCTCTTCAGTGCGAAGTACAGGTTTTGCAGGCGTTTCTGGTCGGTCCACCCGTTCTGTCGCGCCACACGGTCATACTGGGCGATCCAGTTCTCGATGTCCTCGTAGGTTGCGCCGCGAAAGGCTGTCGGAGTACATTGGGCGACGGGCATGTAGACAATAGGCGCGCAGCGCCTGTGTTGTCATCTTCGGGTTGGACGGCTTCTTTCGCTGAGGATCTGGAAGCAGCCCGAACTCCGGAGACGCACCCTAGTTCCGGCGACTTGCTCGGAACTTGAGTTCTTTCGCTTGTCTCCTTCTAGGGTTTCTCAGGAACGGGCCTGCGCTTCGTGGCCTTGGGGGAGTCCGCTTCAGTGTGCCACACTACCCGCACCTCCACCAGATGTCATGGATGACGAGACGGCGTTCGGTGAAGAAACTAAGGTTCTAATTAAGGCGAATTTGTGCCTAAACAAAGGGTGAGCAAATGACAGTTGTCGCAAGCGAGGGACGATGTCTGCGAAGAGGCAGAATGCGGCGCTAGCGTAAGACTGCTCGCGGATTGCAACGTGTACAAAGGGGCTCCCCCTTTGTACACGCGTGGGCTTCTGGAACAATCGGAGTAGAAGGTTCGGCGAGTAGGACATTGTAACCTCGAATCAGCAACACGGTCTCAAGTTTACCAGAAACTCGCATTACAGAGTCAACAACATGTGTCCCCGCGGCCAGGCATCGAAACTTGGCTTTTTGAATGGAAGGCAAGCGCGATAACCGTTAGGCCACGAGAGCGCTGCCTATTCGATCAGCTGCGCGCACGGTAATATGACTGTTCGCTATTGCATTATTTACCGATGGAGGCGAGGTCATCTTGATATACTGTATATATATATTGTCACGGGTGGTGACCAATAAACAAGAAATAAACAGTAATAAATAAACGTTTAATGTGGCGAACTTGTGCCAAAAATAAAAGGGAACAAAAGATAACAACAGAGTGTCGCGGGCGTCGAAGTCGGCGTAGCAGCAAAGTCGAACGCTGGGGCGAAACTGACTCGACAAGGTCGCGGGCGGCCTCTTATCTAGAGTGAGTCACTATCTCGAAGATTCGGCGGGGAAGGTTCGAGCGTAGCGCGCTTGGGGCGAGAATGAACACGCACTTTCTAGAACAACAAAAACGATAGAAGTTATGTTCGCAGCAAGAATAAACGAGAACCTTCTGCAAGTCTGCGCGCGGCATTATCCCCCCTTTAAAAGTGCATCGTCCCGATGCAGCACAAACCGAAAACAAAGCGAACAGAAATAACGGTAAACTAAAGAGTCATTTGGAACACATAAGGTCCACAGTCCTATCGAGCGTAGTACGGCTTCATGCGCACGACGTGGACGACTTCTGGTCTTGGAGGGCGGCGTGATGAAGTCCGTGTTCCATCGGGCATCACCTCGTAGTTCAGATCCACGAGTCGACGAAGCACTTTGTAGGGTCCAAATTAGCACTTCAGGAGTTTCTTGCTGAGACCACGGCGGCGGATCGGTGTCCAAACCCACACCCTGTCTCCCGGCTGGAAGTGGACGTCCCGGCGACGAAGGTTGTAGCGGCCAGTGTCGATACGTTGTTGGGCTTGAATCCGGAGTCTGGCGAGCTGACGGACTTCTGCCCGTTGGGCAACCACCTGGGCGTAGTCGCTTCCGTCGACAGCCGGTTCGTGGGGTAACATTGCGTCCAGCATTGTCGTCACTTTGCGACCATGAACCAGCTGAAAGGGTGTAACCCCGGTGGTTTCTTGCACGGCCGTATTGTAGGCAAAGGTGACGTACGGCAACACCTCGTCCCATGTCTTGTGCTCCACGTCGACGTACATGGAAATCATGTCGGCGATGGTCTTGTTGAGTCTTTCCGTCAGCCCGTTGGTCTGAGGGTGGTACGCAGTTGTACGACGATGGCTGGTGTGACTGAGTCGGAGGATTTCTTGGGTGAGCTGTGCCATAAACGAGGATCCGCGATCTGTAATCAGAACTTCTGGAGCGCCGTGCCGGAGGACGATGGACTCAATGAAAAACTTGGCTACTTCCAGAGCAGTCCCCAAAGGAAGAGCTTTCGTTTCGGCGTACCGCGTGAGATAATCTGTGGCGATGATGATCCAGCGGTTTCCCGACGTCGACGGTGGAAAAGGGCCAAGTAGATCCATTCCGATCTGTTGGAAGGGTGCCGTTGGCGGAGGAATCGACTGCAGGAGTCCGGCCGGCCTCGTTGGAGGTTTCTTTCGTCGCTGGCATTCATGGCATGATCGTGTGTATAGGTGGACCGTTTTGGGGAGTTTGGGCCAGTAATACTTTTCACGAATACGGGCCAGTGTCCGGCTGTAACCGAGGTGTCCGGACGTCGGGTCGTCGTGGCAGGCTTGGAAGATCTCCTCTCGAAGGTCGGTCGGGATTACCAGCAGCCACGTCGAGTTGTTGTTGCCGAAGTTCTCTTTGTAGAGAACTCCTTGTCTGATGGCGAAGGTCGGCAGGGCTCGTGAAAAAACACGTTGTATGGCACTCCCACGCCCTTCCAGGTGCTCTATTAGTGCGCGCAGCTCAGGATCGTCTCGTTGACGTCGGGCCATGTCGTCGGTGTTCACTGCGCCCAGGAAACACTCGTCGTCATCGTCGTCGCTGCTGTCGGAAGGTGTTTCGATGGGAGCTCTGGACAGGCAGTCGGCGTCGCTGTGCTTGCAGCCTGACTTGTAGACTACGGTCATGTTGAACTCTTGTAGTCGGAGACTCCATCGCGCAAGGCGTCCTGACGGGTCCTTGATGTTCGCAAGCCAGCAGAGCGAATGGTGGTCCGTGACTACGCGGAACGGGCTTCCGTATAAGTACGGACGAAACTTCGCGATCGCCCAGACGACCGCAAGGCATTCTTTTCCAGTCGTGGAATAATTTCGCTCCGCCTTGGACAATGTCCGACTTGCGTAGGCGATGACTCGTTCGGTGCCCTCTTGTACTTGAACCAGTACCGCGCCAAGTCCTGCGTTACTTGCGTTCGTGTGAATCTCGGTTTCCGCATCCTGGTCGAAATGCCCAAGGACAGGAGGAGTTTGCAGTCGTCGCTTCAGCTCGTCGAAGTCGGCGTAGCAGCAGAGTCGAACGCTGGGGCGAAACTGACTCGACAAGGTCGCGGGCGGCGTCTTATCTAGAGTGAGTCAATATCTCGAAGATTCGGCGGGGAAGGTTCGAGCGTAGCGCGCTTGGGGCGAGAATGAACACGCACTTTCTAGAACAACAAAAACGATAGAAGTTATGTTCGCAGCAAGAATAAACGAGAACCTTCTGCAAGTCTGCGCGCGGCAATATTTCAATCCGACATCAACGACCTCTCCGATGATGCTGCGTATGTTCTTTGAAACTTAACATTACAAATCGAAAACGGCGTGCCGCCGTTTCCGATTTGTTTTTCTCTCCAAGTGGCGGCCACGATAAAGACGGAAATCAATGTTGCTATAGGTTTTAAAGTTATAGTTGACGGGAAAGTCTAGCGTCATGTGCGTCTTTTTAATTGCGCCCTCTGCCTTCCGCTGCGATGCGAGTATTTATTGTTTTTTTTTTTTTTTAGTTTCAACCGAGAGAGCGCCCGAAAACACTGGCAAGGGCAGATTTGAAAATTTTCGACGTTGTTTTGGTTGCGGTGGACTACGCAAAACGTGCGATGCTCCTCGCTGTCCTCGCTATCCTCGCTCTGCGGGTTTATGTGTTGAAAATGTGCTCAAACGGTTTCTGCGATGTGGCTGAAAGACGGAAGAGTATCTGAACGCATCGGAGATGCTTTAACGGTGACAATGTATCCACTCAAAAGCGCAATTGCAAGCCAGGATTCCTTCTCCGTCAACAGCAGTGCGTACGCTTCGTGGCTTCGCGTATTGGTGTGGTGTTTCATGTTCACACCGTTCATACCAATCATCGTCAGCTGAGGGCTCCTCAATCGCGCGTGACTTCTTCGAAAGTAAATCCTCTTTAATTTTGTTTCACGATATGGAAGATTCTCGGCGCCCATAATATGAGCAGTAAGTAGACTCCTCCTGTCGTTGCTACCGTTTTCTGTTAATTGCACCGTGCAAACGCTTGGATAATTTTTTTATAAAATAGCCGTCACTTTTCTTTTATTTCCTTGCTTTGAAACTGGCAAGTAATACGTTTCATAACGAGAATTAAATCATTTTACAGGTTCATAATTTGATCAAGATATGCTGCGTCTATTTTGATATCTCCAAACTTTGCATTCTCAATCCCTCTCCGGCACTCTCCCTGGATCCAAGGTGCATTTCTTGTACAACATGCAAAAAAGTATAGACATATTATTGTGACATCAAGCAAATCAGGCCTCCGTATTCAACTCAATGACGTCAGGTGAAGTAAAGGAACGCTTCACAGAAGCCTGATGGTTGCTTGCTGTGCTTTGAGACCTCTGTGTTAACCGTCCTTCTATTTGCTTTCCTCCGACTGGGTCTTCATGGTAGACCTAAAGTGTGACCTTTAGGAGAAAGTGAGTTTAAAATTCAAGTATACATTTTGATTCAAGAATTAAATATACAGTCAAAGCGAGTATTCAAACAAGCTCGTTGTGAGCAGGCATGTCCCGAAGAACAGGGAGTGACAACACAAACAAAACTCTGAACGCTGCTTTGAAACTTTTCATTTGTGATGTCCCTCCCCATGGTACCGCGTTATGATGCCAGACACTGATAGTTAATGCATAGAATGATTAATATTAAAATGTTCATGTTAATTCATCCACTGAGTCTGAATCATGTTAATCTTCAAAGATTCAGTAACATATGAATAGACCTCTAAATATCACTCCAAATATTAACAAAAAAAAACTATCAATTAAAAAAAATTGACAGACATTAAGGGTCTTAGGGTTGAAACTTACCAGAATAATTTTATCAAGTCATGAAATCACATTTACTGGAGGGTTAGAGTACTATACACAATACTTAAAACAAATTATCAGAATACAAAAGTTCCACGCAGGTTATTAGCCAATTGTGCGTCGTCAACTAACAAGCGACTTCAAGGCACCGGGTACACTAAATCATCAAGGTGCGGTCCAGGCATAATAGTACAGTCATGTCTCGTTTATGTGAACCCCTTTAATATGAATACCCCGCCATATGCTACCGTGTTTGGATGAAGCTTCATTTATTTCACCCTCATGGTATTAATCCTGTGTGTGGTGTGGCACTGAGTGGTAGAAACGCAGCGCCTCGGTTGTTGAGGTTCAAACTGTTTGCTTTGAACCTCACACGTAAGAGCAAATCCACCATTTTTAACCGTCACGAAATCCAAACTTTTTTTTTTTAACTGCCATTGAAAATGCATGAAACTTTCGTAGACAAACTGTGGAAATGCATGCATTTTTGTTTCGTTATTATCCACAACTAACATTATGGACGATTCTTGGGGGAAGGAGGTTTACATATTAACGAGACATCACTGTACCAAACAAATAGCCCATGATCCGAGACTACTATGCATTAGGAACAACAAGTTAGGTTCATCAATACACTAAGAGCACTGTACATATTCTTGGCACATTCCAACGCTGTGCTCTTACTGACGGGCTTCCAAGTGATTAGGACCAACATCCTGCGCCCATTGACTTCTTCGAAGCACCCCTAGCGTACAGGCACTTGCCATGCCTGATTTGTCGGATACCTGAAATTCTAAATATCATTTTCACGTAATAATATTTAATTGATTGGGACGATGAGGGCCTTTTCTCGCGGCCCTGGTCACACCATGTGCGCTTGTGACCTGAAATTGCCTAGGATATAAACACCGGAACAGTACTGTCGCACCCTTAATGGGGGCCTGCCAGGAAACAAATGCAGTTCCCTAATAATTTTTTTAGGCACTTGTCATCAGGTTCCTTTTTGAATGCACTTACTGAACGATGCCTCGAGGGAAGTAAAACGCTAAAGAGCTAAGATGACCAGGTTTAAAACAGTTAAGCTAAAATCACTTGTTTTGCTTCAAAGCTGTGGCTAGTGGCCCTGACTCCACGTCGTTGCTACATGACTGGGTGGTTACACTGATTATTTGACCCAAGCCAAGCAGAACTGGTTGGTTAATCAGGTTAGTCGCGTAAATTAGTGAGAGGGAAAGCTCTGAGACAGTCTAGAAAACACCAGTGCACTTTAGACGAAATTCACTCTTCTTGACTGATTTCCGCCTGCTTCGAAGCTCTATCGAGTTTGAACACATGACTGCAGCTTGCTAAAGATTTTAAAACATCGCAAACACCCATCAGTTCGAACGAGAAGTACAGGAACGACGGAGATGTCTTTCAGTTGTCTGACTTTAGCGCGAGTCGTCGCGAGAATTTGGAGCGTGCACCCAAACTGCATTTCGCTTGTGCGGCAGCAGTGCCTATCATGTCTACCGGCTTGTGTTTGTAGCTCAGCGTAAAAAAGACAGCGTACTTGCACTGTAAGCAGACGAACGGGGAAGTCCTTGTTAGGGCGCACAAGCTCGAGTTTAGGTGTGTAGGTAAAAAGAAGTAAAAGGAAAACTTATTGATATGACGATTATCGTGCATTTCACGATATTTTGTCGCGTAAGATACTTCTGATACGCGTCAACGAGCGTCTCAGTCACACTTTGCAAAGACTAGCTGGGACGGTGATCTGGCCAATGTAAACAAAGGCAAACAGCTGCGCGTGATTCTATGACGGGAAAAACGGAAACCAAACAAATGAGCTCGAAAGTAAGAGGACATTTCTCTAAACATTTAATCTCAAGAATGTGCCCTTTGACTTGTATAAAAATAAGACTGTAAATGCATTTGATGCTTGAAAAATGGAATATACACGTTTCCTCAATATTACAAGAAAACTAAAAGTCGTTTCTCTAAAACTGACCAGATCTGCCTCAATTCGACGTGCAGTCCAACATCTTTATCATGTCCGCCCTCATGATGCGCCGCGTTCCCTTTCCCTCCCCCCCCCCCTTCCCCCGATCACGACAGTCATCATCACTTCCTCAATCAAGCCCACTGATCTCTATGTCTATTTGCTGGATCGCATTTGACCAGCTCCGCCTATGGACGGGTATACGGCCACGGTCGGCCAACTTTTTGGTAGAGTTATATCATCTCTAGCCATCATAGTAATATGGCGGACAGCGCAATGGCGGCAGGCTGCCATAAAATAGCCGTAGATTTAGTACACTGTACCGTGGGAGATATTTCGTGCTTGATTGAAGCTGTTCGACGAAGCAGATTCTTGAAACCCGGCGTGAACGGTAGCCTCATCTTTGAGGACCCGGCGAAAGTTCCTCGAAAGCGCAACACCGGGGGAAAGCAGCGCAGCTCGCATCGAAAGCAGACTCCGTACCGGCGTCTGCTTTCGATGCTTCTTTCGATGCGACTTTCGATACGTGCTGTGCTGCTTTTCCCCGGTGCTGCGATTTCGTGAGACTTTCACCTGGTCCTCAAAAACCGGGCTACAGTTCACGCCGGGTTTCAAAAACATGTTTCGTCAAACAATTTCAATCAAGCACGAAATATCACCCACGCTATTTTGACGGCAGCCTGCCACCACACCCGCCAAAACGTTGTCTGCCATGAATGAATGATAGTGGCTTGCAGGAGCTGTACCTTGGCTAGAGGTAATATAACTCTACCATAAAGATGGCCGCCAGTGGCCGCATTCGCGGAGCGGGCAAACGCGATCGAGCAATTGTCATAGAGATCAGTGATCAAGCCCATCTAGAGTTGATAGTTTTGTAAAAATATATTGGAGTGCATTTAACTTCGAAGTGTTCGTGGAAAACCCATATTCAGTACATTACCTATAATGATAATCGCCTGTCTGGTTACCTCAAACGTTTTTTTCCTTGGTACCTGTTTCACTCGTGTTAATCCTTCATAAAAGCCTAATTCTTCCAAAGTTAGATTATGCATCTTTTGCCTTAAATCTCGGACAGTTCATTCCCATTCGGGCACTGGAAGCCCTCCAAAAAAGGTATGCTCGTTTTATTCTCACGCACTGCACTACAAGCGTCACCAGCATGAAAACTACCATGCCATTGCTTCCCTTGTATTTCCACTAAAAACTTTGTTTCATAAAGTTTATATTCATGATTTCGTCCTACGCGACCAATCAAACACCCCTATGTTTGTGTCCTCTCGTCTTGATAATCAGCAACCAGATGCCCGTCGTTGGTTTGGCACGTAAAACCCCCAAATTTGATAATCAGCAAAAGGTAGGCGTACCAAGTTCAGTGACGACAACGTTTCGTTCATAATTCGTCCACAAGGAAAATGGGTACCATTTTCCTGGGAACCATGCATCTTCCCGGGAAATTTGTAACCATCACGAACTCCAAACTTTATTCATTTATTAAACTGCCATTAATAATAATATTATTTTTTATCGTGCCTTAACTGTAATTTGTATTTTGTTAGTGTTTTTTTTTTTCCTGCTCTTTCCTTCTATTATTCGTTCGGGCCTCGAGGAAAAAATAAATAATATGAAAATAATAAAATGTAAGCAGCGGGCTCTATAGGAAGAAGATTTTAATAACGAGTTTTTTGTGTGTGCTTTTTTCTGGGTCTGTGTCGAAAAGTCTTGAAGGTATTCGTGCTTGTTCGCGGTAACTTCTGTGTTAGAACGCGACAAACCAGCGGATGTGCCTGGGCGGTTAGGATTAGTGCGGCCTTAGCGCTTGGCTTGGCCAGCTTAATGCTGTCTGCTTCTCTCTATTCGCTAACTGCCATCCTCCCCTCCACGTTACGCTGCAGATTCTTGGTGGCATCAGCTCCTCTTGGGGCGCCTTAAAGGGCAACACCGTTCGATTTCGGAAATTTTGAGATAGTGGGTGATATAAACGTGAAAAGTACTTCAAAACAACCCTAGACCGTTTGTTTCATTAAAAACAAAATATTTTTCGTGCGATCTTGTTATTTACCATAATCGCAAACCGAAACTGAAACTTCGGCACAGCCGGGCAACATTGTACCCTCAACGTCAGTTGCATACACGCCCACGTGGAATACAAAAGGTCACGTGATCTGCCTGCGGTAACCCAGAAAAGACGCGGATGCGAGGGGAAGGGCGAGGAGGGAGAAGGGAGAGCGGGCCTAGCCGCAGCGGCGAACAGGCGACGCAAGCAGCAACGAAGCAGGCTATGTAGGCGGCAACCCAGGCGGCTAGTCTGTTGGCACCGGTTGGCATGTATGTCAGCGAAACTCATCTCGTACAAGTCTCTCTCTCTCTTCTTGTTTCTCTTGTTCTCGATCAATTTTTTTGTCTGTCTCGCCTCTTTGGTTGCTCTGACGTGGAGCGCGTCCGTAGCACCGCCTGGTAAGCTCGCCCTGGAAAAGAAAATACCAAGGAAAAAAACTGCGTATGCAACAGACGTCAGCCACAACGGAAATACAACCTTGGCTGCGCTGCACGTCGCCCGCTAAATTAGCGGATTTTGGTGACTTCGCGCATCTCAGTCTTTGTCGGCCGGTTTAGTGATCTTTTAGGTGGTATTACGTTATAATATTTGACATTCGGTCTCTCTAGCTGATACTAAAGAGAGTCGCAGTGTTAGCTAACAACCGAAAATGAAGCGGAGTTTCCTTTTTAAAGGAGTCATGAAACGCTTTTCCAACTTTTTCCTGTTTAGCTTTCCTCCTCAACTCATAAATCGCGCATTGTACCAAACAGTTCAAGAACACGGAAAGGGGGGAGTCCCCTCTTGCTCGGAATCTCGTTTGTGTAGCCGGACACAGCCATTGTCCCCCTAGAAGATTAGCCCGTCGCTCAAAATTCCGACTGGTTGCTTTCCCCACCCCGTTCACCCCGAAGCTGACAGTGCTGTGGAAGCTACGTGCTCGTTGGGCCAGCCACACATTTTCCACGTGATCACGCTCTCTCGCGCATACCGACCCGCGGAGGATGAGGTCAGGTGATGAAAGGGAGGCGGCTGATTGGTCTGGAAAGCGCGTAGCTTCCACCGCAATGTCAGCTTAAGGGTAAAGGGATTAAGTGAGGTCCGGAGTCGTGTGACGTGCGCTTGGGCCTGGTGACGCGCTGCGGGGGCCCGGTTATGGTGACTAGTAGCCCGGTGACGCGCTGCGGGGTCCGTGGATGTATCACAGCGAAAAGGCGGAGAGTTTACGGAGCGAAGGAGGTACGAAATAGTGCGCTATGTTTTGCAAATTTCTGTAGCGAAAGTCAGGCTTCTGACTTTCTACCTTTGTTGTTTTGGCCCACTGAACGATGTGCTATTAGTAAAATCCCAATATAAATCGATTTTCTCCAGCCCAAAATTCGTTTCATGGGTCCTTTAAGTGATATATGTACTGCTTGAAAGGCTTCGAACCTCAACCATCGTTTTGTTGCGTTTACCAAATGCTTTGAACGTCCCAAAAGCGGAGATATCACCCTTGCCTAGCCGGGATTAAGATAATGACCTACGCACTCGTCTTTTTGCAAGGCCCTACCTTACTATGCCTAAGCGCCCGGCGACACTTACTGTGCCTAGGCGTCCGGCACCACCATTAAGTAAATGAACGACCCTGTTCGCTCTTTGAGGAGACCTTTGACGCTCCAGTAAAAACTCGCACCTTTAATCTCGTAGTTTGGGTTATATTATGACAATTTAAACATTTACATTTGAATTTTAGGTGCTCTGAGTACTGCATACCACATTGCTACATGGCGTTGCGAAGAAACGTAACAAGGCAAACTTTAACTAATACCCTATTTGCACATTGACAAGTGTGTCAAGAAAATGCTGCCTCAACCGGAAAAAAATATTATTTGTCAGTACTGTATTTCATGAAAATGATGCCTCAACCGGAAAATCTGATTCGCCAGTACTATGTTTCTTTCCTCAGGGGTCTCTTTCCAGACAACATTGTCAAAGCTGCCATATTTACGGTAGGTCCGGTTGCAAGCTTCTATGATGCGCTATACTTTGAGTGTGTTGATTCTGTTCATACTTCAAAACAAAATATTAGTACATTGTAGACCCGAGTTGCCTAGCTTCTTTTTCTTCAAGCAGATATGTTAAGACAATGTCGGTTTATTTAATTTCGAGACACTTCCGCGAATCTTTGTTTCAGGAATCAACGTCCATTGTGCCTCTGCCAAGTGAGTGACCTTACTGTGACGTAAGAACAAATTCACAATTTTTAACCAAAACAAAACGACTATAAATGCAGAGAGTGCCCAGGTTCTTGTTACAGAGCCCCGCTGTTTCAGTTTGCGAGCTCAACCGGTAGCTCCTAACCCAATGTTCCAGCCTATAATTTTTAGATAAAATAACGCAGCATCGTCCACGCTTGTGTTTATGTGTTTATTCTCCTTTCGCAGACAACACCGGTTATACGACGCAAACCAGCTCGCAGACGATGGACAACTACGTCGGGTTACTGACGTTCTGCACACTCCTGGGCGCAATCTTGGCGGGTGACGAGCAGAACATCGTCCTCAGCTTCTTCGTCGGCCTGAGCAACGTGATGATGCTGCTAGCGCACTTGATCCTTATCTACGCACCCATTGGCGTCTTCTTCCTCACCGCGTCATTTATAGTGGAGAGCGAAGACCTGCAGGTACGTCTACGTCATTCTAAAGCCACAGCAACCAAGACAACGGCACCGACAGACATCGGGGCAATCGCTGCATTCGATTGCGCTTATGTAGCGAACACTGTCCCGATCACACTGTGGTTGCTGTTGTGCACGTTGCTCAGAGTGTGACTATTGCAATTGTCTGAGTCAGGCGTCAGCTTAAACACTTTCAATATTGGTAATCCTCCGGGTGAACAAGTTAATCTGCAATTTATTTCGACAAAACATAACTTATTCTGTATGAGCTTTACAAGACTGTTCTGCAGATATCATAATTTTTGATGGGGCATCAAGTTGACGAATATACGAGGTAATGAGCTCAAGTGTGCCGCCCTAGGTTAATATTTTACATATGGCAATATGCCGTTCGAAACATTGGCCTTGTGTGCCGTAATTTATACGTTGGTTTTAACAAATATCATTATGTAGAGACTTCGACGCACAAGCTGTCTTCGGTTCTGGCCAAAGAAGGCGATTGTTCGCGACTGCCTGATCAAGGGTACAGCGAGTAGACGACTACAATCCAGACGCGGAGAGATTGAAAGTCAAACAAGACCACAAGAAAATACTCAAACCAACGCTAGTTCCCAATGGAAATCCCGTAACCACGGGGCTCGGCAGAAGTGCTCAAGTCCCGCTTGAGAGTATCACGAATGGCACCGTGTACACAGCGGCCAAGTGGAAAATCGGCACTGACTTAAAAGGGGGGGAGGCAATGGGAAAGGAAAGATGTTTCTTTTAGTTGTTCTTGAAAGCCATTTCATCGATGTTTTGTATGTTGAGTGTTTGTTGATAGCTAGTTGCTTTTTGTAGGTAATATCAGTAACAATGTGTTGATGAATTTTTTTTATCCTTTTTTTTTTTACTTAGTTGAGTGTTTTTTTAGAACAAGATTTTGTCATTCATGCACCTTTTTTCAGCAACTATGCAGTTTACTTCAATAAAATTGTTTGCACAGTTTTGTGCATGACTTGAGCTTGAATAGCGCTAAAGGCAATGTTTTGTTTCGTGATTTGTTCTTTAACCACAAATGTTCGAATGTGGTAACTTTTTTTTACCGAACGTGAAAAGGTAAATTTTTTTCGTCATTTCTTTCTGAACACTCACTGTTCTATTACGAGGCACAACGGAATATGGGAGCTCTGAACCTGCTACATTTTTAAAACTCTGCAACGAATTTTTTTTTTTTTTAATTACGAATAAAACTTCAAAAGATATTTAAGTTCAATTTCATAGATTTATGTTTACACTGTTTATTGATTACGTTTATATTGAAATCCCACTTTACCAGTTCCATTTTCAAACTCGCACCCCATGAACTATTCAAGCAAAAGGAAAAGGCAGACAGGGAACATATGTAATATGCATGCGCCAGTTTGGAAAAGAAAAGTAAGCATCTTTAAAGTGTGCCTAAATTTGCTGGGCTGGCAGCCCTCCCAGAGTGTTGACAACCTCGTCGTCTACTTTTGGAGCCGCCATTTTGCCTCGAAGTCGACGCGTCAGGAGTTCGATTTTGATCACCTCGACACAAAGAGTAGAATCAAATTTGCCTTTGGCGAAGATCGTCGTTGTAGACGGTTCGTCTGCGAACGCAGGCGAAAACCACTGTTCGTCTGATACCAACGTTGTTCGCAGACAGAAGAAAAAAAGCGGGTAGGCTGTATGTAGGCGATTGCAAGCAGAAAGTCTGGTCGCCGCAATCTGTGTGCACGTCCGGTCAGGCACTTGCAATTGCAAACCTGCCAATGCCACGTTCACGCGCACACTTCGCGGGGTGGTGCCCATGGGGCACCAGTTGGGGCCCTAAGCTGACAATATATCAAATATACCTATTACTAAATTACCCAAGCATCAAGGAGAATGCAGGGGTTGGCGTTCCACGCGCCACACGCCCACGCATTCCCCGTATAAAAGATTCGAAGTGAATAATCAAAATAAAGCCTTGACAAACACGCGTGCAAGATGACATTTCTTTTAGGTATTTGCTTTAAAAAAAACTGCTCAGACCAGCACTTGCGGCGAGTGGAACACCAATCTCTGCATTCTCCTTGATGCTTGGGTAATTTAGCAATTCAGCAATAGCAACGTCTACGTGCCGAGTCTAGCAAAATAAAACGTATGAATCGAATATATCAGCTTTATTTTGATGTAACGGAATTAAAGGAATGGAACACAAGTCTGAAATATAAAAAATCCATTGGTTATCCAGAAAATCAGTGGAACTAAACAAATATGTAAACATGAGGTTAACTTGAGCGACGGAGAAAAGCTCACCGGAGAAAAGCTCACCGGAGAAAAGCGCACCGGAGATAAGCTCACCGGAGAAAAGCTCACCGCAGAACCGGCAGATGCGGAGAAAAGCTCACCGGCCTTTGAGCGGATGCAAAAAAGAGCTCACCGTTTTCTTTTTTTTTACATGGCGAATTTTTTGTCAAACGAGGCAATTTAACACAATTCGCATTCGCCACTCCATTTAAAAAAAAAAAAAGTCATATTTTTTGTAATAATCTTGAAGGTCATTGGGCATATTTACTAATCCTCAGAAATTAGTAATCACCCATTATGTGTATTAGTGAAACCGCAAGGGCATAATATAAGAACATCGTACACCGGTAAAATAGACAACAATTTATTGACAACTGAGGGTGCGCCGTCGAAGCTCTGTCAAATAAAAAGGTTTGTTTTTTGTGAGCTAATATGAACAGCGGTGTGGTGAACCGTCTCAGCTCCAAATATTGTGTAGTGCCTAGTAGATGAGTAGGTGTTTGTTGATGCAATCAGTGTCGGCTGCGCTGTTGTCTTTCTGTTAATTTCACTAACAAACCATTAGTGGCGAGAATAGCTTCCTCATATCGTGTTTATTGTCTTCACTGCGTCGTCGTCGTTTGAGCGGTTTTCATCATGTATAACGTTTACCAGCTCGCCCTATTCGCTACATTACAGAAGACTACTTCTATAAGTTAGGAGTAACAACGGTGCCATTGCGCAGCTCCGAAGGTCATGGGTGGCTCACCGTAGAAGGGCACTATCACGCAAAGGCAACGTGCGGAAACACCAGCACGAACGGCTAAAAAACGTGCATCTCCGTGTAAAAAAGAAGCCTCGATATCCCATTGACGGTTTTATCCTGTTTTTAAAGGTTAAGGCCACGGTCCCACTGAATGTGGCAGTTTAGGTACTTTTTGGCAGGTTATTACTCATCTCCTTTTAAATACTGTTTTGTGGGATTGATCTCATTCGAAAGGCAATGCGATCTTCTTTCATTTGATATTATGTATGTGTTGGTTTTTACTGTTAATGCGCATTTCTAGCGTTGCGAATATGATGGCGCGGACCTTCACTTGCTCCGCTAGTTCATGTTTTATGAACGATCCATTAAAGATAACACGGTTCCAATATAGCAGTTTTGTTAAGATGATGTCGGAGCAGAATGTAACGATACACTTTTTTGGTATTTGCACTATTTTGTTTTTTTCATCCCTCCAAATATTGCCCTAAAATTGACATTTTTCAGCACAAATATGTTTTTAATGACACGCGCTAAGGCAATGAAATTAGCTACAGATGTAGTGCTTATAATTGGTAATATGCAGAAAAAAATTTAATGTTGTGTAAAATTTTTTTGTTTCGATATTTTATATCAAACGTAGCACTTTTGTGTGCTTCGAGTCATGGTGCTTCAAATGCCGCTGATGAAATAATTAAACTATGGTAAAATATTTTGTAACATTTAGAGCTACAATGGTTTCCCAAAAGGTGGACGATGGCTTTTTTTTTTTCATTTTCACAGTCATAACGCCCCACGAGCGTTTCAAACTTACCTGTTTTGACGCATATCTTTTTTGGACATCAAACAGATTTCTTGGCATCTAATAATATTTATTGTTTGGAATAGATATACATTGCGATGTATTAAATTTTCACAATGATCCTGCTTTGGTTTCTTAATAGGTGTAGAGCTTAGCTAATTTTAAAAATAATTAAAAACTGTTTGGGTGTTTTGTTGCGCTACCTGGCGGATGGCAGACAAACTCCTGATTTCTAATGTTCAAAAAATTTCCGAGGGCGGCGTTGGCGTCTGTATCATCATATCTCCGTGTCTTTTTACCCTCACATTTAAAAAATATATTGGAAGATTTACTATCGATAACTGGATGGTTTAAGTACTGGGTCAGGCTAATAAATCTAAGACAAATAATTACACAAGTGTAGGTGATATAATGTGTTCATTATTCGATATGATTGAAATCAATAAAAAATGAAGACGAAGAGGAAAAGAATACACCCGAGTTCACTTTATGCCTAGAGTCACTAAATGAGCTTTAAAGTATCGGCACTCCGTTCCCAAAAATTGTTTTGGGCGCCGCCATTTTGGGTCTTGCTCAGAGCCAACGCAACTGCCGATCACCATTATCCAAAAGTACGACTTCCTCAGCAATAGATGCGGTGCTAGGAAGCTGATGCAATATTGCAATGCTCTGTCTCGGGTTGTTTAAACATTTGTGAGGGAGGGAAGAGCGTTTCCTGTGTTGGCCTTATTGTGGCTTAAAATCATGGTTGCCAGTTATTTGAAGCTTTATGTGAAATCACAAAAAACGTTTCTCCGTCCTCCACTTTAAACAGTTTGCGACAAAGCAAAGCAACATTACATGAACTCCCTAACACCGAATATAATGCTGAGGATGTTGCACTTTTGAATCATGACGATCGGCAGTTGCGCCTGCTCTGCACAAGCACCAAAATGGCGGCGTTCACAACACTGTCGGGGAAGGGAGTGCCGATACTCTTAAGCGCAGCTCATTTATTGGCTCTAGTTCCCGCGAAACTTCTTCTCCCTGACTGAAACTGAAACTGAAAGCGGGCGGGTAGGAGCAACGCGGGTTTTATGTGCGACCGTTCTAACCGTCTCCAAAGAGAGAACGCACGAGCTTGCGCTGGTTTAAAAAAAAAGGCATCCAAGGAAAAGAGGCGGCACGCCTTGTGCTTTGTTATTATGCGTCTAATTGCAAATTGTTGTGTGTATGTTTACGCAGCCGGAAGTTAGTCTGCCTTAGTGGGCGTCTGGTGTCTCAGCTTGAGATGAGCAATTTAGCCAGTGCGGTACAACCACAAACCTGGGGTCTTTAACGTGCACCACGCAGTAGTGATACACCACCGCACGCCGGTACGATTCTCTTCCAGATCGAAACGGGCAGGGGCGGGGTGGGTTCTGCAGCGCGAGCTTTCGCTCCAAGTGCTCCGAGCTGGTGTGCGCTAGACCATGCACTGGGCCACCGACCCTCCCCCCCCCCCCCCCTTGTGCGTCTAATTTATATACAGGTATAAGTATTTGAAGATCGACAATGGACGTCGACCGTCTCGAGGTAATGTAACGTAATAACATTATATTGCCGCGCGCGCTGCTGGCCAAGTAGGCAGCGCGCGCGTGGCCTAACGGTTATCGCGCTTGCTTTCCACGCTGAAAGCCATGGTTCGATTCCTGACCGCGGAGGCACATTTTTGTTGACTCTGTAAGGTAATGTTCTGGTAAATCACAGAACCATCTTGCTGATTCGAGGTTAGAATATTCTACGCGCCGAACCTTCTACGCCGAACGATCCAGAAACCCACGAGGGTACATATGGGATTCCGCCAGGCGAGCGGAGTCAGTTTCGCCCCAGCGTTCGACTCTGCTGCTACGCCGACTTCGACGCCCGCGACGCTCTGTCATTATCTTTTCTACCATTTTATTTTGGCACAAGTTCGCCATATTAAACGTTTATTTCTTCCTGTTCATTTCTTGTTTATTGGTCACCACCCGTGACATTTTGGTAAAGGTGCGGGGTAACCGCATGCCCGTGCAGCGCTCCCCTCCGAGTTCCCGTAGTGCAAGTCCGAACACAAGCCCCCAAGAGCCCAAGGAAGACGAGACCGAGATCCGATTAAGTCGCCGGAACCTTGGCCTACCCCCGGAATCAGGACCCTTGCCACCCAGGACCAGGCAAACCAGGAGGACGACGATGGCCAACCAGTCGCAAGCCCCCGCCGCTTCTCCCGTCATCTACATGCCCGTCGCACCGCGGACGGCTGCCCCCTTCCACGGTGAACTCTACGAAGACGTCGAAGACTGGATTGACCAGTATGAACGCGTTGCCCGCCACAATGGCTGGACCGACGAGCAGCGCCTGCACAACGTCTACTTCTCGCTTGAGGGGACCGCCAAGCACCGGTACGAGAACCATGAGTCCTCTTTGACGTCGTGGGACATTTTCAAGACCGATCTGAAGGTTACGTTCGTCAACCACCACCGCCGAGAGAGAGCCAAGGACCTACTGCGAACCAGGACCCAGGGCCCCAATGAAAGCGTCACGAGCTTTGTGGAAGACGTGCTCCGCCTAAGCTCCCGCGCCGATCCTCAGGCCACCGAAGGAAAAAAACTACGCATTTTGATGCGGGGCGTGAAGGACGACATCTTCGGAGACCTCGTCCGCAACCCGCCGGCAACCGTCGACGCCTTCGTCACCGAGGCGACAAACATCGAGCGCGCCCTCCAAGCGCGCGCTTCCCACTACCAGCGGCAGCCAGGCGTCATTGCAACCGCGCTGCTTAGCGGCGAAAACGCGCCTGGTACGGACATCCGCGAAATTATCCGGGAGGTTGTCCGGGAGGGACTGCGAAGGTTGCTGCCAACCACCAGCCGTCCGCCAACCATTTCCATCGCCAAGGCTGTCCGAGAAGAAGTGCATCGGGCGCTCCAACCAGAGGTTCCCGTCACCACGGTGGCACCGGAGGAACCGACATTGAGATACGCCGCCATGGCCCCACGACCGCTGCAAGCTTCCCGCCAAGCCACGGCGCCGCCCCGAAGAGACGCCCCGACGCCGGAGTACTCCCGACGACAGGAAGATCAGGCGCACGTTCCCCCAGAGCGACCTGCGCCGAGGAAGACAGACGTCTGGAGGACGGCCGACCGACGCCCGCTGTGTTACCACTGCGGGGAAGCTGACCATGTGTACCGCCGATGCCCATACCGACGACTCGGGCTGCGCGGATTCCACCCAAGCGACCCGCGCCCCCGGTATGGTGAACGCCCTCGGGAGATCGATGAGTACCTGCGACGACCCCAGTCCCCCGAGCCTGCGTCCCGCCGAGAGTTCCGGTCGCCGTCACCGCGATGTCCAGCTTCGCCGATGCACCGACCCCGACGTGAAAGCCTGTCGCCCCTCGCTCCTCGCCGGGGAAACTAGGCGCGGCAACCCCTGGAGGTGGAGTTGCCGAAGACGACCGACGTAAAGAGCCTCCACGAACGACGGAGCGCTCCCACTCTCCTGACGCTACGCATCACAACGACGCTCCTGCTTCGGTGTCCAACAACTTAAACGTTGTTATCGACGGCCTCGACTCATCGGCACTCGTGGACACCGGAGCAGACTACTCAGCCTTGATTGGGAGGCTCTCCCGCCGCCTTCGCAAAGTCATGACGCCGTGGGATGGACCCCAAATACGAACCGCAGGAGGACATCTCATCACGCCCGTCGGAAGGTGCACTGCTCGCGTCGAGATTCACGGCGAGACATGTCCGGTAAAGTTCGTCGTTCTACAAGACTGTTCCAGAGATGTCATTCTTGGCATGGACTTTCTGTGTGAATACGGCGCCATCATCGACCTGGGTGAGAACAGACTGACGCTGCGAAAGCCTGTTCCGCCTTCAGAGAAACCCCAAACAGGGTCAGCCGCCGTCCGAGTCGCCACCGACCACGTGAACCTGCCGCCGCGATCAAGTGTTGTCGTGCCCGTCGTGGCCGATACAGCTACATGCGGTGAAGTTGTCCTATACTTCGTTTCACGTCATGTGCGAGCGAAGTCAAAGCTAGAAGCGCGAGCCCAAGGCTCTGAGCGTGCCGGCTTCGCACGTGCGCTCGTGCACCAGAGGTGCTGTTACAAGCAGCATGCTCGCGCTTGTAGCGTTGGCTTCGCTCGCCCATAAGGTGAAACGAACTATAGAAGGCAACCTTCAATTACTCCTGGGAAGAGGAATAGGCGTCGCACGAGGAGTAGCTGAACTTCAGGTTGGGCGGACTGTGGTCCTCGTGACGAACTTCCGAAATGAAACGCAACACCTCACGAAAGGTGCAGCCGTGGGCCACGTCGAGGAACTTCGAAACGCCGCCGAAATCGCCACGATTACTGACGAAACCTCGCCACCTCAGCAAGACAGTCCGTCGCCAGCGCAGCTCGACATTGACCCTAAGCTTCCGAGCCAGAAACGACGGCAGCTAAGTGACCTCCTCGCCGAATACAGTGACTGCTTCTTGACGTCGTCGAGGGTGCGCCAAACCGCCGTTGCGAAACACCGCATCGTTACCGAGGACGACGCGCGCCTAGTGCATCGATCGCCGTACAGAGTCTCCGTTAAAGAAAGGGAGGTGATCCAGGAGCAAGTTCAAGAGATGCTGAACGACAACATAATCCAACCTTCAAGCAGTCGTTGGGCCTCCCCAGTCGTACTGGTTAAGAAGAAAGACGGGACGCTTAGGTTCTGCGTGGACTACCGGCAGCTAAACGCAGTGACGAAAAAAGACGTCTATCCACTCCCCCGCATCGACGACACGTTAGACCGGCTGCGCCATTCTCGATACTTTTCATCGATGGACCTGAAGAGCGGCTACTGGCAGATCGAAGTCGACGAGCGGGACCGAGAAAAGACAGCCTTCGTCACACCGGATGGGCTGTACGAGCTTAAGTTGATGCCCTTCGGACTGTGCACGGCTCCAGCAACTTTCCACCGTGTCATGGACACCGTACTGGCAGGACTGAAGTGGCAGAGCTGTCTCGTCTACCTCGATGACGTCGTAGTGTTTTCCGGCGACTTCGACGAGCACTTGCGACGACTCCGAGCTGTTCTACAAGCTATACGGACCGCCGGACTCACCCTCAAGCCGTCAAAGTGTCGGTTCGCCTATGACGAACTGAAGTTCTTAGGTCACGTGGTTAGTAACGAAGGCATTCGTCCAGACCCAGAGAAGACTCGCGCCGTCGCAGCATTTCCAGTGCCAAGAGACAAGAAGGCCGTGCGAAGGTTTCTTGGGCTATGTGCCTACTATCGGCGCTTCGTTCGAGATTTCGCAAGGAGTTCCGCACCGCTCACAAACCTCACGAAGGACGCCGAGAAGTTCGAATGGGCCGAGGGGCAGCAGCAGGCATTCGACGAGCTGAAGCGACGACTGCAGACGCCTCCTGTTCTTGGACATTTTGACCAGGATGCGGAAACCGAGATTCACACGGACGCAAGTAACGCAGGACTTGGCGCGGTACTGGTTCAAGTACAAGAAGGCACCGAGCGAGTCATCGCCTACGCAAGTCGGACATTGTCCAAGGCGGAGCGAAATTACTCCACGACTGAAAAAGAATGCCTTGCGGTCGTCTGGGCGATCACGAAGTTTCGTCCGCACTTATACGGAAGCCCGTTCCGCGTAGTCACGGACCACCATTCGCTCTGCTGGCTTGCGAACATCAAGGACCCGTCAGGACGCCTTGCGCGATGGAGTCTCCAACTACAAGAGTTCAACATGACCGTAGTCTACAAGTCAGGCCGCAAGCACAGCGACGCCGACTGCCTGTCCAGAGCTCCCGTCGAAACACCTTCCGACAGCAGCGACGACGATGACGACGAGTGTTTCCTGGGCGCAGTGAACACCAACGACATGGCCCAACGTCAACGAGACGATCCTGAGCTGCGCGCACTAATAGAGCACCTGGAAGGGCGTGGGAGTGCCACACCTCCTGTTTTTTCACGAGTCCTGCCGACCTTCGCCATTAGACAAGGAGTTCTCTACAAAGAGAACTTCGGCAACAACAACTCGACGTGGCTGCTGGTAATCCCGACCGACCTTCGAGAGGAGATCTTCCAAGCCTGTCACGACGACTCGACGTCCGGACACCTTGGTTACAGCCGGAAACTGGCCCGTATTCGTGAAAAGTATTACTGGCCCAAGCTCCCCAAAGCCGTCCACCTATACACACGATCATGCCAGGAATGCCAGCGACGAAAGAAACCTCCAACGAGGCCGGCCGGACTCTTACTGTCAATTCCTCCGCCAACGGCACCTTTGCAGCAGATCGGAATGGATCTACTTGGCCCTTTTCCGCCGTCAACGTCGGGAAATCGCTGGATCATCGTCGCCACAGATTACCTCACGCGGTACGCCGAAACGAAAGCCCTTCCTTCCGGGACTGCTGTGGAAGTTGCCAAGTTTTAGAGCGCAGCTCTTAGGGGCCCGTTTCCAGCCTGAGCGGCGTCGGCGTCGCCGTTGGCGTCGCCGTCGCCGTCGGCGTCGCCGTCGGCGTCGGCGTAACCGCGCCCCTCCCTCTCCTCCTCCTCCTCCTCCCCTCCTCCTCCTCCCCCTCCCCCTCCTTCTCCTCCCCCTCCTTCTCCTGCTCCTCCCCTCATTGTGTAGTATGGTCCGGGCGGGTCACGTGACCTCGGGGGAGGGTGTCACATGACCCGTTTCCAGCCTGTGCGGCGTCGGCGTTGGCGTCGGCGTCGCCCCTCCCCCTCCTCCTCCTCCCCCTCCGCTCCTCCTCCTCCCCCCTCCTCCCCCGCCCGGTAAAGGTGGTAAAGGAGAGGGAGGGGGAGCAGGAGGGGAGGAGGACTAGCAGGCATGATCACGAGGGAGGAGGAGGAATATTCCCTCCACTCCTCCTCCTCAAGAGCTGCGCTCCAATTCGGCGTTACAGGAAGTTGTAAACGGCTTTCACTTTTTCATTGAATCCATCGTCCTCCGGCACGGCGCTCCCGAAGTCCTGATCTCCGACCGTGGATCCTCGTTCATGGCCCAGCTGACACAAGAAGTCTTTCGTCTCAGCCAAACCAGCCACCGTTGCACCACGGCGTACCACCCTCAAACCAACGGGCTGACGGAAAGACTCAACAAGACCATCGCCGACATGATTTCCATGTACGTCGACGTGGAGCACAAGACATGGACGAGGTGTTGCCGTACGTCACCTTTGCCTACAATACGGCCGTGCAAGAAACCACCGGGGTTACACCCTTTCAACTGGTTCATGGTCGCAAAGTGACGACAATGCTGGACGCAATGTTACCCCACGAACCGACTGTCGACGGAAGCGACGACGCCCAGGTGGTTGCCCAACGGGCAGAAGAAGTCCGTCAGCTCGCCAGACTCCGGATTCAAGCCCAACAACGTATCGACACAGGCCGCTACAACCTTCGTCATCGGGACGTCCGCTTCCATCCCGGAGACAGGGTGTGGGTATGGACACCGATCCGCCGCCGTGGTCTCAGTGAGAACCTCCTAAAGCGCTACTTCGGGCCCTACAAAGTACATCGTCGACTCGGGGATCTGAACTACGAGGTGATGCCCGACGGAACACGGACTCCATCACGCCGCGCTCCACGACCGGAAGTCGTCCACGTCGTGCGCCTCGCGCCGTACTACGCGCGATAAGACTGCGAACTGTGATCTTGTGCATCGCTTGATAGGATTGTATTTCGCGAGCCTCCGTATGTTCCCATTCTTTTGTTTGTTTCGCTCTGTTTTGTTGCCTTTTACGTAGCATCGAGATGATGCCTTTTTAAAAGGGGGAGTAATGCCGCGCGCGCAGCTGGCCAAGTAGGCAGCGCGCGCGTGGCCTAACGGTTATCGCGCTTGCTTTCCACGCTGAAAGCCAGGGTTCGATTCCTGACCGCGGAGGCACATTTTTGTTGACTCTGTAAAGTAATGTTCTGGTAAATTCGAGAACCATCTTGCTGATTCGAGGTTAGAATATTCTACGCGCGGAACCTTCTACGCCGAACGATCCAGAAACCCACGAGGGTACATAAGGGATTCCGCCAGGCGAGTGGAGTCAGTTTCGCCCCAGCGTTCGACTCTGCTGCTACGCCGACTTCGACGCCCGCGACGCTCTGTTATTATCTTTTCTGCCCTTTTATTTTGGCACAAGTTCGCCACATTAAACGTTTATTTCTTCCTGTTCATTTCTTGTTTATTGGTCACCAACCGTGACAATATAAATAATAAACTTGTTGAAGGACTGAACGACTAAATTTTTCAATTCTTGGATTGTAATATGGCGGTAGCCTATTGTACTTATTGTTGATGAGCAATATGAGGTGACGAGGTAATGATTAAATGATGAGGCTCTATAAGGACGACGACATTAGTGGGTGTCGAACCACAAGGTACAGTGCCAGACTTGTTTCAAGTATCGTGTACCCAAAGACTTTCTTCACCCGCAACAGTATATTGTAGAATCAATGAGGATGCTGCTTTGCAACTGTACGTGGAACAGGAGAACTGCACTGTGCAGAAGTGCGGCTTAGTCGTTAATATAAGGGACGGATTTCTAGCAGCATTCCCTGATTCACTACTTGGAACAAATATCCTCTTTGACGTAAATTGTCCCCGTTCCAAAAGATTCTTGAAGCATACTGAAACGGCAAAGGAGTATGAGGCGAAAAATAAGAAAAAAAGCCTGGTGTGAAAGGTCCAAATCACCACCATAGCTTCTACTATCAAATACAAGGGCAGTTACACCATCCACAAAGAGTTTTGTGATTTAGTTATATTTACCCTTAAGGGCATTGATATCCAACGTATTCAGAGAGATGACACCTCCTGGTCAACCAACATAGAGCCTTTTCTACTCAAGTTTTACATGGAAGGCCCGACTTCCGCTGAAATTCCTCACGTAGACTTTTTCCGTGTAAGATGAGACCGTCGCGTGCTGCCGGAAAAAGAACCTGGCGATTCTTCACTGAACTGCTTCTTCCGCAAGCTTCAAAAGGGCTTTTTTTCGTTTCGCAGACCATCTGTTCTGCTTGCCCGTTAGTTGCAGGATGGTATGGTGCACTAATGTGATGCCTGATGCCGTTGTTTGTTTTTTGTTTTTTCTTCAAAAACTTGTTTATTTTATTTGAAGCAAGATTTGGCGCGTTATCAGAGAAAAGTATTTTCGGTAGGGCAAAAGTAGGTAAAACAGACCGTAGAACGTCAATGACGTGTTTGGACGTCGTGGCAGGCATCGTGTAAACTTCCAGCCACTTAGAGCACGCATCGCCCATGACTCCACTGATGTGGATACGTTTCGCCACCCACCGACTGAATAGTGGATCGTTTTCAGTTAGTGTTCATGATGGCGTTGGACTCAAGGAAGACTTCGAGTCTTTCCACAAAGTTAGCCCAGGTGCCAGGACGTTTGTCGAAAGCGGTAAGTGTTCGAAACGTCGACAACGTCGGAAGCCACGTGTTGTGCTTGACACTGGACACTTACCATTCGCTGAGAAGAAACTTGCTTGTAAGTCTGCCATGAGTCGTCCGATATCAGGTCATCACCGCAACACCATCTCCCGACAAAACTGGTCTTCATTGTCCGCATGTCCATAGTTAGCAATCACGTCAACTTATAAATTCCCGAACACTCATAACTAGCCGTCGCTAAACGCCGTTCATTCATAGCGTCTTCATTGCAAATAAACGTCTTCCTATTTGTTCTGATGGTTTTCATCATATTACTCCTAAGCTGTACTTACAACATTATGTGTGTCGGTACTTCCGAAAATATTGCAACGGCGTTTGTTTTCTGGGAACTATAATGTAACAACCTGTACAAAATCTTCCGGACCGCCTGAAACATAATAATTCGTGACCTTTTTTTAGTCGTCATCAAAAATGGTGAGGTAAGTACCGTAAATCGCGAAGCAGTTTGCTTGACGTCCGCTTCCACTGGTGTCTTGGAAGGTTGAGTCTACTGAGCGTGCATTCCTGCAGAGGAAATTTTCATTGATAGAATATTGACACGTCAATCAACATTTGATTCCTTCTTGGTAAGATTTATTGCGAAAGCCCGTTACTACTGCCGAACCGCATGTCCTTATATCAGAAAACAATTTGTACCCAGCCTGACATTCTCGCATACATCCGTTTGATGGGCCACGCTACTTGAGCTAGCTGAGCACAGCCAAAGGCTCTGAGCACAGCTGGCAGCGGCGCGAGCAAGGCCACGAGGGGAACGTGATGGTGCTCGAGCCATCCCACTGTGAACCAATGTTTCGGCCACCCCGCGGGTGCGTGTCGCCATCTATTGGTTGAACTAACGCCTTGTTCAAGATGCCTGCCGTGGGACTGCAGCCTTAACAAAAGCTTCAAAGAGAATTTCAGGCACTGCGTTAATTGTTGCGCATGCACTTTCGGATTTTTGGTGTTTACAGCTTTGATTTTTAGGCTTTAGGGAGACATAATTTTTCGAGCTTTTTCATGTTATTCAAGTTTATGAAGTTTTCAGTGAGGCTTTAGTTGCCTAGAGAGTAAGCCACAGAAAACACTGGCCCGTTATTATTAATTTGGGAGCAATATACTTAATAAGGTTTGCAAATAATAAAAAAAAACGTTTTCTTTTTGACAAAGCTGACGAACTTTAATGATAATAAATTGATATATGTTACGCATGATTCAACAGGCACCATATAAAAAGAAAAAAAATGGTGAGCTTTTCTCCGCATAGCTCAATGGTCGGTGAGCTTCTCTCCGCATCCGCCGGTTTTTGCTGTGAGCGTTTATCTGGAGAGCTTTTCTCTGGTCAGCTTATCTCCACTGAGCTTTTTTTTCGGTGAGCTTTTCTCTGGTGAGCTTTTCTCCTGGATTGGGTAAACTTACACTACTGAACAATACACAAGAAACCGACCAAAACAAATGTGAAGAAACAACACAAGCGTATTTTATCGAAATTCACACAGGCAATTCAAACAAATACAGATCGAAACGTGATTTACCTTAGGGCATTGGAGATCAGTGATGGGCCCACGTGATTGAATATAAGACAATAGTAGGCACGTGCGTCGAAGCACATGCAATTGCAAGCCTGTCAAGGCCAGGTTCACGTGCATGCTCCGTGGTGCCCCACCAGTCGGGGAGCTTGACCACGCCTCGAGATGTGCGAGTTGTACCTTTGTCCTACGTGCGGTGCTGCACTTTCGTAAAAACTTCCACCTGTTCTCAAAGGCAACTTTATACACAATGTTTTAAATAACTTGGTCGAATGCCGGCAAAAGAGCAGAAACAGTCTTTCAACACTCTGCCGACCAGCCTCTGCAACACTCCAACCGGCAGACTTGTTGGCACAAGATGGCCGATACCAAACTTCCGGTGGCCGCACTCGCGGTTCGGCAACCAGACAAGGCTGCGTGCTCCAGCAAATTTTCATTGAGATCATAGGTATACTTAGAGACCAGAAAAAAAGTTGATCGTCTGCTCCCAATTGACTGCCGGGGCTAAGTGAGATCAAATGCATGCTAAATTTGTAGTCGTCTGCTGTTTTACATTAAAAACCATTGACATCTCGCGTTTCGTTTGCCAATTTCAAATTGTTTTGCTGCCGTACACAAGCTGATATTGAGCGGTCGATAAAAGAGACCAAGGACAAGCAGATCAAAGGCCGGAAGACCTCCCTCACTATGTGTATGTTGCTGAGACGTTCTCAGCAAAATATTGCACGATTGAGAACTTGGGCACGGGTCTAAAATGTTTCATGGGTTGATTGCGCTCAAGCTCTTGGGCCACGTCCAATCAAAAGCCGAGGAAGCCCTCGCTCTAACCTTCACAAAAATCAAACTCTCATTTGTGGACGTATGCCACCGTACTAGTAGCGTCTATTTGGACTCAGGAGAGTTGTGGCGTCGTGAAAAGTCCCATACAACGGAAGCGGCCCCATCTAATGATAACGCTATGACAATCTACATACACTCGGCGTCAACTATCTCGTGCTACGTTTTTAAGGCTGGTGTAGCTTCCACAATTGCGTGGCATTGCGGAGCACAGTTGGCCTCCTACTGGCGTTGAGCTGTTGAACAAGCTACAGTAGCCTGCCACCGGTGCACCAGATGGCGCCCCATACTCCAAGCACGCAGAGGCGCACGCAAGCCTCTGCACGAGAGGAGGACACACTCTCGCTCGACAGCAGAAGCCATTCCGGCCTACGCAGTTCTTTTGAAGAAACCCAGTTTGGTTTTCCCGAAAACGTGTACGGCGTTAACAGTGCGAAACCAGTCTCCTAGCGTGTGATGTTCTCCCGAATAAAAACAATGAAGAGCATGACCGGCGTCCTCGTCAGGTTCGACGATTATAATACGATACGATACGAGTCTATTTTTTCACCGCAGATACATGTGGTGAATGGGAGGCCGGAGAAAAAAGCTGCAGAAATGCAGCTTGACTAAGCTCCGGTCCCCCCCATCCAGCAGCTACGACAGAGCACAGGGAGATCTATTTACGCAGTGTGTGAGTGTGACCTATAATGGACAACATGCAAGGCTAAATGAGTAGTTCGAGGATAGTGCTTTTGGACAGGTGTACAACATCAATATTTCTATCAAAGTAGCCATTCAAGAAAACAAGCAAAGTGCAACTTATTCTCTGTTTACAATAATTGGTACTACACTTCGGAATCTGCCAAGGCTGGTGATGTCTACAATATTAAAAGTCTGATTTTTCTTTTAAATCAGAAAGTTTAAGAACAATATCTGAGCGCCCAAATGCCGCATATTTATGCGCGATGGTTAATCGATAATCATAGACCTGTTGTATATTCAGAATTTTGTATGACATAAACAATGACTGTGTTGGATGTATCAAGGGGCATTTGCAATTATTCTAATCACTTTTTTCTGCAGTAAATGTAGTGTGTTTAAATTCGAGAAAGATGTGTTTTCCGAGACTAGATTACAATAACACAGATGAGAATAAAGTAATGAATTATATAGAACCCTTTTTACACTTGTTGGAAGAATACGTCTGTGTTTATTAATAATTCCCACGAATTTTCTCAGTTTAGCGCAGAGATATTTGACATGATTAGTCCAAAGCATGTTTTCCGAAAAAAACAATTTTAAGCGTTTTAATACTGCTTACAAATTCAATATATAAAGAACCAAAATTAAGAAGATCGTAAAGCTCATTACTCGGAACTCGTGGGCGGAACATCCCGGTTTTTGTTGTGGACACATTAATATGCAAACAGTTTGCTTTTGCCCAAGTTTTCCACTTTAAAAGAAACGCATTACCTTTATCCCTCAGACCCGCTTCGCATATGTCTGACGAAAATATACTTGTGTCATCCGCATAGAATATATATGAGTCAATGTTCATTCTGTCGTTAACATACAATAAAAAAGAAGTGGTCCCAGAATACTGCCTTGCGATACTCCTGACGAAATGTTTAAAAGGGTTGAGCGTTGGTCATTGATTAGAACAAGCTGAGAGCGATATTGTAGATATGGTTTAATTAAGGCAAGTGGAAGATCACGAACGCCATAAGCAAACAACTTTTCTAGTAAAATCGAATGGTTAATACAGTCAAAAGCTTTACTACAGTCTAAAAGAAAAACCAAGCGTTATTTTTTTTTTTTCGAAGTTTCTGAGTATTTTCTTTTATGAACTAATAACGCTGTTTCTGTTGATCGTTTTTTTTTTTCCGGGAGCCAAATTGTCATTCTGTTATAAGGGAGTGTTTATCACAAAAATTTACAATTCGAGAGTGAATTATTTTTTCTAACCCCTTTGAAAACACTGGTAAAATAGATATAGGTCGGTAATTTCCTAATTTATTTTTGTTTCCGCCTTTAAACAAAGCTAAAACTTTCGCAATTTGAATGTTTTTGGGGAATGTACCGGATGACATGTCAAAATTGTAAATAAACGTTAGGCATGGGGCGATAATATCGATCACATATATTACAGGTAGAATTCGTAAATCATCCGCATCACGACTGCAACTCTCGCTAAGACACATAACAGAGGAATAGACCTCAGCTTCGTCCGTAGGAGAGGAAAATAGTGATTGTGATGTTGATAAACAGTTTTTGACGCATTAGAGTTGTAAGTGCTACTACCTATGTTCACGAAGAAATTATCATATTCGTTCGCCAGGTTCTGGCCACTTAAAATTTGTCCGTTCCGTTCTAGGCTTTCAAGTTTATTTGAGCTATATGTCGTATTAAAAACACTCTTTAAACGTTTCCACAGCAGATCTGCTTTTCTCAGGCACTCAGCATCGAATAAACTAAAGTAATACATCTTTTTTTGCTCTTCTAATATTTGTGGGTAATTTATTTTTTTACTTTCTAAACTCTTCTAATACAGTTTTATCTCTAGTTGTCAGAAATAATTGATAAATCTGGTATTTCTGGCGTGTTTTTTTTTTTAAAGTGTTGATGTACATCCAAGGTTTCCTTCCCTTTTTGGCGAGCTTTACGACCTTGACCGGAAAGCAGTCGGAATAATCCTGTTTAAACTTTTGAATAAACTTGTTATACGCACTATCAACGTCAGCGCTGCCGAATATATCCTTCCAATCTGTGTTAACTAGCCCCTGTCTAAACATATAGTGTGACTGGTTTAATGTCCTGAATGGTTATTGTAGTGGTTTCATGTTTGCGTGGTTCTCGTATTGTGTCGACTAACATAAATGTGGGCAAATGGTCACTAATGTCTGAACTTATTACGCCAGCCTTGACCTTTTCCTTATCACAATTAGTAACAAATAAATGAATATTGACGTTGATAAGTCGACGTACTGTGAGTGGGATGCGTAATACCATTGAAAAAGTTATTTGCCGTTAATAACAACAGGTCAGTGGCGCTTCTGGTATATTCTAATAAATTTATATTCAAATCTCCATCGAGGCAAAGAAAATATTTCCATTCGTTCGCATAACACAGCAGTTTATCTAGAAACGTAAAAAATTAAGCTACATTGCCGCTTGGTGGGCGATATACAACAGAAAACATGTAAACGTTTGGCTTTACGCATAATATTTCATAATCTTCTGTAACGGCTGTATACTCCGACAATTTCGAAGTCATCACTCGCCACTAGCATAGCGAAACCACCCCCACGCCCAGATAGACGATTTTGCTAAAAATGTTGATATGGAGGTAAAATATAAAAAAAAAAAATCAATTTCATCTCGGTTTCGGTAAGCATTATCACGTCGAATGATCAGTTAAATGATTTAAAAAGAAGCATAAGATCGTCCGACTTAGATCTAGCTAATAATGACTGCTTCCATCGAACGTTGATGGTGGCGATCATGGAAAAAAGCTGTATGGCACAGCTTGACATGTCCTTGACCGCCTACAAAAAATCACAAATTCTCATTACCACAATTCAACGAAGCCTGTTTGAGACTATATATTTTATCATCGGCTATCACAGAAAAGATCTAACGTTGATCTAACGTTAAGGCGAAAGAGTTGTAAAAACTTACAGATATCTTGTGGTAAAAAGAAATTGGTTACTGCCAAGTTTGGAGTACGAATGTATGAATCAAATCGAATCGACTCGCCACCGTGCAGTTCCTCCTTCGCAGATCTGAAGAAGATCGTGGCAGTGTTCAATCGATGCGCGTTTTCTGCTTTACGGGTTAAAATCTTGCCATTTCGTACCCACACGAATATCCAGCCGACATCGCGTTTCCTAGCGATAGCCTGACCAAACAATTTCTTCAGGACCGGGCACAGATCCTCGTTCACAAAGACAGGCGTGTTATCAGAAAGGCCCGAGTCTTCATTCGTTAACCGTTTTACTCAGGCGCTTGCAAGTACCCTGTCACGCTTTTCCCTACGGATGAACTGCACGGCTTTGCTTGCCGCGTTCTCGAGTGCGGACACGGTAGCAGATTTCAACGTCCGATTTATCATTCGGTTCGCCGATTACCTCCCCTAGCTTACACAGTGTTGAAACAAGATTCTGGTTTTTGGCCACCGGAATATACCTATTGCTATCTTACCCAAGCATCAAGGAGAATGCCAGGATTGGTGTTCCACGCGCCGCACGTGCTAGCAGTAGTAAATTTTCGAAAGCAAAAAACCTAAAACAAATTGTATCTTGCACGCGCGCTTGTCAGCGCTTTATTTTGGTTATTTACTTCGAATCTTTTATACAGGAAAGGCCTACGCGTGTGGCGCGTGGAACACTAATCCCTGCATTCTCCTTGACGCTTGGGTAATATTACGAATGGTCTATAAACGCTTTCGGCGCGCGCCAGATTGAGCCGCCATAGCCGACCTTCTCTTGTCTTACCGGGATGCCGAGCCACTGAAGCGGATGTTGACGACCCTCCACAAAGGCCTGTTCTAGGGAGGATGACACATTAACACTTAAAATGGCAATAACCTGTCCTGATTTCTAAATGATGAAAAGAAGCGAACGGAATAAGAGGAAACAAAAACTGAAGGTCGGTTATGGCGGCGCCCATGCACAGCTGCCTGAAAGCGTCTATACCTTTGACTTCAACATTTTAGGCGCTAGAGTGTTGTTCACAGCGTACGATGCTCGCTTGGTTTGCTCTCATTTCTGTTTGAAGCGCGAGGCACCATGCTCGCAGTTCTTCGTTCCGCTTTCAAGCTTTTCCTTAATATCCTCGTATTGAGCATTGATGAAGTCCATGCTGGATTTCATTTTTCTTCTATCAGTACGAAGATCGCGTATTTCACCATGAAAGTCTCTCTCAGGGGCTTCCCTCATCAATTTCTATTCAGTCTTCACTTCATCCCGCAACTCAGTGAAAAGTTTAGTGACGTCTTTCGACATAGTGGTAAATAACACCTTATCACACAAAAAAATGGAAGTGCAATTGCAATTGGCAGCAGCGACGGTTATTTAGCCGAAAGGCTCAAATAGTTTATATGAGGATAAGAAAATAACCTGCAAAGGAGCGCACCAAATACCAGGTAAGCCAATACTGGCAACTCCCGCGGATCGCGGGCGAAAAGTGATCGCAGCGCCCCTAGCAAGCTGGAGTCTCCGCTAGCAGACGAATTCTCCACAATGCATTGGTTTTGCCTATCTCCGTGCGAGGTCAGCAATGAAAAAAAAATTGTCACGGGTATTCGCTGCTTTGAATGTTAAAAGTAGGTTCCGCCTCATGAGTCAAGGACATTTTCTTCGCGAGGGAATGATGTTACAGCTTGTAGAATGCAATTTTCAGGCTCTCCCGAAGAAAACATTCCGTCAAAAGACACGACTTATGTCTGCCAGGCGAGATACGAATGTACCTTCGCCCTGTTTTTTTGAAAAGGGCAATGAAAAAATTTTTTTGGAACATTGCTACGTTTCAACTTTACTGTGCATATCGATCAGTTCTTTTTGTTGTTGCAATGTCAATTTCTCATGATTGTATCGCTTAAAACCGTTTCGTCGGATAGGTGAGCTGGCTATATCCCGATCGTCTCCGGATAAAGAAGCAAAAGGCAATTTCGAACCACGTAGCTTACTGTGAAGTCAGTGTGCTCTAGAAAAAGACGATTGTGCACATGCAAATCTGACGCTATTACTGATTTTTGTTGAAAATAATCCCTAGAGAAGGGGAACAAGAGGGACAAAGGACAAACAAACACTTCAACATTATTGTCCGGCTCGCTTGCACCTTTGCATTTAATTGCATTATAATCAAAAGCTATTACTGAAACTAATAAAAGCGGAGTTACAAAAAGGAACTTCCGACGGACGGTCGTACACCTCCTTCCATCTTCCAAAGTCTACTTTCTTTTTATGTTTGAGGCGGCGCTACGCCGTCGCGGTCTTTCTTCCTTCTGCGTTTATATTTTTTGTTTGCTTTTTTCCTTCTTGCGCTTACTTGACGTTCGAACCATCGCGTATTTTGCTTTGCCTTGTTAAGCTTAGTTTTTACTTTCTTTCCTTCGCTTCGTCGCTTACTACTACCGGTTCGTCTGCTACGCTATGCCCGGACATTTGGAGGGCCGTCTGCAACTTTGTTGTTGTTGTTGTTGGTGGTGGTGGTGGTGTTTTTCCACTGTCGTCTATGATAACCTCATATGTTCGCCTTCGATTGAGTTTCTGATCCGAAATCTTCATATGTACATTTTAATATTCAATAAATATATTAAGAAGTGTAAGGTCGTTATACATTTATATTTAGATTTTATTTGAGTACGCGGTCACGTCTGCTTTGAATCATCGTTGGTTGATCAACCGGCCGCCTTCGGGCATACACCGGCGCACACTTGGAGATTGCAGGCATGCCATGTCCCTGCTATCTCCAATGCGAAAACATGTTTTTCTGATGTGTTGGAAAATCCTTCTTCCGCTTCCCGAAGACCGAACAAACGTGAGTAATTAAGTTACTTCAAATTAAACTGGAGGAGCTATTCAAGTCTGGCTTCAAAATTGTCTCTGACGCCTCAACAGACGAATATTCCACCGAACAAAAGTTCAGTTGAAAACGCACTTGAGGCCGCTGATCGACACTCAAAACAAAGGCACGGCGTGCAAGGATTGCCTGGACATGTACGCCAAAGAGTACTGGAATGTACGCTTGAACTGCTGCGCCAAGCGAGCGAACAAACAACCTGACAAAGTCACTGGGAAAAGAAAAGCGAAAGCAAAAAAAAGTCACACACTGCTAGTACACTGCTAGCACGTAGCAGATTGCAGCTCTTTTGTTCTTAGTTCCACCAACGCCGCGAAAGCAAATAAACAAACGTGTCACGTGCAGCTTTGTTTGTTGTGGACTCAAAACCGAGGGCGAGCACCACCTGCAAACTTTCAACCGACGCCCCGTGCGATCGTCGTCGTTGAAGGAGGTCTTTGCTGGCTGATTTGTATTTTGGTATCGTCTGCTAACTTCTTCGTTGCAATCGCCGGCCGTTGTTCGCAACTGTTCTCCATATCTTTTTATTTTCGTCTGGGATGGGGACCCAATCTTTTCTGCAAAGTTCGGAAAGTGCTTGAACGGTCATTTTTCTCGTTACTTTTTGTTCTTGTAATGCTGCAGAGGCTGGTGCGCTTGCTCTGGCAATTTTAACATATTGTTTGTGCACGTTTAATAATCACCTATTCGGGTAAGAAATTGTGACAACGCAGTTTGTAACGGATAAACAGTAACCTTTTACGACGTAGTTCGAGTAGCTAGACGCCTTTTTTCCGCTTCCCAGATGCGCTTCAAACGTGTGTGATCCCCCTGAGTGGCGTTTGAGACCTCTATATAAACTGCTCTATCTTAGCTTATGCACGCGTTGTTATTCGTTTGTCGTTGCAGTTGCAATCAGTGGATTCCGCTTTGCAAACGGGTGGACCGTAATGAATTATTTCAGCTGTTGGGGTGAAGAAACGGGGCTCGCAAAGCTCGAGGACGTCGCGGAGCCTATACTTTTCCATTGCATCGTCTGCTTCCGCAGACTCCGTGTCCGCTAGAGGCGCTACTGTCACGTTCGCCGCCGCTCCCATAGGTTTTCGGAGGAGTTACCAGTATTGGCCATGCTATATCGCATTTGAGCGCACTCTTAGAAAGACGAGCCAAGTGCCGTCGCAGCTGCCAAGTGATGGCTGATGCTACAGTTCCTCTTCTCATAGCGCAAAAGCGAGGCGCGGTACCGTGAAGCAGCCAATCGTTGCGATGCGAACGTCCGAGCCGAGATCAGCAGCGGTGGGGCAGCGAAGTCAGTCTTGGACAGAGGTCAGTCGACGCTGATGACTTTCAAATGGCCGTTCAGCGAGCAGTCGAAGATCGCAGAAGTAGGGCCGTTACCTCAGAACTGGCGATCGAAGCGGTCTGCAAAGGAGCGCAGTCTTAGAAACACAAGCCGAGTGCCGTCGCAGATGCCAAGTGATGGCTGCTGCTGCAGTTCCTCTTCGTATAGACGCTTTGCAGCAGCTGTGCATGGACGCCGCCATAACTGACCTTCAGTTTTTGTTTCCTCTTATTCCGTTTATTTCACATCATCATTACCATAGAAGGCCAGGTTATAGCCATGTTAGATTCAACTGTGTCCTTTTTTAAAGCATCGGCTTTTGTACAGGATCGTCAACTACCGTTTCAGTTGCTCGGCATCTCGGTAAGACAAGAGAAGGTCAGCAATGGCGGCTGTAATTTGGCGCGTGTATAAAGCGTCTATAGCGCAGAAGCGAGGCGCGGTACCGTGAAGCAACCAATCGTTGCGATGCGAACGTCCGAGCCGAGATGAGCAGCGGTGGAGCAGCGAAGTCAGTCTTGGACAGAGGTCAGTCGACGCTGATGACTTGCAAATGGCCGTTCAGCGAGCAGCCGAAGATCGCAGAAGTAGGGCCGTTACCTCGGAACTGGCGATCGAAGCGGTCTGCAAAGGAGCGCAGTCTTAGAAAGACGAGCCGAGTGCCGTCGCAGATGCCAAGTGATGGCTGCTGCTGCAGTTCCTCTTCTTATAGCGCAGAAGCGAGGCGCGGTCCCGTGAAGCAGCCAATCGTTGCGATGCGAACGTCCGAGCGGAGATCAGCAGCGGTGGAGCAGCGAAGTCAGTCTTGGACAGAGGTCAGTCGACGCTGATAACTTGCAAATGGCTGTTCAGCAAGCAGTCGAAGATCGCAGAAGTAGGGCCGTTAGCTCAGAACTGGCGATCGAAGCGGTCTGCAAAGGAGCGCAGTATCAGAAAGACGAGCCGAGTGCCTTCGCAGCTGCCAAGTGATGGCTGCTGCTGCAGTTCCTCTTCTTATAGCACAGAAGCGAGGCGCGGTACCGTGAAGCAGCCAATCGTTGCGATGCGAACGTCCGAGCCGAGATCAGCAGCGGTGGAGCAGCGAAGTCAGTCTTGGACAGAGGTCAGTCGACGCTGATGACTTGCAAATGGCCGTTCAGCAAGCAGTCGAAGATCGCAGAAGTAGGGCCGTTAGCTCGGAACTGGCGATCGAAGCGGTCTGCAAAGGAGCCCAGTCTTAGAAAGACGAGCCGAGTGCCGTCGCAGCTGCCAAGTGATGGCTGCTGCTGCAGTTCCCCTTCTTATAGCACAGAAGCGAGGCGCGGTACCGTGAAGCAGCCAATCGTTGCGATGCGAACGTTCGAGCCGAGATCAGCAGCGGTGGAGCAGCGAAGTCAGTCTTGGACAGAGGTTAGTCGACGCTGATGACTTGCAAATGGCCGTTCAGCGAGCAGCCGAAGATCGCAGAAGTAGGGCCGTTAGCTCGGAACTGGCGATCGAAGCGGTCTGCAAAGGAGCCCAGTCTTAGAAAGACGAGCCGAGTGCCGTCGCAGCTGCCAAGTAATGGCTGCTGCTGCAGTTCCCCTTCTCATAGCACAGACGCGAGGCGCGGTACCGTGAAGCCGCCAATCGTTGCGATGCGAACGTCCGAGCCGAGATCAGCAGCGGTGGAGCAGCGAAGTTAGTCTTGGACAGAGGTCAGTCGACGCTGATGACTTGCAAATGGCCGTTCAGCAAGCAGCCGAAGATCGCAGAAGTAGGGCCGTTACCTCGGAACTGGCGATCGAAGCGGTCTGCAAAGGAGCGCAGTCTCAGAAAGACGAGCCGAGTGCCGTCGCAGCTGCCAAGTGATGGCTGCTGCTGCAGTTCCCCTTCTTATAGCACAGAAGCGAGGCGCGGTACCGTGAAGCAGTCAATCGTTGCGATGCGAACGTCCGAGCCGAGATCAGGAGCGGTGGAGCAGCGAAGTCAGTCTTGGACAGAGGTCAGTCGACGCTGATGACTTGCAAATGGCCGTTCAGCGAGCAGCCGAAGATAGCAGAAGTAGGGCCGTTAGCTCGGAACTGGCAATCGAAGCGGTCTGCAAAGGAGCCCTGTCTTAGAAAGACGAGCCGAGTGCCGTCGCAGCTGCCAAGTGATGGCTGCTGCTGCAGTTCCTCTTCTTATAGCACAGAAGCGAGGCGCGGTACCGTGAAGCAGCCAATCGTTGCGATGCGAACGTCCGAGCCGAGATCAGCAGCGGTGGAGCAGCGAAGTCAGTCTTGGACAGAGGTCAGTCGACGCTGATGACTTGCAAATGGCCGTTCAGCGAGCAGCCGAAGTTCGCAGAAGTAGGGCCGTTACCTCGGAACTGGCGATCGAAGCGGTCTGCAAAGGAGCGCAGTCTCAGAAAGACAAGCCGAGTGCCGTCGCAGCTGCCAAGTGATGGCTGCTGCTGCAGTTCCCCTTCTTATAGCACAGAAGCGAGGCGCGGTTCCGTGAAGCAGCCAAAAGTTGCGATGCGAACGTCCGACCCGAGATCAGAAGCGGTGGAGCAGCGAAGTCAGTCTTGGACAGAGGTCAGTCGACGCTGATGACTTCCAAATGGCCGTCCAGCAAGCAGTCGAAGATCGCAGAAGTAGGGCTGTTAGCTCGGAACTGGCGACCGAAGCGGTCTGCAAAGGAGCGCAGTCTTAGAAAGACGAGCCGAGTGCCGTCGCAGCTGCCAAGTGATTGCTGCTGCTGCAGTTCCTCTTCTTATAGCGCAGAAGCGAGGCGCGGTACCATGAAGCAGCCAATCGTTGCGATGCGAACGTCCAAGCCGAGATCAGCAGCGGTGGAGCAGCGAAGTCAGTCTTGGACAGAGGTCAGTCGACGCTGATGACTTGCAAATGACCGTTCAGCAAGCAGTCGAAGATCGCAGAAGTAGGGCCGTTAGCTCGGAACTGGCGATCGAAGCGGTCTACAAAGGAGCGCAGTCTTAGAAAGACGAGCCGAGTGCCGTGGCAGCTGCCAAGTTATGGCTGCTGCTGCAGTTCCTCTTCTTATAGCGCAGAAGCGAGGCGCGGTCCCGTGAAGGAGCCAATCGTTGCGATGCGAACGTCCGAGCCGAGATCAGCAGCGGTGGAGCAGCGAAGTCAGTCTTGGACAGAGGTCACTCGACGCTGATGACTTGCAAATGACCGTTCAGCGAGCAGTCGAAGATCGCAGAAGTAGGGCCGTTACCTCGGAACTGGCGATCGAAGCGGTCTGCAAAGGAGCGCAGTCTTAGAAAGACGAGCCGAGTGCCGTCGCAGATGCCAAGTGATGGCTGCTGCTGCAGTTCCTCTTCTTATAGCGCAGAAGCGAGGCGCGGTCCCGTGAAGCAGCCAATCGTTGCGATGCGAACGTCCGAGCCGAGATCAGCAGCGGTGGAGCAGCGAAGTCAGTCTTGGACAGAGGTCAGTCGACGCTGATGACTTTCAAATGGCCGTTCAGCGAGCAGTCGAAGATGGCCGAAGTAGGGCCGTTACCTCAGAACTGGCGATCGAAGCGGTCTGCAAAGGAGTGCAGTCTTAGAAAGACGAGCCGACTGCCGTCGCAGATGCCAGTGATGGCTGCTGCTGCAGTTCCTCTTCTTATAGCGCAGAAGCGAGGCGCGGTACCGTGAAGCAGCCAATCGTTGCGATGCGAACGTCCGAGCCGAGATCAGCAGCGGTGGAGCAGCGAAGTCAGTCTTGGACAGAGGTCAGTCGACGCTGATGACTTTCAAATGGCCGTTCAGCGAGCAGTCGAAGATCGCAGAAGAAGGGCCGTTACCTCGGAACTGGCGATCGAAGCGGTCTGCAAAGGAGCGCAGTCTTAGAAAGACGAGCCGAGTGCCGTCGCAGATGCCAAGTGATGGCTGCTGCTGCAGTTCCTCTTCTTATAGCGCAGAAGCGAGGCGCGGTACCGTGAAGCAGCCAATTGTTGCGATGCGAACGTCCGAGCCGAGATCAGCAGCGGTGGAGCAGCGAAGTCAGTCTTGGACAGAGGTCACTCGACGCTGATGACTTGCAAATGGCCGTTCAGCGAGCAGTCGAAGATCTCAGAAGTAGGGCCGTTACCTCGGAACTGGCGATCGAAGCGGTCTGCAAAGGAGCGCAGTCTTAGAAAGACGAGCCGAGTGCCGTCGCAGCTGCCAAGTCTGGAAAATTGTGATTGGTGACATTTTTTACGCCAATAAAAGATTAAGGCCGGTTCACACATACAGCGGAGCGCTAAGTTAGCGCTACGTTAGCGCTCGAAGGAGCGCTCATATGGCACTTCCAAGCGCGTGATGTAGCGCTCGGTTAGCGCTTCAGCAGCGCTCTGTTAGCGCTTCAGAAGCGCTTTGTTAACGCTCTCACGCTCCTTGTGCTTGCTGCTGCGGAATAGCGCGTGCACGGCAATTCCTTTGTTGTTGTTTTTTTTTTGTTTTTTTTGTTTTTTTATTTTGGCATTGAAAGAAAAGGAAGTAAAGCAGCCGCTCTCCAAGGAAATGGTCGGGCAGGCGATCCAGAGTTATGAACTCTGAGCGACTAATTGACTGGGTACCACCTCATTGCTTTCGATTCGATATGCGTGACCCTGGTTTCAAAGACACGCAGTTAAAAATATTCCTTTTCGAAAGCGCTCTGTGTCTCCGTCCCTCAACCTAGGAACAAGGTTCGCCGGGTACCCGGCGAACCTTTCGCGCACCCAGAAGGCTCTTCTGGGCATTAAGCCGTCCACACACATGTGCACTAATGGCGTATGTAAGAGCATTTGTCGCATTTCTATTTCAGCGTCCCACATGTCCCCCATAGTCCTGCTGATGCACACCCAACCACAGGAACCGGAACCGCAGTGCACGCGCTAATCCGCAGCACTGCGCTACAAGAAGCGCTACTAAAGCGCTAAAACGGCGCTACTGAAGCGCCAACAAGGCGCTACTGGAGCGCTAACAAGGCGCTACTGGAGCGCTAACAAGGCGCTACTGGAGCGCTAACAAGGCGCTACTTAAGCGCTAATCACGCGCTATATTAGAACGAAGTCACGCGCTAAGAAGCGCCACATGAGCGCTCCTTGGAGCGCTCACGTATCGCTAACTTAGCGCTCCGCTGTATGTGTGAACAGGCCGTAAAATTGCCAGCGTAAAAGCCACTTTTGAGTTGATGCTACAATGCATACACTGAGTGCTAAGTGTAATAATCTTCAAGGAGTGCTCCTTTTGGCGCCGACGAAAATGGCCGCGCCTCAATAATTGCACCGCATAACTCGAAGGAGCACTCAGCGGCGTTCGATTCGACATTCATGCTTTCGCATTCCCAACTTATAAGAAATGCTTAGGCGTCCCCGGAATGTTTTTTAATGTTTGATCTAAGATTTTGATACTTCAGATTATTATAAAATGTTGTCTTTTCTTTTGAAAATAATTATCCGTTTAAATGTAGCTCCTATAGTTTTGTGGTCGCAAGTAGAATCAATTACATAGAAAAGGTTCTTGTGCCCAAACTTAAACAATTTTTTTTTTTATAAGGAGCATGGTGAAATAGCTTATTTTGCTCCCTATTAAGTTTAGAGGTCCAGAATTTAACCAAACGTTATGCGATTTTGACAACAAAGACACTGTAATATTGCACAAAGTAAAAATATCCCGAGACTGGAAAAAAATGACAGATTCAAACATCTTAAACTCTGTGTTCGTCCTTTCTTTCCTTTTCCCAGTCTCGCGATGCTTTGACTATGTTCAACTACCACCAGATCGCTCCCGCACTATCCTTCTGAACTTTATAGAGTATTCGTTTTAGAATCCCTTTAGAAGTTTGGTAAAATTCACAAAAAAATAATTAAGGTAATGCAATTCCTAATAGGTTGTAGGGACGTCCGACCAGTCTGATGTCCGCTCGTGATTAATCCCTGAAGGCGCGGGGCAGTAATATCGCGCTTCGACTTTCATTTCTTCTGCCCCGTGGCACCACAAGATCCCCCCAAGCATCAAGCATGTATTTGTTTGCATTCCGAAAGAGGTCGATGGTTGTGTATGTAGGGGTGTCGGCGGTAAGAGGGCGCCAGCTGGTCATTGCCCCGACTCCGGTCAGTGGCCGAGTCAGAGCACTGCCTACGTGGTTCTCATCTGGAGTGACGTTGAGACGGTGTAATGCCACGAAACATGCTTGGTGGATCAAGCAGTAACAAGTGGTGGTGTGGAGGCGGTTGCTAAATCAGCGCTGTCCATAAAGGCGGGTTTCATGCGGTTCGCCAATATAACTTACTGGCGACTTTCAATCTCCAGCAAGGTGGAGTAAGAGCTCTTTTTATGCCTTCTTCGCGTAGGAAAGCATGGCTGCATGTGGTCTCGGCTGGTGAAAACTTTTTGTTGCGCTGATTGACTGGGCACGCTGTAAACGACGCGTGACATCTCGTAATTCTTCGAGATAGTAATGAGAGAAGGGAATGTTGACGTTGTTTGATGTGAAACAAAATAGCTCTCCCTCCCGGTAACCGTAAAGGTGCACCATATACCAACTTTTTGGATGTCAAGTTGAGGTCTATTTTAAAAGTAGAGCGAGGCCCAACAACATTATGGCTAGGGGATCCGCCCAGTGGTGAGGTCCTTCGCGTGCAGTGATATCGGTTTGAGCTGTCGGTGGAGCCGTTCAGTCATACCATTGACAGATGGGTGATAGGCCATGGTATGTATGTATCGAGTACCCAGCAGTTCTGTCAATGAGGAAAATAAGGATGATTCGAATTGTCGACCTCTGTCGGTTGTTAGGATACAAGGACATCCGAAGAGACTGACCCACACGTTGACGAAGGTTGCTGCAACTGCTTTTGCCGAAATATCTGGTAGAGGTGCTGCTTCCGGCAATCGTGCTTAGCGGTCGACGCACGTAAGAATGTAGGCAAAACCTCGAGATGGAAAGAAAGGACCTGCAATGCAGTTGTGCACGTGGTCGAAGCGTGCTCCACATTTGGTCTAATCGCGAATGCCGGCGTTCATGCGTGGCTACAAGTAGCGTCCACTTATGAGGCGTGTAGTTCCGTGGCCTGGGTGATTTAGGGTATGGAATTGGTCGAAAATTTGTCGACGCATTTCGGGGGAGATGTACAGTATGTTTGTTCCCATAGATACGTCGCAGATGACTGCAGCTGGAAGTTGGGGAAAACATATACTTCTTCCACTTGTAAAGAGGTTCAAGTGTGTCTGAGGTTTTGGAGTTCCACGTCCTGGTTCTATTCTACAGACAGCGTCTCCAAGTCGATATCAACACAGGACCAGGACATGGCACCGACACGAGACAGCGCGTCGGCCGCTGTACTTTGTGGTCCCTTGATGTGACAAGGTAGACGGTGGATTCTGAAATGTGCGCCAGATGGCGAATTTTCCGTGCAGAATACGCATTGTGGTTGCCTTTAAATGCGTAAGTCAGTGACTTGTGGTCGGTGAGGATTTGGAACTATCCTCCTTCGAGGAAGTAGCGGTAATGGCTCACAGCTAAATATATAGCCAGTAGCCCTCGTCCGAAGGTGCTGTAGCGAGTTTCTGTTGGCTTTAGCTTCTGTTAAAAGAAACCAATGTATGGGTTTCAAGTCTGCACCTAAATTATGTAGCACGGCGCCAACAGCAGTGTCCGAGGCATCAGTCACGCAGCCAGTGGCAGCATCAAAGCGTGGGTGACCAAGAGAAGTGTTGCACCTGCCAAGGCTTTTTTTACTGATGCTAATGCTGATTCAGCCTGCTCGTTCCATGGAAGTGGGTATCGAGGTCCTTTCGTAGTCTTTAGGAGCTTCGATAATGGTTGTAAAAGGGTGCTAGAAATTCACCAGGCCTAATAATTCCTACAGCTTTCGAAGAGAAGCCGGCTGAGGAATTTCGCGAATGGCTCGGACCGTTTTAAGAAAGGGTAAGATTTTTTGAGTGTGATATTAAAAAAAAAATCATATAATGACCTACAGATTCCAAGTCGTCTATACCGAACACACATTTGCTCGGGTTGATGACAACGCCGGCTTGTTGTAGTCATGTTCATGTTCAGCCATGACTGTGCTTGCTACGAAGATATCGGCGATGTAGTCGAAGATGAAATAGAGCCCTCTGGTGACCTCATCGATGAATCTTTGAAATGTCCGCGCCGAATTTCTGAGGCCGAAGGGCATTCAGGGATATACACAGGGCCCGAATGGGGTAGCGATTGCTGTCCTAAGAATGTCTTGAGGCGCTACCGGAATTCGGTGATAGGCCTTCAATAAGTCCATCTAGGAATGGATGAGAGGTTGGCAGAGAAGTCTTATAGTCGTGGGAGAGGATATCGGTTGGTAGAGGCGCTAAGTGCCGATAATCTCCACACGGGCGCCAGTCGTTGGGATCTTTTTTCGGGACCATATTTATGTATTTTATACATAATGCAGGCCTTTATTAGGCTTTTGCAGGTGTGAGGTAGAGACCCAGAGGACGCAAGTAATAGAAAACACAGAACAGATTTCATCATTTCATCAATAGTTTTACATAACTAACGGTAAAGAGATTCGCAATGACTGTAGGAATAAATCAACGCACCGATCCAAAAGATGCACAGATAGAAAAACAATACACATTTAGACATCCCGACCATCGCTTTACATAAATAATAGTAAAAAGAATAGCAATGACTGTCGGAGTAAACCATAAATGCCCGTATACAAAAATGTGACGGAAAATATAATGGCATACATTAAAAAGGGTGATGATCAAGTGTTTTATTAAAGTCTGGGGAGATAAAAATATCATTGGGTATTTTGTTCCATTTTGATACACACAGTAGAAAAATGAAACCTTGAAAATGTTAGTTAGAGCAAATATGGTCTGAAGAGAAAACGCATGGTGGTTCCTAGTTGCCTTGGAAGATAATTGAGTAAAATACGAACTTGAGTCAATGGAGTGGTGATGCCCAGTTGCTAGAAGATGGTCGTGTAATTCCTAACTGCAACATGTGTTCAAACCCGCTACGGGCCATTTTGAGTCGCTTACCGACAAGTCGACGAGGTTGTGCAGAGACCGGTGCACCTGTGGTGAAGATATTGTCACGAATGACAATTGATGAAGCGACGAAAATTGAAACAAACAAAAAGTTTAATGAGGCGCACTTGTGCCCAAAACAAAAAGAAAACAGACGATAACACTAGAGCGTAGCGGGCGTTGATGGCGGCGTAGCAGAAGGATCGAACGCTGGGGCGAGACTAATGCCTCGTTCACACTTGCGAACCGGCGGCCGGATCCGCGAGAATTTCGACGCCCGGCGACAAAAGCAGGCAGAATTTTCGGCGGGGAGCAATATCGCTCTGGGACCGATCTTGAACGCCGGAAAAAGTTTCGTCTCGCCACAAGCTAATCAGAACGCACGGGGGAAGTGGCGCTTGCTGACGTCAGATCCCCGCTGACTAGCTGGCGACGATGGCGACGAGACGCGCGCGGCAAGGAGGAGGTTCGGGAGCTCTCGTCAGCTCTCATCTATTCGGTAAACTGTGAGACTCGCTCCGCGCACTCCGCAGGCGGCAACAAATGTGAACCGCCCGATCTTTTTTCGGCGAGCGAATCCAGTCGGTGGCGAGTGCGTATTTCGCAAGTGTGAACGAGCCATAACTGCGTCTTGCCACGGGGAGCACCTTTTGTGGCCGCGTGGGTCTCTGGAACATTCGGCCTAGAACGTTCGGCGCGTAGAACATTTGTAACTCGATCAGACAAGAAAGTTGTCGAATTCGCGAGAACGCCAAGTAGAAAGAATAAGTAAAAGAACATTCCACTGGTTGGAATCGAACCGAGATCTTCCGAGCGGCAGCCAAGCACGGAAACCATTCGGCCACGTACGCCTCGCTCAGCGCCGCGCGTGGCAATATAGTGCGTGACACCATGCTTGACGGGCAACTGCAAGTTACATGGCTTTGAGACAGATTCAAGTGTTGACATGATTCCTTGAACAGACATTGTTGTGGTGGCATATCGAATTGTGTGCGGCTGCGAACGTCGACTGTAAGTCCGAAGTGGTTGAGAAAATCATCAGCTATATTGGCCTGTTGGAGGTCCGCGATGATGAATATTCACCTGAACGTTCACCGAGTCCAACGTTAAATGTCAGGGAACGTTGCTCGTAGGTACCTGTTGCGGAGCTGTTGATAGCCCGAAGACACGACGTTGCTTGGTGTAGCTTTCGGTCAGGAGGGCAAGCAGGCAACATGCTTACTTCCGCACCACCGTCCACGAGAAAGGCCTGTAAGAGTATCGCGGACATAAAACAGGCGGCTAGTGGGCTGGCCGGCATCACTTGCCGCCGTCAGTGTCTGGTTTCTGCATTTCTCGTCCATGAGCAGGGGCGGTTGCAACGTACCGCTTGTTTGCCGAATGTGCAATGGTACCCGAACATGAACGGGTCGGCGGGTTTGGAAGTACGACGAGAGGTTCAGCAAGCGTGAGAGGAACTACGCTGTCTCAATATGGCTGACCGGTCTTGAGAAGGCGTCAATGCGTCGATGGCAGCAGCCAGTGGGTCTATTTCTGTTGCCATCCTTTCGGCCGCCGTTTCCCAGGAATCTGGGGCGTGCGTTATAACTGCGTGAACGGCGGGCGCGGAGTAGTCCGCAGTGCGGTCTGCCAGCACTGCAAGCTGATCCAGGGACATGTCTTCTGCAGCAGCCAAGTCAATTCTTATCCTTTCGGGAAGTTTTGAAAGGAAGAACTCACGCAGAATCGTATCTTGGTTCGCGGAGTTTTGCGAGCCAGGAAGGAGCTGCGATGGTCGACAGTCACCAAGCTCCTGTGAGGTCACCAGAGACTTTTGAGCGCTCTGATTCTATTGTACGAGACAGGAGGACACATTCGAGGTGGTCATAGGCACCTCAGCAACCTGAAGTGATAGACGAGCGACGACGTGATAAAAACGGGCTATCTCTGTGGTGATTGTTCGCGGATGGAAATACGCCTCTACCTGAGTGCACCAAACCTGGTTCACTCAGGTAGACTCAGGTTTTTAGGCCAAAATGGTGGTAACCATTGAGGAAGTGCCCCGGCGGCTCCATTTAGGCCGCCGTTTGCTTCGGGGGTAGAACAACCGGCTCCGTCGGAGTGCTGAGCGTTCTCGCCGAGTTCGTTTTCACGTCGAGGCATTGTATTTTGTAGTGCTAATAAATGGATCGTCAGGTTTACCAATTATCTAGGGTCGTCCGACCAGTATAATGTCCGCTCGTGAACTGATTAATTCCTAAAGGCGCGGGAGAGTAGTATCGCGCTTCGACTTTCTTCTACCCCGCGTCGTATCGCCACGTAGATCTTGGCACTCCACGTATCTTCAAGATAATATATAAAAACTTTCATTATGGTTGCAAGATTTTAAGTACCAAAATTAAGTACACGGAGAGTAAAGCCAACCCAAACTTGCAAAACGTTAAAGATACATTGGAAAGCTTGAAAGATTAAAACTCTTCAAATACCGCCTGCAATTACTCGAAATATGGCCAGAGCATAGGTAGGGTGTTCAGGAAACATCCAGAGTCAATAAAACGTCGACTGTAAGTCCGAAGTGGTCGAAAAAAACATCCCCTATAATGGCCTGTTGGAGGTCCGCCATGATGAATATCCACCTGAACGTTCACCGAGTCCACGACCTTTCTGGCCCCTCTCGCACCATATGCCGTCAGTCGTAAGCTACGTCGAAATTTCTCTTTTCGCGAGGTTTCGGCAGTTTTCGAGGCAGGCGCGCGCCAACTTTCTGCTTGTCTTGTGGTGCATTGTTGCTAGCAGAGAGAATCGCGCGGAGGCGTAGAAATTTATGGCTTTCAAGTTGACGGCGAAACTCGTGCGAGCTCCCGCTGCCATAGCATCGCTTTGCGCTTCTGCGTTTCCATCAAATGCAGCACGTTTCGACCGAAACTTCGAAAGAAAGAACCCACTCGGGGAACTTGCTCTTCTCAGTTTAGTCTAAGGAACGGTAAAAATGTTTCTCAACCGACTACCGGACGGTTAGAGAGTCTTCCTCGTGACAAGCGGGGCAGATTGCACCGCTCACAAGTAACCTCAGTGCACCAATGTCGCACACCAGTGAACTCCCAGAGGCATAGCCGCGTGTTCTGCATTTGTTTTTCAAGGACGCCATAGTTTGTTTTTCTGCAGCGGTGGCAATACCGTGGTTAGGCTTAGCAGGCAGTGGTAAATGTCTCTCCATTATGTTCTCCGCTTGCGCTTTGGTCGCGTTCCTTGAAACTTGTGCTTGCTCAAGTAATTACAAGCGTGAAAATCGCACATTTTAGTGTTTGTAGCAAATCGGATCAGAGAAACGTAAAAAGCACTGCTGTTCCAGCCGAAGGACAGCCTTTCGAAGATGGTTGATATCCCTGTAAGCTTTCGAATGTTCGAGCCACCGCGAGTCAGTCACGTTTTTTGTTTTTTTTTTCTATTTTTTTGTTAGAATACTGTTCTATTTTAGCAATAAAAGAAGGATGTCCGAGGATAATAAAGCAAGAAACAACGAAAATATTGACAATTTCGAAAATAAACTTCATTTTTCGAACCGCATCTCTTCCTAACTGCACCGGTGGACCAAGAAAGGAAGACTAAAGTGTAAATTGACTCAAATATATTTGTAACATAATTCCGCCATCTCCTTGGCTGCATTGGGTCCAATAGGATTATTACTATCAATATTGCACCGATCAGAGCAAGGGGCCCAACATGTTCCTGCGGCGGCCAACAGGAAACGTGACATGCAGCAATGGCTGTCTTCCAAAAAACTACCTCGGATTGCCGCAATAACGAAAGACAGCCCTAAAGCCCAGCTCGATATTCTCTTCAAATTACACGGCTAACCTGCTCGCACGCACCGCTGTCAACCGCACAAACGTTGGATCAGCTGAGCCACCCAACAACCGCGAGAGCTCCACCAAAAGCACCGTGAGCGAGGCGGCTGACGTTAACGCCATTAACGAAGAAAGGGGCGACTGCTTTTATTAAAGTAAATCCACGAGCGTCACTGAATCAGTTCTTTATCTTCCCATAATAATCAAGTCAACTGCTACAACGACTCTTTCCACGACTGCTAATAAAGGAACCTCAATTCATTGCTGAACGTGCTTTCCAAGCGGGATGGCCATGCACGAATACGACAGCCATCTGCCGTACAAGTGGCTGCAGTCCTGAGCAGTTAGACAAATTGCTTATACTCTGAACAAATGAACTGCTGTGTTTTCTGCTACTACTTGTACTGCTGTAAAAAAACAATAAAACAAGATCAAATGGGTTTTAATTTGCAGGGCCTCACCTGCAAGAATTGTGCGAAACAGTTAAAGCATTCTTACGTCCACGGGTGGGTGCAAGTCCAATGAAATGTAAGCGAAAAAAAAAAAAACAAGATGCACTTAAACTTCAGCATGAGAAATAGCCCACAAAATAAATACCGATATTTGCGAGGGTAAAGCTTCTTACAAAGAAGGAAACGTTATTTATTTGATCTAGAATAGTAATGTTGCAGCTTCCTTTTCACTGGGAAGTGCTGTAGAGCGAGCCAGAGTTTCGCTTCGGTATTAAAATACATTACCGACCACCCTCCGATAGAAAATGGTGCAGTCTACGTGTCACGGCGCCGTTTCATGGATGAAACCCGAAAGCGCTCCGCCAGCAGCCGGACTTGTTTTACTTTGGTTCTTGAGGTGGCGGCAAGCATAAAAAGGGTACTGTCACGATCTTTCTAGAACGTGGACGAAGGGGGCCGAAGCACCCGCCGAGGAGAGACGACACGCAGCCTGGTTGTGAGGGTGGACGATGACTGACCGGAGCGCGTGCGCTCAACGGCGTTTATTGGTGTGGTGAACAATGTTGCCCGCTGAGCCAGGCGGCCGCAGACGGGCGGACTGGAGGGGGGCGCCACTAACTTGTCACACTCCTCCCCCCCAGTTTGTTTCTCTAAAGAAACAAAATAACTAAATACACAACGCGCACGGCCGACACCAACTCGGCGTCTACTCACGCAAAGTCCCGGCCTGTCGACGATGACTGTCACCCCGGCGAGTAGCGGTCAGGTGGCCTCCGCTGCCGTGCACTCCGCCTAAACACTGGTGTCGACGGGCCAGGTGTGGCAACGACGGGCGCTGCCTGAACTGGTCGCGCTCCACCCGGTGGAGCTACAGGGACCGGATTTGGGTGTGGCACCGGTGCAACTGGTGCCACAGGACTGGCGACACTTGTCACCTCCGGGGTGGATGGCGCTCCGCTGGCCGCTACTGGTGCTGTTGTTGGGCCCCCTGCAGGCTGGTCGTCTGAAGCGACGGCCGAGGGTGCAAGCCAGGTCCCGAGGCGAGGCCTGAAATGGTCGGCGTGCCGGTGCCAGGTGGTCCCGTCGGGCATGCGGACGAGCAGCGACGAGGCACTCGCTGGTGAAACCACACGCCCGGCAGACCAGGGTGGGCCAGGACGAAAGTTCCTGGCGTAGACCGACACTCCCGGCTCCGGCAAAGGCCCGGGACGGCACCCTCGGTCAGCAGCCAGCTTCTGCTTCAGCTGCTTCAGGAGCGCCGTGGACCGGAGGTCTGGATGCAAGACGTCCAGGGGGGTCTTGACCATCCGGCCCAGCAGAAGCTCGCAGGGGGCACGGCCAGTGACCTCGTGAGGTGTGGTCCGGTACTGGAACAGTACCCGGGCCACCTGCGTTCGGAAATCCCTGGGCTGGCTCTTCTTGAGCTTGTCCTTGATGGTCTGTACCACCCGCTCTGCTGCACCATTGGAAGCGGGGTGGTACGGCGGAACCAGCATCCGGCGGATCTTATTCCTCTGCAGCCAGTCCAGGTACTCGGCGCTAGCGAAAGCGGGACCATTGTCGGACACAATAATGTCCGGCAATCCCTGCGCCGCGAAGACCTGCCGCAGAACCGCAATGGTCGCGCTTGCCGATGGACTGGTTACTGGCAGTGCCTCCACCCACTTGGAGAAGGCGTCCACTACCACCAGGAAGTAGTGGCCCTTGAAGGGTCCCGCATAGTCCACGTGCAAGCGGGACCACGGCCTCTGTGGGAACGGCCAGGGGGTGATCTCCACGTGGCGCGAGGCTCGCTGGTTCTCCTGGCAGACCTGGCAGCCTTGCACCTGGTGCACGATGTCCTGGTCCAAGCCAGGCCACCAAACGTGCGACCGTGCCACCATCTTGGTCTTTTCGATGGCAGGATGCCCCGCGTGCAGCGACTGCAGCACCGTGGCCCGCAGACTGTGTGGAATCACTACCCTGGAACCCCACAGGAGGCAGCCTTGCTCCAAGCTCAGCTCGGCGGTCTTGTGGCTGTATGCCTCGTGACGCAGCTCCTCCCCTCGGGAAACAGCCTTGACCACCCGAGACAGGACCGGGTCCCGGCTGGCCGCCTGCGCCACCGCAGTCCTGGTGAGCACCCCCGGGTAGGCCCGCTCCAGCAGGAAAACGTCAGCTGGCCCTGGAACGGCAGCAGGCACCTCCGGCAGGGGCAGGCGGCTCAGGGCGTCGGCAGGTCCCAGGTCCTTCCCAGGACGGTAGACGAGCTTGTAACTGTAGGCCGCCAGCGTCAAGGCCCAGCGTACCACTCGAGGCGAGGCTTGCACTGGGACTGCCTTGTCAGGTCCCAGCAGCCCCAGCAGCGGCTTGTGGTCCGTGACCGCCTCGAACTGCCGGCCCCACAGGTATTGGTGGAAGCGCTGGACCCCGAACATGACGGCCAAGCCTTCCTTGTCGAGCTGGCTGTAGCGTTGCTCCGCCGCATGAAGCCGACGAGAAGCAAACGCCACAGGGTGTTCCTGACCATCCTGACCCCGGTGCGACAGGACGGCTCCTACCCCGTACGGCGACGCATCCACGGTGAGGACTACAGGCTTGGCCGGGTCGAAGTGCACCAGCACTGGAGCCTTAACGACCAGCTCCTTGCTGCGCTGGAAGGCCAAGTCCTGCCCCTTCTTCCAGGCCCACTGCTGACCGTCACGAAGCAGACGATGCAGCGGCTCCAGATGCGTCGACAGGTTGGGCAGGAGCCTCCTGTAGAAGTTGATGAGGCCGAGGTAGCTCTGAAGCTCCTTCTTGCTCAAGGGCTTCGGCACCCTGAGCACGGCCTCAATCTTGCGGGGTGCCGGGGCCAGGCCAGCCTGGGAGATGATGTGTCCCAGGTACTCCACGCTGGGGGTCAGGAACACGCACTTGTCCAGCCTCAGCTTGAGACCGGCGTCCTGTAGTCGTGTCAGGACTTTGCGCAGGTTCTGCAGGTGGTCCCCGTCGTCGGTACCGGTAACCAGGATGTCGTCCAAGTACACCGCCACGTGCTTCATGCCCCTGAAGAGGTTGTCCATCTCTTTCTGGAAGATGGCTGGGGCTGAGGCCACGCCGAACGGCAGGCGCGTGTACTGGAAGAGTCCCATGGTTGTTGAAATGGTGACATACTTCCGGGCGGCATCCTGGAGCACCAGCTGCTGGTAGGCATCTCGAAGGTCGAGCTTGGAGAACTTCTGTCCCCCGGACAGAGCCGACCAGAGATCTTCTACCCGAGGCAGCGGGTACTTCTCGACGGTAGCGACGGGGTTGATGGTGACCTTGAAGTCCCCGCAGATCCTGACGCGGCCGCAGACGGGCGGACTGGAGGGGGGCGCCACTAACTTGTCACACTCCTCCCTGTTCTTCGTAGACCGGCCAGGCGGACCCATCTCCCTCGAACGGCTCGAGCCTCCCGTACAGCGGCATGGCGACAGGAGCGGGGGGCGGTGTTGCGACTCTCTCGGCGGCGTGGGCCGAACCGTGCACGTTGGTGGACTCCAGTGCCACGGTTCCTCGTCGCCAGTGTCACGATCTTTCTAGAACGTGGACGAAGGGGGCCGAAGCACCCGCCGAGGAGAAACGACACGCAGCCTAATTGTGAGGGTGGACGATGACTGACCGGAGCGCGTGCGCTCAACGGCGTTTATTGGTGCGGTGAACAATGTTGCCCGCTGAGCCAGGCGGCCGCAGACGGGCGGACTGGAGGGGGGCGCCACTAACTTGTCACAGGTACTTTATATTTTATTTTATTTTTATGTAATTACACGTAACATTCTACATAGGCTCCTTGTTTGTGACCCCGTCTCCGCGTGTGCCTCCCCATGACCTCCTAGATGGTCGGTGCGAGCACGGCAGCTCTGGTGTGGCCGTTACAAATTCTCGGCCACCCAGCAGAAGAGGGATTCAATAAAACTATTTGCTAATGCTTGAAAACTGAGTACGATCGCCCCTGCTTCGTGAAGCCCTAGCTAAAGAGCTAGGTATGAGGGGTACGAGAAAAAAGAGAGCTGCACTGAATGCTCTCCTGAAAGCCTGCTTCACACACGAAGCCTGGAGGGGTGTCCAGGGCAGCCTTGTGGTGATGTGGCGTCCCGCTGAGATGAGTCTACTGTCGCGTTCATGCAGGCTTGGTTGTGCCCTCTGGGATATCAGTCCACGCTGCTTCGTGGTATGCTTGCGGCACCGGGCAGTCCCAGAGGAGGTGGATAGGTTGGCAGGTCGAGCTTTATCGGAAGACAATGTGGATCGACTGCAGTGCCCAAGCTGAGGTTGCTCCTTACGCCCAGCTGGAGAAAAGTCTCGTGGTGCTTTCGAAAAACAAATCGCCCTGCCCTGCGTTGTGAGCCTCAGGCACCACCGCACGGTGGCAGTAGACAAATGCCTTTTCTCGACAGTACGACGCTACGGAAATTATTTCAGGGAACGGCGTCAAAAAGTCCACGTTGTGGGAGGTTGAAACTGAGCCAGTGACTTGCTGCTGAATTATTTCGTGCTGTATAACGAGCGGTTAGCTTCCGTTAGCGTCCCCTCCCTAGAAATGTAGTGATCGAAGATATCTCTGCGCACCGGTAATCTCGAAGGCCATGACCTCCCTCACGAGTCAGAGGCCCCTCACAACACTCACAACAAGCGCTACACTACTGGCGGCGACTTAATCAAAAGGCCTCTCCACTTCATCGTTTATCCTGAAATAACTTTTGAACGTTTTTGCCACTGTTGGAAGAGATAAGTACAAGTGATCGGCGGGCGGAATACTCAAGTCGTAAAACGAGGCGGTGCGTTTTCACGAATGCACTGAAAGCGAGAGTAGTCAGACCGTTCCCACAATTTAATAACGGGTGTGCTTAGGGTAACATTTATCACTTGCAAAACATTGTGTTTTGAGTAGATATATTACGTCATTTATGATATTTGCCGGTTCATAGTCTTAAAAACCACCCATGACGGCCAAGCATCGAAAAGAACAAAAAAAGGTGAAATCGCTTCTTACAGCCACAACCAGAAAGTACGTTCGCTGTGCACCGTAATGCATGGCCGGCGAAGATCTGAGGAAGGGCAGCGGTGTTTGAAAATTCAACTTTGTAAACAGCTATTTTCTGCCAAGCCCTCTGTGCTAAAAAGACGGCACCAGCAAAGCAATCTCAAACACGCCCTCTTTGCACGACTGCAGTCTCATATCTTGTTATTTCGTCCGCTGGACAATCTCTAGTTTCTGTTGATACATTTTAGCGCCAACTGTACATTCTGCAGCATACAATTCGTGCTATCAAATTCGTCTTGCTCATAAGGGCAACTAGCAACGCGTCCACCAGGTGAATTCGACGCCGTCACGTTGAAGTCATGCGTATAACGCAGATAAGTTTCTTCATAAATTCAACTGAAGAAAGCAAAACTTTTTTTCAGGTAAATTGTGGAACCTGTGCGCATACACTGCAGCAGCACTAAGTCAGGAACAATCGATTCCGTTCCCCCAGGTGCTCATGTCTTCTATGGGAATGTATGCGTTCGCGGTCCTGCTAGCCATGGCTATCCACGGGCTCCTCTTCCTGCCCCTGATCTACATCAGCGTGACCAGGCGCAGCTTTAGGGAGTTGCTGTCCAACGTGGCGCTTCCGCTAGTGATGGCCTTCAGCACGGCCTCTAGCATGTCCACGGCGCCGGCCACCATTGCCGTGCTCGAGGAGCGCCGGCGGCTCGATCCCAGACTCGTGCGGCTCCTAGTACCGGCGGCGTCGGTGATCAATATGGATGGCACGAGCATCTACATAACGGTCAGCACGATCTTCTTCGCCCAGGTCCATACCACCGCGCTCTACGTCTACGACTACTTCCTTATCGGGTACGTTGTTCTCGCATAAATATCAGCTCGCTTATAGCAGTCTTGTAAGGCTGTCTGAAAACGCTGCTCAGACACAAAAAATAAGGGGGTACATTTAAGAATATAACACGTTGGAAACAGCAAACTTATCAAGGTGGAATAACTATCGATGGGAGAGCCTGGAAAGATATCTGCAAACGTGTTCAGGGAAAACAAGTAGGAAGAGCTGAATTTGCATAGCGTGTAGCAGCGTGAGTAAATAGCTGTTTAATATGTCCAGCCAATTTACTCTTTAGAGAGTTCGTCGCAAGTATACTACTTGATTTTAAAACACCAAAAAATTGCTTTAAAATTTCAAGACAAGCTTTTCTGGTGCATTCCCACTGGCGTTCTAATCGTCACCGCGAAGCGGATCCACTCGTTTTCATCATCAGCCGTGAGGACGCACTGCATCTTGAAGAAACCGCGTTCGTAACCGCTTCGCGAATGCGGTTCAGCCGTCACTGGGAATTATTCATTACTGTTGTGGACATTTAATAGAACGTGGGAACATATTTCCTCTTCCCATTTTACGTGTGTTTCAAAATCACCGCAAATTTAGGTGCCCGTAGCTAGGCAGTTCAGTTACTGAATGTATTGCTGCATACGTAAGCGTGCTGCTTCTGTTTCTAGCGCGCAAGATGGATGATGATTGAAGGGTTCGACACTTTCTGAAGTATAATACTGACGATAACACTCGTATGTATGTTCACTCGATGCTGTATACGATAGCAACTTTAATTTTTTTACGACAAATACAAGTGGTGAAAGGGAGGGCAGAGAGAAGGCCTCAGAAGTGCAGCCTGACGAGTCTCCGGGCCTCCCATTCATCACCTACGACAGAGTGCGTAGTCACTGGTCAAGCAAAGAGGAAAATCATAAAGTGATTATATAGCTGTGTGATAATTTTATAATATCTATGCTTTTACAAAAATAGTCGTTCAGTAGAGATAGTAAAGAATAACTTTTTTTCATAGTAGTGTTTTCTCGATGAGTATTGATCACTTTTTGAAAGTAAATTAGCCTGCTTAAGAAATATACATGAACGTCCATATGCAGCGTATGTATACGCCATGGTTAAATGGTAGTTGTGAATTTGGTCGATTTTGAGAAATCTGTATAATTTGAACAATGGTTGCTTATGATGAATATAGGAATCGTTTACTATTATTCTAATCATATTTTTTGCAATAAGTGTATTGTCTAAGTTTGAAAAAGATGTATTACCCCACCCGTACAAAAATGTCAGAAACAAGCCGGAATAAAAAATTCTGGCTCCGCTGAATCTGTAATTGGGGCGCCTATTTGTATCCCGCCGGGAACCGCGCAGTTCCAGATGGGATACAAACTGGTGCCCAAATTTGAGACACAGACGGTGCGCCGCCGAAATTCCCGCTGCGCTCGCCACTGGACTGTACAAAAGTATTTAGCGCGATGCCCTCAGCTGTTACAAGCGAGAGGTCGTTGCGATTTCAGACCCAGTCGCCTGGGTCTCAAATTGCGACGACCTCTATTTGTAACAGCTGAGGGCATCGCGCGAAATACTTTTGTAGAGTCCTGTGGTGAGCGCAGCGAAAATTCCGGCGGCGCACACGGTCGTCCAAGCGTCGTCAAAAATACGGTGCGCAGAACACGCACACAGCACGCTTAAGCACAGCATGCAGTGATGGGCGCATCGAGAAGTTCCGGCGGGCAAGCGGTATTCGAGTTGTCCAAGTATTGTCACCAAGCGCACCAGCGCATCCAGGTGCCGAGCCAAACTGCAATGGGTCGGCAGCTTCATACTATACAGTATAAAGATTCAAAGCCGAGGTCAGTTGTTATCTATCCAGGGCAACGATGGGCGCGTCAGAATCCGTGCGCCCGCAGCGCGAACTTCGCCGCCGGGCGAGAGCCAGCCGACCGTTCGACCAAGAGGGGAGAAGAACCAAAACTCTCGGAGCGCTGCCGCCGACTGCAGGGTTGTTAATGTGTTTGTAGTCAAAGTAGCGAAATCAAGTGCAGAAAGTAGTCAATAGTAGCCATTTTATTCGGGATTTTGCCAAACAGTCGCCCCACCAAATAATATAAAGGTATTAAAAAAGAAAATAAATAGCGAACACTATATTAAAGCTTAATAACTAGCAGTCTTGAGCTTACTGCACACACGTGTCGGCCGTATTCGGACGTAATCGCCTAAATGTTTAGAAGTTCAGCGTGAGGGAGAAAAGCTTTAAACGCTTTAAAGTAATATCAGACACTGCAGCTAATTTCTAGTAGATGCTGCTATGGTTTGCAGTCATTTTCCGGAGCCCTTCATCTTTGGCCATGTACATCTTGACGATGTTTTCTGCTGCAGTCGGGGGCCAAACTTAGGGCATTTCGCGGCAGCATCCCTGAAAACCAGTGCCTGGTACAAAAATCTTAATGCAGAGCTCGTCTCGTTCCTGGCAAAAGCAGACCGCAGTAGTCGGATATCCGCTTCCAGCTTATTTCTAGAGGTGCTGAAAAAGTGAGAATGCAAACTGAAAATCTTCCAGCAAGCATTAAGCCCGAGTACAACCTCCGGGCTGATTGCTTGAAGCTTGCGGAGTATAGATGCTGCGTTAAGGCCCGTTCAGACTCTTGCAACCGAGTACGACCGAGAGAGACGAGACGTGTTGAAACCTCCTAAAATTTTTTAGGACGAGGGAACACACTGGCATTCTGGCGCCATCTAAGCAGTGACCCTGGAACTGCATTTCACGAGAGCGAAGGTTTTGCGGAATTTCCGAGGTTCTCGGCAGGCAGTCCGCTCGAAGCAAGCCATTCTAAAAACGCTGACCCGGGAGCGTGTGCAGGGTTCATGTAATGCTCTCCATGTATTTCACATCCATCGAGAGCAGATAGCCGCTTGAGTTAAGCCGCAATACGGCAGGCTTCAAGATCCGTTTCAGCAAGTCGATGTAGAGGTTTTCCACTTCTTGAAAGAAGCTTAAGTGGGTCAGCTGTCTGACTTTGAAACAACTTGTTCACGCGTTTCACGCTCTGGAGCGCTGCGGCCACAAAAATAAAATAAACGTGGTTCCGAACGTCATGTCTTTTTAATCATGTCATTTCTAATAGAAATCAGTCCGTAAAAATAAACGCTCCTGCTTCTTATCAATGTTTAGTATCGTCTGGTGTACCGCAGGGGAGCGTCCTCGGGCCTCTTTTGTTTTTTATATATGCAAATGACCTACCTTCTTCATTAACGTCCACCATTAGGCTTTTCGCTGATGATTGTGTCATATACAGATAGATATTCGATACATCCGATCATTTAATATTGCAAAATGACCTCGACAGGATTGGAATTTGGTGCACCGACTGGCTCATGAATATTAATGTCTCAAAAAGTAAACACATGAACATTTCACACATCGCCAAGTAGATCGTATACCCAGTATTCCCTCCAAGGACGCAACACTGACAGGGTGTCCGTTTACAAGTACCTTCGTGTCCACTTTTCAGAAACATTAAACTGGTCTCATCAGGTAGATAGAAAGTGCTCATAAAACCCTCGGCTTCTCGAAAAGAAATATTTCTCACGCACCTCCGTCCACTAAATTGCTCTTGAGGATAGACTGGAGTTCGTCCAGAATAAGGCAGCCCGATTTATTAACTCTGATTATTCTCCATTCACTAGCGTCACGTCACTAAAAACAATCTCGGTCTACATTCTCTTGAGAAACGTCGGCGGCTGTCACGACTATGTTTGTTTTATCCCATTTTCAATAGCGCATCAACTCTTAGGCAGACTTACTGCAAACCGCCCTCCTATACATCACCCAGAATGGATCACCAACTCAAGATTCAACCACCCAAATCACGCACACTATTATTTTCCTCATCGCCTGTTGTCATGTGCATCAGAGATTGGAACGATATGCCATACGAAGTAGTATCGGAGGTTAACCTAGCAGCATATAAATTAAAATGTGAACAGTACCTTGGAATGAGCAATCAGTAATCAGTCTCTACCTTGACATTTATTTGCCTTGCACGCTGTTGTACATTTGTGCATTTTCATCTTGATTTTTTTGCGTGAACTTTTTTTTTGCTACAATTCAATTATGTCGCAATGTATGAAATTGCAATGTCATATCATGTATGTGTTCGTTTCCCTGCCCTTTTGTGTGCACGCTTTCCCCAATGCATTTTTGTGCGTGTTATTCTAAGGCGTAAATAGTATATACGCGAAAATACTGTTTTGAAGTTGAAAATGTATATTATGAATTTCCCCCTCATGTAATGCGCTCGCAAGTCGAGTGCCTTTGAGGTAATGAAATGAAATTAAATGAAATGTCTCGGAGAACGCGCGCGTTGCATTTGCGCTCGTCGGTGTTTTAGAAAAACTTCTTCAATCTCCCAAATTGTCCCATAATCCTTACAATACATTCTGCAATCGACAACCATCTTGTTGGTGAAAATGACAGCAGCTTGGGCGGTTCTGCTGTGTTTGTGGCACCTTAAGAACACTGATGTACACGTCTCTGTAGGCAGCTTGTCTGTTGCAGCTGTTGACGAAGTAATTCAAGGATTCACACGTGATGGGATCTCGTGCGAAACCACAGCAGTCAGTGCTGCCCTAACGGCACAACCAGTAGCATCATACTTAATTGCTTTTGTGCGTATGCATCCAATAACAATGGCGAACACAGCGGGCCGTGTCTATCCAATGCGCGAGTAAGAAACTGAAACTATGCACTTCCGCTGGCAGCGCACCGACCGTCATGCTGCGAAAGCAGTGAAAAGTTTCATTCTTTATTCTTTTCAGTCAGCCTGCCCGTTTCCAGCATTGAAAGATACATAAGCACAGCTTGCAGAACGAGCACGATTTGGCCCGGAAACGGGTCTGTGCGCTACTGCTGAGAGCCGCAACGACCCGCCGAGAGTAGCCGAAAATTCGCAAAATCGCCAGGTGTAATTTTGGTAGCCAAGCACCCCCAAAAGTAGCCAATTTGGCGAAAAGTAGCCACCAGTGGCAACCCTGGCCGACAGAGACAGACAAAGCTAGGCGCGGGCGTGGAGAGCGCCCGCTCGCAGCGCCTTCGTAGCGGATGCGACTGTCCCTACCACGTGACCTGCGAGAGACCGCGGGGAAGAGAGCGGGAGAGATCCCCGCCAAACACCCCCCCCCCCCCTCCTCCTCCAGTCACGCATGTGCGCGCCCGCTGACTGAAACCAAGGGGAACGGATCGGATCCACCCATCACTGTGCGGTTTCAGTGCGGTGCGTCTCACTGGATCCGACTGGTTACACCCAGAACCGCGCAGTACCGGATCGGATCCGCGCGGATCTGAACTGTCCACAAGTTTGGAACTGCGCGGCTCCGCGCGGATTCGAACTGGAACCGCTCCGATATGACATTTTTGTACGGGCAGATAAGGTTGCAATAACGCAAATGGGAGTAAAATAATGAGTTATATAAGACATTTTTCACGTTGGTTAAAAGAACGTGCCTGTGGCTATTTATCATTCCTACGGATTTGGCTAATTTAGAGCATGAATATGTCACATGATTGGTCCAGGGCTAGTCATCGAGAAAATGACTCGTAAAGTTTTAAGGCAATTTACAAATTCAATGTGCGAGGACCCGAAGTTAAGAGGACTGTAAATTCTATTACTTAAACCACGAGGGTGGAACTTATTCTTTTAGTTTTTGACGTATTTATATTGAAACAATTAGACTCAGACCATGCTTTTTTATGAGGCCCCCTTCGGATGCATCGGAAAAAAATGCTTTTGTCATCCGCGCAGATTTTATATCTACAGCTTGAACCAATTTTTGCGATATCATTTATATATAATAAAAATGAAAGCCGTTTACAACTCCCTGTAACTCCGAATTTGAGCGCAGCTCTTGAGGAGGAGGAGGGAAGGGTACTGGGGGGATCAGTTGACCTCGGAAGGGGCGGGTCACGTGACCTCGGGGGAAGGGTCAGGTGACCTGGGGGGTCACGTGACGATGACGATGACGATGCGGATGCCGATTAAGTCATTGGCATCCGCATCGCCATCGTCATCATAACTGATGACGTCATCAGTGACGTCACTGATGACGTCATCGGCATCAGCATTGTCATCATCACTGATGACGTCATCGTCACGTGACCCCCAGGTCACGTGACCCCCCCTAGGTCCTCCCGAAGGAACCCGAGGTCCTCCCGAGGTCCTCCCGAAGGAGCCCGAGGTCCTCCCGAGGTCCTCCCGAAGGAACCCGAGGTCCTTCCGAGGTCCTCCCGAAGGAACCCGAGGTCCTTCCGAGGTCCTCCCGAAGAAACCCGAGGTGCTTCCGAGGTCCTCCCGAAGGAACCCGAGGTCCTGGGGGGTCACGTGACGATGACGTCATCAGCGATGATGACGATGACGATGCGGATGCCGATGACGTTATCAGTGACGATGACGATGGCGATGCGGATGCCAATAACTTCATCGGCATCCGCATCGTCATCGTCATCATCACTGATGACGTCATCGTCATGTGACCCCCCCCCCCTAGGTCGTCCCGAAGGAACCCGAGGTCCTCCCGAGGTCCTCCCGAAGGAACCCGCGGTCCTCCCGAGGTCCTCCCGGAGGAACCCGAGGTCCTTCGGGAGGACCTCGGGTTCCTTCGGGAGGACCTCGGGTTCCTTCGGGAGGACTTCGGGTTCCTTCGGGAGGACCTCGGAAGGACCTCGGGTTCCTTCGGGAGGGCCTCGGGAGGACCTCGGGTTCCTTCGGGAAAATTTGCCCATAATGCACCGCGCGGTTACGCCGACGGCGACGGCGGCGGCGACGCCGACGCCGCTCAAGCCGGAAACGGGCGCCTGAGAGCTGCGCTCTAAAAAGAATCAATGCAGATTGTTGAGCTAGTTGGTCCTGGGAATTTGACGTCATGATGGCGCTTAAGACGAGGACAAAAGGGAGACTAGACAACATAGAGCGCTCCGAGTTGAGAGTCAGCGCTTGTCTTGTTTGCACTTCCTTTAGTCTCCGTTTAATGTGCGCTGTTTGCCTTTTCGTCAGTATGAACCAACTAACCCACATGGCCACTCTTATTCCCTTTTGTCCTCGTCTTTAGCGCCATCATGACGTCAAAATAAAAAGAAGTTGCGCCTAGGATGCTTCATTGGGGAACTTATGATGATATATTTAAAGAAGTGGATTTGAGATCATTCGTCTGCACAAATTGGGAGCGACGTTCTAAATAGGATTTGATTAGCGCACGTGGAAGGTCACGAATGTCATACGCATATCGTTCATCTAATAAATTATGATGATTGATGCAATCAAAAGCTTTGTTAAAGTCTAAAAATATTCTAGGCGCTAGTTTTTTCTTCGAAATTTATAAGTTTATTTTCTTTCTGAACTAGTAACTCTGTCTCTGTAGATCTATTCTTTCCAACCCTAAAATGAGAATCAGTAATTACGGATTGTTTGTCGCAAAAAATGACAATATGCAAGAGAACTATTTCTTTCTAAACTTTTTCAGAACACAAGTATAGATATCGGACGGTAATTCCACAGTTCGTTCCTGTTTTTGGCTTTATACAAAGCTAAAAGTTTTGCAATTTGTATTGTTTTAGGGGAAGTGCCAGAGGATTTTGCGAGATTGTATACGTATGTGAGACGTGGAGCAATGACATCTATAACAAACTTTATAGGTTTATTTGGAAATCATCGCCATCACGACTATGATTATTATTAAGAGATATAATGAAGGAGCAGACCCCAGTTTCATCGCTAGGGTTGATTAATATTGATTCCGAGATTGATATAATCATCTAATGTATTTTGGCGCTTCCGGGTTGTAAAAGACCTATATACGCTTTGAGGCAGCTGTGCATGGGCGCTGACATAACCGACCTTCAGTTTTAGTTCCCTCTTATTGCGTTCGCTCCACTGAATCCTTGGGACAGCACAACAGATTATTGCCATTTTCAGCGTTACTGTGTCCTTCTCCCCAGCCATTGAGGAGGCTCGTCAACGCCTGCTTCAGTGACTCGGCATCTCGGTAAGACAAAAGAAGGTCGGCTATGGCGGCTAAATTAGGGGCGTGTTTAAAGCGTCTGTATTCACAAAATGAAAATGGCTATTAAATGTAGTAGAGTAGACAGTTGGGGCGAGTTGGTAGTTATTGAACATAGTTACAGTTGCGCACATAGGGACAAGGACAAAGAAGAGGAACACGTGCGCTTGTCTGTCATCTACGTGTTCCTCTTCTCTGTCCTTGTCCCTGTGTGCGCAACTGTAACTATGCTATTAAATGCGTCTGCCAAATTTTACCCACTCAAAATTTCGCCATCACGGTTTATGCTTTCAATTTCGTTTGATTTCTAGGACATATTGAGAACACTACACGTTCCCGTATTATATCGGCCTTTTTTAGGCACTCGACAGCGAACGAATCATAGTAATACTGCTTTGTAAATCTTTCTTCCGTAGTTAGTTGATTTTTATATTTCTTGAACTGTTGAAGTGCCGTTTTATTACGAGTTGTGAAAAACATTTGATAGAGTTGATATTTTCTACGTGTCTTTTTAGAAAGTGCTGGTGTTGTATCGTATGTTGCGCGTGCTGCATAAAGCGGACCGAGAAGGGGTGGAAAATAAAGAGGAAGAGGTTCTTGTTCCTGGCTTCCCCACACCCGGCCCGTCATGTTTTATCGGCAATACTAGACGATACATGGTGTCAGAAGTACCAAGCCGAACCACGCACTTCTTTGAAGAACGACACACGCCGCCACAAGAGCCTGTCAAATCATGGATTTCGTGAAACCGCCGGGTCCACTCAGCACGACAGGGGAAATAAGCAAGAACTGGCGGATATTCAAGCAAAGGTTCGAACTCTTCCTGACCGCTTCGGAACCTAGTGGCAAGCCTCGACCTGAGTCATCAAAAGCAGCACTTCTTTTAAGCATTGCAGGCGAGGAAGCGATCGAGATATTTAATACGTTCAACTTCGCAGAAGACGAGAGCAACGCCGACTATGCTACTGTCGTCAAGAAATTTGAAGAGTACTGCGCCGCTCAGCACAACGAAGTACATGAACGCTACCTGTTCCGGAATAAAGTACACGCCCCGGGTGAGCCTTTTGAACACTTCTTGAGAGAGCTGAAGAAGCAGGCACGACTGCGCAACTTTGATGACCAAATGGACTCCATGATAAGGGACCAAATTGTTTACGGAACCAAAGACGACAAGGTTCACCAAAAGCTACTCAGAGACAACAGTTTGACCTTATAGAAAGCCGAGCAAGTCTGCAAAACGTCTGAAGTATCAGAAGCACACAAAGAAGTCTGGGCCCGGGAGCAGAAGCAAGTGGATCCAGTCCACAAGACAAGCGTAAGCCATGAGAAAAAGCAGCCCAAACTCTTCAACTGTGGCAAGTGCGGACGAACGCAAGCGCCTCGAAGCTGCCCAGCATTCGGGCTGACCTGCAAAAAGTGCCAGAAGCAGAATCACTTCGCCAAGTGCTGCAGAACGTCCACTCAGGTCGGCGAGCTTCAAGACTCCGAAGGCGACTTCGAGGTTCTGGACGTTTCGTCGAGAGACGCCATGAACCAGCGTGACTGGATAGTTCAAGCACGAGTAAAGAACTTGTAACTCGAGCTGAGGCTCGACACAAAAGCACAGGCTAACTTACTGCCCTTTGGAACATATTGCAAAATGCATCCAAAGCCGCCACTGAAGCCCAGCAGTGCAGTATTGCGTTCCTATGGCGGGGGCGTAATTAAGCGTGTCGGTGTTATGCGAGCAGAAGTCGCACTGGACGACCGAACTGCTGTCCTCGACTTCTTTGTACTACGCAAGGGACACCAAGCCATCCTTGGGCTACAAGCCAGCGAGCATCTTGCACTGCTGTCTCGAGTACAAAGCGTGACGAGGAGCACCTCCGAACGAACCGTCGAATATTTTCGCCAACTGTTCACTGGCACCGGCTGCGTCCAGCGGGTCTACCGAATGGTTCTGCGGGACGGAACCACACCAGTGGTCCAAACGGCGCGACGCGTACCGCTAGCTCTGCAGGAACCCCTCCGCGAGGAACTGGAACGCATGGAGCGCGCAGGCGTCGTGGTGAAGGTTACCGAGCCCACAGATTGGGTAAGTCCACTTGTCATTGTTCGAAAGAAGGACGGAAAGATACGGGTAAGCATCGATCCCAGGAAAATAAACGAATGCATAAAAAGGGAACATTACATCATGCCGCGGCGCGAAGATATAGAAGCCGAGCTGTCAGGAGCAAGAGTGCTCACGCGCCTTGATGCGAATTCAGGATTCCATCAAATCCCTTTGAATGACCAGACGTCCAGAATTTGCACCTTCGCAACGCCCTTTGGCCGTTACCGCTACCTGCGACTACCTTTCGGTATATCGTCTGCTTCCGAAGTTTTCCAAAAAAACTCTAAACGAAATTTTTAAGCTCTTCCTGGCATCAGAGTGTACGTCGACGATATACTAGTGTGGGGCTCGTCAAGACGGGAGCACGACGAACGCCTAACTTCAGTGTTGCGAGCAGTCGAACGCGCCGGACTAACTTTCAACCCAAATAAATGCGCTATCAGCGTCGAGGAAATCGAGTTTCTCGGAGACGTTATCGACAAAGAAGGCGTAAGGCCATGCCCGTCCTTGATCAAATGCGTGACGGAGCTACCGGCGCCAGCGGACAAGCTCGAGGTTTAGAGATTTCTAGCCGTTGTCAATTATTTCAGAAAGTTCCTACTGTCTTTATTTTAGAGGATAACACTCCTTAGGAGCTTGATAAAGCAAGATTTTGTTTTTGAATGGACGGTTAATCATGCTGCAGAATGGAAGCAGTTGTACGAAAGTCTGAGCAAGCTGCCGCTGCTATCAATGTTCGACCCGTCTAGACCAACAAAAGTTTCACGTGATGCGTCGACAAACGGGATCGGTGCGGCGTTGATGCAGAGCCACGACGGCACGTGGAATCCAGTGGCGTATGATTGCGAACGCTCACAGACACGCAGCAGCGCTATTCGCAGATAGGAAAGGAAACGATAGCCGTCGTGTTTGGTTGTAAAAGATTTATCCATTTTGAGTACGGCCGGAGGTTTATCGTCGAGGCGGATCATCGTCCTTTAATTGCTATGTCACAGAAAGCGATTGGCGACATGCCGCCAGATTGCAACGTTTTTTTTTTTTACTGCTGCTGCGCTACGACATTGAAATGAAATATGTTCCAGGAAAGCAACTCATCCTGGCCGACATGCTGTCGCGGGCGACGACCAGAAGTGACTCGGCTGGCGTCGACACAGACTATGTCGAAGTACACGCTGTAAGTATTGTTTCTTCACTGATTAGCGATGCCAAGTGGAACCAGTTGGCTACAGAAACGAGCCTGGACGAATCTCTAAAAAATGTCCTAAAAGACCTCGAAACTGGAAAACCAATCGAGGGTAAGTGGAAATCGTTTGATGTAGAGCTCTCACAAGTCAAGGGAGTCCTCATGAAAGGCTGCAAAGTCGTAATTCCGGACAGCATGAGACGCGAAATGTTGAAACGAATTCACCAAGGACATATGGGCGTCAATAAGTGCAAAGCAAGGGCGCGACACCTTGTGTACTGGCACGGAATGAATTCAGACATAGAAGCGTTCGTGCAGAGGTGTTTTCTATGCAGAAAGCACGCATATAGTCAACCACGAGAGCCCTTGACGATGCGTCCTGTGCCAGACCAACCGTGGTACCGCGTAGCATTAGACATCTTCGAGCACGGAGGAAAGTGGTACTTATGCGTATACGACGCTCTATCTAACTTTCCGGAGGTCGAGTTACTCAGAGATACTTCTGCAAAGACTGTCATTGAGGCAACAAGTGCAATATTTGCGAGGTATGGCATACCGGTGAAGGTCTGTTCTGACAATGGCCCACAATTTCCAAGTCACGACTTCGCGTTGTTCTCCAAAACGTACGACTTCAAACACGTCACACCTAGTCCAGGGTTCCCACGATCGAACGGTCTAGCAGAAAAGGGAGTACAGGTGGTTACACGAATTTTAAAGAAAACCAGCGAAACTAAGGAAGATTTTTGGCTGGGACTTCTTGCTTATAGGACCACTCCACAAGAATCGGGTCCAGCACCTGCCGAGGTACTTCTAGGAAGAAGGGTGCGAACATCGTTGCCAGACGCCCATGTCGGCTCTGGTCACCAAGTACGCAAGCATCGCCAAACGGTCCATTCCAGGGGGCCGCTTCCACATCTCAACCCAAGAGATGCTGTTCGTGTCAACAAGGGTGCATGGACCACGAAAGCGCAAGTCCTAAGACCTTCTGGGCATCCCCGATCGTACAACGTCATTACGGCGGAAGGGAAAGTGCTGCGACGCAATCGCCAGCACTTGCTGGCTACCAAGGAGGCATTCCGCTTTGACCAAGATGACGACAGCGAAGACGACACACATCGAGATGTCACCCCAACAAAGCGCTACACATTGAAATCCTCTAACCAAGCGCAAACAGCGACTAGTGCTTTGATGGCTAGTGCTCCTAGAATCACGTCACCAACAGCAGCTCCAAGAAGGTCGCTCAGACGACACAGACCCCCGCGCCGGTTGAGTTACGACCGGGGAGTTCGTTCAAGAACCATGAACTGTTGTTGCGTTTCTTGACTTAGTTTGAACTGTTCTTGAATGTTTATTATTTGTGTTTTGACGACAAAAAAATGAAAGCCGTTTACAAATCCCTGTAACGCCGAATGGGAGCGCAGCTCTTGAGGAGGAGTAGGGAAGGGTACTGAGGGGGGTCACGTCACCTGCGGGATGGGGTCACGTGACCTGGGGGGGTCAAGTGACCTGGGGTGGCCTTGGGGGTCACGTGGGGGTCACCTTGGGGGTCACGTGACCTTGAGGTGACCTTGGGAGGGGTCACATGACCTTGGGAGGGGTCACGTGACCTCGGGGAGTCACGTGGCCTGGAGGGGCCACTTGACTCTGAGGGGTCACGTGACCCCTCCAGGTCACGTGACCTTGCGGTGACCTTGGGAGGGATCACGTGACCTCGGGGATCGCGTGACCTTGGGGTGACCTTGGGGTCACGTGACCTTCAGGGGGTCACGTGGGGTCACCTTGGAGGTCACGTGACCTTGAGGTGACCTTAGAAGGAGTCACGTGACCTCGGGGGTCACGTGACCTTGGGGTGACCTTGAGGGTCCCGTGACCTTGATATGACCTTGGTTACGCCGACGCCGCTCAAGCCGGAAACGGGCCCCTAAGAGCTGCGCTCTAAAAAGGGAGATGTATCGTATGTTGCGCGTGCTGCATAAAGCGGACCGAGAAGGGGTGGAAAATAAAGAGGAAGAGGTTCTTGTTCCTGGCTTCCCCAGACCCGGCCCGTCATGTTTTATCGGCAATACTAGACGATACAGGTGTCCTCCACGGATTTCGTCCCTTTCTGGCATTTTTTATTGTTCTATTTGAAAAACAGTCAGAGTAAAGCTGCTTAATTATTGAATAAACATATTATAGGCCTTATTTACGTCATCAAACCGAAACACTTCGGCCTAATCAGTGGTAATTAATTTCTGTCTAGATGCACCAAGCGTAGATTGAGGAACACTTTGAAAAGTTACATCAATGTTGCCTTTACATACCCCTCGTGCTATATCGACTAGCATAAATATGGGCAAGTGCTCCCTGATATCTGAACCTGGTACACCAGCCTTTTTTTTTACCTTTTCCTTGTAAGATTTTGTAATAAGCAGATCGAGTAATGTGGATGTAGGCAGTGTTGCGCGCGAAGGGTGATTTATACTATACTGGACGTTATTTGCAGTTGGCAATAACAGTAACTCGAAAGAGTTTGGAGTATATATCTTCTAACAAATTTACATTTAGGTCAACGCCAACAGAAAGAGAGTGCTTGAACTGTTTTGCACAACACAACAGTTTATCTAAAAAAAGCATAACATAGATTTAATTTTTCGCTTGTTGCACTATATACAGCAGAAAACATGAATTGGTCTTGTTTAAAACACCTTAAAGTTGTTCCTGTATACGCTGGAACAACTTCAAAGTCATCAGCCGCGGTCAGTATCGAAACGCCACCACTACGCCCACCGACGCGGTTTTGATAAAAATGAATACACAATCGGGGAGCTAAGGAAGCAATCACAAACTGCACGCGAAGGTAGATCCCGTTAGTGCAGTGTTTAACAGTTACACAATAAAAGAGAGACATTAAGGTGAATATATTTCGTTGAATTTGACTTCTAATATTTTTATGTTCGTTTAGCTATATACCTACAGACTATTGGGTGACCCTATTCTCTACCTGCACCGTAGCCTCCTGGGGATCGTGGCAAGCATGGCTTCGGAGGGCATAGCTGCTCCGGGTTTTATACGGCTCTACCTGGTCATGAGCACGCTGGGCATGCCGGCCGAAGACGTCAGTGCACTGCTCCTCACGGACTGGATTCTGTGCGTAACACTCCGGCGCTCAAAGCTACGTTCTTCAGCTCCTCGCACTCGTTGAAAGTGTCCCTACGACCTTTTAATTCTCGAGCAAAGTTGAGATAGAAGTTACAGAGCACATGCAGGCAACGACGTGAACTCGCAGCATCTTGGAAAAGTGAGACTAAGGAAGAAAAAATGAAACGACACGCAGGTCGTCCACCTTTTTTTTTTTAATATTAGCTTTTTTTTTTTTACTATAACACGAATGGATTAGTCTAGGCAGTAATGATTGACAAAACATCTGAACCTTACACGTCCCACAGTGTAAAAATCGTGAAATTTCTCAATAAAATTCACTCGAAAAAATTTGGAAAGATTCGAATGTTTAGCCAAATATGTTTGAAAGCTGAAATATTGCGGAATATATTGGCGCAAAAAAAATATGTTAACACTTCGAATAACTCGTTCTAATTTCAAACCTTTTTCCGAAAAGAACCTTCCCGCATTTCCACTTTTAATGGCGGGAAATGGCGCGTATTTCCGAGAACAGCAAATCACGTCCTTTTTCAAGGAGGAAGTTTTGTTAGGTTTACGGACATGTTTTACGGCTAGGATATCACAATATAGGGGGCGCTCTGTCCAGCCCAGAACTCGGCGTTTACCCAACAAAAGGCCTGTGGACTTGATTCTTTACCTGATCTTTCTGAATGAAGCGCGAGGCACAGAGTGACTTGGAAAGTGTTGACAATGATCGGAATGATGTTGGCGGGACGTGACAAGCAGTCACTAGGGGATGCGAGCTCAACCCACTTCGACCTTTGTGCTGAGCAGGTGCTGGACACGCACATCCACGCTGCATACTACATTGTTCTCGCAGGCTGGAGTGTCCTACAAAAGAGCCGCCCCTGGGCCGCGCACTAGACGAATGGTGACGGATGCTACGTCGATGGATGGATGGGTGGATGGATGTTAATGGCTGTACCCTTTGTAACGGGCGGTAGCTTGCGCCACCGAGCCTACTCGAAAAAGACCCTAGCGCTGCGTTACTCTTGTTCTTGTCCCCTTGGGTGCAGTTCTAAAGTTAGCCTAGCGCGGCGGTTGAATCGACCCAATAGTCGAATAGGCTTCTTAACCAGGTATGGCCCGAACTTTTGTTCAGCCTGAACCTCGACTGTTTCAGTGATGCTTTAAGCTCTTGCAAACATTCGACCACGTTTATCTTCTGTGCAATGCGCCTTTAACACGACGATTTCAAATTTTGTGAAAAAAAAAAATTTATAGTTTAGTTTGTTTTGAATTTCAGAAGATGCACGAATGTCTTCGGGATTAAAAGTCAACATTAACTCGTGTCTGGTTTAGTTTGAAAGCAAATGAGTACTTTGTAACGCTGTCGAACTGGTATAAATAAAATAAATTACGACTAATCGCGAGGAAAACGAAGAAATTTTTGACCAATTAACGAACAAGGCCGCAGAAATCTGTATGTTCAGTTTGAAAATGAAGTAATCGAACGAGTTAAGGAACTAAAGTCTTTTGGTGTAGGGTTTTCCCAACAGTTCACCTGGACCACTCGTGTCAACAGGTTAGCCCGAGGGCTATCCCAAGCGAACTTTTATATTTAAAGAATTAAAAACTTGGTGCCAACATGGCACCCGTCTACTCCAAATTTTGCTACGGTTTATTGTACATGGGATAGCAACGACATCTAACTACAATAGATTACTGGCTTTGCAAAAAAAAATTTCTTCGATTATTCCAAGATTATAAGCACTGAAAGCTCCGCACTGAAAGACTTTTCAATAAATTTGACATTTAAAAACTATATTATTTTAAGTTGTTATAATTAATATACAAATCCGACCACGGCACCATTGGTCGAGCACTCAGGAAGGCACCAAAAATGAGAACTACAAAAAAAAAGTCGCGCTTCTTAATTGCACAAAAAGTTATGTCAAATTTGCATGTTCATTCTACAAATTTAATAATCTTGCTCGAGATTGTATTTCAGAACATAAAATCGCACTTCTATAAACTAACTTATAGCTACTGTTACTTTCACTGGTATCACTAAGATTTTGGGCTTTAAAATTACACATCGCTTTCATGCTTATATAACAGAATGTTTTTTTTTTCTTTTTTTATGTTTTACTAGTTCATCACCAGCGACAGTCACTTTTATAACTCTGATTTCTGCTGCGTTCATTATTTTATCCATAAAATAATGGACGCATAAAATACCAGCAAGTATTTTATCGCGTCTTATTTTGCTCGTCGTTCACATTTTCATATCTATAGTATCCCTTTATTGCGTATTTTAAGTGCATGTTTTGCACATTTTTGTTTTATTTTTACATTTTTTTACAAACTTTAATTTAAGCTGTGACAGCTATTTTTTTCACGTTCCAGTATTAATTTGTAAAGCTCAAGATATACATTTATGTATATGTATTTGTTTGGTTTGTGTGTATATAATGCTTATTTATATTATGGTATTGCCCTACTGCCTGCACCAAGTTTCAGGGTGCTGGAACCCTTCTAGCTGCTGACTAGCAGCTTTTTTTTCAAACGTCCTCGTCACAACTGTACCATTTGTGCCGAAATAAAGACAAAGACAAGACAAGAATAGTAGAGCCCTCTCTTTCGACACTGTAGCGTCAGCTAGTTTGCAATTTCCGCGCATGGGCATAATATTTCATTTTCTGACAAACATTTCCAATCTTTGCGCAAACAAAAAAAAAGCTTCGGAAAAGACGAAGTTTGTCTAACGGAACCTCGGCGTGCTTACGACATTCCTAATCTTTACTGCTCTTGCAGGGATCGCTTTGTGACCACCGTGAACGTGCTGAGCGGCGTGGTGGGCGTGGAAGTGGTTCAAGAGTACAGCGGGGAAGACCTTTAGATGAAAGACGAGGAGCCCGAGGAGTCGCCACACCCGCCCACCAGTTAGAGATACTAATCGTAACAACACCAACAACGAAGAAACAATGCTCTATCTAAGTTAGGTGTGTGGCACCTCATTGATTATCAGCATTACCGCATTTAGGTGTAGGTCTACGTGCCCTATTTTACTATTCATGGAAGAGATTTGGCAATGAAAACGTGACGCCATCGAAGAGCTACAACTCTTGTTTTTTAGCACGCTTCAAAATAAACTTTTTTTATGGGTAGCTCTAAACAGGGCTGCCGTTGTTTCGGGCGATGGAGTAAGAATCGTACAAATTGTGTTCAAACAACACCACGTGGACTATAAGGTCGCTCTTCCTATGACGTGTGGGATCGTTTGACCTTATTCTACGCCCGATTCGATCAAGGTACGCTCTAGTCGTTGTGCACCCCCTGGCGGCTTCCCAGCCCAGCTGCCCGACTGTGAGGCAAAGGTGCCGAACTTCTCCCGCGTGGCGGCGACGTCACGCCAGCCACGCGCACATCGCGTGCGCCGCCTTGATAAGGCGCATCAGAGGCGGCGCATAGGGAGTCGCTGCCTGGACTCAGGCGCCGCTGGTAACCATGTTAATCGTCTCGTCCATGTCCCATTATATGTAGTTTCTTGTTGTTGAGACCCTTGGCTCCGTGTTATTCCTCCGGGTCGGGTATGCAGCAAGGCAAACCGACCACAATGGCGCCCAACCGTAATATGCTACCCACTCGGAGGAATTTCACGGGGCTTGGTTTCTTCCTTCGGTAAGCCTTTTTCATATTCCCCGTGTTTCCTATCGTTGTTTCGTGCTTCCGTCACGTCCACGTTTGTTGTATTGGCGTGTTTCTGACTGTTTGTTTTGTGACCGCGGCAATCATTTTGCGCGCTTGTGTTGGGTTTTTGGCGGCGTTTCTTTTTTTGTGCTTGCAGGCATGCTAACACGGGAGCAGGAAGCCGCGATGGCCGGAGCGGCACAAATGAACCTGCTCATGAAGGTCACGGAGATGTGCGACTCCGTGATGCAGCGCCTGGCCCACACGCCTGGCCAGCAGGAAACCCCCCCGCGAGAGCCCGGACCACACTTGACTGTTCCGGTCTACATGGGGTACGACGACGTCAAGTCCGTAGCAGACTAACCTGGGCGAGCTGCAGACGTACCACCTTGCCTCCGGTGCCTCGGAAGCCTTCATAGTGGAGCGGATTGTCCCGCTAAAGTTGCAAGCCAGCGCCAGGTGCTGGTTGGGCTCGAAGGCCCCCTTCACCAGCCTGGCGGACTTCCAGACAAGGCTTCGGGAAGAGTTCCTGCCTGCAGGCTACGCGACACAGATTCTCCGAGAGCTCGAGGCAAGGACGCAGCACCCGGATGAAAGTCTGTTCCGGTACGTCCGGGTCATGCAAGAGCTCTTCAAGAGGGCGGACCCGAAGTCACCGGAGTCGGACAGAGTAGTTCGGGTCAGAAGACAGTGTCACCCAAGGTACCATGTCTACCTCATCAACCGCACCTTTGAGACCTTTAAAGAGCTAGCCCGGGACGCCCGCCTTATCGAGGAAGCTCTTCATGCCGAGCGGAACTACGTGCCGCCGCCACCAGCCAAGTACGCGCTCGAGCCGGCATGCACATGGCGGGGCCCCGAGGCCTCTACGCAAGTGGACTGTCCGAACGAGACCTCCCTTCCCTACCACGTCAACCAGGAGAGTTGGCGTGGCATGCATGGTGATCTCCCGTGCGGGATAAGCGTATGTTCGCCTAACTCTTGCCGAGAGGTCCCCGGAGGTCACAGCGAGACCCGTGAGGGTTTCGGGCGGGGGTCGCCACGACAGGTGGGAGGTCGTTGGCCGTGCCCTATCGCAAGCTGGGGCCCAACGGAGATCACCGCCCAAGCGAACCATCTTCATCAGTCTGCTCCTGCAAGTGCTGGCGAAAAGGGGCATGGTGCGGTCGCAAACCCGCAGCCCAGCAGCATTGACCCCCGCCGCAACGGAACAAGACCTCCCACAACAGCCAGTCGCAAGCCTGGTGGAGGCCCTCCCTTAGTGGTTCCTTACCCGATCACTGGAGGCGGTCCGACGGGCACGTTGGTGCGGGTGGCTTAAGCAGGCAACTGTCGTCGGACTGCTGCTATGAGTGCGAGCAGCCCGGCCATCACCGAAAGCAGTGTCCAAGGCTTCTGGACACTACAAACAAGAGGTGGCTCTAGACGGCTGCAAAGGGCCGGAACCAAAACAACCAAGGAAACTACTACGGCCGGCGACGCTGAAACCAGACAGTCACTCGCTGACGGCCGGTGCAGTCCCTGGGAGCGGTCAGGCCGCGGCACAGATTCCTTCGGTATGTCGAATCCAGCCCGAGCCTAATATCATTGAACCGCGCATGACAATGTCACTGCTCGATTTTTCCATTGCCGCACTTTTGGATTCTGGGGCCGCTATCTCGCTTATAGGGGATTTCGTTTTCGAACTCTGCAAAGCAAAAAATATAAGCCTCCGGGAGTGCGAAACCAATTTGCAGCTAGCTTCTGGTACAGCGATAACAGCTGGAGGAGCCGTGAGGCTGCAGATTCGGTTTAATGGAAAGAAGCGGCGTCAGCGATTTCTTTATCTGCCAGGACTCGTGGTACCTGTGATCTTGTGCCGAGATTTCATTACAGACGAAAGCATGACGCTCGACTTTTCTGGTGGTGGATACCGGCTGGGACAACAACCGGAGCTGACTCCGTTTACCAAACGGGAGGACTGCATCCGTAACCCGACCACTGCAGCCCACTTCACAGTTCCAGACGTCTTGACTGCCGGCGTTCGAGAATCGTTGCGAAAGTGCCCCGCAAGCAGCCAGCAGAAGCAGGAGCTGCAAGCCGTCTTGCAGCCTTTCTCACCGATGTCCACGGAAACACCCGGAAAGACTGTCATTCTGCTGCACCGCATTGAAACCGGTGACGCGCCGCCTTGGAGGTGCAACCCTCGACCGATCAGCGTCCACAAAAGGGCACTCCTTGATGCGGCGCTCGAGGAAATGATCGACACAGGTTCAGTACGTGAGTCGAAGAGCCCCTAGGCATTCCCCGTTGTTCTCGCTCCGAAAAAAGACGGAGCAGCCAGACTCTGAGTGGATTACAGGCGGCTGAACGATGTGTCCGTACGAGACAGCTACGCTTTCCCCAGCATTTCCTCTGTGATGTACGTGCTCGGTAACGCGACCGTGTTTACAACGCTGGATTGCAGTCGTGGGTTCCTTCAGATCGAGATTCACCCATCAGACGTTCCAAAAACGGCTTTCATCTACCACAGAGGGTTGTTCGAATTCACCCGACTGCCGTTTGGCTTGTCTAACACTCCAGCCAGTTTTCAACGCCTGATGGATGTTGTACTTGGGAACTCGAAGTACGAATTTGCCATGGCATACATGGATGACGTGTTTTCTCGAGAACTATTGAGGAGCATGTCGAACACCTTCGCATTGTGCTTGAGTGAATGCGTAATGCTGGGCTCACGATTCATCCTGGAAAGGTTCAATTGGCCGCGCCCAAGGTTAACCTCCTTGGATTCGTTGTGGATAACGGCACGCTCCGGGAACGCGATAGAACAGCACGCGACAAAACAGCACGGTCAAAACAGCACGCGTCAAAAGAGCACAACGTCAAAACAGCACGGCGACAAAACAGCACGCGTCAAAATAGCCCGCGACAAAACAGCACGGCGTCAAAACGGCACAGCGACAGAAGAGCACGTGCCAAAACAGCAAGGCGTCAAAACAGCACAACGACGAAACAGCTCGCATGTAAAAAGGCTGTAACAGGTAGCGTTTTATGAAAACAAAACAAAACGTAAAAAAAACGGGTTGGACATTGCATGGCATTATTTAACAGGTAGTGGATAAACAATAAAAAAAAATGTACGCTGGTGGCGACGCGATCGCACTCAAGTCACTGTCCCTAGTGCTGCTGCTGTGTGATTACTAAAAACAAATAAAGTTAGCAGTAATTACTACTACTTAACTACGTTAATCTATGAATAGACTGGGTAGTTAGAGTCGGCTGCGTTGTCTGGTTCTTTTTTTAAGTATCAGAGAAAGAGGAAAAGGTATTGGGAAAAAGATATCCATAGGATAAAGTTATGAACTGCCTGGTTTGTGGCGGTCCGGTGAGGTTCCGTAGTACTCGTTGTAAAACGACCCCTACCCCCCCCCCCCCCCCCCCAAAAAAAAAAGCGGGAGATGCGCCGATTACAGATGCATTCATAGAACCGGTAAGATAAGGTGACTTTAATGTGGAGCGTATTCAAGGTGCATGCACCATGGGCACCGATTCTGCAGGGTTCATTCGCCGTGGATAAAATCTCCTGGAAACACGCGGCTAGGGCTTGGAGACGAGAAGTTGTACGTTTTGAGTTAAATTCACAGATTATTGCCGACGAAGGCCTTGATCGAGTGGAAACCGGTGAAGCATGCGTCAATGCAGTGGCCTTACACTGCAGCATGAACTGAACGCAGTGTTGCCGCACACGCCTTCTGTTCTTTTTTTTTTTTTTGACAACTAACGACAGCACTTTGCCGTGCAATTGAATTATTTATTGTAGACGATATCACCAGCAAACTTGCGCGCCAAAATGAGCAAGACTGCTAAAAAAAATTGCGGTGGCTTAGCTCGGCTATGCCAGGATATACTAGGGTGCCTTCATGTGCGCTTCGCACATGAAGGCTCCCTAGGATATACGTAGCGTGAGCTTATGCGTACAAAATGAGAGGCGATATCAAGCGGCTCCGGTGCAGCGTCAGACTTGGCTACTGCGCAACGGAGACGCACAGCTGGGCACGCGGTGGCGCCAGTGTGTCTGCCGCGGCTATGACGTCACTCTTCTGGAATGCGCAGACCGGCGAGGCGGGCGCGGCGGCGGCGGCTCCGGCGCGCCAGCTGTGCGCCGTGTGACGTCACTGCTCCTCGCGCATGCGCAGCACGAAGCACGGCTCATTATGCGAACCACGCGAAACTGCTGAATCTCGGCCTGTGTAGCTCACGCCACAAAAAGCCAGAATACGGACCAGCGGGGGCTTCGGTACTTCCCAGGGAATTGTCATGCGCGCATCGAGTATACTCCCCACTCCGAACTTGCTTCCAAAAGAACAGATTCGAAAAATTGGCCGTCGACCAGTTGGCTTTCGACGAATGGGCCTAGAAACTCAATTCCTTTACGGTGCCTTATTTGAGAAATGCATTTTTTTTTAACTTCAAACGCTATATTTAGGGTTCAGCGTTTTCGGGTTAAACCGAATATAACCGGTAAAAGTACGCCGAATTCATTTTTCCACAGTCGGTCTTAACTGAAAAAGTTCAGTATTTTCGAGGGCGTTTGGAGTGGTGTGTGTTTGTGGCGGGGGGGGGAGGGGGGATGTGACTCGGAACTACGGTTTCAAGTTTTCCGATAAATTCGGAAAACAGCCGCCGGTAAAAGTTTTGTCTATTGCGATTTATCTGATAAACTCTGAATTTCGATGTGCCAATCTCCGCCCCCCCCCCCTCCCCGCCCACACACACACACACACACAAATATATTTTACAATCAATAATTTTATCAGCGCGTAGAGTAAATGCCCCGGGAAAAAATGCCACCATACATATTTTTCTAATTTCGGTCAAGACGACAGTTCATTGTACTATCGGGTCAAGACAAAAGTCACTGTTTGTGTTTCTGGTTTGGGCCATACTATTTGTGCCTGAGAGGAAGGAGAGGTTGTGTTTTTGTAACCGCGAAAGCTATGGACCATAGATATTACGTAAAGTGGAAAAGAGGATACTTGAAACTTCTCTATTGCATCCTTTTCCACTCTATCTCTTGCAGCCGCGCGGTAGGTTGATGGAATAGCATGGAATGAATACAGGCTTCCCAGCGACTACCTCCAGTAGGTTATTGATTTTAAGGTATTCACGTTTATCGAAATAACACTTGTGTGCCACTTTTGTTCTAGGACAAATTAGTATTGCCAGTAGTAATGGCACCAACGCCAAATCCAACTGAGGAAAATATCAATTAATACAATCGCGTTTTTTTTATGCCAAGAATTTGTTTACATTTGGATATTATATGTTTATTATTAATAAGAAACACTGCGAATTTGAGCTCCAAATTTCGGAGAATTCGGAATCAAACAAAAATAAACTCAAATAAACTTCGAATTTTCGACGAAAAATAAACTCAGAAAAACACCCTCCGCACTTGACGAAAAAACTCCGAAAACACGGAACCCTACTCATTACTGACCATATGACCACTTCCTTTCGCAGTTTTCAGCTTGTCTGCGACGTCGGTTCAACTTTCAACATAAGCTCCGGGGGCGCAGGGGTCTTCAGGACGAAATTTGGGTTTTTCACCTGATAGAGCTTTGTGCCGAATTCTTTCTTAAAAGAAGAGAGTTTAATCGTGAAATCAAACAGCGAAAATCAAGAGCGTCCGTAGATGCCGCGCATTGTTTAACACCCCTAGCTTCCGTCTATTAGAGGAGGGCATGAATACGAGTGCTTTATTGTCATTTCTGCCGTCGGCGCGAATTTATCACCTCTCGGAGTCGTGAAAATGGGGGAAAACGCACCGAGTACTGTGCTTGCTAATTTCTCCATTTTGATATTTGCCTCTCGGACCGAAGTGGTACTGAAGCTCATGCTCGTCCTGTGTACAAAGACGAGCACACGACGATGCCAGACACGATAAGGCCCCAGTGCATTTTATAAAACAGGTCACGTAGGCTGCCAAGGACGGCAAAAAATAAGAAGACCAGTACCTGGTACTCAATATACATTTTACACCAACGCTTTTAATTATTGCACTTTCGTTAGTATACTGGTTTTCGTCAATAAACCTAATATGACTGAGAAGTTTATGAGTCTACAAATATGCACCGAAATAAACCGAAAACATTTGTTTGGAATAAAAACCGAAAAAAAGTGTGCAGAATTTCAAACAATACAAACCTAAAATGCTGAATATTGTCGATGTCATGCTTTTGACGCTGTGCTGTTTTGTTGCTGGGCTGTTCTGACGCTGTGCTGTTTTGACGCCGTGCTGTTATGGCACGTGCTCTTCTGTCGCTGTGCCGTTTTGACGCTGTGCTGTTTTGTCACGTGCTATTTTGACGCGTGCTGTTTTGTCGCCGTGCTGTTTTGACGCTGTGCTGTTTTGACGCGTGCTGTTTTGACCGTGCTGTTTTGTCGCGTGCTGTTTTGTCGTGTGCTGTTCTGTCATGGTGCCGCACGCTCCACCCCAACGAAGATAAGTTGCGCGCGCTAACGGAATACCCAAGCCCACGTGACGTAGATAACCTACAAAGATACCTCGAAATGATTGTGTTCTACCGCGATTTTATTCCACACTGTTCCGAGATATCCCAACCGCTCCATTACCTTCTAAAAAAAGTCGTCAGGTGGTGTTGGGCCGAACAGCAAAAATGCGCATTCGCAGCCCTTTCAAAAGCCGTGACTGACAACGCTTGTTTGCAGCTCCCGGACTTGAACAAGCCGTTCGTTCTGCAGGCAGATGCAAGCGACTGTGGCCTGGGTGCTCTCTTGCTGCAGGAGTATGGCGGTGTGCTTCAGCCGGTTGCTTTCACGAGCCACACGCTAACTCCAGCGAGCGAAACTAATGTCGCAGACCGTGAATGTCTCGCCATTATTCATGCTTTGAAGCGCATCTATATGTACCTAGATGGCGCAACGTTCCAGATTCAATCTGATCACTTAGCGCTATCATGGCTAAGGCGACTTGAGAATCCAGCTGGACGTCTTGCTCGTTCGGCGCTTACGCTACAACAGCACGACCATTCCATAGTGTACCGCCCGGGGTCAACCAACAAAGTTGCTGATGCGCTCTTTCGTGCTCCACTTCCCGAGGAACACTCGCCGGATACCCATCGCTTGGTGACCGCCGGATACCCATCGCTTGGTGACACGAGGATCCCCAGATTCACGGTAGGGTACATTGGTGAGCCGCGAGGAGCTTCGCAAGGCGCAGCTGCATGAAGGACTTTGCCAACGCGTGTCCGCTTGGCTGGCACCAAGAGGCCCAGTCGACCGCCCAAGTGACGAGGAGTTCGGCTCCTACTTGATGAGCGACGACGGCCTCCTGCTACGCTACATCCCCCAGGCCAACGACGATCCGGATGGCTCGGCGTTCTGGACCGTGATACCCCGCAAGCTACGTAAGCTTTTCATCCGATACATGCATGACTCTGCCTTGGCAGGACACAGCAGTGGGAGCAAGACTTACGAAAAATTATCCCAAATTGCTACCTGGCCAGGCATGAGGCAGGATGTGCTCCGATACGCTCGTAGCTGCTCAGTGTGCCAGAAGGCAAAACCACGTGGTGGTCAGCCCCCCGGTCTCATGCAACCAATCGTGAGCCGGAGCCCTTGGCAGGTTTGGTGCTGTGACGTCATGGTCCCCTTCCCATGTAGTAGTCGCGGCAATCAGTACTTGTTCGTGGTAACCGACCACTTCACGAAGTGGGTCGAGTTATTCCCTTTTCGGAAGCTATATTCGCAAAAAATCTGGGAGTGTCTACTCGAAACATTCGCTAGGTTTGGCTTTACTGCACAGCTTGTGAGCGATATTGCCTCCTATCTCACGAGTAAGCTGTTTGTGGACGCATGCGTGGGGCTGGGAATTAAGCACAATAGAACTTCCCCATACCAGCCACAAGCAAACATCATGCAAAGGGTAAATCGGAACCTTAAGATGATGCTAGTGGCCTACACCGAGCGCCACAAGGACTGGGACGCCAAACTGCCCGAGATGGCATTCGCAACCTGTACGACCACTAATGGGTCAACGGGTCTTACTCCTGCTCAATTGAATTTTGGCAAGGAGCTTGCGTTCCCTCTTTTTAACAGTCTCCTTTCTACAGAGTCTGGGGGAAGGCTTCGCCCCTACGTGAAGTTCGCAGAGGACCTACGAAAGCGCTTCCCCGATAACCTTCGAGAAGCCCGAGAAAATCTCGATGTCGCCCAAGTACAGCAGGCAGAACAGTACAACCAGGAGTGACGTAACTTGCAGTTCGAAGTGGGAGATTTTATACTTAACCGTACTCACCCACTGAGTGACGCCGCTCGAGGCTTCGCAGCCTCCCTCGCCAACAGGTGGGAAGGTCCGCTTCGCGTGCATGAAAAGTGCTCACCGCTCACTTACAAACTAGTTCACTGTGAGTCTAGTGAGGAAACCGGACCTGTTGATGTCACCGACCTTAAACGATTTTTTCAAGCAGAAGACGAAGATTCCTCGCAGGACCGGAACGACACTGACGGCAGTCCCCTTCCGGAAACCCCCTTGTCTCCACCAAGGCGGTGGTATAACCTGCGACGCCGGTGACACCAAAGAGAGAGGAACCTTTTTTTTTTTTGTCTCCTTGGCCTCTCTCGCATTTTGGGGGTAGTTTTCTACTTCCACGGGTCTGCCCCCTTTTTAAGAGAGGGGGGAGAAGATTGTGTGCCCAATGGGCTTCGGCACCGGGCACGTGGAGGCAAACCATAGGTTCTGCACAAACGTCACGCTATGGGCCCAGCCGCCTGACATCTCTAGTTATCAGCCGTTCGGCAATAGCGGCGGATGCTATGGCGTAGCGCGTTTCGTCGAATTCGTCTTCCAGTTTGAAGTGATTTCTGACCGAACCAGGGATTGATCATCTGTACGTGACAGTGTCTGTGAGATGTGTGCTGTGATGTGGAAGAGACGTGAAGTAACGTGGGCCCCTGGATACCTGCACGGAAAGGAATATGAGATCAGGATAAGTAGAAAACGGTTTCGATTAGGCCTTGTTTCGTTGGACTTGCAGGTGGTACTCTTTCTTGACAACTAGGCTACTGTCAAGTTCTACGTAATTTTGTGTGTGACAGTATTTCTACTTGTCTTTCATGAATTACTAAACTTTAACTGTTTAGGTCTGGTGTTCTGGACGTTCTAAGCTTAGAACATGTAGGCACTCTATTACACACACCTCAGAACGATCTGGACGTTCTCAGCTTTGTGTGCTAGGGTGCCTTCATGTGCTAGGGTGCCTCCAGCGCAGCGCAAAGCGTGAGACGCGTGCTCTTTAATTCATTTTCCTCTACAAGCTGTACATATATACAACGAGACTACAGCGCTATATAAGAGTCTGTGTCTCACACCTTCCCTTTTCTAACAAGGAAAAGTCAGGTGGGGTAACGTTTTGGTCGAACAACACATCTTCCACTTTTCGTGTGTGTGTGGCTCGTGTCGGTACATGTAGGAACGGACAGGGGTACATTCGGTGCACTTTTTCGATGTATGGTAGTTTCGGCGGTCGCTTCAGGCATCGGGACTAAGTGCGTCCTGTTGCGGCGAACGGACGTATCGCCAGTGTCCACCCAGTATGATCTCGGCTCCTCAGCTGACCTGTGGACAGTGCCGAACTTCTCGAGGTCAACCACCCAGACGTCCGTGTCGAAGTTCAAGTCGGAAAGATTTCGCACCCCATGGCGGAAATCAAACCAGAGTTTCTGCTTCTTCCTGCTTTTTTCTTCGTATGCCTTTAGTTCCTCTTCATCTGGTAGACGAGGAAGCAGGCTGTTTGAAGAAGTTGGAAGAGTTGTTCTGATTCTTCTACCCATTAGTAACTCCGCAGGTGACTAACCGTTCTTGAGGGGGCTGGCCCTGTAGGTAAGAAGGGTCTGGTACGGGTCTTCCGACTCTTTCAGAGATCCCTTGAATATTTTACAGCAGCTTCTGCTAGACCGTTACTTTGTGGATAGTGGGTACTTGAAGTTATGTGTCTAAACCCATATTCTTTCGCAAAGACTGCGAACGATGAATCGGGTCCATTGGAAAACTGTGGTCCGTTGTCACTGATGACTACCTCCGATATGCCGTGTCTTGCAAAGATGGACTTGCCGTGTGTGACGACAGCTTTGCCAGTCAAGCTAGTGAGCTTCACTAACTCGGGAAACCAAGTAGTAATCTGTGACAATCAGCCACCACGACCCTCCAACGAAGAAAAGGTCCATGCCGACCTTTTGCCATGATCTTTCCGGAAACTCTGTGGGCTTCAGTGGCATTTTCCTGTTTCCTTTGTGTTGGAGGCAAGTCCGACATGACTTCGCCAAATTCTCAATGTCAGCGTCGATGGTTGGCCACTAGACTGCGTTTCTTGCCCTCGCGCGAGTTGCTTCCTGGAACTTTTTCGGGATGATGGTTCTGATGCCATGCATAAGGACGTCTTCAACTTCAGTGACATGGTCTTCATGCGGCCAGAACTCCTTTAGGCAAGGCTGCAGATCACGATGACTTGGCCAGCTTTTTTGTGTGAAAGAGCGGAGTTGGCGGCAGGACTCATCTTCTTCTTGTTCCCTTTTCAGCTCTTGCAACGAAGGGGGAGAAACTGGCAGCGTTGAAAACAGCTGGTTTATGTAGCTTTCGATCTCTTTTCCCAGCTCGCTGTCCTCGATCTTCCCTTGCAGCGGAGACCTTGACAAAGCGTCAGCGGCGTTGATGTCTTTGCCTGGAACGTACATGATTTCATAAGCGTATCGCATCAAGCGCATGCGCATCCTCTGCAGTCGAGGTGTCAGGTCGTCAATCGCTTTCGACCCAAACAGCGAGACAAGAGGTTTGTGGTCTGTTTCCAGGCGAAACTTAGTTCCGCAGACGTAGTCGTGAAACTTCTCGCAGGTCCAGACGAGGGCAAGGCCTTCTTTTTCGATCTGAGCGTAACGGCGTTCAGTCTCGGTTAGTACTCGGGAAGCATAGGCAATGACAGCGTAGCGACCGTCGTCTTGCTGCTGACGTAGGACAGCGCCCAGGCCATACGAGGAGGCATCCGCCGTGACTTTAGTTGGTCTCTTCGGGGAGTACATCGCAAGGACTGGATCTGATGGGAGTAGTCTTTTCCAGTTTGAGAATGCTTTTTCCTGCGCGGTCTCCCAGACGAACCCTTGCTTTAATGACAGCATGCTTGACAGTGGTTGTAGCAACTCTGCCATGTTAGGTACAAAACGACCTAAGTAGGTGGCCATGCCCATCAGTCGTTGGAGTTCAGTCTTGGAGGTTGGCCTCGGCATCTCAGTGACTGCTTTTATCTTGTTCTCGTCAGGCTGTACGTGGTTGTTCTCGATAATGTGCCCCAAGTACTGTATCTTCGTGACGCCAAACTGGCATTTGTCTCTGTGCAGGGTCACGCCTGCGTCTTGAACTTGCTCGAGAGTAGCGCGGAGTCGTTGTTCGTGCTGTTCCTTCGATGATCCCCAGACAATAATATCGTCCATGTGGCAAGCAACTCCTTCAAAACCCTGGAGAATGTCACTCATGCACCGTTGGAAATGTTCCGGGGCAGAGCAGATTCCAAATGGTAGGCGATTAAAGCAAAAGCGACCGAAAGGTGTGATGAAAGTGGTCAGCGTTTTACTTTTCTCGCTTAAAGGAATCTGCCAAAATCCTGATGTGGCAACCATTTTTGAGAACCAGGTGACTCCTTGCAGCGTCCCAAGGGTGTGTTCCACCGCTGGAATTGGATGCCATTCACGTAGAACGAACTTGTTGAGCTCTGTGTAGTCTACACAGATCCGCAGTGCTCCTGACGGTTTGGGTACCACCACCATTGGAGCACACCAAGAGGTGGGTTCTGTTACGGGCGTGATGACGCCGATTTCTTGCATCCGTAGAAGCTCCTCTTTCGTCTTCTCATACAGGGGTAGAGGCACCCGTCGAGGAGACGTGAGAGCAAGCGGAGTGGCTTCAGGTCTAAGCAGTATGTCACACTCTTGTTGTAACTTTTCAAGACCTTGGAAGACCTCAGGGAAGAGCTTGTCGACGTTAAACACCGAAACAGAGTTGAGGGAGCTGAACAGTTTGAAGCGATTGATGGCTGGCTTGCCGAGGAGTGCGGTGCGGAGTAGTGGAAGGATGTAAACGTCTTCGACGCTTTCTGGGCCATTCAACTTGAAATGGAGCTTGGCCACTCCCGAGATGCGAAGAGCTTTTCCATCAGCCTCCTGAAGTCGACGCGTTGCGGGGTTTAGAGGGATATGCTTGAAATGTTGATGGTACTGTCGTTCTGGAATGACAGTCTCGTCCGCCCCTGTGTCGATCTTGAAGATCAGTCTTTTCGCTTCTACTTGCGGAGCCACTTCCCAGGTTGACGAGGTAGTTTCACCCACCAAGGAATCCTGGCTCTTTTTCGATTGTCTGCAGCATTTGCACCGACCGGCAAAGAGTCGCATAGTGGCCTTTCTTTCCGCACTTTTGGCACGTGCCGCTCTTTGCTGGGCAGAGAGCTCGCACGTGCCGCTCTTTGCTGGGCAGAGAGCTCGCACGTGCCGCTCTCTACCGTACCAGCCACATGAGCGGGCTTGATTTTTCTTGCCGCTGCCTTTTGTGGGTTGATGTTGCGCCTTAGACGGTGGCTTGGCCTCGGAGTCGTGTTTAGCAGGCTTGTTCTTTCTCGCGTGTGAGGCATTCACGGCTGCAGTTTCCTTGGGATGGCCTTGACGGAGTTCTGCCTGTTGTAGCTGAACAGACTCGTTCTGACGCGCAACGGTGAGTGCCTTCAAGAGATTGAGGTCGGGGTCTAACTGAAGAGTTTGCGACACCTTGTGATTCTTGAGGCCTACGACTAGCCTGCCTCGGATCAGTTCCTCGCGGAGTTCTCCGAAGTTGCAGTTGTCCGCTAGGGCAAGGAGAGCTGTAGCAAAATTTTCGAAGGACTCACCGTCCAGCTGGACTCTGGTGTTGAATTTCAAACGTTCGAAGATGAGGTTTCTTCGAGGAGTAAAGTAGTTGTCATAGCTCTTGAGCACCACGTCGAAGTTTTTCTGCTCATCGTACGTCAACTTGAACGTGTTGAAAATGCCCTCTGCCTGGGGGCCCATGAGGTACACCAGCGTGTCGACTTGACTCTCCCTTGGACTGTCGCAGAGTCCCGAAGCAGCGCGGTAGCGCAGGAACCGCTTCTTCCATTGAGGCCAGTCTGACGGCGACGAAACCGTGAATGAGTCAGGCGGAGTAATCTGGAACGAAGTCACGTTCGCTGGCGTTTGGCTTGGACGTTCCATCCGGTTATGGGGAGTCATGTCCGTCGGCAGTTGAAGAGCATAGGTCCGTAGTGGAGGCCGTAGAGGTTAAAGCCAGGTTAAGGCTTCAGGGCAAGGGCAATTAGGGTGTGCTGACGTGTCGTTCGGGAGGAGAGCAGTGGTCAGCACATCCCACTTCTGACACCATGTTTGATAGAATGTCCAGCGCAGCGCGCGGCGCGAGGCTCGTGCTCTTTAATTCTTTTTTCCTCTACAAGCTGTACATATATACAACGAGACTACAGCGCTATATAAAAGTCTGTGTCTCACAATTTTTTATTCCAAAGCGTGTGAAAGAGCGTGTGTCTGCACCCGCTCGTGGCGCTGAATGTGCTACGGCTACATTTTGTGTTTGGCGACTTCTTTTGTATTTTCCCCGTGAGCTCGTGCTGTCACCATCGGGTGCTACAAAGGATGGCATCACCCCAAACAAATAAACGGCACGTTGAGGCACCCCTACTGCGTGCATATTAAACACCTACTTTTAACGACTGCGTAATCGACGTATTTGACAACGGGCGAACAGAGTGGGCGAACAGTCTAGAACTTGCTCGGCGGCTCGGCTCCGGTTTCAATCAGTTCATCGAACGATGTTTCATAAAAAAATAGTCTTGTCGAAAAGCGATGTTTCATCGACAAATCGTGTCATCTACAGCTCAAATTAGCTGCTTTTTTTTGTAATAATCTGCATCAAATTGTCGCGGCGTGTACGCGTGCCGCGCGCAAGGCTGAGAAAGAAACGCTCGGTCACGGTCCTCCAGAAAGTTCCCGTTTATTCATGTGCCGCACGTAACTTCTATCATTTATCCCTGCTTTTGTTTTCTAGAAAGTACGTGTTCATTCTCGCCCCGATCACGCGACGCTCAAACCGCTTTCGCCGAATCTTCGAGATAGCGACGCACTCTAGATAAGAGGCCGCCTGCGACCTTGTCGTGTCAGTTTCGCCCCAGCGTTCGACTCTGCTGACACGCCGACTTCGACGCCCGCGACGCTCTGCTTTCTTCTGTCTCCTTCTTTATTTTTGGCACAAGTTCGCCACATTAAACGTTTATTTATTCCTGTTTATTTCTTGTTTATTAGTCACCACCCGTGACATTTTTGGTGAAGGTGCGGGGTACCGCATGTTCGCGCAGCGCAGCCCCCCAAGTTCCCGCACTGCAAGTCCGAACCCAAGCTCCCGAGGACCCAACGAAGACCAGATCGAGACTCGATCAAGTCGCCGAACCCAAGGGCTACACCCGGAATACGGACCTTTACCACCCAGGACCAGGCAGCCGACGATGGCCAACCAGTCGCAGACCCCCGCCGCTCCTGCCGTCGTCTACCTACCCGTCGCTCCTCGGACACCGGCTCCATTCCACGGCGAGCAGTACGAAGACGTCGAAGACTGGATTGACCAGTATGAACGCGTTGCCCGCCACAATTGCTGGACAGACGAGCAGCGCCTACACATGTCTATTTTTCGCTTGAGGGGACTGCCAAGCACTGGTACGAGAATCATGAGTCCTCCCTGACGTCGTGGGACATTTTCAAGAACGATCTCAAGGCTACCTTCATCAACCACCACCGCCGAGAGAGAGCCGAGGACCTACTGCGAACCAGAACCCAGGGCCCCAACGAGAGTGTCACCGGCTTCGTAGAGGACGTCCTGCGCCTGAGCGCCCGCGCCGACCCTCGGGCTACAGAGGAGAAGAAGCTACGAATCCGCATGCGGGGCGTGAGAGGAAACATCTTTGGTGGCCTTGTCCGCAGCCCTCCGACAACTGTCGAAGACTTTGTCGCCGAGGCAACGAACATCGAGCGTGCCCTGCAAGCCCGAGCCAGCCACTACCAGAGGCTACCCGGCGTCAGCGCGGTTCCGCCGTCCGCTTGCGACCTTGGGTCCAGCATCCCAAGCATTCGCGAGATCATTCGGGACGTCGTCCGGGAGGAGCTGCGAAAGCTACTACTCGCCGCGGACCGACCAGCTTTGCTCTCCGTCGCTGAGGTCGTGCGGGAGGAGGTGCGGAGAGCCATTCAACCAGAGGCTCCCATCAGCGCAGCAGTCTCCGAAGAACCCGCGCTAACTTACGCCGCAGTGGCCCGACGGCCACCGCCTCCTCCTCGCGCCTATGTCGCGCCGCCCCGACGCCAGTCTCCTGCGCCGCAGCACGACCGACGCCACGACGACCAGCCCCAGTACGCCAGCCAGGAGCCCCGTGCACCCCGGAAGACCGATGTGTGGCGAACGCCCAACCGACGCCCTCTGTGCTTCCACTGCGGGGAGGCAGACCACACCTACCGCCGATGCCCATACCGTCGACTCGGGCTGCGCGGATTCCACCCAAGCGACCCGCGCCCCCGGTATGGTGAACGCCCTCGGGAGATCGACGAGTACCTGCGACAACCCCCGTCCCCCGAGCCTGCGTCCAATCGAGAGTTCCGGTCGCCGTCACCGCGACGTCCAGCTTCGCCGATGCACCGACCCCGACGTGAAAGCCTGTCGCCCCTCGCTCCTCGCCGGGGAAACTAGGCGCGGCAACCCCTGGAGGTGTAGTTGCCGAAGACGACCGACGTAAAGAGCCTCCACGAACGACGGAGCGCTCCCACTCTCCCGACGATACGCATCACAACGACGCTCCTGCTTCGGTGTCCAACAACTTAAACGTTGTTATTGACGGCCTCGACTCATCGGCACTCGTGGACATCGGAGCAGACTACTCAGTCTTGAGTGGGAGGCTCTCTCGCCGCCTGCGAAAAGTCATGACGCCGTGAGATGGACCCCAAATACGAACCGCCGGAGGACATCTCATCACGCCAGTAGGGAGATGCACTGCTCGCGTCGAGATCCACGGTGAAACGTGCCCTGTGAAGTTCGTCGTTCTGCAAGACTGTTCGAGGGACGTTATCCTCGGAATGGACTTTCTCTGCGAGTATGGCGCCGTCATCGACCTCGGGGCAAACCAGTTGACGCTGCGGAAACCTGTTTTACCGCCGGTGGAGACCAACACAACATCAACCGTGATCCGAGTTATCGCCGACTATGTGAACCTACCGCCGCGGTCGAGTGTTTTCGTCACCGTTATGGCCGCCGCCGCCATGCACGGTGAAGCTCTTCTGGAAGGCAGCGTCCAACTGCTCCTCGAAAAAGGAATTGGCGTCGCAAGAGGCGTAACGGATCTCCAAGAAAGACGTACAACTGTTCTCGTGACGAACTTTCGAGAGGAGCCGCAGCACCTAACGAAGGGTACCACCGTGGGCCACGTCGAGGAGCTTCAAGTGCCAGCGGTGGTCACCGCAATCTCCGAGGAAACCTCGTCGCCACAGCAGAAAAGCACGACGCCGCCGCCGCTCGACATTGACCCCGAGCTCCCAGCTACGAAGCGCCGGCAACTGATTGATCTCCTTGCCGAATACAGTGACTGTTTTGCCACGACATCAAAAATTCGCCAAACACCAATGGCGAAACATCGCATTGTTACCGACGACGACGCACTTCCTGTCCACCAGTCGCCGTATCGGGTCTCCCTAAAGGAAAGGAAAGTGATTCAAGATCAAGTCCAGGAGATGCTCGACGACGACATCAACCCTCAAGGAGCCCATGGGCGTCCCCAGTCGTCCTTGTAAAGAAGAAGGACGGAACCCTGCGGTTCTGCGTGGACTATCGTCGACTGAACGCCGTGACAAAGAAGGACGTCTATCCGCTCCCCCGCATCGATGATACGTTAGACCGACTGCGCCACTCCCGATATTTTTCGTCGATGGACCTGAAGAGTGGTTATTGGCAGATTGAAGTCGACGAACGTGACCGGGAGAAAACTGCCTTCGTCACCCCCGACGGACTATACGAATTCAAAGTGATACCGTTCGGACTTTGTACAGCACCAGCCACCTTCCAGCGCGTCATGGACACCGTGCTGGCAGGTCTGAAATGGCAGAGCTGCCTCGTCTACCTGGACGATGTCGTGGTATTCTCACGAGATTTCGACGAACACCTCAGACGACTTCGAGCCGTGCTTCAAGCCATCAAGACCGCCGGCCTGTCACTCAAGCCAACAAAGTGTCGGTTCGCCTATGGGGAACTAAAGTTCCTTGGCCACGTCGTGAACAACAAGGGTGTTCTACCTGACCCCGAGAAGACCCGCGCCGTAGCTGCATTTACGCCGCCGTCTGACAAGAAGGCCGTGAGAAGATTTCTCGGACTCTGTGCCTACTACAGGCGCTTTGTTCGAGACTTCGCCAAGCTATCCGCACCGCTGACACACCTCACGAAGGACGCCGTAAAGTTCGAGTGGACAGAAGAACACCAGAGGTCATTCGACGAGCTCAAACGAAGACTCCAGACGCCCCCGATTCTTGGCCATTTCGACCAGTTTGCTGAAACCGAGATCCACACCGACGCCAGTAACACCGGACTGGGTGCGGTACTAGTCCAAGTGCAGGACGGAGCCGAGCGAGTTATCGCATACGCAAGTCGGACGCTGTCTAAAGCGGAGAGGAACTATTCAACGACCGAAAAGGAGTGCCTCGCTGTCGTATGGGCAATAACAAAGTTTCGCCCATATTTGTATGGAAGTTCTTTTCGCGTAGTCACAGACCACCACTCGCTCTGCTGGCTGGCGAATCTGAAGGACCCCTCCGGACGCCTCGCTCGGTGGAGCCTACGACTGCAGGAGTTCGACATGGCCGTGGTGTACAAGTCCGGCCGGAAGCACAATGACGCCGACTGCCTGTCAAGGGCCCCAGTCGAGGCCGGTCCTGCCTGCACCAAAGAGGACGACGATGAGTGTTTCCTCGGCGCTCTGGATGTAAGCGACATGGCAGCACTCCAACGAGACGACCCTGAGCTGCGAGCACTCATCGAACACCTAGAGGGGCAAGAAAGCACCGTTCCCCGCGGTTTTGTTCGAACACTGCCAACCTTCTCCATCCGACAAGGCGTACTGTACAAGGAGAACTTCAGCGACAGCAACACGGCGTGGCTGTTGGTGATCCCTTCCAGTCTTCGAGAAGAAATTTTTCAAGCCTGCCACGATGACCCGACGGCGGGACACCTTGGTTACAGCAGGACTCTTGCGAGGATACGCGAAAAGTACTACTGGCCCAAGCTTGCGAAGACAGTACACCACTACACCCGATCTTGCCACGAGTGTCAACGAAGGAAGAAGCCACCGACGAGACCGGCAGGACTTCTTCAGCCTATTGCGCCGCCATCTGCCCCATTCCAGCAAATCGGTATGGAGTTACTCGGACCTTTCCCACCGTCGAAGCAAGGAAACCGATGGATAATCGTCGCAACCGATTATCTCACGCGGTACGCCGAGACAAAAGCCCTTCCATCAGGAACGGCTGTTGAAGTCGCCAAGTTTTTCATCGAGTCCATTGTCCTCCGGCACGGCGCTCCCGAAGTCCTGATCTCAGACCGTGGATCATCATTCATGGCCCAGCTGACGCAAGAAGTCCTTCGTCTCAGCCACACCAGCCATCGTCGCACCACGGCGTACCACCCGCAGACCAACGGGCTAACGGAGAGACTCAACAAAACCATCGCCGACATGATCTCCATGTACGTCGACGTGGAGCACAAGACATGGGACGAGGTGTTGCCGTACGTCACATTTGTCTACAACACGGCCGTACAAGAGACCACCGGAGTGACACCCTTTCAACTGGTGCATGGGCGCAAAGTAACGACCATGCTGGACGCGATGCTGCCCCATGAGCCAGCTGACAGTGAGAGCGACGACGCCCAGGTGGTTGCTCAACGGGCCGAAGAAGTCCGCCAGCTCGCCCGACTCAGGATTCAAGACCAGCAACGCGCCGACGCGGGCCGCTACAACCTTCGTCGCAGGGACGTTCACTTCCAGCCCGGAGACAGGGTGTAGGTTTGGACGCCCATCCGTCGCCGCGGCCTCAGTGAGAAACTGCTGAAACGGTACTTTGGACCATACAAGGTACTTCGTCGCCTCGGCGAGCTGAACTACGAGGTGATGCCCGACGGAACACGAACATCGTCACGCCGCCCACCACGACCTGAGGTCGTCCACGTCGTGCGCCTGAAGCCGTACTACGCTCGATAGGACTGTGGACCTTTTGTGCTCCAAAAGACTCTTTAGTTTGTCGTTCTTTTTTATTTTGATTTGTTTTACACTGCATCGGGGCGATGCACTTTTAAAGGGGGGAGTAATGCCGCGCGCAAGGCTGAGAAAGAAACGCTCGGTCACGGTCCTCCAGAAAGTTCCCGTTTATTCATGTACCGCACGTAACTTCTATCATTTATCCCTGCTTTTGTTTTCTAGAAAGTACGTGTTCATTCTCGCCCCGATCACGCGACGCTCGAACCGCTTTCGCCGAATCTTCGAGATAGCGACGCACTCTAGATAAGAGGCCGCCCGCGACCTTGTCGAGTCAGTTTCGCCCCAGCGTTCGACTCTGCTGACACGCCGACTTCGTAGCCCGCGACGCTCTGCTTTCTTCTGTCTCCTTCTTTATTTTTGGCACAAGTTCGCCACATTAAACGTTTATTTATTCCTGTTCATTTCTTGTTTATTAGTCACCACCCGTGACACGCGTGTGGGTCAGGTGGGTTAACATTTTTGTAATGGTCCGCCGCAGACTGTCGCCGCGAAGCGGCATAAACGGGGCGATTGGATCAGCTGGGTCGGATGGATGCACAGGCACCAACACGCATTTATTCTTATCCTTATCCCAGTGACACAGGCGCGACAAAATGTGCCAACAGTGTCCAATTTGAATTACAAGTTTCGACGAAAGGTTAGTGTCGACGAAACGTGTTTCCATGAAACGTTTGTCCCTGAAAAATTATCCACGAAACGTAAATCCACAAAGCGAGTTGCGACGAAACGATAGCGACCCCTCGGCTCGGCTTCGTCCAGCCGAGTCGGGGTGACCGGAGAAGCCGGACACATCGGTTGACGTCACACGATGTGGACAGGAGGCATTAATCAGTATAGCTGGCGTTGGTTCAAACTTTCTAAAAATGATTATACGATTCCATCTTGTACGCTTTGAGTTTCAATTTTTCGTGTCTGCATGAGTTGACTGTTAACGTTAGCGAGAGTTTAAAAAATTCTATTGCGCGTTAAGTTTTACCTGTTAACTACCCGATTCCTAATTTGGGTGGTTGCATTGCATTTATAAAGTCACGCAAATAATTTTCAGACAACAAAAGTTTTGATGGGGCAACCCACTATGCCGTTTGGGTAGAAACAAGTTCTTTGAACCAGAAAATAACCTGCGCGCTTAGATTTTTGATTAATACTGCAGCAGGTGCAGTTGGCCAAAGAGGCAGCGCGCCAGTGGCCTAACGGTTATCGCTCTTCCCTCCCACGTGAAAAGCCAAGGTTCGATGCCTGGCCGTGAATACGCCTTTTTGTTGTTTCTGTAATGTCGCGTTCTGGTAAATTCGAGAACCCTATTACGTATTCAAGGTTAGAATGTTTTACGCGCCGAGCCTTCTACGCCGATTGACTTCGTAAGTGTGACGTCATGGGTCCAAACAAACCGTTGCTAGGGTCGTTGTTATGAACAAATACATGTGGCTAGGTTACGCTACGAAACCCCGACTATTCAAAAATCAGGAGTAGGATTCAAACTTCTAAAAATCACAAATATAGAAAGCTTGAATGTCATATATATTTCGAGAGAAGTGTGCCAGTAATCGCTTGTTGCTGAAATATTTACGAATGCAACTTCCGGTCCTCAAGATGCCTGCAGCAGACGACGAATCCAAGAAGTATGCCTTCTCCCATACGCCGGCCGGCCAAGCCGGAGCCGTCGTTTGAATTGTCTGAATAAAGACGATATTCTGATATTGCATTTGTTTGAATTATAATGAGTTTCAGACAGTTTATAAGAATTCATAGTGGGGCGCGATGCAAAATGTGGTTTATCGAAAGTTCGGGCGTCGATCTAGATGATCGTCTGCTAAAAGATCGCATTGTCCCCGTGAGAAAAGCACTTCAGGCGATCAGTTCGGATCCCGAATTTCGTTTGCGGACTCGCGCTATGGGAGGGTGCTTCGTACCTGGTAGTAACCATCGCGTGGACAAAGATTGTTTAAGATTTACGCAAGATCCCAAAGCGCAAAAGAACTGGATAAAAGACATAAGGTAAGTACATGTAGCAGTAGTGGGCAGTTGCTTTGATGTAAAACAAAAAGGCCAAACGAACTGAGAGCACGTAAAACCTATATTCTGTACGCTCATAACGTCATAAAATATGGCGCTTTATTTATATATTATTATTATAATATTGATAAAGTGGTTGCATGCAAGTAGTAGTGAGAGACAAACCCAGCTTAAACTTGCAGTAGCCTTAAATTACTAGGTAAAACAGCTTTGAGAAGTATGCCTGTGACCATGCGCTATCCGGTTATTTCGTTCATGCTTATACCGGGTGATTCAAGGAGACGGCAGGCTCTTTAAATCGACCGGAAAATTCGGTTTCCTAACCTATCGCGCTACGACTTTGTGCAGCATTGCCCACAGATGGTGCTTTTTTTTTTTTTGTAAAATTTGCAAAGAGCGAACTTACCTGAGGAAAAAGTAAAGAAAAAAAAAAGCTTAGCTCCTACGGAAACGCAGCGACGCCACCGGTGAAAGAAAGCACTGTAAAGGCTGGGACGCGCGAGTGTCTTGAGTCGAGATTTGAGTGCCGTTCAGCTCGTACGCTGACTTTGACAGTGCTTTCTTTCCCCCCGTGTCAGCCGAGACGCTGTTTCTAGCAAAACGGCCCAGGCGTTTACTATTGCTTTGTTCGTCCGACTTGTCCTTACTCAGAGCTCGATCGATCTAGATTAAGATATTTATAGTGATTTAAAGCATTAATCATGTAGTACGAAGGTTATTTCATAAATTGCATAGCTCCACTCTTGCAACATCATGGCGTCTCTTAACCTTTCATCTAGCTTTAAGAAGTCTTAAGAATCACAATCTCGCCATTTAAGTTCACACCGATATTTCTACGTTAATCTGAAAAAAAAAAAAACGTCTTTAAGATTTACGGTATTTGCGGCACGGAAATATGTAGTTATAAATGTACTTATATTGCCTCCATAATATTTACAATTTATAAATTCAACCGCTGGCCTCCCTCTTCAACTTACCAGTGTCAAACGCACTACTAAATTAACACTTCAATAAATACCCCGTTATACGTAAGAACCTGACAGTTGAACAGAACTGGATGCTTGAATCAATCAGCAATTTAAAATAAATCACGCACATAAAATAGCTTGTCGTATAAAGATAATTACTGGTAATTACACTCGCAGAGCGCGGTGACATAACTGACACTCCACTCGCACCCCACAAGCCGAACCTTGGCAAATAAGGACAACTCAACGCTTTGTGGTATTTGACTTTGGACATACCGGGAGGACTTGTTACTACAGTACACATCTACCGCCAAGAAGACAGCCATATTTTAACAAGAAAATGAAACATAAATGACATCGAACACAGAAATAACCAATCAGAACGTCTCTCGCGGTCTATTAGAATAAAAATCACTTAAAAATAGCGCTGTACAGGGCCTTTCGGGCCGATCGCTGAGGATTGCACGTTGAACTCGTCGGAGATTAATGGCACAGAGTTCGACACGGTTCAAACTCATCGGATAGTGACAAAACGTGCTTTGCGTAGCAAGAATGCCTATCCCCAATGGTCAGGAGGACCTCTCCTTGTCACTCACATGGAAGAGAAGGCGGTCCGTCGTGTGGTCACATGTGTGCCCACAACAAAAGAAGATCACCGGTGTGTAGGCGCTGCCGAAAGAATATCAATGGTCTTGGCGATCCGCATGTTGAAGATCGCACTTGGCACTAAGACGAAATGCGCTGCTGGTGATCGGAACTCTAGAACCACCGTTCTTGTCGGTTTCACTATAAGGTAGCGTGGATGGCGGAGATGCCGAGCCGCTTCGCCCGATAAAAACAGTCTGCTAAGCAATCAAATGCACCCAGACAACTTAGAAACGGACACCCCGGTGTCCTGATATGCGCATGATTATCTTGCCATTCTTGTACCTTGGAGAAAATAGCTATTTCTGCAACAAAAAAACAAACAAAAAGAGCATGCATAAATTGCGAAGCGCATCTGCCCACTTGCAGTTCGCGGATGCGCGTGTTGGGAGACCGACCCCACCGTCTTTCTGTCGCTACCTTATCGTGTGGCCTTGGTGCACACGATTCAACTTTCTGTGTGCGTCTGTGTGGGTGTGTGCGTGTGTTTCGCGGGCTGGCCTCCATCACCCCTAAGCTGAGAGTGTAGAGGAAGCTAAGAAGCTCGGTGAACCAATCGCAGGTCTATTTTTAGTCACGTGATCACGCTCTCTTCCGTAACCACGCGCGGAGAGCGGTGCAGGTGATGACTGTTCCGGCCGGAACGTAGCTCCCCCGCACCGTCAGCTTAGGAATGCGCAGTGTCCTCCTCCTCCAAGGTCGCCGAGTCCTCTTCGCTCACAAAGAAGAGATTTGGAGAGATTAGTGCCGGCGTGGGGAGAACAGGAGGCGAACAGTTCTCTAATACCCTCTCTCGCCCCTTTCCGAAGCCGTTCTAAGGCCGTCGGCGACCGACCCTCTTTAGAACACTTCTCTCTCTCTCGAATTTTTTCGTTTGTTTCTGCTGGTATTTCCTATCCGGGTTTCCAAAAACCAATGTAGTAGAGATTGCTTAGACATGATAACTCTACAGCGAGAGGACGAAAAGGGACTGACAGTCACGAAGCCCCGAAATCAGAATGAAAAAAACAGCACAAACAAAACGACGGACCTGGTCTGTCGTTTCGTTTGCGCTGTTTTTTTTTATTCCGATGCATCACCAACTCGCCCAGATTTGTACGCTTCTACAGCTCCGAAATCAGCTCGGAGGATAATGTCAAAATTAAAAAGAGACAGTGATAAATCAAATGCGAAAAAAAAATGGACTAGACAATCTGGCTAGACTCTAAATCAAGACCAACATTGTCGTCTGTTATCCGTGCATTGGCGCCATGTATGAGGCATTAGGGCTCTTATTGTGGCACCAGTAGTGCCGTAAAGTCAAAGAGCCGTCATTGTATAACCACATTTCAGAATAGTGTCTCGTTCGAGTCAATCGCAAAGAGGTTATTCACCTGACGCGAGGTGCAGTCCCCAAGCCCGTAGTTAGGGTACGAAGCTTTTCTGGCGAGTTCATAGAGTCAAAATAATAATCTATTATGTTGACTCTATAACCCGGACATCGTTTTTCTTCTTTTTTTTTCCAGTTGGCGGTCCTGACGAGCCCATATCGCAGGCGACTCCTTAATATGCACAGTGAAGGACCAAAACGTCGCCATTAAGTTCTGTTCCTTTTATTGTCTTGTTTACTTTGCAGAAAAGCACCTGAATCTCGCTTTGACAAAATAAATTAAAATTGACAAGCGCTCGAGCAATTTCAACTTGTTGAAGTAAAACGAACACGCCTAAACCAGCCTTTTTCAACATGCTTCCACTATTAACACAATGGTATTGTCAGTCTAACACACACTGACCATTATATGCCACTGTGTTCTTGAAATGACGATGAGCCAATGGTATTAACAGGACAACAGTAACCATATAAGCTCGTGTTTATCTAACGTTGGGAAGCCCATGCTACAGACAGGCCAAATGTATCAATTTTATGCCAGTCCCCATCAAATATTGGAATGCCAACGGCACGGACAGGCCAACGTTGACCATTTTATTCCAGTGTTCATCCAATGTTAGCACGCCAAGGGTACTCAAAGGCCAACATTGTCCGGTTTACGCCAGTATTCATCCAATATTCTCATGCCAATGGAACTGACAGGCCAAGATTGCCCATTTTATACCAGTGTTCATCTAATATTCACAAGCCAATGGAACTGACAGGCCAACATTGCAAATTTTATACCATTGTTCATCCAATATTTGCAAGCCAATGGAACTCTTAGGCCAACATTGCCCATGTTTTGCCAGTGTTTATCCAATATTCGCAAGCCAATGGAACTGACAGGCAAACATTGCCCATTTTATGCCAGTATTCATCCGATATTCGCAAGCCAATGGAACCGTCAGGCCAACTTTGCTCATGTTTTGCCAGTGTTCATCCAATATTCGCAAGCGAATGGAACTGACAGGCCAAGATTGCCCATTTTATGCCAATGTGCTTCCAACATTGGTTAGTCATTGCAGAAGCTGGACCACCACTGAATATTCTATATAAAGGCATAGACCGTATTGGGAGCAGACTGGCTAAAGTGTACCATCATTGTACCTTTTAGAGGGCAGCTCTTCGGCGCCCGTTTCCAGCTTGAGCGGCGTCGCCGTCGCCGTCGGCGTAACCAAGGTCACCCCAAGGTCACGTGACTCCCCAGGTCACGTGACCTGGGGTGACCTTGGGTGACTTCCCAGGTCACGTGACCCCTCCCAAGGTCACCCAAGGTCTCGTGACCCCCAGGTCACCCCAAGGTCACGTGACCCCCCCAGGTCACGTGAACCCTAAGGTCACCTCAAGGTCACGTGACCCCCAAAGTGACACCCACATAAACCCCAGGTCACGTGACCCCCAAGGTCACGTGACCCCCAAGGTCACGTGACACCTCCCAAGGTCACGTAACCCCTTCCAATGTCACCTCAAGGTCACGTGACCTCCAAGGTGACCTCCACGTGACCCCAAGGTCACGTGACTCCCCAAGGTCACGTGGCCCCCTCCCCGAGGTCACATGACCCCCTCCCCGAGGTCACGTGACCCCCTCCCCCCTAGGTCAGGTGACCCCCCGGAGCATATTAAATAATGAGGGAAGGAGGAGGAGAAGGAGGAGGAGGAGGAGGGGTCTACCCCCCTTCAGTACCCTTCCCTCCTCCTCCTCCTCAAGAGCTGCGCTCCAATTCGCCGTCACAAGGAGTTGTAAACGGCTTTCACTTTTTTGCCAATGCTCTTCCATTATTGGCCCAACACCTTGTGCTCCCTGGATGAATCATAGGATGGTGTCCCTCTTGTTTTTCATGTCCGAAGATAGTTTAATTTCTTGAGGATCCCTGTTTGTGTATGAGTGTTCTTCTTTTGAGTGGGTATATTATGTTATTTTTGTTTGTGTGCGAGTATACTTTTTTCTTGAGTGGGTATATTTGCATTTTTTCTTGCCTTTAACCAAATATGTATGGCATTTATTGTTTCAATAATTTTTTTTTTCAAAAACGTGTGCTCCCCCGAAAGGGGGAGCACACAATGCCCGAAAGGGCGCTTTGAGTTAAATTAACGAATAAAAAATTTTGGAACCTTACCAAGCTGCTTTCTAACCAATCAATAACCCTGCGGAGGAGAGACTTATACAGCGAATAATATAGATCCTTGAGGCCAAGTGAAGTCACCGCCAAGGGTTTTGAATGAAAAAGACCCAACGACGTAATCAATTATTCTGAGTTCTGAAGCGACAGAGTGTTATCAATCTTAGGACATTCAAGCACGATTGAAGAAAGTTTGACAAAGCACACTGCCATGTGCCATTTTCGTTAGTGATAATCCTTAGAGGTATCTGCGGTTTATGGTCCTTCAGAAAAAACTTCACTCACAAGCCCATCCCTGTTGCACAGGTCACTTTCTTAACGATAGGGCTCGATTCACAATACTTGAAAATCTCTATGACAGATTTCTCAAGTTCTTGCATGTTTTCCTTGCACGGTTGAAAAAGGGTTTCTAAGGTAGCGTGGACTTTTTTTTTTTAAGGACCCAATGGGCAAAACAGCAAACCTACCGTTTCTATCGGTTTCAAGCAGCACAAAATTCTTGTGCCCACTCTTTTTTTACATTCTGAATTCTTCGGAAATCCCTGCTGTCAAAACGATAAGACCCATCAACCAGCTTAGACATCACGTTTAAGGCCTAGTTCTCAAAGTTGGTCCTATCAGTTTCGCTACGGATTTTCCTGCCAACCACGTGAACTGAAGCCATTACGTCCAATCTGGACGGCTTAATAGTTGAGCAAAATATAGGTCCCTTGCGCAAAACTTTTTGAGATGCACTAGACTAGGGGTGGCCAGGCCGACCCGGCCTAACCGCTCATTCCCACCGGAAGCGGATCCGCGTTCGCAAAGCGGTTGCGAACGCGGTTGTATAAAGATCCAGTACAATTACAGGCGCACTTGATGTCATCGAGTGCGCGTGCAATTGTACTGGATCTTTATACAACCGCGTTCGCACCCGCTTTGCGAACGCGGATCCGCTTACAGTGTGAATGAGCGGTAAGAACCGCAAAGAAAACCACGAAACTTTCAAAAGTCGCGGGGGCGGGGGAGGGGAGGGTGGCCCACTTTTGTCCAAAGCAATAAATGAAACCCGAACTACTTTCAATCTACCCAAGTCAAAAGCAGTCCAAGTGTGCGTAAGGTAGCAGTGGCACAAGACAATCAAACCGCAACCTGTCTTTCGATTTAAAACGGGTTCCATTTCTTTTTTGGGGGAAGCGCTCGTGTGGCCGGGAGGAAGGCGGGGGATGGGAATGGGAGCCAAGGGAGGGAGCCGCGAGCCTCACGTTAACACGCGAAGAGCCGCATGCGGCTCGTGAGCCGCGGCTTGGCCACCCTTGCAGTAGACCATTCCACATGCGAAATGTTCACTACACTAGCCTCCAAATGGTGACTGGCCGGACCCACATCAATGTCACTTGAAAAGCTCCGTCCTGTGCAAGATCCCACCCTACCATTAGACCGGGTGTTTCAGATAGCAGCCAAGCTCTTTCGAACGACGGCAAAAATTGGTTTCCTATAGCCTATCGCGTTACAATTTTGTGCAGCGTTGCCCACAAATAGTGCATGTTTTCTATAAAATTGGCAAAGATCAAACTTACTTGAGGAAAAAATAAAAGAAGAAAAAGGCTTCGCTGCGTTTCCATAGGAGCTAAGCTTTTTTTCTCTTTCTTTACTTTTTCCTCGAGTAAATTCACTTTTTGCAAATTTTACAACAAAAAATGCACCATCTGTGGGCATTGCTGCACAAAATCGTAGCGCGATAGGTTAAGAAACCGAATTTTGCGGTCGATTTCAAGAGTCTCGCCGCTTTTTGGGACTCCGGGTACAACGCACGCCTGTGGAAAGCCTAACAAGAATGAAAATTCTGCCCTTCAACCTTACTCACAACAATACCGCAAGTCCTTCACCTGTTGAGTCGCTGCGTTGTTTTACGCTTAGAGGATTTCCTTTTTATAAGTCCCGGGGCAGCCAGGTGCAGAAAGGGGCTTGCGGTGGCTCGAATCCATGTACTTCTTCCTGATCCACCAACTTATTGCACACACATCAGAGTCCAACGCGGCCAGACCTTGGCCTAACTTGCTGAGGACGAACCAAGTGTAGATCTCGAACAAAGACTGCGGAAGTCCTACCAAAAAGGACACGGAACACGGCACAAAACGTGCATTAGGGATAATACCTGAGAGAATAGTAGATTACAGCAAAGCTGGTGAATTGCAGGCATAACAAAACCTGAGACACCGGAAGAAGAAAAAAGGACACGAAAAAGAGGACGACACACACAACCTCTCGAACACAGCAGGTTTATTATAAAACCACACCCTTTTATGTATAGGTGTGCACCGCAGTCAACGCCCAGAATCCTTACACCAAGTCGTAGAGATCCTCAAGGATTATGAATTGAACTCTGTCGTTAAGGAAGTGACCAGTGCAACAGGGATGGCCTTGTCAGTAAAGTTCCTTCTGGAAGACCATAAACCGCAGCTACCTTTGAGGTTTATCATTAATTAATGAAAATGGCACATGGCGGCGTGCCTTGTCAGACTTTCTTCAATCGTGCTTGAATGTCCAAAAGATTCATAACACTCTTAGCGTCTTCCATTCAGCCGCACGGAAAACGACCGGGGTTTCCCGTGGTGCAACCAAAATACGTCACAGTACGCCTGCACGCAGCGCGAGTACGCCTCTCAATGGAAGTTATAAGGCCTTAGGAAGCTGACATTCGTGGCGCCATTTACATTGTGGCGTGCGAAGCTCTGAACCACGTGATCACGCGCGAACAATTGCGTTGTTTTCAAACCGTCAGCACCGTCGCCGCCGTCGCTGTCATGCCCACAGTGGTCGTGCCGTTGCGTTGAAAAGACAAAATGATCACAGTAATAACTGATGGCACCCAGTCCCACAGAGTCCTGCTGTCAGCATATCATTTACGGCAAATACAAGAAGGTAAGAAATTATTATTAATATTAATAAAGGTACATACTACCCGGTACAGCCGAAATAACAAAAGTTATTCATGTTATATTTCGGCGACGAGACAAAATTCACGCGCGTTTTCCCATAGGAATATACAGGAAGACTGGAAAAGTAGACTACATGCTGTCTGCTTCAGTTTGCAACCAGAAGTCCTGTAGACACTAGCGCCAGCTGAGCCTCCAGCGTTTATTGTAATAACTCTATGGTCTAGCGTTACGTCCAACGGAACCCGAAGTAAAAATTAAAGTTACGTCCGACGTAACTTTACTAAGTCTGACGTAACCCAATATGAAAATTAAAGTTACATACGACGTAACCCAATATGAAAATTAAACTTAGTCCGACAGAACTCGAAATAATAATTAGGCACGTCCGTCGGAACTCGAAATAAAGAGTAAAGTTCCGCCCGACTGAACGCGAAATAAAAGTTAAAGTTAAGTCCTATGTTACCTACGCAACCTATGTTTGGCTTTGCGGCCGATGCATGGCGTAAATACAAAAATACCGTGAATTATTACCACGCTATGTCCGATGCAGCATTTGTGAATCGGGTAAAATTTGTTTCGAACATCTGCGAGTGCTGAGAAAGCGTCGCAAAGAAATCGTCTTTAAGAGGGAGCGCTCCTCCAAGCCCCATAGAGAATACACGCGGTTTTCAGCCATTTTACGAAAATCTCATTTAATAACCGTTACTCTGATTTTTTCAAACGTTTTTGCTATAAAAAGATTGATTCTTCGTCCAACTATTCCTCAGAGCATATTTTTCATAAAAACATTTATTATATTTTATACTAAATCGTGAAATCGGTCGGAATCGGCTGTTTTGACATGTTTACGTTAGAACGCGTTTTTTAAAAACCTGTGAATTTTGAACCACAAATGTGTCTTGAAAGATATCCGCGGAATTTAACACGAAACTCAATTATATTAAAATTATAGCTGTAAGTACATCCGTTCTGTAACTACATCGAAAAAAACTGAACCAAGGTGCTGTGGCTTGTTTTCCTCGTTTGGACGGTCAAGACTAGTTCGACGAGCGCCGCGTGAGGGCGCCGCCGTTCCACCACGCACACTGATCTGATTTTGTATTACTCCGCGCGCATGCGCTCTTCAGTAACGCGCTTGTGCTCGTCCAGAGACGGCAAGACCCGTCCAGACAGAGTGGTTTTGTTTCTTGGGGTCGGTGTCAAGCGGATAGCTGTGCGTGTTTTCATAACTAGAAAGGCCGTTCTCGCAGCTATGGGTCCAAAGAGGTATAAATATGGCAAGCGAAAGGTCTCGAAGTCGCAAATAGAGTTTGCACGTAAGCGACCCTCTGCTGAAACTACGGATGGTGAGGTTTCGGGTGAGGTTGAGTCATCGTGTTGTAGCGCTGCGAGAACGAAGTGACTCGGGCTGTTGAAGGTGCCGCTTGGGAAGCCACGCAACAGGCAGGAGTGGAAGAAGCGAGGCGCGCGAAGGAATCTGGCGAGATCGATGCCGAAGGCTATCCGCTTGTGACCGTCGTGGCAGACTGTGCGTGGTCAAAGTGATCGTACAGGCACAAGAACGACACTCCTCGAGGAATGGTAAGTACTACATTTCTTCCTCTAAAAGGGCTGCGAATTTCGATCGTAGATATAATATACATTTCTTTAGAGTGCGTTCGAAAGAAATCCGAAGCATGTTTTTCTCGCCGCGAAAATGCATTATATATTGTCGAACGCTTAGTCTCTGTCGCTAGGCTACATATGGGCGGAGGCTGAGCATTTGGCAATGCGTAGTTTCTTTTTAGGGGGAGATGACCGTGCTTAGAATCCCTCTCTGTTGTATGTGTATTTCTGTGAATGCAAGATTTGTTTCGGCAACTGGGGTCCGACGATTTTTCACGAAGCACTGGAAACTGTTATGCTTTTTGTGTGCCTGTTTTAGTGACCGCTGTTTTATGCACTATACATTCCGAATATACGCGGTGCCATGCAGTGAGTTCGTCAGACGACGTTTTAGACAGCTCATTTCTTCGAAGCTGCACTTTTTCAGGGATAAATCGTTCCATCGGAAATAGCTGGCGTTCGTTTCATCGATACACCTTGTGACGTTTCGTCTAGTTTTCCTATTATGTGCGTGCTCGCGCTTGCGTACGTAATTGCGCGTCCGTGTCTGCTTGCGTGTGCGCGTGCATGCGTGAGCGTGCTTATGTGCGTGCCCATGCACATGCGTGTTTTCCTGCCTACGCGTGAGTATATATACCCGCGTATCTGTGTGCGTGTTATACGTCCATGTGCGTGCGTGTTTGCACGCGTGGGCGTTTGCCTGCTCATAAGTGCGCGTGCCTGTGCGAGTGCGCGCGTGCATGCGGGTGTGTAATTCGTGCGTACATGTGCGCGGGTGTGCTTGTGCGTGTGTACGTGAATTTGCATCCGTGCCTGCGCGTGCATCCGCGTATCTGTGTTCGCGCATGCGTATGAGTGCCTAATTCGTGCGTGCTTGAGTGGGCGCACGCATACTTGGGCGTACGTGTGCCCAAGTACGCACGTTGTCGGACTTTGCGGGAAAGGTTCGAGAGGCTCGAACCTGGTCGAACTCGAACGTCGGCTGGTTCGCGACACCTTTAGTACTCACTTTGCGGACGGTTGGTGATTGGCCGATGATAACTTCACCGTAACTTTTTGCTTTATGTTGAGCGCCATTTTTTATATTTTTATTCGTGCGATTGTAATCTTTTGCGAGTAAACTCTCTGTACCCTTTCCTTGTGACCTATGAAACGATCTCGAACGCCTCGAACAACAGCGACGCTTGCGTTCGTTCTCGGGGCTAGTAGGCAAGGAGATTACAAGTATTTATATGACGTCAGACTGCCTTTTGATGCCGAGTTACAACACAAAAGTATGGCCACCGAAGGCAAACGCAGTTATCCCATGGGCGAGTTTGCTTTGTCTTTCATTTTTCACAACTCTCGCGAATCAAAGTTTTGCTTTATTGTTTGGTGGTTATGTTTGTGGGCGATGACTCAGCACGTGAATAGACCCTATAACTGTTCATGGTGCTTTTCTCTGCTTTTATTTTTTAGATTGAACGATTCTGCTGCAGTGTGGAACGAACTACACGACAGTGCTCAACCTTCTACGAAGTCTTCCGAGGAGCAGAACGTGTGGGGATCAGGACTATTGGAAGATATGTTCTCAAGTGATGTAAAACTGCCCGGTCGCCAATCATTGCAAATTGTCTATGAAATACTATAAGAAACAATCAGCGTCGTGAAAAATTGTATAAAAATACTTTGTTGTGCAGAGCTTGTGACTAGTTGTGATGAAGTAACGAAGGTAAATGCCGGTAGTTTGTCATATATGTATTCGATTATGTATTTATTTTTAACGTACCTAATATACAGTGTTGTTTTTACTTAACTGGAACGTGTTTTTCTTTTAAAAGAGAGGGGGGAGCATTTACCTTAGTGCCGTATTCACTGTGCCTTTAGGGGGCTCGGCGAACATTACATGGGAGATCACTGTAGCGATAAGGTGGGTGGGTAAATAACTAAAATCTGCTAATCAAGTTTCCCACGAGCGGGTTTATAGCTCGTGTTGCAATTGTATATTTAAAGTCATTAGACGGTAAATAAATTTGGACGTATTGCTAAAACCCAAAGGGATTTTAGGTATCTAGGTTTTCAGTTTTTTTATTGCCAAAATATAATTGGCTCGTTTGGCCACGGGAATTGCAGTACCGCTATTTCTGCATAGTTGAATAAAGCGATCACTCGCTAACACATCGTACAAAATAAATAGCGTGTTATTTGCAAACACAATGTTTACAGTGAAAATAATATTCCGGAGCGCCTCTCGCGGCACAGATCATTTGGTAGTGTTTTATCAATGTCATTTATGTAATACAGTATCGTGAGAAATATGTTGCGTAATTAAAAAACAATGTATTATATATTGACAGTGCTACTGCCGAGCTGTCCACGCCGGTCCGCTTGTAACGACGGATTTTGAAGTAATGTCTTGTGATTGTCTGTGTCGCCTCGTGTCCCATGTGTTTGTACTTGACAAGTGTTTATTTGAATGAACGGTCAGTGCATTCAACTGTACGTTCAGTGCAGTTTCGCTTATATTTCTGGAATTATTAAATTTGCATTTCTTTTAATTTTCTTCCCTGTGCGCCCCTTTTTTTACTCACATGAACACATATACAGGGTGATCCTCGAATCATCCGTGACCCCTTCAACCGTCGCCGCGGACCACAGTTTGAGAAGCGCTGTACTAAGATGTGCTAAATATCTCGAGTTAATGCCGTGATTCGTCATGTTGCAGCTGCGGTTTTAGAGACAATTAATATGGGCGGCTTTATCTTGGCAGTGTACTTTGAAACGAGTTTAAATTTAGCCTACTCCGAATTCGTTTTATCGTTTGGAAGAGCAAGGCTGATGAATGTTTACGACTCGTTATAGCATGAATGAACTGGCTTAGAAACAATTACTGAACAGTGAGAGCGTGAATTTGACTATTGGGGAGGGGATCGAAATATATAGGGGCCGCTTTGTCTAGATTGTTGTCCACACAGTTGGGTGTTTATATTGAGAGCATACACGTTGGTTATGCAAGAGCCAGATGGGCTCTGCAAGAGCCAGACGAAGATTAAACATGGCGAGGACGCCAGCCCCGCGTCGCCGCACGTGACGACGGGCGACGTTCTTTCCCACGAACAACGAACCGAGAGCGCCTGGTTGCCGACCGATCCTCGCTTCAAACAACGTGCCCATTCGCGGAGCGAGTTTCTTGGCGGTTGCACACAGCTTACGATGGACCGGAACGGGGGCTGCAAGTCGTAGCAGCCAATCCAGCGCATATGAACGTACCACGCGCCTCGTGATTGGTTGTGTCTGTCCTGACGTGACGCTCACGAGGCATTGGATTGGCCCCGATAGCTCGTAGGGTCCTCTGCGGTCCATCGTAAGGAGAAACGGAACGTACCAGGAACCCGGGGCAAAGGAGGGTCGAGGAAGCGAGAAGGGGGAAATAAAGAAAAACTAAGACACGCAGAGAAAGAATGAGAGGAGACCCGTCCGCGCGCGTGGAAGAGCTGTCTGCGCCCGCGTTTGCCCGGCAGGCTTTTGCAGGTTGGTTGTGCGGGGAGCAGGCGTTTTTTCTTTTTTTGTCTCGCCACCGTGAATAGGGTGCCTTCGTACACATTCGCTTGTGCGGAGTGGCGACATCTCGGCGATTTCACTGCCCGACCTTTTTTTTTTATTATTTATTTATTTTATTTTTTTGTTTATGCAGAGTATACGTGCTTTGGCATCTCTCGGTGCGAGCCCGCAATTTTGGCTATAGACGAGCGCGCAAAGACCGCCCTGTTTCCAAACACGGTTTCTGCTTTGCCCACACCGGGTGTGGGCACTGCGGAATCGCAGCGTCTCGTTTTTGAGTAAAAGCCGCCTCCGCGTGTGCGCTGCACTCAAGGCAGCGCCACCGCAGAGGAACGGCGTCGGAGCCGCGTGTCGGTGTATACTTCGTTTCACGTCATGTGCGAGCGAAGTCAAAGCTAGAAGCGCGAGCCCAAGGCTCCGAGCGTGCCGGCTTCGCACGTGCGCTCGTGCACCACAGGCGCTGTTACAAGCAGCATGCTCGCGCTTGTAGCGTTGGCCTCGCTCGCCCATAAGGTGAAACGAACTAGCCTTTTGATACCATATTTCCTCCCAAAGTTGATTCATAAACAAGGTGTTTTTTTTAATCTTTTAGTTGCACCAAACGTATTACATGAAAAAAAAATGACATTAGGACGCTTTTAATTTTGCCATTAGCTTACCCGACTTGGGGGTCACTAAGCGCAAGGTTGTTTGTAGAATTAGGTGACTAATTAACAGAGATATTTAATTAACATTTTAATTAACACTCTAAGACTTGCAGACAATAAAGTAAACCGATTCAGAAGTCCAAGTGAGCTGGTGCATGTTCATCGTGATCCCAGCTGGTCTAAGTGCCTGCATGCGCGCATATAAAGTCGCATAAAGGTAGACCGTCCGTCCACATTTTCCTCTTCCTTCCGTTTTTTTTTTCTTTCTTTCTTTAAACTTTCAAGTTGTATGATAAAGCCTCAAAGGCAATACAATGTCTCTGTCAGTTACTTCAAAATATCTGTATTCCTTGGCAGAGTCCTGCCTTTTCCGTGCGGACACTTCGAAAGTCTGACTGATTATTGAATTCCTGTTGCCCAGGAGGATGCCAAAGGAATGTCTGCAGAGAAAGACGCTTTTTTTGACGCTTACAAAAAAAAGAAAAACGGTTGCAAAACCTGTCCTCGGATTCCTGGAAAAGGTCAAGACCACTCAAAATTTTACAACTGACAGCCGTCGAATTCGGAGTTGTTCGGATAAATCCGAATTCGCGATTGTTTCACCGGCGAGTGTTTCACGGAGTTTATAGAATTTATCCGAAAATTAGAGTCCCTATCTACAACCTAGGTTAGGGCCCACCAGGTCCAATCACAGACAAGTTATATTCACGTGTGTATTAGCGTGCTTTTCTTATACGCGCGTCGAAGTAATGTATTACGTGACTGGCTCCTGATTGAATCTAATGGGCCGTGGCGTCGGCTGACGACCATCGCAGGACGAGACGAAATCCTAGTGCTAAATTCTTCTCGTTGATAAGACTGAAGGATGTGAATGAGATGTACTGTACTTTTTGCTTGGTGGATGTTTTAATGATTTCGCGTATATAGAGCTGACTATCATGTCATGATTCGTGTGGCACCGAAATCCGGCTGGTTGAATTGCTGAAATCATCACCTCATCAACCCTCCCGGAACCCACTTGTCAGTATTCGTTAGACCCACTGTGTCCGACCAAATCCAATCAACTGCCTCGCGCTTCGACACCAAGGTGGTTTTCGTTTGCAGCTTCTAGGCGATCTGAACCGATTATTTTATCTATACTTCAAATGGTGCAGGTATCAGCGATTTGCAGTGTTGTTCAAGATACTCGACAAAAGTATTTAAGAATATGATACTAAATACCCAAGTGAGAAAGTATTTAGAGTAGTATTCAAGTTACTTTTGCGCCAAACTCTATTGAGTAAAGTGCAAATACTCTGAAAAATAATTGAATTACTTTTGAAGATACTTTATAAGCGCGCGACGAGCTGAAGTTATAACAACTAAATAAAAAAAATGGGAACATCTTCATTATGTCCACTTAGCTGAAACGCATATCGCTCGATGACATCCTAGTGTACACCTCATTTGTCCCCCTAGACACGTGCAAAGGAGAAAGAAACAACATTTAGTCTTAGTACTTCCCCTTTGGGGACAAACTTCTTCGTACGCCGGAAAAGGTATCTGAGATACTGAGTAGAAGATACTAAGAAATGTAATTAAGATAGAGTGCTAATTACTCTCAATCGAGTGTATCTTCAAGATACCAAAATACCGACAAAAGTATCTTAATTACAGTATCTTGAGTAGAGTATTTGAGATATGTACAAGCCTTGCTATTTGCTTGTTTCAAGCGAACCTCCTGCCGTCATATTGCTGGCGACACAGGAAAAAAGTGGTTTACTCGCCCTCTTGTTCAACATACCATAAAATACGCAGTATAATTACGAAATATTTACATATATCTTTACTGACACGCGTATGTACATATACAGAAAGCTAGTACACAACTGTCCAGAAAACGCACATCTTTGTATTAACGTTACCGCCGTCGTTAGCTGGTCGACACTTTTCAATTATTTAAAAATAAAGGTTAAACAAATAAACAGTGGGCGAAACCGGTCCAAAATGTATACCGCGGTAAAAAAAAGTTCCCGTGTGTCTGTGTTTTCTCAAAGCAATTCGAGAGCCAGTTCTGCAAGCTACGGAGGATGCTCGGCGAATGACGAAGCCATTAATGTGCCTAGACTGAAAAATAGTCGCCGAGGGGACACTCAGAGGCATGACACGGCTGTTGTCTGTCCGTCATAGTGACATCGTTTTTAGAGCAAAACAATAACTCGGATTCGCCATTCGCGGAGCTTACCCCGCAGATTACAGAGATTGATCCTCTACTCTAGGAAAAGCAGACGCGCAGAAAGTTGTGCGAGGAAAAAAAAAAAAAAGAACCTGAACAATACTTAAAAATTAAAAATCTCGACCAGCCAGCAGACTTCACTGAGGCCTGCATTTTCATTTTCGGAAATTTTGGCAAACTCCAGTCGTGTGGCCTTTAGCCCCATAACTTTTGCAACTGTGAATCCGTGGGCGTCACACAACGCCAGGCCGCTTCGTCACCCATAGCCCAAAACCGACTTTCACGGCGCCCACCAGGATACCAGCCGAGTGGGCTCGGTCTTCTTCGGATGGGCCGTGCTCGGTACAGATCAGCAGCATGGTCAGCACCTGGTACAGAAGGACGGGTGGTTTAGCCATTCTCTCTTGGAAGCAAGTGCCGAGTGGGCTCGGCACTTGCTTCCAAGAGAGAATGGCTAAACCACCCGTCCTTCTGTACCAGGTGCTGACCATGCTGCTGATCTTTACCGAGCACGGCCCATCCGAAGAAGACCACGTCATCGGGGCTGCCCACGAAACTATCACCACCAGCCATATCTACGACACGATTACGGCCACGGGGCAACAGCACTTGCCAGTTCTGCAACCGTCACCCTCATACGGAAGTTCCTCGTCAACGGCGCTGCAGGCGCTGCCTATAAAGGAGCACTCCACTCGCGGATACGACAGTGGGCTCGGCACTTGCTTCCAAGAGAGAATGGCTAAACCACCCGTCCTTCTGTACCAGGTGCTGACAATGCTGCTGATCTGTACCGAGCACGGCCCATCCGAAGAAGACCACGTCATCGGGGCTGCCCACGGAACTATCACCACCAGCCATATCTACGACACGATTACGGCCACGGGGCAACAGCACTTGCCAGTTCTGCAACCGTCACCCTCATACGGAAGTTCCTCGTCAACGGCGCTGCAGGCGCTGCCTATAAAGGAGCACTCCACTCGCCGATACGACAGTGGGCTCGGCACTTGCTTCCAAGAGAGAATGGCTAAACCACCCGTCCTTCTGTACCAGGTTAGTTGGAGACCAGTATCCAAATTGTTTAAAACTAGCGTTATATTCCTGATAGTTGTGCCGAGCCCAAGGTGCTTTCTTGTTTTGCTGAGTGACTGTGCATGCGTGCTTAGTCTTTTGGTTTGCGGGGATGTCGAGGCAAACCCGGGACCGACTGATCATGAAATTTTGCTCAAAATAAGTGAGAATGTTGACACTCTCTTAAAACGGACGAATGGCTTAGAAGAAAATATAGAAACTTTGACCTCCAAGGTTACCGCGACCGAATCTCGGTTATAAGCGAAGGTTGAAGCACTTCAAAATCATGTGCACGCCCTTGAACAAAAGATCGACGATCTAGAAAACAGGGAACGCAGAAACAACCTAATTATATATGGTTTAAACAAAAACGCAAACGGAAATCCGCATATCCTTAATGATCGGTACTAAAAGAAGTATTCGAGGATAAGTTGGGGCTCACAATAACTAGTATGGAACGAGTCCATCGCCTGGGGAGGCCAAAAATTAACTCGCAGCGTCCTGTGATATTAAAACTCGTGGATTATCGTGAAAAGCAACTTATACTACAAAATGGAAGAAAACTAAAGGGCACTCGTATCTCAATAGGGGAAGATTTTTCTTTACATGTGCGCTCTGTCAGAGGGCTTCTCTGGAAAAGCTCACTCTCAAATAGAAATAACGGGGAGAGAGTTTCACTATCCTACGATAAACTAAAAATAAACAAGGAGCTCTACGTTTGGGATTTCGACAAAAATGATAAGGTTAAGCTGGGTTCGGAAAGCCAGCAGGGAAGACGTCTGCAGACTCGTTCCACAGCATGACGGCCCTTGCCGGAACAAAAGGAGTTGAGACTGATATGCCTCAATGCAAGGAGCGCTGCCAATAAAGCTGAACAAATTGAAGCTGTTATTTTTTCCTACGACCCACACGTCATAATGATTACTGAAACCTGGTTACATGGGGATATTCAAGACTCGGAAGTGGTACCCCCAAACTACAAGTTAATACGAAGGGACAGGAGTTCTAGCGGGGGGGGGGAGTCGCTATTGCCGTTGAAGAAAATATTGTGTACCATTCTATGAAATCAATCGAAGATTTCGAAAGTGTTTGGTGTCAAATAAATTTTTTTGGAACATGGCTAACACTTGGAACTGTATACAGAAAACCCGGCTTGCCGCCGGATGACTTAAAACAAATCCTAGAATATTTGCTAGCTAATACTAACAAGTGTAGTAGAATAGTTATCGGAGGAGATTTTAATGCACCCGACGTAAGCTGGTCGGATGAGGGCGTGGCTTGTCCAGGAACTAAACTATCTGAAGTGCTCGTAGACATTGCATTTGGTCGTTGTCTTCGTCGAACAGTTGAAGAACCTACGCGAATTACTGAAACATCAAGCAGCTTGCTCGATCTCTTGTTCGTTAGCAATCATTTCGATCATTGTAGCGTTACTGTGCATGAAGGAATATCTGATCACAAACCGGTGTTTTTTAAGTGCGATATGAATGTTTGCCAAAAAGATTCAGCTCAAGTAAAACAGTATTATGACTACGAAAGGGCTAATGACGAGTCTGTTATTGATTATCTAGAAGAGCATCTAGATGGGTTTGAAGATCACAGTGGTGTAAATGAAATGTGGTTGAATTTTAAAAGTATCACTGAGCACTGCATCTTAAACTTTATACCGAAGAAAACTAAAACGACAAAACGCCACAATCCATGGATTACAAGAGAAATTTTCCAGGCAAAACGTAAAGTAAAGAGGCTTCGAAAGCATCATTCTCCTGCTGTCTGTGAGCAGAGTGACAAGTTAAAAACATTGATAAAGCTAGCCAAGGAAACCTATTTTACAAAGTCATTGCCAGAATTCATTTCATCATCCCCTGAAAGGTTTTGGCGTTATCTTACTCCGTCACGGACTAAGATAAGTCAGTTACGTGTTAATAACAACGTTGTGCACGACAGGGCCATAATGTCGTCTCAATTCAATCAATATTTTCAGTCTGTGTTTACAATAGATTCAACTGAATTCAGCAGCATCCCCAACGATGAAGGCTCTGATGTGAGTGGTTTTGTATCGGAACAAGGTATCGTATCCTTATTGTTATCAATTAATACTAGGAAATCGCCAGGACCAGATACTGTACCAAATGAATTTCTAAGAAGATACGCTGAATGGGTTGCAAAATACTTAACAATTATATTCTTCATTTCACTCCGAGACTCTGTTTAACCGGACGATTGGTTATTGGCAAGAGTTGCGCCCGTGAAAAAGAGTGGGAAGGGTGATTCAGTTGATAATTGTCGCCCCATTTCTTTGACCTGTACGTCGTGTAAGCTACTAGAGCACATTGTGAATAAACAGCTAGTTTCTTTTATGGAGGATAAGGGCATCCTAAGTTCCAATCAGCATGGTTTTCGGAAAGGGTATTCAACAACAACCCAACTACTGGAATGCTATCATGAGATTTCTGGTTATGTTAATAATCGCCTGCAAGTGGATGCCATTTTTATAGATCTGTCTAAAGCGTTCGATCGAGTAGCACATTTTAAACTAACTAATGTTTTAATTGACTACGGTGTTCCTTCGTGGATTATAAGATGGATTAGCGCATATCTCAGAAATCGCCGGCAGTTCGTCGATGTAAATGGCACCTTTTCGGAATTGTTGGACGTGTACTCAGGGGTTCCACAGGGCTCCGTGTTGGGTCCCTTGCTTTTCTTAATATACGTTAATAGTGTGTTTTCTATCTGTAGTAACGGGCGCGTGAAAGTAAGAATGTTTGCCGATGATTGTATTATATATGCTCCCATTTCGTCAGTAAACAATCAGATAGAAGTAAATGATATTTTATATCGCATCTCGTCATGGTGTAGTGAAAAGAATATGAAAATAAACACCCAGAAAACGCAATACATGCACTTCACGAATAAAAAAAATATATTTTACTTTGACTACGAGCTTGATTATGTCAGGCTTACTAAAGTTGACAGCTATAAATACTTGGGTGTGGTTATTATTAGCGATCTGAAATGGAACAAACATGTGGATTATGTAACAAAAAAGGCAGCTAAAAAACTTTGGTATTTACGAAGGAAGTTGTATAGGACACCTCCCTCGGTTAAGCTTGTTGCCTACAAAGCTCTTGTAAGACCAACACTGGAGTATGCTTCCGAGGTGTGGGATCCTTGGCAGGCCACGCTTTCTAATGAGCTTGAAAAGGTTCAGTGACTTGCGGTGCGTACGATATTTTCTGATTTCAGGACTACGACGTCTGTGACGGAGCTAAAAAAGTAGGCAGACATGCAGCCCTTGAAAAAAAGGAGAATATGTCAACGCCTGAAATTATTTTTTCAAATTTATAATCACCTTCTCAAAATCGACAGCTCTAAATATGTAACACCCAAAAGCCACCGTTCAGAGCGCTTACATCACCCGAAAGTGCTCGAACCCATTCACGCCCGTATAATTATATTTAAACAATCCTTTTTTGTGCAGGCTATAGATTCTTGGAATAAACTTCCAGGTGCTGTTGTTGCTCTCGAGTGAAATAAATAAATAAAGATCGCTGTACCGGGGCCACCCGATACGTGACACTTGTCCGCCGCCAGCAGGCCTTTTTTCGCATTTTTTCTCTCGGTCAAGTGAGGGCCGGCATTTGGAGTGGGCGACCTATGCAGTTGCACAGGGCGCCATTCATAAGGGGGCGCTGAAAGGGCTGCCAGGTCATGCAGGGCTCAAACCTCGAGGGGATAAAATCAAAAACTAAAAACGACCGCATCACGAAGGCCCTCCCCCCCCCCCCCCCCCCCCCTTACATGTAGAAAAAGGTGGTGGCACTCGCCGTTTGGCATTTCGGTCGCAAAACCAACGACTAAGTTCTTGTTATAATTGGCGTCCATCAACCCGCAGCCACCTGCGGATGTTGTTTTACTATAAAGAACCTCTCCTCCGTGAGATTCAAAGCGCCATTGAATGAATCATGAACGACTAGGCAAGCGATCACCTCCGCACAGCTCTCAAATTACGAGCGGAGCAAAACCTGACTGGCAAAAAGCGATGGAGCCAGCATGCCGCACTCTTAGCGCAACTTACCAAACGGTGGCGCCAAACCCATCGGCGAGCAAATCAGTGTGTCGGAGCGAGTCACGGGACAAAATACTATTGGAACGGATTTTTGCTCTTAGTTATCACGTGCTTCGCTCAGAATCTCTGATTGGCTCGCAGAAAACGTAGGCTTCACCCTTTGCCAAGTTATTCTGAGTCGAAGAATGACTTCGCTCAGGAGGTCTGACCGGGGGTAAAATGAACCCGATTCCTCCCGACATTCGAGCTGCGCTTTGGGCAACGCTCGCTGTGGAGTCTCTAGCAGTAAGCTAAACGAACCAATGTCCCCTCAGCATCCGGTGAGTCTCTGTGCCCAGAGGCTTCAACCTGACTGAAAATAATATGTGTAAAGAGCTTTCGATCCGTAGCTCTTTCTTTTTTGTGTGTAAGTGACCAGCGACGACTGCGGACTTGCAATGCCGATCAGTGTTGCGAACTCAAAATTCAGAAACCCGCCGCAAAAATCCCGAAAACCGCAAAAAACATCTAAATTTATAATGTTGCGCAAGAATGGCCGAATCACAGCAGGCAAACATGGTGTCCGACATGAAGCTGTAACTCTTGCAGTTCAGTTTCTCGTTCACATTGTTCTGTGCTACGACATTCTTTTTACAAGTTAATGTTGTAAGCGAGAACATGATATGTTCTCGCTTACAATGCAATGACATCGTAGCAACCACCCAGCTGATGAAAGCATGCAGCGATTGCATCGACAATTATCGCGGTGTCGGGTACGAAACTGCAAATGGCAACTGCGAACGGTCTTCCCGAGAGCATGGGTATTGACAGTGTGATGAAACCGGCCCCTCGACTGCGGCGGAAAAAGCGCCAGTTCTGTTATATGTGCCAAGACGAGGTTGATGATGTCGAGACAAAATTCAAGCGAGAGTTCTTCTACGAGATGATTGACACCGTGAGATATCGATTGAAGAACGCTTCACGCAGATGGAGCAGCACGTGAGCTTCTGGGGGTTCCTTTACGGCCTCACCCGACTTCCCGACAAAGCGGAACTTCTTAAACTTTGCCAATGCCTTGACCATGCACTGAGAGACTGAGACACCTAGAAAGTGCAGACATCGACGGTACAGATCTCTGCGAGGAGCTGATCTAACTATGCAGCCTGCTGCCCACTGGATGCAGTGCTCGCCAGGACGTCCTCCAGTTCATTCTGGACAACCATCTATGTGACAAATTCCCTCATACGTGGGTGTCATTCAGACTTGTACACGTTACTGAAAAAAAGTAACTGATTACAATTACAATTACTACAGTCAAAAAAGTAACCGATTACCGTTACTGATTACTGCCTCCCAGAAGTAATTGAACAATTACTGCAAAGTAATTCATTACTTTTCAAGTTACTTTCACGTTACTTCTTATTGCGATGACAGAAATACACAAATACACAGTAAAATATTGCGTACACAATTTTGTTTGGTTATTGTTGCCTTTTTTGTTTTCAGACCCGGGCCTTGTCGTGTAGCTGACGCGTCGACCTAAGGAACAAAGCCCACTAAAAAGTCAATAGCGAGTTCCCGCTTCCCGTCGACTTTATCAGCAATCTGCAACGAGATCCGGAACTCCCCAGCCAAGGCTGGTGGCGCGCTTGTAGAAGAGCGTGGCGCAAAAGAAAAAAGGATTTGCCGACTAATCCTAGTTTTATTTTTTTTAGATGTTAAAAAAATGTCAATCATTTTTGCTCCATGGCTGAGTGACTATGTTGATTCTTGTGAGAAAAAAAAAAATTGTGGAATGAAAAATGTAATTGGTAATTGTGTAATTGATTTTGTAATTGATTACAGAAAAAAGTAATTGAATTACTCCGAGCGTTACAACTTGCCAAATGTAATTGAAGCGTTACAAAATTACACTTAACTGTAATTGATTACAAGTAATCAATTACTTGTAACGCGTTACGTACAAGTCTGGTGTCATTGAGGATCCTCCTCCCTTTGCTAATGTCAATGGCCACCGCTGAGAGGAGTTTCTAAAATTAAAGCTTATTACGTCATACCTAAGATCAACCATGGTAGATGACAGGATATCGTCATTGGCAATTTCGTCCATTGAAAACAAGATAGCGTCTAGCCCGGATATGTCGCAAGACGTAGCGCAATTTGCGTTGTTGAAGGCTCGGAAGGTTGCCTTCTACGGTATTTGACATGGTTAACTTGTGCTTTTGTTTTCTTTGTCCATTAGACGTTAGCTTGCTATGGGAGACCCACAGCTGAAGTTTGGTTAATCTAAGAAATAAATGATTCTTGAACTTTGAACACGGTGCCGACAAAGCTCTCAATGCTCGCGAACGTCGTTCATTTTTAGGACGTGGTTTTCGACTGACAACGACAAAATCGCGACCATTCGCGCTGGATCACTGTGGCATGTTTGCTTACAACATGATGTTTGGTGCGAGAATAGTATGTGTGTGTAAGGGGGCAGGGGGGGCGCCACGGCTACAGTTTGCCCAGGGCGCTTGCTGCTCTAAGGCCGGCCCTGGGTCGAGGAATTTGTGCTGAAAACGAAGAGACATTTAGTGGATGTATTTGAACAGAGCAGGCCTATTCAACTCAGAGTACCGCAAGATTGAACGGCTTATTATGATCATGGTTAATGCTGTTTCATTAGAGGGGCCATGCAACGATTTTGCTACTTTCACCGAATACTGTTCTGAATGAATACTTGAGGTTCATTATGGGCGGAAAGCGTGTCGCAACCAGACTTGTACTGTACGCATTACAAGTAATCGAATTACTTGTAATCGATTACTTTTTGGAGTAATTTTGCAATCAGTTGATTACTTTTATTAGGCAGTAATCACAAGAGTAATCTGATGACTTTTTGAAGTAATAAAATTACTTGTAGCCGTTACAATTTGTCCACGGGACCCCCCCCCCCTCCCCCCCCCCCCCCCCCCCCCCCCCCGGGGCACGCGCCTTTTTTTTTTTTATGAAATGACAAAAATAAAATTTGCTTTTTTTCTTTTCGAACGGAAAAAAGAAAGATTTTTGCGGAGCTGTAGGAAACGAGGTCAATCTCTTTCTATGTACAGTTTCTGTGGAATGTCCGTCTTTTTTTTTTTTTTCCAGCTGGGACCGGGTGTGGGAAGCCCCTGGGGAGCCACAGTCCGTGACAAAGGCCATTCAGGGCGAAGTTTGAGGAAACTGAATGTAGCTTTGTGAGTCCTTCGTTCAAACTAGCTCCCTCACGCACACACATACAGAAATAAAAAAAAAAATCCTGCTTAGGGTTTTACTCGCAGCCCGTAGGAGAACCAGAACCGAAGAACGCCTAAGGCGGATGCAAAAAATAACAAAGGCAGTAGAAATACTTCCCCATTTCCCCTACGTGGTCTTGGTGACAAGCAATGTTTCGAGTTGAGAAGTGGTCGGGGTGATCTCTTCCGCTAATGGATACTACACATGATCCGATTCAAATCCTGGAGCTGCAGCGCTTTTGTATAACATGCGAGCTCATCTACATGTGAATAATAAAATGAGCGACGCAAACTTTGAGCGACAAGCCTTGCTCAAGCTTAACAAGATCTAGAACCCCCTCCTCTCCCCCCCCCCCCCAACACACACACACACACTGGCGAACGCCCAAATCATGAAACGTCTTCAAACGAATTCTGTGCTTGTGTCCGCATTGTGAAGGTGCAACGACCACGAAGAGAAAGCCAGTTTTTCTTTTTCAATACTTGTGCAAATGTGAAATATAGGTTGGAAGTAGTTCATTATTATGAGCGCTAACGATGTGTCTTCACACAATAAAGTAATCAGAAAAGTAACGATTACTTCTTTAAGTAATGTCCAATTACTTTTGCCGTCGAATGATCAAGTAATCTAACCGATTACTTTATTTTAGTAACGTGTACAAGACAGGTGGCAACCCTCCACAGACCTTGCGTATTCGTGCTCGTCGCGCTCTAATAAGTGATCGGTGGTCCATTGTCCGTGGGGTCCTGTGCACCACGTGACCACGCTGGAAAAAGCGCACCTTTGGTGGTCACATCACCACGTGACCCTGTCCCGTGGCGGTCATGTGAACATGGTCAGTTGGATCCCGCCCATTACGTGACCAAACTGCGAATAGCGCGCCTATGGTGGTCACATGATCACGTGACCTTGTTGCGTGGGGTCACGTAATTACGCAGCGACGATTAAACTTGTAGCTCATGGCGTTCCGCATGAGAATACTTGCGTGACACTTGTGTCAGTATGGTTGTGCAAAGTGCCCGAAATTCGAACTTAAAATCGCTGCAACGCAACTTTAAACCGCGTGGAAGCAAATTAGTCACGGCTTCCGGTTTTAGCGCACGCGCCCGCCTTTGTCCTACAATAGGCGAAATAAAAGGCTGTACATTGGGGGATAAGCGAGTGAGGAGAGGACAGTACACGTTCATAGTAGCCGGCAGGTAGACCGGCATAACATACTTGTTTGTTGCTGTTGTTAAAAACATCTATATTAAGTCTAATAAAGGAAAAATAGAAAGGGAGAACGATGGGTGGCTACCCCTATTCCGGGTCCCATTAAATTTCTATCGAGGTGCGCGCTGTCCGAGACAGAACGAAAGTTCTTGTGTTCCTGGCTTTTATTTTCAGCGCTGTAATAATACGAATGTTGAGGACCCAAATAAGTCATTAAGATTATCAAAATATTGTTCCTGCTTTTCCTGGCTCCTGCAAATGTACTTTTCCATTTGCGAAAATCAATGCCGCTATGCTCTAGAATATAATGTGTCAAAAAGTAGGCACAATTTCGGTAGACTGAACAAATTTACGCGTAAACTCCTCTCAATAGTGTTATGGTAGGTCATGTGATAGAGTTAGTATGCCATATGATAGTTTTCCTCTTCTAATTAACTGCTTAGAACATCTAACGACCTTGCATTTGCAAGAGACGAGCGATTTTATGGGAAAGGGCAACTCAGAAAGATACAAACTTACGTCCACAGTCAAGACGACCAAGTTCCGCTCCTTTGTGCACTCTATTGCACGTGGTAGTGCCCTGTTGAATAACTGTACTTCGGGCTCAACTGCCTTCTTCCGGAGTTGCGGTACGAGCATGTAACAGAACACAAAATGTACTCTTTGCCTGAGCCATAGGAGCAGGTCCCGAAAAGCAAAGTCCAGATGCTAGCTGTGCTTTGCAAATACGCGCACACTTATTGAATCATCGGAAAATATGTGATAGCATTTCTAGGTGAAAAGAACACGAAAGTATGAGATTTAGCCGAAAGATGTAGATGTCATATTTTTGTTTGGGATCTAGTATAAAACTAAAATAACAAGACCTTGAGATAGTTGCATGATTTTCGTGTTGCACAACGGACTTTGATGTTTGCTTCAAACAACTATTGAAGGTGTCAAAAAAAAGACGGGTTTACTACGGTTATCGAAAGCGGTTTTATCCAGGTTCGTTTCAACGAAAGGGGTGCGGTATATCCAAGCACGGTTTAGCGAAAATGGATACATTTTATCGAGGCCTCCGTTTGAGAAATGCTGCTTGTAGGCGGTGGCAAGCTAGGCTTCCAAACAGACCGCGCTTCGTGCGGGCATCTCTCGCTATCGCTCGGGAAAAGTTTAATATAAGCTCGAGCGTGGATCGCCAAGGGTTGGTTAGCAAGCGGGCGGTCGCCATTTTTTCTAAACGGCGATCCGATCTGCTGTTGTCCCGAAAGCGGTGTTCGCTAAAACGAGCTTCCCTAAACTACACTCCTCCGAGAATCAGCATATTCTTCTCCATAGCTTACAACTATGCTGGGGTGTTGTAAGCTCTTCTTCTTTGACCAAGGCTGACCCCCTGTCGCCATTTTGCAGGTTGTTTCCGCCTACGTAGACTACCGCAAAATCGAACTTTTTGAGAGGCAACCCGTCAATGTTCTCCTTGAGAGCCTGCACCGTCGCTCCCGAGAAGCTAAAGGTGCACACTTGTATGCACTCATCTAAAAACAAACGGTCGCGGCAAAGCCATTTCACTTGGCTGCTCCCGAAGATTGCGCCTTTCATCTTCGTCCGGACCTCAGTGAAATCTTCTAAATCTCACTTCTCTGTATACCAAAGACGAACGCTAGAGCACGTCTTTTAAAAGCAATACACCACAAACGCACACAAGGAACTGACCCAGCATGGGCTGAGTGAGAAACGGCTAGCTTGACTTATTTTTGCCTCAAACATGCAGTCCGTGTTTGAAGTGCAGGCCACTATAGACTACCGAAAAGTAGCTCCTAAAGTCATTTTTACGGAACGTGCAGATGGTCTTCACCGGAGGAGAAAATTGTGGCGGAGCGCTTATTTGTACGTGTTTTACTTGTTTTGATATCTAGCATTCAAGAATGCTGCGGAATGCCACCGTGAAAACTAACACCAAACAAAAACTAACCCAAAACAAACGAAAGAGCCAGAACCCGTGCAAACTCCGCGCGAGGTCTTTCCTTTTGTTCTTACTTTGTGCCCAACGCTGTCCGGTGCCCGGTGCCGCCAGCTCCGTCCAGACCAGGGTGTAAGATAGACAGGTGGGGAAACGAGAGCCAAATGAGCGACCGGATTGTGTACCCCTCGGTTTTCTCTTTTTCTGTGGCGCCATCTATGTGGAGCACCGCGAACCCTCACTCCGGGTGGGCGACCGGTGGCGACCGGCTAAACAGACGGAGATGGTTTCTCGTGCATTTTTTAATGATGGACTGTCGTGCTCTCGGTTTATTTTGCGCACTCTCCCATAAAGTTCCATGCAAATCCGATTCCGACTTTTTTTCCTCTCGCCGCAGCGCCATCTGTCGCAATTCGGGGGTACCCGCAAGCAGACGAGTACACAATCCGGTCACGGCGCTGCGGTAGGCTTCTATGGGCCGTCTCCCCACCTGTCTATCTTACACCCTGGTCCAGACAGACTTTGCGGGCACTGAAACTGAAGGGAAACAAAAGGAGACAGGCGCGCACGTCTCCAACTGAGAAAAAGGAGGCAGGAGGCTTTGAAGTTGAACTGGTTGAACTTGAGCGCAGACGTCTCTGTCGAAGAGCGAGCCCCGGACGGACGAGTTCACCCCAAGTTGGAGGGGAGGAAGGCGAAACCAAATTCGCGTAACCTGCCGATCGCGGCATTTGCACCCGCAAAAGAATGGGCTTGGCAACTTACAGACTCGCGAGACTTCACACTCAATGAACCGATCAAGTTAACCAGTTGGCAGAAAAAAAGTGAAATATACAAAGTAAAATATTTTGCTACGCGCAGGGATTTCCCTAGACCCCCCTAGGGGGGGTTGAGACCCCCCCTAGTTTTCCTGGACACCCCCCCCCCTTAAATCTAAAAAAAAAAATAATAATAAAAAAAATTATTTTTTTCAGATTGAGTAGAAAACACCACCTCTCAGGTGTATATATAGAGAAAGGGAAACATACCTTACAGGTATGAGCATTTGGTTAATAGACGTCTGTAATTTAGCTAGTGGACTAAAAAAGAAACAGTTTTGTATTTTATATAGCCTCGCCTCGCATCACCTCCCCCCCCCCCCCCCCCCCCTTGAGCCATTGGGACACCCCTCCTTGATTAGAATCCTGGGGAAACCCCTGGCTACGCGAAAGCGGTCGGTTTTGTACTAACAGCGACAAAGCGTCTTTACTACGGCTAATCGAACGCCGTTATATCGAGGCTCATCTTAGCGAAAGGGGTACGGTTTATCGAAGCACGGTTTAGCGAGAGGTGCACGTTTTATCGAGGCCTCCGTTTGAGAACTGCTGTTTGTAGGCGGCGGCAAGCTAGGCTTCCAATCAGACCGCGCTTGGCGCGGTCGCCCCTCACTGTCGCTGGGGGAAAATTTATGATAACCTCAAGCTTGAGCGTGCACTACCAATAGTTCACCGCCAAGGGTTCGGCAATCTAGGTTTTAATGAACCAGGGGGATATCGGAAACGGCACGCCGGCTGCCGTCATTTTCTCTAAACTGCGATTGGATAAACTGATATCGATAAAACGGCGTTCGCTAAAAGGAGCTCTTCTAAACCGCATGCCTCCGCGACAAAACGGGAATCCGCGGAGGTAAGAGCGGCATTGAAATGCGCACATCTGTGTCCATTTGGACTGTCGGCGTTTTATGTCATCGCCAACGGGCGACACAGTGCAGGTAATGCTAACTAACCCGTGCCGCGTTTTTTTTTTCTTCTTTTTTTGCTCGCACGTTTTTTTTTTTTTTTGCTTTTTTTCTTTTTTTACATTTGCCCCCGCTCGTTTGAGGTATGCGTGTGCTCCGTGTGTTGCTAGAAAAGTATGCCAATTATTGAGATTCTAAAAGCAAACGTCTCGCAAGATGAGGTGATTGGATAACACTATTTCATCGTTTACCCTGAGACTGGGGGGGTTTTTGAAGAGCAGAAGTAACAGAAACAGACAGGTCTCAAACTCAGCTACACGTTTATTTCAACAACCTCCTCTTATATAGTTCGTTCTCGTCGTCAACAACCAATCAAATACGACTTGTCTTTTGCACCGTGACTTTACAGGTTCCACTCTATCACAAAAGAAGCGGACACTCCCAACGTTTCCAAGTGAAAAGGTTCTAGCAGAAGATATGCCACACAAAGCTTCAAGCAACTCTTTTGTGTCCTCACAATAAACAGGACAACAGCCCACAACAATATCCCACTCAAAACTGGTCACCTCCAAAATTGTAGAAAACAGACAATACACCACAGACAATACACACCAAAGAAGCCTTTCAGGATGACTAAAAAAACAAAAAAAAAACACTTAAAACTGTAAAATTGTTTGCAGCGGTTCCCTATTTGCATGGAAGGTTGACTAATGCAATTTCCCAACGATCTAATCCTAACTGTTTCTCTTACCACCCTTTTAACATCGTTGCTTTCCTTAACAACCACATCCGTTCCAGACCAATCCGTTGTGCAGTTTCTACACTCCTCCAGATGCTTAGCCAACTCCGAATTTGCTGCTGCGGTATTGGAATACGAAGGTCGCAATTTTGTGCAAAAAGAGGGAGTATGTATAGGTTCGTCTGTAGCGCCTTTGTTAGCGGAAATGTACTTAAACACGGTGGACCAGCAAGTGTATGACAAGGCAGAATAGTTGTCTTCAAAGTGTTTTGTGAAAAGATTTGTGGATGATATTTTAGTTTGCTCTGTTCAGGAAGGATTGGACCAAGTTTTAGAACAATTAGTAAGGTCAGCGGCGCCAGAGTTGAGATTCACGTTAGAGAGGCCAAGGGGCGAGGTCCTGCAATTTCTCGACCTGCGTTTACATTTGGAACGAGGTCTTCGTTGGGAGTATGGGAAGGAAAACCCAAAACCGGTTCTGTCAAAGAGTAGCTGTCACTCGAAAAATGTAAAAGCCGGGGTAGTCAGATCTTTGATTAGTAATGCTTTGGTGAGATCATGCATGCATTTCGGACCGGAGGCACTAAAAAACCAGTGGGAAAGACTGGTAATGGCAGGATATGGGGAAGAATACATCAAAAGGCAGATTGCCCTACAGTGCAGGGAGAAAAAGGGGAAGACGCAAGAAATCAGGAATAGGTACGCTGTGGTTCCGTATTTTCACGAGGTGTCCCACAATCTTAGAGCATGTGCAAAAAAATATGGCGTGGATGTCGTATTCAGCACGGATTTTAGGTTAGATAGATTGACACCTTTTGAAACAGTTCAGAGGGGCTGTCAGAAGGCGCATAGAGAAAAGTCGGTGCCGTGTAGCGTAGGAGTGGTGTATGAGGTTCCTTTGGCGTGTGGTTTTAAGTATGTAGGCCAAACCTCTCGGTGTTTGAACGATCGTTTAACAGAACACAAAAGGAATGTTAAAAATAATGCAGCAAATTCGGAGTTGGCTAAGCATCTGGAGGAGTGTAGAAACTGCACAACGGATTGGTCTGGAACGGATGTAGTTGTTAAGGAAAGCAACGATGTTAAAAGGGTGGTAAGAGAAACAATTAGGATTAGATCGTTGGGAAATTGCATTAGTCAACCTTCCATGCAAATAGGGAACCGCTGCAAGCAATTTTTACAGTTTTAAGTGTTTTTTTTTCTTTTTTTTCATCATCCTGAAAGGCTTCTTTGGTGTGTATTGTCTGTGGTGTATTGTCTGTTTTCTACAATTTTGGAGGTGACCAGTTTTGAGTGGGATGTTGTTGTGGACTGTTGTCCTGTTTATTGTGAGGACACAAAAGAGTTGCTTGAAGCTTTGTGAGGCATATCTTCTGCTAGAACCTTTTCACTTGGAAACGTTGGGAGTGTTCGCTTCTTTTGTGATAGAGTGGAACCTGTAAAGTCACGGTGCAAAGGACAAGTCGTATTTGATTGGTTGTTGACGACGAGAACGAACTATATAAGAGGAAGTTGTTGAAATAAACGTGTAGCTGAGTTTGAGACCTGTCTGTTTCTGTTACTTCTGCTCTTCAAAAACCCCCCCAGTCTCAGGGTAAACGACGAAATGGTTGACTTCCACCAGCTAGCCTGTACTTTGACTCTTTTCCGAATAACACTAACACTGACATTATGTCAAAGTGATAACCTTTATCTCCCTATGTTTAGCCCCAAAATTCACAAAACATCCTAGTACTTACACAAGATAATGACTTCGGAAGGCATTTTAGGTGTGTTTTGCTACTCTTTTTTTTTTTACTTTACGAGCCACCTTGTGGATGTTAGTTTGGAACAATACAGAGGCGTGAACTTCAAAACACCAAGTGATCAAATGACTAATGCCGAACGTATAAATGCCGGAAAATTAGATAGAAGTATGTCGTGCTAAATAAAAAAAAAACTCGTTCGCCCACACGTAACTTAAATCGATACATAGGGATTTAATTCCCCATGTGTAATTTGTTCGGGAAATTCATAATCTCGCGAACGGAGTTTTTGTGCAATAAGAATTTTTTTTTTTTCATTTCCGCAGTTCAATATCGCAGCTCATCATCATGTATGTCAGCACAAATGAGATTCACCAACCAAAACAAAATCACCCTTTCTTCGAACGCATTGCTACATATTAAAAAGAAACACGAAAAGAGCAAATAATAATAGGCCTCGTGAACAATTATAGCAAACAACAAAGACATTATTTATTTTGTTTAATCTACGCGCTTCGATATACTTTGCACAATTCGGAAGGGGCATCTGGTGTTCTCAGATAAGAACGGTCGACCATATCCGGTGACCATTTTTAATTTTGACTAGAAAAATGCGTCTTGCTGCCACAATGCCCAGGAAAACGGAACCGGTCGTTGTTTTTGTTGTTTTCTTTTTCTTTTTTTTTTTTGGGGGGGGGGGGGGGGGTTGCTTTCAACAAAAAAAAAAAGTCAGAAACACCTGGTCAATCTGAAGCGTTGTTTGCAGATTTCGCAGCATTGGCATTTCAAGGAACTTTCCCCCAAAATGTGCTGTGACTACTGGTCCAGAAATACTTACCGACAAAGTAAGTATGGGAAGGATTGACTCAAATTATTTATCACGAAGTATCGACGTCGTTATTTTGAAATAAAAAATCGCACAGACGACTGCACAATAAGCCATACAGCTTAAGTTTTATCTTTTTCTCTCCGCATTTATTCAAGCCAGGATTTTCAAACTTTGTCTGCGTGTTGTCCTCTATTTGGCTAATCTTCGTTACAAATATTGTTGTCCTTGTTAGCGGGAAAAGTTCACGAAAAACGCTCAAATAAAGGCATTTTCGTAAATGTGCATAATTTTGAAAATCAATTTAAAAAGAAAGGCCATCTTCGATTTTTTTCAAAATCTTCCAAGTTAGCGCCAATGATATGTACTAACAGGATGTGCAAAAACATGTTGCATTATTTGTGTGTCTTTAAAGTTACAAAGCAAGAAAATCTGGCCAAATGGAGGCTACCGTGGTTGCCACGAATGAGGCCTGTGCGTACGCCTAGTTGACAATTTTATTATTTTCACACAGCGTAAAACTTCTCCCGGGTGGTCAGATTGACAGCACAGAGGTGGAGGGTACTTTTGAAGTGATGATTCTTGATACGTCTTTTTTTTTTGCTTATTATTAGTCCAAGAGTCACAAAAATGCGCAGAAGCTGGAGCAATCACGAGACGCTAGCCTGTCGCACGCTTCGCGGGGCCCGTTTTCTATAGACCTTTTCCACAAGGGCGCCACCATCTTGAATTGTCGTCACTTCCAGTATGGGCGACGAAAAAAAAAGTAAAACGTTTCAACCTGTAACTAGTAAGAAAATAGAGGCGAGCCAAAACGAGAATGTGTGACGGTTAAACTTTTATCCTAAATGTCTTCTATTGACGTGGCAACGGCAAAGTTACGTTTTCGCCCATACTGGAAGTGACGTCAATTCAAGATGGCGGCGCCCTTGTGGAAAAGGTCTATAGCTGGCGTGTAGCGTCTCTGCGCACGCCACGTAGGGGAAACGATCGGTGCGACTCCGATAACAGGCGTTTAGGTAACACGATATAGGGCTCTAACACGATATTGAGGATAGGGCGCCGTACAACGGGGGCACCTTCGCGGGTAACCGGACAAAAGCTCACCGGACAAAAGCTCACCGGACAGAAGCTCACCGGACAAAAGCTCACCGGACAAAAGCTCACCGGACAAAAGCTCACCCGTTTTTTGACAGACCCGGACAAAAGCTCACCCGTTTTTTGACAGACCCGGACAAAAGCTCACCTCGATTTCTCTTTTTTTACTATCCGGGCGAAACACGGGCTGAAATAAAGTGCGGACGCGATGGACATTGGACCATTTTTAGGAGAGCTTGTACCTTATCCACCATTGAGTTGAGTATTTTTTTTAAATAATTTGAACGAACGGGAGTTCGGCCTTTTGGAAAAGTACAAGACAGATGACCAATTTAAAAAATTGTGCGGTATTTTAGATAGGCTCGGGTTCCTTCCACCACAGCTTGTTCCTCAAGAACTGACCACCAGGGAAAAGTCTACCGGTGACATCGCTACCTACTGGACTATTTTAATTGCACGTATTTCAACGGCCGCTTCCGTTATGCTTCTGTTCCATCTGCGGCGGCACCCAGAGCGAATTCTTCCCTTCGCCTGCCTCTGCGCCGACGGCGACCGGAGTTTCCACCGGTACGGAGGAATATGTGCGACACCACTCTTCAAGATAAAGACCGGGTGAGCAACACCTGCGAAAGATAGAGTACCGGGTTCCAGAAGCCCGTCGGCCACGCCCATCCAAGCGTCTTGGGGCTGATTGAATGCCTACAGCAAAATCAGGCGCTCGTTGCCACGGCATTGACAAAAGCCCGGAGAGGTGAGCCCACCGTAAAGCGGGTGCCGCCGCAGATCCTGCAGAATCGTCTTAGAAATATTTGCGAGGGCTTGCATGTACATCGAGATCTACCAAGACTGCTGGAGCTAGTGGGGGACTGCATTCGCTTCTAACCAATCGATAAATAAACTTGTTTCTACTAAAATCAACAAACCATGCGCCTGTCGGATTTAATTTATCGTTGCCTTTTTGTGTCGCACGCATGCACCTAAGTTGTCCGCACTCGCGTTAAGACCAACATAAAATTTTCTCGTGGTGAGCTTTTGTCCGGGTCTGTGAAAATATGGGTGAGCTTTTGTCCGGGTCTGTGAAAAAATGGGTGAGCTTTTGTCCGGTGAGCTTTTGTCCGGTGAGCTTTTGTCCGGTGAGCTTCTGTCCGGTGAGCTTTTGTCCGGTGAGCTTTTGTCCGGGATTCCCTTCGCGCGGCAATAGAGCCTCAGCCGTGGTGGGCCGCGCACCGCACACCGCAAAAAATGAAAAAAGAAGAGGAAGAAAGATATTCGTTTGTTTGAGACTTTTTATGCTCCCTTTTCATCCCATTTTTGTCTTAGACTCATTGTAGCCGCTTCGCACTAGCCTGCCAGCAGGCCTGGGTGGAATGGAGCCTTTATTGCCCGAGTGGCTTGTTTGTAGACGCTATCGTTCGTGCTGCGAGCAATTCGTGTCGCAGTGAGTTGACGCATGTATACACTGTCAGCAGTGCCAGGATCGAATTCCAGGCACGGGATGGAGGGAATCCCAGGCCGTTGTTTTCATTTCAACTCAACTCCTGAAAGTCAGCCCTTGCGAATCAATGCCACATTGGGTAATTTGGTGCTGAGGACGTCCACCATATCTGATGCACATTTCATATCTGATGTAGCCGGCCCTCGAAGGTTGTAAACAGTTGCATCATGGTGCTTGACGAGGCCTCCAATCCCATCGCAGGCGTTTTTGCCTCCTAGTAGCGAAACTAGCCACTTGGCCGACAGGTACTCGGTCTTAGCGAGCTCATGAAGTTGGCACCTATTCTTGAAGTAGCTTGCTCCGCCGTCACTGACCTACATAAAATGTGCGTAGAAAGGAGCAACGTCCTCAAGCCACTCGTGAATGTTCCCAAGGGAGTAGTATGCGCGGGCGGAATCGTGGCTGGTGTCATCACTGATCGGAGCGCAGCTACAAGTCCCTTTTTTTGGTTGTCACTATGTATGACGTCGCATGTGAGTATCTTCTCTAATAATATATGGCAACCGAAGAGGTTGTGCCCTCTAATGGTTTCGCCTCTCCTCCTTTTCCTTCAATCAACGCACCCATTTTTGTGACGTGATCCTCCGGGTGACCAATTAATCGAAAACACGAAAGATGCCGCTACACTGCCTAAAACGTGGACGGGAAGGAAAATACGACGTTTCGGGCGAACGTCCTTCTTCAAGTGAGATACGAAACATGTCGAGGAACAAAGAAAGGGTCGTATACGTCACAAAAAAAGGGGGCTATACATTTGTTACTCACCGATTTTTGGTTTCTTACACGAAGATGGGCGTCCGCCCGAAACTTCGTGTATTCCTTCCCGTCCACGTCCTATTTATTGTAGCGCAATAATCTCTCTTTTGTGATTACGTGCCGAAGATTATTGTTCTCGGCAGCCCCATCCTCTTACACGCTGAGATAAATATCTGCTATCGGAACCACTTCTTTTGACTCCTTTGGTTGGCGTACACAAAGGCGCTACACGCCGACTACTGAAAACGTACCCTGCGAAGCGTGCGACAGGCTAGTGTCTCTCGATTGCTCCGGCTCATGCGTACTTTTTTTAAATCTTGTTCAAAGCAAAAATAACTTGCTAAATATTATCACTTAGAAACTATCGCCCACCCCTGCGCTGTCAATCTGACCACCCCGGGGCATTCTTACGGGCTGTAAAAATTATGAACTTGTCAACTACGGGTATGTATAAGAAAAAGAAACAATGCAATAATATTTTTGCACATCATGCTCATAGATGCCATTGGCGTTATTTTGGAAGAGTTAAAATATCGAAGGTAGCATTTTTTTAATCGATTTGCAAAAGTATGCATATTTAGTAAAATACCTCGATTTGAGCGTTTCTCGTAAACTTTTCCTGCTAATCAGGACAACAATATTTATAGCTAAATAGAGGACAACACGCTGGAAAAGTTTGAAAACGGGCTTGAATAAATGCGGACAAAAAAAAAGTTAAAACTTTGGCAGATATGGCTCAATGTGCCGTCATCTGTGCGATTTTTTATTTCACAATAACGACGTCGATACGTCGTGATAAATAATTTCGGTCAACCATTCCGATACGGGCCAGCAGCCACAGCACATTTTGGGGGAGAGCTGCCTGAAATGCCAATTTTGCTAAATCCACAGACAACGCTTCAGATTGACCAGGAGTTTCTGACTCGTTTTCTTGAAGGTAACTTTGTTTTTTTCCTAAAACAAAGACCGGCTCCGTTTTTCTGGGCATTGAGACAGCAAGATGCATTTTCCTGGTCAAAATTAAAAACTGTCCCCGGACACGGTCGGCCGTTCTTATCTGAAGACAGAGTCGTCCTAGAGAAAACTGCCGCGGCTTAACAACATAACAGAACTGCATGTATAATTGACGCAGAAATATCAGTAAGCTAGGTGCCCTCTTTACGTTTTATTTATGTACAATACGCTTGCAACATCACATTTTAATGCGTTCTTTTAGTGGGTAGAGGAAAATCAGACCCTTCACGTAACATATTTTTTTAGCTTTACCTTTTCGAGTACAAAAGAGGGATTTTAGTAGTGGAGGAGAAGTAACCAAACTTAGGAACGACTATAGAGACACGACAAGAAATGTAGAAACGAAAACTGGTGGTCAGTCAAGTGCAAAACAAGCACCCAAGAGATTTTATTCACATTGCGCGGTCGCATTTTAATATTGCAATTATGAAATTCGTCTAAATTTGGAAAATAGACGCAAGTGGAAACGTTCTCAATTGAAAGAACGCATGTTGTTCCTGTCCTCACCGAGAAAACTGTAGCGGGACTTCGTTCTTCCTCCACAACCCCAACACAGTGAAGACGATAACGAGTTAATGTTTCAAAGGCCTGCGCATAGAATGATAACATCATGTCCCTTGATTGCAGATTAGCGCTGTCTTCAGGCTCGGGACCGCCCAAGTTGAAGCACTGGAGGCGGTCACAAACTGGAGTCGATAAGACTGTTTGCCGAGCCGACCAGGTCTTGAGCTAAAACGTATAAATAGGAGATTGGCTAAAAGCAGAGTCAATAATTATGTTCAATGCAGGACACCAAGTAACAGTTGCGAGCTTTCATGAAAATTTCAAACTAGGTAATGATAGCGACGTACTTCGTCCCTCGAACACATCCGGATCTGGAAGCAATCTGTTTACAATAGAAGGTATACGTTTATTCAGTGTGTGGTTCGCACCAACCTGAAGTACACAAAGTGACTCTCAGTTGATCGTGGCAATCGCACGATTCTGATAAAGTGAAAATGTACATCACTTGCGACATAAATCATAACTGAATGGGGACGTCATAAAAAAAAGTTCTTACCTCTTGATTTTGGTTCTTTTCGGGAAGGCCAGCCGACTGACATATCGCGACTGAAAAGTCTAGGCCTTCTCAACCAATAACGACCACAACAGAGCGGTCGTGCGCGAACAGCCGTCACCGCCGGACGGACAGCATATCGGCGTTGAGAGTTGTACGAATCCTCCGGAGAAGTCACTCCCCGCGAACATTCACCTACCGCTCTCCGCACCCCTCTAGCCACTCGGGGCGACTGCCGGCCGCGGTCCGCCGCCGCCGCCGTGGGCGACTCGGCACGAGCCTCACAAACCCGCGAATCCGCTGCGAGCATCGAATGCGACGTCATCACGTGTCATTTACGTCAGCCTACCGAAGGAGACGTGAAGCGCCGTCCGCGAATTTCTCGGGGCATGGAAGCACTGTAAAGGCTGCGTTTCGCTGCGTTTCGACTACACTGAAGGAAATGCAACTGTAATGAACCAAAATGTGGTTTACGTTCTTTCCCGAGGAGTTTTAAGGGACACGAGCTCTCATTTCGCTCTTAGACCCAGATACGTTACGCACTCATTCGCCTCGGAGGGAGAGCGCCTTTTCACGCCTACGACGAAAAAAGAAAAAAATTATAGTAATAGCGTGGCGAGCATCGAACTCGCCCAGCCTCAGCAGCCCCGACACACGAGGAACACACTCCAGCCCCCTCAAGAAACGTGAAAGTACAGGTAGGGTCGCGATTTTAACCAATTTAACCAGCAAGGGTTACAAGCAGGTGTAACAAACGCGGTAAGGATATAACCAAAAGTGTTTTCATAAAAAAAAAAATTGTTTTAAACGAGGCCTAGCTTCAGCGGCCTCGTTGTGCGAGGTACACACCCCGGCCCCCTCAGAAAAGCTGGAGGTACGGATAGAGTCCAGATTTTAACCGATTTACAAATGCTGCATCGAACGTAGCGCAGTAATAATTCACAATAGTTTTCTATTTACGTCATGTATCGGTCATAAAGCAAAACTTAGGTTGCATAAATTGCACAGGGCGTAACCTTTATTTCGGGTTCCATCAGACATAACTTAAACTTTCATATTGGGTTACGTCGGACGCAACTTTAATTTTTATTTCGGGTTCCGTCAGACGTAATGCTGGACACTGCTAACAAAGAAATCTCGAACCAAAAGCTCAGAAACAATCAGTTCCCGACATTTCGGGGTCGACGTGTCTCCTTCAGGGGGGGGGGGGGGGGGGGGGGACCAAATGGAATAGGACAGCGAGAGCTTCGACATCTCAACAAAGCTCTTGCTGTCCCATTACATTTAGTCACCCCCTGGAGGAGTCAAGTCGACCCCAAAACGTTGGGAACTGATTGTTTCTGAGCTTTTGAGATTTCTTTCTTTCATATATATTGATCGGGTCCTTATTTATTAGTCAGTAGAGTCCCCTAAAATATGGCACCCACACTGCATCCGCACATGGCATCAGAGCTGGGGCTGCTGACAGCGCGTGCAAAGCCACCTGCTACTCGTCGAAGTTTGCTGGTTTTTTGCCGCATAAACATTATCATGGGCTGATATTCCTGGGCGCTGAATTATGCGAAACTCCGGGATGTAATCTGGTAATGCCTCGCGCAGATCCGAGGAAAGCACACTCGCTCCTTGCGAGCACGTGTGCTCGAGATGACGGAGCGCGTGACGTCACATCGGTGCCCAAGGTCCCAACAACAGAAGGTATGCGCGCAAACCTACGGCGCAACGGCCCAAAAATGTCGCTCTCATTGTTTCGTATAAAATTCTGGGAAATCATATTGTGCCATGCATAGGGAGACTTGTCTATTACATCTAAGAGACAACATGAACATTGCTGTGTGGCTGGTATAAGATATTGATGTCGGGTAATTATTTTCAATTGATAACAAGACACGATAGCTCCCAGCCGGTATTCCAGTTTTTTTTTTTTTTGTAGCACTGACGTTTTTAGAATATACAGACGGTTTCAGTGTTTCTGTATTCTTTGGTGGCGAACATTTTGAGAATATACCATTTAGGTAGGTCACAGAAATGTCACGGCACACAACGTTCATGCCTGCGAAGAATTGTGTGCGTGATCTTTGTAAGGTCACGAACACAATTCTTGATTGTTTTTTGTAGGGTGGGAATATAATCCTGTAAGGTTTATGGCACGTGGCTGACATGTGGAATACCACCTTAAATTCTGGCTTCACAAGACATGCTGCCACTAGCAGTGATATTGAGATACTAACTCCAACATATACAGGGTGTTTCAAAATAAAGTTTTGACTCTCAAATTGTCTGCAAAGATCAGGGACTCGACTTATCAAGTAGAAACTTGCTGTGAATAAGTCTGATTGTTTCTGATGCGTGGACTAATCCACGCATCAGAAATCATCCCAATGAGTGCATCCAAGGTCAGCTGAACAGTAAGTTCAAAGTAACTCGTGAATAACAGTGTTGTTTATGATATTTTTCAGAGCTGCGAGCCGCAGGCTGCATCATGGAGACCCCAGCAGCTGGAGCAGGATCAAGTGTGCAGACCCCAGCAGCTGTAACGGGGTCCAGTGCAGACACGTCAGCAGCTGTCGCCGGGCCAAGCTCTTCACAACAAACGGAAACTCCACAGTCCGGAGTGTGGAAAGCGAAATGTTGAAGAAATCAAATTTGTTTCTAATTAAAAAGTTATGCACATGGAGCAGTACAAAATGTAATCTGGTTTGTTTTCTGTGTGATATCGGGATATGTATGTGCCATTTTCCCAACTTAAAGAAAAAACAAGAAACAATGTCATGCGCCATGGTACAAGAGCAGAACACTGTGCTCTGGCAGGCGATTAGAGGTTTCTGATAGAGCATGTTTCTAAGAATAGTGATCCAGTATTTAATTTCCTCTGTACTCCTGTTTCAGCACAACTTGGCAAGTGGCCAAAGCTACAAACTACATCAATCAGTGTCGAGGCTCTTCCACTCGAATTGGCTTGCAACAGCTGTACCGTTCAGCCTTGGTCAAGTTATGCTGATATAGGGTTTAGTAAATTCACAGAATTAACGCAAATTAAGACGCTTCACAAAATTCCAACCAAAAGGAGAGCTGTAGGGGTTGCACAAGAATGCCTTTGTGCATATGTGGTCGGTGGTGTCATGGCTGGTTTTCAGCGGCGGAGGCCTGACTGGTGGCCTTGAACACTACGGTCATCTTGGTGGCAACATTGTTCTACCGATCTCATCCAGTGCTTCTCCGTGGTGGCAGCTGTGCTAATGGCCAGGCCGTCAAAAAAAAGAGATGGTGGCAGCCGGGGTCCGTGGCCAACGCGGACCTCAATGCTAGTGAGGTATCGAAAACAGCCATAGCAGTGATGCTTTAAAGGACAAATGTATTTAAAGGACAAATGTAGCTAAATTCAAATTACTACACCAACCGTCAAAGGTCGTTCCTTTAAGAGAGGTATAAAAATAGTGGAAAAGTAGAGTAGGAAGCATATAAAAGTTTAGTTCCCATGCTTTCCAAAAAATGTGCATGACATTTTTTGTTTTTTTTTCTTTCCAGCAAACGTGTGGTCGGAGGGCAAGACGCGCCTATTACTGAATAGGTATAGCAAATACCTTTCTCAAGTGGGGCCCATGAAAAGCTTTCGAAACAGGAAGACAATGTGGACCCAGTTTTCTAAGGACCTAGCGGACACATTGAACTCGTCTAAAACTTGGGAACAATGTGAGAACCGTTAGAAAACTGTAACAAAACGAAAAAAAGTTGCGGTCCAAAATAACACTTCAACGGGAGCAAGTCGAGAGCCAATTACTTGTGAAAGTGAACTGGCTCAAATTGCTTCCATTGATGACAGCATCCATCCCGAGGTGATCAAAGGCGTTGGGGTTGTAGTCAAAAGATCTGCAGCCACTGACCCCACTGATGGGGTACAGCCCTCCTTGGGCAAACCTCTACCACGACAGCCTCCAGCAAAGCAAACCAAGCTTTCAATGGAGAAAGTCCTCTTGCACATACACGAGCAAAGAAAAAAACAGAGATAGGCGCCATAAAGGTCTTATCGCCGCAATCAGAGAGACTTTTGGAAGAGAGCAAAAGTAAGCCGTTTTAGCCTTTCAGTAATGCATATTTCATTTGTCGACTTTAGTAAAGCCCATGCATATTTTTGTGTTATGCTGTATTCTTCGTTAATCTTTATTTAAATGTTTTTCATTCATTATATATGGATCCGTTTTGTGCAATATGTTTATCATCCTGGATATAATTTTAATGAGCTATTGGAACTCCTGCATTTTTTTGTGTTCGTTGGTGCGTTTTTTTTTATAGCTTCGTTATTCATTCATTATATATGGATCCCTTTTGTGCAATATGTTTATCATCCTGGAAATAATTTTAATGAGCTATTAGAAGTCCTGCATTTTTTTCTGTTCATTGATGCATGTTTTTTATAGCTTCGTTTTTCTTTCTTGGAATTTAGAGATTCAAGCAGAACCATGGTATGAAAATATTTTTTCTGCAGTTTATTCTAGGCTATTATAAAAGGATGCTTCATTTTTTTCTTTTTTTTTTTCTCAAACCTGGTTCTGTTGTTTCGTGCAATATGACCCCTGACTATCAATTGTTTTATATTGTGTTTTTATTTGTGAATGTGAATAAATTGCATGTAGACAATTACTTTATGTGAAGGTACAGTCGCAACAGGATTTAATAGCTCCATGCAAGTGCACATATTTTTGTGAGGGGAGCTTGACTGGCAGCTTTCGATAGAACTAAAGCTGTTAACATCTGCCATAATAACAGCGCTTTCCTTCAATTGAGCGGCATCCCCCGTGCACTCCACGTGGACTCGACATGACGTCAGCTCTAGTTCTATTGCAAGCCGTTAGTCAAACACCCCTCGGACAAAAATGTGCGCTGATACAGAGCTGTTAACTGTAGTTGCGACTGTACAATTTGTTTGCAGTTTACATACACACTGCCACACAGACATGCTCATGCCATAACACTTGTTATGTTTTCGATATATGGCAACTGAACCTGGCATACCTCACACGCTCGTGAAGCTGAGCGTGTACGTGAACCTGCTCAGCTTCAGGCAACCGCAACTTATGTTTCATTTTAGGAGCCTACAAAGGCGATCCCGCTTGTCTTCTCCTAGTTGTCGGAGTAGGGCATCTCTATTGCTTTCGCTCTGTGGGGCTGTAGCCTCACAGAGCGAAAGCAATAGACCTCGACCTCGCTCTCCTCTTCCTCTTCCTCTCCTTCCTCATCACTGTCATCGATGTCACTGTCACCATTGTCCATGCAAAGATTGTGCAGGACACAGCAAGACATGACAACATTTGCCATTTTTTCTACCGTCCATAGCTCGAGGCTTTTCAACTGGCGAAACCTTTGCTTCAAAGTGTCAAATGTAGTCTCGATGCGCACTCTAGTGCCACAAAGCTTCGCATTGAAACTGGTTTGACGTTCGCTTAGGTTTCCATAATCACGGTAAGGGGTCATGAGGTGCTCTCAAACCTGGTAGGCTCCGTCCCCAAGGATGTGGTACCCCCCATACAAAGTCCAGGTAGCTGCGGATATATTAACGAGAGCTTAAGAAGTCTAGAATCATTGATTTTTCCTGGTGGCCCCGTACATACGTCAATAAACTTCTTGTGCGCATTGCAGATGCCCTGCAGGAGTATCGAGGTCTGGTCATGTCTATTTACATAAGTAGACCTGATATTTCCTACAGGGCACCGCACTGGAATATGCGTGCCATCTATACATCCAAGAACCCCTGGGAAGCCATTCATCTAAAAAGAAAGTGAAAGGTGGATAAATTAAACAAGAGTTTTGCACATCCCTGCCCGGGCTCAGGCCGAGTAGCAGGCATTTTCTCGGGTCCGGGCCGGGCTCGGGCTTGAACAAAACATTTTTTGGGCCGTGCAGTTTTGTGCTGCATATTCTAAATTGTTGATAACAAAAAGCATGCTCATTGATCTTTTAGGTTCAATGAAAACAAACAATCGAAGTACAAAGCAGGGTGTCTAGCAGATTATTATTTTGAAATTCCCTGACTTTTCCAGGTTTTCCCTGACAATTTCAGAGGAAATTCCCTGAGCACTGTAGGGGCGATTAAATATACAAGACCATTACAACACAAGGCATTGAGCATTGAGCACAGTGAGGATTATTTTGCACAGGCTTAATTTAACTTGCATATTCCAAAAGATTCGCCTTCGTCCAGCCCGGATTAAACGAGCACTTTCTTGCCAAGACGCTCGTTTAATCCGGACTGGATTAAACGAGCGTCTTGCCAAGACAGGACGCTCAACCACACACGTCAATAACCGAATGGCAGCATGGCCGCCAGATGCACACTTTCGGATACTTTCGACTTCCATTGGATTGGGGTCTGCGACTCTTCCATTTGTTTCTTAACCTAGTAGCTCTAACTGGACCTAGCCTAGTGTCGCGTCCTCATCCAATCCAAGGTTTGGACTGGATTTGTCGGCTGTTCCCTTTGCATCGGGTAGCACCTTCTACGTCGGGTGAGCAGAGCCCGCGCTCCACTCTAAGCGGAATTTATTGCCTATTTTTCTGCCCCTAAGTCCTCAAGTCTTTGCTCAGGGCACTCGATGGCGTTTTCGGCTCATTTTCCCCAACTGGTCTCACTTTTTGACAATATCCCTGATAATTCCTTGATTTTTCCCGCTAATTAAAATTTCTCTGACAATTCCCGGTCTTCCCCGTCGCTAGACACCCTTGCAAAGTCACTAAGGTGCCGTTCAAAAGAAATAAAAAGCTGTCTTGCACTTGGAATGCCTTAAGCGGATAAAAGAAAACGCTTGGACCCTACCAGCATGGTGGGAGAGTGCACGCTTTATGGATAAATCAACCAAATCTGAAATATACCCGTCGTGTTCAGAAATAGGCTGAATATAATCCACAATATCCGTAAATGACAATCGCACGTTTGTATTTTGAGCCTGATGGCTGTATTTATTGTTATAAATGGCCCACTCTGGCAAGCGCTCGGAGAGCAGCCAGTGTAGAGCACGTCATATCTGGAGAAATCATGACTGTTGGGACCGAGCGGTTGTCCGGGGCAGTATGGGTACGACAGGGAACCGAGCTAGGGCAGGAACACATGCGGTAGCCGGAATCGGGAAGGACCAGGGAGCAGGAGGGGTGTCTCTTATATGATATAACTCTTTATATATACATATGAACAGGTTACATCAACTCAAGAGCACTTGAGAACACTGTCGAGAACACAAGAGAACACACAGTAGCAGCCGGCTGCTGCTGCTTTTATAACCTCACTTTTTCCCCACATCCCCAGTAGGGAATCCCCAGGGTTCATTGTTCGTAACGTCCAGGCACGCCATTTCCTTCTCCCTCGCACTCAGCCACACGCGGCACACACACGTAAGGGCCAGATATCCTTGGCCGCGATGTCGCTGGTCAATGTCGGCGGGCAATGGTGCCATCGAAGTCGAGGAAGGCGGAAGGCATTCATAATTGCAGACGTCCTGGCTTCCGTGTGTTGGGAGATAATCCCATGGGCGATCTAAGCTGAGGAAATTGAGTAAAGCCCCCTCCCTTGTCGAGGACGTCCCAAGGCTGTCGGGTCACCGTGCTTCGAGGTCAGACAGGAAAAGCAAGGAGAGGGCAAAGTCGGTTAGATGACACTGGCATGGGTCAACCCGATGACGCCTCGGAGAAGGTCACGTCGTCCCCGCAAACCAAGGTGCGTTGGCGACTCAAAGGCGCCTCTCGCTTTGTCTCCGGGCGCCGCTGAGCGTAGCCACCTGGCGACGATGCTCCAGGACGTTCACCCGCGTCGGTCGGTATGGAACGGCAAGGTCGTCTCCTGGGGCCTTTCGCAACATGACGTAGTCTGTCTTGGGATGAGCAAAGCTGCGGTGAGGCTGACGCGGTCAGGATGCCCTAGCCATTCCAGCCACAGAAGCGGTCGAAGCACGCCAGCCATCGAGCCACCTACCGCAACTAATTGAAAATATGCTTTTGTGTGAATGTTGAGTGACGGGTTAATCTTCTGTAATTTTGTAGAGGGAGAATAGCCACGTCTGGTACACACCAAAGAGAGTCGCTGTGAGTGGTTAGTTCCTCCCTCCCCTCTTCTCTCGTGCTGGCCGTAGAGCTGTCGGGATGTTGTCAGGTTCAAAGCATGTATAGTCCTTGGCGAGACAGTTATTGTCACTACCTGTCAAGGTTCCTAAATGGGTATTACAAACGAGGCTTTAGCGACATCCACCAGGTGCTCTTTGGTAATCGTTTAATTTGTTTTAAAATTCCTTTTCATACTTTTTAACATGATATTTGCGTGTCCGGTGTGATACTGCTCCTTTGAACACGTATAAACCAAAAAATAAGTGCCGAAATTTCGTTGTAGTACCTCTTTAAAGGTGCAAACTTTTTCGGGCTTATGTTAAAGGGACCATGAAATGATTTTAAAATCGAGTTTCATTCACCGCACGTCGTAAAAGGTGTGAAAAGAAACACAAAAACACAAAAATACGGAGCCAAAAAAATTATTTGCTATAGAACTTTTAAAAGAAAACTGGACTCTTAAGCGCCTTCTTTCCTTCGCCTTTTCACTACGATGCATCCGTGGAAACGGAGCACGTCAGCCGAATCCACGTCGCCTATTGGGTAAGAGCCTACCTCACCAGCACCGCGATCGTAAACAATAAATAGCCGGCGAATGTTTCCTAAAAGTTTTGTTAAATAATATTCAGATCCACATTTTGTAGCATAATTAGAGATGTGTGGCGAAAATTGCCAAATTTGATAATGCTGAGAGCCAAGCGCCATCTATCGTGTGGTAAACGATGCAACTACTGCGCGTGCGCAGTAGGGCAGGGCCGACAGTTACTTGGGTGGCGGCGACCGACGAACGTTTATTTTCTTTGTTTTCCTTCCTCTCAAAACTCTGACTGACTGAACGTTTATTTTTCTACGTGTTCTTCTCGCGCGTGCCGACTTCAAGCAGCAAGAAAACAGTACTTAAAACAGACCGCGACGAACAAGAACGCTGGATCCACCGACTCCGACGAAGCGAGCTGCTCAGAATATAGGCCTAGCAAGCAACGCAGCGACTCGGCGCTGCGTTGCTTCCTCGCAAGACCGTCTGCCTACGACCGGCTGGCGTGCTAAATGGAATATGCCCGCGCGACCCTTGTGGACCCTTTGTTTTCCGAGGCAGTGTTGACGAACACTCGTCGAAAAATGACTCTCGTCGATTCTGTCTTCTTGTTTTGTGTGATATAGAGCTGAAATAAACGCCGTATGGATTACCTTCGTAACACGGTATGTACACTTTGTTATTGGTATGCCATTTTTATTCTGACAGACTGCACGTCACTGTCGAGCTATAACAGTTCGTGGGAGGTATACGTGCAACCCCGGTCCAACCTTTCTTTGCCGAGTGCCGCGTCAGTATCGAGTTGCAATCGTAAAAGAACGGTCCCGAAGCGCTTACCAACAGCGCGAATACAAACACTTCCCTCAAGCGCGCGCGTCGGCTCCTAGTGTAAACAGGTATTTACGTGGCTCTTGCTGACACTCGTAGTTCAAACGTATCTTTTTTAACGTCGGCTCGCTCCTGCATCTCCGAGGCCGCGAAAAACGCCACGGCAATTTGTTTCCATCTACGTCGCTTTGCAAACGACTGACACGGGCCGGCCCTTTTGCCAACAATGACAGTTGGGTTGACTTCTGGAGTCTTCACCGGAAGACTCGCCGCACTTCCCAACAGGCATACCGGCGTATGGGACTAGTCCCATGCTGTCGCTGTAGCGCAACATATCATTGAATTTCGCTCAGCTGCGATGCGGCGATGAGAGGCGCCGATTCAGAAAATACGTCGGTGACATCAGCGCAGTAAAACCTACCGGCGCACCCCAACTGGTTGCCGCTAACGCTCCAATTCTCCTACTGCCGAGAGAACTTCCAGTTCCGGAAACAGCGTACGTCACGGCTTGTTTTGCGGTCAGTTGGAGAGAAAGAAAAAGTCGATATTTCATTAATTTTTTGTGTAAAAGTTAATAAACCGAGACGAAAACGGATGACTGTTCGGCATTCAGTGAACATTGACGGTTTAATGTAAAAGTTATCTGGAAAAAGTAAAAAGGTCATTTCATGGTCCCTTTAATAATCATACAAGCTCCGGCCAGGCTGAGAATCATATTAAAAACAAACAAAAAATTTGTCAAGCTCGGGTTGGGCTTGGGCAGTGTTGCTACTGGTTCGGGTCCGGCCGGACCTACAAATTAATTGTTCTGTCGGGCTCGGGCCGGGCCCCGGCCGTTTCTCTACCAAGCCAGGTCGGGCCGGGCTTAGGAATCCCGGCCCGTGCAGTGCTCTAACCTGACATGGCCCGTCACATAGTCAGCCTAGATGGCAGAGCCACATTATGGGCAAGTTCTCAATGTAAGTTTTCCAGATTTATTGAGCTTAGATGTTCAGCTATCGAAGAATAGCTGAAACTCACAATTACGAGGGATGACTGCGTAGTGCCTGGTCGAGTCCCTAATGCAAAGGAGATTGGTCAAATGCCATAACCCCCCCCCCCCCCCTTCCTGTATCAAATTTTGACAGCAGTTTTATGCCCACAAGGTTATTCAAGGACTGGTTGAAGTGAACATCATTTTGGCTCAATAATGATATTTAAACAATGGGCTAATCCTTTGAGCTTTTTGGGACGCTACATGCTGCTTGCTGAACAGCCTTCTGGTAGTCCTGTAGCTTGTAGTCCTCTAGGAACAGAGCATTTTCATCTGTATTTATACGGCAACAACTTTCTTATTTGCACAGACCATAAACCTCTTGTGTCCATCCTCACCAACCCACGGACATGTCCGTCTGCACGAATAGAATGCCTTGTATTGAGAAGCCAACAATACAACTGCAGAGTGGAGCACGCCATGCCAAGCTCTTCTGCTGACGCACGCCTGGCTCATCGCACTAGTGCCTATGTCAGTTTCATCGCCCACCACAACATTCCCAAAGCCATGACTTGTGCAGAAGTAGCTGCCGCTACTATAAATGACCGTTATATACAAAAGGTGATTGCTGCCCTCAGCCATCCAGCCAGGTGGAACGACCCAGCACTCAGAGTTTACACCCCCGGGCGAAAATTTGTAACTGGGACCAGTTGGTACCTCAACTGGTTTCAATTGGGACTAACTGGTACCAACTGGGAATCAACTGGGACCAACGGGGACCAGCTGAGGGGTCAACTGGTTGGAGTGATTCTCAGTCGGATGTCAAATGGTTTTCCCATTCCCAGTTCCCATGGGGCAACAATTTTGACAAGTTGGGGGTGTACTGACCTTTGCTAATGAAGAGAACTAAAAATACTTACATTTTTTAGATTTATACAAATAGGGACATTTTTATTTACTAGCTACATTCATGTATTTATAAAAAAAATTAAATAACTAAATAATTTTCTTTAATTGGAAATAATCATTAGTGAAATTTTTTTTTACCTAAATGAACATTTAGTACATTATTAAAATATATTAAAGCATTTATTTAAATACCGACAGTTTTTTTGTTTTGTTTTATAAATAAATTTATCTTTTGGGCCACTCAGAGCTAGCCGGCCGCCGTGGCACGCGAGTGCGGTTAGTCGTAGTGATGGGACAAATCTTTATCCGAATCGAGATTCGGAGCCGAATCTGGAGATTCGGAAAACTTCGGAAGAGTAGCCGAATCTCACGCGATCGGAAAAGTTCGAAAAGATTCGGAGCGTTGCCATGGTTGCCAGATCACGTTGATGAGTGTTTCAACTTTTCGTGATATTAAATTCACTAAATTCTATGAAGTGCACAAAATAATATTGTATATAATATCATAGTAATAAATAAAACGTTCCGCTTCGTTTATATTATTTTGGATGTTTGTCGAGAACCCAGCCAGGACATCGTGGGAAAATTTAATTGGTTTTGGTTTCGGATTATGACCTATGCTTGGTGCACGTGGAAATACAAGTGCATGTTTTCATCGCAGCAAGAGATGATGCCGTACATGCTGTTCGGTATTGACACATTTCAAGTTCATAATTACCGTTATAGTGGCACACAACTGAGAGTGGCACACTATGAGTATGTTCGATTCGATTATCTTCAACGTGTGTCCACTGAGGTATTATCGGAACAAGGGAAACAACCTGATTCCTGAAACTCCTTGCGCCGTACCCTGCACTGCATTTGTACCTTTCTGGTTAATGATATCCGATTTAGTTAGTGTTTGTTTCGACGTTAGACACCCCAGTGTTGTTTCTTTTTCGTCGAATAAAGTTCACGTCCACAAAACTTGCTGCCGAGAACAGAGAAACGACAGTGGGAATTAGCGACGTTTTTCTTCCCCACCGGTGCCGGTACGCGGTCGAAGTTGTTACGAACATTCAACTCGCTCTCGCGCCTTACAGGTACTGACATACGCAGCTCTAGAGAAGGAGACGAATCATTTCCTTGCCTGAATATATTTATTGTGCGTTGCGCCACATTATGTATAATACGCAGCATTTCGCCACGTTTTACCGATCACCACGAAACCGCACAGAAACCGAGACCGTGCATTGGTTAGGCCTACGTCAACCACGCCGATCAGCTCAGCTGGATCTGGGCATGTGCCAGGGTTTAGAATGACAGTACAGTACATACCATACGACGTACGTTGAAATAAACAAGACTAAATCTGGTTACATGCAGTAACAGTACCTAAAAACAAACACAACTGACCGCGTTCGCGAGCTTTACGACAAGGTTCACGCTGCCGTTGCTGCCGTCTTCCACCAGCGACACATCTCCGAATCTGCCGAATATTCGTCGCGGGAAGTTCGGATATTTCCGAATCTGGGCGAATCCGAATCTCAGGTGAATCGTCCCATCACTAGTCGTACGCGCTGTCGACAGATGGAGCTGCTTATGCAACCAACGTCGGACGGACGCGGTAGAAGACGCGACGCGGTAAAGAAGGGTCGCCCTCGCCAGAGTTGGCGTTGTTATAAAAATGTCAAAACTACAGTTGCGCCTTTTTTAGACCCAACTGTACACACACCATGGTGGCAGCGGTGAACTTCGAGAATGGAAAGATGCAGTACAGCGATCGGGAGGGCACCCAGGAAAGACCGGACGGAAGAGAAACCCGCCGCGGAGAGCACAATGGCGGAAATGGCGGGAGGTCAACCTCGAAAATGTTCGACTGTTGTGACGGAGGCTATTGGAAATGTTGAATTGCAAAATGGGAGCGCTACCGCATCCTATCAGGACTTCACCTGCGCAACGCGGGAACACGGGTGAGCACCTTTCTTCAAGCGATGGGGAGAGAAGCTGAGGACGTCTTCACTAACAGACGCCAGCGGCCGATCTTCCTTCATCTCACGAATACTACCTCTGAAAAAGCGATTCAATCGTCGCATGAAAGTGGCTAAACCCGGAGTGTGTACGTCACCGAACCTATTATTTAGTTTTATTCCCCAAGGTTTTGACAATAAAGACTTGTCAACCTTCCATTGGATTGGATTGGATTGGAGTCTGCGGCTCTTCCCTTTGTATCGGGTGATCAACAGCAACAAGTACTGGATCTAGCCTGTCGCGCCTCCCGCGACTTCCGCTTCCGCTTGATGTTCCGCTGATCGGTTGCATTCCCTCCGCCGATGCGTCTCCCTCCACCAGACCTCCAGCCGCCTCTTCGTCACGTCTACCGCCGATCGAACGTTCTTTTGTTCTTCCTCTCCTTGTTCTGCACCGCTTCGGAAACCGAGTGCTACAGGTAGCACCTCTGTACTTGGGACCGGTACAATGTGCCGGCACTGCAGCACTAGGTGCTCCATCGTCTCGTCGGTCTGCCCGCAGAGTGTGCACGTCCTCTCCTGTCCCTCCGTGAACCTGGCCCTCCACACCCGGGTCCGTAATGTGCCCATGCGGGCCTCTGTGAGGAGTCCACTGCCTGTCGAGTTGTCGTACCAGGGCTCTTTCCCTATGGCCTCCTTCTCCGCGCAGTACATCGCGAGGGACGGCTTCGCCGCCGCTCCCGCTCTCCATCTCTCCGTCTCCACTGCTCGGATGCCCTTTTTGATTGCCACTGGGCCCTCCCGGCTCTCGCCCGCTGACTCCAGACAGATCGGTTCGAAACCATAGCGGTCCCGCAGCCTTCGGAGGCGGTGCATCCATTTGGTGCCTCTTCCCTGGTATATCATGTAGCGCAGGGTGCGGTGGGCCCAATTCCCATCCGGGAGTCTGTGCACTCTCCTCTCGTACAGTGCCTTGGCGCTGGCTTCTCTGGCCTCGAAGGACGACCAGCCCAAGTCCCCCTGGACACCCTCGTTGGGTGCTGTTCTTGAAACTGCCAAGGCCATTCTTCCCGCATCCCTCTGTCTTCTCTCCAGGAAGGCCCTTGTTTGCGATGAGAGGACGAGTACGCCATTTGCGTACGTGAGTCCCGGAACGATGGCCATCTTCCATAGACCCCTCACCACCTCGAACCTGTTGAACGTCATTTCGTGCCGTGTTTCAGTGTTGCTGGAGTTGGCACCAGCGGTAACTGGGACCAACTCCAACTGGGACCAGTTGTAACTGGGACCAATTCCAGCTGGGACCAACTCGAACTGGGACCAGTTGGACAACTCCAACTGGGACCACTTGCAACGGGGAATTGTTCCATAAACCAGTTGAAACTGCGACCAATTGGTCCCAGTTGAAAATGTTCGCCTGGGTCCGTACAGCACGAGCTCTCTCTGATGGACAGCGGCCTCCTACTGAAAGGAAATTGCATTGTTCTACCGGCTGCTCTCTAGCAGCAGGCGATATCTCTTGCTCACGTTGGGCACCAGGGCATCTCCAAAGCGACAGCGCTCATAAAGCGAAAAGTATGGTTTCCACACCTAGACAGAATGGTACAAACTACTCTCAAAACCTGTAAGGCATGTCAGGCAACCACCCAACATCGACGCTCTGACTCCATCGCGATTCCATCGAAGCCAAATCAGCCGTGGGAGGCGCTCTCACTTGACTTCATGGGACCTTTCCCTAACGGCAAATACATAATGGTCTTAATCATCGTTGGTGGCCCATACTGTTATCACCAACCTTATGAAGATCTTCAGTACTTTCGGAATTCCGAAGGTCGTCAGAACTGATAACGGGCCTCCATTCGAAAGCCTTGATTTCAAAAATTTCGCTGACTCTCTACTATTTTACCATCAGCGCATCACACCTTGCTGGCCGCAAGTGAATGGTGAGGTTGAACGATTCATTCACACACTTAAGCGATTTCTACAAACGACAACGGTGTAAAACTCTACGTGGACCTCTGAATTGAGCAAACTTCTAATGGCCTATAGGGCAACACCTCACTCAACAAAAAACACCCTTCAAACTACTCTTTGCAAGACCCATGGGCTACCTCCTTTCCAAATCTGCAGACACTAACAACGTGCCACAGGCATGGCAACACATGGATTACGAAAATCGGAAGAAACACAAGATTTACGCAGATGAACACAGAGACACGAGACCTCACAACCTCAAAGTTGAAGGTTGGGTACTACTTTGTAAACAACCTCAGTCAAATAAGTTCACTCCTCATTATGATCCGCTGCCATACAAAGTGATTGAAATCAAAGGAACACAGGTAACTGCTCAGAAATATCAGAAAATGATCACAAGAAACTCCAGATTTTTCAAACTTCTCCTTACAAATCTGAAGCTCAGAGCACATGATGAAATGGCTAATATGGATGATGCCGAGGAAGAAAACTCCATGAATATGCCTCAATCCCACCCTAACCAGGAACCTGAACAACACATCGACAGCCCCTGATCTGTCAGGAACAGCACGACCACTCCATACGAGGTGCCCCCCTGCAAGACTCGGGGACTACGTCGGCTCCTAAAAAGCGTTTCGCTCTGTCCACTTCTTTGCTTTTCGGGGGTAGTGATGTAGTGATGTAGAATTTATGTTTCCACGTGACCACAGCATATAGCGGCGGAAGCAAAAAGGAGTAGACGAATAAAGCCAGTGAATGGGAATGGCTGCCCCATATTTATTCTGCCTGCCGCTGTAGCACTCAGTTTATTCAGCACACTTGCAACGCTACACACGAGGCTCTATCTAGATGCTTACCACTTCGAAGTCTTCAGCGGCTGCCCTTTTTTCACTTTGCTTGCTTGGAAAGTGGATCTGTGCTGCAGCAATACTGTCCAGGAAGCCAGTCACTCGGTATATCATCCGAAAGATGCTACTCTCTGAAAGGTTAAACCTCCCGGCCGCGTCCCGCATGCAGGCTTTATTGCCTGCAAACATATAATAAAAGTGAGGTCCCTTTATGCAGGTATGACTGTTAATGATGGCACAGCGTCTTAAACTGGAAAGAATATGATAAAAGTATGCCAAACTAATTTTAAAAATTCGGCTGTAACCGAAAAAGAGTTACTGTGCTTGACCAATGGGTCCTTGCGACCTATCAATATTATTTCAGAATCACCTTTTGTGAAGCTGAAGGATAGAGTATTCAACATTCTACAAAGATCCTTTGAATGGCCAAATTCTCGCTTTCAACAGCTCTCCCCTCTATACTAGTGTTCCCAGAGGTCATTCCTAGCTTCAATCCCCACTCATCGCACTGGTATGCGGTCTTGTAATCAGGGGCGGGTTTAGAGGGGGTTCCGAATGTCCTGACCCCCCTCTTGATTTCTGCATGTGTAAAATTTAGGGCCTGAAACGAGGGAGAGGGGGAGGGGGTTCCTAAACATATGGTACGCTGACCAACACCTGACCCCCCCCCCCCCCTCAGGAAATTCCTGCAACCGCCGCTGCTTGTAATCACTACAGCTTGATGCAAGGTAAAGACCCATGGTTTTGGGGGCCTTTAATCATTCAAGTTGCCCATCTACACCATAAACACTAGATCTCATTCTAGGCAAATTAACCTTTCACTGTCTGAAATTGTTATGCAAAATCTTTTGACTGGTAGGCAGTGATATATTGAATGCACCAGAGAAGATATATATCTCATACCACTCACCACAAGAATGACAGTATGTGTTCCTCAGGTGTCTTCTGTGGACGTCCACCATTGCCTTCAATGTGCGGAAAATAAGCCGACTTTCCTAAATCGTTGATGAGGTCGCAATATACGTTCCGATTCAAACGGAAGTTTCTTCTGAACTAGAAAACAGTGAAGAAACAAAGAAAATCACCCTGCCAAAACGAAGGCTTTAGTAAACTGAAGTTCAATGGCCACGGCTGTTATGCTGATGTGCTAGACAGATACTTTAAATTTGCAGGCCGAACATGTGACCTCGCACTTGTTTTACAACTTTTTATAGACAACGTTTCCACGTTTCAAGCGCAATTTTCAATCAAAGCAGGTGAGGTCCCTACTGTGGGGCACATTTTCTGAAGAGGATTGAGGCACTCTAGCGTTATATGTGCATAATGATGCTGTGACGGACCGTCATTTCACCTTTGGGGTAATAAGACGGCGAGAAATTTTAATTAAATGCATCGCTCGAGAGTTTTCATCTACATATGTTACAGGCGACGCGGGCAAGCGCGTCGCCTGTTAGATTTTTTGCATCGAAGAGGCTTTTACGCGGCGGGACCAAGTTGAAGGCTTGCTTGAAATTAAGTAAGTGGTTCTTGCCAAACCAGTCTTAAATAAAAGCACTGCAAAAGCTGGGGCCCCCAAGCACGAGAGACTCGATGCTCGTACGCGAGCTCTGGCAGTGCTTACTCTCAAACTTTTAAACGAAGGACACACTTGGTGTTTCTAGTAAGCACGCTCACAGCTTCATTCCAGGCAACATGTATGCCCTTCAATAGTTTAAACGACTTCACTACAAGCATGATAAAAAAAAAATGAAAGCCGTTTACAAATCCCTGTAACGCCGATTCGGAGCGCAGCTCTTGAGGAGGAGTAGGGAAGGGGGGTACTGAGGAGGGTGACGTCACCTGCGGGTAGTCACGTGACCCCGGGGGGGCAACACCACCTAGAGGAGAAGGACAGCACACGCCTCCAGTGACGTCACGGCAGCAGGCTGACTGAGCTGAAGGCTTCGCGCATAGCTTTCACGTCGTAGAAACGCGGGTTTTTGCTCTATTTATTTTTTATGAGCTAACATGAGAGCTGTGAACGCCGAGTGATTTAAAGAACCAATTTTAGAACGCAGGAAAATTCTTATAACCTACAATTATTGTAGTCAAATACAAGAAAGCGATACCTTGAGACAGATGTGTTATTTCTTAAGCGATAGACTGGGTGGAGTAATTATCTCTGAACGACATGGGACTTGTGTAATAAAAAAGAATCCCTATGAAATGACAATAATCGAAGTTGTAGGACCAGATAAAATGAACAAAAGTAACATTTGAATGAGTGATGCAGAGGCATTCATTTCATCTCATTTTATTCACCTCAAAGGCATCCAAAGACGCATTACATCAGGGGGGATTCGAAAATAAAACAAAAATGTAATAAAACATAAAAAAGACACCAACAAAAAAATGGCAGACACACACACACACAAAAAAAAACCGCTTATAATTAGCATCTTATTGTTATGAGGTAGTTTTACAAATCAAGGCTCAGTTACACAAATTGATACACTTCTTTTTAAATGATACGGGATATCTCTTAGTTACAATGTGGTCACGTAGTTTGTTCTAGTCAGTGTTGCAAAGTACTAAGGAAGAAAAGAGGAAAGTGTAAGTATGGCACTGAAATGGTTCAATCTTGCAGGAATTATCTAATAAGGATGCCTAATGATCTAATAAGAATCTAATAAGGAGCTTAGCACTAAGTAGATTGAAAATTGGAATCTGAATAATATACATCTTGAAAAAAAAATACAACTGGGCAATTTTTCGTCTTCTTTTTAGGTTAGGAAGATTTATGCTAGCTTTTAAAGCTAGTTTCGGATGAGTTATCACTAGTTTCGGATGAATTATCACTGCACATAAATCTGGCTTTGTTCTGAAGATTCGACCATCGAGATTAGGTAACTTAAATGTGGATTCCAAATTATGCTGCACAATCTAATGTTCGTAGGACAAATGTTCTGTATGCGAGTAGTTTTGTAATGGGAGCTAGATCCCTACTGAAAAAACCTCATTTTTATGAGAAATTTCTGTGTCCAATTAACAGATATGAATCATACAAGATATATAAGAACATTTAAGAGCCCTATAGGACCTATATAAGAAACTTGTAAGTTTCTTATATATCTTATATAGTTCTTATTACATCTTGTATGGTTATTACATTACATGATTATTACATGGTTATTACATCTTGTATGACTCATGTGTTTATTGAACAGAATAATTTTCTCATACAAATGTTTTTTTCACAAATTAAGTGTTTTTAGTGTGCTATTTGTTATTTGCTCTATCCATGATGATGAGTCTGTAAAATTCACGCCCAAATACTTGTATGACAATGTGTGTTCTTGTGGTTGGGAAAGCAACAAGTACTGGTTAGTGTTTTAGTGGAGGGCTTAATTACAGACATTTCTTTGCATTTACATGTGTTAATGTTCATCTGCCATAGGGAACAACATGATGATATTGTATCTAAATCTTCTTGGACAATATTGTGATCACTATAGGTGTACTAATTTTCCGGTAAATAACTCAAGCATCAGCGAAAAGTTTAATTGTCAATTTAATTGATGATGGTAGGTCATTGATACAAAGTAGAAACAATAGAGGCCAGAGTACACTACCCTTAGGGACACCTGATGCAACAGCCACGGGACCCAAATTGCCAGACAAGTCTAAAAGTAATAACATTCTAAAATTCTAATGTGCTTGTTTGAAAAATGTATTGCAGATATTTTGACAAACTTTTCTTAGACCTGTGATAAACCTGCATAGGTTCAGCAATTCAATGCACTCTGCCTGTTCAAATATAGTACTTGTTTTGCAGCAAGCAACCTATCTGGTCACTACATCGAAAAAACACCTGCGATTTTTTTCTTTGCAATGTCATGATGTCAAGACTTTATATTTGCAAAAGAAAGTACCATAATACCCAGGCGTTGCCCCATACGCTGATGTACTTCGACAGTACCGAGTCTGTGAAACGACACAGTTAGGGCGGCTAAAAACAAGTTTTGCACACTAACAGAAGTGGACATGGCAGCTTCATATTCAAAGTTGCTAGTATTTACAACACAGAAGAGAGTCATAAATAAGAAATTGGTCACCTTTGAACACTGCAAAACGAGCCTCCTGGTATCCATAAGTTCTGAAAATATCCGTTTTGAAAAACATTTATACATATGCATTTAGATGCTCTAGATTTTGTGACACCGACACACACAATATGTGTGCAGCATGTTGGCATTCACACTGTAGCACCACAAGATACCCAAAAGACTGCTACAAGGACACCGACTATTTGCACATACACACACACACACACACACAGATCCACCGACTTCAGAGAGCAGTTGCCTTTGCATGAGGATGAAGCGCAAGCCTGTTGCTGGCCGGACAAGAGCTAATTTGTTTAGCCTTGACCCCCTAGCTTTTTTTTTAGATGCTGCACTGGCACTTATAATATTGTTGCCATCTTGCAACAAAGGTTTCTCAGTTGAATGTTTTCACTGCAGTCCAACACACACTTCAGCTTGAAATCACGATGGGTTCATCATCACGGGTGTCAGACATGTTCGCTTCTTGACATCCGTGACGGTTGGCAGCCAGTGTTTTTGATTGCAGAGTTTCAGCTTTTCATTTCTTTGGTTTGGCATTCGTCGCATTAATGAGAGCATTTATTTTGCTGCAAACATGTCACAAGAAAAATGCTTGTGCATTTTCTTGTGACGACAAAACGTTTTAAAATGAGCTCACTCGTTTGTTAATTTTCAGTCTGAAGTCATTTTTTTTTTGCGAGTAGTTCCAGTATGTGATATGTAACAAGTCGACACAGTCTGGGCATCACCAATCGGGGAACAACATAGTTGCGCTCTACACCATTTACACCAGGAAAAACGAGCCCCTCTATAATGAGTTCCAATGCGAGAACTCAGTCTTCCTGTGCAAGCAAACTGTAGTCAACTTGTCCCGTGCTGTCGATGCGGCTTTGCATTTTTCGCCCCGAAGGTTTTTCAAGGTGGTGTAGACTGCACGGCTGGCCAGATAGCCCAGGGCCGGGAGGGTGTGTCTTATTTTTTACAGCCCAGGGCCACATTGCAGGTATACCATGTTGCAGGTATGGCGTCAAGTATCCGCTCGCTTGGGAAGATCTTTCTGGTTTCCATCCTTGCTAGCTGTAGCGATCGTTGACAGTGCGCTCCACAGCTGTGTTTTGTTTCCATCTTCGTAAATATGCCTTGTAGACACGTGATATTAGAACCAAGCCAGTTGCCTATACATTCTGAAGCACTCTTCTAAGCTGTCAGTTTTCAGCTTGTCCCATGGAGGCCGTACAGTAGCCCGAGTTCATCAAAGCAGTATCCGGGATGTGTATTTGACCGCTTCTGCAGGAAATAGAACGAAAAAGGAGGAAATCATATTAATCCAAAGAAAGGTAATGCAATCAAAAATGGTTATAAATAAAAAGAAAAAAAAGAGAATGCTTTTCTTTAAGCTGAAGTGATTCCGTATTTGAGAGAAAACACTGGCAGTGTTTCGATCTGGTATTTTGCATCACAAACATCAAAATTATTCTTTAATTTGATGTGCCGAATGCGCTATAATAATAATAATAATAATGCTTATTGCACGAGCATATAAAACCAGGTACAGAAAATAATAATAATATTATGCTCGATAGAGCTTCCTGGTGTGTGGTCGGATTCCTTGGGGAGCCTGAAGGGGCTCCAGATAAATTTTTAGTATATGACTGCGGTGCATGGATAAGTAAACTGGTCAATGAACCATATTCCGGCTTGCGTGCACTCCAAACTACAGCTCAGAGACCCGCTACAATATAGGTCTGACAAGTTAGTTGTAGCGGATCATTTCTGCGCTCCGATGAGGATACGTAGAAACGACAGAAAGTACTTCAGTTTTTTTTTTTTTTTTTTTTTTTTTCTTTTTAATTGATGTGCTGGTTGTAACCGAGATAACCTATCACTTGCCTACCTTGCGAAGACATTCCAACCTGAACTCATGAATCAAGTCATTAATATTTAGTTCTGCACCTACAAGTAGCGCCAGCATTTGAATATGTTGCTTCCAGGCCACAACCAAATCACTCCCAAGTATGCATTCAGCGAAAAGTAAAAACAAAAAACGAAACCACGATCATAAAAATCAAAAAGTTTTCACCTGTTATGCCGTCAAGGAACGAGATCTTCCCATCGATTCGCTGTGTGTTTCGTAGTCATCCTTGCAGAAACTCAATCAAGTATGGACACTTTCACATCCGGTATACCATCAAAGCGCGGATAAACAACATTTGCACCGACAATCGAAAAGCAACGCTCACCACTGTGATGCTCACGTTCACACTCGCGGCCGCTGTTGTGTTGTATTCCAAAATGTGCTCTATCTCACTCGAGAGTTGAACTTTCGACCCTCGGCGTCCAAAAACCTACTCGCTTTTAGAGTTGTTCTAGTTGATTCCTCCAGCCTTATGGTCACGTGACCCAACCCGCAGGAGTAGCGAAAGAAGCCGTCGAAGAAAGGAACGCGACAAAAAACCGTTGGGGAAAAAAAAAAAAAAAAAAAAACGCGACGCCGTGGCGCTTTTCTTGCTTTTTGTTTGCGCCGCGTCAAGCGTAGAGGGAAAGAGAAAGTAAAAGAGAACGTGCATTGCAATGAAGCCAACTGTCAAGAGGAGTGTTGCGGAGAAGCGCACTACCAGTTCAGCCTACTCATGCCGACGCTCCTTGAAGGGAGAGAGGCAAGCGCTGCGGCTTTCCATCTAGGTGGTCTTGGGGGGGGTCACGTGATCTCGGGGGAGGGGGGTCACGTGACCTCGGGGGGGGGGGGGGGGGGGGGGGGTCACGTGACTTCGGGGATCACGTGATCTCGGGGGGGGGGGGTCACGTGACCTCGGCGGGGGGGGGGGGGTCATGTGACCTCGGGGGAGGGTCACGTGACCTCGGAGGGTGGGGGTCACGTGACCTAGAGGGGGTGGGGGTCACGTGACCTCGAAGGGGTCACGTGACTCTCCCCCCCCCCCCCGGTTACGCCGACGCCGACGGCGACGCCGCTCAGGCTGGAAACGGGCCCCTAAGAGCTGCGCTCTAAAAGAAATACGAGAAGCAGGTGACTTGGCATCGCGAAATGTAACTTACATCCTCGTCGGAGTAGCGGTGAACAACGTTGTCTACGTAGTCTAAAAGTTTGGGTGTAGGAATACGCTTCTGCCTAATAGCGGCCATCAGTTCCTCATCTTCGCTCTCCCCGTACGAAAATGTCAGATCGGAGCGGTTCCAGTTCGGGTCCGCGGGGTTCTAAACTTCTGGAGATTTCCGATCAGCGCGATTCTGGGTGTAACCAGTCGGATCCAGTGAGACACAATGCACTGGAATCGTACGGTGATCGGTGAATCCGATCCGCTCCCCTTGTTCCAGTAGGGGGTCTGCTCCCAGCCAGCGGGCGCGCATATGCGTGACTGGAGGAGGGGAGGGAGGGGCCGGGGAGGGGTGGGTGGCCGGGGTGGGGGGGATGGCGGAGAACTTCTGCGGTCTCTCGCATGTCACTTGTTAGGGACAGGCGCATCCGCTGCATCCGCTACGCGGGCACTGCGAGCGGGCGTTCTCCGCGCGCACGCCTGGCTTTGTCTACGAGTCAGCTTAGTTTTGTTCTTCGCGCTCGTCGCACGGTCGGTCGGCGCTCGACCGGCTGCGACGTACGCGCTGCGGGCGCACGGATACTGACGCGCCCATCGCTGCCCTGAATGGGTACCCACTGACCTCGGCTTTGAATCTTTATTCAGTGTGAAGCTGCCGACCCATTGCACTTTGGCTCGGCTTCTCTAGCTTTCCCTAGATCGACACGAATCGCTGAGATCGGGTCCGGCTCGAAATAAGCAAGCAACTCGGAGCAATTCGAATGCGTTTGAAGCGGCTGCATCCAATCAGGGACGCAAAATTTTCACGTGATACCTCGTGCGAGTGATGACGACACCGAAAGACTTGGTTCTGGTTTGAAATCGATCGTTTTTTTTTTTGGAAATAAACTGCTTCAGAAAGGTGCATTAGTATTCTTAACGAGATTTAAAGGCATAAAAACACGTTTATAACGCGTAATTGTGTCTAAATAGTGCAAGAAAAATAAAATTTTATGATGATGGCAAATTGCAGCAATTGGTTGCTGCTTGTGATCGCGGGCGGCCCGTGTTGCTGGTGTTGCGACGTAAACTTTCTGGGCGAAATTGCCCCATCTGAAGCTGGCCTGAGTGGCGTGAGGGCCATCAGTGCGTGAGGGGCGTGAGGGGTGTGAGGGCCGCAAGGGCAGTGAGGCGCGTGAGGGCGGTGAGTGGCGTGAAGGCGGTGAGGGCGGTGAGGGCCGTGAGAGCGGTGAGGGCCGTGAGTGGCGTGAGGGCTATGAGTGCGTGAGGGCCGTGAAGGCGGTGAGGGCCGTGAGGGCGGTGAGGGCCGTGAGGGCGGTGAGTGGCGTGAAGGTCATGAGTGAGTGAGGGGCGTGAGGGCCATGAGGGCGGTGAGGGCCGTGAGGGCGGTGAGGGCCGTGAGGTTCAGTGAGGGTGAGTGAAGGGCTGAAGGTGAGTGTGACTGCGAGGGTGAGGGTGAGTGAGGGGCTGAAGGTGAGTGTAGCTGTGAGGGTGAGGGTGAGTGAGGGGCTTAGGTGAGTGTGGCTGTGAGGGTGAGGGTGAGTGAGGGCGACCTGAAAGGCCGACCTCTGGATACCGCTTGCCCGCCGGAACTTCCCGATGCACTCTAACACTGGATACTGTGCTTGTGCGTGCTGTGTGTGTGTGTTCCGTGCACCGTGTTTGGTGACGACGCGCGCCTAGCATTAAATGTCTGTTGCAGTCAGCGGCAGCGCTTTAACAGTTTCGGTTCTTCTCCGCTCCCGTCGGACTGCGGCCGGCGGAGACGTCCGCGCTGCGAACGCACGAATACTGACGCGCCCATCGTTGTCCTGGGTGGATACCCATTGACCTCGGCTTTGAATCTTTACTTAGTGTGAAGCTGCCGACCCATTGCACTTTGGCTCGGCATCTGGATGCGCTGGTGTGCCTGGTGACAATACTTGGACAACTCGCATACCACTTGCCCGCCGGAACTTCCCGACGCACTCAACACTGGTTACTGTGCTTGTGCCTGCTGTGTGTGTGTTCCGTGCACTGTTTAATGACGACGCGACGACGCCTGGACGACCGTGTGCGCCGCCATAATTACCGCTGCGCTCACCACTGGCCTCTACAGAAGTCTTTCGTGCGATGCCCTCAGCCGTTACAAGCGAGAGATCGTCGCGATTCCAGACTCAGTCCGCCTGGGTCTGAAATCGCGACGATCTCTCTGTTGTAACGGCTGAGGGCATAACACGAAATTCCTTTGTAGAGTCCAGTGGTGAGCGCAGCGGGAATTCCGGTGGTGCACCGCCTGAGTTTAAAATTAGGGCTGGAAATGCGCGGTTCCAGGCTGGATACAAAATTGGTGCCCCAATTTGGGGTCTAGGCGGAACCGGCATTTTTCATTCCGGCCTGAATCTGGCATTTTCGTACGGGTCGGCACTATCGGATTCCAGTTCACTTAATAACTCAAACAGTAGAGCCTCCTTCATCTGAATACCGCTCGCCATGTTGCTCTCGGCAGTGTCGAGAGCACCACAGGAGATCACAGTGGTCGAGAGTTCGACACAGTCGTCAGCTGTAGTCGAAAGTCTCGACACTGAAAAGTTAAAACCTGACTACTTTTTCAGTGCGGCGCCGTGCGCCACTCGTGCATACGCGTGCCGTGCGCGTCGCGAATGGAAGTCGCCCCGTGCGGCTGCCCGGGTGGCGTGCGCCTCAATGGAGGATGCGATCGCAATCCGGTGCGCGCGGAGTGCGCACCCGTGGAAGCAATGGAAGACGCTATAGACCGTTCTATCAGGGTCATAGCAGAGAGGGTAGAAGAAAAAAAAATGCCCTCCCCTTCTCACCTCGCATGTTGTCCGCTTAGCCGAGTGGGCTGTAGCTAGCGTCCGGCTGGCGTGCAAACTATTTTTAAAATCACGTCATTTTGGAACTTCCAAGCGCCGATGCGCAGATTTTGGTATGCCAGTTGTCGTGTAATATTATGCTAGATAACAAGACTCACACGGTGCAAATAAAAAAAATGGGGAAAACTTTTTCAGATTGGCCGGTCTCTTAGGCGAAAAGTAAATCCGGTTGCTGTACCTTTTTTACTATACAAAGTTCGTACTGGCGTAGGCCTTTAGCGACCATGAGTGGAAGTCTGAAATAATAAATAAAAACGTGCTCTCCTGCCGCAATACACGCAGTAATTAAGGGTAATGGAAGTGGTTGAGTTCCCGCTGACTCAACTGCTATTTAAGTAACGGAAAAAAGATATGCTAGTTGATCATTTAGCAAAATAGAACAACAGAGAGCTATAGGCTAATTTTGGAGTGGCCACAACAATTCTAAGGACGCGAACCACTTCACAACGGCAGCCACAAGCGAGAGTTCGATGTTCGGTAGAGCCCGCCAATACAGCCCAAAGATGGAGAGCGGCAACCTCCCGGGTTGTCGTCTGCTAGCGGAGTCGGGCGCGTGCCCTCTCTCTCGTTTTACCCCGCCGAACCCGTTGAACTTCCCGGATGTGGGGAGAGGGCGCTGCGGTCGAACAAAATGGTGCCGCCCAGAGAGCGCTAAATGGAATGGTCTATAACATGCGAGCTCATCCACATGTGATTAATAAAATGAGCGACGCAAACTTTGAGCGACAACCCTTGCTCAAGCTTAACAAGATCTAGAACCCCCCCCCCCCCCAACACACACACATACTGGCGAACGCCCAAATCATTAAACGTCTTCAAACGAATTCAATGCTTGTGTCCGCATTGTAAAGGTGCAACGACCACGAAGCAGGAGCCAGTTTTTCTTCTTTAATACTTGTGCAAATGTGAAATAAAGTAGTTCAATGTTATGAGCGCTAAAGATGTGTCTTCACACAATAAAGTAATCGGAAAAGTAACGATTACTTCTTGAAGTAATGTCCAATTACTTTTGCCGTCGAGTAATCAAGCAATCTAATCGAATACTTTTTTGCCAAGAGTAATAGTAATTGTAATCCATTAATTTTTTCAGTAATGTGTTCAAGATTGCCTGTGAGGAATAATAATGAAGCGCATATACGACACTCTCGTTAGTGTTTTCAATGTTTGTCTGTCGGTTTGGGAGAGTTCCCCCGTAAAAAGCCAAACAAATTCGACGTGATACCAGAGGAGTGCAACTTCCTATACCGCCCATGGAACGCAAATTGGGAAACCCTGCGCCATTTGAATCCCCTGGTATCTGGTGGCTGTACTAAAATCAACATGGCGGCACAACGAAACCAGAACCGAAACTGCACGGCAGCGCCATTGTGTTTGGATGGATGGGCGGTAGCTTGCGCCACCTAGATTTAAAAATATATATATTGTAGCTTTTTTTTTTTTTGCTTGGTTTGCGCGTTGCTTTGCTAGGTTTCTGCTGCTTTGCGGCTGGTTTTCGCATTTCAGTGCTGGGTAATGTGCGTTGAAACCACACAAGCCAGCACTGAAAAGCGAGACCAGCAGCAAAGCAGCAGAAACCTAGCAAAGCAACGAAAGTGACACATACACAAAAATTATGCAATGCTTGTCCTTTTGAGTTCATTTTTATTCAAAAGACAGTAGAAAACACAGACGAAATTTCTCGCTATTTTGCACACAAGAATCAAAGAAATGAACAACAAAACAGGATAAAACGTTAAGGTTACGGCCACGAAGGTGATGATATGCGTCCTTGCAAAAGCACTTCGCTAAATTTACATAAAATCTCTAGGTTCGTGATCCTTTTCGAGCTTCTTGGCGTGTACTCACAAGCCTTACGCCGTCCAGCGACAGGCGTGGAGCCTAGAAAAAAAAAAAAGTTGAATTGCTTAATTGGCCATTACGTGCCTGATAGGGTCATATGAAAACAGCGAGCATTTTCTGCGCCTCCTTTCGAGAAGAGTAACGGTACTTGGAGTTCAACACTGGGACACTAAAAACTCGTGTCTCCTCTATTTTTATTCTCCTTGACTTAAATGCCTCCACGCTAAATTGACAATCATTTCGAGTTTGATTATATAAGTAAGCATATAAGTAAAGACCGACGACGGTGTCTTGCAACTAAAGGAAACTAAGCAATGAGGTCAAGAAAAACAGCTCAGCTCTTTGGTATTGAGTCTTTATCGAGAACCTGCATTCGTTTTTAATATTATCAATTTATCACTTAAATTTTGGAGTGCGTCACTGCTAAACAAAACGGGAAACCAGAGCGGATCGCTCCATCGCTCAGTTAATCGAAAAATATTTAGGCTCAATTTCACTCCTCGCGAACAGACGCGTGAATCGCTGACAACAATGCCAAATAAACAGCTCACAGCAAAAAGTTTCCCATCTTTTAAAGTGAGCACATGTGCTCGATCTTGATATGACACAGAAGTCTCCAGTAATTTGGCAATGACATATTTCTCGCGGCGAGTGACGAGCAACCCTGAACAATGATAGGATTTGGTTTTGTGATTGGAAACCATCGTAGGAAGACTTTGACGAGCGTGTTGGGACAGATGTAACAGTAAGAAAGCACAAAACAAACAGAGGGACAAAAACAGACATGTACAAGCTTTCAGTTTACAACAACATATATTTGACGCCAGCGAAGTCTGCACCAACAACCGTCGGTGGGGAAAGGGGGAACGAGCAAGAGGGAGAAAAGAAGGGAGAGAAGGTTGAGAGGGAAGAAAAGGGGGGAGGGAAGGGAAGATAGCGTTTCCGCATACGAAGCTGATTGACGGCCGAAGGCCGAGGGGGGGTCTAGTTGTTCAAGGTTGTGCAATTGGAGTCCGAGAAAACGCCGGCCTCAGAAACACCAGTTCTGGTTTTGTCAACGAGAGGGATGGGGAAGCAATGTTATTCTTGGTGGTAGTCATCCTATAAGCTTCAATTATCTCCCTCCCATAGCGCTCCCGGTGTCCCCCAACTACTTTGGTCTCGTTGAACAAAGGCGTGCATGCCTGGCACTCCTTACCGTGAACTATAATAGGATGCAATGACCCCTCTGGCTGTGACGCGCATTCAATGTGGTGTTCTCGGAGGCGATCATTTATGCATCGGCCTGTTTGGCCGATATATTCCGCACCGCAGGTCAAAGGAATCGAGTAGACTTTTTCTTTTGCGCATCGAACGAATTGAGAGCCGTGTTTTTTTGCACATGCTGGGGGGGAACTGGCGTTGTTAACCAGTTTGCACATGGAACCCAGTTTGAACCTGCATTTGAAAATGACCTTGGTGCCAAAGCGGGACGCGAGAGACTTGACGCGGTGCGCCACGTTATGCATGTAGGGAATGCAGGCGATCCTCCCGCCCGGAGCAGCCCGTGAGGTGCGGGGAGTTCGATTTACGATGAGCCTCTGCGTGACAGAACTGAGAAGGTCCATCGGGTACCCTGCCTTGAGAAGGCGGTTAAATTGTGTTTTCACACTCGAGGTTGAGTGGTGACTGCACGACCTGCTGCGTGCAGAGGTGATCAACGAAGTGACCACCCCCGTCTTAATGGACCTGGAATGGGAGCTGGAAAAGGGAAGAACTGGTTTCTCCGAACGTTGCCGAAACGCCCAGCAGATACCCGTCGCAGTCGTATTCAACCTGATGTCTAAGTACTGCAGTCCCTCCTCCGTGGGGTCCTCTCTCTTAAAGTTGAGGCTGCCTGCCGCGCTGAGAAAACAAGGCGAAATAGAATGGACCGGGGTTCCTGTGGGGTGAATTACAAGATAGTCATCCACCTAGCGCACTACCTGACATCCGGGCACGATGCTCCGTAATCAGGTTATGCATTGGGTCTTGCCTGGCACCGGTGCTGAGTGAAATCTATCTTTCCTTCGTTGATAGGACAATCGACGAGGAACTACGGAGCATCGTGCCCGGATGTCAGGTAGTGCGCTATGTGGATGACTATCTTGTACAATCAGGTGTATGCATTGGGTCTTGCCTGGCACCGGTGCTGAGTGAAATCTATCTTTCCTTCGTTGATAGGACAATCGACGAGGAACTACGGAGCATCGTGCCCGGATGTCAGGTAGTGCGCTATGTGGATGACTATCTTGTAATTCACCCCACAGGAACCCCGGTCCATTCTATTTCGCCTTGTTTTCTCAGCGCGGCAGGCAGCCTCAACTTTAAGAGAGAGGACCCCACGGAGGAGGGACTGCAGTACTTAGACATCAGGTTGAATACGACTGCGACGGGTATCTGCTGGGCGTTTCGGCAACGTTCGGAGAAACCAGTTCTTCCCTTTTCCAGCTCCCATTTCAGGTCCGTTAAGACGGGGGTGGTCACTTCGTTGATCACCTCTGCACGCAGCAGGTCGTGCAGTCACCACTCAACCTCGAGTGTGAAAACACAATTTAACCGCCTTCTCAAGGCAGGGTACCCGATGGACCTTCTCAGTTCTGTCACGCAGAGGCTCATCGTAAATCGAACTCCCCGCACCTCACGGGCTGCTCCGGGCGGGAGGATCGCCTGCATTCCCTACATGCATAACGTGGCGCACCGCGTCAAGTCTCTCGCGTCCCGCTTTGGCACCAAGGTCATTTTCAAATGCAGGTTCAAACTGGGTTCCATGTGCAAACTGGTTAACAACGCCAGTTCCCCCCCAGCATGTGCAAAAAACACGGCTCTCAATTCGTTCGATGCGCAAAAGAAAAAGTCTACTCGATTCCTTTGACCTGCGGTGCGGAATATATCGGCCAAACAGGCCGATGCATAAATGATCGCCTCCGAGAACACCACATTGAATGCGCGTCACAGCCAGAGGGGTCATTGCATCCTATTATAGTTCACGGTAAGGAGTGCCAGGCATGCACGCCTTTGTTCAACGAGACCAAAGTAGTTGGGGGACACCGGGAGCGCTATGGGAGGGAGATAATTGAAGCTTATAGGATGACTACCACCAAGAATAACATTGCTTCCCCATCCCTCTCGTTGACAAAACCAGAACTGGTGTTTCTGAGGCCGGCGTTTTCTCGGACTCCAATTGCACAACCTTGAACAACTAGACCCCCCCTCGGCCTTCGGCCGTCAATCAGCTTCGTATGCGGAAACGCTATCTTCCCTTCCCTCCCCCCTTTTCTTCCCTCTCAACCTTCTCTCCCTTCTTTTCTCCCTCTTGCTCGTTCCCCCTTTCCCCACCGACGGTTTTTGGTGCAGACTTCGCTGGCGTCAAATATATGTTGTTGTAAACTGAAAGCTTGTACATGTCTGTTTTTGTCCCTCTGTTTGTTTTGTGCTTTCTTACTGTTAAACCATCGTAGCTATTGCCAAAATCAAACAATTAATACTCACTACCACTGCGACAGTTAGGTTTTGTTGCAAACATCTAATCAGAAACTTAAGCAAGAAAAGACCAAAAGAGTGTACCGCACGTGCATTGGAACTCGAAACCATTGATATGCCGGCTTTCGGCAGTCATTGTTTCCCCACTTGGCACATCAGGTGGTGTGGTGATGACGAAAATCCATGCTTGACCACATTACACCAACAAGTTCCCACGAAAAAGAAAAGAAAGCCGCGCGTGCACGAACGCGGCACGAATCTCGCGCCGCGACGCACTCCCAGAAGCAAAACAGCTCTCCGGCTCGCGTACCTCGCGCGTTCTAACGGTCCACCGACTTCCCGGCGCCAGCGGCCAGCGCATGTCGAGGCGCGGGTTCGGGGAGAGAGAAAGCGCGCCCAGACACGTTGAAAGAGTGAAAGAGAAAGTTACGATAACTAGCTTCAAAGCCATTCACACCTTCAAAACAACTTCACCTTTATTTCGCTTCATTAAATATATGAATCATATTTATTTAAAAGAAAATAATAAGTGCCAACACCCGCTGGGAGCGCGGCAATCGGAAGCAGTTTGCCGGACCGGACGAACGTCATAAGTATACGCGGCGGGACGGAAGTAGCCGAAAGCTTCACCCCACTGGTCATACCACGAGATGCCGATTTGCCCTCAATACTTAACAGCACCGGTTCAAAGTTGTCGGGCGCATTTTGGCCAGTGCAGCGCAAGTACCGATATGGAGTAGGATAAAAAGCTTGTTGCACCAGTCCCGGCCTCGGAAGGAAGCTCAGGGGCACTCGACGCTGCGCAGCTACGATTACCAATGTGCATGTGAGAAGCAACTAGCTCCACAATCGTGTCCTCGAATCTGGACGTCGTGCCACGTCCAACGAGCTCGGTGGCAACGTCTGACGTGCTCTGCGCTTCAGAGGCAACAACGTAGTTATCAAACGACACATATTCACAGTCGGAGACGGGAGCTGCCACCTTGGCCGTAGCATTCTCCATCTTATGTACCTTTGCACGAAAGAGATGGAGGATGTTGTGGCGTTCCCTGTTAACGCTATCTAGAGTCGACGGCATAAGAGTCCCTGAGTTTCACGCAGCGTTCATTCGCATTCGACTGAGATTGCAACTCTCCATCCGTAGTGTGTCACGCTTCTCTTTAAAAGTGCGAACCTTCGTTTGCCTCGGATAAATGAAAGTCAACAAACCGTTTATTCCCGTAACGCTACCAGCACGCTCTGATTCGTCGAGCTTTCCTTTTCACAAGACCAAAGCTACCAGTGGTCACGAGCTCTTGGAACCCCAAACTCTCTACGCAAGATGAAACTAGCAGAACCGGAAGGAAGCAAGTGCAGGAGAAGCATGTGGCTTACAAAGAGTTTGGCAAGATGGCTGCAGTGGGAGCATGTATCCCTTTCAAGCCTAGTCTAAGGTCGTGCCGCCTGGACAAGGCTGCCAACACGGAATGTCAGAATTTCCCTATTTCTGCTTGCCCAAATAATTACATAATACTACGTATTCATTGTTTTCTGCACCACTTTCATTTTTACGATGAGAGATACATTATGTAGCCTTTAGGCCTCACGCATGTTTTGCAAAAATGAGTTTATCGGGCCGAAAGAGTAGTCAAAGCAAATCTGGTGAGAAAAAGTGTTGCCAGGAGATTCAAACTAACGAATGAAACCCTATCTCATACCTGTCAAGTTTCTCGTATTACCTGGGAGACTTCCAAATCATGATCCGTTTGTACGGTTGTACGACTGACAGAGAAATCTCCCGGAAAACACAAATTACTACCTTCCTCCCTCCCCCACTTAAAGAATGAGTTTTTGCCATCGCATCAGATGGCTAAAATCCCATGAGCATGAGCAGTGCAATATATAAATGTAATGAAGCTGTCTTTATGCAAATTTGTTGTCAATAGCTCTTTTCAAAACACCAGCTACCCCCCCCCCCCTTCCCCCTCTCCTCTCCCCTTGCGTAGACATTCTCCCATATTTGGTTTCTGCAAACTTGGCTGGTATACTATCTTCTCTTTAGGTGTCATGCACGTCGTCGGAACACGATACTGCTTTAATAACTTCTTAAGCACTTTTTATAAAAGTCAGTCCAAAACAAAAGCTGTAGCACAAGCTAGAGTTCTCAAACTCGAACACATGGAACGCGACACATAGTAAGCACCATTTCGTGCACGGCACCTGACAAATTAATATTAGCCCTGGTAAGTCTGTATCTTGGACATGGTGTCTGTATCTCCAGACATTGCAGTATTTTTTGTTATAGTCTTTTTCCACGAAGGCGCAGCGGCACTTTCAGAAGCTTTGATTTGACTGGTTCCTTCCCCCATAATTTTCACGGCGGCATTGAAAATTGATTTTGCCGAAAAAAGTTGTACGAGTGCTCCTCAGTGTTGCCAGATGGAACGAACCGCCAAATGGATGGAGGGGATAACCCAGCCAAAGCCACTGAAATTCGATGTTAACTTGAAAAAAAATCATAATTGACATATTGTCACGGGTGGTGACCAAAATAAAAGGAAATAAACAGGAAGAAATAAACGTTTAATGTGGCGAACTTGTGCCAAAAATAAAGGGAGAACAAAGATAATAACAGAGCGTCGCGGGCGTCGAAGTCGGCGTAACAGCTGAGTCGAACGCAGGTGCGAGACTGACCCCTGCTTGCCAGGCGGAGCCGCTTTGTACACGCGTTGGCTTCTGGAGCATTCGATGTAGAAGGTTCGACGCGTAGAACATTCCAACCTCGAATCAGCTAGACGGTTCTCGAATTCACTAGAACATCACATTACAGTGTAAACAAAAATCCGTAGCCACGGCCAGGAATCGAACCCTGGCCATTCGCGTGGGAGGCAAGCGCGATAATCGTTAGGCTACGGCCGCGCTGCCTACTTGGCGCGCGGCAATATAAACTCCCAGATATATACGGCAGCCAAAATTTCCCTCAAACTTGCAAGATTGCCCTTATACTGTATAGACCCGAATATTCCTTTGTGGAAGTTCCCTTGGGTCCCTGGGCGAGAGGCTCAGAGAGGCAGTGAGGTGAGAAGGAAGAGAAGGGGGGCAGTCGGGCGGCCCGTCTCCTTGTCTGCGTCGGACAACAGTGTCAATGACTGGGAATAGATTCCCCTGGAAGTTGAACAAAACTGGCATTCGTAAACACAATATTTGAGAAAGCATATCAACGGACAGCGTATCAAAAGCTTGCGGAGATTATAGGCTGCCTACTGAGATTCGTTCTGGGGCATAATGAGGCTATTTAAGCCAATGTTGCTAACTATACTGTCATAATATCCTAAACGCACACCCGACCCAAAACCTGTTTAAAGACAGGTTGATGGAGTTTGAAACGCAAAAAAAGTTGGAGGAAAATGCTGGGCTATGCATGCTTTCAATAGGATTGAGCGCACATTATTTGTTGCAATTGTGGCCCGGTGATAAATTTGATCATTAAATGCGCAATAAAGAACTGCTTACAAGTGAGTTAGCATGATTTCTTATTTACCAGTTTACATTTAAAATTAGGATATATGAAATTTAGGAAAGAGCAAAAAGTGAAATCTTGCAGCACTCACTCGAATGAGCAGACCTTTCCGATTCCACACACCACTATGTTGGGAGGCAGCTGGCACCGCCTAGGGGGTGGACAGCCTCAATAGAAGCGTTCCAATAGTAAGGGTGCAGGCGAGCTGGTGGATGTTAACCATGTTGAATATACCTGAGACTGGGGTAGAAAAAACATAAAAGTCGAAGAAACAGAACGGGACCGGACGACGTCTCAATGAGACGTCGTCCTGTCCCGTTCTGTTTCTTCGACTTTTATGTTTTTTCTACCCCAGTCTCAGGTATATTCAACATGGTTAATAGAAGGGTCTTTGCGGCTTCCAGTGCAGCTGCTGTCGGCTAAATAGCTGCTGCCTGACCCAGTGGTGCGTGCAACCCAGGGACATTGGCAGACGACTCTCTCAAATCCATCCTGTCTGCACATGTGGGGTGCAAGAGGCACAAGGAAAAGAGTTGATTTTCATACCCTCCGCGTCAGTAATAATAATTTGGTGTGTACGTTTGTAAGCCGGAAGTTAGTCAGCCTCAGTGGGCACCTGGTGTCTCAGCTGTAGATGAGCAATTTAGTCGGTGCACTACACCCGCTAGCCTCGGATCTTCAAATGGGTACTCCAGCAATTTTTTTACAGGCACTGATTTGCCTCAAAATTGGCTCAACACACTGATATACACGGCAGTACCAATCTCCCTAGTTTTGTGTGCAAAGAAAAAGTGTTTGCAAAGTTATTGAATTTTCTAATGTCGTTCCCAACTGATTGCAGTAACATTAGTAAAACTAGTAGTAAAACACGCATTACACCACATTTCCGACTGATTACAAGACGTTTGATGGTGGGAAAAAGAATGCTTTTAAGCTTATTCACTGAGAAGCAGGAAAGAACGCTTGACATACCTTGTTTACCACAACCTGCACTACCTAAAGTACTGTACCGGTTTTTTTTTTTTTTTTTTGTGGGGGGGGAGGGGGGGGTTGTCACACCACCGGAGCTTACTCGGAAATTTGGATGTTGGTTTCGGCATCATTTTCATTTACAGTTTTCTCGATATCTATTTTGAAAATCGAGACAACAAATAGCATACTGTGAAGACTAAAGTTCAGGTATTTGGAAAATGCAATTTGTTTGGGTAGCTGAAAAAAGGCGGAGTACCCCTTTAACTTGCACCACACAGTATGGATACACGACTGCACGCCGCTGCAATGCACATCCAGATTGAAATGGGCAGGGGTGGAGATTGGACCCAGGATCCCTGGGTTCTGCAGCACGAGCTTTTGCTCCACGCGCTTCGAGCTGTGCGCCCGTGCTCGACCACCGATCCCCCCCCCTCCGTATCACCGGTTCGGTTGAAGGGCGGGAAAATAAGAAAATAGTGTCAGTGTTGGTAGCATTCAAACCAGGTAGAGTGGTTCCATTTTTGTGCAAGGAAGGAGTTCATGAGCTTGGGACTCCAACTCTATGCCGACGATCAACACGGGATGGAAATGCGGCGAGTTATCACTCGATCCGTAAAACGGGATCATGAAAATAAATTTTATGGAATAAACAGAAACGTGGGGAACCTTTGCACCGCAGGGTGGGAAATGGCAGAGGAACTCATTTTCGTTGCTCGCCTGGGCGGCATTGGAGAGGAACGGTCCGAGCGACGTCCCTCTCGCAGCCGCGTCGTCCTGGTGTTTCCCTGCACGTCGTCGCACCTCATCTGCCTGGAGTGCTTTGGCATTTACTGTCGGAGCCGCCTGGACGAGCGCGGATTTGTGCAGCACCCGCAGCTGGGCTCCACGCTGTCCTGCCCGGGTGGGTTTCAGGGGGGGGGGGGGGGGGGGGGCACGGCGGCCCCATGACGGCGCCCCGAACACGCCTCCGGCCGGCACGTTTCCCGCGTCTTAGAGTGCGGTCCCCCGATCGCTCATACTTTTTGCTTTTAGGATCGCAACAGCATGACACTGGGGCTTCTGCGAAGTTATTTGTTGCCACTTCGGGACTGCGGCCAGGCACCACTTCGCGTGCCTGCCCGCAGTGGTGAGGTTGCCGGAAATGGCCTCACTCCGTCCGGGCCTCCTTTGTTCCCAAACCTGAGTGGGTGTCGACCGTTCTGCAAGCGGTCGTCGTAGTAGTACTTAGTATTTGCGAAAGAATAGCTTTTTACGTATAAAGCCGGCAAGTGCGGGCCGTTTTCTACGTCGTGCCGTCGAGCGACCCCGGGTGGCCCAATAATGTGAGCGTCGTACGTCGTGTGACAGCGGTCACGTGATGACATCGGAGTGTGACAACTACGTCACCACGTCACGTGAGGTCGCACTTTCACGTGACGATGTCGCATGGCACCCTGCCTGATGCTGCTACATCTTCGCGTTTCCCCGTCGAAACCGATGCTTTCGTAACAACCTTTCGCATTCAAAGAGAAAATATGCGTTCGTGGCAGTATTATCATATTAATTAAAAGGCCAAATCATTAAGGTGCAACCCCACCCCTGGTTAGTGTGATTCTGAACCAACAGATGGCGGTGGGATCGCCTTCCAGGCCTGTACATCAATGCGAGAAATCGTGTGTGGTGGCGCTTCGATACAGTTGGATATTCTTCTATATCCAGAATTTGACATCCCTGGTTCCTTGCTTGGTTTTCTCTGCACGAGCTTTCTTTGGAACGCGCATGGCTGCGCCAGTTCTCGTGGAAGGGGGCCAGTTGCCACGCTCGGGGCTCACGTCTCCAGCAAATGTAGGCAGAACAAAACGCGAAATTCGTCCTGAGCCAAATGGCGAGACACATGCACAACAAAACTACCGACGCGTTGAAAATATAAAATTGCCTGTGCGCCGTTATCGGAGATTTCAGAGGCCAATGACACATATTACTATGTGATCAGATTTATACTGATACGAATGAAGGTGACGAGAGGACGAACGGTGAACTGAAAAATAAAGGTTTAATCGCTGAGCTTGTTCCAAACAAAAACAAAAGTAAACAAAGACCGTCGGGGCAGCAGAAAAGCAGGCGGCGATTCGGCAGCGTAACAAAGAGCGAGAGCGAGACTGACTCGACAAGGTCTCTGGCAACTGCTTGTCTAGAGTGCGTCACGTCACCATCTCGAAAGTTCGGCAAAAAAGGTTCGAGCGTCGCGCGTTCGGGGCGAAGATGAACTGGCACTTGCGAGGACAAGAAAACAGGGCGAAAGTTCCGTCTGGTGCAAGAATGAACGCGAAGCTTCCAGAAGCCCGTGACCGAGCGTTGCTTTCTCGGCTCTGCGGGCGGAAATATGACGGGCCGGCCCTTTTATCGTGCATGTGTTTAGATCTTTGTGGATTTCCAGCAAAACGTGATGACGTCATAGTCTTGTTTTCAAAATTCTAGCTTGAGGAATTAGCTGCCTAAAAGAAAAGACTATTTTTTTGGGGCGGTCAGGTGTCTCAATTACGTAGATGGGTGTTTATTTTGACCCAAACCACCAGACTGGAAAACACAAAAAAATGACACTCAGGTTTAGATGTTGAGTTTGGTAAACCCAAAGTAGGACTGGTGCGGGGGTCATAATAAAAAATGCCGAGGTTAAAAGTAAACTCACAGCAATAAAGAATAATTATTAATTTTAGTACGAATTCAGTGATAAATGCAATGACTGATCATGCAAAGATTCTGGGTCTGTTGATAGCTTTTGCACATAGTTTAAGCAACTTGCAGGGTGTCACAAGAAAACAATACAGGGTTTCTTTTTACCGCAAGGATAAACTAGGCATCGCCGAACGCTCATTCTCCGTCCATAGGTAGCGCTAGAGGTACAACCAGATGTCAAAGTTTCAGCCCAATACGATACCTTCTTCAAAAAAGTGATTTTCTGAAAAGTTCAATGGGAAAATAGCGGCCGACGGAGTTTTCGAATACATGGGGATATGGCACCAGAAACAAAAAACAGGCTCAAAAATGGGCTCCATTTTTCCCATTGAAATTTTTCAGAAAATCACTTATAACTTTTGAATAAGGTGTCCGTTCGGGATGAAACTTTGGCATCTGGTTGCGACCTAGCGCTACCTTTGGGCGAAGAATGAGCGTTAGGCAATGCGTAGTTTATTTTCGCAGTAAAAAAAAACAACCCTGTAAATTGATTTTTGTGACATCCTGTGCCAGTCTTAATTTGGTGATTCATGCGCGCAAGTAGTGGTGTGCAAAAATGAAAACGATGCAAACGGGTAGGCTTTGACGTTGTATAAAATATAGTGTAAGCACGCACATGGTACGCAGATTAAGAATGAAACAGCCCTACGTTTTACACTAGCGTTGAGCGTGTCGAAAGTTAAGAGTGCACCAAAAGCTAAAGCTTGTACACATATACTGCTCAGGCCATTGTGTTTGAATGCTCACAGTAATTTATTACCCTCAGATTTGGTGTAAGTTGTCTCCTGATTGCTTACAACAAAAAGAAGGAAATATTCTAACTCTGGGTTGGTAGAAAAACTCCACCTGCTGACGGCCACCAATCATCTCGGCGCTGATTATAAGTATTCACTGCATGCCAACGGTCGCGTGCTTAGAACGAGTTTTTCCCTTCTTACTTAATAGACACCAGCTGAACAACCCAAGCACACAAATGTGCTTTCATACGATCGCAATTGTTCTTGACAAAACAACAATGTTTAGTCAGGCAAGCGGTCATATGTGAAGTTTAGAATATTTTCTATTGGTTGTGGCACACGTGGCAAGTTGCATAGGTTTTTTTTTTTGTTTTTGTTTTTTTGAGAAACCGCGAAAAAGAACGCTCTTGGGTTACCTTGGTCTCTAATATTTCATGTAGCACAGAAAAGAGCAGAACTGAATCGCTGTGGAAAATGAAAACAATAATGATAAACAATCGTGTAATCACGCGAAAACTGAGGGCATTGCACATACACAGAAGGTAAGCTTTGTATCACAAAATATATTACCAATAAAGTATCTGGTTTTATCCTGCGAGCGAAGCGGAACATACAAGTGAGAGCATACTGTCCTGAACTACACTTCCAGTGAACAAGCGCACCATTTAAAGCACCGAGCTGGCTTTTATAGCGTTTGGTGCGCTCAACGATCCCCCACAGGAACAAAAAATTGGGTTGTGTGTGTGTTTATACAGCCTAGAACTTAGTCTGCCTCACAGGGGCGATGAGTCTCCCAGCTGTAGATGAGAAATTTAGCCAGTGCGGTACAGCCGCTAGCCTGGGGTCTTTAACGTGCATCACGCAGTAGTGATACACGACCGCACGCCGGTACGATGCTCATCTAGATCGAAACGGGCAGGGGTGGGGCTCGAACCCATGATCCCTGGGTTCTGCAGCGCGAGCATTCGCTCCACGTGCTCCGAGCTGGTGTGCGCTAGACCATTTGGCCACCGATCCCCCCTCACCCACTGGAACAAGTGCACCATCCAAAGCACCGAGCTCGCTTGAATAGCGTTTGGGGCGCTCAAACCTTTGAAAAACACAATTATAATCAATTCTATTCTTTCAATTATTTTTATTAGGTGCGCCTATGCGTTTTTTTTTTATTTTTACGTTCACGTGCGATTTTCTTAGTTATAGAATATTTTCCAGAAGTTTGACAACTATTGTCTGTTTCATTATAAGTAAGAGCCACATAATCAAAAATGTAGACAAAGAAATAAAAATAAAAAAAGAGCGCGAACACACATTAAAAATGCAATGTAACGGTGCATTAAAAATTAGTCGTTAGTTTTTTAGAGAGCAGCGATTTCGTAGGAAGACATTGTTACCCGATGAAGGTTATAAAAAGTGCAGTGCAACTGTTAGCTCGGGGTCTTAAACGTGCATTACGCAGTATATGTGATACACGATCGCACGACGGTAGGATGCAGATGGGCGACTGAACCCAGGGTCCCTGCTAAAGCCCCTTGATAAAGGCGTTTTTTACAAGTACCGCCAACCATTATTGTGAAAACGCGCAAGACACGTGCCACGAGCGGGCGCTCCACCGCCATTTGCTTTCAAGGGCCAGTCATTATATACCCGTGCCCACGGTGCCCGTGCCCACACAGGCAACTCGAATCCCATTTACAACGAATGACATTTGAAGGATCGGACAATCAGCGCGCGACACTCCGAGCGTGGGGCGTTCCACGCGCGACAGATCGCGAGCCGATTGTTGATCACATGAATGTCATTCGTTGTGAATACCATTCGAGTTGCCCGTGTGGCACGCGGGCAACTCGAAAGTATTAGTGCTGCGTCGCCATTTCTGTCCAAGGTCCGGTCGAGACACGGGCCTCGTGCACTGGCACCTTTGAGGTTATTTGAAAGACCAACGCAAATACATCGAGGGGATTTAGTCCCTGCACGCTCTGCAGCGGGAGCTTCGTGCTTTGAACGGAGCTCGCACTCGAGCATTTCTCCACGTGCTCTGATCTGCGGTGCCAGAACACACTCGGCCAACGATCCCCTACCGCACTTGATTTATCCTTTGAGCTAGACCAAATGAGCTACACTTAGAGTATCGGCAATTTTTTCCCAATATTGTTTTGGGCGCCGGCTTGTTGGTGGTTAGTAACAAATCAAATGCAATTGCCGGTCGTCATGATTCAAAAGTGCGACTTCCTCAGCAATAGTTTCGGTGTCAGGAAGCTCACGTAATATTGCTTTGCTTTGTCGCCAACTGTTTAAACATTTGTGGAGGACGGAAAAGCGTTTCCTGTGATTTCAGATAAAGCTTCAGATAACTGACAACTATCATTTTAAGCATCCATATCTGTATGAAGCGTAGCTTATTTAGTGGGTCTAGTTTAGCCCGACCGCATAGGCACAGAAAGAGAACGAACAGCTTAACTTCGCGCTCTTGGAGCTGCTTCAGTGGCTTCATCAACCCGTAGCGTTAGTTGCGCTCCGAACTAAGGTAAAGCAAAGCAAATATTCACATCTGAGGGTTTCACAAGCCAAACCAACAAAAGGCACTTAACACGCCCAAATAAAAAAAATTATTGCGGGTCTATTTTGACTAACCGTAGATCTTTCGACGTGCAACCGAAATCTCAGATTGGCCTCCGTCAGATTGCAGGCACCTCGGCCGATATTTAAATCCGACAAATATAGATTCTTAGGCCAGCGCGTTGGCTGAGAGGAACTGAGACGTTTTAATGTTATTGCAACTTAAAGGAGCTGTGCAACGATATTCAATTGGAATGTTTTTCTCTCTACACTAGCTTGCTGGCACACCTCGGACTCAAGGATACTCACACGCAACACCATTGGCCAAGAAACTCCTTTGTTGTGGTGTAATTTCAAGGACAAAAGCGATCATTTTCATTCAATCTCTCCTTTGCAAAATTTGATGACGTAACTCGGGGATCGCAGTACACCCAAGTGACGATATTTGAATGCGGCTCATATATTGGACCCGAGCATTGCGTGGGCACTCGACTTGGGCTCGTGACAATTGCTAGCTCGAGAAGCATTCGGGTTGTGACCCGTGTCCAATCGCTGCAACGACGACAACAGCCGAGCCATAACAATGTCTGGAACTCAGCGCGTGTCCTGCGCTTTGCCGACCCCTGCGCGTGGCTATGATCAACACTGGCGGCATATAATCGGCTCCAGATCACGTGGCCGCTTGTTCTGGCTGCGAGTTGAGGGGGTGAACGCCGCTCGTTTTTCTTAAATTTTTTTCTGGGACTTCTATTGCGTGGGGTGAAAAACGAACGCGTGTTTCATAGGTCATTAACGTTAGGGATCCGATTTAAGCGGTATTTGTGCACAGTACAAAAATTGTTGCATCGCTCCTTTAAGAGCCACCGAGGTTGTTTTTGAAACAAAATGTAGTCGAACCATTCCGACAAGCATAGTGTGATATCGTAAATGATTTATGCAAGTGATAAAAACAGTAAAATGTTTTCGCATACGTGGCGGAATCTGAAATGGCAGAATGCATTTCACGGCGCCCATTTTATTTGGATCGCGTCGGGCATGTGTCCCGACGCACAGTAGAACGCGCGCAAAAGTAGCTGTGGTGCACCCGCAGCCTTGCGCTTGTTGTTCTCACATCTCTGGCTCGCTCACTGCAGGCATCCAGGCACCTGACACCCTGACATCTGGCGCTTTTTCTGTCCTTCACGTGGCGTTCCAAGCGGCACACGACGGAAAATGCACATCAAACTGTTCTTGAACACGTGTCGCCATCTGTACTTTATATTAAGAAACTACAATTCGCCGTAACTGAATGGGAAAAGTTTGAGGTCTTATAACATTCTTAACCTGTAATATATCGATATGGAAGTTTTGGAAAATGTAATATCGAAGGATGCTTCATAATTTAATGTCTCGTTATTTTGATTAGTTGACGTGATTCCGTTTTTATAGCACCATAAAATATTACAATTTAAAACTTTATTTTTTTTATTTTCAAAAAGACATTATCTGTACATTTCGGTGCTTACTTTTTTATTTTATTACATCTAACCGAACGCTCACGTAAAATATCGTGGACGATGGGACGTTATAACTCGAGAAATAAGTTTTTCAATACTAGAGACTGTGGTCTATTAAAAGCCAAATAATTAACTAACAACAAAAAAGAATCGTGATATCAAGTCATTAAAACATTGTTGAGAAACTGCTCTTGAATCTGACACTAACTTTATAATTGTAAGATACATAGAAAAAAAGTTATAAGCCGTCGGAAAAGCGCCAAAACGTCATGCACGGTGGGGTTGCACCTTAAGCGCCCAGGCGTCCCGTTTTGGCTGGGACAGTCCTGTTTCCGAGGTTGATTTCTGCAGTCTCATTATTTTGTCTCACTGAGGCCTTGTGTCTTATTTTCGTTGCCAAATGCAAAGTTGCAAAATCAGTTGGGAAGAAAACCGAAAGAATGTTTTCATGTTATGAGCTTAATTTTATATAAAGAAACATACCATAAAAAATGTTACTTTCCATAGAGTACAATGTTGGGCTCTCCCTGAGGTTACATCGTCATATATATATTTTGTTTGCGTAAACCTGCATTATGGTAGACTAGTATATTTCTAAATATGGTCTGCTTCAGTTGGCTACATTTTTTTTTTTTGCTCTTGTTCAAAATGGGTGAAAGAAGCCCCTGTGCTCTTTACGAGGGGCTTTGAGAAATGTCCGTGTTTACTTTCAACTGAATGTACGTGAGCCTTTCTTTCTGTCCACCCCACCTCAACCATGCCAGATGTCTCCCTTTATTCTCTTAGGACTATGGTCACCCTATGAAAGTATGTACGATGATTCTCACAATTCCAGCAATATTCCTTTCAGTTATCGAGCATTTCTATATGCTAGATTTTAGCACCACGTTCCAGATTTCTTCCCTTTGTAGTGGCCGAGGAATGTAATCGAAAGAGTCGGGGGAACCTTCGGAATTGTCAAGGAATTTTAAAGAAACTGGTAAACAGCCTGGGTCTTTGTGGGCCCGCAGGTTAGAACATTGGGATCAAGTGTGGTGTGCCGCCATATTTCTCGGAATGTGGCCGTTTGACTTTCTTGCCCCTGAATTGTTTTTTCTACATTTTGTTGTAGGGCGAACATTTTGCTTGACCGAGGGTCTAGGGGGTCTCTTGTCTGCTCTTGAATGAAGGCACCCAATCGGTCATTCATTTGCATAATTTCATTTCTGCCTTGCAGTGGGCTTTGAGGACTCCTTGATCCAAGAGACCCACCACTTCTGCCTCTTGGGACCAGAGCAAGTACGTAAGTGGCCGGGAAAATGAAAGGACCCGATCTTGTCTCAAGGTGTTTCTCTCAAGGTGAGCGGGTAGCCTGGCGGGCGTTGTACCGGGTTGCCCACATGTTAAATCGTCTCTCGCGATTCCTACCACAAAGTGAGAAAGTGTAATCAGCCGCGCAAGCGACTCGTGTTGACGAACAAGTGCGTGGTGGTGTCACTGTTCGAAACGGGTAACAGCGAGGGAAATCCCTCAGGTGATACGGTATGCCTCCACAACTCTCAGAAAACGCTGATTGTAAAACAGTAATGGAAGCAGATGTGCCATCCTGCTGAAACATGAGACGACGAAAGGTCCGACGTAGTCATCCGCAGCATACCCTTCTGCGCATTTGGTTTGCAACTTTGCCCCGAAAATTCTAGACTCAACACTTGTCTGAAGCTTGCCCCTTTTAGCCGACGCATATGTAGTTGTTAAAGAACCACAAACTCGCAAAAAATGTTTTGTTATGTTAAAACATGTATAGCATGTTTTAACATAACACAAAAAATAAAAAAAATATTGCAGGATCCATTTTGAGTTGGGAGCGATATTTTATATTTGGACACGATGACCTGAAATAGAAGAATGTTTTGAATCTAGAAACACTGAGCTCCCTCAAAACTATGTTTTAAGCGCCTGGATTGTAGAAACCGAAAATAAACTCCCCCCTCCTCTCTCTCAAAGAATGAGAAATATTCGTATATTGTGAGAGAGTGAGGAGCACACTTAAAACAAGTCTCGCAACCTAAATATTGCAGTTAAATCTTTTTTTGCAAGAGTTTATTTTGTTGCATGCGTGTTCTATCCAGGTACTTAAAGGGCACTGACCGGGGAGTTTTGCTCACTGAGGTTTTTTCTTGAACGTGACCGATAAGGGCCCAACTACCAAAACACAATTTGCTCACTCTCTTTTTCACGGGGCATTCAAAGTATGTGAGCATATATATTTAAAGCCATGGGTCATCTAAGACACACATTCAATATAGAAAAAAAAATGAAAGCCGCTTACAACTCCCTGTAACGCCGAATTAGAGCGCAGCTCTTGAGGAGGAGGAGGGAAGGGCACGGGGGGGGGGTAAACTAACCAGGGGGGGGGGTCACGTGACCTTGGGGGTCACGTGACCCCCAATGCCGATGATGTCATCACTGACGTCACTGATGACGTCATCCGTGACGATGACGATGCGGGTACCGATGACGTCATTAGTGACGTCACTGATGGCTTCACCAGTGATGATGACGATGACGATGCGAATGTCGGTGACGTCATCAGTGACGTCGCTGATGACGTCATCAGTGATGATGACGATGACGATGCGGATGCCGGTGACGACATCAGTGACGTCACTGATGACGTCATCAGTGATGATGACGATGACGATGCGGATGCCGGTGACGTCGTCAGTGATGATGACGATGACGATGTGGATGCCGGTGACGTCATCAGTGATGATGACGATGACAATGTGGATGCCGGTGACGTCATCAGTGACGATGACGATGTGGATGCCGGTGACATCAGTGATGATGACGATGACGATGGGGATGCCGGTGACGTCATCAGTGATGATGACGATGACGATGCGGACGCCGGTGACGTCATCAGTGATGATGACGATGACGATGTGGATGCCGGTGACGTCATCAGTGATGATGACGATGACGATGTGGATGCCGGTGACGTCATCAGTGATGATGACGATGACGATGGGGATGCCGGTGACGTCATCAGTGATGATGACGATGACGATGTGGATGCCGGTGACGTCATCAGTAATGATGACGATGACGATGCGGATGCCGGTGACGTCATCAGTGATGATGACGATGACGATGTGGATGCCGGTGACGTCATCAGTGATGATGACGATGACGATGTGGATGCTGGTGACGTCATCAGTGATGATGACGATGACGATGTGGATGCTGGTGACGTCATCAGTGACGATGGCGTCATCGGGGGGTCACGCGACATCCGCGGGGGTCACGTGACCTCGAGGAGGGGGTCACGTGACCTTGAGGAGGGGGTCACGTGACCTCAGGGGAGTCACGTGACCTCGGGGGGTCACGTGACCCCCCACGAGGTCACGTGACCCCGGTGGGGGGGGCTCGCGCGGTGCATTATGGGACATTTCCCATGATGCACCGCGCGGTTACGCCGACGGCGACGGCGACGGCGACGGCGACGGCGACGCCGCTCAAGCCGGAAACGGGCCCCTAAAGCTGCGCTCTAAAAAGTGAACCCCATTTTTGCGGCCTCCAAGAAGCTGCAAATACGTTGATGTAGACGTCATTTTTCATATTGCGATGTACAGCGAGCTAGACAACGGACGTGGGGCCGCTACTTGGGAACTGTCGTTCTATCTTCCAACGCAGAACGGAATGATCGCACGACAAACGGTACACGCAACTTAGTCATTCTCGTCGTCTGCTTCACGTGCCAAAAAAAGAGTAAAGAAAGAAAAAACATGTAGTCGGGCGTGGCCACGTGACTTCTGACCTTGAGCTTCCGTGCTCGTGTTTCGGTTTCGAGTGCAGTTGAGTTTTTTGGATTTATTAAAATACATATGTGACCCCGAAGAAAAATATTGACTCGGTAGTCTCCCAACACCAAATAAAACCATCTAAAAAAAACTCGAACAAAAAAAAAAAATTGGAGGGTATTAGTGTTTTCTATGGAAGATATGGCCTGGGAGGGGTCAACTTTTGAACCCTTCACCCAATTTGGTTTTAATTTAGAGGGTTATTTCAGCTCTATCAGGAAGGATAATCTGCAAAGTTTTAGCATTATCGGCCAACTTTACAGTGTGCTACGGTTCTCGCACTTCAGCAAAAAGACACTTCACTTAGAAGTCCATCGTAGAAAAATAATATTAGCTGGTGGCAAACTTCTTGCTTTAATGTGAAGAACAATATCCACAGTGCAACCCAGATTAAAAATAAACTGCAAAATATTCAATTATGACAAAAACAACAACATCCCGAAATTTAAAAAGAGTAAAAATTTTGTGTTTACAAAAACGTTTTTTTTTTTTTTTTCTAAGTAGGTGTAGATTTACTTAGCTCTGAAGTAGTCTATCTTGTTCCTCAGAAACTTTCAGTCCCAGAAAACCTTGAATGATGTCCCTTTGTGTTCAGAATGTCAATTCATAGCTTTCCTAAAACAAGAATTCCTGCCAAAAAGTGAAACTGAGAAAAATGTGTTTGAAGTTTCAACTTGTTTTTTTTTTGGACGATGCCAGAAATTCAAAATCCACCCGAATCATTGGTGGCCCCTTCAACTACGTGAGCCTGGGGGGGCGGGGGGGGGGGGAAGGGGGGGGGCAGTGCGTTGAGGCTTCCGAAAAGGTTGGTGAGCTTTGTAAAACCTGCTGCCCCTTCCAACGACGCCTAGACGCACCGCGAGTTTGTTCTCTCGAAACTTCACGATTGAAGGTGAGTGCGGTGTGGCGACGATGTCTCCGCAAGTCAAGCAGCTAACAACAAACTGAAGGTTGATGCCAATTCCTTCTTCTTGCAAGCTCAGTAGTTTTCCGTGGCACCTGGGGCAGAGTAAAATCGCAACAAGAGTTTGCACGGCGGACACATTGAGGAGCCGTCCAGGGGCTTTTCCACGGGAGCGTCTGTTGGCTCCGAGTCGTCCGTAGTCCCCGCGTCGGAATCGAGCAGGAGAGCTTCCTCTCGAACATGGTCAGCACATCCGATTCGGAGATAAAGCTGTAAGCTCCGATGTCCGCCAAGCACCAGTTGAGCTTGAAGATCGTGACGACGGCGGTGCTGGCCAATGCTACCGCGACCCTTCGTTTTTGCCGTCGAGAATGCCGGCCAAAGCTACTGCGACTGCTAACTTTGGAAGCAGGCATTGCTTGGCAGAAAAACTACCGGGAGCAAAGAAGGAAAACGAATCTTAACAGCGGCGAACTAGCGATACGATCAGAAGCGAAGCTGCCGATAGCGCGTGCACGAGGCGCACAAGGAGCTACTAAGGTGGCCAATCGTGAGTCCTGTTTCGGGTCACAACCAATGGTGTTGCTGGTATCGTTTCTTCTGCTTGTATGTATGGGATTCTCCCGGGCCACAGATCACACGTAGCAAGCTTCTATGGGCACAAAATAGAAGATACGGCGCTTCCAACGAGGGTAAGATATCTCGGCTGCATTGAACAAGCGCGGAGTAGACCTAATTTGAAAATGCCCAACTTCGCCGTCTGCTCGCTCAGCTGGTCGCCGCGTGCTTGCTGAAAATATTTTTTTACAAAATAAATACTACGCATTTATAAATGAAACTTTCTGAAACTGTGCTTCAGAATATACTCCAACTCATGTTTACAAACAAACCCTAGCGCCCCTAGCGGACGCCACCGGCGGCGCGCATGCGCGATGGGGGTGTGGGCAAGAAGCTCGCCCATAGAGTAATATATACAAGGTAAAGAGCGGACACTGCCATAGGCCCCAGCGGCCCAGATAGACCACTGACAGGTAGCGCTCCTAGCGGGCGGTATTAAGTATAATCTGATTCCGTTTCCGGTCAAGTTAGTTTCGGTTTCGGTTTGGACGTTTTTGCTCCGGTTCTCCAATACCCTTCTCTCTCTCTTTCCCCCCCGCCTCGCTCATCTCTCGGGAGCACCTTGACTCCCGAAGCCGCTGTTTTTTTTTTTTTTTTTTTTTTTTTAATACTGACACACTTTTGCTTTATTTTTTACGATAGAGTCCGTGCAAAATGTGTCGAACAATATTTCAACTTACTTCACAAAGCAGAAGTATATATATTTCTTATTCTTTTTATATTGTAAAGCATTGAAGTTACACAATCACCGCATTGACTCCTGGCTGGTGGAGCATTTTGGGGTCAACAACAGTAAGTGGTTCGAACACATTTTATTGGACCACATTCATGTACACATGATTTACTTCTGAAGCTATGTATGTTTTATACGAAAGAGATCGATACTCACAAAAATAAATAAATATGAAGGACTTCGGCATTCGTACACTTCGTAATAGATTCTTAGCGGAACCAAATTAACAAAACCCTTCCACGGAGAACATGCTGTATGATACATTCACTTTCACGCCGACTCGGGTACGGGAAGTAAGTGCAAAAATAAATAAGACATCGCTATCATTACCAGTCATAAGAGTATAATAACAGTGCGAAGCACACGCCGGATAGTACAAATTCCCGATTTCCGGCAAATATACAAAAAAACACCAATTTGCATAGCTTCAAACTCACTGCGGGCGAGCCATTACCAAACAATGAGAACTCTTTTCGAAATCTGACAAGATTCAACGTCCCTAAATATTCACCGAAATTGTTCAGAAAAGAAATATGGCTTCAGAAAAAAAGCGGCTAAAAAACTATGGACAGTGGATACAAAAGTGGATACATTTTCTTTCAGATATTGTTAGCCTCTATACACTATTCTCTATCGAATTTTTTTAGAAAGTGGTCAAATATTTTTGTTAGGGAGCCGTGATACACATTCGCTGGAAAAAGGGGAACAAATATTTGGAGAGCAAGCTGCACCGCCCACTTAATCACTTCTTGTTTTTGGTTTGGCAACCGCGTCTGCTAATACGCTATTAACAGTTAAACCTGTCTCGTTCTTACTAGCCACTGAAGAGTGCAACCGAACTTTGTCCGAATTCCGGTTAACAAATCAAACATGTCAACACAAGCGTATTCTGCAAAACAATTTTAAAAACCCTTTGTGGTACTCCTCTGGGCAAAAGCGAAGATCTCCCAGACCTCAAAGTGTGCTATACAAGGCGGCACACACTCCTCGAACATGTGTCACACTCTCTATTATGGGAAGAAAGTGATTTTCTAGTTGCTGAATGCAATGAAAGGCAGCCTGTGATGGTACTACTAAGTTCTCGAAGAATTTTCCAGGCACGTGGTATGCTTTAGGAACAAGACAGTACTGGTGAGGCCTGGTAAAGTTATTAGACTCATCCGATAGCAGCTGAGAACAGCCACAGCTGTAAGTTGTCTGTTCAAGCAAAAGCTTGATCAAATAGCCCCAAACGTAATAAAAACGTGGACGCGTCATCAATTATGTTAGACCTGATGTCTGACGCCAGCTCAGAAATATCCTCTAGTGGCGGGAAGTTATGAATTGGAAGACATTCCCCAATGTCTGAAATTAAACTTTCATGGTGCGAAGATATTTGCAACTCCTTTAGGAGGTCAGCCCTGTCATCGTCTACGTTTTCATTGTCCGACAGTTTGAACAGTTTCTTTATCCAGAGGTGTTTTAGTCCTGAGGTGAACTGATGCACATTTGGGTTTGTGTAGCAGCCCAGCATTTGTCGTATATAGCTCCAAAAACGTTCTCAAGTGTGTCTTGCTGCAGACGTCGTGTAAGTAAGAACTTAAAGTCATGGCTGCTTGAAAGCTTATCCCAGAGCATGAGGACACTTTTTATAGTAACTTGCCACGCAATGATGGCTTATGGCTGCCTTCTACTTTGGAACTGCCATGCTGAAATCCATCCGAGTTACTGGTTGAGAAAATCAAGTATTTGAAATTCTCCCTTCAGAATGACATGACGCAACTTCTGCCCTGTCTTCTTGAATTTTTTAGCTATTTAGGCAATCAAAAAGTATGCACATCCTATCACAGAAATAGGCTGTAGCCATGGCTGCCTCAGGAAGTTCCTTTGCATAAACAAGAGATATGATTACAAGAAAGATTGAGGCACTCAGTACCTGTGGGGCACAATTTGCTCCCATGTTATAGAAAGGTTTTTGAATAAACGTGTCTCTCAGTAAGTTTCGGAGTCAATCGCAAGCTAATCTCATAGATAGAACAATGAAGTTCAACAATAGAAGACCGCTCAATGACCTCATTTCCAATGCAAAGTTTTTGGGCTTGGAGATTGCTCTTGGTTGTTTTGGGAAGGTGCGGAACATCAAAGACAAAGTAAACGTGCTCGTTGTCAACTTCAAAAAATGGCTTATCACCACACACACCAAGCTTACGTTTGAAGCCCCCTAACCACAGACCACAGCCTTTACTCTGAAGCCAACAGTCTTAAAGGGGCGATGCACTGATATTTGTTTTTTGCGCAAATACCGCTTAGAACGAATCCCTGACGTTAATGATCCGTAAAATATGTCCGTAAAATATATAAATATATATAAGTCGCAGAAAACAATAAAGAAAAACGAGCAGTTCACCCCCTCAACTCGCAGCCAGAACAAGCGGCCCCGTGATCTGGAGCCGATTATATGCCGCCAATGTTGATCATAGTCATGCGCTGGGGTTGGCAAGGCACAGGACACGCGCTGAGTTCCAGACATTGTTATGGTTCGGCAGTTGTCGTCATTGCAGCGATTTCACACAGGACACTACCCGAATGTTTATCGAGCTATCGATTATCACGAGCCCAAATCGAGTGTCCACGCCATGCTCGGGTCCAATCTATAAGCCGTATTCAAATATCGTCACTGGACGGTACTGCTACCGTCCAGCTATGTCATCAGGTTTTTCGAAGGAGAGATTGAATAAAAACACTGGGTTTTGTCCTCGAAATTACAGCGCAACAAGGAGTTCCTTGGTCAGTGACGTTGCGTGCGAGTATCCTTGAGTCCCACTAGTGCCAGTAAGCTCGTGTAAAGTAAAAAACATTCCAATTGAATATCATTGCACCGCCCTTTAAGCTCCCGAATGAGAGAAATGAGGAGACTGCGTTAAATAGAAGACGTTGTTGGAGTGTGCACAACAGTGTGTGCAAACGCACCTCCTGGAAATTTCAGACAGCATAACAACCAAGGCTCTATCTGCAATGTTAGAGGTTCGTTCAACACCGTCATCTGTAAACCCATGGACAATGTCGTGTGCAAGGTCGTAAGTTCAATACTTTTTTTAAAACAATCTCATCGACAATCAACATGCACACACGTTCAAGTGCAGCCAGACAGCCCGGCAGAAACAACAGCGCAAGAAGCTCGAACCGATCGGCTCCACGAATTCACGCCAAGCATGCGAGCACGCGGGCGGTCATGCGTCACCTTGATTGATGAAAAGTCGACCGAACATGATTCAGCAGAAAGCACAGATGGACGGCACGCACGGCACAGACGAACGACGCAGGGACGAGCAGAGGCCATGCAGAATCATGCACAGGCGACGGCGTGCAGGCAGGCAGGCCATGGCAGGCGCCATTCATCACGTGGTTTTTGTGACGTATTTGATTTAATCTATTTAGTCGTTTTAAGTACTTTAAACAATTTTAAAGAATTGCCATTTAAAAAATAAATATTTTTCACAGAAAGAGTTTTAATTAATTTTAACCAAATTGTAGAAAAGCGCCACGTAGCGGAAGGTATGAAACGCACTATCTGGGCCGCGAATCGGCTCCTGTGTCCTCTCTTTACGTTTACTGTATTACTCAATGGCTCGCCTTCGCCCATAAACAAACCATTGAAATGCGATGTTGTCGGCTTCGGTGTGAGTCCCCCTGCCCTTTTTCGCGTTCGAATTGTTGATTCTACGTCTTCCTGGCAATGCCTGACTACTTGAGCTGCCTCAGCGAAATTACCGAGGCTCGTTGCCACGCAAAACTGCGACGCCAAAGCGCGTGCTCTCCGTTGTTCGGATTGTGTGGCTCAAGTTTGACGCCGTCAACGGTTTTCTCGACGACTGTTCTTGCGATGGGTTACAATAACTATACAGCCAAGTTGAAGCTCCTCGTGATCGAGTTTGTTGAGGAAAATGAAAACCGCGCTGCTGCCAGGCAGCTTAGGGTGAGCGAGAGCCACGTACGTTATTGGCGAAGACAGAAGTCGCAACTGGCAAGTGCAAGACCGGGAAGAAAAGCGTTTCGGGGGCTGAAACGACGGAGCTTTCCTGCTGTTGAAGATGAACTGCTACAGTATCTTCGTGATCCCAGATCGGCTGGTCACGCCGTGTCGTGCGAGATGGTACCTTGGCTGCAACGTTCCAGGCTAGCAGAGGATGGGTGACACGCTTCATAAGACGTCTCTGAGACGACGGACAACTCTCAGCCAGCGTTTGCCCGAGGACTATGAAGAGAAGGTGTTGGCATTTCATCGGTTCGTGCTCGCGTTGCGGAAAACGGAGAACTTCATTATCTCCCAGATCGGGAACGCAGATCAAACGCCACTGACCTTCGATATGCCACCTAACACTACAGTAAGCGAAAGAGGTGTCTCAGCTGTTCCTGTAAGAACAACTGGCTGTGAGAAGCAACGCCGCACTGTCATGCTGGTGGTAACTGCTGATGGGCGAACGCTCCCGCCCTTCGTCATTTTTAAGCGCAAGACATTGCCAAAAGTGAAAGTGCAAGGTTGCATACACATCCGTGTCCATGAAAAAGGATGGATGAACGAAGCTTTAATGCAAGACTGGATTGAAACTGTTTGGGGAAAACGACCAGGCGCTCTGTTGCGACCGCCATCGCTACTGGTACTGGACAGCTTCAGGGGTCACCTTGCCGACAGCTTGAAGCAAAAGTTGCGAGACAGGAAAACGAACCTTGTTGTCATCCCGGAAGGCCTAACATCGGTTCTACAGCCCTTGGATGTGTCAATCAATAAACCGTTCGAAGACTATATGCGCCAACTTTATGTACCGGGTGATTCAAGGAGACGGCAGCCTCTTTAAATCGACCGTAAAATTCGGTTTCCTAACCTATCAAGCTACGACTTCGTGCAGCGTTGCCCACAGATGGTGCAGCTTTTTTTTGTAAAATTTGCAAAGAGCGAACTTACCTGAGGAAAAAGTAAAGAAAGAAAAAGGCTTAGCTCCTATGGAAATGCAGCGACGCCACCGGTCTTCAAACAATACGGCGCCGTTTCGCACGGGAGACAAGAGATGGCGCAACGAACGAGCATACGGCGCCGAGAGCCAGCGTCTTTAGCAGACTATCGTTTCGACTCAAAAGCGGAGCGCGTTCCGCGGGCGCGAACAGTCGCAGAAACAAAAACAGGCGCGGTAACAACAAGGAACTGCAGTTCCTTGTCTACTAAACACGCCGGCTCTCGGCGTCGTCTGCTCGTTCGTTGGCGGCAGTTGGCGCCGCGACGGCTTGCGCCATCTCTTGTCTCCCGTGCGAAACGGCGCCATGTTGTTTGCAGACCGGTGGCGTCGCTGCGTTTCCATAGGAGCTAAGCCTTTTAGAGCGCAGCTCTTTGGGGCCCGTTCCCGGCTTGAGCGGCGTCGGCGTCGCCGTCGGTGTCGGCGTCGCCATCGGCGTCGGCGTAAGCAAGGTCACCCCAAGGTCACGTGACCCCCAAGGTCATCCCAAGGTCACGTGACCCCCCCCCCCGAGGTCACGTGACCCCCCTCCTTCAAGGTCACATGACCCCCCTCCCCGAAGTCACGTGACACCGCCCGAGGTCACGTGACCTCCCCGATGACGTCACCGGCATCCGCATCGCCATCATCATCACTGATGACGTCACCGGCATCCTCATCATCATCGTCATCATCACTGATGACGTCCCCGGCATCCGCATCGTCATCGCCATCATCACTGATGACGTCACCGGCATCCGCATCGTCATCATCACGGATGACGTCATCAGTGACGTCACTGATGACGTCATCGGAATCCGCATCGTCATCGTACTGATGGCGTCATCAGTGACGTCACTGATGGCATCATCGGCATCGTCACGTGACCCCCCCCAGGTCACTTGACCCCCCCCCCCCCAGTACCCTTCCCTCCTCCTACTCAAGAGCTGCATTCTAATTCGGTGTTACAGGGAGTTGTAAACGGCTTTCACTTTTTCTGCACCGAATACACTATCTTCACTGTGCAATAGAATAAGCAGATTAGGAGAGGAATCGGATGTGCCGCAAGAGTCGTGCAAAAAACGACATGTCACTAAGTTCCGCCAGTGCGCCACGAGTGTCACGTACAAAATCCCCCTGTCATGTGGTAAGGTGTACGTTGGCCAGACAGGGAGGTGCATTAATCATGGGGTAAGAGAGCATGCGTTGGCGATCAGGCAGTCCCCATCTGGCCACCTAGCGGTCAACTGTGACCGTTGCGATTGCGGGCCCAACTCTGAAAAGTGCAGCCCCATCTTTGGTGACCCCTGTGTCATGGGCCATTAGAAAACAAAAACGGCAAGAAAAATTCACGAAGCCTTTTTGATTAGGTCCCACCACGACAATACTTGTATAAGCGCTCCCTCTTTGTCCTTGAGTGATAAAGAATTCTACTATTTGAAGAACCTATGACGCTGGCATCTGAGGGGGGGGGGGGGGGGGGGGTTTAGACCATATCTTTGGTGTTCTGCCAAGTGTGCCTGCTTTCATATATATTTTTTTTTCATTTTGTCATTCAAATAAACAATTCAGTTGAAAGTTAGGCCGCGTCCTGTCTAGTACTGCCTTCGTTTTTTGTCCCTGTTGTTTTGGCGTATTACACCATGGTAAAATGGGAGTCGTTACTAAATGTTTTTTATTAAAATATCTCTAGATGCCTTTCAGTCTATTTGAACAGGTACTTCGCTCAGTACAAAAGCTTGAATGTGATTTACTGCGACCATTTTACGCATTCTAATATTTAAAAAAATAAAAAACAAAAAAAACACGGCCATGGTCTTTGTAGGGTTCGGCCAGCTGACAAATTATGCCGTCTGTGCACATCACTGCCTGGTGCTTCACGGCGAGCACTCTCTTGTGGTCCTCTTTTGATTTCTTGATGTACGGCATATGGGCATGCTCTGCGGTCAACAAAACCCCAACAACTGTCCAGGATGCTCCCTTGTCTTTGACGGCCTAATAAAAAGAACAAAAAGGCACTCTTACAACACGGCAGTATTTAAACACTACCAAAACATGTGATATGGGACTTGTTACTCCTCTAAGATAAAGCGTATTTCCATTGCAGGGTTGTAAAAAACTGTGTAACGTCAATTAAAAAATAAATATATATATATATATATATATATATATATATATATATATATATATATATATATAGTTGCTCCTTAATTCCGCTCAGCTTTGAGGCCGTCAAACTGGGCATGCGAGGCCCGCTACGCCGGAATTCAAAACGAAACTTCTGAAAAGCGCTCTAATCTACCACTATTGCTTAGAAGTCCAGGGTTGTGTACGCTAAATTTTGCATTGTTTATGCCTGTCTGCTTTTCATCAGACAAAAACTTGACGTGGAATATTCTTTCGACCGTTATTGGTGACTCTTTTCAAAACACCACCGGGTAACATATTCGGCCGCCATATTTTGGGCGTCGCTTTTAGTGCGAGCCTTGTGACTAGAACCGAGTTCATATCCAGCATTGACGCAGCATTCGTGTCTAATACATTTAGACTCGCATACGCGACAATGACGCAGCTCTCTTGCTCCCTAGACACTTGGCCAAAATAAGGCGGCCTCAAAGAATAGCGGCACCGTGGGTTCCACTTTTAAAAAGGCTGCATTAAAGTCTCTATTCTTTTCTAAATCTACCAAGGAAATCCAAGGCGAACATTTCCGGGGGAAAGGTTGCGAGCGAATGTGAATAGATAAAGTTGAGAGGAATGGTTTCTTTGGTGCAGCTTGCGAATGCAATGCTCGTGGTCAGCTTTCAGTGGCATTTTCGACAGGAGGGCGCGTGCACAGGTATAATCGGCGTTCAAGCACGCGCTCCCGTACATCTGACTGCATAGCCATAGAACATCCGCAAAAACGCGACGACTTTACCGACGCCGTGCTGGTTGCAAAGTGATACTCAATCACTTTGTTTGATTATACTGTTTTGTGTTACATAAAACTGAAATCGAATGGTTTAATTTTCACGCGCGGGGCGTACGCTTTAAGGCTGGTTCACACATTTGCAACGGTTGCGTTCGCAAACAAACGAAACGACTGTAACGACAAAGTCACCGGGACAAATGTTCGCCGTACGCAGCATGGCAAGCGATGCAAGAGGTAGCTTCGCGAAGCCATCCATGAGTCACGGTTTTTACGGTGTTTTGGTCGTTACGGTCGTTGCGGTTGCATGCGAATGCAACCGTGGCAAATGTGTGAACCAGCCTTTACTTCTTGATTCGGCCTCGTTCAGGCTGAGGTCATGGTGAAAAACATCGACGCGTATTGAGTAAGTGCAGCCATCTTGAGATCTAAGCGATCACTATAAGGACGCTGAAGGCAGTCCGCTCTACAACTTGTGAAGCGGAGCGCACGCTCACTCCGCTAACTATACGCTCCAACTCAGAGCGGGCCACGCATGCGCGGTGGGGACGATGCTTCTTGCAGAGCGTAAAGTAGAGCATAGAGGGCTCATAAAAGTGGCCTACTAAAACTCACAGATTAAAAACGCGCTCGTCGTGACTTGTCCTGACACTGCTCATGTACACCTTGTTGTTGTTGTTGTTGTTGTTTTTGTTTTTTGTTTTGTGCCCAAACAAAAGTAAAGACTCAAATTATAGGCGTATAGAAAAAAGTAACTTTTTACCAGACAGAGCGGCTGTGCTAGAAACAATGTAAACGCGAAATTTACACAAACCATGCAGGGTCTCACCTGTGGGCACAGCTCCAGTTTCGCCAGGGTCAACCACCTATGTTTGTTCATGTCAGTGAGCAGGTGACCGAACCTCTCGTTGATGTGACGCACGATGAGGCTCACAAAACTGAAGGACACCTACAAGCTCCGTCCAAATGCTCATCCAAGTACGAACACATGGTTGGGATAGGCCAGTCGACAAAGAACCATGCAAAGCGTCTCGTCAGATTGTCAACGCCCTGCGCCGATCTGTTGGGTGCTGGGATTTGGAGACCCGCTTGTAGAGCAGCCAGGTCCTTCTTTAAGAGGGATAGCCTCCTAAATGGTTTCTCTTCTACGTTGGAAATATCTAGCAAACCGCGTCCGGAAAGGAAGCTTCGGCGCTTGATAGCACGAGGGATACAAATCATAGATGCGATGTCTCGCCAGCTTAATCTCGTTAGTAGAAGTCTCGTTCCTTGAGAACAGCGGGGATTCATCGTGCAGATGCCTTGCTACCCTTGAGCAACACTGTACTCGTACTTCGCACAAGAATGTACTCGGAATGCGCAAACTTCGTCCTTTTCTTTCATTTTTTACTTCGAATAAGTAATTCTGTTTCTCTTTTAATTCGAGTGGAGCAGAAGCTACAAGAGCGTGTGCGGGCCTTTCAGCGGCCTTGACCAGCACGTGCATTCGTGTAGTGCAAGTACCGTTTAGAGAAACATGCTCATGCTTATACCTTCGGGTTTACTCGCACGAGGTGGAACGATTATATTTATATTTTAAAGCCTAATATTTTTTCGGGTGTGTGCCTACTCTTTTGTGTTTATTATTGTCGCCTTCGTTTTTACTACCTCTACAAACACGCTCCCTTTCACGCTCTTGGTGTTAACGTTTAGGTTTTGTTCTCTACTAGTACTATAAACGTTCACTTGTGGGGCTACGCAAGCAAAATTTTCGAACCCGCTCAAAACGCTCTTACGCTGAAGAAACACGCTCTACTAAAACGCGTTTTTGGATCTCCGCTTTCCATTCCGGCGAAGCAGGCCGCGCATGCGCAGTTTGGCACCCTCAGAGCGGAGCGGAAAATAGAGACGGTCTACTAAAGCTCTCTAATGTCACACTCAAAGAGGCATGGACTGCAGCGGAAGTGACTCGTTCCGTGCCATGCGTGTGCGTCGGACGCACCTGATAAATTTTCTTGAAGTTTGGTCGGAAGTACGCGGTAAATAGGGCTGATGGCAACTGGTCAATCTACCGAAGGAGCAACAGGGACTATCGAGCCTAATCAATTACTTGTTTACACTCCATGAATTTTGCTTACCCTCCGCGTGACGAGGGTTTCGTGCCAATTCGTATTAAAAACAAATTTTTAACGACAGACAAATTGCGCTACATGAAAACGGCATGATTACATTTAAGGTTAACAGCCCACTAAAGGACATGGGTGCCACGTACCAAGCTTGAGCCATTCTTTTTCCGAAGTGTCTGCGCCGCCTACTGCAAAACCCTTCGCGAGCACCATATTTTCGAGAATCACAAAATTAGCGAAAAATAAAGGCACGCGAATACCTCTCTTGTGTTGAGCCAGAATTCAAGTCTCGAGAATTCTCGAGAGTCAACGACTGCGAATAGGTTCCTATGCCTAATTTTCGAATAATTGGGATCGCAGTGTTTCAAGCGATCGGAAGAACGAATCGTGCGACGCTGTCAAAATCGTATTCGGGCGTTGGAGTTGCAAACAATAGTTATTCGGCAGGGGGAGTGCACGAAAGTTCATCAATCGTGGCAATGTTCGTTTCAGGTCCACGGTGTTGAGAGCCGATAGCTGCAGTACGTAGCTCCCACGTGTACGCTCGTCGGTGGTCGTTGGGGCCACAACGCCGCACTCAGTAATGCGCCCGGCATTTACAAGTTGTTCGCCTTTGACAAGGCACCGCTTTCCGTCGGCTATGTGCTCCGTAATAGTGTCCAATGGCACCTAAACAAACAAATAACCGCATCACAACAACAACCCCCGTACCAACATTACATAAGCATCCGGCTTGGCCTTCCTTGCCTTGGCGTGTTTCCACTCTCGTAGAACGATACAATCTTTTCGAAGAAACAAGCATTCCCGACGTACATAGAGCAGTTTACCCGAAAACAAGCGTTCATCGTCGCGACGAGTCATGTTTCAACGTGCGCCGACAGCCGACGGCATGCGGCGGTGTCGCACAAGCAGTGTTTCCAACATCGGCCGCACGGTGGCGACTATGTTCGATCTCCATAACAGAGTATGTATCATAGAAAAATACCGATCGAGCTAAAAACAGCTGTTACACCGTAGACCGCAGTATATTTATAGTAGTATGTAAGCATTAATTTATGCCGTTTTGCGCGTGCGTGTCAGAATTTGAATTCGGATATTGCTGTTATTTCATTTCTTTCTCTAAGTGCTCACCCCTATTATAGTCCCCGCTGTGGGGCTGATAGTATTTTCAAATAAATAAATAAATAAATACAGAAAGGGTGAAAATAAGAAATATCTCAACAACAGATCTGTTTGAATGCTTCCAGTAATTGATTACATGATTTTAAAAAAGCGTGTAAAATACACTTGTTAGTGAGCGCGTTGGTAATTAAGTAGGGTTAGAAAGAGTTGCATACGTAAAGACAGGGGACGGGACAACACATCTTTGAAAGATGTGCAGTCCCGTCCCCTGTCTTTACGTGTATAACTCTTTCTAAACTTACACCATGAAAGATTAGTTGTCCCGTCCCCTGTCTTTACGAATATAACTCTTTCTAAACTCACGAGTAAAATACCTTAAAACTTTTTTTCGTAATAAATACTATTTAAATACTGACACACATGGCTTCAAGGAGAAATCCAACTACAAAAACTTTTTGGACGATTTCCTTTCATAAATGGAGTAGCTAATGCCGTTATTTATATTAGATATCAGAAAACTAAATGAAAGCGCGTCATAAAATACTATTAAATTAATCGCATGCAGTGTTCAACATTTAGAGTGAAAGCATTATACTGGTTCACAACTACCTTGGTAGCCGAAATCAAATTACAAATATAACAAAAAAAAAACACATTGAGCAAAAATATTTAGTCAAACTAGGTGACATCCAAGGAAATTTCAAGGAATAAAAGCGCTAAAAAACGAGGATCAGTAAAAGAGGACACACATACAGTAGAGCGCGATTGCAACTGGGGCTTTATCTGATTTGAACCAAAGAAGAAACATATATGCCTTGTCAACAACCATCCACGTCATGTAAACACATAGTTCAATAATCTACATATAATCTTTCTAGCTTGAGCTAACAAAGGACTGAAGATACGCCACCTCCTAATCGTACAATGCTATCGATGGGGCGCTGATGCACTGTCGCCGTGGCACTTCCTTATGGAAAACGCCTCCGAAATTTCCCTAGTCATTTTGATACGATTCCTGCTTAGGATAACAGTTCATTGAGGCTTTGGGCCACAATCACATCGGTCCCTGTGTATTGCAAGATTACCCGAGGGCGAAGATCTTACTGTCAGTGCGTGTTCCCTTAGTCTGTCGTTGATGCACCTTCCGGTTTGTCCTATATAAACCCTCCCGCACGTTAAAGGTATTCTATACACCACCCCTTCCTTGCACTCCCCATATTTAGTTCCATGCTTCTTCTTAGATATACCCACCCAAAAATCTCCCCTTTCTATTCTTGCACACAGTTTACCCAATTTCTGAGGCGCTAAGAGTAGTACCGCTACTCCATGTTTTTCGCCAACTTTCTTCAGACTATGGCTAAATTTGTGCACATATGGCATCACGGTCGGTCTAACGTTTCGCCTAACCTTTTCCCCTACCCCTTCCCTCTCTTCGATGTTTCGTAACAATCCTTGTGCTACATGTTTAATAAGCGTAAGAGGGTACCCTCCATCTTCTAGTTTCTTCACTTGTATTGCCGCGCGTGCAGCTGACCAAGTAGGCAGCGCGCGCGTGGCCTAACGGTTATCGCGCTTGCTTTCCACGCTGAAAGCCATGGTTCGATTCCTGGCAGTGGAGACACATTTTTGTTGACTCTGTAAAGTGATGCTCTGGTAAATTCGAGAAGCATGTTGCTTGTTCGAGCTAATAATGTTCTACACGCCGAACCTTCTACGCCGATTATTCCAGATGCCCACACGTGTACATAAGGGGCTCCGGGTGACAATCTGCATTCAGTTTCGCCCCAGCGTTCGACTGTGCTGCTACGCCGACTTCGACGCTCTGTTATTATCTTTGTACCCTTTTATTTTTGGCACAAGTTCGCTACATTAAACGTTTCTTTCTTTCTGTTTATTTATTGTTTTTTGATCACCACCCGTGACAGTATACCAAAGCTGTCCACCTATTTGTGTGAGCACGACTTAGTCAGCGAGGCTGCCAAGCACGTAATGGCAATACCTCTCTTAATAATTTTAGAGTGGTTTGAGTCGAAGGGTAACACCGCTTTCTTTGCTCTGGGGGAGTACATCCAACATACATGGGTCGGCATAAATATCAGTTTCAGGTCCAAAAATTGTAAACTGCGCTGTACAGAATCTTTTTGTAGTGAAACTCAGACCGGCGGCGCAGTTCTTAAAAACATCCAACATTTTTTAAATGAACTCTGCTCTTTTACTTCCTTCCCCCGAGTGGAACAGTATCAGGTAGTCGCCTCCCTAGTAAATAAAAAAGACATCAATATGAGAAATTTCTCGTAGGCAAAAAACACATATGAATCATACAAGATATATAAGAACATATAAGAACCATATAAGAACTACACAAGAACTATATATGAACTATATAAGATATATAAGAACCATATAAGAAATATATAAGAAACTTCTCAGAAGTTTCTCATATAATGCTTGTATGTTCTTATATATCTTATATAGTTCTTATATGGTTCTTATATGGTTCTTATATGTTCTTATATCTTCCATTATCCATATGCGTTCATTGGACACGAGAACTTCCTTATACAAATAAGAATTTTCAATAGGGCTACATACCTAAATATCCGGTTGATATTATTATTCGTCCCAATACATATATACCTTCCTTCTGTGTGAATTTCGAACCTTCAAACGCAACGTAGGTGGACTCTAGGTAAAGCTCAACATCTCCAAGAGTACCATATTCCATGGATACCACATTCATTTTGTAACTTAACTTCCCCATACGTCTCGACTGCTTCTCGTACACTTTCGAAGAGCTCCTTATGAGGTATCGCGTAAAACAGGTTTTCCACATCAAGGGAAACCGTGTGACAAGAAGCTGGGTTAGAGTCTCTCAGAAATTGAACCACGCCCTCTGAGTTACACACCTTGAAGGGGTAGTGGCACTAAAGACGTGACAGGTGTCTTTGAAGATAAGATGACATCTGTAGTAGCCATGATTCCCTCTGTGTAACTATGGCCCTGAATGGCCTACTCTCTTATGTGTTTTTGCTGCGAAAAAAAATCTTTTGATGAAAATTCTTAGCCCGTACTATTGAGGCCTTTATCCTGTCAAGGCCCAGACTATGACACATTTCGACGGCCCTATCCTTTACCTTTGTGAGAAAGATCTTTTTCACTTCCTTAAAATTCTTTATGACCGCCTGTTTGCTTCTTTCCAGAAAGTCACTCTCAGGGACAAGGACAAAGCCACCCTTTTTATCAGCCACCAGTAGCTTGAGTCCCGCTTTCAAACAGTAGGAGACAACCCGCTCCACCTTATGCCTTTCTGAAGTTCGACCCCCTATCTTCCGGGGTAGTACATCCACTCCGTCAAAAATACACCTATCTATATCCGTTTGTAATACTCTCTCGCCTACATTTCTGACAAGTGTGAGCAGTTCCTGTGGCTGTAGGTTTAATTCACAGGCAAACTTGGGACCTTTTTCCAAAGTCTTAACGATCGCTTCAGCTAGGTGCCTGAGCGTCCCCGATCAGCACCGCGTTGCACACGCCGCTCTTCTTTCCTCTCGTAGGCTTAAACAACGCCGTCCGTAGACGTTGACGTAGATTTAGCAGACAAGGAACTGCAGTTCCTTGTCTGCTAAATACGCCGGCTCTCGGCGTCGTCTGCTCGTTCGTTGGCGGCAGTTGGCGCCGCGACGGCTTGCGCCATCTCTTGTCTCCCGTGCGGAACGGCGCCGTGTTGTTTGCAGACCGGTGGCGTCGCTGCGTTTCCATAGGAGCTAAGCCTTTTTCTTTCTTTACTTTTTCCTCAGGTAACTTCGCTCTTTGCATATTTTACAAAAAAAAATGCACCATCTGTGGGCAACGCTGCACAAAGTCGTAGCGCGATAGGTTAAGAAACCGAATTTTCCGGTCGATTTAAAGAGCCTGCCTTCTCCTTGAATCACCCGGTAGGATGGATGGCCAGTGGAGAACACAGCCTCACTCCCAGTGGAAGGATAAAGAGGCCGCCCGTGGAAACTGTCTGCGAGTGGGGTCTAACAGCGTGGGACATGGCCTCTCCCATCATTGTCGAGTTGAGCTTCAAGAAGACGGGACTATCAAAAGCGCTCGACGGAACTGAAGACGATGCTATTTGGAACGAGAGTGACGACGACAACCGCGACGATCGCAGCCATTGTTCCGAGTGCGAGAGCTCCACCAGCGACTCGGAGTAAGCAAAGCAAGTGCGTTTTGTAAAATAAAAAAAAATAAAAACATTTTTGCCGTTTGTATATTTGTGTTTTTATATGCAATACAGCCTTTGCAGATGTGTTATTTAAGATGTGCTCGCGAAATATCCGCGTAATTTGCGCACCCCCTCTCTGATGACGGATATTAAAAAAAAAAAGTGCGCGAATTATGCGAGTAAATGCGGTAAGAAGCCGCTGATGGCCACTGGTAATAATTATTAATATATCCTTGTACCTACTGTTTACACCGAGCCTCCTTACCAACCTTCATACTTAAGTCTTTTGAGGCCTGCACTTACTTCTTGTCGCAAGTAGCGGACCCACGTTTGGTCTACGGGCCCGCGTCGTCTAAAAGAGCAGGAAACAAGCAGAAACGTTTAAAAGAGCAGACGACAGTTTGAACGATCAGACGGCCGATCGAACTTGAAGACGCACTGAACTTATAGTCCACAAGGGGTCCGTAGAACTTGGCGCTTTTCCGGCGTTCACGTTGAAACACAGCAAATAAATATGATGACCACAAGTATTCGTGAATTTAACCCAAAGTGCTTCCCGCCCAAGCAATCGTGGTCCGACGGCGTCATGGTTTTCCCTTCTCACGGCACACATCCCCGTTCTCGGACGAACCTAGCAGATGAAAACTGGCCCTCAAACCTTTCTCGACTCTTTTGGTACAGCCCCAGTCGCGGCGTTTTGAAGAGAAGGCCGGTTTTCCTGCTTCCTTTCAAAACAACGCAGGAATACACGTCTCATATGGGGACTTCTGCCTACAGCTCCAGACCGGAAGTGCGCTCGACGCGCCACCACCGCGCCGTGACGTAACAGAGATGAGTTCGTGTATAGTGAATCCAAATAGAATAATTTTTTGAAAATGCAATTTGTTCAGAAAAAAAAAAAAGCAATTTCGGAGCCGTATTCCCCCTTAAAGGGAGACTGACAGGGTATTTATGCTTGCCGAGGTTTTCAGGTGTACACGACATGTGAGAGCCCAACTACCCAGAATTCAATTTGTCGCTCGAAATTCGGTTTCTTTCCGCTTGAAAACCACCGATCAAGAACTGGCCGGTTCGAGTCTCGCTCACTCTCTTTTCCGTGGTCACGGGCCATTTTCTAAGGTTTCGACGCAACCACCAAATTTAATCAAAATCGTTGGTCACTGAAGGCACACACTCAATGTTAAAAATAGAAAAAATATAAAAAAAATTTTTTTGTGGCCTCCAAAAAGCTGCAAATACGTTGATTGAAAAAAAAAAGTTGCACAGAGAACCGGAAGCATCCTGTGCGTGCGTCGTTTCGCGTATTGTGGGACTCGCGGGGACGGCGATGGCAGCGGACGACGGGCGTGGGACCTGTCTTCAGAACTGTCGTTCGCGGTACTGGCGAATTCTGTCAGCCCGATCGAAAGAATTGGTATTCATCCCATATGACACGCCCGACCACTAAGCCAATTTGCGCGAAGACGTCGCCGAGCCGTCGCTCCCTTCTCGTGGCTGAAAACATCGCTCGCGCAAACGTCAAGCACCACACGAAGTGTGTACTTTGAGTTGAATATGCACGAGTACGATTTGTTTACTAGGTGCGAATGTCGCCAATGCACGGTGTTTTGACTTGGACCCCGGAGTGCTTTTGCTGGAGGAAAATCGGCTGCAAACTTTCCGCCTTACAGTTTACCGGCTCTGTCATTACTGGGGAGGGAGTTGCCCCAGTAGCTCGGTGGTAAGACGTCCGCTTCTCACGCGGCAGGACCGGGTTCGACCCCAGTAAAAGCATACTTTTTTTTTCAGACATTTTGCGATGTTTATATTTCTTTTTTTTTCAATTATCACCGAAGAAACAAACAAACAAATGTCGTGGACGAAACGTCGCTGAACTAAATGGTATGCGACTTCCTTTTCGACACCTGCGAACTGAATGTAATCCCTTTCCACAAAGTGCAAGGAGCATATAAATCAGGTAGCGTCCGCTTTCCGAGGTGCACGTAAATGTTCTACAGGAATTGCAGCCAGCCATTGGTCCCGATCCCGTTGATCTTTCGGAAACTCTGTCGCACAATGCCACCTTTTTTTCGGACGCAGGACATGTGAGGCAACTCTTCACGCAACATCTTGAGTGTATTCTTTTCGAAACCGATCATGGAAATTCACCACGAGCACTCACTACTCATCTCCAACTCCTCAATGTACAAAACAACTCATCTTGAAGTACAGAACAGCGAGCGGAACGAACATAACTGCAAAAGAATCGCACGCAAACAGTTCCCGCTACGCCACCACACACGTCGTCTAACGGGGTGTCCAAACAGGACACTACAAAACGCACGACTCCGACAAATCGTGAAAATTGAAGCGTGTGCGTCCGTTTTAATTTTCACGATTTTTCGGAGTCGTGCGTTTGTTAGTGTCCTGTTTGGACACCCCTTAATACGCAGAGGAAAAAAAAAAACGCACGGTCGGGTGTGGCCACGAGACTTCCGCCACTCACTCTCTCCTCTCCACTTCTCCGACCTCCGTGCGCGGGTTTCGGTTTCGGTTTCGAGCAGTTGCGTCTTTTGGCTTTATTAAAAATACACGGAACTCCGTTGCAAAATATATTAATTGTGTAGTCCTCCGACAACCATATTTAAGCGCCTGGCAAAAAATGAAAAAAAAAAAAAACAGTTTTTGGGGGGTGTCAGTGTCCCTTTAAAACAAAAATATATTTTCTTTAGTTCAGTGTATTTGATTTCAGTTACCTAAAAAGAGATACTAAAATTGGCTCAATGGACAAGGAGACCCGATTCTTGGGTTCACCTATTTTTCTCCTCTATGCTACCGCAGTATTCCGACTCAACGCCCATCTCCGAGACGTTGCAAAGCCCAGTTTTAAGAGAAAATTTCGATTTCTTAAAAAGACACCCCTACAAAACCCGATCCACGAGATGACCCATCCTCACCGAGCTTTGTGACCGTGAACGGTCGGAGCACGTTGGGGACATTGAAAAAAGGACGACAGAGGCAAGTTCTTTGTTGAATGCGAGTCTGTCTCTGCCCGGCAAGCCCCAATCGCTGATCGCAAGGTCGGCAGAGCGATGCCCATTCTCTTCAAATGTCGCGACCATGAACCCCAAGATTAGAAAATAATGTTTGTGGAAAGAAAGAGACTGGAGATGAAAGTACAAACCTTTCCTTATTTTACATAAAAGAAAGTTTGTGTCGACGCGGGAAGCTCCAACCGCATATGGCAAGGTCACTTCGTGGTTCCAGGGTTATCCCGGAATCACAAACCCCAAAACCAGAGAACAGGGGTTCTTTGGTTTTCAAAGAGGTTAACAGAAGGAAGCGTCAGCGCCGGAACTTGGCGAAAGCTTTTAAGGCGAAGCAATTGTCATTGCGTTTGATTCGGACGGTGATGCCTCGTTCGACGGCTTTGAAGTCGACGACGAGCGAATAAAGATTTTTTTGGGCGCCCCACTCAAAAGTTTGCGAGGCTAGATTGCCTTAGTTTCTTTGGCTCAAACTGAGCGTAATTCACGCTGACACACGCAGCACTCGAATTCACCGAGGAGGAAGTGAGCTAGAACTAGAGAGCGAGATAGAATGCTCTCTCGCTCCCCCTAGCAGCCTGATATCTCCACCCTCGCTTTGAACCTTTTTTCTTCTGTGATCTCTTCCTTGCATGGTTTTAGTTGTGCAGTTTCGTAGCACGAGGGCAACCACGAGCTCGCTCGAGGTCGTGTTTGGGTTGCAGCCTTCGTGGAGCACAAAACCACGTTTGCACTTTTCATTGCGCTTATGTGAACGCAAGTTTATTTTGCGCGACAGTAGAACGCGGGTCGGGATATCACAGTATGTCTTTTTTGTATTTGCTTCTTTTACCGTTGCACCAGACTTTGCTATAGACGAGTTATACGAGGCAGCGCTGCTTACCTCGGCTCGGAGAAGACCCTTCCCGCCGAGACTTCTTCCGCTAGAGAGATGTCGAGTCTGACACAGCCTTCAACTTGTGCGTGTTCGAGCGGAGGTAGGCGGGACTTTGGGGGGGGGGGGGGGGGGGGGGGGGGGCACGGTACGGGTCCTGTAATGCAAGGCCTGCGCATTCGAGGATGAGAAATTCAGTCTGCCATTGTTTGCTCCGAGAGAACCAAATGCGCTAGCATGAAGAAAGCTGGGAAGCGTTTGCTACCAGCTGCGGTGACCCTCTACGGAATCTTCTCGAATGCCACTCGGTCGCGAAAAATGGCATAGAAGTAAGCCAATGAAACCCTTCACAAAAGTGACCCGGCGTTGTGCACTTATCAGACTCAAACTTTGCAAGTTTAGAAAAAAAAAAATTAAGAAAGGAAAATGTGTTATTCCTGTGTGCAGGAAGAAAATCCGAACCAAGCTGGTGTAGTTGGTGTGCAACTCACAGATCGCACCATACAAAAAAAAATTTTGAAAACTTTTTTGAGACAAACATACTGTAAAGCAGATTCAGCGTATCAGCGTGAGTGGTACCACCTGCGAGTCGTTTTCGTTGTTTTCGGTTTTCTCTCGGTACATTGGCTTTATTAAATGAAAGTTCGAATGTTCATCGAAAACATTTTTCGTGGGCTAAATATTTTGCGATTCGGGTCAAAACTGAAGTTTTGGAATAATGTGCGGGTTCTCATTTTCGCGACGTGATGGAATCTCAATATAGATTTTAATGTGTTTACATTTTACCGAAATTGTTTGCGAGACCTATTTTTTGCGAATTGCAGGCGATTCGCGAAACTCGCAAAAATAAAGTCCTTGTGAAAATTAAGTCGTTTAAACTTTAAAGTATATAGAATGACATCTTAATACATATCCAGAAAATCCGCACAAAAGTGTGATGAAGGAAACAGATCCATATATAGGCCCCAAGGCCATGTGTGTTGATCGTCTCAAGGAAGACCAAAGGTTGCCGTTCGCTCAGCAGTCCTGGAGACAAATTCCTTGATGATGTCGTCCAGGTTGAACCGGTAAAAGTAAAAGCTGCGCAGAGAGTCGGGCCATATCACGATCACATTCAGGCACTCCTAGGGCCTCTTTCAGATCATTTGTTGTTGTTGTTGTTGTTGATATTTTATTTGCATCAAATACAGAGTACATGATACTGGAGGCTTGTGGAAAAAGCGGTCACAAGACCAGCTTGACAAAGCCACAGGCCCCACATTGGCATTTGCAGCACTATAAAAAGAAAATTATCAACATACCATACAGATTACAGCATCAACAGAAAAAGCAAGATAAACAGAATAAAGAGAAGCAACAATGGACACACTCAAACTACGTAACAACCACGCAATTGTAGGATATCTTGAAAGGCACTATCAAGAAAAAAAAATAAAAAATAAAAAGATTACTTACATGCACAACTAGTTTCACGTTTAATAATATTACACAGCATTTTTTACATAAGGAAAGTCGACTGGGGGCTGAAATAACGACGCAATGCTTTAAACGTAATATCTAAAAGCTCGACATTTCCGGCAGCTAATCTATTTAGTAACCTTGGCAGTCTGTTTTTCAACGTATCTTGCCCGTAGATTGTTCTGCGGGCAAGAACTGTCATCCCCCGACGGCGTTATTCAAGGTGCTCTTTACTAGCCTGCTTCCTACCAGGCTGTTCAAACCGCCGTTGAGTTTCGCTCATAATGCAGTCAACAGCCGCCAAGTACTCCTTCCGTAACGCTGCCTTGCAATCAAGTAGAACTGGTGGAGAAAGTTTGTTGCTCATTTCAAACCTTTTTGGCAGTTTTGTCGGCCTTGCACTGCGAGGGTCCTTCAAACCTAGTCTCATTGGAGTTGAGCTCGTGCAGGCCTACAGCTCTTCAAACGCGACTTCGGATCGCAGATGGGACATTGCCTCGCAGACAGTCTCTGCAGGCTCTTTGATACTGCGGCGTGAAACGTTCAACGTTGCAGTAGCCTTGCAAGTTCTTCGCATAGACCGAACAAAGCTATAGAAATGTTTATTCCTAGCAGCGTTTCAAACCTTCACAAAAGCCTCTCATAACCCTTCAAAATGGCCCTGCTGTTGTCTGCAATCAAATAATCTCCTTGTAGCAGCTCGTTCAGTGTCACCTGAACTCTAGTATAGTTTTCAGCGAACCTTTTCATTGACTTCACTCCGACAGTCTACCTTGTTGGGCAAAGCGGCGTTGATCCGCATTGATCCGCTATTTGGCGTTGATCCGGCCTCTTCCGCTGTCTCGCTGACTGGAGGAATTACAATAGATTCGAAATCGGGGGGGGGGGGGGGGGGCTCAGCCCCATTTTAAAAATCTTGGGGGGCTCTGGCCCCCCCAGCCCCGGTTCCAGAGTCTCTGCAAATACCATTGATTACCAATACTGGAAACTCGAGCCAAAATACATGGGGTTGTCGGGAGACACAGAAGTGCTGCCATCTGTCGGTGTGGGATGGTAAACTATGTGCTCGAAATTAAAAGGAAAACAATCATTCACTACACTATTTCTATTCACACTATCAGGAATTGTGAATATATGGCAAATCGGTGTGCCGATTTCAATTGAGCAAGAGCTGATACACGGTATTTCTGATAATGAGGTGCGCTTCATATTAGCACTAAGTATTTAGATTATATAGACCTATGTATTACACCTGGTACAAATGACCTACTGGCAATTAGTGACTTTCTAGTAAATTGACAGTTTATGAACCACTCTAAAGGCTATGGCTGTTACTAGCTGTAGTGACTGGCTCTTTGCTGTTAGAAATAAAGCATAGCAATTCAAATACGTAATTGCTCCATGGGTCATTATTTTAAATTGTATGAGATTCACTTCCAATGAGTCTGGAAATGCTACTCGACGTAGGGCCGGTTGCACCAACGTCGCTTAGCTTAACCCAAAGCGGCGCTTTCCTAAGCCGGCTTAGCGCCCTAAACCGAGCTTAGGTAACCACGGGTTTAAATTCCGGTTGCACCAACGTTAAGCCGGCTTTACAGACGCGCCCCTAGCTAAACCCTGGATTTGCGTAGGGAATGTAGGGACAAACAGAGCAAACTAGGGAACGCTCAGAGGGACGAATATGATTGGGGGAGAGGAATCACGTGATGTAAACAAAAAAACTGCTGCTGTAGGCGTCGTAGGCGTCTGCTTTTCGCTGTATTTCTTCGGTGAGTAACGAACTTAAGGTCTCCAAATTTAATAACTTTCTCGCTTATCTTTTAAAAACAGGAGTCAGAGCTTTAAATAAACATGTATGCTCTTTACATCTGTGATTGTGTGTTTAATATCGGTTGATAACAAAATATCTTGACAGTAACAGTAGTTTTCGTGCTTACATTTTGATCGGGAGCCCCAAATCTCACTGAACGTGAGGAGGACGCTCCACTCGCTACATCGCTGAAGACAAAACATCGTCGAGAATAAGTAGGCAGGTAAGATGACTACTAAAATCAAGTTATGCCTGAGACCGATGAAGTTCAAAACAGTGACGAACTCGCCACGACAGCTGCGAAAATGCCTAGAAATCGTCGAATAGAAGTCGTCGAGAGATTGCCGCGAGGTCCTTGCAACGACCGTACTCGTTTCTATCAGAAAGGTGACAGAACGGCACTGTACCGTCGTTGAACATCCGCTGCAGCCTCAAACAGACTTCAGTTTCACTGTCGAGTTCACAAAAAAACAAGAAGTGAATATTTTACTCGATGTGTCCCGCCGCAGGCACAGATTACTTGTCAACTTTATAAATGCCCCAGTACGCCAATATCCTGAAAACGGCAACCACGGTGACCGGTTTGAGCAGCCTTGGGATCCTTAAACCAATAACTCAAACCCTAGTCGTTTGGTTAGGGTATAATCGAAGAATGCACTAGACAAATTACGCAAGACTTTCCCTGTAACTTCTTTGTGACCTTGACTGCATTTATTGCAAATTGCAAAAGGTTGAGAGGCGGTAGCTAGGCTGTTGGCGTACACGAAACAAGCTAATACATTCACAATCGGGAAAATTTTGAGCCTTCTCGGTCACTGAAGCTCTCATATTATGAAGTTGAAACTCTCCAATGTATGTCATCTAAAAAGGTGGCTTGAACTAGTCGGAATAAAGTTCTTGTTGTTGCTTATTCTTATGGCTTTATACATAAAGAATCGCCCTTTATTGAAAGCTTCATGCTGTGTTTTTTTTTATTTTCATATTTGTCTTTCTCACTGTTGTCTTTATTTGTGAATTACCAACTAACTCAAGTTACCATTTCATAAAAAACACATTTGTTGAACTATTCGAATATGTATATGTCCAGTGTATATGTAATTAAAGAGATTTGATTGTCCATAAAAGTTACACACACTTATATAAACAATTATGTAAGCTTCCTTTGATGGTTTGTTTTATTGCATACTCTTGAAGTGAGTTATACAAGCTACACTATTGAAATTCTACTTATCAGGCTATTTTCTAGATAACACTGAAGGTCTCGCTTAAAACATATTGCTTGGTCAGTCATAGTCACCCAATAGATTGAAATATAAGCTAACAACCCCCAACACTTTCTTCAACACAGTTTTTGTTTAACAGCTATCGTTGAATAGCTTCACGAGTTTATTTTTCCACGGCCCAGGTTAGCGGTCTCTAAGCTTTGTTCACTTGATTTTTACCGTGATGTAGCAAGTCTTGAACAGAATGCAGTTCGTACAAATTCAGTATAGTTTCATTACGGGAAAGGGAAATTCAGGCTAAGCCACCAAATATCAGAAACACCTAAGCACAGTGAGATATTACCCAGGGAAACTTAATGTGCTTAATGTCAGTGTTGCATCCGTAATATGAATTGAAGTAACCTCTGTCTTTTCAGTAAATTTTACATGATCTAGTTCCGTAAGCATCTATATGTTTGCACCATGTTAGGATTACATTTTCGTATGTAAATAATTTTGAATATTTTAAGTGATCACACTTTTTATTTCAAAAGTGAATCTACAATCTGTGGTCGATGACCATTCCATAATGGTTCTCAGCACTTCAGTGTAGTCTGGAGGCAAGTTGGGTCACCAGATAGAAAACTTTGTTGTAAAAGTACCGTCTAACACCAATGACTGACTACAATCTGAGGATGACAACCATCCCGTGGTAATTCTCAGCACTTCAGTGCCCTCTGGAGGCAAGTTGGGTCACCAGATAGAAAACTTTGTTGTAAAAGTACCATCTAAGACCAATGAGTAACTACAATCTGAGGATGACAACCATCCCGTGGTAATTCTCAGCACTTCAGCGCCGTCTGGAGGCAACTTGGGTCACCAGATAGAAAACTTTGTTGAAAAGTACCGTCTAACACCAATGACTGACTACAATCTGAAGATGACAACCATCCCGTGGTAATTCTCAGCACTTCAGTGCCGTCTGGAGGCAAGTTGGGTCACCAGATAGAAAACTTTGTTGTAAAAGTACCGTCTAAGACCAATGAGTAACTACAATCCGAGGATGACAACCATCCCGTGGTAATTCTCAGCACTTCAGTGCCGTCTGGAGTCAAGTTGGGTCACCAGATAGAAAACTTTTTTGTAAAAGTACCGTCTAAGACCAATGACTGACTACAATTGGAGCATGACAATCATCCCGTGGTAGTTCTCAGCACTTCAGTGCCATCTGGAGGCAAGTTGGGTCACCAGATAGAAAACTTTGTTGTAAAAGTACCGTCTAAGACCAATGAGTAACTACAATCTGAGGATGACAACCATCCCGTGGTAATTCGCAGCACTTCAGTGCCGTCTGGAGGCAAGTTGGGTCACCAGATAGAAAACTTTGTTGTAAAAGTACCGTCTAAGACCAATGCCTGACTACAATTGGAGCATGACAATCATCCCGTGGTAGTTCTCAGCACTTCAGTGCCATCTGGAGGCAAGTTGGGTCACCAGATAGAAAACTTTGTTGTAAAAGTACCGTCTAACACCAATGACTGACTAAAATCGGAGCATGACAACCATCCCGTGGTAATTCTCAGCACTTCAGTGCCGTCTGGAGGCAAGTTGGGTCACCAGATAGAAAACTTTGTTGTAAAAGTACCATCTAAGACCAATGAGTAACTACAATCTGAGGATGACAACCATCCCGTGGTAATTCTCAGCACTTCAGTGCCGTCTGGAAGCAAGTTGGGTCACCAGATAGAAAACTTTGTTGTAAAAGTACCGTCTAACACCAATGACTGACTACAATCTGAGGATGACAACCATCCCGTGGTAATTCTCAGCACTTCAGTGCCGTCTGGAGGCAAGTTGGGTCACCAGATAGAAAACTTTGTTGTAAAAGTACCATCTAAGACCAATGAGTAACTACAATCTGAGGATGACAACCATCCCGTGGTAATTCTCAGCACTTCATGCCCTCTGGAGGCAAGTTGGGTCACCAGATAGAAAACTTTGTTGTAAAAGTACCGTCTAACACCAATGACTGACTACAATCTGAGGATGACAACCATCCCATGGTAATTCTCAGCACTTCAGTGCCGTCTGGAGGCAAGTTGGGTCACCAGATAGAAAACTTTGTTGTAAAAGTACCGTCTAAGACCAATGACTGACTACAATTGGAGCATGACAATCATCCCGTGGTAGTTCTCAGCACTTCAGTGCCATCTGGAGGCAAGTTGGGTCACCAGATAGAAAACTTTGTTGTAAAAGTACCGTCTAAGACCAATGACTGACTACAATTGGAGCATGACAATCACCCCGTGGTAATTCCCAGCACTTCAGTGCCGTCTGGAGGCAAGTTGGGTCACCAGATAGAAAACTTTGTTGTAAAAGTACCGTCTAAGACCAATGAGTAACTACAATCTGAGGATGACAACCATCCCGTGGTAATTCTCAGCACTTCATGCCCTCTGGAGGCAAGTTGGGTCACCAGATAGAAAACTTTGTTGTAAAAGTACCGTCTAACACCAATGACTGACTACAATCTGAGGATGACAACCATCCCGTGGTAATTCTCAGCACTTCAGTGCCGTCTGGAGGCAAGTTGGGTCACCAGATAGAAAACTTTGTCGTAAAAGTACCGTCTAAGACCAATGACTGACTACAATTGGAGCATGACAATCATCCCGTGGTAGTTCTCAGCACTTCAGTGCCGTCTGGAGGCAAGTTGGGTCACCAGATAGAAAACTTTGTTGTAAAAGTACCGTCTAAGACCAATGACTGACTAAAATCGGAGCATGACAACCATCCCGTGGTAATTCCCAGCACTTCAGTGCCGTCTGGAGGCAAGTTGGGTCACCAGATAGAAAACTTTGTTGCAAAAGTACCGTCTAAGACCAATGAGTAACTACAATCTGAGGATGACAAGCATCCCGTGGTAATTCTCAGCACTTCATGCCCTCTGGAGGCAAGTTGGGTCACCAGATAGAAAACTTTGTTGTAAAAGTACCGTCTAACACCAATGACTGACTACAATCTGAGGATGACAACCATCCCGTGGTAATTCTCAGCACTTCAGTGCCGTCTGGAGGCAAGTTGGGTCACCAGAGAGAAAACTTTGTTGTAAAAGTACCGTCTAAGACCAATGACTGACTACAATTGGAGCATGACAATCATCCCGTGGTAGTTCTCAGCACTTCAGTGCCATCTGGAGGCAAGTTGGGTCACCAGATAGAAAACTTTGTTGTAAAAGTACCGTCTAAGACCAATGACTGACTACAATTGGAGCATGACAATCATCCCGTGGTAATTCCCAGCACTTCAGTGCCGTCTGGAGGCAAGTTGGGTCACCAGATAGAAAACTTTGTTGTAAAAGTACCGTCTAACACCAATGACTGACTACAATCTGAGGATGACAACCATCCCGTGGTAATTCTCAGCACTTCAGTGCCGTCTGGAGGCAAGTTGGGTCACCAGATAGAAAACTTTGTTGTAAATGTACCGTCTAAGACCAATGACTGACTACAATTGGAGCATGACAATCATCCCGTGGTAGTTTTCAGCACTTCAGTGCCATCTGGAGGCAAGTTGGGTCACCAGATAGAAAACTTTGTTGTAAAAGTACCGTCTAAGACCAATGACTGACTACAATCTGAGGATGACAACCATCCCGTGGTAATTCTCAGCACTTCAGTGCCGTCTGGAGGCAAGTTGGGTCACCAGATAGAAAACTTTGTTGTAAAAGTACCATCTAAGACCAATGAGTAACTACAATCTGAGGATGACAACCATCCCGTGGTAATTCTCAGCACTTCATGCCCTCTGGAGGCAAGTTGGGTCACCAGATAGAAAACTTTGTTGTAAAAGTACCGTCTAACACCAATGACTGACTACAATCTGAGGATGACAACCATCCCGTGGTAATTCTCAGCACTTCAGTGCCGTCTGGAGGCAAGTTGGGTCACCAGATAGAAAACTTTGTTGTAAAAGTACCGTCTAAGACCAATGACTGACTACAATTGGAGCATGACAATCATCCCGTGGTAGTTCTCAGCACTTCAGTGCGTCTGGAGGCAAGTTGGGTCACCAGATAGAAAACTTTGTTGTAAAAGTACCATCTAAGACCAATGACTGACTACAATTGGAGCATGACAATCATCCCGTGGTAGTTCTCAGCACTTCAGTGCCATCTGGAGGCAAGTTGGGTCACCAGATAGAAAACTTTGTTGTAAAAGTACCGTCTAAGACCAATGACTGACTAAAATCGGAGCATGACAACCATCCCGTGGTAATTCCCAGCACTTCAGTGCCGTCTGGAGGCAAGTTGGGTCACCAGATAGAAATCTTTGTTGCAAAAGTACCGTCTAACACCAATGACTGACTGCAATCTGAGGATGGCAACCATCCCGTGGTAATTCTCAGCACTTCAGTGCCGTCTGGAGGCAAGCTGGGTCACCAGATAAAAAACTTTGTTGTAAACGTACCGTCTAAGACCAATGACTGACTACAATTGGAGCATGACAATCATCCCGTGGTAGTTCTCAGCACTTCAGTGCCATCTGAAGGCAAGTTGGGTCACCAGATAGAAAACTTTGTTGTAAAAGTACCGCCTAAGACCAATGACTGACTAAAATCCGAGCATGACAACCATCCCGTGGTAATTCTCAGCACTTCAGTGCCGTCTGGAGGCAATGAATGAATGAATTTGGAGTTTTCTGGCGCAGCAGCAACATAGGCCATAGTGCGCCAAACACAGGGTAAGGAAATATCACAAGACTAAATGTTTATTATTGCAGCGGATCAAAATATCAAATATCACTAAAACAAGATTGTAGTTTAAAGTCGATGTAAAATATTAAACTTTTCTGAAAAGTTAAAAACTTGTCAGTACGGAGTAACAGGCTCGTCTCCAAGCAAAAGTGCCAAGTGGAAAGGGATTTGTTTTCTGAAAAAGATTGAAAAGCAAGAGCGGCGTTCGTTATTAAATTGTGGGCACACTAAAAGGATGTGAAGTACACTTAAAGTTTCTGAGCAGTAGTCACACATCGGCGGGTCGTCGTTTCTTAGAAGGTAGCTGTGAGTCAAGTGTGTGTGGCCTATCCTCAGTCGACATAAGATAACCTCATAGAACCTTTCTCGATGTCTGGCGCTGCGCCATTCACTCAAAACAGGTTTAACTTTATATAGCTTATTGTGAGGATCAGAGTCCCACTCTACTTGCCAAGAATCTTTGATTTTATTTCGTAGTGTGGTTCTATAGTCTGTCACTGCGAGGGTGTGAATTTCAATGGACCTGTTTACACATGCACCTGCGGCTCGGTCGGCTTCCTCATTGCCGTGTATTCCTATATGGCTAGGAACCCAGCAAAAGTGAATAGTGATGTTTTGCTTTATAGCATTCATTAATTTAACACGAAGCAGACAAACCAGGGGATGCTTCCAGGATCTTGCAGAGTTAAGGGCAAGAAGGGAACTGAGCGAGTCTGTAAATATCACAGATAATCTGTATTTTTGTTTGATTATTTCATCTACAATCACTAAGAGTCCATGAAACTCAGCTGTAAACACAGATGCATTGGCATTAATTCGAATAACACGTTGGTAGGACTGCCCAACCGCAGCGCAGCCAGCATAGCCAGCACATTTCGTCCCATCAGTAAAAAAACTTTTGTCCGTCTCGTAACGACTAGCAATCTCAAAAAATTCTTGTTTTATAACACTAGCGGCGGACACTTTCTTGTTGTATTTTGTCAAAGAGAGGTCGCATGTTATAGTTAGGTCATCCCAAGGAGCAAGTCTTTGTTCAGTTTCCATGACAGAACAAGATATGTCAAAACTATAAGTCGCTGCAGCATCCTTCACACGAAGTGCAAAGGGACGCGTTATGGATGGCTTGTTTTGAAAGGCCTGCTCATATTTTATGCTTTCAATCAAAGAAAAATTTGGGTGCTGTGGAAGAGTACGGAGTCTTAAATAGTACTGCGTGCTAAGATAAAATCTACGTTTGTCAAGCGACCACTCATTTGACTAGGCATACAAGCTGGGCACGGGGGATGTTCGAAAGGCTCCGGTTGCCAGTCTGATTCCCTGGTGATGGATTGGGTCTAACACTTTAAGTGTAGAGGGTTTGGCAGAACCATAAACATACTTCCATAATCCAAAACTGAGCGAACACAGCTCCTGTAGATTCGCAAAAGGCAGACACGGTCGGAACCCCAAGAACGGTGTGCAAGGACCTTAAGAAGATTCGACTTTCGCTGACATTTTAATCTTAGTTCCTTCATATGTGAGCCAAAAGTTAATTTACTATCGAATATTAGACCTAAAAACTTATGCTCCGATTTAACCGGAATGGGTGTACCTTTAATATACAATGATGGTTCCGGAGACATTCCTCGTTTTCGAGAAAAACAAACAGCCATAGTCTTCTCGGCAGAAAACCGGAAGCCATTCTGGTCAGCCCACTTACTCATCCTGTTTACCCTAAGTTGAACTTGTCGCTCACAGATGGCTAAGTTACATGAAGAAAAACAAATCTGGACATCGTCGACGTAAAGAGAATGAGTGATTGTGGGCGGAATTACTTGAGATAGAGAATTTATCTTTATAATAAACAAAGTGACGCTCAAGACACAGCCCTGCGGCACGCCATTCTCCTGGGGGAAAGGGTCGGAGATTGTAGCTCCCAGGCGTAACTGAAAGCTACAATCCTGCAGAAAGTCAGCAATGCAGTTAAACATTCTCCCTTTTATGTTCATCGACATAAGGTCCTGGAGTATGCCGTATCGCCAGGCGGTGTCGTAAGCTTTTTCAAGGTCGAAAAATACAGACAGACAAAATTGCTTATTTATGAAAGCCTCGCGGACCGTCGTCTCAAGACGTACAAGGTGGTCAACAGTAGACCTGGAAGTGCGGAAACTGTAGAATAACCTTAGCTAGGTATACGACCTTAGCTGGGGTAATGACGAGACAGACATTCGAAGCATCCGAAACGGTTGAGATTGCTTTTTATATGGCTCACGAGAGCGCAGCCAGCTCTCGAGACAAACCCACGCGCTCGTGCGCAGCGCTCGCAGACTTGCCCGCCGGCCGTGTGTCGGTAGATACATCACGCCCCTTCCTCCTTAGACGTGGGCACCGTATCTGTCCGATGGTCGACGCGCCCGGGAGCTCACCCGCGTCGCGGTTGACAAGGCAGATCCCACTGTTGGTAATGGGCGAACGTCGTCGTCTGTGCTGTGCTGTTTAGTTGTTTGCTCTGGACCATTCGCGCCCGAATGTGTGCCCCGGCGATCGTGTAAGCACATGTCCCAAACTGGTGGTGGCGGCTGTGTCTCCCAGCAGCTCGAATTCGGAGCGCGATGTCGAATATGGTTTAGATGTCGTCTGACTTGACCCCGCTCTGTGTTAATCATCCAGGATCGTGGTCCGGCGCGGCGTGCGATGGACCCCGGCATCCACTTTCGCTCGTTCGGGAACTGTCGAATCCACACGGGTTGTCCACGAGTAAATTTGTGGATATCGCTGTTTTCTTCAGGCAACTGCTTGAAGAGGGATGACTTGAGTCGATCCAGGGCAGAAGGCAATTCTCGGCCTACATCATCCACGCAGGAGTCTTGCCCGTTGTTGCGTGCACTGTCGTGTGTTCCTTGAATAGGAAACGTGACAACACGCACGACAGGTCTTCCCTTCCTTTTTTAGATACAGCTTGTTTGAGCTCCTGTACCATCCGCTCAGCCTGCCCGTTGGTTGCCGGGTGGTAAGGTGCGCTCGTGACTGCGATGATGTTGTTCATGCGGTAAAACGTCGCAATTTCTTCTGAGATGAACGCAGCCCCGTTGTCTGAACAAACCTTCTTTGGCACTCCAAATGTGGCGAATAATCCCCGCAGCTCCTTGATTACAGCGCTTGATGCCATGCTGCTAACTACTCGCACCTCCAGCCACTTGGTGTATGCGTCTACAACGACCAGGAATACTTTCCCTTCCACTGGACCCGCAAAGTCCATGTGAAGTGTATCCCAGGCTGTTGATGGTCGTTCCCAATTTGTCATCGGTACTTTTATCTTGGTTTTCTGGTTTGTTTGACATTGGGCACATTCCGCCACACATAATTCAATATCTTTGTCAATTCCTGGCCACCACATGTAACTTCTGGCACAGGCTTTCATGGCCACGATTCCACGATGTCCTGAGTGTACAAGAGTCAAGGACTCAGGCCGCAGAGACGCTGGTATCACCACACGTGATCCCCATATGAAACATCCTCGCTGTGTCTCTAGTTCAGTGTGCTTGTTCCTGAATGGTTGAAAGATGTCTTCCTTAAGGTTCCTGAAATTTCCACTCTGAACTGCGTCGTACACACGGGAAAGAATAGCGTCTTATTTTGTCTTGTCTGCTAGTTTCTCGACAGGAATCGGTGGCCTGGTCAACGCTTCCAGCATGAGCACATCTCCGGGAGGCTGTGGCTCGTCGTCGCTTGCCGGTAAAGGTAGTCTGCTCAAAGCGTCTGCATTCTGATTTCGTTTTCCTGGTCGGTAGACTAGATCGTAGTTATAGGCCGTGAGCTTAACGCACCACCTTTTCATGCGTGGCGAAAGAATGGGCGGAACCGGACTTTGTGGACCTAGAATCCCCAGTAGTGGTTGATGATCCGTTGTGATGGTAACATGTCGACCGGAAATGTAGCGGTGGAACCTGCTTGTAGCGTAAACTATAGCTAAACCCTCCTTGTCAAACTGGGAGTAGTTTTCCTCGGCCTTTCCCAATGTTCTAGAAATGAAAGCTACGAGAGACTCGTTTCCGTCTCTGTCTAGGTGCGCCAGTACCGCACCGATGCCGTATGGTGATGCGTCACACGACAATACCAGCGGCTTATTGTCGTCATAATGAGCTAGAACTGTACGTTCCGCGATGGCTTCTTTCAGTTGCAGAAACGCCTGCTGATGTCGTGCACCCCACTGCCATGGAGCGTCTTTCTCAAGTAGCATGTACAGCACCTTGGCTATTGATGCTCGGTTCTGAATGAAGCGGTCATAAAATGCCAGGAGTCCTAGAAAAGACTGAAGCATGGCCCGGCTGGTCGGTTCCGGCATCTCTTTGATTGCTCTCAGTTTTTCTTCTGTTGTGTGTACTCCCGTTGCATTTATCTTGTGTCCCAGAAACTTCACTTCTTCGACACCGAAATGGCACTTTGACCTTTTTAAGCGAAGCCCGGCGTTCACCAACCTGCTCAAAACTGCCTCGAGACGCTCAAGGTGCTCTGTTTTTGTGGTTCCGCTGATAATAACATCATCCAGGTAGACTCCCACGCCGGGTAGTCCTGCCAGGATTGTCTCCATGTAGCGTTGGAAAATCGCTGGTGCAGCCGAAATTCCAAAAGGCATTCGTTTAACCCTGTATAGTCCCTTGATAGTGTTAATGGTGAGCACATCTGCTGTCTCTGCTGTCACGTGGAGCTGTTGATATGCCTGAGTGAGATCCAGCGTCGAAAATATGGTGCCTCCCTGCACACTTGCCAGAAGGTCCGTTACCGTTGGCATTGGATACACCGTTGGTTTTGCAGCCGCGTTCACCGTGCTCCTATAGTCTCCACACATCCGTATAGTGCCGTCCTTCTTTCGTACGATCACCACCGGTGTTGCCCAGTCGGAGTGCTGCGTCGGCTCGATTATGCCTTGGTTTTGGAGCATCCGAAGTTCTGCCTCCACTGCGGTTCGCATTGCGAAAGGAACCGGTCGAGCCTTTAAAAAGCGCGGTGTCGCATCTTCCTTCAGCTCCAGATGTACGCGTGGCCCTTGTGCCCATTTATCTCTGGATCAAAAACTTCCTCGTGTGTCAGTAACACGTCATGAAGGGTCTTGCCCTGGTCAAGCTGGTATATCCCGCTGACTCTGATATTGAGTGCCGGGAACCAGTTTCTCCCAAGCAGATTGCAGCCCGAACCTGAGGCCACGATTAGCGGGAGCAGATAGTCTTTTGACTTGTGTCGGACGCGCACTTCCGCCGACCCGAGAACTTGTAGTTGTTTTCCTGCCCATGGTCGGAGCGTGATATGTTCTTTGTTCAGTGAAAAGGCATTCTTAGGCCAGGTTTTCCTGTATGTGTCTTCACTGATGATGGAACACGCAGCTCCAGTGTCCACTTCGAACTCCATGGGTCGTCCTTCGACTTTGAGTGAGACCATGAACTTCTTCACCGACGTGGTATAATTTACGCTGTTCAGCTCGTATAAGTTTTGGGTATCCTCGTCATCACTCGAAGGTGCCGACTCATTATGACTAACCGCGTGTGTTGATCGCCGCCGTTGATTTGTTTCAGTCTTCTGATAACACGCCCTTTCAATGTGTCCGGTCCTTCGGCAAAAATTGCAGCGTGCCGTGCAGAATCTGCATGTAGCTGCGACGTGTTGTTCGTGACAGCGATGGCATCGTTGTTCACTTGATACGAAGTCCTGTTTCTTTTGCTTGCCTAGGTTCCGGTTTTCACGTACTGTTGATTTTTGACCCTTGGTTACGGCGTTAATGGTGGTCTTTTGAGCTTTGACGTCTGTTTGCTGTCTTGCAGCACTCTCTGCTCTCAATGCGAAATCATACGCCTTCTGGAATGTTAGGTCCGGCTCTGCAAATAGTCTTTGCTGAAGGTGTTCGTCCGCAATCCCACATACGAACCTATCCCGTAGCATCACCTCCAGTGGTAGCATTGTTGTGGACGATGCGGTGACCGGCTCATCGCCGCTCGCACTGGTGCTGGTGCTGGCGCTGGTGCTGGCTGTTGCGGTTGTCGGAACTCCAAAGTTGCAATCGACGGCGAGCTTCCTTAGTGCCGCAACATAATCGCTGATGGACTCGCCTGTCTCCTGGTCTCTCCGCTGAAACTTGCTTCTGCTGAAGAGCTCGGACGGCTGCGGGTCGAAATGGGTGTGCAGCATGCCCATTATGTCGTCGTATGCCACTTCGCCAGGCTTCTTGGGTGCCACCAATGCTCGCACCGTTTCATAGGTGTTGGCGCCGCACAAGGTGAGGAGAAGTGCCCTCTTCTTCGTAACGACAGTTACCCCATTCGCTTCAAAGTAGAAGTTCAGTCGTTCTGCCCACGATGACCACCCGGCGCCGTCGAATTCTTCCAGCTTACCCTGGGTAGCTGGCATCGTGGAGACGTCCGAAGATGCGTGTTCGTTCATTCACTACCTCGTCGCCAGTGTAGAATAACCTTAGCTAGGTATACGACCTTAGCTGGGGTAATGACGAGACAGACATTCGAAGCATCCGAAACGGTTGAGATTGCTTTTTATATGGCTCACGAGAGCGCAGCCAGCTCTCGAGACAAACCCACGCGCTCGTGCGCAGCGCTCGCAGACTTGCCCGCCGGCCGTGTGTCGGTAGATACATCACAGAAACCACACTGGAAATTGCTTAGTAGGTTCTTTTCTTCTAGTATGTAGATTAGCCTGTTGTTAACCAGCCGCTCAAAAGTTTTCCCCAAACAGCTAGTAAGGGCAATTGGCCTGTGGCTCGTGGCTTTACTTCTGTCCTTTCCTTGTTTTAAGATGGGGATGACAATAGCCTGTTTCCAGGTGCTAGGAAACTTTCCTTTCGCCCAGATGATGTTAAAAAACTGGAGGAGAATAACTAGAAATGTTTCAGGTAGATGAGAAAGCATGCTAGGGTGAATTGCATCACGCCCAAGGGATGTAGGCTTTGCAGCAGCAAGGGCTTGACGAAGCTCGACGAGGGAGAAAGGACAATTATATTTTAGAGCGCAGCTCTTAGGGGCCCGTTTCCGGCTTGAGCGGCGTCGGCGTCGCCGTCGCCGTCGGCGTAACCGCGCGGTGCATCATGGGAAATGTCCCATAATGCACCGCGCGAGCCCCCCCACCGGAGTCACGTGACCTCGTGGGGGGGCACGTGACCCCCCGAGGTCACGTGACCCCGGTGCATCATGGGAAATGTCCCATAATGCACCGCGCGAGCCCCCCACCGGGGTCACGTGACCTCGTGGGGGGCACGTGACCCCCCCGAGGTCACGTGACCCCCCGAAGTCACGTGACTCCCCTGAGGTCACGTGACCCCCGCCGATGTCGCGTGACCCCCAATGACGTCATCGTCACTGATGACGTCACCGGCATCCACATTGTCATCGTCATCATCACTGATGACGTCATCATCTCTTATGACGTCACCGGCATCCACATCGTCATCGTCATCATCACTGATGACGTCACCGGCATCCACATTGTCATCGTCATCATCACTGATGACGTCATCATCTCTGATGACGTCACCGGCATCCACATCGTCATCGTCACCATCACTGATGACGTCACCGGCATCCACATCGTCATCGTCATCATCACTGATGACGTCATCGGAATCCGCGTCGTCATCGTCATCATCACTGATGACGTTACCGACATCCGCATCGTCATCGTCATCATCACTGATGACGTCATCAGTGACGTCACTGATGTCGTCACCGGCATCCACATCGTCATCGTCATCGTCACTGATGACGCCACCGGCATCCGCATCGTCATCGTCATCATCACTGATGACGTCACCGGCATCCGCATCGTCATCGTCGTCATCACTGATGACGTTACCGACATCCGCATCGTCATCACTGATGACGTCATCAGCGACGTCACTGATGACGTCACCGACATTCGCATCGTCATCGTCATCATCACTGGTGAAGTCATCAGTGACGTCACTAATGACGTCATCGGTACCCGCATCGTCATCGTCACTGATGACGTCATCAGTGACGTCAGTGATGACATCATCGGCATTGGGGGTCACGTGACCACGTGACCCCCCCTGGTTAGTTTAACCCCCCCCCCAGTGCCCTTCCCTCCTCCTCCTCAAGAGCTGCGCTCTAATTCGGCGTTACACGGAGTTGTAAGCAGCTTTCACTTTTTCAGTGCAATCTTCTGACCTACGAATTGGAATTATCTCGCGCTTGGACTTAAACTGCAGACACTCTGCAGTGTAGTTTTCAGAACTAGAGAGTTGTGCAAAGTGTCTACCCAGTGCGTTGGCTTGTTCATATAATGATGAAAATGATTCTCCCTTCTCGTCTAACAGCAAGGGGATTGAGAAAGGATGGTAGTCACCATCCATTCTACCTACTCTGTCCCAGACAATCTTCGCTGGTGTGAAACTATTAATAGAAGATGCATATGAGCAAAAGGATCTCCTTTTCGCCCGTTTCCTAATATAGCGGGCTTTTGCACGTAATTGCTTAAATGCCAGGAGGTTTATGGAAGTGGGATACCTCTTAAATCTTGCCCAAGAACAGTTTTGGCGGTTTCGGGATTCTTTACACTCATTATCCCACCACGGTTTAGGACGTCTCGGCAGCTTGCCGGATGTCTGTGGGATGGACAGACGGGCTGCCTCAACAATTGCTGTTGTTATGAGAGCATTTTTTTCGTCCACGGAGGCCGCTTGCGAAAGATCCAGGTAAGAAGGGATATTTGACTGAAAAAGGTTCCAATCTGCTAAAGAGATCTTCCAACAGGGGGAACGACAAGGCAGCCAGGGCAGGACTTCTAAGGGAGTAAGATACACCGGAAAATGGTCGCTTCCATAAGGGTTATCCAATATATTCCAAATAAAATCTGTAAAAAGTGCAGCGGAACAAATAGTGAGGTCAATGCAAGAAAAGGAGTGATTAGCAGAACTGAAATATGTTGGCTCGCCTGTATTTAATACACATACTTCTCTGAGAGATAAAAACCGCGCCACAACAGCACCTCGAGTGTCAGTTCGGACACTGCCCCAGAGGGGGTTGTGTGCATTAAAGTCGCCCATTAAAATAAAAGGTTCAGGGAGCTGATCGACTAAAGCTTCAAGTTGGGCGAGTTCCAGAGCAAATGAAGGGGGGATGTAAATGGAGCAAATTGTAATAAGGCGTTGCTGTAGCAACCTCACCGCAACGGCCTCTAGAGGCGTGTCTAGGGGGACCTTATAGGCCGGAGTGCCATTGGCTACGACAATAGCAACCCCACCGGCAGCGCTAGAGGTAGTCACGCGGTCCTTCCTGTAGACTTGATATGATCTAAGAAAGTTGTTGTTGGGTGGTTTGAGGTAAGTCTCTTGCAGGCAAAATGCAGAGGGTTCATGCCTCTGCAACAAGAGCTTCACATCATCTAAATTACTAAAAAGACCTTTGCAGTTCCACTGCATAAAACTCATTATTTAAAAAACAGTAGAGCAAATATTAAAAAGTTAAAAAACTCGAAAGAGAAAAAAATTGAGAATATTCTGATCAAAAGGGATCTTCAGGTCTTAAAATCTATCTTAATACGCGGGGCACTTTTCTTTTTCGTAGTTTCCTTCTGTTTCCCAGTGGGACCACTGGGAGCGCAAGAGGAAGACTCAGATCCCGAGAGGAGGGCGTCCTCGTCAGATCTGGGTCCGCTCTCATTCATTGGTTCCTCTGTTGGGGAGGCAATGGCCTCAGGTTGACCTGCAGAGGTCGACTGCTTGGGGGGCTCCCCAGGCTTCCTCTGAGGACCAGAGTTCCGGGAATGGAGGCCCCGGCCCCGAGGGACCGAAGCAGCAGGTGGGGTAGGGGAGGTCATACCCTGCCCTGAGGTGGATGCTGACGCAGCAGCATCCACCTTGCGGTTTGGAGGCGGTGCCATGGGCACCGCTCCCGAGGTGGACGCTGATGAGGGAGCATCCACCTTGCGGTTTGGAGGCAGTGCAACTGGCACTGCTCCCGAGGAAGGGGGACCTAACGGGAGACGCAGGTCGTCCGAAGACGTCTGCGTTCCCGTCGACACCACTGACCGTGCCGGACCCCTGTGCACGGCCTGGGCATAAGACCCTTTAGAGATAAATGCAAAGCGCTTCTTTGCATCAATGTAGCTTATATTTTCTTTAATTTTTAGTGCAATAATTTCTTTTTCTTGATTCCAGACCGGGCAGGATCTGGAATAGGCAGGGTGGTGGCCTTCACAGTTTGAACACAGAGGTTCGCTCTCACATTCGTCAGCAACGTGCTCTTTACTAGAGCACTTGGCACACTTGTTGGTCCCCCGGCAGCTCCGCGACCCATGCCCGAACCGCTGGCACTTAAAGCAGCGCAGCAGATTTGGCACATATGGGCGGACGCGGCACTGGAGGTAGCCGGCTCTAACAACTTCGGGGAGAGAGGTTGATTCGAAAGTTAAAACAATATGTTTTGTTTTCAATTCTACACCGTCCCGACGCAGGGTGATCCGCCGTGCAGCCGTCACTCCCTGCGTGGCCAGCCCCTCAACGACTTCTTTCTCCGGCGTATCAAGGAGGTCATCCTCAGAGATGATGCCTTGAACGGTGTTAAGGGTGCGGTGTGCTGTGACAGTGACCCTATAGTCTGAGATAGAGTTTAGCGCTAAGAGGGCGTCACTTTGTCGTTTAGTGTTAATCTGGATGAGGAGGTCGCCAGATGACATTTTCTTGGCATGGAAGTCTTTTCCAACCACTCCCTCTATCACCTTCGCGACGAGGAATGGGGACAGTTTGGCAAGAGGTTTTTCAGTCTACGAATGCATCACGAGGAATTTTGAAAATTTTTCAGGCGTTGATAGTGTTTTTTCATGGTGTAGAGCTTCGGTGCGGCCTCTTTTCAGAGGCCGATCAAGAAAGTTTCGCTTGGAATCCATAATAATGGGAGGATCTTCGGTGCCCCGGGTGCGCCACCCACCACGGAGCCCAACACGGGGATAGGTAATGCGCCATAGCAAGAATGGCTTGGCTGACGACATTACACTATCAGCGCTGCCCAGGCACTATAACCCAGTGTGGTGCTAGACAGGGGGTCTGTCGCACCCAAGGTTAGCCCTTGCCGGCAAAGAAGTTGAAATGGAAAAAAGGCGAGAGAAGAGGAAAGAGAAAGAAGAGAGGGGATAGTAGAAGAAATAGCGACTGACTGCATCATCCTGGTCGGGCCAAGCCAGGACACCCGTCTACGAGAAGCGGGGGCCAAAGTGGTGTGTTGCCTCACCCGGGGGGCCCCGAAGGGTCCAAACCTACCCCGGGTTCAGCTCAACCACCAGGATGCCCTTTTCCCCGGACACGAGCTCGCCACGCACAGCCAGACGTGGGTGGGTCTTAGCCACTTTTTACTCAAGGTCTATGTGAGTCTTTTTCTCAAGGTCTACAATGTGGCTAGGGTCCGTGGTGACGCTACTCACCAAGCACCTAAGGTGCAGGCGCCCTCTGCGGGGCTTGGGGTCCGTGGAGACGCCACTCTCCAAACACCTGCTTTCACAGGTGCCCCCTGCGGGGATCTGGAGGCAAGTTGGGTCACCAGATAGAAAACTTTGTTGTAAAAGTACCGTCTAAGACCAATGACTGACTACAATTGGAGCATGACAATCGTCCCGTGGTAGTTCTCAGCACTTCAGTGCCATCTGGAGGCAAGTTGGGTCACCAGATAGAAAACTTTGTTGTAAAAGTACCGTCTAAGACCAATGACTGACTAAAATCGGAGCATGACAACCATCCCGTGGTAATTCCCAGCACTTCAGTGCCGTCTGGAGGCAAGTTGGGTCACCAGATAGAAAACTTTGTTGTAAAAGTACCGTCTAACGCCAATGACTGACTACAATCTGAGGATGGCAACCATCCCGTGGTAATTCTTAGCACTTCAGTGCCGTCTGGAGGCAAGTTGGGTCACCAGGTAGAAAACTTTGTTGTAAACGTACTGTCTAAGACCAATGACTGACTACAATTGGAGCATGACAATCATCCCGTGGTAGTTCTCAGCACTTCAGTGCCATCTGGAGGCAAGTTGGGTCACCAGATAGAAAACTTTGTTGTAAAAGTACCGTCTAAGACCAATGACTGACTAAAATCCGAGCATGACAACCATCCCGTGGTAATTCTCAGCACTTCAGTGCCGTCTGGAGGCAAGTTGGGTCACCAGATAGAAAACTTTGTTGTAAAAGTACCATCTAAGACCAATGATTGACTACAACCTGAGGATAACGACCATCCCGTGGTAGTTTTTATCACTTCAGTGCTGTCTGGACGGACGTAGGGTCACCAGATAGAAATCTTTGTCGCAACAGCATTGTCAAACACCAATGATTGACTATGATTTGGGGACGACGACGATCACGTGATAGTCCTCAGCATTTCAGTGCCCTCTGGAGGTCCCCCAATGCCCTGCGGATGTGTCTCAGCGCCTTCCAAAACGAGGCTACAAGAATGGTTCAAGCATGTCCAGCCTCTAGAGGCACTTAACACGACTACACTGATCTTTTCTCTCACTGTGGCAGTTGCAACTATCTATAGGGAAGAGGTTACAGGTTCCGAAAATCACTGGCCTAAAACAAAAACCTGGCTCATTGAAAGAGAACACCATTCAGAAATGGCAAAGCACAATCTAGCATCCATGCTCTCTAATGGGAGCAGTAAATCTGTCAATAATAAACTGAAGAAAAAAAGACGAAAAATCTTAAATACAAGGGTGATTAAGAATGATTAATGCCTGTAGATTTTATTTAGATAAAAATGTTTTAAAACCCAAGCCTGCCATGAATTATGACATGCGAAAAGCCTTGGCTGATTCGCAAATTATTTATCATCTTTTACTGCCACTCGTCTATCCGGCAGAATGAGCTCACAAGCACGCTCACTGTCGTCATCAGTCGTCGACATGCATGGGCATAAGCTCCGTTATGGCTGACGCTTGTGGATCCTTCATATAACTTCTGTACCCATTCAAACACACTTCTTTTCAACAAAACATTTCCATGACATAGTGTGCACAAAGTTTTTGATAGATATTGGCACCAGACACCCCTTCTGACCACGGAAACAATGACTCCTCCACTTGTAGATAGACACATAGATATTTATTTCGGCTCAGGAGAGCCGTGTACAAATTACAGACGGGGCAGCCATTCTTTCTTGCACTACTGCCACAACTACCACACAGTCACAACTGCCTGCACAGCAGTGAGCGTAGAGACAGCAACCTTGTACGAAAAGGGCTGACAAGACAGAGTGACCAACTCTAGGTTCAAGATAACAGAAGTGCTAATACTTTTTTAATCACTGTCGTATAACATGAATCTTTTTATCGCCTATATTCTGGCTCTGACCATACATATTTCTCAATTTCTTTATTTCATGAGCCAATTTTGGTAACTGAATACATATAGAATTTATACCAAGGCATCCTTGTATGGTCATATCCACTACATATGCAATTTATATCTTTCTATAGATTCAAACTTATCTACTTTGACTTTATTATGATCATAAACGTCAAAATCAAATGGGATGTTTAATCTTCAGAGAGTGTTGAGTCACTCAACTATGAAATTAGATGGTTTCTGTCACCACTGTAGAGGGCAAACCTTCCATATACAGCACGACTGCTAACTTGGGGTTTTTACATGCAACTTTCAAACGTGACCTTCCGATCTTCTGTGTACTAGATGATTGATTATCGTTCTGCTAGCCCGTGGGCCACAGGTTGCCGACCCCTTACCTAGTAAATTATTTTCCCAAATATATAATTAAGATGCCCAAATCAGCCTTCATGAAGATTTTGTGTTGTTGCTAATTATGCAAATCACTTCCGTAAGCAATTTGACGATCAAAAGTTTGAATAAGCAAGGCATGACTCTTGGGCTAGTGCCGAGCTATTAGCCAAGAGTAATTTAAGCACAAATATCTATTGAAATGCGAACTGCAGCCAAAATACTAAAATACAGTACTCTGTCTGTCTGTCTGAAAACTTTATTACAGGTATATGAGGGATGTAGTTTGAGGTGGCCCGGAGCGGGCCACCTCTCGCAAGCACTAGGTCGGCCCCATAGATTAGGTAATCACGTCGTTCACTATATTCCATTTCATTATAAATATTAAATCGAATTTTTATCGCTGGGGCATGCTTTGTTGCAATGCGCAAGTGTTGTGTGGTGAAGTAGGTATCATGAAAACACTCTATACTCGGCGACAACTTTTCTTGGCAATGCAGTGAAGAGGAGGAGAGCCCGCGCACAGCTTTATTCAGCGCTCAAAATGGGAGAGGGAACGCGTGCCTGTACCCTCCACCGCATTGCCAAAAAACGTTGTGGGCCAGTGTAGGGTGTTTTCTTCATGCCTACTTCACCACACAACACTTGTGCATTGCAACAAAGCACATTCCATTGGTGAAAATTATATTTAATTTTAATAATGAAATGGAATATATTGAAGGACCTGATTACCTAACGATTGTTAGCTTCTACGATACTGAACAGCATGTGGTAACATGTGTACCGAGAGGGCCATGGCATATATGCTGTGGCACAGTACACTGACCACAGGGTGAATATGATTCTGATACGGTGTGGTTCTAGGTACACATATGAATGCTGCATTCATTATTGTACCATTCAAGATGGTATCCTACATTAGCATATTCCCCACACTCGTCACTTTTACTAGAGGCTTGTAGGTATGAGTAAAATACTGTGACTATAGGTTTGGCTTGTGCCACATTGAACTTTGTATATGCAGTTTGGCACTCATGCCATCACCTATTGATAACAATATGTCTTATGTGCTTCTAAGCTCAGTATGAACCCAATTTTTACTTTCACAGCTTTCACATATTTCCTAGTTCCAATAAACTAATGGATTCTCTTAACAGTTGCTGACTACTCTGTTGAAAATACAAAGAAAACACCTATGGTATTTCTAACATTATTTTTACTATATGGTTAGGGAATTATTAGCAGCTACAGGAAGAGACCGAGACAAACAACTGATAGCCTAGAGACAAGCAAAACACCAGCAATCGGTGAAACACCAAGAAAAACTGAAGCAAGCACTTACAACGTTGACAATCTAGTGCTCCATCCCAGTTGCTTCCTGTTTTTCTTTAAAGTTCCTATCTCCAGTGAAAAACTTATCAATATGCAAAGTAAGTAGTTGTTTATAGCCGCAGTTTAGGTAGAAGCGGGTGGGTGCCAAGTTTTGAAAAGTGGCTCTAGGCAAGTATGTCATTCAGATATACGAAACTCCATGTAATCAAAGGAACATGGATCCAGAAGAAAAACCCAGAGAATGGAGGAGACACTGACCAATGATTACTAGAGGATATTGATAGGAGTAGACGCCTTCATAAAAAGAATTGTCGACTTCATCCAGACTGATATGTTTTGTGCTGCTCTGCTTGTCTGTGGGGTACTGCACCAACAAACAATTTTCATTGTGCTTGAAATGCATCAAAAAATACTTTACTACAACCAAGTTCAAACTTTTGTGCATCTCATTGTTAGACGGCATTGTAGACCATAGTAACTTCAACCTCATACAAGTTGTTACAGAGGGGCTGTTTGTAACCACCATCAAGAATACCCTAGAACTGGGGTGAAACAATCTGTGCGCATGTATGTCTATGCGAGTGTAGGGGGAGGCGGCACTTTTAGACTGCCTAGGGTGGCAAAGTGTTAAGTCCACCACTTCCTTATTGAAAATATGAGACTAGCCCAACTTGACTTCTGGTCTATCAATTACAAAATGAGATTAGGGACAGTGACAACAGTGCAAATGATGTACCAGACCACTCGCACAAATGAATTGTAGGAGAATACGACTGCAGAAGCTGCCCCATTATACATGAGCACAGTAAAATGTATTACTTATAAAAAAGCTAGTTATGAAATTAATAAAAACTAAAGATAAACATGATTCTCTGCAATACAGAGCATCCACTTGTTGACCAGAAAGGATGGTGTGGCTCATGATACCCATTCAGCATTTTGAAGCCATGCCCAGGAGCACTTAGGCATGTTGTAAACACACAGTTGATGATAATGGTCTTAGTGTTGCTCTTATCAGAGCCTGCAAGGCGACTGTTCGGTTGGCATAGCTAGGAAAACACACCAATGCCTTACAGCTTCAGATCCACAGGAAGTACTTCTTCGATCAGTTCAAGCACCATGTTATGAAGAATTGCTGTTGCCACAATGCCAGAAAGTGCAGTGTCCAGCTGACAGGCTGAACTTGAAATCAGGAAAACAGCCATTTCTCTACATCCTACTGCCCTTCCATAAGGTGGATATGTCTATGTATGCATACACACAGCCACTGGTGTAGCAGGAATTATATTTGGGGGGGGGGGGGCTTTCTTTTACATTTGCGTATAGTAGTCAATGTACTGTACGACTGACGGATACAGGCACAGCCGTCCCAAACCTTCGGGTGGTAGTCCTTCAATATTTGTCTTGCTTTACTAACAAAAAAAGAAAAAGTGATGATTTCAGAGAGGGAGTTTGGGGGGGGGGGGGGCAGGTTTGACCTTTCAAACTACCCCCCTGCCTGTGCTACTGCACACAGCATTTTAAGCAAACAAAATGGGAGCACATAGTTGAAGGGATGTTGAACAAAACTTTAATGCATGTGATAGTCACAGCATGCAACTGTTTCAAGGGGGTCTTAACCACCAACATTAAGATGCAAACATGAACCCTGTCTTTCCTCCCTAAGGCAATCGTCTCTGGTGCTGCAACTAGTGTCATGATGTCGTGTAAGCAAACGAAGCCTTCATCTCATAGGAAAAGAACAAACCTGATCTCTTTCAACATCTGCCTTAAAAGCCCATTTGTTAAAAACAATGCTCCTATCCAGTGATTTGGATACTGTACCAGAATGCTTCCGATCAACATCTGGTGGACCAACGTTTTCTGCACAGTGCGCCTACCGCAACTGAGATCGACATGTTCTACCGTTGGTGACTGCATAGAAAGGGGTGTGCAGTCACCACAGAAATGGCACCTTTAAATGGCTTGATTGTAAGTAAGTAAGTAATATTTATTTTCAGCAATATTGTGCTGAGGGCACCAGACAAAAAGCTTCCATGAGGTAGCTTGACTGGGCCTGGTGCCCCTGCACTTACAGGGCATTATAAAAAAAACAAGTACTACAGAATACACTTTGACTGTGTCAAACCCTTCGGTAATGGAACTACGTATATTTTGTTTTAGTGAAGGGGAAAGAAGGTATAACTACCATTACACCAAAGCGATACTACTGGTAGATAGATCCCTTGATGATCGTACAAACTGTCAATTTTCGAGCACGCAAAGGTTACCCAGAACCGTTTTTTCTTTCTTTAATTTTCTGCTGATAGAGAACCAGAAGCTCGTTCGCGAGTGATATAGGCAGATCTGGAGTTCATACAAATAGACGCCGGCAGACTTCGAAGTACAGTCGCCGGCCATATGAGCTCCCCCGGCCGAACGCCGACCGGAGCAGCGAAAATCCCGCATGCGGCGCGTCAAGCGTTGCCGCGTTCCGGGAGCCAGGCTATTGAGACCAAACCATTCCGTCATCAAAGGGGTGGACGCAGGAATTAATAGCATTCCGGGTTTTGGAACGTGAATCTGAAGCACGGCCGATTACAATCCCGCTTCCGGTTGTAGGTAAACGCAAACGGCTTATCGAAATTTTTCACTGCCTACCATCTCTGACGTTATATGCTACTTTTTTATTTGAAAACCGGTTTGTCATTTTAAATCTCTTCTACCCGAAGAGTAATCCTATGCACAAGCCCCCTTTCTTACAACCTTTCTTAAACCAAGACTAGACAATGACAAGCGACTTTGAAATAACTTATTTAGTATATAAGGATATGCAATAGACAACAAAAAAAAGGATTTATATCGAAGCTGAATAAAGATTCAGGAACTTTTCATGGACGCGTTTTATCAAGGAGACTCTATTGCTCTGCGCTCAGTAGCGTGTTGCTTCGGCAAGAGTAATTCTCTTCTCGATGACTTTGCAGATGGCTTCCTGGTCGGCCACTTCTCGCTTGCCGAGGGATCATGATTGTCATGCCTAGTATCATATCAAACATAGGGTTTCTACATTTGTAAACATCGATCGAACACTGCTGCTTTATCTATACGCCTAAAGCAAGCTCCAGTTTATCAGCAGTTATAACACCATCTCCGAACACTTGGGGCTGAAACCCGAAGACTGAAATTCTAATCGGCCATGTTTTTGTGAATCACACTTCTAAAGGCTGGAATCCCGATAAATGCTATGCGTCCACCCCTTTGATAACGGAATGGTTTGATCCCAATAGTCCGGCTCCCAAAGCGCGGCAACGCTCGACGCGCCGCGTGCGGGATTTTCGCTGATCCGGTCGGCGTTCGGCCGGGGGAGCTCATATGGCCGGCGACTGTACGAAAACTCCCACTAGTACATCACATCATGCCGATGAGAACGGTCGTCTCATCGCATAACCGGCCCCAGCCTGCCCCAATAAAGCGCTGAACGAATCTCGTATTGTAGTCGTTACGGTTTGTCGTCGCCAAAATATTCCTAAAAAGCGCGATCACCAGAAAAGTTACGGTTATGAAACGATACAGTTTTCTGAAGCCAAGATTCTACTCGCGAGACAAGGAACATTCGCTGAAGATTGTCTCGAAACTTAGAAAACGACAAAAATTTAATTTTTGCTATTTCATTATTTAAAAGCGCCGCAATCTGATGCAAACGGCAGAGGTGTCGAGAATCAGCTGATCGCCGAGATCATGTACTGCCACTATTCAACGCGCTGATCGGATTGAAGGATATGCGTTGCAAGCAGAAATAAACAAAGTGGTAAATAACAATACGTTACAGTTATGCGAAAATCAGAAAGTACATACGAATAAGCTCGTTGACAGAATAGAATAACCAACGCGAAGACAGACGTGAGCCCCACAGCTCCGTACGTATCTCGGTTAGGGCTAACACGCACTGAAAGTGGAGAGCCAACTTGAAAACAGGGGTCGATAAACACTTCAAGCGACGATATTTTGCATCCTTGTCACAATCGAAGGTCATTCTGTCGAAACTCTCACGCTGTTGTAGCCTAAAACACTTTGTACAACCAATTTCGTTCACCGCGTCGACCGCCACAAACCAGCCGCCATGTTTTTAATCCAGGATTAAGAAACAACCAAAAACCAAGCGCCCAATGTTGAGCGCTTAAGTTAAGCGTAGTTTAGTGCTGGGTTTAGCGATAAGCGAGTTTGGTGCAACCGAACGAAACCAAAACTTAGCTTAAGTTCCCGGCTAAGCTCCGCTTTGCGCTAAGCGGCGTTGGTGCAACCGGCCCGTAGTGATTACAGCCAGTAAATGCTACACTGGCTGTTTAACGAAGAGTCAGTGTTTATAAGGAAGTAGAAATAGTGTTCAGTTCAGTTTTACCTGTCGTTTTGGGGGCCTGGTTAGCCTCTAATGACTGCAATTACTATTAGATTATATTTCTGAGTTATTTGAACGAGTATAAACTAGATTGCCTTCCAAGGGCTATTAATGGCTTTGGGCCAATATCCTAAGCTATTTCGGGGCAGATAGACCAAGCAGCTGTTTAATAGGTAGTTCCATTTGTGATAGACTTTAATGACCATTAGTGACAATTTCGTGATATTTGTTATGTTATGTCTCAGATTGGATTTGAATGACTATTATTTAATATTTGATTTTATTTCCTAATTATATGGCGGATTTCGGTTCCAAATGACTTTTAATGACAATCAATGACTATTTGTAACTATTTTGAGTTATTTGATTGCGCGCGGACTGAGTTGGCTTTCAATGGTTAATTTTGGCTTTTTGATGAAAATTCGACATGATAGATATGTAGTTCAAATGACTTCTAGTTACTTAAATGACTTTTGGCCACTATTTTGAGTCATTTGATTGTGTGCAGACTGAGCTGGCTTCATATGGCTATTATTGGCTATGTGACCATGTTTATAAATTATATGGCAGATTTGGGGTCCAAATTACTTCCGTGACTATCAATCACTATCGGTCACTTTTTCAACTTATTTGTTGTGTGCAAAATGAGTTGGCTTCCAATGGCCACTATTGGCTATGCATTCATATTTATAATTATATGGCAGATTTAGGGTCCAAATGACTTCTAGTGATTGTCTATGATTATCAGTCCCTATTTCGAGTTATTTGATTGTGTGAAGACTGAGTTCGCTTCATATGGCTATTATTGACTATATGATTATATTTATAAATTATATGGCAGATTCGGAGTTCAAATGACTTATACTGACTATTAATGATTATTGGTCACGATTTTGAGTTATTTAATTGTGTACGGGCTGAGTTGGCTTCCAATGGCTATTATTGGCTATACAATCATATTTTGTTATTTATACGACAGATTCGGGGTCCAAATGACTTCTAGAGACTTTCAATGGGTATTAGTCACTATTTCGAATTACCTGATTGTGTGCAGACTGATTTGGCTTCATATGGCTATTATTGGCTATATTATCATGTTTATAAATTATATGGCGGATTTGGGGTCCAAATGACTTCTAGTGACTATCGATGATGGTCAGTCACTATTTCGACTTATTTGATTTTTTGCAGGCTGAGTTGGCTTCCAATGGCTATAATTGGCTATAGGCATCTGTTATTGACCTGGTTGGCTCGAATTGCCAAAAAATGGCTATTAGTGCTAATTGGTCGCAATATTCTGCTATTCTAAACTTATGAATGAAAATGGCTTCAAGTGTCTATTGTTAGCGATTGCATATCATCTTAACAATATCACCTTAAATCGCTTCAGAATGAACATTAGCGACATTTAGTGACATAGTATTCATGATGTTTCGAATATGAATGGATTCAAGTGTCTACCATTATTGGCTATGGACAGTTCTTGGTCAAATCGGCTTGAAATGGCTATACATGTCTATCAGCGACTATTATTGGCAATTTATGCAATTGGAGTGTGTAAAGATTTGAATGACTTCAACTGGATAGTATTGGCTATAGGCATCTATTTTTGACTTGGTTGGCTTGGATTGGCTATTATTGGCTATAATCATCTGTTCCTGACTTGGGTGGCTTGAATTGGCTACAAATGGCTTAAAGCGACTAGTATTTATAATTAGCACCTATTTCTTTGTCCACAAACTGAAATGGCTTCATGTGGCTACTTTTGGCTATTACCATATATTTTTTACCAGACTATAGGAATCTATTCTTGACTTGGTTGGCTTGGATTGGCTATTATTGGATATAATCATCTGTTCCTAACCTGGGCGGCTTGCATTGGCTACAAATGGCTTAAAGTGACTAGTATTTATAATTAGCAACTATATCTTTGTTTACGAACTGAAATGGCTTCATGCGGCTAGTTTTGGCTATTACCATCTATTTTATTAGACTGGCTTCAAATGGCTACAAATGGCTATTCATGAATATAGTTGACAATTCTTGCTATTTCGGTGATTATGATGAAAAATGACTTCAAATGGCTATTATTGGCTATTAGTATCTATTTTTACTAGATTGGCTTGAAATGGCTATGCATGGCTATCAGCAACTATTATTTACAATTTATGCAATTGGATTGTGCATAGATTTGAATGACTTCAACTGGATATTATTGGCTATATGCATCTATTCTTGACTTGGTTGTTTGGATTGGCTTTTATTGGCTATAATCATCTGTTCCTGACCTTGGTGGCTTAAAATGGCTACAAATCGCTTAAAGTGACTAGTATTTATAATTAGTAGCTATTTCTTTGTCTACAAACTGAAATGGCTTCATGTGGCTAGTTTTAGCGATTACCATCATTTTTTTTACCAGAATGGCTTCAAATGGCTATGAAGGGCTATTCGTAAATATCTATTGAATGGCTATGCATGGCTATTCATGAATATCCATTAAATGGCTATAAATGGCTATTCATGAATATCCACAGTTATACTTGCTATAGCCATTGATAGCCCATTGAAGCCAATCTGGTTAAAAATGAATGATAATAGACAACAACAGCTACTAAAACCAAGTCCGGTTAGTAACCACTAAAATTGCTCATAACTATCAAGACTAGCCACTAATAGCCATTTGCAGCTATTTCAAGCCAATTCGATAAAGAATAAATGCGTTTAGTCAATAATAGCCACTTGAAGCCAGTTTCGTCCATAAACAGTGAAATACCACAAAATTGTCAATTATACTTACTAATAGCCATTGCAAGCCATTTGAGGCAAATCTGGCCAGAAATAGATGCTAATAGACAACAATAGCCAATAAAAGCCATTCCAGTTAGTAAACATGAAACCTGCTTATAAATATCAACACTAGTCACTAAAAGCCATTTGTAGCAATTTTAAGCCAATCTAAATGCTTATAGCCAGTAATAGCCACTTGTAGCCAGATTCATTCAAAAACACTGAAATAGCACATAATTGTCAATTATATTCACTAATAGCCATTGCAAGCCATTTGAGGCAAATCTGGCCAGAAATGGATGCTTATAGCCAACAAAAGTCACTAAAAGGCATTCCACTTTGTAAACATAAAACCTGCTTATAAATATGAACACTAGTCACTACTAGCCATTTGTAGCAATTTTAAGCCAATCTAAATGCTTCAGTAATAGCCACTTGTAGCCAGTTTCATCCAAAACCACTGAAATAGCACATAATTGTTAATTATACTAACTAATAGCCATTGCAAGCCATTTGAGGCGAATCTAGCCAGGAATAGATGTTCATAGCCAATAATAGCCACTAAAAGCCATTCCAGTTAGTAAACATAAAACCTGCTGATAAATATCAACACAAGTCACTACTAGCCATTTGTAGCAATTTTAAGCCAATCTAAATGATTATAGCCAGTAATAGCCACTTGTAGCCAGTTTCATCCAAAAATACTTAAATAGCACATAATTGTCAATTATACTCACTAATAGCCGTTGCTAGCCATTTGAGGCCAATCTGGTCAGAAATAGATGATAAACGCCAACAATAGCCACTTAAAGCCAGTCCAGTTGGTGAACACAAAAATCACTCATAACTATCAACAGCAGTCATTAATAGCCATTTGTAGCCAAATTAAGACATTGCAATAAAAAATAAACGTTTATATCCACTAATAGCCACTTGTGGCCATTTTCATCCATAAACACTGAAATAGTTCATAATTGTCAATTCTTACAAATAGCCATTGCTAGCCATTTGAAGCCAATCTGGTCAGAAATATATGCTAATAGCCAACAATAGCCCCCTTAAGCCATTCCAGTTAGTAACCCCTAAAACACCCATAAATATCAACGCTAGTCACTAATAGCCATTTGTAGCCATTTCAATCAAATTTATCTAAAATTTGATGCATAAGCCAATAATAGCCGCTTGAAGCCATACTCATTTTTAAGTACCGAAATCGCACAAAATTGTTTAATGATCTCATCAATATCCATCAGCAGCCATTTCAATTCAATCTGGTCAAAAATAATTACAATTAGCCAACATTATCCACTTGAAGCCATTCCATTTCATAAATATAAAAATAGCTCAAGCAATAGTTATCTACTAATAGCAGTTTGTAGCCATTTGCAGCCAATCTATTCGAAAAATAGGTGCTTATAGCCAATAATAACCACTTGAGGCCATTCTCATTCATAAACACTCAGACAGCAGATAATTGCTATTATACTGACTAACAGCCATTAGTAGCCATTGAGCCAATCTGGTCAGAAATATATTCTAATCGCCAACAATAGCCAACAGAAGACATTCCAGTTTATAAACAGAAATAGCTCAGTTTTCATTACTCATTAATGTTTGTAGCCATATCTATCAAATATATATAAAAGTGGAGGCTAATGGCCAATAATAGCCAGTTGAAACCATGTGCATTCACCAACGCCGAAATGGGTAACTATCAATTATCTCATCAATAGCTATTGGCGGCCATTTAAGGTCAGTCTGGTCAAAGAAGATGCTAATAGCCAACAAAAGCTACTTGAAGCCGTTCATAAGAGTAAGCACACAAAAAAATCACATAATTATCAATAATAATCCTTTCTAGTCACTTGGAGATATTTCAAGTCTGTCTCATAAAAAAATTATGTCTATTGTCAATTATGGTCACTTGGAGCCAAGGGCATCTAATAAGTTATGTTTCGGTAGGAATTAAACAAATAAATGAACAAGCTCAGAAAAGGTTAATAATTATTAGGTTGTACAAAATTGCTATACAAATCCTGACTGGTCTATACAACACACTGCATTTTGACATCAAAATACCAAGAGGTCCATTATCACGAGCTTATGCTGCCTATGGTCCATCAAAAAATGGGAATATTTCATAGACTATCAATTTCTCTAGAGAGTCAGACCCACTTGACTCATTTCCGGGGAAAGTGGCGAGTTGTCCACTCCACACCGCCAGGATCGCTTTCTACTTCCGTCTCCCATTTTAGCCCGGAGTTTCCTGTATTATTCTCAACGGTATTTGGCCTCTGCCTCCCCCCCCCCCCCCCCCCCCGAGGTAACGTGACACCCCTGAGGCCACGTGACACCCCTGAGGCCACGTGACCCTCCCTCCCCCGAGGTCGTGTGACCCCCTGACATCACACGACCCCCCCCCCCCCCCCCCCGAGGTTACGTGACCTCAAGGAGTCACCTATCCATCGGTACGCTTCCATCCTCCTCCTCAAGAGCTGCGCTCTAACCGGCGTTACAGGGAAGTGTAAACGGCTCTCATTTTTTTTTTTCATTTAGCTGCACATCACCATCATCATTATTATCATTTTGCTTTGTTTTTCCGTTCCTTCGCGTCGCCAGTCGCCATTTTGCGCTCGTGGATTTGCGCTCCTCATCTCGTTCGGACAACGCTGGCTTGGACGTGTGGCCCCATCCGTTGTTCCACTGCCGTGATGTGTCATTAGGAAGCGCAGAAATACTCAACCATATGTTTGTTGTTTGTTTATTGTGGGGTGTCGGGAAGTGGGGGAGCTAGGAGAAATGTGGGCCTCCGTACAGGGGCAAGTCGCTACCTAGCTTTTGGGGAATGGGAGGAATAGAGAGGAAAGAGAAAGAGAGAAAAAGAAAAGAAAAAATGATTGAGGCGTTTGAACGGGGCGTTGAATCGTTAGCTGACAGGCGAATAGCGTGACTCTGAATAGCCCCATTTAAACGGGCATCCGTACTTTGTGGAGCAAGCAGATCAGGCACAATTGATTAGTGCGTAATTACGCTAGAGCCGGCTTGCAAGTCTACTTTCGCGCAGATAAGCCAGGAGAGCACGAAAGGCCTTCTCGGCTACTCCTTGAGTCCCGTTTGGATTTAGAAGGTCTTCAAGATTGAAGTGGGAGAGGCCGGCCGTCGCATACCGCTGAATCAGAAGCTTCCGATGCTGGTCGTGGCTTGGGCATAGAAGAAGAGCGTGCACTGTGTCTTCAGGGTCACCGCAAGATGGACAGTACGGGTCTGACTTGCGGTCGTACATGTGAAGGCGTTTGGAAGTATACGCACATCCAGCTCGAAGCCTGTGCAGCAAGGGTGCCTCGGCACGTGGGAGTCGACGTGGAATAGTAGCGGGAGGCCTTCCGGTCGCCACTCCTCAGTGTGGATGTTGTTGTCTGAGGGATATCCGGATTAACCGGTGAGCCTCGTTAAAACGATCCAAAAGAAATGTTGGTGACGGGTCGTCATGTGCCCTAGCTGCAATTGCGTCTGCTCTCTCGTTGCCGGGGATTCCAACATGAGAAGGTATCCACTGAAAGGCCAACTTCCAGCCAAGGTCTTTAATGTTTGCCGCCATGAATGCTACCCTTGCCAATAATGGAGTGATTTGTACATGTCGTTGAAGCTGCCGAAGGGCTCCCCTGGAGTCGGTGAGAATTACAGCTTTCGCTGGAGGTGAGATATTTTCGATTGATTCAAGGGCTGCCCAAATGGCAACTAATTCTGCAGTCGTGGATGTGGTCTCGAAGTTAATTCTGCCTGAGACGTCGTAACCCATGTCCGGAATGGTGACCGCGACCGTCGCAGATTTTTTTGTCCTGTCTACTGACGCATCGGTATATACCTGAATCCAGCCTTCATGCGCTTCATTCAGGCAGTCTAGGGCAATCGACCGCGCAGCCAACACAGGGACGTTAGCTTTACGCTGGCCGATTGGTAGCGTCTCATGTATGACTAGGGGTAAGCGGGTTGAGTGCGGAGGCGTGGAACTCAAGTATTCTGCAGGACCACCAATCTCATGTTGAAATAGAGATGCCAGTTGTCCCAGCTGAGAGTTTGGTCATGCTAGAAGACGGGTAAGAATGTTATATTTTGTGGGGACGCTGTTGATTCGGGCAATATGCCGTATAGCTCTTTCCTTGAATCTCAAAAAAAGTGGCCATTCTTCTGCTGCTGTCAGAGTCGCCAGATTTTTCTGCAGATGGTGGGAGCCCCAAGCAGACACGCAGTGCTATACGGTGAAATATGTCAATGTCACGCATTTGGGCTGGCCCTAGTCTTAGAAGTGGCAGGGAGTATAAAAGCTTGGACATTATAAGGCCTTTGTACAGCAGTAGCATTGATCGTTGTGGTGCTCCCCATGAAGCACCTCCAAGGTATCGGAGAACACGTAGAAGCTCACTGCATCGCTGTAGAGTTCTATGAACTTCTGGCCTCCAGGTCACACGGTCATCTAGAATCATGCCCAAGTAGGTGTGGTTTGTAACCCTTTTTACCAGAGTTCCTCCGATTGTCAGTCTCAGTGCTTGTTCTGAAGCACGGCCTGTTGGTCTATAAAGAATTGAGGCTGTCTTTTCAGATGATAGAGTCAGACCTAGATGTGAGATAGCTAGTGCTGTTGCATCCAAAGCAACTTGAAGCCGGTTTTGGACTGCCATAGCGTACTTCGAGGGTCCAGCATACTATATTGCGAAGTCATCCGCGTATATTGCCATACCATCGATATAAGTATGATGTATGGCTGGGAGACAGTGAGGTAGAGAGGCCATTGCAACATTAAAAAGCAAGGGGCTGAGCACGCTCGCTTGAGGGACTCCTTGGGTTGTTAGACGGGGAGTGCTTTTGCGCCCGGCACTTTCACTCTATAGCTTCGACCAGTCAAAAAGGCTTGAATAAAAGACAGCAACCTGCCATGTATCCCAAAGCACTTTAGCCTCTGAATGATGATGGCATGAGGAAGCGTGTCGAATGCTCGACTTATGTCTAGAAACACACAATGAACCATTTGTCTGGCAGCTTTTGCTTCTTCAAAGGTTGAAACAAGATCTCCAATCGCATCGGCGGTGCACCCGCGTGTCCTGAAGCCTGCCATTTGGTATGGAAAAACATTTTTATGGTCCAAAACCCAGGTAAGTCGCCGCATGACAATGCGCTCAAGTAATTTCCCCAGACAGCTTGTCAGCGATATAGACCTGTATGACGAGACAAGCTCCGGTGGCTTCCCATGTTTTGGCAGAGGAATGATCGTCGATTCTTTCCGTGCTTGTGAAATGGCCCCAGTTCACCAGATGGTGTTGAGCTGTTTCAGAAGAGCCGGATGGTATGTAGCATCGATATTTCTAAGTGACTGGTACGTTATCCCGTCCGGTCCTGGGGCACTTTTTCTGCGGGAGAAATGAAGCGCATATGCGAGTTCCGCTGTCGTTAGATCTGTGTTGCTTGCTAGTTCTGACTCCCTGCTTGAGGTTGAGCGTCGATGGGTTCAGTTTCAGCAAGTCTTGGAGGTATTGCTCAGGTTGAGTTGATGATTGGGCGAACTCGTCTGCCAGAAGCTCTGCCACTTCCGCCATAGTCCTACCAGTTTTTATGGCAACTTCTGATACAGGGTGTCGCGGAATTTTCGCTCCTTTGAGGGCTCTAATGAGGGGCCACGCCCGTCGTCCTCCACCGGGACCGCCAAGTGCAGCACAGTCTCCCCTCCACTGCCATCTCTGAAGTTTTTTGGTGTGTCGTCTGAAAGAGGCATTTATGCGATTGTACCGTGACCAGTCCCAGGGGGCATCAGTGTAAAGTGCTCTTCGTTGCGCTTGACGTCTGGCAGCTCGCAGGTTAAGCCACTCCAGGTCAGGTGTAGGGCTGGTGACCGGGATCGTAACGGTGCGTGAAGATTGTTTTAGGCACTCTGCAATGCAAGCCGAGATATTCGGATGGGGATTATTTTCCATGGCAGATGCTCCAAATACCGATTCCGCGGCCAGTCAAACGTCGGACAACAACAAAACTATGCATCAGCCACCACCCCACGCAGAAACGTTTCAAAGTTCTCACACGAAGAAGTCACCTCCAAGGAAGGACGAAACTGAAGACTCTCAAAACATCGATAATGAAACATGCGGCTGGCAATCGATTGTCAGAGTAGCCGTCAACATTACTTTCGCACTCTTAGCGAAAATCGATGCATCATGGTCTAGCACCATCTCAAACATCCTACAGACGGTCCTCTCACTTCTGGGAGGATGGTAGGGGGACCCTCGTCTCCAAATATAAGACACGATGCACAAGGAAATCACTCTCAACACACGACTTCAAAAACGCCTCAGCAACCTGGAACTTCACGAAGGGGGCGTGGTCCGATATTTCCCTCAATTTTGCAGTGGAACGTAAACGGACTGCGGACACGCATGTCTGAACTACGCCAATTTCTTTCAAACAAAAAAGTCGACATCCTGGCTCTACAAGAAACTAACATTACATCCGGAGATGTTCGTCTTCACCGTACGTATTGATTCCCAGCGCTGCGGTGAACCCCAATGGCAGATCACGAGTCGCCCTATTTGTTCGTGCAAGCATACACCATGCTTCACTGGACCTTTCTGACCTCTGTTCGCCGACTGAAGAATATGCTAGAGTCACAGTCAGAATTGGCCGACAGGAAACGACGATTGTGTCAGCATACATAACACCACAGGGAAGCTGGGACCCGACTGCCATCGAAGAAGTCTGCAAGAGAAGCCGAGGCAATATTATTATCTGTGGGGACTTTAATGCGCATAACCAGCAATGGGGAGGCTCTCGAACGGACACCAGAGGACGAAAGATCGAAGCAATGGCTACAGCGCTTAATCTCCGTATCATAAATGACGGTTCAGCAACGTTCTGCAGGCCAGGAACTACAACAAGCACTATTGATGTAACGCTCGTTTCGCCTGATATTGATGCCATATGGACCACCGAGCCTGACACAGCAGGTAGTGACCATTTTCCTATAAACGTGGTTCACCCCAGTACTTCACCGAGAAAACTTAAGACATGTAAAGTGATAAACTGGGATCTATTTCAACCATAACGCTAGAAAAGAAGGCAGTGATTCTGTGACATCTTGCGTTGTACACGCGAGGGCGCCACCGCGGTGGTAAATAAACAGACGACGACCACGATGCCTGACTGGGCCAGTCAGTGCGGTCTACGTCCTCGATTTGGAATGTTGTCCCTGAACTTGACTCCGGCAGCGTGCCTGGCGTGGATTATCACAACTGGCGACGAGCGATAAAGAACGGTCGCGCACGTCTTACCTGTTCGTCCTGCTTCGACTTCAGCAGCCATGCCTGTCATCGGGAACGTGGAACCGTTCGACTCGGCTACGTCGGATTGGACCGAGTATCGCGAACGGGTAGAATTGTACTTCGCCGTGAACGAAATCGCTGCAACGAAGAGGACTGCCGTGTTTCTGACGTGCTGCGAATCAGAAACTTATTCGCTGCTGCGGAGCCTGCTCGCCCCTACGAAGCTTGCCGATGCAACATTGGCTGCGATTTTCGAAGCTTTGAGCAAGCACTACTCGCCGAGGGTATCGGAGGTGGTGGCCAGCTTCAAGTTTTTTTCTCGGCATCGGCGGGACGAAGAGCTTGTAAACAAGTACATCGCATCGCTGAAGAAGCTTGCCGAAGACTGCAAGTTCGCATCGTTTCGGGAGCGCATGCTACGGGACCAAATCGTGAGCGGAATCAACGACGTCGCAATGCAGACTCGCCTGCTGGAAACGGCGGAGTTGGACTTTGAGACCGCGAGGAACACCGTAATCGCCATGGAGGCTGCCAAGAAAGATTCCCGAGCATTACGTTCTCAACTGGCTCAACGACACCTGTGCAGACCGGGGAGTCTGCGAATGTTGTCAAGACTAAGCCCACCAAACAGCAGGCAAGTGGTTCTTGCTTCCGCTATGGGGGTAATCATCTAGCACACCAATGTCGTCACGCAGGCAGCGTCTGTTTCAAGTGTGAGAAGAGCGGGCATTTGGCCTGGGTATGCCGATCCAATACATGTCAAACGGAAAAGGCGAGACCCAGGAATGGATCGAGACCTGTCCACAACGTGGATGACGAGCTAGCAGCGCCGGAATCCAAATCAGAAACACAGGAGGCGTACGACGTTTGGACACTTCAAGCGGCCGGACCAGAGCCAATGCGAGTCGAAATTGCCGTCAACGGAGTGACATTGAACATGGAGTTGGATACCGGTGCCAGCGTGTCAACCATTAGCGAAAGGAAGTTTACGGAACTGTTTCCTTCGGCGACGCTGGAACCATCGGACGTCCAGTTAAGAAGTTTTTTTGGCGACATGAAGCCTGTGGCGGGCAAGTGTCAGGCAACCGTGAAGGTGGGCGAGAACGAGCGCGTTCTGCCCTTGTTCGTCGTAAAGGGCCCGTGTCCTACGCTTTTCGGAAGAAGCTGCATGAGGGAATTCAAGCCAGGAATCGTCAAGCCAGAAGTCGTCAACGCTGTGACGTCCGTGGAGGAAGCGGTGAGTCAGTTTCATGAAGTATTTTCAGAAGGACTGAGTACCTTTGATGGCGTGGCCGCCCAGATTACCATACAGGAGGGTGCTAAACCAAGATTTTTCAAGCCGCGAGTCGTCCCGTTCGTGTTACGAGACAGAGTTGTTGAGGAGTTGCTGAGGATGGAGCGCGAGGGCGTCATTCGACCAGTGAAGACGTCCGAGTGGGCGGCGCCCATCGTTCCCGTAGTGAAGCGGGATGGCCGTGTTCGCTTGTGTGGCGACTTCAAGATAACAGTCAACCCTGTGACGGTTCTCGAGTCGTACCCAATCCCTCGCATCGAGGAGCTGTTCGCAAGGCTAACGGGGGGAGTCAAGTTTACGAAGCTCGATCTGAAAGATGCATACCAGCAGGTCAAGTTGCACGAACACTCGCAAAAGTTTGTTACCATTAACACCCCGAAGGGTTTGAGTCAATTTACCAGACTTCCGTTGGGGGTGTCGTCAGATCCAGCTTTGTTTCAACGCTCGATGGAGAACCTCCTAGACGACCTTGATCATGTCACAGTATACTTTGATGATATACTCGTGACCGGCACCAACGACAGCAACCATTGTGCAAATGTGTGCCAGGTCCTGGAGCGACTGAAGAAAGCTGGACTGCGGCTGAAGCTGTCCAAATGCGAGTTCATGGCGGACAAGGTGGAGTATCTGGGGCACATCATCAGCTCCGCTGGTCTTCAGCCAAATCCAACCAAGACAGAAGCCGTACTGGAGGCACCAGTGCCTCGGAATGTGAAGGAACTGCAAAGCTACTTGGGCTTGATCAACTTTTATAGAAGGTTCATGCCAAATCTCTCGGATGTGTTGTATCCTTTGAACTGCTTGCTGGGGGCAGGAGCCCGCTGGCGTTGGACATCTGAAGAAGAGCAAGCATTCCAGAGAAGTAAAAAGCTGCTGGCATCCGCTGGAGTCTTAGCACATTTCGACCCTGCAAGGCCGAGGGTGCTGATCACGGATGCCTCACCGTGGCACAGCGAGAAGCGTCGGGGGAGGAGCGTCCCATTGCTTTTGCATCTCGAAGCCTTGCAGCTGCGGAAAAAAACTACAGCCAGCTGGACAAAGAAGCGCTGGTCCTCGTGTTCGGAGTAACGAAATTCAGGCAATACCTGTCGGGCCGACCATTTGAAGCCATCACAGATCACAAGCCGCTACTGGGCCTGCTCGCATCGGACAAGCCTGTTCCAGAGTCGTGCTCTCCAAGGGTGCTGCGATGGGCCGTGCTGTTGTCTGGGTACCGCTATAAGCTGAGCTACCGGCCTGGTAGCCATATCGTACATGCGGACGGACTGAGTCGTCTGCCACCGCCAACAACAGATTTTCCCGTGGACTGCCCTGCTGAAGTCTTCATGCTGGCAGGGTTGTACCCACGTGTGCTGTCGTCAACAGTTGTCGCTGAGGCCACCGCCCTGGACCCAGTGGTTTCACGAGTGAGAGAGGCCTTGTGCACTGGCCGCCGGTCGGATTTGGGACCAGAGGAAAAACCGTACGAGACGCGGTTCACAGAGATGAGTGTACAAGGCAACTGTGTGCTCTTGGGCAACCGCGTGTTGGTTCCTGCATCTCTCCAACGCGACGTCCTGAGGCTTCTTCACGAAAGCCATCCAGGGATATCCAAGATGAAGGCTGTAGCGCGGAGCCACGTGTGGTGGCCTAAAATAGACGATGATATTGTTGCGGCTGTGCAAGAGTCTCCCACCTGTCAGGAGCAGCAGCGAGCATCACGGCCAATACCCGTCATGCCATGGCCGTTCCCAGACAGACCCTGGTCGAGACTTCATGTTGACTACGCAGGGCCTTACCGCAACACTTATTTTTTTATTGCAGTTGATGCCTTTTCCAAGTGGATTGAGGTATTTCCGGTTTCAACTCCGCCTGCGGAGGCCACCATCACGTGTCTGCGAGCCATGTTTGCAAACCAGGGTTCGCCGGACATTGTAGTGTCAGACAATGGTCCAGCGTTTGTGAGCGACATGTATGCCACATTTTTGAAGAAGAATGGAGTGAGACGAATACTGGTACCATCGTACCACCCAGCGTCTAATGGCGCTGCAGAGCGTGCAGTTCAGACTGTAAAAAGGAAGTTGCAGAAGGCTGGACCGGGGGACCTTCGTACACAAATTGCGCGCATGCTGATCACTTACAGATCGACGCCACATGAGGTCACGGGTTGCAGCCCCGCCGAGTTATTGCTGGGGCGAAAAATTAAGACTGCGATGGACCTGCTTCGACCTGACCTGAGGATCACGGTGCAGCAGAAGCAGCTTCAGCAGAAAATCAGATGTGACAAAAGAACGAAACCTCGGATTCAAGCACAGCCTGGTGAACAAGTATTCGCCAAGAACTTTCGTCCAGGCCCTGCATGGATGCCGGCTGTGGTCACCGCCCAGGGAACATATTCATCGGACCTCCAGCTGGCTGACGGGCGACAGTGGACGCGCCACCATGATCATCTCGGACAGGCGAACCGGTTGCCGCAAGTTTATTATAGTAGACATGCTGGAACAGCTGCAGACATTGAGAAGGACCCTGACATTCCAGGCACTGGTCCTGACATGTCCAAAACGGCACAGCTTGTTCTGGCACCTGACCTCTCCTATCAGACGCCTGAACCCACCTGCCCAGAGGTTCCAGCTGATGAACAACAGCAGCCAAGGGCTGCAGAAAGCACAGCGTCTCCTCGTCAAACGACTATCACCACACCTCCCCGTCGGGGCACCAGGGTGTGTCGGCCTGTGCAGCGCTACTCTCCGTAATTACGTTGATTCATTTTCACGAACCTTTCCTTATATCTCTTAGTTTCCACTAACTTTCATTATTAGGGGTGGGAGGGGTGTGATACCTTGCGTTGTACACGCGAGGGCGCCACCGCGGTGGTAAATAAACAGACGACGACGACGATGCCTGACTGGGCCAGTCAGTGCGGTCTACGTCCTCGATTTGGAATGTTGTCCCTGACCTTGACTCCGGCAGCGTGCCTGGCGTGGATTATCACAGATTCTCAAGCTAACAGAAAGTTGCCGAACACAAACGGAGGCGTAACCTGAAGCAAGGCATTATTTACGGCTTTTGTGAGCCCACTTGGAAGTAATAAAGGCAAGTGTTTGAATCTGCTGATTTTTGGACTGCCCTATTATTCGTACGTGTTTTCGGTCCCTGCGAAGTCCAACAATCGGTCGGCGACTGCACACGTAGCAGAGCAGGTTGAAAAACTAGAGAACACGCAGAAAGAATAAAACACGTAAGACAAACACACACAGTTCTTTCAATGAGCAACGAATAGTTATGAGATGCCCATGACGCTAAGACCTTGAACTCCTAAGAATTGGAGGAAAACCAAAAAATTGAAGGAAAACACAAAATTTAGAAATAAAACCAAGTACACTATGTATGCACATAGTGTAGTGCAAAGCTGCCGAGACTGGGAGTTTTTTAAATCCTAGAACTCTCCATCTTGGGGCACAGGAGGGGAAGGGGGGCTTACCGAGGCTAGCCGCTGTTTGGCCACCCCTGCTCCAGCACTCTTTCCGCCTCTTTGTGCTCCCCAAGGGATAGGCAAGAACACTTCTGCCACAGCGTCGGGCAGAAAAGAGAAACCACAGTTTAGGGCGCAGAAAAGGTCCCAAACGTACAGACGTTCTTCCGGATTTGCAGTACCAACGCTACCAGCGGTTTGCGGCCGAGGAGTTTGTGCTGCAGGCGGGAGGCGTGCTGTGCCCCCAGCCCGGCTGCGGGCAGGGCATCTTGGTGGACCCTTGCTGCACGCGGGTCAGCTGCGAGGCTGCCACCCAAGGCTGCGGGGTGAACGGGACTGCCTATTCCTCCCAACCGCTGGTTTTCTTACCTGCAGTAGGAGGAATGGTGCCAAGCAATCTTTCCGTTTAGGCAGCTTCCGTTTCGGTATGCTTCCTCCTTGTTGCCCAGTGGCTCATCTAACTTGACGCTTCATGGCGCATGCCCAGATCTAAAAACTACTAATGACCTCAGTGTTTGACGACTTGCGCAAATATTAAAATTTGGAAAATAGTTTCGAATAATACGCTATTCAATACTTGCTTCGAGGTGAACTGCGATATTTGTATTTTTCGAGGTGTTATCGCGCACCCAGCGCCGGCGCAATGCGAAGAAGCACCACTTGCAGAGCTCATTTCCATGACTGCTGCTTCTCCGCAGTGCAGCGGTGCTCAATAAAAAGCGTGCTCAACGGGGCTAACCTGCCGCGATCAACGCCTCGAAGAGCACGAATATTGCAGTCGCGTGCTTAGGAGGAAAGCAGACTTTCAAAGCGGGATGGTGCACGCGGGCGCCTCGTGTATTTAAAAAGAAACTTTGTGAATTACCATTTTCGAAATCAAAATTTTCCATATTATATTATGGGCGAGTATGTCAGGCTAAATACCCTAACAAGCTGCATTAATCATTCCTGACTGAAGAAAAGATATATGCATATTAGCAAGAATATTTACAAATCGTCTCAATTAGCTATGCTGGGCATCTGTAGAAGTAATTTTGCTAGTGACTCTTTCAACGCTTACCGTCGAATGAATTTTACGATTTTACGTCCGTGACATCACTTTCCAAAGATGCGAAAATATTTATAAAATAATTTTGACATCCCCATCAAAATATTTACTCTTTTGACGGAAGACACCAGAACCATTTTTAGTGCAGAACCATATCCAGTTAAGTGCCAGCAAAGGAAGTGGACAGGCCGACTGCCAGCTGAACACGGATGCAGCGCTTGTCTCTTCACCGATTAGACACCAGTGCCAGCTAAACCTCTCGCTCGAGTGCCTCCGTCTAACTCCTGGCAAGAAAAAAACATCACGCGTTCAGACAGTCGCCGTTGCTTCGTGAAACGAGCGCACTCCAGGCTATACAAAGAATGCAAGAAACACTCACAGAAAAGCAGAGGAAAAAAAGTCTGTGGTGTATTACACTTGAGATATTGCGAGTGTTAGGTTCTATTTGGCCGCAAGCTCTACTCGCTGCTGTAGAGAGCCTAGTAGGGAGCGTTTGCTATTTAATGGCAAACACCTCCCGCGAAGATTGGCCAGAATTGTGCATGCGCCGCGTAATTGTGTGGCGCGCAGGAAAGCAGGAGACTCCTCCTTGTATCTCGTATTGCAAAAACACAGTATTCCCTCGTTGGACTAAAATCGCTTTTTTCGAATTATTGCTTTTATCGAAGTTGGCCCGACTGAAATGCACGCATTTTTAGGGGAATTGTTCTAAATGTATCAGCGGCCGACCACACTTAATACGAAGACTGAGGTGCCGAAACCACACAAGCCTACCCGGAGCCACAAGGGATACCCTTGCATGCCCTCTTCTCCACTGCAGCAAACTGGGAAAACGGGAGTGAATGGTGACAGAGGGCAGAGCTCACAGAGCGCCGCTTCCGATGCCGATGGGCCGACACAGGGGTGCGGGCAGGGAGCAGCATCAACGATCCGACGCTACTCGCAGTGCCCGTGGCCGACGCTGCCCGACTCCTGTCGGAATGGGGTCAAGGGAACGATGGAGCCCAGAGGAGACCATCCCTTAGGGAGGACACACGCCTGAGGCACACACGCGAGCATCGTATGGGAGATTGGGAGTGTATACCGAAAGTCGCTTAGATCTGCCAGGTTGAGAAAAGTGGCTGGCCCAAGTCCGAAATCGCCAAAGAATTTGACCTGGCATCAGCTGTTTGACTATGTCCACCATACTGCGGAACAAGCGAGGCACATTGGACAGGTTCGAGAAGTTTCTCATGGAAGAGAAAGCGCACCCGCGGCCCGAAGATCCCCAACTGCTTCGCGCACATCGGAATTTCTCTCGCCAGTATCCTTGCCGAGCCGGCGCACTATCTCCATAGCTGCAGTGATCTCTACTGGAGTGTGTGAAAACATGTCGGCGAAGTTACCGAGGATAGCTTTGATTCGTTCACGCCAGTCGATACGGACATTCTCGTTGTTGCTGCTGCCACGGATTGTGCGATTGTAGACTTTGCGTGCGGCCAGGGTTAACACGAAGCAACGTCGGAGGGGCACCTTGGAAAACTGACGACTGCGGAGACACGAAACATCCTACGGCTGCTTCAAAACAAAGTGGAGTGCAGCGGCTGTGACAGTGTTCTTGCGGCGCCTGGAGCACTTTGAGGAGAACGGATGCCCGGATGAAGTTATCGGCAAACTCCACTTAATTATTTTTTTGCTCGGTAAACTGCTGCAAGATGTTCATAACCAAGGTTACATATACAGCAAGAGTGTTGCGCATTTTTCCCGTCCACCTCTGAGGCTGCTGGCACTGTTTTTTTGGCTCAATTGCTTTTATTGAATTACCGCTTATATCAAATTTTTCTTTGTTGCCCCATGGACTTGATTATAATGAGGGATTACCGTAAATCATGTGGTCGAGAACGAACAGTTTGAAACTTTTTGAAATCTAGGCTCTCTACCTTGCTGCTAGATTCCAATTTCGGATACACTCTGTCTACTGCATCTCGCACTGCAGCAGGCTCCAAGAAGGTCACATTGTCTCCGCGGAAGATGGCACAGACAAGTAAAACAGAAACCGCGCGCTTACCGAGCCCGACACGGGGCTGCGAGGCCAGCCGTGTGCACGGAGCCTCGGAAGTGTGCTCTTTCGTCCCCGGCCGAGCGGGTTGCGCTCTACAAGGAAAGCTGCAATCTCGTGGCGGCTCTGGAGTTCTTCCCAGTACGGCCGTACATGCGCTAATCCTGGGCCGCCTACTTCTGCCGGCCCTTGGCACCACCCTAACACGTCACATTCGGTGTCACATCTGCCTTTGCCACACTAGTACGGCAAAGGGGCAACTTGTTTCTTATAAAGCGACGCAGTAACCACGGAGGTGTAGGCAGGTGTAGTTCAAGTCTTTCGCCTCGGTGCCTTTGCTACGCGTCGCCGCTTGATGTGATGATGCAGAAGCCGGTGTCTCGTACTCCCCCTGGAGTTGCTCGTAGCAGGCGTCGCCGACCGTAGCGGCTGGTCCTCCCTCCGAGCTCTGGTCGTCACCGTACGTCGCGGCCCGACCCTGGCTTTCACTGCTGCTTCTCCTCTCGCGCTCGCCGTTCTATTTTCGCGCTCGCTGTCCTCTGAAACGCGCTCGCCGTTCTCTGGAACGCGCTCGTTCCCTTCCGCTTCTTTTCTTCTTCCACCCGTAATAATCGTCACGGGCACGTGACACACCCCCCTCACTTCGAGAACTTTACAATATGAAGTTTCTTCACGAAGGCGACCTCCTCGATGGCTTGCTATAGTGACCGCGCCACATTAAAAAATACCACCACACTTGGTCCTTAGCAGTCACGCACGTATGCCGTTTCCACATCACAAAAATTAGTATCGCCCAAATCACGAAAACAAACCGTGGTTACACTCTCGCGTCCCTAATTGCTCGTACAAATCACATGGGCAACACACTCTTGTCCTGACCTAACTCAACAACAAAAACGAAAAAAAATCCTAATGGGTCTCATTAACCCTGTGTCCTGCCTTTACGAACGAATATCCCCCGACGGCTTAGCTCTCTAGACGACTTAAGAAGTCTGCTCCAACATTGTCTTTCCCCTTAATGTATTCGATGTGAAAGTCCTGTTCCTGCAATGATAACCTCCATCGCAATATGCGACTGTTGGAGTGCTTCGCTTTGTTCAAAAACTCCAAAGCTCGGTGATCCGTTTGTATGCGAAATTTTCTGCCATATAAAAATAACCTAAATCACTCCACGGCCCAAACAATCGCCAGACACTCTTTCTCTACGGTGGCGTAATTCTTCTCCGATTTTCCCAGTGTTCTGCTTGCATATACCACTGGATGCAACAGTCCTTCACTTTCCTGGAGCAATATTGTGCCCAGGCATGCATCAGATGCATCCGTCCTCAAAACGAATTCCTTGTCGGGATCTGGCGCCAACTGGATGGGTGGTCTCGATAAGCAGTCCTTCAGTCTCTCGAACGACTCCTCCTGTGCTGACCCCCATTCAACTTGATTTCGTTCTCCTTTCTTCGTAAGCTCCAGCAGTGGTGTAGCAAGACCCGCGTAGTTTGGGACGAAATCGCGGTAATAGCCGGTCAGCCCGAAAAGCCACTTCACTTGACGTTTTGTCACCGGCCTTGGCGCGTCTTGCATCCTTCCAAGGATCTCCGCGTGGGGTGCGACTCGTCCTCCACCCAACTCATGACCGAGGAAGGTCGTCTTTGCAAATGCAATCTCGTATTTCTTCGGCCGAGCCGTGATGTTAGCTTCTTGCAACCGATCAAAAACTGTCTGCAACGTTCTCATGTGTTGCGTCCACGTATCCGAGGCGATGAGAATGTCATCGATAAAATAATGGGCCTCCGGAATTTTATGAAGCAATTTTCTCATCAGTCTAGTGAAGGTAGCAGAGGAAGTCTTGAGCCCGAAAGGCATGAACCTAAACTGGTAAAGTTTGCTACTCGACGAGAACGCTGTCTTCTCCTTGGCCAAATCCTCCATCGGGATCTGCCAGTATCCCTTCGATAGATCCAGCTTAGAGAAATATTTCTTACGGCCCACCTTGGCGAAGGTGACGTCCGCCCTTGGAATCGGCTCTGCGTCATCCTTAAGCACGTCGCTTAACTTCCTGTAATCAACGCAAAACCTGTTAGAACCGTCTTTCTTTCTAACAATTACAACCGGCGCAATATACGGTGACGTGCACCGTTCAATAACGCCCAGTCGGAGCATTTCCGAAATCTCCTTTCCGACTGGCTCTTAGACGGAAAATGGCAACGCATGTTGCCTTACCCGCACAGGCTCTTCGGTTGTCAATTTCAGGTCGCACGTGATCAAGTTAGTCTGACTCGGAAGATCTGAAAATATGTTCTTATACTGTTCGATCAACCTCCACACCTCATCTTTATCATCATCATCCAGGTCATCGTTGACCGTGACCTCTTTCCAGTCATGAGCAATCACGTTATCAAGCCTCGATGCCTTGTTGGCCTCTCCAGCAAGTGTTGCCTCGCCAAGTTCCTGCGTTACCGCACTGCAGCTTAGCTGCCTCCGTTCGACCTCGACCCTCTCTTGGTATCTCTTGAGCATATTCACGTGGAACACCTTCTTGCGTCCTCCAACATCGAGCTCGTAGTCCACTTCGTTCTTTTTGCTGGATACTAAAAATGGTCCTTTCCACTGCATTATTAACTTGTTGTGGTCACTCGGTAGGAGAATGAGGGTCAAGTCCCCTTCTTGCAGTTGGCGGTTGACGCTTTTTTTGTCATAGTGCTCCTTGTACTTGATCTTGGCCTCTTCCAAGAAGCGGTGAGCCAACATCAAGGCCGGAACTCACTGAGTTCCGGCCTTGATCCCAGGAAACCAACTACCCGAATATGGCACATCACGCGAAGCCTCAGCGTAAGGCCAAAGCAAATTCACCCCCTCAGAGCCATTTCTTTGAGACGCCAAATATCTGAAACAGTCGTGGCAGAAGAGTTCTGCATCAAGATTACAAGCTGCCCCTCCGGTAACAATCCCAGCAAGGGTGCACCAGATGGTCACGTCCCTGTAAGTGCATGTAATTTTATGGACGACCGTTTCAGCTTAAAGGAACTAGACATAGCACTTGCTACATCCAACACTAAGTCCTGTCCAGGTCCAGATGGCATACGCTACTCAGCCTTACGTCACTTGGGGGAAACTGCTAGAATGGCCCTACTCACTTTATTCAATACCTCATGGGCGACTGGCATTATACCCCAAGATTAGAAAATCGCTCGCGTAATACCAATTCTCAGACCAGGGAAACCACCACGCGATATCAATTCATACCGCCCGATCGCATAAACTAGCTGCATAAGCAAAATAATGGAACGCATGCTGCTTGCACGCATGGAATGGGATCTTGAAAATAGATGCATTTATCCTTCATCCATGAGTGGTTTCCGACGTGGCAGATGCAGTATTGACAACGTTATTGATCTAGTGTCTAGCATAGAGCAAATAAAATCAGTCAAGCAGGTCACCACCGCAGTATTCGTTGACATAAAAGCAGCCTTAGATTCGGTAGAACACGAGGCCATACTTTCTGACATGAAGGCGATTGGTTTCGGAGGGCGCTTATATACATGGATTTCCAGTTACCTTAAAGAACGAAAAGTCTATATGTCAACACAAGATGGCAACACTGACTTCCATGAGATCAAACAGGGGGTTCCCCAAGGTGGGGTACTCAGCCCAATGCTGTTCAGCATATGCCTTATAGGATTTCTGAAGATACTCCCTGTTTCCGTGCATGTATCTTGATACGCTGACGATATATGTTTGTGGTCATCGAGCAAGTCATTATATATAAACAGAGCCAGGCTACAAAAAGCCCTCAACATTGCCGCACGGTACCTTAGCAGCCGAGGCTTGTACATATCACCAGAGAAGACTGCGGCGTTGGCGTTTACAATGAAACAAACATACAGATATCCCATCAACTTGGAAGGAACCCCAATCCCATATGTCTCCGAACATGCACTTTTGGGCGTGACTCTCGATAGGCAAATGACGTGGGGACCCCATATTAAACGGTTAAAAAAAAAGCTCACCTCGTTCACACACATAATCAAGATAATCAGTGGAACCAGATGGGGATGCTTTGTATCGGCGCTGATGGCTCTGTATAACGCTCTATTTGTCGGTCTTATGCGCTACAGTTTGTCAGTCATGCAACGTGTCTCGCGGTCTTGTTTTAAAGAACTTGAAAGCGCCCAAGCGCAAGCACTTCGTGCCTGCCTTGCATTGCCAAAATGTACCTCCACCTCTGGAACTCTGGCGGAATCTCGTGCGAAATCTTCCGCAATATTAAGGACGCAAGAAACACTTCGAGCTCATCTACGACACAGAACCAGAGTGTATAAACACCACCTGGCAGACATTGTCAAATATAGACCGTCATCTGGCTTTGCGCAAGTTATTATGGTACTAGAAGACTATATGCCAAGTTCAATTGAGGCAGCTGCGATTCCACAATATCCACCTTGGAAGTACCCTCACCTGGAAATAAGAACAAGCATACCAGGAATCACTAAAAAAAATTCAGCTCCTTCCCCGGTAATTACGCAGATATCTCTCGAATATATTCAAAGAACTTACGAGTCATTTACTCATATCTACACCGATGGTTCTACAATTCCCACATCTTCAGCCCTGGGGGTATACATTCCATCCACAGCCACATACATAAAGGCTAAACTAAGCCACGCCACCTCATCAACAGCGACAGAACTAGCAGCTATTCGTGCAGCTGTTGTACACGCGGGCACTCAAAGCCCACGATGTTGGGCAATACTTGTCGACTCCAGGTCTGCGTTGTACGCTCTATCTTCGATAAGAAAAGACAACATTAACTCACAACTAGTGCATGATATTTTACAGGCTATTCAGTATGCATCGAGTCAGGGACATCACTTCATCTTGCAGTGGATTCCGGGCCACTCCGGGATAATTGGAAACGTGTGCGCCGATAGAGCCGCTAAAGACGCCCACGAGAGCACAACTGCTGTATTTATTCCGTTTTCAAGATCTGATGCCAATCATCTAATCAAATCTATCGGAGATGAAATCTCGCTATCTTTATGGGAAAATCCGCAATATCACTATTACAGCCTTCACCATATTGATCCTAAACTCGAATTCCGGATACCACGAGGGCTACCAAGGAAACTTGAGGCGGTGTTACATCGTTTGCGGCTCAATGTTGCATATACTAAATACTATCTTCATAAAATTGGCAAAGCTGAATCTTCCGATTGCTCATCGTGTAGAACAGTTCATAACATCGAACACGTCCTTTGTGCCTGCGGGAATTACAGTATTGAAAGGACCGCACTGAAAACTCGCCTGAAATTAAAGGAAGAGGACCAGGTGGACTTGAAGCTTCTATTTGGACCCTGGCCTTCCACTACAGATAGTTACAAGGCTACTGAAGCTCTTTTACATTTCATTAAGAAGACACATCTTCATCAAACACTTTAAGGAACTGCAGTCCAGTGTGCTGTAAAGTGAGCCAACACTTGCCAACGTAACAGTTTTGAGAGTGTGTATGTGTGTGTATTGTGTGCGTGCGCATTTGTGTATTTTTTTTCTATTCACCTCTTTATCTTCTTTCTTCGTTCTAATATCTTTGCTATCTTTGTCTATACTATTTCTTTTTATTTCCTTTTTTTTAATTTCATCTTCTTTCACAGCGTAGCAAGCCGGCACAAAGCGCTGGCTGACCTCGCTGTCTTCTTTTCAATAAATGCTCATTTCTCTCTCTCTCTCTCTTAGCTCGAGTACATGACCGTAGGACGTCCTCACGTCGTCTTCGAGCGTTTCGTTGGACCAGATCTCCTTAAGGATGGCCAAAGGTCCCCGAACTCTTCGGCCGTATAGTAGGTCAAATGGTGAAAACTTCAGGCTTGCCTGTGGCACTTCCCTGTAGGCGAACAGTAGTGCCGGTAGGTACACATCGCGACACTGTTAGCGCGAACACGACATCGGCGTATTTTCACATTTTACTTCTAAATAGTATTAGTGAGCACGAAATTTTGTCGCTTACATTATAGAACTAAATTAGATCTTTTCGTAGTAATAATAACTTGGATGACATCCCTTGGTTTCAAAGAGAAAAACGGGAAAAACAGGCGATCGCTTGTTCGCGCTAACAGTGTCGCGCTCTGTACCTGTCCCAGTCCTTGGGCCTTTCTTGACACATTCTTCTAATCATCTGTTTGATGGTTCCATTAGATCTTTCCACCAACCCGTTCCCCATCGAATGGTAGGGTGTAGTCATGAGATGCTTCATGAACAGCAGCCGGCTTACCTCTTTCATGAGTTCCGACGTGAAGCCGGAACCTCTATCGCTAAGAACCTCATTCGGGATTTCATATCAAGAGAACATTTCCAGCAAGGCTTCTGCCACTTTCTCCGTGCTTCTTAATGAAATAGCATCCGGGTACCTTGTGGGAACGTCCACCATGATCAGAATATATCGGTTGCCCGAACTCGCCGTTGGGTTGATCGGCCCGATGATGTCGATCGACACCCTCTTGAATGGCGACTCGATGGCAGGCATTGTCCCAAGAGGCGCTTTGCCTACTCTGCCTTTTGGCACCGTGCGCTGGCATACATCGCAGGAACGCACGTACCTCTTGATGTCACTCTGCATGCCCGGCCAAAAAAACTCTTCATCCGTTAGCTCGAGCGTGTTCTTCATGCCTTGGTGGCCTGACATGATACCATCGTATGCCATTGCCATGACAGTTGGTCGAAATCTTGCTGGAAGAGCCCAGCTGCTCTATACTCCTCCCGGTGAAAAATATACAGCTCCGAAAGAGTAGGTTGTTCTTTATCACCATTTCAAACTTCGTACGACACTTGTGTTTCTTTACCATCTTTCCGACCTTGTCGAAACATTTCCTTAATGACGGATCGTTCCTCTGTTCTTTCGAAAGCTTCTCGACCGTCGCTTCGAGAACTGTGGCACCTTCAGTGGAGGTTCCGCTTTGTTCCCGCACTTATTCTTCCTCGACTCTCCCACTCCCGCGGTACTTGAAAGCGGAGTTATCAGTCCCAAGTTCGTGTTTTCTGAGTCGTACGGAGAGGCCTCTTTGTGGTCCTTCCTCTCTGGTACCTCGGCTCTCTTGTCGAGCTGGTGGCCAACTCCCTGTACAGTAGGTGTCTTCCTCTCGTCACTTCGTTGTTGATCGGAATCCCAATATGGGTTCGGATCGTTGGGATCTCTCACTTGTGAAACGTTGCCAAGCACTAAGTCGTATAGAGGATCGTCGATGCACTTCGCCACAACTTTTCCTGCCAGAAAGGGTGTGTTGATCACAATTTCTGCCTCAGGTAAGTATTTCACTGTTCGGTCCAGTAAATATACGGGACTACAGTTTCCAGTGTAGCACCCAACGGGCCTAAGTTCTTTCTTACGACTACTGTATTGCAGCCGGTGTCCCGAAGCACCGTAACTTTTCTCTCGCCAATGCGGCCTTCCACCATAGGCATATTCTCCACCAGAAACTTGGGTGGCCTCCCTACAGCTGCGTTAACAACTGGTATTTTGTCGCCGTTCTTTAACGTAAGGTAGGTCTCATCTGGTTCTCCTGCCGTTTCGTCGGAGGCTGTCCACAGGCAAGAAGCTTGTGGTTTATCGCCAGAACTCATAGTGCATTTGCCGGCATTGTGTCCCATCCGGCTACAGTGCCAACATGTCGATGGTTTGTATTTTTGATTGCGACCCTTGCAATTCTCGGCTTTGTGTCCTACCTTATTGCATAAAAAGCATCAGAGGATCCTCCTTGTGTCCTCTCTGAGAGCTTTAGGGACTGTACTTGCACCGGTTTTCGGGTGTCCCTCTACCTTCGCTTTTAAAGCGCTCGGCTGAGTCTGTGCTTCCAGAAAGACGTCGGCTTTTTCAGCCAAATCATCTAGGGTCAAGCAGTCTTTTTCTTTGAGCAAACCATCAACTTACTAGCGCAAGTTGTCATAAACTGCTTCATTAGCATTCTGTCCCGGAGCGCCTCAAAAGTCTTCTCGACTCCTGCCACTTCGATCCACTTATCGAAATACCCCGTCAGCCTGGCTGCAAACTGTTTTCTTGTTTTCCCCATCTCCGGGCTTCGCCTCACGAAATCTTTCGCGATAACCTTCTTTTGTATCCCGGAATCTTTGAAGCAGCGCCAGTTTTGTCTTTGTATAATCTATCGCATCCGCAGGGGTCATGCGACCGACCACCGTCAGGGCTTCTCCTGTGAGACAAAGACTTAAAGTGGTTGCCCACTTGTCTTGTGGCCATCCGAGGCCTGTGGCCGTACGCTCAAACCTCTGCAAATACACGTCGAGGTCGTCGCGTGTCTCATTATACTGCGATATCAGTTTGTGTGGACTGGCGCTATGACTTGGTCCAGTCGAACCGCCTTCTCCTCCTTCCCCTCGCGCTTCGCGATTTCCTCTTTCCTGGGCAGCGATTCTGAGTTGTATAACTTCCCGCTCCTTATCCAGTCGGACACATTCCGCTTGACATGCGCGTTCTTGCGCCGCGTGCTCTTCTCTTGCAGCCTCCCGTGCCTGCAGCCCTTTCCTCTCTTTGAATATTTTTCTCCCTCTCAACCAGACTTTCAGCTCCTCTCCAGTGTATCCTTGTTCCCTTCCAGCCGACATCGATTTATCAATCTCTATAACCCCGGACCCAGTCATGGTCGCGAACTCTCCGCTCCGGACCAACGAGATCAGGCTAGTGGATTAATGGAATCCTGGCAGGCTCGCCAAATTGTCATCGTCAATCGGGAAAAAAGAGCAACGACATCCATGACAGGATCAAAAGGAGAAATGATATATTTACAAGAATGAAGATAGAAACGCGTCAGAAGCGATACAATAGGAAAAGAATTAGCAAAAAAAAAGCAAAACACTGAAGGCAGTTAAAGTCACGTCAACACACTCATAGCCCGTTCCCGCTACCGTCCTTGCCCTAAGTTCAAGTATTTCCCCTCGGTGCCTTGCGGAGCGCCGCCGCTTGATGTGATGATGCAGAAGCCGGTGTCTCGTACTCCCCCTAGAGTTGCTCGTAGCAGGCGTCGCCGACCGTAGCGGCTGGTCCTCCCTCCGAGCTCTAGTCGTCACCGTGCGGCGCGGTCCGACTCTGGCTTTCACTGCTGCTTCTCCTCTCGCGCTCGCCGTTCTCTTCTCGCGCTCGCTGTCCTCTACATCGGCTGAACAGGCTTCAATACTGCAAGACAAACCTTCTTGCTTGTGAAGTAAACCTGGAAAATTCGCCAAGATCAAAGAAAGCTGATCCCTAAATCTTATCTTCTGTTTGTTGTTTTTGTTATCGCCCAGTCACGCTCTAGTTTCGGCAGGCAGGGCCCTTGGGCTCCCCACTACATATTCATTATCCGTGTCGTACCGATAGAAGGAATTCTTTTTAAGTATTTTGTCGTAGTAAAGCTTGAACTTACTAGTTCCGAATCTTTGCCTTGCGAAGTCGCGTAGTTTTTTCCTTACTAATTGCATTTTTGGTGAGAAGTCCTCCTCTATCCATACACCAGGGGGCGCAGCGTCCTTCAGTTTATGCGCGTTCTTAATTACTTCATCTTTGCATTTAAAGTTCAAGAATTTTACGATGATTGGTCTGTTAAAACCAGGTTTCCGCCTGCCCAGTCGTTGTGCGCGCTCAATTTTGCCAACATTCACGTGTAGGTTGGAAGAAAGAAACGTTTTCACGATACGTTCAGAATCCGACCAGTTCTAACGTTCGCTTTCTGGAGTGCTTTAATTATGAGGTTATTGCGCCTCATTTGGTTGTTCAGCTCGTCTGACAAGACTTCACTTTCACGCTGTCTTCGAGATATGGTATTTACTTCAGTTCTTACTTCGCGAATTGCGGCATTCACGGTAACCAGGTCTTCCTTTAACTTTGCAATCTCATTCATAGATTCTTCAAGATTTGAAACACGGCTGTTAATATCACTGATGCCTGCATTGATTTCGTTTAGTTTGTGTGTTGTTTCTTCCTGGTACCGTTTGTTTGATTCTAGAGATTCCTTTACAGCTGCAAGTATCTGATCCAGCTTATCGGGACCGGGGTTGGTTTCCACGTCACCAGCACAGATTAACAGCTGTGCAACACACAGACACATCAACAAAATTTTGGCGTCCGGGCACCATGTCTGAATGTATAATGCTAAGTGGTGGAAGCATGGTCTATTAAATGTCTTCGTACCTGTACGAGAAAAGAAACGGCCAATTTGAATGCGGTAAGTTGACAAGTCGTCACCCATTCTAACTTACGCCACAGAAACACACTACTGCGATTTGCAACCGCAACAACAGAAATCACAAAGCTTTGTAGTTAGGAGGGAGTGACAAGCTTACCTATAACAGAACGCAACAAGAACTGTGAATACTCCAGAAGAACGGTCGCAAATCCCGCTGTGGTAGTGGTTGTCGCTTCTTTTATAGTAATGTAGCGGTGTCGCCTCAGTCGCCTTCCGTGGTACGTGTAGTCGATTTTGCTCCAGGGGGGAGGCGCACACGGGTTGCTGAGTCGCCAATCTTCGGTTCCAACAGGGGATGACGCGGCGAAGATGGCCAGGATCGGCGAACGGCGCTATAACAGAACGCAACAAGAACTGTGAATACTCCAGAAGAACGGTCGCAAATCCCGCTGTGGTAGTGGTTGTCGCTTCTTATACGGTGATGTTGCGGTGTCGCCTCAGTCGCCGTCCGTGGTACGTGTAGTCGATTTTGCTCCAGGGGGGAGGCGCACACTGGTTGCTGAGTCGCCAATCTTCGGTTCCAACAGGGAATGACGCGGCGAAGATGGCCAGGATCAGCGAACGGCGCTATAGACCTTTGCAGAAAAAGCTCTCTGGCCGCCGCCATTTTGCGAGCCGAGCGACCCCTATCAGCCAGACATTTCTGCCACCTGCCTGAGCTGTGGAGACCCGGTCAGCGTGACTCCCCAGCTGCATTGTGCATTCGGAGTTCGCCGGCTTTTCTGGGAAATTTTTACTTTATTTGCCTGTTTAGGATGCTTACCCTTCGTCTGTTATCTTGCACTGTGAGAACCAAAGAATACCAGGGCTCATAGCCTGCTCGGTATCGCAGGAAACGAACGAAGAGAACAAAGCCCGCGACGCGGGAATATCGACGTTCTTCGAGGATTATTTCCGTTGAGATAATCTCCAAAAAGCCTTCCCGGCTTGTGTTCCGGGTCTTCGCGAAAAATAGCTTATAGGGTCGGGTCCGGGGTGTGGGGACGGAATAGACTCGTTCGTTCATTTGCTTTGAAGCTGTGCGAAAAAGCAGCTCTCTTCAACATGTGCCCGAATCACGCCGGATTCCGTCCGATCGTCGTGAAGTTACTATCGTCGACACTGTTTATTCGATACGCTGTGTTATTTGAGATCTTTCCCAAACCCTATTCGGAGAACGCGGCACCGTGGGTACCCCACGGTGCCGCAATATATGTTGTTCGATTGATGAGACTCATTGAATTTCATGTTGTGGGCGGAGAATATCCATGCAGTTCGAATATCCTGTGTGGTCAAATATTTTCGACGGTTAAGACCTTTGTAGATTGACACGGCTGAGTGTATGGTGCCGTAAAAAGATCAACATAAAATAAAACAAACATCCCTGTTGCATTCGTTCTGTCGCTCACGGACTCACCAAAACAGCTTTCATTGCTTTGTTTTTGTTCCCAAAAATAGTACAGAGAATTCTTAAAAACCCCGAGAAATTCTATTGGCCATAGAACACAAAAGAAAAATATAACACGGCAATTTAGCCTCCACCAGCGTTCGGAAGTGCGCCTACGCAGGCTGCCACAGTCGACTGACGAGAAACTCCACAGCTCAGCGCAGTCGGGCAACACTGACCTACCCTCTCAAAACCAGGGACGCGCGCTGTAAATCGCTTCGTTCGAGACTGCCACTGGAAAGGTCTATAACAGAACGCAACAAGAACTGTGAATACTTCAGAAGAACAATCGCAAATCTTAAAATGCTTCGCTAAAATCATTGATTTTAGCGAAGCATTTGATGTCCCTCAGGATATAGAAACTTGACGGTCATAGAATGGATAGTAAGGTGTGTGGGGTATTGGGGCCTGATCCGGCCGAGCCCCTCCCAGGAAGTTACGCTTACGACAAAAGAACCTTGGACTCACAGAATCTCGCCAAAACCTAGCTTCTTGTCTCTAGGGGTGGTACATCGGATATGTGATTAACCTCCCACTGAAACGGTATGTCGTGCTAGAGGGTTGTGCTTTTGGACGTGACGTCGGGAGTTCTTCAAGGATCTGTCCTTCGCTGTACTTGGATGATATAGTCCATGTTGTGACATTTAGTGTGCACCTGTTTGCGGACAATAGCATTGTTTCTAAAAAATGTAGTGCAGGATGATGTTCTTGAGGTGGATATTACTAACATTACTGATGTCAGTAATATCATGGAAAAATCGTGGGAAACGAGCCTCAAAAAGACTGTTCATGTACCATTTACAAAACATGTTTCATCCAACAGTGCTTATACCATTAATGCCGAACGCCATATTACATAGTTTTAAAATAACCTACGCAGTACTAGCGCACGTTACCGATGAATTTAGCGCTTGCTTCAGCGGATGCTACGCAACAGTTTTAGAGTAGCATTTTTCCGCCGTGACACAAAACCCAAGCATCTCATGCTTGCAGTACCACCAAGGTGCAGTAACAATCTTTATTTTATGCACAAAATGCTGTAACTTGAAAAAGAAAGTTTTGGGTCCAAGGTAACATTTTAGATTTGTTTAAATATGAGAATGCGACGAGAGTGGTCCACCGTTCGTGTCCACTTGTGTCGCCTTGTCAAAAAAGGTTTCAAGTACCGACCTTCGCCAAGAAACTTTTGTGCATTGGAAGCAGCAAGTTGCCGGCGATTATTGCTCTCTTTGCTGGCTCTTCTGCTTGTGACGTGCACCTCCCGTAAGAGTGCGGACGTCGTCTCGGATTAAAAATCGCACCCACGAGCATGCCACCGACGTTGCGCTCATGGCGTTCTAACTGTGCTCATCCTGGCTTTAGCCAACTTCTCTTGCATCACGATTCCTCCTTGGAGGAACACAAAAAATTCTTTGTATGCACGCCAGTTTAAAAAAATAGCACCCGCAATGCACAAAATGTGGTTAGCGTTGAGCACGTGCCCAGTGGCAACAAGACTATTTTTTGCGTACGCTATTCTAAAACTGTCTAATATCATACACGAGTATGAATACCTTGGTGTATTCGTAGCTTTAATCCCAGGTTGAGACAAACGCATTGATTTTACTGTTTCTCAAAGCCTCGAGAATGCTTGGCTCCCTCTTGTAATTTTAAGTCTGTGCCGCCTTCTTGAAAGAAAGGCCTGCTCCGTTTTGGAATTCGCGCTCACTGTATGAAACCCCGACACTGTTCTAGCAACCAAGCTATTGAAGAGGTGCAAAACCGGGCTGCCCGTCTTGAAACAAGAGCTAAAAGGAGCCTAGGGTGGAGGAAGTTGAGCTTGAGAAGGGAAGGCCTTCGACTCATATTCACCGCAATGAAAGGATCATTTTTATCAAATGAAAAAATTCCCTCGTTCAACCAATGTTTTTGGGAACTCTTTTTTTCCTAAAACCATACGGGATTGCAACAAACTGCCAGTTTCTGTAGTTAGCACTATCGTCAGTGTTTCTAGTTTCTTTGTATTAGAACAGCTTGCTAATTGTTATACTAATAGGTGTTGTATAATACAAAATGTTTTATGCTAGTGTAGTTTTAATATTTCTAGGTAGTATAACTATTGTTTCTTCATTCCCAGATGTTTTTCCGCCTACTCCAATGCCTTATAGTGCTGTGGGCACTCAAATAATAATGTTGCAGTCCAAGAATATAGTCTATTTCAAATTGCAAAGTATCCTTCGTAGTGCTGTACAAAACAATTCACATCACGTAAAATGTTTTGTAAAAACTCTTTGGCAGCTAGCAATCGAGGTGCTGCGACAGAGGTGCTGCCGGCCTACAATTATCGTGCATTGAATTGCGTGTTTCTGTAAACGAGGGGTTCTCGAACTGGGTTCTGGGGAACAAGGGGGTTCCACGAGCTGGTCTCATGGGTTCCGCGAACACCCAAATTGCAACGCCCCTCCCCCTATTGCAGGCTGCGCGGCAGAACCATGCAAAGCACATTCATCTCACTTTGTACTGACATTGCGATTGATATGGTGGGGATATGGAAGCAACTCAAGCAAAATTGCCTACAATTGTGCATCTGTTGGTCCTCGGTGGGCAAATATGAAGGGGGGTTTCGCGGCAGTTTTTGAGGCTTCCTGAGGTTCCGTGAGGCCAAAACGTTTGAGAACCCCTGCTGTAAACAGTAGAATGACCTTTACTTTGCATGTTTGGGAGGCCGCTAGAACGTCACAAAACGAAGGATTTCCTAGCCAGTTTTGAATGAACCGATCTCACAGAGTGGATGCGTGACGCCGCTATAACTTGAGTTCTTGGGAGGCAGGCTGCAGAGCACGAGGTGGTTTGTGCGGTCTCGTGCTTTACATGCGAAGAGCTCCGGCAAGGTCGTTGTATGTGCAGAAAGTCTATAGTTCCTGGATGCTTTGTGGCAGCGGCGGTGTAGTCAGACTGGCTGGTGAGATCGGTCTATTGAAATATGCCCGCTTGGTGTAGGGAAGCACATTGTGCAGCTTGGAAGGTGTGCCACCTGCATCTCCGCATTGCACTCATGTGCTGCGTGGAAGTGTGTCGCGCAGTGTGTGGTTGCACCGCACTCTTCAGTGCATTGCACGCGTGTATTGCAGGGAAGCGAGTTGGAAGTCCGAGGTTTCACCGCTTTGCATGCGCGTGCTGCAGCAAAGCGTGCTGTACAGTCGGAGGTTTTACCGCACATCTGCCCAGGGCCGTGCTGCACGCTCGACTGCATTGCACACGTGTGCCGCAGGGAAGCGTGTCGGCGTACCCGGTGGACGAGGCCCAGGCGAGAGACAGCCGGTGGGACGAGGCCAGCCGGCTGACGGTCCGCTCCACCACCAAGCCCTGCCCCATGTGTCGCACGCCCACCGAAAGGGACGGCCACATCCTCTTCTTGCGACAGATATCTAATTGTCAAAGAGAGAGGTGGGACTGATCGGTTTGCATTTGGGTGAGCTAATTTTCCTAAAGGCTGGGATTGGAAGCCTGAGTAGCCACACGTGAGCGAGTCAAACCCCTCTTGCTAAAATTTCTAAGGAGTCTCGCTCTTCAAGCACATAAATTGTCGTCACTGTTTTAGCCCTATTTTAGCGCGAGAAAGCCACACGTTGATGCGCAGTTATGGGCCGAACATGCCCGACGAATTGGAGAGTGTTGCAAGTATAAAAGAGAAGTGGGAGAGGTTGTTTGAAGGATCCCCATTTCTCTATGCAGGTGGCTGCATGCACATGATCTGCAGCCGCTCCCAATGTGGCTTCCAGTGGCTTCCAGTGGCTTCCAGTGTCTGGCTCTGCCAGACGGAGTGGTCACGCAACTGCATGGGGGCGCACTGGTTCGGCTGATGGACTTGTGCCAATCTCTTGCCACGGCGTGCAGTGTTTGACCAATTTCACTTATATGCTGGTTTGTTGCCAAGCGTAATGGAGGAATATGTGCGGCATTAAAAAGCCAACGTACTGGGCAGATGCTAGGGTGGTGAAGGGGACGACGAAAGAACCGGGTGTTTGGGGGAATACTAGTCAACAAAGTAACATTCAGCATTGCCTAAAGAAGGCCAACGGGGAACACAAGTTGGACGGGAGTGCCGCGCTAGCATTTTTGCCAATTGAACGCCAGTCCTTGCAAAAGCAGCAGCACTTCGGCGAGGTGAATATATTGCCATACGCACTGGCCGACATCTCGGGCGAGCGACGCCGGTAGCTTGCATCGGATGACTGGGCTCGGGGAAACTCCTGGTCGCTTTCCTGTTGAGTGCCTTGCTCTGACTGGGGACTTCCCCAGAGGGCCGCTTGTAAGCTAGCATAGCAGCAACATTTTCTGAAACCTTGTAGCTTGCCACATGCAAGATTTTTGTAAAAATCGAAAACTTTAAAGTACCGGAACCAGAATGTCGAGAGTCAGTCGGAAACGTATCGTTCTGGTAGGTTGCCTCCTTGTCACTCGCTTTAATTAACATAAGGAATGGGCAGCCTTATTAAGACTATTCCTATTGCTGCGATATCCACCGATTTTATGAAATGATTCTTATTATAACTTAAAAAATAACTTTCGGGGGGAATGCAAGTTGTTTCATAGGCCCAACTTTTAGGGATCGTGGCTTTTGCCTAGAGTTCTTAATGTGGGTTATTTACCCGACTTATTCGTGGTATGACAATGGACTGCTAAGTTCTTAATATGTGGTGATGCCGACTGACAAAGAATGTCAGACTGCATTTTTCCCGAATAATACACTTAAAAGAGAATATAAGTGTGGAGCAAATATTGGAATAGTAGTTTCGAATAGTACACGATTCGACATTCACTTTAAGGGGTGACGCAGGTCTTCAACTATATTTTTTTATTTATTTTTATCAGCACATTTTTAGCCGTTAGTATACATATATGATTTTTAATGGTGATTTCGTATCTGTAATTATATTTCACATATCTTCTCTAGAACAGAAGTTATGGCAAAATATCACACACCAGTCAAGTAATTTCTTATGGGTCGTTATAAGTAATTTCTCGCTAAAACAATTTCTTTTTTTACATGAGTCCGCCATACGCCTTAAACCTAATAGAATCTTTATGATGCCAGTTGTTGACCGTAAATAAATGAGACCTGAAAGCAGACAAAATCTGGCCGTAGTTAGTCAGCATTTTAACTAATTTTAATCTATTGGCTCTATGAAAAAAACCTAAAGCTTTAGGATGCAGTTTAGTCGTTGCTAAGAACAATATTAAGTTGACTGGTATTCATTAATGCAAACATACGAACGTCCATAAGGCAATGACACCTTTACTACTGAATTTATAGAAAAAAGGAAAGCTTTTGGATGCAGTCCGGTTATTATTTAACACGAAATTACAAAGTTTTCTAGAAATTGTGTATGCCAATGTATTCAAAATGGCAATTGAAAAAACACAAGGTCCCTATGTTATCCCTAACACGACTTGAAGGCGAAAGCCCGAGCGCCGATGTAAACGTGATAGCAAACTTCCGAGGATAGTGCGCCCTCTGATGATGCACTTTCGGCGCCGTTTTATTGGTACCTTTCGTTTTGGTATGTTTGGTGTCACCGACGTGTTTTCACTCAGAGACTTTGAAGGTCGACTGAAATAGTACAGAAAATTACGTTAAGCGTTTTTTGGCTGCAAGTGTAGGTTCACTTGTATCCTGGGCAGTAGTCCTGGGTCCTGTCGGACGTGTGCCTCTTGGCTATCTTCTTCACCTTCTCACCCCGTGCGAGCCTTGTCGGCCTTGCGGAGCCTCTGCTTGTCCTTCTCAAGGCTCCTGAATGTTAGACAGCTTCTAGTGCTGTAGCCAAGGTGCCCTGCTACTGCCCTGCTGGTCTTTGCCATGCAATGGTTGAAGCGAGACACTGCATCAGCGACAACAGTGTAGGCTCTCAATGGCGTTCTGTGTCATGCCATCACTGCAGCGCTCCAGGAGGGCCTGGTCACCCAGCCTCTGAAAGAACAGCTTGTGCTGTGCAAATGAAGCCTGGTAGAAGGTTCTCGTGTGCTGTTGGCTCCTCGTGGTTAGCCAGTGTGCGGTTGTAGGAGCATCGAGAATTGTCTCCTTCAGGACGGTGGCTGTGGTCTGAGACTTCTTCCATCAATGTCATGTGCAACAAAGTTGCCTGTACCACTTTTTTCATCCCTGGGACGTTGTGCCTGTGGGTCCTCAATGCATACGCATAGTAGCTTGCAATCTTTTTAGTCTTGTCCTGTGTCAGCTCCGCTTTTCCTCCGAGACTCCCCTTGTGCCTTCATCTCTACCATTCGCTTGTGCACATGGTAAAGGCAATCCTTCTGCTTGGTCTCGAGGCAGCCATAAATGCCCTCCTGTGGCAAAGCATGGAAGGTGCGGCCGTCTCCGTCGGAGAGAATGGTTGTGTAACGCAGCCAATTCTTCCCCAGAGACCCCTTGAACAGGATCGGGGCTGCCTCCGCTTTCATTCGTCCAGCATTGCAGTCGGTGTTCTCGAGGCACGTCTGGTTCAAAGCCCTGCCAGCATGGCAGTAGTCATCTGGTTCAAGCGCCCCCCGGCAGCACCTGGCAATTTTGTTTAAACACTTTATTCTCTCGCTTACTCCCGCAGAGCGGTATCGCTGGTGTAGGTAAATCTCGCCGTTTCTCACCGACCTTCCTTTTTCCCCCGCTTCCTTCCTCCTCCTTCCATGGCCGCTGCACCATCTCTTGGGCCCAGCGCGAAACGGCTACAGCGCTCACCCATGCAATCCAACAAGTGTGGCCCTTGCTACGTGCATGCATCATCTGTGCGCTTCCCCTAACAGTGACCCCCCCCCCCCCCTTAATGCATACATGTAGAGTTCCAAGGGTTCTGGTATTGCAGAAGTTGGTCCACTTTGGCCAGACCGCATGCTCAGCCCGTGTTTGGACGTTGCAGTTTATAAACATTGCACCTGAGCCTAGCCACAACCACAAAAAGTCCAGAACGTCTGGGGGTAGAGTTTGGCCACGATTCCGTGGCTCACATTGTTTAGGGCAGGGGTCTCAAACACGTGGCCCGCTACTCGCTGGGATGCGGCCCGCAGGCAAGCGGCTACGAGTCCTGGTTCCCATGTCTCGAGCGTTCGAAATGGCATGCGCTGTAGTGACCTCATCTCGTCGATTAATTTTCGCTCGAAAAGTAGCTCCGCTTTTTTAACATATTCACATAGTGTCGCAATCCTTCTCGAACGTGGATGAAGGGGGCCGAAGCACCCGCCGAGAGGAGACGACTCGCAGCCTGGTTGTGAGGGTGGACGATGACTGACCGGGGCGGCGTACGCTCCGCAGTGTTTATTTGGCGCGGTGATCAATGTTGCCTGCCGAGCCTGGCGGCCACAGACGGGCGGACTGGAGGGGGCACTACGTACTTGTCACACATAGTTTATACTTATCTGTGTTCTTTTACCCTTTGTTTCGCTTTATTTTTGTTAAGGGCTAGGTTTCCAAGGATCGTGTCCGGTACAAAACACTTGTCGACAAAAACGCCTCTGGACAGCTACCGCCATCTATAAGCAACGGCGGCAAGCACACAACCAGTATGGTTGCCGCCGTCGCTCGTAGATGGCGCCGACCTTTCCAGCTATACAGAGCCGTGCGGCTATAATATAAGAATGGATAGTTGGGCCCGTTGGTGGGAATTCATCGTAGGAAACAGCGCGAAAAATAGACGACGATGACGAAGAAGCACACGTAACGAGCGCAGCGCTCGTCACGTGTGTTTCTTCATTCTCGTCTGTTATGCGCGCTGTTTCCTACGCTCTTATCAGTTCCAATTTGGACTCAGGATGGGTCGGCCCCGCGCCCTTTCGGGGAAAGAAGACTGGCTGCGGAAGGAGCGGCGACATACGCAGCAGCGCTAATGGGTCCGTAACCACCGCAAAGCCGCTGTCGCCTCGACTTCCACTGCGTCGAGCGCCTCACATTCCCTTGCCAAAGAAGAGCACATCGCTCGCCTGGAAAGCCGCCGCCAAGAACAGAACCAGCAATGTAAAGGGCCCCGGCGGGCTAATGCCACGGACGACGATCGCGCCACGAAGGCCAAGCGCAAGTGCGAGGCCTGGCGACGACTGCACTCCACGCCGGCTGAACAGTTCCCGGGTGCGACGGCGATGTACCGGAGGGAGTTTGTGGATTACCCGTTTGGCGACACGTGCACCGTGTGCGCCAGACTCTGGGTCGCCGGAGACGTATCCACGATCGGCAGCGTGTCGGAGGAGAAGAAGCGGGAAACGGACGCGTGCGCGTTGTGGCGGTGTATCGAGTACAGCTCCGCTGGTCTTCCTTCTTCACGAAAGTGGAAAGGCTGAACGTTTTTTGTGTCCCAGCTTTTTGTAATGTGCAACAATTCTGCTCCTAGGCTGCAAGCACGAGCTCTTTCAAGAATGCATCTCGGCTGCGCAAACTCTTGATCAGTAGGATCAACTGCCAAAGATAAGCTACAAGCTCGAGATTCTTACTTTAAAAAAAAATATCACCGTTAAAGGCAAGTACTTGTTCAGATTGTTGTTATAAAAATAGTGAGCCATTCCACTCTGTGGAGGTGGATAACCAGCAAACCTGTTCAGCACATGACACAGACGTGCCATGCAATTTTCAACTATGGTCAAACACATTTATTTTCTCGATCGAAGGTCATCATGATGAAAGGATAAGCACACGCTAAATTTCCCAAGCATCAAGGAGAATGCAGAGAATGGTGTTCCACGTGCCGCACGTGCTGGCGTCTGCAGCAGTACCATATTTAAACGAATGTAGGCCGACCTTTTTTTCCATTTTTGAAAATCTGAAGCGGGGGGTCGACTTATAATCGCACCAAAGCATTCCACCGCCGGCAAAAATGAAACAATCGCGATATCATCAACACCTCGGCTTTTTAAGAGTTCAGCCGGTTGTACCTCTAGCATTGCACTATTCTGTGCGCTCATTTTACAAATCAATTATTTTTTTTATTTGCACGAACGAGTATTATTGATAGCGATTCGCAAATTCACCCGAATGTACGGCGGAACAGCGCACGGCACGCCCCACTCCCAGGGGTTGGCAGCACTTTTTGTAAGAGCCACTCCAGAGGCCGCTGGAAAAGGCTCATTGCTCACACCGCAGATTCTCTTCGCAGTTCTTCGCAAGATTCATGGTCGTACATCATTTGATCGAGTGACAAGATCATGCTGAAGGGCCAACTACGTTTTTTTTTTGTTTTTTTTTTTTTGCATTGACATGGCGTGGTTTAATCAGTTTAAGTTTTCGGTGCTCGTTTATGGCCGTTCTTCACTCAGAAGCAAACAACAACTGCGCTGCTGGACGCAAGTTCGACCCGTCAAAGCGGGTGATGCTTCAGTGGAGTCTGCAGTGGCGCGGGACCTTAAACTGTGACGGCAAACGAAGAGGCTTCCGTAGGCCATAGTCCGGTATAAGTGGGGATGCCTTCCAGAGTTGGAGGTCAGGCTTGCAATGTTAGCCGCAAAAGTGCACAATCGGGCCCTACCCGTGACATCTAACTCGATCGCCGAGCAAGCGCAGAAGATGAGGTTGATCCTGTCATTTGCGGAGCGCGAGATTTCGTTGGACGACGTGCTTCAAGAACGTATCACTGATGATGACGGGACGTGAGAACGACAGTGAGCAGCTTCAGTTGTCCTGCGTCCAACGTGAACTTCTTAGTTTCGATAACGTCTGGGCATCTCATTCACCTCGCGCGTGCATGCACAGCCAAAGCAAGCCAGAAGGCATCGATTGCGTGTTGGAGGCTCGGCTTTCGAAACAGATTTTTTGCCGTTCTCACGTGTTCGCAAAAAAATGCGCGTCTAAAGTTTTTTTTTATTTTTTTTTATGTGCAATGTGAGGGGGTCGACTTACAATCGATTACAAAAGCGTAAAAACAGTAACTGTTCTAAAGCAAAAGCCTAAAACAAATGGGATCTACCATGCGCATTTTTCAATGTGTTATACTGGTTATTTCCTTTGAATCTTTTATACGGGGAAGGCGTGCACGAGCGGCGGTGCTCGCATGGAGATCTTGTTGACGCGCACGAAAGATCCACGGAACCCTGGCCATAAGCAGCTTCGCTGTAAAATCGTCAGAAAATCAAGAAATGCCAAATTAACTGACCGTCTTTTAGAGACACATTAGCTGAGTGAATTGAGCAGTGGGAAAAAAGCAGACTTGCTCTCTTGTTCTATTAAAAATGCCAGCACGTTGGCGGGGCAATGTCATTTTAATTGTTATCACATCAGGTCAGGGATCGAAGTAGTCGTATAAACAAATCATATCTAAAGATGTTACTGGAAAGACTGAGTTTAGAAAAAGCATAGAGCACGAGGTCTCTTGAAAGTATTTGGAACACCCTCCGTTCCTCCTCTCTCTTTGCATGGGCCCTTGACCCTGCCAGTGGGGGTTATCTGGCCCCCACACTCAAATGAGACAACTGGCTTAGGGGGTGCAAATCACGCACCAGAAAGTCACCCACAGCAAGGTTGCACGGCTGTCAAGTGGCATCGTGCTGCCGCTGAATCTCCCGTGCTCTGGTCTGGTGCTGCCTGCACACGACCGTATCACAGGAAGGCAGGTGTATAGCCAGTCGCCACTCTTTGCGAGGTTCTCGTGGCGCATGCCACGATTCCCCGTTTCACTGCAGCATTATGCCGCTCGACGGTCTGACCCACTGGCCTATAGGGAACGGTGTGGTGGTCCTCTATGCCCCAAGTTTTTTACGACCTTCCACAACTCGCTGTCGAATGGCTTGCCATTGTTGCTGAAAATGCTCAGAGGAACGCCGTGGTGGTAGAAGACGTCCACCATCCTCTCCACAATGGCTCGGTACGTTGGTGAATTTGTCGAGAACAATCGGGATGTGCTTGCTCTGTTGTGCTGTGGTGAGGAGAGGTCCAATCAGGTCGACACTTAAGTACTCCACGGGGTTCGTTTCCCATGAGCTGTCCACGAGACCCTTGGGCTTCTGTCGGCGTGGCTCGAAGGCCTGTCAAGAGTTGCGCAACCGGACGTAGCGGGATATATCGGACTGCATTCCGAGCCACTGGAATCTCTCTTGGACGCGTTGGAGTGTTCTCAAGTACCCTGCATGGGAACACAGTGAATGGTCATGCTCCATCTGCAGAAGCAACGTTCTTAGGTGCAGAGGTAACCAGGGGACTCTGGTATCCCGTCCCGTATACATCAGGAGGCCAGTGGTGTCGATCTCGTTGCACTCTGCTAGGTCTTGTATTGTGCGTGCTTCCTTAGCCTCAAACGGGAGCGAGTCTGGTTTTAGTAACTGGATTACTGCTCCCGAGCAGTCATCTTTAAGTTGCTCTGTCGCCAGCCTGTTTGCGTCTTGTGCCTCTAATGTTGTTTACGAGATTCCGCTAACGTGTGGATGCGTGCATATTGAACAGACTGGGCTGTGTTTTAACGAAAGGGCGCATGAACATCGTCTAGCGGTTCGTAACAAAGTGGGGGACACCTTGCAGTACACTGCATCCGGTGCGGGTGTGATCCCGTTAGAATTAACAAAATTTATTAAAACAGCAACTAACAAGACTGAGAGGGAAATAGTTGAAACATATATTATAAAGTCCTCAGGTGACAACTGTGTCAGCACACCTTCGATTTTACTAAATGACAAACAAGTTTCTTTTCTAGATGGTTTTGTGTAGTCACATAGAAGTGATACGTATGTTTAAATCATTGTCATCTGTTGTTTGTGTTTATGGACTGCTTTTATCAGATCTGGTTGGCGTGATGGGAAACAGTGTTCACGCAATGTGTGCTGGGTGGTTTGCCTCGACTAAATCGGTTGAAAGTTAGCGCCAGTTTATGTTGTATATGTGTCTCTTCTTTGTCCGTGTTTTGTTTTTTGCGCTTTTTAGTCCTTTAGATCACAATGAACCAACCAGCCAAATCCAAAGTTTTAATTTTGTATACAGGGACTCGGCTCGTCCACGTGAATTGCGAACCAATCGTCTGCGACAAAAAGGTGAAGCGGCGTCTTCCGTGGGCAGTGGGCAACGACTTAATGCGTCTGCAGGGATATTCAGCTTTTGATAGTGCAGTTGAAGCTTTGCAATCGCAGGACCCATCTTCTGCTGGATGTCTGTTCTGTTCTGAACATCCAAGCGAAAGATGCATGATCGCAGTGGATCTCAAAATGGGTGAATTCCACGTACGGGCAAAACTTGTCCAGAGCCCAGGCCGCTGCTAGGTATTCAAACTCCTGGACAGTGTAGTTTTGTTCAGCGTCATTCAGAGTTCTGCTGATGAGTGAGACTGGCCTGAGTTGATCGTCGTGTTCTTGCAGGAACACAGCGGTGATGCCGATGGCATCTCTGTCGGTGACAAAGGGGCAGTTGAGTTTGGGCAGAGAAACCACCGCTTTTTCTTCTAGCCGAGCCTTCAGGAACCTGAAGATGATCTGTTGTGGCTGCTTTTATGTCCAGGGGGCGTTTTTCCTAAGCAGCGTTGTCAGTAATTTTGCGGTGTAGCAGAATCTTGGGATAAAGCTGCAGTAATACCCCACTAATCCCAGAAACGCCTGCAGCTGCTTGACGGATGTTGGGCCGGAGTAGGCCTCAATAGCTCGCACCTTTTCAGGATCAGGCTGACATCTTCCTGGGGATATCACATGGCCGAGGAGCTTGAGGGACCGTTTTCACACTTGCATAAGTTTCAGGACTTGTGCCTTCGTGAGCCTGCGCAAAATGGCCAAGGCTGCGGGTGGCGTTATGGAGCCTGCGTTGCACCGGCTGAAGCATCTGCCGCCACCAGCAAGAACAGACCAGGAGGTCAAGGATCTTGCCTTTGTCGAGCACCATCCAGCCGCCCCAAAACGCCTACGCGCCGGCGTCAACTCCTATGCTGCCGCCCTGGCCCAAGGCCACCCACCAACTCCAATAACAGTGATTGCCGGCATCGGTCCCCAGCCATGGTGACCCCTGCACCCAGCTGCGGTGCTGGCATCCCACTGTAAGACCCTGCAGCTGGTTCCTGCCCTTTTCCCGCAAATACCGCAGCAACTACAGCAGTGGACCTTCCAGCAGGCCCAGGCACCGACAGTCGTGGCCCCATACCAGCCCACGTTCCAAGCGATGCCGCGGTAGACCCAGCCGTGGGCCTCGGCACACACTAGCAGGGAGCACCAGCAGTGCCAGCGCTGTGGAGGTGCTGGTCATGCGGCTCGGAACTGTGCCATGGGAAGACCACGCAACCAGCCCCGCTGTTACCGCTGCAGCCAGCGAGGAAACGGGCAAATTTAGAGGCTGCCCCGGCTAGCGGCTATGAGTCTGTGGTACAAGTGGAGCAACAGCCGGAGGGAAGGAGCCCTTACTCAAGCTCATCATAGGAGACTGCATTTTTCATGCCCTCTTGGATACGGGATCCAGCATCAGTTTGTTTGGAGACCCAGCTGTGGCTGCAGCCCAAAATACAGGTGCGGGACTCGGAGAAGAAGCCCACTCCTTCCGGTTAGCGACGGGATGGTCCAGCACTACCCAGTCCCTCAAGTGCCGGATTCGTTGGTTCGGTGGATGCCGAAAGCAATGCGTCGCTCATATGCCTGGCCTATGCCGCGACGTGATACTTGGTCGAGATTTCCCGACTGCCACGGAAATCTCTATTCATGTGGCCCTGAGAATACAGAAATACAGCAGCTCGTATCGTTTCCCAAAACATCTTTGAAGCTCCGCCTGCTCCAAGCTCATAAAGTGTACTCCTTGGAGGGTCTTTTTACCGTGCCCAAACAGGCTGCTGCCCGGCCGAAGAACACGGCGAGCCCAGCGAGCACCCTGTTTGGCCCACAGAAAGGGATCCACGCATAGCAGTGTTGAGGGACTATGATCAGCTCTTCACTGCATGGCCTCGTTGTACCTCATTGACTTAACGTCAACACTGGGAACAGCTCCCCTACCCAATGGAAAATGAGACCGGTGAACGTTGAGAAAGGGGCTATCATCGATTAATGTGTCGGAAAACTGCTTGAGCAGGAATTGCACAGACTGGGTCCTTGCCCAACTGTCTGGACCTGTCCCAAGGGTTCTTCCAGATCCCAGTGGCTGAACACGACATGCTCAAGACTGCCTTTCTCTGCCACCAGGGTACATTTAAGTTCAAGTGAATGCCCTACGGTATGGCAGGAGGCCCAGCTATTTTTGAGGCCCTCATGGACGATGTCCTCGAGCGAATAAAATGCTGCATGGCATTTCTTGAAGACGTCTCGGTCTACTCCGAACCCTTCGACGACCACATGAAGCAGGACGGGCTGCACCAGATCGCCCAAGCAGGGCTCACAATCAACCCAAAGAAGGTGGATGCATCTTCCTGCAAACCCTCGCAACGTTGTCCACATCCAGCACGGTTTCGCCTGTGAAAATACTCCGCGATGGCACGGATAAAGTAGGTTCTCCTGCGGGTGCTGGGTCCGACGCTCGAGCTCCTCCTTTAACCGATGTTTGTAGTCGACGGAGGCGAACTCTGCATGGAACTCTTTGGTGAATCTATCCCAGTCTTTAAACCCGCCGGAGAAACATCACCAAAGCTTGGCAGCGGCTTCCAAAACGGCGGGAAGCACGTGGGAAGCGTGCCTGTCGCCTTTGATTCCCGCGACCAGGCAGAACTTTTCTAATTTCTCGAGGAACTCGCTGGGGTTCTGGTGGTCTTTGTATTTGTTGAACTTTGGTAACTTGATATTTCCGCACTTCCACAGTGTCAGTTGCGCCGGATCGGTCACTGCTTGCAGCGCATTCATCCGCGTGTTTCGAAGCGGGTCGCGGACGGTCGCTGCTACCCTTTTACGGTCTAGGGGTGTCCCTTCAGTCAGGCTGAGCAACTGCACAATAATGCTGGGCGGGGTCGCTTGATTCCTAGTCTGGGTGGGCACAAAGAACCCGAAGAAGCTAAACGTCGGTTGTGATGTACCTCGTCGCTGGTTGTCTCGGTCAGTCTCGCTTAAACACTTTATTCTCGCTTAGTCGTGCGCAGCGGTATCGCTGGTATAGCTAAACCTCGCCGTTCCTCGCAGACCTTCATTTTTCCTCTCCCTGCTCCGGCAGCTGCGCCATCTCTCGGGCTCAGTGCGAAACGGCTACAGCGGTCGCTCACGCAATCCAACGCATCATCTGTGCACTTACTCCAATAGAGTATACTGTAAACCATGAAGGTTCCAAAATTGTAATTTCTGAAAAATGACATATTTAGAGATTTTTTTAACTATTTTAAGACTCGCGTCGCCCCTTAATATGAACTGCAATATTCCTATTTGTGGAAGTGTTGATCGGGGCAGGTTAGCCTGTTGTGTGCAATTCTTACCGAGCACCGGTAAGAGCACTGCAGACAGGCTACCCGAGCCTCTGCTGATGTAGCCTTTCTGGAGTACACCGGTGCTCACAAGGAGGATAGAAGCGTAGGAGAGGGCATGACAACAGCCGTGTAGCCTCCACCAGCCATGCTCCCTTGACGCCTCGCCTCTTTCTCAATTTCTTCCTTACTCTCCTCACTTACCATGCCAACGTGACCACGTCACGTGACCATAGCTAGTCTTCATCTTGCTATGGGGTACTAGGATACACCACAGGCTAGCCTTCGATCTGATAAAACCTACCGGAAAGAGCGCGCGCAAGCCTGCAAGGAGTCCTACAATCAACCATCCATCTCACACGTGACATGTCACGCGCACCAATCGCCAGACAGATCTGCGGTCACGCTGGGCACAAAATAGTTTAAACTTTTCATGACTAGGCTTCACCAATATTGCAACGTGCCCTCTCCTAGTACTTATAACCTCCTTGGGTGCTCGGCAAGAAGTAGGACACGGAAATAGGAATTCTGACTGTTTTGGAAGTTTTCTCATTTCTCAATACGAATGTTCGGAAGATTCATTGTTTTGGCAGATCCATCGGTCAAGCGGCAAAGCCAAGCCGCCAAGCTAAGTCGTGGCATTTTATTAATCAATTTTGGCTTATTTCCGACGTTACTAAAAGAAACAAGTTGCCCGTCGTTTTGTTTCAACATATCCAGATGGTGTGCACAATTTTTCATCATTGGCGTCAAGTACCGTGCTCAACATTTAAGCACTAATTTTATCACTTTCAACATTTCGTATATGCATTTTAAACGCAATTTGCTGTTTCCATACTTGGAAGCCTAATCTGAATTAAACGTAAACCCTTCGGTGGACATCCACCTGGTTAGGAATGACAATGAATGAAAGGAAAACTCTAACCAAAAAATTGGTACGGAGCCCGACGTTTCGAGGCCAGTTCGGCCCCTTGATCACGGGTGACTGTTTTTGTCTTTGTCGTCGTCTTGCAAATTGCCCGGTGTTGTTGGCTTCTTTAAAGCGGCCGTTGTATCTGCACGTGCTTTATGGTTCGTAGCGTCTCGCATGACGCGCCGCAAACCGGACACGTAGGCGCTTGGCAGTGTCCCAGCTGACCGGTTTACGTTATTTTTGGTGTTCCGAATGTACCAGGACTCTAATAAAAGGCGTCTTCGCCAGTTTCTTTCCGTGCCAAGAATAGAGCAATTATTGAATCCAATCGTGTGACCCTCTTTTTGGACGTGTTCTGCCAGCGCACCGCCCTGCGCGTTATTCTTTTTGACGTCAAACCGATGCTGGCGTAGACGTTCCGGGAAGTTTTTAGTTTCCCCAACGTAGGAGGCGGCGCAGTCACCACACGAGAAATGGGCGATACAATTTACAATTGAGCTGGAGTCTGACGGTTCTTTTCCATTCTTGGACGTGCTCACGAAGAGAAAGTCTGACCGTCTGACATTTGAAGTTTATAGAAAACCGACACACACCGGCCGATACCTGAACTTCTCTTCCTACCACCCTGCAACGCACAAATGTTCTGTGGCTTCCGCACTCTTCAGGCGAGCAATTACTGTCTGCTCCACTGAAGAGGCTCTTAAGAAAGAGGTTACAACGATCAAACACGACCTAAAACAGAATGGCTATCCTCCCAGGTTTTTGAATAACGTGTACAAAAAACTTAGACGGAATGAAACAGAAGACGCCCCTCCTCCACCCAACCGCACAGGCGTCCCGTACATCAAGGGCCCAAGCGAGACTCTCGCGCGTTTTACGAAAATACGGCGTCAGTGTGACACATAAACCGGTGTCCACCATTGGACGCCTCTTCTCCCTTCCAAAGGATTGTTCTCCTAAAGAAAAGGCTCAGGGACTCGTCTACAGGATCCCGTGTGGTGACTGCACCGCCTCCTACGTTGGGGAAACTAAAAACTTCCCGGAACGTCTACGCCAGCATCAGTATGACGTCAAAAAGAATAATGTGCAGGACAGTGCGCTGGCAGAACACGTCCAAAAAGAGGGTCACACGATTGGATTCAATAATCGCTCTATTCTTGGCACGGAAAGAAACTGGCGAAGACGCCTTTTATTAGAGTCCTGGTACATTCGGAACACCAAAAATAACGTAAACCGGTCAGCTGGGACACTGCCAAGCGCCTACGTGTCCGGTTTGCGGTGCGTCATGCGAGGCGCTACGAACCATAAAGCACGTGCAGATACAACGGCTGCTTTAAAGAAGCCAACAACACCGGGCAATTTGCAAGACGACGACAAGGACAAAAACAGTCACCCGTGATCAAGGGGCCAAACTGGCCTCGAAACGTCGGGCTCCGTACCAATTTTTTGGTTAGAGTTTTCCTTTCATTTAAAGCCTAATATGTCGTCAGCGATATACATGCATAATAAATATATCTGGGTAAACAAAGAATCCGTCTCTTTTTCTAAGGGACTTTGGATGCCTGCACAGAGCAGAGCAGCACCAGCAGTCAGTGCTGCTATGAAAATTACAACTTTTCACGCTAAAAAACTGTGCTCCTTCTGCTGTTGGTCTTAGTTCTAATGCACTCGCTGCTTATTTTCTGCACACAGTGCCAACAATTTTGAGAGGAATCCTAGCAGCAGTCGCCCCAATCAGAGATGAGTTTTTCCAGGAACGGTTGCAGCGCTAAATTCTCTCCAAGTGGGCATGTGGAACAGCCAGCCATGCAGTCAGCTGACGCTTTCTGCTTTCTCTTCGTACGGTTCACGGCGATGTTTCGCGGCTGTCCGGCCCTAACAAGTCCGTGGTATGCCTTGGAGGGAGCGCGCTTGCCGAAAGTTTCCGTGCTGCCACAACCAGACATCTACTCCTCCTGGCAACCTCGGTTTTCTGCAGCACTTCCAATCGTCGCGTCGCCTCAGTACAGCATCCAACGGCATCGACATTGGCATCGTCGCTGGATTTAAACTGCCGGCACGCCCTTCGGCCCTTCAGTGGGCATGTGGAACAGCCAGGGGGGATCGGTGGCCGAGTGGGCTAAAGCGCGCACCCAGCTCGACGCGCGTGGAGCGAAAGCTCGCGCTGCAGAACCCAGAAATCCTGGGTTCGAGCCCCACCCCTGCCCGTTTCGATCTGTATGAGCATCGTACCGGCGTGCGGTCGTGTATCACTACTGCGTGGTGCACGTTAAAGACCCCAGGCTAGCGGTTGTACTGCGCTGGCTAAATTGCTCATCTACAGCGTGTGACCCGTCGCAACTTTAATGGCTGACCAACTACACGCTGTCTAAATATCCCCAAAACCCCAATTATTATTGGAACAGCCAGTCATGCAGTCAGCTAACGCTTTCTGCTTTCTCTTCGTACGGTTCACGGCGATGTTTCGCGGCTGTCCGGCCCTAACAAGCCCGTGTATGCCTTGGAGGGAGCGCGCTTGCCGAAAGTTCCCGTGCTGCCACAATCAGACATCTACTCCTCCTGGCAACCTTGGTTTTCTGCAGCACTTCCAATCGTCACGTCGCCTCAGTACAGCAGTCCAACGGCATCGACATTGACATCGTCGCTGGATTTAAACTGCAGGCACGCCCCTCGGCCCCTCAGTGGGCATGTGGAACAGCCAGTTATGCAGTCATTAACGCTTTCTGCCTTTTCTTCGTACAGCTTGGTCCGTTTCCCTCTTTGCATAGTAAAAAGTCCAACAACCTCTGTTTACTGGTGTTCCCATGCCCACAAGTGCTGTTTTGTGTTCTTGCAAATGTATTTCAGGTCTGAAGCTTCTCCTGTCTGGTGATATTGAACTTAATCCTGGCCCAGATAAGGAAGAAGTTGAGACAAAAGAGATGAGTGAGATGCTTGTTTTACTGAGAGGCTTAAATGCTCGTCAGGCAAATTTTGAAGCTGGACAGACCCGAATCATGGAGGAAATTCAAGCTATTAAGACTGGGAAAGAGTCAATTGAACTAATGGTAACTGATATTCAAGGGAGGCTTAGTATTGTGGAAGAAACGATAGCCAGTTTGGACATTTTGGAGCGTGAGTTGACAGATGTGAAAGAAACTGTAACCTTCCTGTCACGCGAGAACGCCAGTCTGCGATCACGTCTTGAATTTGAGGACGGGTCTCGAAGAAATAATCTAATATTTTATGGTGTTCCCGACTCAAACTCCGAGACCTGGATAGCTAGGTTCGACATTGTACATGTTCCTTTTTTAAGTACTCGGAAGTGATGTCATCACGTCTGATTGGTTGGAAGCAAAAGTGACGTAATTTCCCTAGAAAAATGTGGGCGGAGTCGGCAAAACTGGGCGGGGTCGGCTACCGGACGTGACAACAAAATGACGTTTCGTTTTGTACCGAGTACGTTTCAAAAGGTACTTGCTCGGAACTAGGTGTCATTGGCAGCATGTTTCGGCGGCGAGGCGTCGCCGTCTCGTCAATTCGAATTTTTCTTTAATAGAGCTTTTTTTTTTCGCCGGAAAGGCTGTATCGGGAACACCGCGATGCATTCGAGCTCCGGAGGAGATATTTCAGAAGCAATTGGCGACGTGCGCGACCGAAAGCGTCGCTGTGGTCGGCCTTCCACGATTGGCCCAAAAGCTGACTATGACGTTGGAAAGGGTATTTATTTTATTTATTTTTTTTTTATTTGCTATTTTGGTTCATCGAGCGACAGAGATGTTAGCTAGGGCTTATTTGCCCCCGCTTGCTACTCTGTTTCTGTTATAGGTGGCGACCTTCTTGAGCGTCCTTCTGCGTCTACAGTGTTTGCAGCAAACCAGTTGATTCTAAGTAATCCATCAGTATTTTAAACGCCCGTGCTTGGTTTCGAGTGTTGGTGCAGGGTCCTAGCACCCTTCGCATGGTCATTGGTTGGTCATCCAGAAGATTCAGTTCCTTAGTGAGGATCACACGCTCTTTCTCGTATCGTTTGCAGTTAACGAGTACATGTTCGATTGTGTCCTCGGTATTGGAAAGGGTATACTATCGTCCGAAATAAGAGGAACGAAAGAACTTTAATTTCGACAGTGTTGGCAGTGTTGCTTTGAGAGCGCAATGATTTCAGGCTTCCATCATGCCATTTACAAGCACCATCGAACTTGTTGTTCGCAAGGTAATGAAGTCACAAGGGGGAACCATATTAGGGCGCCACCAAAACATCTCGCCGCTACTGTAACTTCATGAATAAAAGTGTGATAACATGGAATGTAATATTTCATTCTTGGAAGTAAAACTGAGCATCGACTGGAACCGTGTAAACAATTGGGCAATCTTAAGTATATATCACAGATATCTTGTTGAACACTCTGGTCTTATTTGAGCACAAATATATATTCTCTGACTAGCATACCACCATATAAACACTGAACCACTTTGAAAGAATTATCACAGATGTTGCGCCAAACATTCTTATTTGAGCACAGCAATAGCAAGTTCTCGAAAGATAAAAAAATTGTTTCTGACTAAAGCAGCCGTCACTCGCACGCTCCCCATTGGTTCCGCCGACCCCTCCGCTGCCCCCGGCACCCCCGGCTCCTCGTGGTTCGACATTTTGGTTTGAAGGAGGCGCGTAGCGCACATCCCGCTTAATATTGGAACAACTTTCTCTCCAATTAATTCTTAAATGTATTGCAAAAGGAGACAAAAAAGCGGTTTGTTTTAACAACGCACAACAGGTTTTGAATTTTTTCAATACTTTTACCTGTAATAGAACAGATATATGCGACGACCAGCGACGAACAGGATTGGTTGCCGTTCCTTCGCTAAAAGCAGGAACTGCTCCCCGCGTCGTAGTAAATCCTACCCCGTATCCCGCGCGTAGGGACGCCTCAGGGAATGCGTAGCTCCTTCCGCTCGTCGGGGGTTGGCTCCGGACGTCGCTCAAACGGGTGACAGGAGTCAAGTTTGCGATGACGTAGCGGCGTCAAAGTGGGCAGAGCCGTCACGTGAGTGTTGCTAGGACACGTTCCTCCTTTCCATTACGTCACTTCCATGTACCTTTTCTCAAATGTCCAACCTAGCGATCCTGGGCTGTATCTGAAAGCAAAGTGCGTGACGTCATTGCAAACGAAATGAAGATCATCATTCCCCCTGAGGGTATCGTTCGCGCACATAGACCCGGTCGTGTTTTTAACTCCAGTAAATGTCGGCCAGTTTTAGTGAAATTCTCATTATTCAAAATAAAAGACCATGTTTTTTCCTCGAGAGGCAAACTGCGCGGTTGTGCCACTTCTGTCGCAGAGGATTTTTCCCCTGCCACTCGTCTTGCTGGAAGAAAGTTGCTCGAATTCGCTGAGGCTCATACACACTCTTTTAGTCTACGCTACAACAAAGTGTTTTTTGACGACAAATGTTTTTTTTTACTGCGCGGCCAGTGATGGCCGTTTGTAAGGTCCGTGATTATATCCAGTCTTGGGTAGTAACGCGTTACTGTAACTTAGTTTCTGTTTTAGTAACATGTAACTTTAACGAGTTACTTTTTTAAAAATGTAACAACTGTAGTTCTATTACTTTTTTCTGAGGTAACGATGAAAGTAACGACGTTACTTTGGTCCTTACTTTCCAGTTTTTTTTATGAATAACATGATTGAACGAGTACAATCTAGCTATTCTTGCACTTTCGAAATTGTCTATTCCGACATTTCGAGTGTCAGTTGGCCATGCACAAACTTGTGAATACGCTCTTTCTCGCGAGTCACGACCCGAATATAGCCACGTGTTGACGTGATGAAGAAAATGACTGCATCTCCATGGGGTGAATGATGTTGATTGGGGCGAAGCTCTGTGGTGCTGATGATACTGATTTTCAGGGATGGGCAAAATACATGCAAATATGTATCTAAATACAAATACAAAATACTTCGTCAAAAGTGTATTTAACTACAAATCTAATTACATTTCCCAAAAAGCATTTAAATACAAGATACAAATACAACCAAATGTATTTGGTATCTTTCAAATACTTTTCCAAACACATTCCTCAAAATCTGCGTCAGCGACTTTAGGGCACCTGCAACGGGTTCCTGGGTATCTCATTTTAATTTTTCATCGCACACTCGGGAGTTCGTGTGCGAGGCTCTAGTAACGTAATAGAAATATAATAAAAAATGTAAGCAGCTTCGAAGTAATAGGTGAAAAAAGTACAGGGCTTCACGCAGCTTTCTTTTTTTTTTTTTGTCGATTACATTTTGGTATAGACCAACAAAGAACTGAGGCGACCAAGACGCGCAGCACTAGCTAGAGAACTTTTTATTGTTGCAATTCGCACCAGTTACGAAAATCTGGACGACCCGCGCATTTAGAATGTTCCAGGCAAACATATGGATGGAAGTCAGGCTGGAAAGCATCACAAGTTGTCACAGGCACTTATTTAGCCAGTCTGCCTGTGAACGTTTTTGAATTTGAACGTGAACCTTTTCGGAATTTGCCAGCCCTGGCAAATTCCGAAATGTAGAACAAACTATGGAAAACAAAAAATAAGTTATGCTTTACCTTCTATTCTGAACGAATATTTTGTTAAAAACATAGATATTGTGCAATTGTCCAACAGCCAAATATTCAATTTGTTCATTTGATTTTTTCTTTTTTGACCAGTGTACTGTATGTACTCCGTCGTAGCTGCTGAATGGGGGGCCCGGAGCCTCGTCAAGCTGCATTTATGCAGCTTTTTCTTCGGCCTCCCATTCACCACTTGTATTTGTGGTGAAAAATAAAGTTCGTATCGTATCGTATCGTAACGTCGATTTCGTCACTATCCTTGCCCTGGACTAGCACCGTAATCACGAAGTCACTAAACGCTTGTGCTTGATTGAGAGACATTGCATTCGGTGCTGAAAGTAGTTTTCTTCCTGCTCTGGACAGTGAAACTAAATTTGAGGGATGTATTTTCTACCACAAAATTGTATTCAATTACAATTGTATTTGAAATACCCACGTTTTAGTATATAAATACACACGCCAAATACATTACCCAATTTGTAATTAAATACAAATGCAAAATAGACAAAGTATTTAAAATACGTATTTCAAATACTTGTATTTGAAATACTGCCCATCCCTGCTGATTTTTTTCATAGGTACTGCTGATGATGCTGATTTTTTTTATTGCCCATGGGTAGTGCTGAGTTCCGGGTTGCGTTGGTATGGAACGTTGTTATATACGCAGCGCCCTCTCGTCTATTATATACGCAGCGCCCTTTCGTCTATAAACGTTGAGCCAATGCATGCAAAGTTTAACGCGATTATACACGCATTTGACTGCAGTGCCCTCTCCTGTATAGACGTTGAGCGGCTACATGCAACGTTTCATCCATGACAGAAACCCCAGCTCTTGAGTTACTACCACATCTCAGATCCCCCTACTTGTCCCGCAGTCGTGGCCGAGTGGTTAAGGCAATGGGCTAGAAATCTATTGGGGTCTCCCCGCACAGTTTCGAATAATGGCAACTGCGCAAACATTTTTTTCTTCTTTTTTTAAGAAGACAGATGGCAAGGCAATCGATGTGAGCACGAACACTGGACAAGGCTATACTCTGTTTCATACTTAGCGTGCAACGCTGTCAAAGCTACTGGTGCGAGCGCGTGGCTTCATCTATGGTTTTGTTTGCGCGAGGACCCGCGCAAATGATCAACGAGATCAAGCCCCACGCTCGTGCCAGTAGCTTTGACAGCGTTGCACGCTAAGTATGAAATAGAGTATAGACACTAAAGGCCGGTTCACGCATACAGCGGAGCGCTAAGTTAGCGCTACGTGAGCGCTCGAAGGAGCGCTCATGTGGCGCTTCCTGGCGCGTGATGTAGCGCTCTGTTGGCTTTTCAGACGCGCTTTGTTAGCGCTCTGTTAGCACTACAGAAGCACTCTGTTAGCGCTCTCACGCTGCAGAACCCAGGGATCCTGGCTTCGAGCCCCACCCCTGCCCGTTTCGATCTGGATGAGCATCGTACCGGCGTGCGGTCGTGTATCACTACTGCGTGATGCACGTTAAAGACCCCAGGTTCGGCTGTACCGCACTGGCTAAATTTCTCATCTACAGCTAGGAGACTCGTCGCCCCTGTGAGGCAGACCAAGTTCTAGGCTGTATAAACACACACACAACCCAATTAATTAATTAGCGCTCTCACGCCCCTTGTGCCGTGCTTGCTGCTGCGGAATAGCGCGTGCACGGCGATTCCTTGGTTGTTGTTTTTCCTTTGGCATTGAAAAAAGAGGAAGTAAAAGAGCCGCTCTCTAAGCAGAGGGTCGGGCAGGCGACCCAGAGTCATGGACTCTGAGCGACTAATTGATTAAATACGACCTCATAGCTTTCAATTCAATATGTGTGACGCTGGTTTCAAGGACACGCAGGTAAAAATAATCGCCTCCGAAAGAGCTCTGTGTCTCGGTCACTCAGCCTAGAAACAAGGTTCGCCGGGTACCCGTCGGTATCTCGGTGGCGAAAGACTCTTCTGGGAGTTAAGCCGTCCACACAGATAAGCACTAATCGCGTATGTAAGAGCATTTTTCGCGTTTTATTTCAGCATCCCACATGTCTGCCATGGTGCTGCTGATGCACACCCAACCACAGGAGCCGAAACCGCAGTGCACCTGCTAATCTGCAGCACCGCGGTACATGAAGTGCTAATGACGCGCTAACACGGCGCTACTGAAGCGCTAACAAGGCGCTACTAGAGCGCTACTGGAGCGCTAACAAGGCGCTACTGGAGCGCTAAAAAGGCGCTACTAAAGCGCTAACCACGCGCTATATTAGAACGAAGTCACGCGCTGGAAGTGCCACATGAGCGCTCCTTGGAGCGCTCACGTAGCGCTAACTTAGCGCTCCGCTGTATGTGTGAACAGGCCTTAAAAAGCTTCTCCCTTAAAACAAAAAAAAAAAACAAAAAAACTAGTTAGCTTTACGCACGCGCGTGTACTTTATGACTGAACAATTACATCTTAGAAGAGGAGGAAGGAACGCCAACCAAAAATAAAAAGGAGCCCAACGTTTCGAAACCTGCTTGGTTTCGAAAGAAAAAAGAAGGCATCGAGATGTCCCACAAACCAGTGTCAACGCTTGGACACCTGATGCCCCGGCCAAAAGATCGCCCCCCCCCCCAAGGAGAGAGCGCAAGGCCTTATTTAGCAGATTCCTTGTGCGGATTGCCCTGCCACATACATCGGCGAAACCAAAAGCTTTAAAGAAAGACTTCGCCAGCACAAAACCGACGTGCGAAAATTCGATCATGAGCGCAGCGCAGTTGCGGAACACAGTGACTCGAATGACCACCGCATTGACTTCGACAACACACGCATCCTCGACATTGAGACCAATTCCCGGCAAAGGCTCTTCGTCGAGTCATGGCACATCCAAACCACACCGCAAAACATCAATCGGTCGCTTGACGCTTTACCGTCGGCTTACGTCAGCGGGCTCAGCCAGATTACGATCGCGAAAACATCACGTCCACCGCCGTAAAAGAGGACCACTTGCTCCTCGCGCACACAGTCGCCCCTGAAGAAGAAACCAAGCAGGTTTCGAAACGTTGGGCTCCTTTTTATTTTTGGTTGGCGTTCCTTCCTCCTCTTCTAATTGTTCTTACCCAACCAGGCAGATTTCTGCCAAATGTTTACTTTCAAGTACTTACATCTTAGTATGTTGGAGCACTATCTATGCTGCGGTTGTTCTTTTTTCTGCGCACTCTTTTTAATCGGGTAAATCAACCGTGAAAAAACAATACATACGAAGGGCACTGCGAATTTTTCGTATCAATTGATTAGCGCCACTGCTCCGCACTGCGCATGTTTGTATTTTGATTTACGCCACTACTCCGACATGGTGCCAACAGTCGAGGCAAAACGTACTGCTGTTTGCGCGAGGTTTGCTCGTTGCTCTGGTAGCGCGGGGTCCGTTCAGCAAGGGCTGGGACGTGTTCGCCTTCAAACGAGGGAAACTTTCAGTCACTAATTTTGAGAAGCAACTGCTGCTATGATACAATATGAAATAAAAAGTGTACTTTTTTACTTTTATTCAATAAAACTTGATGAGGGGCGTTTTCTAGTATTTCCTAAATTTTTCGTGCTATAGAAAAGTAACTGAAAAGTAACGTCGTTACTTTTTAAATGTAACTGTAACGAGTTACTCTTTTCATGCGGTAACTGCAACGATAACTTCGCTACATTTTTGTGAACGTAACTGTAACTGTAACGAATTACTTTTGAAAAGTAACTTAACCAAGACTGATTATATCACGCCGAGCACGAGTTCCATTTGTGTTAATGCTGACCCTGTGGTTGATTTGTCAACGTCATCACAATAGCATAACCTGATACGGAACAACTCTAGTCCTTATCTTTCAGTGGTTTTCACCAACATTCGAAGTGTTCTTCGCATGATGACTTGTCTTCTGCCATAGGAACCGTGCGGATCTAATTCAAGCCCCGGCCAGGGCGCCCCTAGCGGCAAACGGGTCCGTTGCATCGGGCATCTTCTGCCAGTCGCTGCGTTGGTTGTGCGTTGTAGTGGGTTAGCGCTGTAATTTCTGAGATGGCTATTCCGCACCAAGAAAGCCGCAACAATTGCTGCGTGGTCGGCAGAATCGCGCACGGCACGAAGTACTACATCGTCCCTTCGAAGCCGTACGAGGCGGAGTACTGCGGGACCTGGGTACGACTTGTGCGTCCATACAGGTTAGTGGTGTTTCTTACCTTCCAGTTCGCGCTTTGTTCAAGCTGCTGACGAATAATACAATTAACTTTTTTTCTCTTCTAGCGACGATGGAACAGCAGTGTGCTTTGATGGGCTAGTTGGTTCATGACTAAATGGAACAGCATCGACACCGACGGCAAACTCTAAAGTATGCAGCAAATACTTCACCGAAATCGAGAAGCGGAATGCGGTCGCCCTCCTAAGCCTACCGTTGGATATTAACCTACAGGACGATAGTAAAGAGAATCGCGGAACGGCGCGAAAAAAAAATCGCCCAGTTATTGTCAAGCTGATTCAGAAATACACGTACATAATTAGCGGGGTCCACTGAGCGACAACAAAATTTTTTTGCGGGCGCGCTTAATTTTGTTTGCAGAGTACGGCGCTCCGTAACATCCACTTGTCCGTCGAAACGAACCTTTTTCACGTCGTACACGCGGCCAGATTCATGAAACAGCTTTCTCTTCGTCATATTGGCACCACGGAAGAAGCTTTCTGGATTCGTAACCGCCTTAAACCCCGTCGTAATCACCCCGGGAACACTGTCCGCTGTGCTGCTAATCGCCACTGCTTCCCCCCGATGATTCTGCACCGGCTACCGAAGGAGCTTTCCGGATTCGTAATCGCCCACTGTCCTCTGTGGTGTTCGTTGCTATTACTTCGCGATGATTCTGAGCCGGCGGCACCGGCTTCCGAAGGAACTTTCCGAACTCGTAACTGCCTTAAATTCCGTCGTAATCACGACGGGGACACTGTCCGCCGTGCTGTTCGTCGCCTTTGCTGCCCGATGCTCCTGCGGCAGCAACCGCCAGGTCGCGGCGAACAATAGGCGACCGCCGCGACACGGCCGGCTTCCTCGCTTTCTATAGATTCTTCACTCGCCAACATTGTTTTACTCACTGAAACTTGGCTATCTAGTGTTGTACGTGACAGCGAAAAATTTTGTTGCGAGAAACGTTTCTCTTTTTATCAATGCATAAGGCTATCAATGCGTGGTGGTGGTGTCATAACCGCGGTAAATGATAGCATTGAGTCTTGTAACCATTGTTACATCTCTTGAGTTTATTGGCGTGCGCTTGCGTTTTTGCCGTAAACAGGTTATTTTGTGCTCGTGCTACCGTCCTCCCAATGCCGCAGCAAACTTTTTTTATAGATTTACACGATGCTCTGAATACAATTCGTACAAGGTTTCCTGCCTTGCCTTCGCTTCTTTTGGGCAATTTTAATCTCCCCGGCATTAACTGTTCTGGTCTATATCCTACCATATCTTCAAATTATGCTGCGTGTTCCGAGTTTTTAAGTCTCTGCTCCGATTTTAACAGATAGTTACTTGGCCGACTCGTGTTACGGCAACTTCTGAGAACGTGCTGGACCTTATTCTTTCTACTGCGCCTGATCTCGCATCCTCTCTTACGTATTTACCTGCCATCAGCGATCACTGTTTATTTCACTTTCACCTAAGCGCTCCTGTATCTGCCTTTACAAAAGCGAAGAATAACTCTTTTCTTGATTATGGCAAAGCTGATTTTGAGGCTATAAACAGCGAGTTGGCGCAATTCTTTTACTTTTTCATTTCCAATTTTGTTTTAACGCTCGAGGTTAATTTGACAATGTTCAGAAATAAAGTCAATTCCCTTATTAATTCTTTCGTCCCACGTCGCTTTCTTACTAATAGCTCCACGTCCCCATGGTTTAATAGTGCCTTGAAAAGACTCAAATAAAAAGAAACGCCTGCTCCGCACTGCTAAGCGTACAGACACTGTGGAGCGCTGCGGTTTACCACAACGCAGAAAATTTATACAGAAATGCAATTAAGGACGCTAAACAAACTTTATTCAGCCAAACCTTGCCCCGTCTCTTATCAACTAATGTCAAAATGTTTTGGAGCGTTATTAATGGCAAGAAAGACAAGGTTATTTTACTTTATGACTGTGATGGCATTGTTATGTCTAACGATGACTCTGCAAAAGTCCTCAATGAGGTATTTGTACAATCGTTTTCTAGGGATGTAAGCTGTTCTATTGCTACTTACCCTAATCATGATTTCTTTCCTATGGACCCGCTTGTGTTCGATTTTGATGGCATTGTTAAGCTGATTGACAACCTCAAAGTGTCTTCATCGTGTTGTACTGATAATATTAACACTAAGTTTCTAATGATCACTAAAATTTACAGTGCAATTTTTCTTACTAAGATTTTTTAGCAATCTATTTTTACTGGTGTCCTTCCTGAAGATTGGAAAACTGGCAAGGTGGTTCCACTTCATAAATCAGGCGACAATCACTGCCCCGACAATTATAGACCCATTTCCGTAACCAGTACTCCTTGTAAAATGTTAGAGCATATTATTTATTCACATCTTGTTAAATATGTCAAATCCAACCATTTTTTTCTCCTCTTCGGAGCATGGCTTTCGTAAATTTCTCTCTTTTGAAACAGAACTGCTCGTCTTTACTAACGATTTGTTTTCATTACTTGATCATGGATCCCAATTTGACTGTATTTTTCTTGATTTCTGAAAAGCATTTGATAAAGTTTCTCACCAACTACTACTCTTCAAGCTTAGAAAACTCAACCTTGACCCTCAGATACTAACTTGGATTGAGTGTTTTCTTAAAAATCGCAGTTTGTTCATATAGATAACTAATTTTCCAGTGTCTTCTGTTACTTCTGGCGTCCCTCAAGGCTCCGTTCTAGGTCCTTCGTTATTCCTCATTTACATCAATGACTTGCCGTTGTGTGTCTCATCATCGCTTAGTTTGTTCGCGGATGACTGCGTTATTTATCAAAGATAATGATTCTGACTCTCTCCTTCTTCAAAACGACTTAAATACGGTTCTTGATTGGTGCAAGCTGTGGTCCATGACACTTAACACTAAAAATTGTAAAACAATGAAAGTGTCTCGCCGTAACACTTCGCTTTTTATCTATCATCTTGATAACGTTTCTTTAGAATCTGTGACTGCACATAAATACCTCGGTGTGCATATTACTTCTAACCTCTCCTGCCACATCATTGCTGATGCCAATTCTATGTTAGGCTACCTAAAACGTAACTTTTCTCTAGCGCCAGTTTCTCTCAAACTAATAATATTCAAATCTTTGGTTTGCTGAAAATTAGAGTATGCAGCTTCAATCTGGGATCCTGGTCAGACGACGCTCACTTCTCATCTCGAGTCAGTTCAGAACCGCGGCGCTCGTTTCATACTTAATAATTATCACCGGACAGCTAGTGTATCATCCATGAAATCTCCCCTTGCCACTGCTTTCTTTGCGCCGTAAGTCTTCTCGTGTATGTCTTTTCTATAAAATATACAATTCTTCGACCGACCTCGCGTGTCTCCGCGCATTGATAATCAGTACAAAGTTGGCGTTCCTCATTCTCGAACTTCAGCCTATCACGATTCTTTCATTCCTAGGACATCATCAGAGTGAAACCGCCTTCCGGCGTCATTAATATTGTGGCCCTTATTAGATGTGTTTAAAAGTGCTGTTACTAATCAATTTTGCGAAAGTGACCCATGACCTATTATGTCTTCTATTATTGTTTTTTTTTTCACTCCCCTTTGTAACGCCCCCAGGGCCTTGAGGGTATGTAAATAAATAAATAAAAATAAATAAATATACACTGGTTGGGGGCAGGCAAGACACCCAACGGCCACAGGTGCCGCTTATATTGAAGTCTCGTTGACAATATGGTCTGGCAATATTCTGAATTGGGACGAATGGCCACGAGATTCCGTAAATCTTTCGAATCTCTGTTCGGGAAAAATTCGCCCCCCCTCGCTCACAAAAATATTGACAGCATATGTGACAGCGACAATGGCGCAGTGACCAGTATTTCTTATAGCACATGTCATTTTGACCCAAGATTTAAGGTGCGAACATACGCTGGAATGTGGCACTGCCACATCTTTGAGCCAACAGTTAATGTGACATGAAGCCAGGCCGTTCAAACTGGGTGTATCTTTTGGACACATTAAACTAGTTTAGTGAATCTCGAAGGAAGGTTTTCTGATTGAAACTACTAGTTTCCAATGCCAAGCAAGTTTTTAATTTAAACTACACCTATGTTGGAAATGCAATGTATGCTAAATTATTTACTTTGTACACCTTCTGGGCCTAAGCAGAAACGGGAGTGGTCAGTCTAGTCATCAAGTAATGGAGCACAGTAATTATTGCTTTCTATATACCAAATATATTGTTTGTCCATCCGCGCATTTCCCACTAATTTTGGCGGGGAAATCGATGACACGTGACATGACATCGCGAGACCGATGCACCAATTCAGTTTCCCCGCTAAATTTGACTGAGGAATCGAAGTCACTTGACCTGACATCACATGACCTATAGACCAACTTAGTATCCTTGCCAAATTTAGCGGGAAAATTGACGTCGCGTGACCTATGCACTAGGTCAGTTTCCCCGCTGGATTTGGCGGAAAAATAAAAAAAAATATAGGTTTTTCAATTCTCGAAACACCCGTCTAGTGCCTCGTTTGTCGCCATCAGATTGCATGGCGACATGGCGACGGACGAGGACGTGTGCGGCAGCTACTCCAAAAAGTTTTTGGCAGACAACAATAGACCCTTTTCAAAAATCCCAAAAGCTTGCGTGTGCCGCGTGATGAATAATGGGAGTCCTCGGTACGCCCCTCCTCCCGCTACCACGTGGCATTAAATAAATAAATAAATAAATACGCAAGCAGGCGCAGGGTACCACGGCAACAACGTTTGAGCAGCCCAGTTGGACGAGCGACGAGCCAACAGCTGCCCCTTTCTCATCCCTCTCCTTTGTACCAACTCTGTCGTCTGCTGCACGAATGCTTTGTCGAAGCTGGTCGAAACCTGCTACGGTTGCAGTGCAAAATAATTGGATTCGGTGGCACTTCAATACGCCTCGCAAGTGGGCTCATTTTCGTCTCCTGCGCATGAGAAAGGAATTAGCGGTGACGTCAGAACGCCGAGCCCTGATTGCCTGATCGCGACCCCCTATCTGAGCGTCGTCTGCTCCTTTGCAACGTCGTCTGCTCGCAACGTCGTCTGCGTCTGTCTTGCCTTTCCTGCGACTTTCGGAAGTGCAGAGGGCTCATAAAACGATCTTACGCCACAAATATGCGCAAGACATAACTTGAGAACAAATCTGTATTCAGGAAACGAAATTTTCGTATGTTTTGCGCAGGTTATGTCGAAATCCTACGACAGCTCCGAAGCTGTCTTACGCACTTCATACGATCAAATCAGCATGGCCGACAGCGTCGCGGTCGCGACGACCAACGGACGTTTTTTTTTTCTACGTGCGCTTCTCACGCGTCCCGACTACAAGCAGCAAGAAAAAAGTAAAAAGCACTTGAAACAGACCACGACGAACAAGAACGCTGGATCCACAAACACCCGGGAAAAGCTCCAACGGCCACGATTCCAACGACAACGACCAAGCGAGCACGGCAGATAGGCCTAGCAAGCACTCCGACTCGGCGACCGTCTGCCCACGACGGACTGGCGTGCTGAATGGAATATGCCAGCGCGACCTTTGTGAACCCTTCCCGTCTTATACTTTGATCGCTAACCTAAATTTTAGATTAAGAGGTCAATCTCTGCCTCTTGTCATCTCCTTGTTTTCCGAGGCAACGGTGACTCTCGCCGGTAAAAAATCGGTGAATCTCCGACCGACGCAGGAAAGGTAAAGCAGCCATCGCTTTGACTAGCACACGTAAAGCAGACGACGTTAACTGCGCCAACCCGCCGACGCCGTTAAAGAGTGAGGAGTCTCGCCGCACACGAAAGGAGGGAAAAAGTATTTGGGAGGGAACTTGCGGACACTAACCACCCTCCACTATCGGTTCTTAGCAAACAAACCTCGGCGCCTCGGGACACCTCGCCAGACGAAATAAGTCAAGCGGTACGTTGTTTTTGTCTAACAACTAGCAGACACGCATCAAGGAGGGAAGTCAAAGGACTCACTGGCGAGGTGTCCCGAGGCGCCGAGGTTTGTTTGCTAAGAACCGATAGTGGAGGGTGGTTAGTGTCCGCAAGTTCCCTCCCAAATACTTTTTCCCTCCTTTCGTGTGCGGCGAGACTCCTCACTCTTTAACGGCGTCGGCGGGTTGGCGCAGTTAACGTCGTCTGCTTTACGTGTGCTAGTCAAAGCGATGGCTGCTTTACCTTTCCTGCGTCGGTCGGAGATTCACCGATTTTTTACCGGCGAGAGTCACCGTTGCCTCGGAAAACAAGGAGATGACAAGAGGCAGAGATTGACCTCTTAATCTAAAATTTAGGTTAGCGATCAAAGTATAAGACGGGAAGGGTTCACAAAGGTCGCGCTGGCATATTCCATTCAGCACGCCAGTCCGTCGTGGGCAGACGGTCGCCGAGTCGGAGTGCTTGCTAGGCCTATCTGCCGTGCTCGCTTGGTCGTTGTCGTTGGAATCGTGGCCGTTGGAGCTTTTCCCGGGTGTTTGTGGATCCAGCGTTCTTGTTCGTCGTGGTCTGTTTCAAGTGCTTTTTACTTTTTTCTTGCTGCTTGTAGTCGGGACGCGTGAGAAGCGCACGTAGAAAAAAAAAACGTCCGTTGGTCGTCGCGACCGCGACGCTGTCGGCCATGCTGATTTGATCGTATGAAGTGCGTAAGACAGCTTCGGAGCTGTCGTAGGATTTCGACATAACCTGCGCAAAACATACGAAAATTTCGTTTCCTGAATACAGATTTGTTCTCAAGTTATGTCTTGCGCATATTTGTGGCGTAAGATCGTTTTATGAGCCCTCTGCACTTCCGAAAGTCGCAGGAAAGGCAAGACAGACGCAGACGACGTTGCGAGCAGACGACGTTGCAAAGGAGCAGACGACGCTCAGATAGGGGGTCGCGATCAGCCAATCAGGGTTCGGCGTTCTGACGTCACCACTACCCCCTGCGCAAGGAGTAGACGAACTTGCCCTCCGCATACGTAAAGGTAATTTACGACGAATAAAGTATTCAAATAAGTTCACCTGTCGCAATGCGTTTATGCTGCCACAGATACGGTACGCCACCACCGACATACGACTCTGCGGATGGGTGGGATGGCGGATGGCTGCTGGCGGTCACGGAGGCGCAACGAGAAAGCGCGTGATCTGTACCGAGGGTTCCCAGAACTTCTGCCGTCGTGGTACTGTACGTTTTGCAACAGGTCTATTCCTGCACTGCTCGGGCATGTGTGGTCGGCGCTTCCATTGCCGGTGCATCAACGTCGCACAACGTTGCTCATGAAAATGGGTCGAGTCCGTCCTGCATGAAACAGAAGGGCAACGAGGACAATGCTCCGAGTGCCGCCCCCTCCCACCTTGATCCCATGATGAGTGCTAAATTTCTATGTGACGGCAGCAATGAAAGTGACCTTCGTGAACTTTTAATAGTTCTTCTGAACAAGATTGATGGTCTTTCGGCCGACGTCGAGTCGCTGAAGGTCGATAACGAATCCCTTAGTGTGCAGCTAGCGAAAAACAATCCCAGCTAAAAATTCTTATTAGATGTAATTGGAATTCTAACTGGTTTTAATTGGAACCAATTGGTTTTAGTGGGTTTCAATTGGAAGCACACGTGCAAATGGGTTTCAACAATTGGAAAAACTTTTCCAGCTGGAAATTTAATGGGTTCCCATTGGTTCCCATTGCAATGACCAATTGGTTGTCCGAAAACCTAGCTGGTATCAATTGAAAATTCCAGTTGGAATCTAATAAAAAAATTTCAACTGGGATGCCTTGCTGCAGAAATCTCTGCCCTACGTCCTTGGGGCCGCGAGTGGCTCTTCTTCGAAAACGTTTTCGTCAGTTGTGCAGCTGCCTAATGCTCGACAGCCAGAGGCGACTAACATTGGTGCTTTTGCTGCCGTCGGCCGACTGTGGACGATCAAGGATGCACACTTGTTCGTCGTAAAAAAAAGAGTGAAAGCCCTTAAGGGGTCCAGGCCTGAGAGCAGGCCGAGTGTTGTCCACCGAGGAAGCGTGCTCGTTTCATCTTACGATTGTCGCCCACAACAACAACATCTGGCGTCTGTGAGGTCATCGAGGAAACCCTGCAAGGAAAATCGGTTCAGTGCACAAAACTCCCCTCCAGGTACGACAGCTACAGATCTTTCCATGTCTCTGTGAACTTCTTTGACTTAATTAATGATTTAAAGGTCTGGCCATTTGGGTGTCTCGTTTGACCCTTTTTTGGAACATTGAAAACTAGACCGGACGACACTTCGATTCCATTAAGCAATGAAGGTATTTGAACATGTCAAATCTGTCCCACGAAAGTGCGACCAAGTACTACCAAATTGTTCGCGGTCTTCGAAGTAAATGAGAAATATTTTCAGCTAACATGTATGCAAATAGCTATGACCTTTACTCTCTCACAGGAACGTGGCTACACACAGAAATTCCATCCTCCGAGAATTTCAGTGAAAACTAAAGTATATCGCCATGGCAGGGATTTTGTTAAATCCGGCAAACGTTTTGGAGGCAGGGTTCTGACTGCTATAAATATTGATTTTGTTTTATTTTCGCCGAGAAGACCTTGACGATTATAAAGAATGCGTGTGGGTTGAGATGCTGATGAAGGATCGAACCGATTTGCTAAATGGAAACTACTTTCCACCAGGATAAAGCGCTTCGCAGTTCCAACACTATTTTAGTATGTTTGCGGCAAAACTTGATCCCTGCCGTCATCGCATTCTTCTTTTAGAAGACTAATCTTCCTGGTGTTCACCGAGTGTTATCATTGTGTTGATAACACGAGCCACAATACGGCAGAAAAGGCCCGTGTTTTATTTGAGTTCCTAAGCTTCGACTGCTTTTTACAACTAAATACAGTCGAATCTCGTTAATTCTAACACGCTTAATTCAAACTTTCGGTTTATTCGAACAGACGCTGTGGTCCGGTCTACAGTATATGTATTTCAATGTGCGAAAACGCCCGGTAATTCGAACACTTAAACGTTCGCGCCGGTTAATTACAACGTTCCGCGCGATTGACCATGCCCTCAGGAGCGGGCTAAATCAAGCGGTGGCGCCTCTGACCTGGCTATGTTGCCGTCTCCAGTTCCAAGTAACCATGACAACCAATCACGTGGTGACCGTGAATGCTGCTATGAGCGATGCGGTGCTCTCTTGCACGGTGACGGTGCTGCGCCGCTGCTCTGCGGCGCGTTTTCGGCGGAAGTGCAATAGTTAATTTCTTGCCTTGCACTCCCACGTTGATGCGGTCCCGTACGAAAATGTCAGATTCAGGCCGGAATGAAAAATGCCGGTTCCGCCTAGACCCAAAATTGAGGCACCAGTTTGTATCCAGCCTGGAACCGCGCATTTCCAGCCCTAATTTTAAACCCAGGCGGTGCACCGCCACAATTCCCGCTGCGCTCGCCGCTGGACTCTACAAAGGAGTTTTGTGCTATGCATTTCGCCGTTACAACCGAGAGATCGTCGCGATTTCAAACCCAGGCGGACTGGGTCTGAAATCGCGACGATCTCTCGCTTGTAACGACTAAGGGCATCGCACGAAAGACTTCTGTAGAGTCCAGTGGTGAGCGCACCGGTAATTATGGTGGCGCACACGGTCGTCCAGGCGTCGTCATTAAACAGTGCACGGAACACACACACAGCACGCACAAGCACAGTATTCAGTGTTGAGTGCGTCGGGAAGTTCCAGCGGGCAAGAGGTATCCGAGTTGTCCAAGTATTGTCACCAAGCACACCAGCGCATCCAGATGCCGAGCCAAAATGCAATGGGTCGGCAGCTTCACACTAAACAAAAATTAAAAGCCGAGGTCCGTGGGCATCCATCCAGGGCAACGATGGGCACGTCAGTATCCGTGCGCCCGCAGCGCGAACGTCGAAGCCAGTCGAGCGCCGACCGACCGTGCGACGAGCGCGAAGAACAAAACTAAGTAACACCTTGTGACGGTCTGGTTGGTTCATGATTTGTAGAAATAAATGAACTGCGCAAAAGACGAGGACAGAGGTAGAAACGAGTGCGACACACGGAGCGCAGTTCCAACTGTTTATTTGGCGCAAACACAACAGTATATAACAGCAGCAATCAGTTTGCGGCGAAATAAGGCTTAAACATGACCATCCAAAAAAGAAAATTCCTTGTCTGATAGTGAAACAGATTGCATGCTTATGCAGTCGTGACCTTTCTTCTTTTTTTTTTCTTTTTTTTATGAGGTAGGCTTCTACGAGTTTTTTTTCCGTTGCCTCATTTGCTCTTGCGAGAACACGTGTCCTTTGCAAATCAGGATGACAACCGCATTTCAAACAATGTACAGGCAGATGTCCGCCTGTGTTGTTTTTTATCGACAGAAAGTGTGCACGTGCCCTCAGGTTGAAACAACGTCCAGTCTCGCCAATGTATACTCGCCCGCAAGAAAGCGGAATTTCATAGATAACACCAGATGCGCATTCCGTGTAGCACTCGCTGTGCTCCTTTTTTCATTTGTTGATGTTCATTCTTGGCTTCATCATAGAGCATACTTTACTGAGTTTGCAGGGCGCTGAAAAGACGACCGAGAGACCATACCTGGCCGCCACCTTTTTTAGGTTATGGGACAGGCCATGGTGGTACGGGATAACAAGCACGCGCATTTTTTATTTTCGCCTCTGCTCATTACTACCAGTTTTCTGCTTCTGTAGCAAGCACACACATACAGCAGAGCACAAGTGTTGGGGGTACCCTGCGGCAGTACGGCGGTCACACTGATCGCGGAAACTGGACGCCATTTCGTGAACACATGATTTTTCTAATGCTGATGTACAGCTAGACATAATGATGGCTCTTTTAACAAGCTTTGAGTGAGCACTGTCATAGGACAAAAGGCCCTTCTTGGTCCTAGGGTGGTATGACCAGCAGATGTGGTTGTCATTAAACATTATTTTTAGATCTAAAAACTGGATGGAACCGTTAGCGGTCAATTCATGGGTAAAATTAAGGCCATCGGATGCTGATACGAAGATGGATAGAATGCTAGAAAGAGCCTCGTGAAAACAATCAGAGCCTTCGATATCTAAAAGCACAAGGTAGTCATCGACGTATCTAAAAACGCGCTCTACATGCTGATCGTAAAGGAGTTGCTGCAAGCGCCTGTCAAAAGAGGACAAATACATATCACATAGCACGGAAGCAACCGCGGACCCAATACAAATGCCAATCTTTGGAACATAACACCTCCTCGTGCGCAATTACTGTAGAGCTCAAGTAGAAACGCAGCACTTCAAGGAAACTCTCAGTGTTAATACCGCTTGCACTCTGAAAACTAATTTCACCAAACTCCTTGATGCCGTCCCTGACGGCTGTAAGCAAGCCCTCATATGGCACCGAATAAAACATGTCCTGAATGTCCACAGAGAAGGTAGTCTTTGCAGACGGAAAACCGCTCTCCAACTCACGAACCACTTCACTGGAACTTCGAACCAGGTAAGGGTCCATTCCCACAATCTTTTTAAGATGACTGTGGAGGTACGAGCCGATTACTTTTTGCCAACAGCCCTTCTCGGAAACAATCGCGCGAAGGGGGCAATCAGGTTTGTGATTTTTCCCGTGAAGAAGACCTCCAGGGCCCGTTTGCTCGAAGCTGGTTACCTAACCGCGGTTAACCGGATTTCCCTACGAGGGGGAATTTCGGGTCATGTGACCGGTGGAGTGAGTACGGCGGGGAAACATGGCGGTGCCCCGGTGAGTGAGCGCCGCTCGCTTTGGAACTAATACGTCGTAGTAGCTGCAGTAGCAGGGGAGTGAGTCAGCAATGAATGGTGCAGGAGGTTTTCGCGTTGCTTTACCTCACTTAAAACGCAAAACATGAGCAATGACCTCGCCGCATTTTTTGGATAGACTTTCGACTCTGGCCATTCCTAAGCCTAAATGAACGCGATAGTTGTCGGCATGGCAACGTCTTTGGAAAGTGGATTGCCTTGACCTAATCGGCCGGCTATTGATAGCACACAAAAGCAGAGAGCGTTCCCATAGACCTTTTGCTAAACTTAAAAAGCACCGAGGTGCATGCTACGAGTATAGTTACACGCGCTGCACCTGCTAGCGTCTGCAGTAATAACTGTTCTGAAGCAAAACGCCTAAAACAAATTTTGCCATGCACGCGCGTTCGTCAAAGATTTATTATGATTGTTTACTTCAAATCTTTTATAAGTGGAAGGCCAGCGCGCGCGGATCGTAGAATTACACTTTCAGCGTTCTTCTCGATGTTCCGGTAATTTACTACTAGGTCAATTTTCAGTGGAGCCGAGTTACAGGTTTTTCAATTTATGACGGTGTTTTATACGGTTCCTACATGCTGGCCAACCGCGCTGCCGGTGTACCGTACGCATTTCACTGCTCACTTCTTTCTCATTGTTTCCAGTACTCAACTTCGTCGTCCTCTTTCGAACTTGCAAGGAAATTTTAACGAGGCTTTTTTTCACTTCATACAGCCAAATATTTAGACAATTTCCAAACAAGGGTTATTTTAGTTTTACCTTGCCGATTACTTGTACCACGAGCAATAAAAATTGTTTCTGAAGCTCAAATGTATGCCGCGCTGCGTCACGAAAACCAGGCAGCGCGTAATTTTTGGGTCCCCCTATTTTGGGAACCTTTCCACGGAAGCCACGTATATTCGCTACAGCCAGTAGGTGACACCAGCTACCACCCCATAATAAAACACAGAGCTATCGCTCATCCAGCCTTCGTCAAACTTTCTAAGTACTTGTAGATACCTAGTAGGGAAGGACTTAACCGCGGTTAAAGTTAACCGGCTTCGAGCAAACGGGCCCAGATGGTCAACTTCTGTTTTCTTTACAGCCTTACCCAGTGCCTCTAGGTTCTGCGCTCCGAGTGTCGTATTCGTTTCTACCTCTGTCCTCGTCCTTTGCGCAGTTCATTTATTTCTACAAAACAAAACAAAACTGACTCGGAGACAAAGCCAGGTGCGCGCGCGGAGAACGCCCGCTCGCAGTGCCCGCGTAGCGGATGCAGCGGATGCGCCTGTCCCTAACAAGTGGCATGCGAGAGACCGCAGAAGTTCTCCGCCATCCCCCCCCCCCCCCCCCCCCGGCCACCCACCCCTCCCCAGCCCCTCCCTCCCCTCCTCCAGTCACGCATATGCGCGCCCGCTGGCTGGGAGCAGACCCCCTACTGGAACAAGGGGAGCGGATCGGATTCACCGATCACCGTGCGATTCCAGTGCATTGTGTCTCACTGGATCCGACTGGTTACACCCAGAATCGCGCTGATCGGAGCTTTCCAGAAGTTTAGAACCCCGCGGACCCGAACTGGAACCGCTCTGATCTGACATTTTCGTACGGGGTGCAACGTGTTTTCGGTGGGCGCACGACCGACGTTATCTCGACTCCAAGCGTCATGGCGAGCCGGGGCACGTCTCGCTCACCACCTCAAGACGAAGGTAAAGATACTGCAAGAAGTTGACCAAGAGAGAAATAGCGAAGAAACACAGCATCATGAAGAGCACTCGCGAGTTTGCACATTCGGCCCCCCTTTTGGACGATACCGATTTTTGAGGTTGCCATTTGGATTGGCTTCTGCGCCAGGGGTATTCCAGCGTGCGATGTCTGAACTTTTTGAAGGACTGAAGGGGGTACGTGTTTACATTGATGACGTGCTGGTCTGGGGAGCTACGCAACAGGAGCACGATGATCGGCTGCGATCAGCTCTGCAAGCTGCACACAGCACAGGCCTGACGCTAAACTCAGAGAAATGCCAGTTTGGAATTCCAGAAGTAATTTTCCTTGGGGATGTAGTGAGCAAAGAAGGTATCAGGCCGGATCCGAGTCTTTTAGAAAATATCGTGAAGATGGATGCACCCACAAACAAGAAATCTCTCCAGCGCATGCTTGGCGTTATGAATTACTTTGGAAAATACTTAAAGAGATTATCCGAACGTACAGCAAATCTTAGACAACTTCTTCGCGAAGATGTACTTTTTGAGTGGACAGCGGCTCATGACAGTGAGTGGAAGCAATTAAAACTCATGCTGACCAGTGCTCCAGTCCTCGCACTTTTTGAACCTAGTAGACCGACAAAACTGTCGGCTGACGCGTCTACAGATGGACTCGGAGCGGCCTTATCGCAGCTGTACGACAAGTCGTGGCGCCTTGTAGCGTATGCCTCCCGATCACTCTCGGACAGCGAATCACAATACTCTCAGATTGAGAAGGAGGCACTTTGGCTGGTATTTGGATGTGAGAGGTTTCACCACCTCACATATGGTAAACACATCCTTCTCGAGACTGATCACAGCCCGTTGGTCGCTTTATCAAAAAAAGACTGGGTGATGTTCCCCCTCGCCTACAACGTTTCTTTTTGAGACTGATGAGGTACGACTTCACGCTACAGTTTCTACCTGGCAGAAAGCTTGTGCTAGCTGACGCTTTGTCAAGAGCTGGGCAGCCTACACTCTTAGAAAAAAGGGTCAGTATAGTCCTCCCTAAAGGGAGGAACGCTCTTGACACATATGTTCCTTCAGAAAGGGAGAAACTTTCGTCCCTTAAGAGGGCGCGGTACCTCTATTTATTCGTCCGTTTCAGCCACCAGATGGCGCGCGGCTCGAAACGTGGTTGAACGCGCAACTTCTAGATGGCGCCAGTATCGAGGTGTGAAAAGGCCCGCGTTATCCGCTGCGTGAAATAGATCCCGAAATGTGCCGTGTTCTCCCGGCGGAGGAAGTTTCTCCCTCCCTCGCGCGCGCTTGGTATGTACGCGCGGTGGCCGAGTCCGGCCTCTGCGCTGTGTGATGCACTGGGTGGCGCTCGTTTCTGTTCGGAGGTAGGAATAAAAATGCCGGTCCCCTTTTTTACGACGCTCGTTTCTATAGCTCGCTCTTATTTTTTTTTTTTTATCTCAAGTGACCTACAGTACCGCCTGTTCGAAATCGTCCTTTGCGGTGAGCGATTGAGAGTCAGGTTAGCATTTGATTTAGGTCAGCACTACACGTTCAATGGAGACCTCGGGCGGCGATGTAAATATGCATTGCTCTCCAAAGTGTGTCCAAGGTGCGCAATGACAATTGGAAAGGGTATTGAAGGCGCGCGACCGTCGGTTGGTAAAATACGTGCGTTAGATTCACGTATTCAGTCTAATCATTTTTGCCAACGTCTTTTATCTGTTTCGACAAATGACATGGTCGAGTCTATTGATAACCTTATCTAGATAGGACGTACGGAGTGTCCGGGCTTCAAATAAATTTGCTTCGTTTATGTGAATGAATAACTGTTTTCTCTTTTCCGTGCTCGGTGCTAGGCAAAAATCGCTGAGATGTTATGGTAGCTCAGTGTGGCGGCGTTTTGCACGCTGACTCGCTATTGCATTCGCTGTGCACAATATGTGTTCAGATGGAATGTGCCAAACCGTATTTCCGATCGATATGATAGATTTACTTTGCTACAGTGTTAATTATATTTTCCTGATTTAAACTGGTTCGTCCCTGATCTGAGCCTAAGTTCAAATTCGAAGGGCAGACAGACTTAGCGTCGTAACAGCCGTAATGCGCAGAAAGAAATTAGTACCATGAAAGAAAAACAAAAGGATACGAGGTGGCTCAGTGTTATAGAAGTAATGAGTGTGCAAAGGATGCCATCGTACGTGTTTTTATTTTTTTCTTATTTTTTTTTTTTTTTTAACTCTTCGCATCGCTGGGAAACGCTCAAGGTACCAGCAAAGACAGCGAGCTGGCGTGAAATTTCCATCGAGCGGAAAACGAGTGTCATTTTTATTTCATCATGCGCTTTCATTTTGATATGGCTCAAAATGGGCGCGAAATAGTAACAGGTAAGGCAACAAAATTTAGATGTTAGGTCTGGAGCACCGCCATACTCAGCCGTGTTGGGGGCATCTCTCGCGAGTCAATACGGCAAAGGTATTGCGCGTCGAACTGTACGTGAGAGTTATCCATTTCAGCGAAACCTTGATTTCGCAAAACTATTGCGGCTCGAGTCGTGGCTTCCAGTACTTGGAAGCCACGAGCGAGAAATAAATGACAGTTGATTTTGAAGGACAATCGCGACGTGGAAACCCATAAAAGAGAGTTCCAATAAGACGAGAGCTTCCCCTTCTCTTCAAGTGCGTGGGTTACGCTCTCAATCCTGCACCTGTGGTAACACTGCAGGCCAGTGTTGCCAGATGGTCCCACCAAAAAACCGCCAAACGGCTGGGAGGTGTAGCCCAAATATAGCCAAAGCCATAAAATAAATATAGCCCAAAATAGCCAAGACTAAAAACAACGATTTTTAAGCCTTTTATTGACAATTTTTCATACGCGTAAAAACAACATGTTACATTCTCTTTTTCAACCCTTAGATGCGCCAGTTTCTGTCTACATTAAATCCCCTGACAAAAAAAAAAAAAAAAAAAAAAAAAAAAAAAAAAAGCTTCAGAAGGATGAAAGTTTGTGAAACAATGACCCATCCTTCGTAGGTTTTCAGAAGTAGAAAACATACATGGACAGCTGTATTGTGAAGCCCGGGAGATATGATCATACACTAAAAGAACAGAATGCAGAAGCAGTACACTCCAGTGTTGCGGAGTTGCCACTCCGGAGTTGGAATGATTCCGGAATCATTCCGAATTTTCGCGACCCCGGAATGGAATGGGAATGGAATGGCGGCAGCGTTGAGGGGAATGGAATGGGAATGGAATTAGATGCCTTTTGCCCGGAATGGGATGGGAATGGAATGGGCCCGGTTCTTCGATTTTCTTTTTCTTTAGTGTTTACGGTTAGCGAATTTGAGCCAGTCGGCGAGCCAGTTGCTAACCCGCGTGGAGCTATAACAGACTTATACGCAAAAAATGCAATACAAAAAAGAAGCGTCAAAGCGAAGAGCAGATAGGGGAGGGAGGGGGGGGGGGGGGGGGTGGCGGTGGCGCCTTTCGCACAGGCGACGGGCTTTAGTGGCGTTACGCGAGAGCGAGCGAAACAAGAAACCAAGCACCAAGCAAAAAAAACGAAGGCATGGAGAATACACGCGCGCACAGACTGAGATCTGAGAGCGGGGGACGACTCATAACTCGCAGAGCTGTGATAACTCGTTGACTCGCGCGCCGCCGAAATTTGATCAGTTATTGTTTTCGCATAGTTCGAGGAGCGTTGTTTAACAGGCGGCCAAACCTGCTGTCTTTCACGTTCATTCGCGCGCACTCCTTTGAAGTGCGAATTGTGGGTTTGCTTCAGCAATAAAACAAAGCAAGATTCTCTTCTCCTCTTGTGCTTTGCTCCGACCCTTGTTTTATTATTCTGCATCTTTACGTGTAAGTCCGCCCTTTACTTGAACTTTCTTCCGATGCTTGTTTTTTGGGTTATATGTTTTACATTCAAGCCGGTTAGGGTTACAAGCAAGCTAGCGGATTCCCGCTCATTTCCTTCGACTTTAGACTCTGCGTACTTTTTTTCACCTTGTGATGGACCGCTGCGGACGCTATGAGTCACGCCAGGCAATCCAGCACCGTGAGCGGGAGTACACGCAAGGCGCGTTGCTGCGCCCCAGGGTCACGCGACACTCAGAAGGCACTGGATAGGTTTCGATGGCTCTCGTGCTGTCTGGTGCGGTCCATCGTAAGGTGAGGTAGATTGTCGTCACCGCTCTTGTCGTGTAACCGAACTGACTAGAATGACGTTTTAGCGAACGCCCACGTTTCACCGAATGACACTTTAGCGAATAGTCGGACGCCGCGAAGCGCCGTTTTCGGGTGGGCCAAATGGGTTCACGTTTTTGTATTGAGCCGCCGCAGACTGTCGCCGCGAAGCGGCGTAAAGCGCAGCGCGGCGGATGGGTTAACGCGCGACCCCGTTATTCGCTAAAACATCGATTCGCTCAAATGTCGCTGTTCGCTAAAATGTCATTCGCTCATGTGGGCCAAATGGGTTCACATTTTTGTAATGAGCCGCCGCAGACTGTCGGCCGCGAAGCGGCGTAAAGCGTAGCGCGGCGGATGGGTTAACGCGCGCCCCCGTTATTCGCTAAAACGTTGATTCGCTCAAATGTCGCTGTTCACTAAAATGTCATTCGCTCATGTGATATGGACCCGAAGACAACTGCAAAAAAAAAAAAAGTTTGCTAAAGAAAATTAGTGGATTTACGTTTTGCTTTTTGTTGCGAGCCACGTGGTCGAAAAACCGACGTTTTAAACAAGCATCGACATATCAGGAGGCTTTCTCGATGTTTGCAGTACAATGTAAACAAACACTTCGTGCCTCTGGCGCTCCGCTTAGTAAAATCAGTGCTTTTTTCAGGCATTTTGCATTTTGTTGCAATTGTCTTTGTGTTTGATAATGTCAGCTTTATGGTGCTTATGCCGGCAACACAATGTAGCTGTCAAGAGCCAATTTTTACGTTTTGGAATTAGAGGAACGGAATGGAACGATCCAGCAATTCCAGGAGTGGGAATGGGCCCAGTGTCCCCATTCCTAGGAGTTGAAAGAAATCGAATTATCGAAAACTCTAATTCCCCGGAATGGAATGGGAATGGAATGGGGGTGCCCATTCCGCAACACTGGTACACTCAGAACAAAAATATGAGCATCCCCCGTTCTGGTTCACGCTATTTTTGATCGTGTTTAAAGGCCGGTTCTCACATGCAGCGAAGCGCTGATGTAGCGCTGCTCACATGTCTTCAGCTACTTATCGACTGCCATGAGCAACAGTTTTGGCGGTGCGATACAAAGCTGGTGAACGCTTCCGTCAGCATGCGCTTAGCGCGAGGTCAGCGCTACGCTTGTAGCGCTCCGCTGCATGTGTGAACAGGCCTTAAAGTGGGCGATGCCTAAGAATTTTTACAATGAGCACCAAAGCTGCGCTTGGAGAGTTCAGTCTAAGTCCGGGTAAAAGACGCGCTACCGGGCCTGTGGTAATAGTGCAATATGTTTGTTTGATTTGTTCCTTTGCGCTGTGGGGAGACCGCTTGAACTCTGCTAGCACTGCTTCTCTGCGCATTGTGAAAACCCCGGAGTTTGTAGAAGTTTGAAGCCATTCTCCTTCCTCTCTCTCCTCTCGACTAGCCAAACAAAAGAGAAACAATTTTGTTCTCGAAACTGACTAGAAGTTCGAAAATTAACTAGTCGAACCTCAAAGTTCGACGTCGAACCTGAGGTTCGACAAGAGTTCGCCGCACCCTTAGGAATAGCCCAAAAATAGCCACATAGCCAACCACAAAATTTTGACACCAATTAAAAAAAAAAAGTAGCCCAATTTGGATATATATAGCCCAATCTGGCAACACTGCTGCAGGCTCCTAAAATCGCTTTAAAAACGTTCCTGATCGCAACAACTTTTTTTTTTCTTTGTCGAGGCCCTATTTTATTTATTTTTTTTTATTTTTTTTTTTGTCTACCTTGATACCTTATCAGCGCAAAAACTACCATACACTAAAAAAAAAAATAGTGGGCATACAACGACAACGCACCCACTGGGACCCGAGTCAAGGCAAGAACTAACTACTAAAAGGGGAAAAAATCATGTTCGCATACACAGACAGAACGCCTCCATCGAAAGAAATGAATCATGCGCTTGTTCTGCCAGTCTCGTTGTGCGTCTGTCAAAAGCCACAAAGGAGGAAGACAATCAGCGCCTACACCACTCCCCTCCCCCCCCCCCCCCCCCCCCACCACCCCCAAAAAGAAGAAAAGAAAGGTTTCTTGGGCGCGCGCGCGGTCGCCCAAGCGATGACCTTGGAAGGGTATGCTATTGTAGCACGTTTGTCCCCCGGTTGTGCCCCTGTCTCAATTGCCACGGTCCGTTTCTCCCAAGTGCCCGTCTTATCTTCCCGAGTATCAACTCCGCAGTGATTCTGAATCATTCCGATGCTTTCCAACATTGCAAAACTGTTAGACCAATATTTGCACAGAAGTATACACTGTTCGCATAACTATCTACGGCGCTAAAATTTAAAAGCGCCGTGTTGGATTCGGGAACTCGTGTAGGTTTAGCTAATTGTTGGAACATTCTTATTCGCTCGATGAACTCCACAAAACGTGTAAATATTATAATGAACTTTCCAGAGAACGATAGTTGTTGTCGGGGCTCCAGGCGACCGGACAGGTCGGAATTATTGGCTGATTAAAAATTTTATTTCATAATCCCCATTGTATCATCAAGGGCACGCCATTTCCTCATCACTTCTTCTACGAAAAGAGTTGCTGTATTCGTAGCACACACAGACGGAAACGGTTGAGACTGTGCCCAAATAATATCTTCTTTTGGCAGGTACTGCGCAGCGATTACACACAATGCCTCTAACACAAACATGCTGCTCCACATGTCTATTCACAAGATGCAGTACATCGTTCTCCCAACTTTGTTGAAATGGGCATGAAAGCGCGTAACCGGCACTTTTTTTAAGTTCTACTTAGAGGTGAAGTGTTTACCGTAAAAAGTCGTTAATTATTTATTTTTTTCCGTTCCACTACAAAGCTCGATTCACTTAAATTTTTGTTTTTATATCGTCTCTACAGCGCTTTTAAGTCGGTACTTTCGTGTTAGAGGACATCACATAATGTGCGAAAAAAAACAACAAAAAAAACGGTGGGATCGATGCTGCATAGCCTTTTTTTTGTGGACATCAGGAAAGAAAAAAAAAAGATAGTAGTTGTCTTCACTTCGCACTGCATGTTTTAGCACGGAAGTTCCTATTTGGTTATGATGTCTTTATTTTCTTAAAAATTGTATACAGTAATTTAAATGACCGAATTACAAAAACGTCGAAATTGTATAATTGCTTTTCGTTGGGACGCCATGACGACAGCGACACTCGTGTTCCCTCGTGGTTTTCGCCAGCATTTCTACGATGAATTGCCAGGATCGCGAGATGCAACAGCGTGACACTCCGTCTTCTGTGACGTCATTTGTTGCACTTGGGGACCACTTTTGATGTATGGCCAGCATAAGACGCTAAACACACCAGTCGGAGACGCGCTGCAGGCGCCATAGCACTGCTCCTAAAAGTAGCTGTCACGTGCTTTGCTCCGCGACTGTGATTCCCTCACAGCAGCTCTGACTGAGGGTTGCCAAATTCCGGTGAAACGGAGTATAGACAAAACAGACCGGAAACGAGCTGCCAGCATACGATAGTCAAACTCCAACAAAAAGGATTAGTTTCTTCCCAAGCTGGACGACATTTACCGGGCATCTTTAGAGCTGCGAAGCTCAAAATCACGCGTACTCATAAGATTTTTTTTTCTCGCGTGTTTGTAATTTTTATGATGTCCTGCAAGCAAGAAAAAAATATATATGGTGAAGTCACTCCGAGGGGGTACCGATAACTGCGAGCCACGAACATGAAGGATTCGCTAACATCCGTCAGGAGTGTGAACGGTAAATCGTCACGCAAACATATTCGCACAAGCTGCAAATATTTATTTGGCTTAGCAAGTAGAATACTAGTATACTAACGACATGTGATTATTGTACACAAGATACCATTTCTCGGTTCTTCAAAACCATTTCCCTAGTCTGAACGGTCGCGCTACGGGCCGCGGCTAGCCGTGCCCTCGATAGACTACGGAGCTGCGTTGTGTCGTCTGCTACTGTACCGCCAACAGGAGAGCGATAGCTCTGTGTGCTCCACAGATGCGTGTTGCGGTATAACTTTGTACGTCTGTCCTAGAGGAAGACAAAAAGATAGGCTCTGTGAACCCCCTCCTAAGCTAACAAAAACAAACAGAAGTATACTCGTTTGGACTGAAAGGTTTACAAAATAGTGACCAGACATTGGAAAAGCATATGTCACAGAACTTGGTTTATGAAATGGCATCATTGTTTCGAGCAAGAAATCACCTGCTCACCACTGGGACGATGAAATCGTCACTATTTATTGCGTCAGGTATATTTGCGCTCATGAAGAAAAATCTGAACACATCCTTCTCCCAAAGTCCTATGTCGAATAATAAACACTTTTTTAAACATCTATGCACAAATAGCTCATTTTTTTCTACACTTGTATATACACGTTAATTAAACGACGTTAAACCGCATTTTTGATTAGATCTTGATGTCTACACCAACTACATTCATATTTTTAGGGCTTTATTGAACGATAACTTCAACTATAGTTAATGGATCACGATGGCTCGATCTCAACAAAAACCTCAACGTGCGAAGCTTCCACAGACGGTCGCTTGCGAGTATTCTCAATGTGAGACTTCAGAAGCTTTCGCTTGCCATAGGGAGCTTGCTTTCGACTGCAGCACTGCACGGGCCTGGAAAGCGCGGAGCGCGCTGCTGTGGGGAGACGTTGACTTACAAGATGACGTGTTACGTGGTCACGTAAGATGGCGTCATTTCGTGCAGCGTGATCACATAAGATGACGTCATTTCGTGTAACGAGATCATGTAAGATGACGTGTTTGTGTCACGTGATCACGTAAGATGACGTCAGTTCGTATGAACTGACGTCATCTTACGACAACGCCAACAACATTAGTGCCGTCCGGAACCATTGACCTTAGGAACGCGGCTCTTCGCTTGAAGAGCTGATATACGTTGATTGTTATTTGTTTCTTTTGCCTACTACAGACCATTCAAAAACTAGCCTTTTGGGTGCCACCAACTTCGTCTACTGGGCTGTGAAGCGCGTTCGAGCGTGCGCAATACCTCTCTAGGCCGAAAGATTGTACACTGAGTATGCGTTCACAGCTCAATGACTTGGGTATCTTTCGTCAGGATAGATGCTCCCACGAGAAGAGCGTAGTGGATATGTGAATAGAATTGGAAATTTGAAATGTTCTTGTCCAATCGCATTTTTCTTTGGTTATCAACGCTTTTTAGCGTCATTACAAGACGTTCAACCCATAATACACTGGTGATTAAAAAATAAGCACCGAAAAACATGCACCGATTTTCGCTCAAAAATAAACACCGGAAAAAACATACCATAATCATTACCCATGTCACCTTTTTGGGTGATATGTGAATTTCCAGAAGAACAGCGAGTTATCACCCTCCCCTAGGAATACCCTGACTACAGAGCAGGCGACCCGTTTTTCCCCGCGTTAGATTGCGGTGACCACGAACCGTACGGAGGTCACAGGACGTCCGTGAAAAATAAAAAGGAGGAAAACAACGATCTACTCTGTGCACGCTTCATCCGCGATTTCCACGACCCCAAGGTAAAAGGACGTTTGTGTGAAGGATAACAATAAAATAAAACTTTGCGTCAAAAAAAAGCCCGTTTTTAAAAGAAAAAAAAAGTAGAAACAAGCACAACGCGTTGACGGACCGCGAGGTTGTGGAACACCTCGCGGTCCGCTTGGCACAGGACGGTTGTCTTCAACCCATAGCTCCAAGGTGAATTTGCCACTTGCGAAAACACGGAGACCTACCCAGCGAGAACCAGGAAAGCAAGACACGCACACTGACGCCTCGGCGTGCAGAATGAAACAGGATACGGGCGCGGAATACGGCCGCGGAAGAACACCTCGCACAGTGCCGATCCGGCCGATCTCCAAACGGACGATTTCGCATTTCGTGGACAGCGAGCGCCACCGCACGGGAGAGAGAGGTACCTTAAAAACGACGAAAACAAGCACCGACACCTTGATTCTTTAAATTTGCTGTAGTTACGGAACAAATCGACTTACATGAATAATTTGAATATTATTCGATTACGTAATAAATTTAGAAGACATTAAGCGCAATACTTCTTATGTTTGAATTTAGATAATTTTGTAAATTCGCTCCGAACGCAAGAGTGCCGAATCAGCCGATTTTGACCATTTTCATGATTTTTTAAAGAATATAATTAAATTTATGATGAAACATTTGTTGCGCTTAGTGTCTCGATAATGACTCAATGTCTTTAAAGCCGAAATTTTCAAGAAGATCCGCGCAGCCGTTATTATGTGAGAATTTGTTTTTAATTTGGTGAAAAACCTCATGTATTCTCTATGGGGCTCTGAGGTGCGCCCCCTCTTAAGCAGGGGAGGAAAAGTTCCTCCGTCGACTGCATCTCATTATGGCGGCCACGAATCGAGCAAATCGAGCTCGGTAAGGCTTAACGAGAACACTAAGTCTATTGCACGAAGCGAGAGGAGCAGGAAATAAAAACGTAACACGAGCTTTCCGCGAACTGTATTTATTTCCGAAGTTTCTTTACCCCTGCAGGTAAAGAAACTTACGTTTCGAAAGTATGCAGTCACTCAGTCTTCTCATCGTCAGCACTGCGATGTTCAACGGAGACAACCGGCACTCAGTTCGCGCACTTTATGTCCTACCTTTGCTATTCCTCGAGCCACAATTCCTTCGTCAACCGTTGCGTCAACCGCACATCACGGAGGAGTGAAAACCATTCGCCCGCAAAACCAAAAGCCGCTCTAAAAAAAAAGCAAATCCGGAGCAACCTCTTGGCTTATCTCAGCACGGTAACACGAAATTATGGCGTAGCCGCGTAGCGTAAAAGGATGTTAAATCGCTTGCCACCAGATGGCAGGGTCAAGCAGAGTAATCGCACGTAGCTAGGCTAGGTGGCGCTAGGTACCGCCCAATTCATGTTTTACAAAAAATATTTTTATTTCCTTACGCCACAATTGCATTTCCTTTCCTACGGAATCTCTAACACATGTAGACACGTTGCGCACACTACAAATATCAGGTCAACATATATTGAACGCATACACGCATCGCACAAACAAACTTCAATACAACAGCACACTATCCCGATCACTACTACCGAGCCCTGCGTTTCCGTCTTTTATAGTGGTCGTTTTGAACGTACGGAATTTTTCGGTGACTCCCTAAGCAAAAAAAAATATTCCGAACATGTTCATTTTTTTCCAGCAATGTCATACATCTGGGGCTATTTTTAATGGCTCAAGGGATGAATCTCTTATTAAAAAGAAGACGCTCGATCATGCCATAATTATTTGAAAGCCAATAAATCGAGCCGCTCCAATGTGGTTCCAAGCCATGAGTTTGTTTTCCCGCACGGCCCTTCGTAGCCAGTATTTATATTGTGGTGTTCGTTTTTCTATTTGTGCTGTTCGCGCAAAGCTGCAACTGCCGTCTTGAATTAATCTCTCTAGAGCGGATATCCACTCAGCTGGAAGTGATGCTTCACGGGCACAGAAATCGCTTTTCGATCAACTTGAATGCAGTCAAAGCCGCGACTTGCGACAACTGTTAAGTGTACGGAGCTGCGCCGTTGCGAGCTCGAAAACTTCTAGCGCACATCCCAGCACGCCACTTAGAGGGCAGTTTCTACAGGAACCGTAATATATTTAAACAGTAAATTAGAGGATAGCGTTTTTTTTGTTTTTTTTTCGATTTTGCCTGTCTTTTTTTTTATGCTAAACGTCCATTATAAATATACGTACTTTCCGTCATACTTTCGTAGTGTTGTCTTTTCCCCAGAGCGCAATCGCTCTCGGGGACCGAGTCACATTGGCCACTGTACGATAGGAGCTTACCGTTCAGACCAGCGTTCCAACATGACTATCCACACGTCGATCGACTGCACCTAATCCCTCAAGTGGTTTTAAACTCTTTAATGTAATGCGGAATGTTATCCTGCGACACCCCGGCCCCTCCGATAACGGCCCGACCAGCGGCATCAATGCCCGACAGTTTACGTCATCTCATCTTGTTGTTACAGCACTGATACGCGAACACACGGTCACATCGGCGATAATTCCAGTCTTCTGTTCACAACCCACAACACTGCCATCACAATGTCGCTGACACGAAGAAATACAGAACCACGTTGACGATGTTGCTGACACGCAGAAGAATCACGTTGAACGCCGGTTGGCACTCGGCACGGGACGACGGAACCGAACTCAGCGCGGAAGGCACCCAGGCAGCCGGCAGGAAAACCTGCCTGCCTTGGACGCAGTTCCCGCGATTTCCATAACGTCGAAAACGTCGACACAGTTCCTCGTGGTTTCGCTGCTGTAGCAGGCTGTATTTCCGCATGGGTCCCGCAAATCGGAGACGGCCGTCTTACCCAGTGTATGTAGCGCTGCTGGCACTGCTCCGGAACTTCGCTGTTTCTAGCGGCTTCGTTAGCTCGTTTGATAAAATTAGTGGTAAAAACGTCAATGCAACCGAAATGTTCTGCACGTTTGGACTAGAAGACGGAATTACAGGCGGCCTTCGCTGCCGCTGAAGCTCAATCAACTCAACATTAATTTATTAAACAACGTGCGCGATGTGCTCGAAAAACGAAACCGAAAGAAGATGGGTAGGGAGGGCGAAAGCTTTCTCCGGTCTGCCTGGAGGAGGAAAACGTCTCGGAGAATAATAAGGACTTTAATTTTCTTTTCATCGGTCTGGGTTTGTCTATATGTGTTTTGGTAAACAAAAATAAAAAAAAAAATAAAAACTTTACAAAAAAAAAAAAAAAAAAAAAAAAAGAACCCACTTTTCTGGGGATCGAACCGTTGACCACTTGGTCACTAGCCCGATGTTCTACCCCTGCGCCGACTGAACAAGGAGGAACTTGCCCTCCTCCTTTTATCTGAACTGCCGTTCCTCCCTTCTCTGGGCAACTTGTCCGCAACAAGGAGGAACAGTCGCTTTTGCTACCTTTCTCCTCCCTTTTTCCTTAGAGTGTAGTCCTCAACACAAGCAAGGCTTGGAGGATGTTGAAGTACACGCTGTGGGAATGCTTGCCGCACTTGTGAGCGAGACAACACAGGACAGACTCAGAACTGAAACACAGAGGGACCCTGAGTTACAACACGTCCTTCACTGTCTAAAAAACGGGTACCCACTGCGAGGCAACTTCAGCTCACTAGACCCTGAACTGTCGGTGGTCAATGGAATCATTCTTAAAGGAACGAGGGTGGTGATCCCTTCGTCACTTCGGCGAGTTATGTTAGCTCGTGTCCACCAAGGGCACTTAGGTGTAAACAAATGTAAAGAAAGGGGACGCCAACTCATGTTTTGGTCCAAAATGGCGCAGGACATTCACACCTTTGTTGCGGAATGCGCGACATCTAAGAAGTTTGCATATCAGCAACCCCGCAAACCACTAATGATGCGCGAGCCCCCTCCTTACGCATGGTATCGTGTTGGCATTGACTTGTTTGTCTATGGAGGCTACTCTTATTTAGTCGCGTTTGATGCGTATTCAAACTACCCAGAGGTTGAAAGACTCCAGGACACCTGTTCGCAAACCATCATCCAGACATTGTCAGGCTGGTTCGCAAGGCACGGCATTCCAATAGAAGTTTGCTCAGACAATGGGCCACAATTTTCATCTTCCGAGTTTAAACGGTTTTCCAGGGTTTATGACTTCCATCACGTAACATCAAGCCCCCACTTTCCGCAATCCAATGGTCTTGCTGAAAAAGGGGTACAAATTGCAAAGAGAATTTTAAAGAAATGTGATGATGCAGGGGATGATTTTTTTCTCGGTCTCTTGAACTATCGGTGTTCCCCTTTGATAGGAGGACAGTCTCCGGGAGAGTTGCTGTATGGAAGAAAACTGCGAGCACAACTTCCTGATTTCTCATCGCACTCGAGGAAACCTGTGTGCAAGAGGAAACAAAACAAGCCTGGAACGTCGCTGAAGGACCTGAAGAGCGGTGACGTTGTCCGCATGCGAGGAAAAGGCGATTGGTTCGAGAAAGCTAGGGTAACAAATTGTGCCGGGCCACGCTCCTACACTGTCCAAACCGAGCGGAACAGGATCTACAGGAGAAACCGCCGTCATTTGTTGAAAACATCGGAGGCATTCAATGATTGCCTGGATGAAGATGCCGCTTCACCACAGCAGCACTCCGACGCCCACGACAATCCGCAGCCTTCACAGACTTCGCTGCCTCCGCACCCTTCGCCGTCTCCACAGCTTCCACAACCGCACTGTAACCCAGATACAGACCATCGTTCCACACATCCATCCCCAGCATCCGGTTACAGAGCGGGTTTTGGAAACAAAGAAGGTTGGAGGACAATTTATTTTCTCTAACACAGTGTATAGAAATAGCGCAAAAAGAAAACAGACAGCTCTGGCTGGCATTTCTGGATATCAAGGGTGCCTATGACAATGTGAACCAAAGAAACCTGTGCGACGTAATGGAGAACTTAAACCTAGATGAAGGACTAATAGCACTATTAAGGAACATTTACAAAGATAACAAGGTGATTATAACATGGGAAGGAAAGGCGACAGGGAAAATAGAGATAAGACGAGGCCTTAGGCAGGGGTGCCCGTTATCGCCTTTGCTGTTTATGTTGTATCTGAGAGGATTGGAGGATAGACTAGAGAAGAGTGGGCTTGGATTCAACCTTTCTTACAGTAAACTAGGCCAAAAAATTCAACAGTTCTTACCGGGATTGATGTATGCGGATGATATCGTACCAACAGAATATTACAGTTGAGAGAGCTAGTAAATACAAGTATCTAGGAGTATGGTTATGTGATGGTGCAGAATATCTCGGAGAGCATGAAAAGTATATAATAGGTAAGGGCAACAGAAATGCAGCTGTAATGAAAAATAGAGCACTTTGGAATTACAACAGGTATGAGGTGGTGAGAGAGATTTGGAAAGGGGTCATGGTGCCTGGCTTGACTTTTGGAAACGCAGTGCTATGCATAAAATCCGAAGTGCATGCGAGACTAGGAATAAAACAGCGCGGAGTAGGTAGACTGGCTTTGGGGGCACATTGCAAAACGCCAAACCAGGGAGTACACGGAGACATGGGATGGGCGTCATTTGAGAGCAGGGAAGCGGTGAGCAAGATAGAATTTAATCATAGGTTGAGGCAAATGGATGGGGAGCAATGGGCACGAAAGGTTTTCAGCTATTTATACATGAGGAGTGTAGACACAAAGTGGAGACAGCGCACTAGGAAATTAAAAGGAAAGTTTTTGGGCTATAGCAAAGATACGGAAGAGCAGGTCTCAGTTAAGAAGAAAGTTAAGGCCACAGAAAGAGATCGGTGGCTAGAGGGAATGCAGACAAAGACGGCTCTGGAAAGCTATAGATTAAACAAAAAAAGTTATTGCCAAAGAAAGCATTTGTGACAATTCTAGGGGAAGCTCATTGCTGTTTGAGGCGAGGACGGGTGTTCTGCGAACCAGAACATACAGAGTGAAGTACCAGGAAATTGATACAGTGTGCACTGCTTGTGGAGAGGAGGACGAGACGGCTGAGCACTTGATACTCTACTGTAAAGGGCTTCACACTATGCCTACCGAAGACAACATAGATTTAATAAAGTCATTGGGTTTTAGAGACAGCGAAGGGAGAGTGGATTTCAAGACTGTAGAGATTACCAAGCAAAGATTAAGTGAATGGTGGCAGAAATCGAGAGAAAACTAGGTATTTTCTTATTCACTGATGGCAAGGGGGTTTCATAGCCTCACTTTCTTTGCACTGCGGAGTGAATATAGATTTCACATTTAAATATTCTAAGCTTAAATGGTAAAACAAAATGGCTAGGTGGCGTAAGCTACCGCCCGATCCAAAGGGCTCAGCCGTATTCATCCATCCATCCATCCTCTAAAGCCCCTCTATCCTGGGAAAAGTGGCGCCATTCTTTGAACTAGCCGCCTCGCACACTATTGTCCGGTCGTCACGTGACATCTGGCTTTCGGTTTCGGACTTCCGGTCGCCATGAATTTCCCAAGATGTTGCTATGCCGCAGCTGACGGGCTGCTCTCGCCGTGGCTGCGCCTGTAGAAAAGTCGACCCGAAAGCTTTTCACCGCTCCCTCTGGAACGGAAAATGAACCTCGAAGGAAGATCTTGCTTCACCGAATCGGTCGAAAAGATTTCAACCCGGCGGGAGCCGCAAAGTTATGCGAGGTGAGTGCTCTGTATAAAGCTCACCAGCATGCAAGAAGACAGCTGTTTAGAGCGAGTTGTGCACTCCATTCCACCGTAAACGCGAGCGATGTAATAGCGAGCACAAGATTGCCAACTTGGCATGCACGGATGCCCGTGCCGTGGAAGTAAAGGCCCCTACGCACAGTTGCGTTTGAGAGCGTTTAAGTGCGTTGTGCCGAGAAACAAAAGTGATTGACCGGCACATCTGCGCTTCGTATGAAGCGTGGATTCCAATTCAAGGAGTTGCTTGACATGCGACAAAAAAATTATGGATGTCCTGCGTTCTCGCAGTCGCAACGGAGTGAAACGCTCTCAAACGCAACTGTGCGTAGGGGTCTTTGGTCGTTCTAAACGGCCTGCTCCTGCTCGTGCTTGTGGCACCTAAAGCCCCTCGATATGTTTGCGTTTGTCGTGCAAGTAGCGTCAAATGCGCGAGTGCACGAGACCCGCGTCTCGAGATGCTCTTGGAAGCGAATGGCGGCGGAGCACTGAAATGAGCGGCCCTAGGAAGCGAATGGCGGCGGAGCACCAGCTTGTGGCACGTGTCTCGCGCGGTTCCACAACAATGGTTGGCGGTACTTGTAAAAAACGCCTTTATCAAGGGGCTTTAGTGGCACCGCCACTCGATCCCCCCTGTTGGTGCGGCCTGCCGATGTCTTTCCGAAAACAAAAGAGCGCGCGTGAGAGGAGAACTTCTCCCGTTTTCCGTGGGGACGCTGCACATCGGTGAGCGGTCTAGTGAGCTGAAAGCTATACTCTGTTTCACACAGTGTACCGCAGGTAAGGCTGTAAGCGCGAGCTCCTTGCTCTGGGGCAGATCTCGGCGGCACAAGCTCTCGTGCAGTAAGGGCAGCCGTCAACGCTATGAGCTCGCGCATCCAGCCTTCGCTGCGGTACAACTAAGGTGAAACGGAGTATAGAGAAGGCGCCCAACGCGCTCTTGCTCCGCTACTCAGATAAAATATCTGCCTGTTATTGGCTTCGCCGATACCGAGGAGCTGCCGCGGTTTCAGAAGGCAGCAAAACTCGCTTTCCTCCCACCTATGCACCGCTGTGCTCGGCGAAAATATCGTAGTGTCACTCTGCGCTCGTGTGTGTGGTTTGTGTTGGCATTTTGGAAGCTGCCGGAAATGTAAATGCGCGTTCTAGTTCTGAGTGCCAGACGGCGATTAAATGTGCCAACTCCACTCGTGAAACAGGAAATCCTGCAGTTGATGAACTACGATAAAGTCTCTTCCGAACTTGAGTTCGCACCGCTGACTTACATAGCTGGCTACTTGGCCTTCGTTTGCGAACAAAAGGTGACCACTTTTTTTCGTAGAAATTGTCATAATTTCAAAGTAATTAGCTGAAACATTCAACCTAGCAAAGCAATAAGAATTTCTCATTGAAAGCAAGGAAGGCTAATGTGTAGAACCCGCTAAACTTTGCAGGTGACGTGTCCTGAATGCAAGCGCAACTTAAGGAAAATGCATTACATGACGGAGCATATATCAGCCCATGTTTAGCCTTGACCAAGAAGGACTCAGCTATCCACGACTTGAAGCTGTCTGGCTGTGCAAGCTCGTCTGCACCTTTGTCGAGACGGCTCTACAGTCGGCAGAGATTCGTGGTTGTGGAAGGATTCGCAAGGCCCTCTCGAGCGCTGTCTTCCACACCTTATGGACTGCCCGCTGATGCGGTGTGTTAACTGCCGAGACCCCTACCACAGCGAAGAGCTCTGCGAGCTTTTTCTCAGAAAACTCCTCAGACCATTTTTGGCAAGCTGGGCTGGTGACCTAAACAGCCCACTAGAGAATATATTGAGGCTTTCGCGAAAGCCTTTTTCCCGAAAGGTACTCCGCTTGTGAACTAAATGACTCCCTTGGTCTGTTTTTTGTGAACAATGAAGTTTATAATCCTGAAGTTATGCACGCGGAATCCGATTTTATATTGTCCTCCACAGATGAATAAATGGCACAGCTCGCGCGTGCTTGAGCGTCGGTTAAAACCGGAAATCACACGGTCTAGCTATATCCAACTATAACTCCCATACTAAAGTGGTAATAGAAAGGGGGCGACCCTTACGGGAACAAGAAAACGACAGTTCGCTCATACTGCCAGCAGAATGGAGCTTTAACGCGCAGCCTGCAGCTGAGTGAGCTTTTCGCAGAAAGAGTCATGTGCTTTTACTCTACACAGATTTGTCACATATCATTCATGCAATCTGGCACTCGTTTCAATTGAGACTTGCGGCTTCACGAAAAAAAAAATCTAAATAGCCACACCGGGCCGGGCGTACTGCTCCTCTCCCACTATATTTCGTCTTACCTTAGCATGGACTAACCGCGAACGCTGTGCTAGCGCGAGCGGCTAGACTTTACTGCCTTGACTGGAGCACTCGCTGCACGAGCGCTCATGCAGCCGCCGGGGCTTCCTTCGAAGCTACTATCTCGCGCTTTTAGCACGCGCGGCTAACAAGTACATACTAACGTGAAACGAAGTATAGAGTTCCTCGATATGCTCCCCCGAAAGGAACTCTATCTCTCACCGATAACGAGCGCCACGGCTCGCGCTGCGGGGTACAGTAGAACTATCGCTCTCACCGGCGAAGTGAGGCATACGGCAGGCCGCTCCCAAGGGGAGTCCTAATCGAGTGGCCGTGCTTGTGGTATCGGTGTCGCTCCCAATGACGGGTGCATGCGGAGTACGCGCTCTCGTCAAGTGTCGCGTACGTGCTCGCGTACCATACTTTGTTTCGCACATATAGCTCGCAACGCTGCCGCGGCTGCGGACCCGAGCATGTGGATGTATCTATACTTCGTCTCAATATAAGTTTGAACGCAGCCGGTGCGACGAGCACGAGTGTGTTTTCTCTGATGACGCTCTTACTGGACGAGCGTGTGTGCTTAGCCCGCTCAAAGTGCGTTCGCTCTTGTAGTGTCAATAGGGTCTCCTTCGCTCGCAGACTTATTGAAACAAAAACACAGGCAAATAAAACATTTGAAATCAACCCCACACTCGCGCGAGCAGTGTTCACAGCGCAAACTTTACGTGCAGGTCTTTGGCAAACTAACCTAGGATCTGCAGAAACGGGCGTTTGAGGTGGCGTTACATGATGTGTTCTTGACTAAAATCCGATCTCTTCATTCTATTACAGGACTTTTTCAGTATCCGAAACACTACTCATGCAAAACAAAGGAGAGCAAAAAATTGAGGAAAAATTCTCCCAAATATTTCTTGTTTCGTTACCTTCAACCTAGAGAGTAAACCACCACCGCAAGGGAACTGGAAATGCAGGTGGTAGGTACAACATCTCACAAACCATTTTTTTTTCAGTAAGACACGTTATCTGTTTTACAATACAAATTCGATGCACAAACTGATCATTTTAAATGCCTCCTTTACAATATGCAGTTCCATTTATTTGTTTTGGTTGGCTCCCTAAAGTCCCCGAGGCACTCCACCACAAGGCAATGCCCACAGTACTGAAACATCCCCAGAACAGACTGCTGCAGCAACCGCAGCTTCTCTTTAGTCTGGCTGTCCGATACTGTTTCTTGGTTGACCGAGGCACACTTACCACTAGTGCCATCTCTGTCCATTCTAGGAGTGTGTGTCTTCCGGAGGGCCCCCAGCAAGGTTCAAGCGGAGCTTTTCCCTCGGGGCAATCTGCCGCAGTGACCGCAGCTGTTGGTGAATTTGACAGTCCGATACTCTTTTCAGGTCAACTGAGGCTCACCTATCACTAGTGCCGTATTTGTCGATGCTAGGCGAGTGTGTCCTCCTAAGGCCCCCCAGGAAGTTCCAAGCGGTGCTGTACAGAACCTGACTTTCCCAGCTTCCCTAGAGCAGCCTGGTTCGGCAGTCCCCTTCAGCTGCTGGTGAGTTTAGCACAATGATAGTGTTTCCAAGTCGATCGAGGCACACCTACGACTGTCGTCTCTGTTCATTTATTCATTCTAGAAGTGCGTACCATCCCATCGCTGCCTGAACAAGGTCTGGATACGAATGCAGGCTCTAAATAAGGTCACTGCCACACTTGTATTACAAGAAAAGTCCACACGATCGGTAACTCGCCCGCTCCAGCTGTGAAGCCGAACACTGACTAGATAGTCTGACCTAATGTAACTCGGTAGTGACGATTATCCAAAGCACTTGCGGGATCCACGGTTGGACCAAAGGATTTAGAGGGGCTTCAGGACGGTCGGATACGAATGCAGGCTCTAAATGAGGTCATTGTCACGCTTATATGACGAGAAAAGTCCACACGATCGGCATCTCGACCGCTCCAGGCTCCAGGTGACCGAGACATCGAGACGCTTGGGAAATTCCAGAGGGAGCCTCCGTCGCAAAGAGGAAGTTAGAGTTGGGGTAAGGAGGGTTTTTAGAGGAGAAGGAAAGAGAGTGCGCCACTTTTCCCAGATACAGGGACTTTACGGTACTCTGCTCCGAAGGAGCTATATAGTGCTCTAGTTGGAGAGAAAGAAAAAGTCGATATTTCATTAATTTTTTGTGTAGAAGTTAATAAACCAAGACGAAAACGGATGCCTGTTCGGCATTCAGTGAACATTGACGGTTTAAAGTAAAAGTTATCTGGAAAAAGTAAAAGGGTCATTTCATGGCCCCTTTAAGAGTTTTAAGGATCGTTACGGTCCCAGGTGAGGGCGCGCGGCGTTTTAGCCCCAGTGTCTTGTGAGTCTTCTGTGTGTATTGCGCATTTGGTGCAAACAAAGAAAGAACAAAAAAGTTTAGTCGGCACAGGGGTAAAACATCGCGCTACTGACCAAGTGGTCAAAGATTCGATCCCCAGAGGAGCGTTTTATTTATTTTTTTGTGAAGTTTTTTTTTTATTTTTATTTAACAAAACACACATTAACAAACCCGGACCGATGAAAGGAAAATTAAAGTCCTTATTATTCAACGAGACGTCTTCCTCCTCCAGGCAGACGGGTGAAAGCTTTCGCCCTCCCGACTCATCTTCTTTCGGTTTCGTTTTTCGAGCACATCGCGCACGTCGTTTAGTAAATTAATGTTGAGTTGATTGAGCTTCAGCGGCAGCGAAGGCCGCCTGTAATTCCGTCTTCTAGTCCAAACGTGCAGAACATTTCGGTTGCATTGACGCTTTTACCACTAATTTTATCAAACGAGCTTACGAAGCCGCTAGAAACAGCGAAGTTCCGGAGCAGTGCCAGCAGCGCTACATACACTGGGTAAGACGGCCGTCTCCGCATCCACACGACGGACCGGGCCGCGGACCGATTGATCACGTGATACGCGGCCCGCGGACCAAAAGAGCAATTTGGTCCGTCGTGTGGATACACCTTTAAAGGTGTATCCACTCCACACGACGGACCAAATTGCTGTTTTGGACCGCGGGCCACGCATCACGTGATCTTACGTCACCGCTTTTCGAGGTCCGCCGGCGGTCCGCGGCCCGCGCTTGTGAGAAATGCCAAGCACTTTTCTCGCCCGGACCTTGACGGCGGACCGCGGCGTTTTTAGTATAATTAAGTGCTAAGTCTGGCAACAAGCTGACTTTTGTTGTTTAGATTGGAATCTAAATCCAAAGTCGTGTTCTTTTGGCGCCAACTGTTGAAGACAAAGAAGACGAACCCTTTGTTGTGCGACGATGGCGGCATGGTGCGACGATGCAACTTTTTACTTCATCGCGCTCGTGGAGCGATTCCCCGCTCTGTGGGACAATAGATGCATGCCCTTTTCGGTTCACCTATGTCCTCCTCGTCCTCAATAGTCAACGCCAGGCTTGCGTTTAACCTCCATCTTGGCTCCTTACAAATAGCCTCAAAGCAGATCGTTGCATGTGTTTGGCAACGCTGTGAGGTCGAGGGTTAGACCGGCCCGTTCACTCTGCCGTCTGCTCTTTTGGTCCGCCGTGTGGATGCTCATTGCAGCCGGGCGGCCTGCGGGCCGCGCATCACGTGATCAATCGGTCCGCGGCCCGGTCCGTCGTGTGGATACACCTTAAGGTGTATCCACACGAAGGACCAAATTCATGATACTGTTTCACAGCGCACAAGACCAGACACACTTAAAAGAAATTTCACGCATACACAGGAAGAACACTCACAAAGCGCTGACTGACTGTTCTTCCTGGGTATGCGTGAAATTTCTTTTAAGTGTGTCTGATCCTGTGCGCTGTGAAGCAGTATCATGAATAACCAACTCGCCCAAGCTGAAGTTCGGACCAAATTGCTGCTTTGGTCCGCGGGCCGCGCATCACGTGATCTTACGTCACCGGTTTTCGAGGTCCGCCGGCGGTCCGCGGCCCGCGTTTGTGAGAAATGCCAAGCGACTTTTCTCGCCCGGACCCTGGCGGCGGACCGCGGCGTTTTTAGCATAATTGAAGTGCTAAGTCTGGCAACAAGCTGACTTTTGTTGTTTGGATTGGAATCCAAATCCAAAGTCGTATTCTTTTGGCGCCAACTGTTGAAAACGAGGAAGACGAACCTTTTGTTGTGCGACGATGGCGGCATGGTGCGACGATGCAACTTTCTACCTTATCACGCTTGTGGAGCAATTCCCCGCTCTGTGGGAGAATAGATGCATGCCCTTTTCGGTTCACTTAAGCCCTCGTCCTCAATAGTCAGCACCAGGGCCATCGCGGCCAAACGTCTTTTTCGTTCAACCTCCATCTTGGCTGCTTACAAATAGCCTCAAAGCAGCTCGCTGCATGCGTTTGGCGGAGCGGTGAGGTCGAGGGTTAGACCAGACCGTTCACTCTGTCGTCTGTTCTTTTGGTCCGCCGTGTGGATGCTCATTGCAGCCGGGCGGCCCGCGGGCCGCGCATCACGTGATCAATCGGTCCGCGGCCCGGTCCGTCGTGTGGATACACCTTTAGCGGGACACACGCGGAACTACAGCAGCGAAACTACGAGGAACTGTGTCGACGTTTTCAACGTTATGGAAATCGCGGGAACTGCGTCCAAGGCAGGCAGGTTTCCCTGCCGGCTCCCTGGATGCCTTCCGTGGTGAGATCGGTTCTGTTGTCCCGTGCCGAGTGCCAACCGGCGTTCAACGTGATTCTGTATTTCTGCGTGTCAGCAACATCGTCAACGTGGTTCTGTATTTCTGCGTGTCAGCGTTGTGAACAGAAGACTGGAATTATCGCCGATGTGACCGTGTGTTCGCGTATCAGTGGTGTAACAACAAGATGAGATGACGTAAACTGTCGGGCATTGATGCCGCTGGTCGGGCCGTGATCGAAGGGGGCGGCGTGTCGCAGGATTACATTCCGCTTTACATTAAAGAGTTTAAAACCACTTGAGGAATTAGGTGCAGTCGATCGACGTGTGGATAGTCATGTTGGAACGCTGGTCTGAACGGTAAGCTCCTATCGTACAGTGGCCAATGTGACTGTCGGTCCCCGAGAGCGATTGCGCTCTGGGGAAAAGACTGAACAGTACGAAATTATGACGGAAAGTACGTACATTTACAATGGAAGTTTAGCATTAAAAAAAAGGTGAAATTAAAAAAATACGCTATCCTTTATTTTACTGTTTAAATATATTACGGTTCCTGTAGAAACTGCCCTTCCAGTTGGAGCGCTGGGATGAGCGCTAGAAGTTTTCGAGCTGGCAACGGCGTAGCTCCGTACACTTAACAGTTGCTGCAAGTCGCGGCTTTGACTATATTCAAGTTGATCGAAAAGCGATTTCTCTGCCCGTGAAGCATCACTTCCAGCTGAGTGAATATCCACTCTACAAAGATTAATTCAAGACGGCAATTGCAGCCGTGCGCGAGCAGCACAAATAGAAAAACAAACACTACAATATAAATACTGCCTACGAAGTGCCGTGCGGGAAAACAAACTCATGGCTTGGAACCACATTGGAGCGGTGTTGTAATTAAAAGAAAATCCTCGTCGCCATAAATGTAGAAAATGCGGACACCCGAGAAAATAAAGAGCAGTGCCTGCGCGGGCCTGCCGAAGAGGTGAACGGCGGGCCGGGCGCGGGAGCCCCGGACGGAGAGAGAGAGACGTCCGACGCAGTCGGTGGTTGAATCGTAACTGTTTATTTAACGGTAAACAACGTGGGGTTGAGCGCCACGGGGACGCAACCCTGATAACACGGGCAATGGTGTAACAGTGGCGCCATCTAGGTAGTGTGGCGAGAAATACTTAAATGAAAAAATTGAAATACTACACTTTCCTTTCCTTAAAAAAAAATAAATATCTATCCTTCCCTCTCTTAGGAAAAAAAAATTGAATAGACTCTTTTCCGGAAAACAAACCGACTCAAAACTGCAGGGCAGTTGGGAAGTATGGAAATGCACTGAAATGAAAGGACCTCCGACAGCTCTGTCAGGAAACTGGAAATACAAAATGAATGGAAAGGAAAAGCACGTCGCAATGAGATTTGCGGAAAGCCCTTCACTGAAAAAAAGGGCTGCGCTGGGGCAGTAAGCTGGATAAAGAAAAATTCACTGAATGTTCCCATATGCATTAATTATATGTCTTACACTTTTCCATAAGAAGTGCAGCCAAAAAAATTCACAAAAAAAATAGTCTTTTAGGCGCTCTGGCAGCGGCCGGGCTTGAAGTGGGCGACTGTCTTGTCGCGGGGTGGACATGTCTGGACCCAGGGGCTCTGGAGGCCCCGGGCTGGGTGTCGAACACACACACACAGGTGGCTGCGTCAGCACTGTTGGACTGTCACAGGTGCTGGAGGTTGCACCCTCAGTAGGTGCTGCAGGCAGGGCTGCAGCGGAAGGGGCTGCGGCTGACGGGGCAGCGGCAGGAACTGCAGACGGGGCTGCAGGCAGGGCTGCAGCAAGAAGAACTGCAGGCGGGGCTGCAGCAGGAACTGGGGGCTCCGGGGACAAGTTACCTCCCCGGGGCCGGTGATGATGATGATGTTTGGGGTTTATGGCGCAACAGCTACGGAGGCCATACTGCGCCAAACAAAATTTAAGAAACCAGCTGTTGTTGTTAACGAGCTACAGCATAATAATTACCGATGTAGGGTTATATCTTATTAATAAAACCCGCGCTTGTGATAAAAGACAACACACGGTCGAATGGGAAAATTCTCCCAGCAAAAGAGCAGGATGGAATGGGACTTGGAAATGAAACAATTCAGGAAAGTGAACACGACGTTCCATGTCCAAAGCTGAACACAGCCACAAGATATGCATGATAATAAGCGTATCCCCACAATGTTCACACACCGGAGGGTCCTCTCCACTAAGAAGATATTTGTGCGTTACGTAAGAATGACCGATTCGAAGACGACATCGGTTCCTGTGAGAAGAGTTCTCCCAGAGCCCGAGAACCGGCTTTGGAATATGAAGTTTATTGTTGCACTCCATGTTCCATTCAGACTGCCAATAACGAAGAAGGGATGACTTTGTTAGAGGTTTAATGTCTTGGTGTGGCAAACAGCAGTGAGACGGGGGAAGATTACCTGAGGATGTAGCCAGTCTGTCTGCTTCTTCATTACCTTTTATTCCCATATGACTCGGCACCCAACAAAATTTTATATTTAGGCCTCCATATACAGCTTTATAAAGCTTATTTTGAAGTTGCTGCACCAGCGCATTCTTAGTAACTCTAAAGGAGCATATTGCGGTAACCGCACTCCGAGAGTCTACAAATTGGACAGCCTGTTTTATTTTAGCCCGGAAATATAATCTATGGCTATAGGTATTGCATAAACTTCAGCTGTAAAAATGCTAGAGAAAGCATTTAGGCGTTTCACTTTAATAAAACAATCAGAATGCACTGCGCTGCCAACAAATGACGACGTCTTGGCGCCATCGGTGTAAAAATGAGTGTAACCTTCATACTTCTTCTCAAGCTCAGAAAATTCCTGTTGCATGCTAAGGGCAGAGGCGCTATGTTTATTAAACCTTGCGAGAGCCCAGTCACAAGCAACTGGCACTATGTCCCAGGGGGCAACACAGTTTACATTCTGCAAAAGATTAACTTCATTCGAACACAGATCAAGTGAGGAACATAACTGCTCTACTCGGAAACTCAAGGGCCTCACAATGCTTGGCCTATTCTCAAAAAGGCGACAAAATCTAGATTTTTGTAGGGAGTGGTAGGTTGGATGGTTACGGTTAGCAAGCACCTTGTAGTAATAAGTTAAGCTTAGATGATGGCGTCTTTTCTCGAGTGACATCTCATTTGATTCAGCATACAGGCTGAGGACGGGCGACGTCCGAAAAGCACCTGTTGCGAGTCGCACTCCAAGGTGGACTGGATCCAACATCTTGAGCGCGGACGGTCGTGCAGAACCGTAAACTGGAGCCCCATAGTCGAGACGGGATCGAACAAGAGTGTTGTAGAGCCGTAGAAAGCATTTTCTGTCAGATCCCCAAGTTTTATGGGATAAGACTTTCAGAATATTCAGAGTTTTGAGACATTTTTCTGTGAGTGACTTGAGGTGAGCAATATAATTGAGCTTTTTGTCAAAGGTAACACCTAAGAACTTGTGCTCTTTCCTGACAGGGATGCAGGTTCTTTGCAGTTTTAGGGATGGATCCAATGATAGACCACGGCGTAAAGAAAATGGGACACAAACACTTTTCCCGGGAGAAAACTTAAAACCATTTTCGTCCGCCCACTTAGCAAGTTTATTTATGGCAAGCTGTAGCTGGCGCTCGCAGCTCGAGAGATCGCACGACGATGCTGAGATTTGGATATCGTCAACATAAAGTGAGTATGTAATGGACGGTGGCAAAACCTGAGCGAGAGAATTCATTTTGATTACAAAAAGTGTAACACTCAGGATACCTCCCTGGGGAACCCCGTTTTCTTGAACGAATGGATCCGACAAAACAGTTCTTAATCTGAGCTGAAACGTCCTGTCAGTCAAAAAATCTTTTATGCACCGCAGCATACGCCCACGAATTCCGTAGCCATAAAGGTCTTGGAGGATGCCATATCGCCATGCTGTATCATAGGCCTTTTCTAAGTCAAAAAAGACTGATACACAGTTCTGCCTATTCACGAATGCTTCACGTATGGCCGTTTCTAGCTTCACGTATGGCCGTTTCTTTTCTTCTGCGGTGAATGTAGCGCAGTATCTTCGTGTCTTTACGGTGGTTAGTTTTCAAACCAGGTGCGGTACCTTCGTTTTCTTCGAAGTTGGTTATTTACAAACGAGGATCAGCATCTTCGTTTTCCTCTATGGTAGGGACCTGTTTCTTTGGTGTTTTCTCTAAGTGTCGTAGTCCACTGACGTATGCTGAGGGAAAGCTGTCGGAGGATCGATTAATATTTATCAAAAATATTAATATAAAAATATTAATCGATCCTCCGGCACCTTTCCCTCAGCATACGTCAGTGGACTACGACACTTAGAGGAGACACCAAAGAAACAGGCCCCTACCATAGAGGAAAACGAAGATGCTGATCCTCGTTTGTAAATAACCAACTTGCAAGAAAACGAAGGTGCCGCACCTGGTTTGAAAACTAACCACCGTAAAAAAAACGAAGATACTGCGCTACATTCACCGCAGAAGAAAAGAAAGAAGCTGCTTCTCCTTTAAATAGCCCCCCTGAAGAAGATGCCGAGCCGGCACCGAAACGTTGGGACCCTACGATTTTTTAGGGATTGGTTGCCGTTTGCCCTTTATTTATTTATAATGTTGATATTGTTATGCAAGTCGGAGGTACTGGTTTAGCTTCTTTGTTTTTTTACAGAGCATTACATATGTACACGTAGGAGAGCGCGTTGAAAACTACAGAATACACAGAAAGAATAAAACACATGAAGGAAGAACACAGACGCACACAGCTCTTTCAATGAGCAACGAACATTTATGAAATAACCATGACACTACGACCGTGAGCTTCAAAGAATTGAAAGAGAGAGCAAAAATTAAACGTAAATGCTCAAATTTAAAATAAAATAAATTAAAATAAATTAAAACTCAATTGCTCGAAAATTTTTAAAAGACCAAATTGAAACGATAGGACATTAATGGAAATTAACCCCTGAATAAAGGAGAAAAGGAAGAACAATACGGAAATTAACCCCTGAATAAATGGAGAAAAAGGGAGAAAAAAAAGGAAATTATCCCCTGAAAACGAGGAAAAGGAAGAAGAAAAGAAAAGAAAGGTAAATAATTGATCAAAACTGGCTTTTCGATAACTCTGGCGCGAGGAACTTCAACTCTTTTGATCATAACACCAGAGAAGGCTCAGAAATTTTCAATTCTTTGAAGCTCACGGTCGTAGTGTCATGGGCATTTCATAAATGTTCGTTGCTCATTGAAAGAACTGTGTGCGTCTGTGTTCGTCCTTCATGTGTTTTATTCTTTCTGTGCATTACATATGGGTGGGAATTTGGGAATACAAACGTGAACAGAGCGATACTTAGCTAGTGCAGCCTCAAACGTAATATCATTTACTGTCAGTATTCGCGACTCCAGCTCGTTGCTCGCCCCGTCGCAGTGGTAACGGTGCTCTAGTGAGGGCGCCCTATCTTCCAGCTCAGCGGGCACGGCAAAACTGCTCACGATTAGGGCTCTCCAACAGTCGCTTCTCAATGGGCAAACAACACTCTTCACCAGAGCAACGTTACTAGAACCACTCAGTTGGGAAACTGCCATAGAGACTGCTCTGAAAAAGTGGCCCCAATCTGTCCACCAGAACCGAGCTAATAGCGAACACAACGCCGCCATTTCTCCCGCAGCGGCCACTCGAGGAACTGCATGTTACTTCCATTTTGGCTTTAATCGGCCACTTTGGTGCCGAAACAGATACAGCGGAAGAGGTTCCGGGTGCCACCCCCGTCTCCCCAGCGGACGCGCCGCGGATTTCTACCGAAGTTAAAACGCACTTAGGTCGGGACGCGCTACCTGAAAGGACCGCTGAGGCATGGTTGTATAAAAACAATATTAATTGTTCCGCAAAACCTTGCACACTAAAGATGATAAAAACATCACGCGCCCTTCATTTTGTACTAAACTCCAACAAATTTCATACAAAGAGTCTTTTCCGTTTGTTTTTACGCAAAAACATGCTTTTTAAAGGGCAACTCCGCTCAATTCCGAAAAATTTAGGATTCCGTGTGATTCACATTCACAAAGCACTACTAAACAACTCTACGTCTTTGGATTCGCGAAATGTGAAATATTATTTGCGTAATCCTAATTTAAACATCAGCAGATACCGAAACCGAAACTTCGGTTGCGTCAGGCAACATTGGTCTCAGGTCTCAGGCCATCGCCGGAATTTCCGGCGAGCGGCCACCCGTTACAAAGGGGACGCCACTAAATCCAAATCCAAATCCAAAGTCATGACATGCCAGGTCGAACCACGTGGTCTTGTGACGTTCGGGAGGGAGCGAGAAACAGGACACGCGACGCCAGCAAGTCTCTTTTTTTTTTTTTTTTTTTATTGGACGCAAGCAGGCCGCTTCGCATGGCGTGGACTGTGATGACCCGGGGGAGAGGGGGAGGGGAGAAGACGAAAGGGGAGAAGGGGAGCGGGGAAACAGACGCGCGCAGGGCAGCGCAAACTAGCGCATCCGTGTTACGGTGATCACATGAACGCCCGGTCAGCCAACACCGGGAGGAGAAACTCATGAAGTCATCGTTCAATTTCGCTCTGAGAAGTAAAAACAAGCAAAACGTGAGAATGACGTAGTGGTTCAGCGTTGGCCGCTCCAACTCCGTGGCATTGACTGCGCTGATGATTGCGCCTCGCGCCGCACGCTAGAGTTGGCAGATTTCGGCGACTTGGCTCGCTTGAAGGTTTGCTGGCCAGTTTATTAAATATATAAACTTAATTAGATCGTAATATTTTGCACGGGGTCTTCCTATATAATACTGAAGAGGGCTACATAGTTTTCTAAATATCAAAAATGAAGCGGAGTTGCCCTTTAAAAGCTCAGTGTGATAAAGAGTGGCGCTGTTGTCGTATTTAGCACGGTCTCGGTGGACGCCAGCGGCCCAGGTTTTGACTGCGAGTTTCCCAACCGAGTGTTCTAGTAACGTTGACCAGAGTGTCGAACCGGAACCGAAAACTAGAACCAAACCGTTATTTTTAGCCGAACGAGAACTGAATAACCAAACCGAAATCTTTGCCCGCCATCTTGGAACTGACAGGGAAAAAATAGAACAGCAACAAATTGAAAACGGTTCACAGCAATTTTTTTTTGTAACAAAATGAATGTTCGATAAATAAAAATCGGCAGCTGTATTTATTTGTAGCGATCAAATTGTCATGTACTGTGGTCGGTTTGCCTTGCTGCATACCCGACCCGGAGGAATAACACGGAGCCAACGGTTTCAACAACCAGAAACTACATGTAATGGGATATAGACGAGACGATTAACATGGTTACCAGCGGCGCCTGAGTCCAGGTAGCGACTCCCTGTGCGCCGGCGGCGCCGCCTCTGATGCGCCTTATCAAGGCGGCGCACGCGATGTGCGCGTGCCTGGCGTGACGTCGCCGCCACGCGGGAAAAGTTCGGCACCTTTGCCTCACAGTCGGGCAACTGGGCTGGAAAGCCGCCAGGGGGCCCACAGTACCAAACTGCAATCAGTGACGTGATTGGTCCGAGTCTATTTAGAGCAGCTCTTGGAGCAGCCAAAAGTCAATTTTGGAGCAGCAAAAATACCTTTTGTAGCATCGTTCTTATTCATACCTATGCAGACATTGTGAAGATGTCGGCACGTCCAACTAAAAGGCGATGTCTTCATTGACTTCTCACTTACGTGCAACCCTTTCGCATCAATTGGACAACAGGGAGGGAGTCGCTCAAACACAAGACTAGCGTTTAGTTGCGTCGAGAAGCACCAGACAGGATGGCAAGAATGTGAGTGATGAAGGACAGCACGAACTGCTGTGGTTGGTGATTTTACGTACTGAATCTCACTGAAATAATACAATAATATAGAACCCATTAATAATAGTTCCTTCGAGTTCTAAAGGTTGTAACAAAATAGCCATTTATAATTCAGATAAAAAAAGCACTTGTCATTTGATTATGAACGTCAATTATATTTTATGTGTAGAACTTCATAACAAAAACGGTAAGGGGACAAAACTTAAAAAAACAATCCCGCCGAACTCTTTAAGGTTGTTCCCAAGCTTCCATTCACTGTTCCTGCCAACAATTAGTTCTAATTTACTCACATCTATATGAAAGTGATAGCTAAACAAATTAGTTGGCATAAATAAATAAATAAACATACAAAAGAGAGCATATAAATGTTCTTGCGCCATCGGAGTATTCTCGCTAAATCTCGATGTGGAAATAGGTACCCCCGGGTAGTATATCAAACATGCGAGCCAAAGTTACATCAGGAACGGTGTCGCGTCTCGCCCTGGAGGAGCGCTTTCCCCCCCAGCACGGTGTTGCGCTGCGGCGAAGCAAAACACGCAAAATCGCAATGCTTACATTGCGGTTTTCGCTTCTCTGCAGTACGCCAGTGCGCGACGAGGCCCGCACTCAACCAGGGGTGCTATGTTGCGCTTTTTGGACTCCCAGGAGACTTGGAAGAGGGAAGTGACGTGAACGACTAGAGCCAATGCAGATTGGATGTTGACAGAAGAAAACGAAATCAACACCCAATCTGCTTTTGCTGCGTTGTTGACGTCACTTCCCTCTCCCTAGTCTCCTGGGAGTGCAAAAAGCGCAACATAGCCCCCCAGAAGAACTAAACCTTGAGCAAAACAGACGACGATCAGGAGAATTATTGCGAAACTTCCGAGTACTGTCAGCCTTTCATACGAAATGCGATCGAATAGTACTTTATTTCAGACGATAGCCAGAAGCTGAGAATTCGCATAAGCATATCGCAGCGGCCCGGCCAAGCAGCGAGGCCTGAGCCCGGGCCTCACAATCGCTTCTTCTTCCTCCCTCCCTTAAAGCTACGCTACAGGTTCGAAAGCCGACTTTTAACGCGAAGTATGTACCGTCGGTGGAGTATCGTCGGACGGCACTTGAACGCCCTGCAAAAGTGCCGTCGGACGGTCACGGTACTGTAGTCACTTCAAATCTTCTTTTGGAACAGGAGGGACCGATGGCACGGGGCGAACGAAATTGGAAAACACTCTTTCTGGATGTCGGCAATTGATACGCGACGAGCACAGGCGGCACGTCGACACACACCAGCGAGCACACCGCCGTGCCGCCGAGCACCCGACCACGCGCACGCACGCGCCGACCAACCGACGTTTCAAAATGCAGTCGGCAGCATCCAAAATAAAACGTGTTTACGTCATTGGCCGCGCCCCCTGCACTTCAAATCGGTGCCGAAAATACGCAGCCGTGGTACAGTGGCCGTAGCAAAGCCTTCGAGCTTGTCGTCTGCTAAACCCAACTCAACGGGCGCGTGCTCCGGAGCGCGACAGCTTGGCGCTCCTTTCACTAAACAGACAGGAGTGCCACCGGAGACAGACACTCGAGCGCGCTCTTCGTGCACCAAGTATTTCTCAGAGCGCGAGTGACTTCTTCGCGCTCCGTGACGTCACGTAAACAAACAAGATGGCTGCGCTGCTTTTGAGACCGTCGACACGAAAAGGCGTAGCCGGACCGCTGCCCCTTTTCAGATGATTAGTGCTTATTCCAGCGGATAAAAACGATTTGATTTGAAATCCGACAGCAATTAGCGTCTGAAAAAGGTTTGTTCGTGCATCTCACCTGAAAAAGGAATTCATCTATGAAACGGTATCGTGCCGTTTTACAGCGGCAGAAAAGTTGTCGAGATGAGGCGACATTCGGACCGTTCTGTCCCTTTTATAATGCTTAGCCCAGCGAATAAAGATGCTTCGATTTGAAAGCAGAAACATCAGTGAGCGTTGTGGAAAAGGTTTGTTCGTGCGTCTTGCCTGAAAACGAATTGATCTATCGAACGAGCGCGCCGATAGCTCGGCGACAGAAAAGTTGTGATGGAAAGGCAGCCAGACCGCTGCCCTGCTCAGAATGCTTAGTCCAGCCGCAGCGAATAAAGATACTTAGGTTGGAAAGCCGAAACACCAGTTAGCGTTGAGGGCAAGGTTTGTTCATGTATACCGCTTAAAAAAGTGAAAGCCGTTTACAACTTCCTGTAACGCCGAATTGGAGCGCAGCTCTTGAGGAGGAGGAGGGAAGGGTATATTCCTCCTCCTCCCTCGTGATCATGCCTGCTAGTCCTCCCCTCCTGCTCCCCCTCCCTCTCCTTTACCCCTCCCCCCGAGGTCACGTGACCCCCCCGGACCATACTAGACAATGAGGGGAGGAGGAGGAGGGGGAGGAGGAGGGCCGAGATCCGGGGGGTCACGTGACCTCGAGGGGACGGGATCACATGACCTTGGGCGGGCCGTCACGTGACCGGCGGGGGGAGGGGTCACCCCCCGGGGTCACGTGACCTTGGCGGGGGAGGAGGGGGGAGGAGGAGGAGCGGAGGGGGAGGAGGAGGAGGGGGAGGAGGAGGAGGGGGAGGGGCGACGCCAACGCCGACGCCGACGCCGCACAGGCTGGAAACGGGTCATGTGACCCCCTCCCCCCGAGGTCACGTGACCCGCCCGGACCATACTACACAATGAGGGGAGGAGGAGGAGAAGGAGGGGGAGGAGGAGGAGAGGGAGGGGCGCGGTTACGCCGACGGCGACGGCGACGCCGACGCCGCTCAGGCTGGAAACGGGCCCCTAAGAGCTGCGCCCTAAAACGAATTGACGTGCAATCGAACGACGGTGTGCCGGTATCGGCGTAGCTTCCGTCTCGCTGCAGGACGGAACCAGGGAATCTGACAAATTTGAGGGTTTCCTGCGTCGTGAGCGGGTTCAAGAATGTTGTCTTTAATTTAAGTCGGAACAGCATGCATGGTCAATAAATAGATCGGCCTGGTAATTAATGAACAAAAAGTAAGGGCGCAAACGAGCTGGTGTACATTGCACATGGTTGAAAAAAACCCGAGACTGAGGGTAAACGACACAACACTAAAAAGTCTCTTGGAGATTTGTGTTTGTCCTTTGTCCCTCTTGTTCCCCTTCTCCAGGGATTATTTTCATCATCTCTAACACAGCTGAAATTTTTATTTTCCGAAATCTGGTTATATAGGCACTTCGATACAAAAGAAAAAAGGGTGAGAGGGTGAGAACTCCAAAGAATGCCACTTTCCACCAGTGTAAGCTTTGACTAAATACAAGGACAACGGACTCTGCGTCATGCACCTCCCTTATCTTTGACCCCTCGACCCGACCGCCAAACACATTGGAAAGTAATAATTAGAATGCAATTAAATGCAAAGGTGCAAGCGAGCTGGACAAGAATGATGAAAATAATCCCTGGAGAAGGGGAACAAGAGGGACAAAGGACAAACACCAAAGTCACCTAGCTGTGTTTGGAGATTTGTGTTTGTCCTTTGTCCCTCTTGTTCCCCTTCTCCAGGGATTATTTTCATCACATTGGAAAGCCTCAGCCCATTAACACACACACAAAAAAAAAAGAAAAAAAAACGACTTATCGTTTCTTCTACCCGAAAACCTACAAAGATAAACCTTGAAGGTCAGAACTTTTCACAGCCTAAGAAAACGTCGAAGTTCGTTGTCCAATCCAAACGATGGCTTATTAACTGCGTTCCCATGACCTAGTATTGTTAATGACTCTTTTATCAATCGCTTATGGTTATCTTTTTCCCGCAACACTACTGAAGTTAAATGCCACAACGGTACACAGTTCCTACATTGGATAACATGTTTTGACACTTCGGAATACGGGTCTTTTTTCATTATACAACGTTTGTGTTCCATCAAGCGCACATTTATACAGCGTTTAGTCTGTCCAATATGACAGAGGCCACAATCAAAGGGTATCTTGTAAACGACACCCGACGAATATTCTACATCCCTTTCTCTGTGTTTTATCGTACAACCTAAGACAGTCGAGGCAAAAAAGAGTCAAAAGGCTGGAAATGTAGACTGCATGCTGTCTGCTTCAATTTGCAACCGGAAGTCCCGTAGACACTAGCGCCAGCTGAGCCTCTAGCGATTATTGTAATAACTCTATGGCCCGAACCGTGGCCAGCCGAGTGCAGCTGTAGCCTCCACCATCCCTTAGCAAAACGAGGCCGTACTTCAAACGAAATTGAAATATATTTAGTACGAATATTCATTTTGTATTTATTCTGTATTATTTTGGCCGCATTCGAAATACGCGCGTAATGTATTCAAAATACATTATAAATATGAATCAAAAAATATTTTAGATATACCAAAAATATTATTCCTTCACACTCAAGATGCCATTTGTAAATTAAAAACCGGGTGCACAATTTTTTTTTTATTTTCGATTTTGTCAGCAAATGGTGTCTCTGTGGTATTTGAAGGCATTACTAAATACATCCCACAAAGCCACATTAGAAACGAACACAAACACCATGACGCACTGAAGAGCTCATTCACAGTCCCGTTCACTGCTCTAGAGCCTTATATAGCCTACATATTGAAGGTAATAATTTTTTCGGTGACCACCTCTGCGCTTATTAAGGTTACAAGTATTCGATCTTCTCCTCGGGAGTCTGTCAAGGGGGAAACAGTGTTTTGAAGTTCGTGGACGATATCTCTTACTAAAAGGCATTGGTACAACTAATAACAATTCGGCACAGTCCCTAAAACAATATCCACACAAACGGCTCATAAAATACATGTTATTGCTTCTCTGCGTAGCACCACTCAGGGCGAAGCGAATCAAGGCAGTTTCTTCACTTTAAAATACTGTAAACGACTTTATTTTCGTGAGGACGTAATTCTCGCAAAGTTGGCGAATCGCCTACAATTCCGAAAAATAGGTCCCGTGAACAATTCCGGCAAAATGTAAAAACATTAAAATCTATATTGCGATCCCAGCGCGTCGCGAAAATTACAATTTGCGAATTATTCCAAAACACCAACTTTGACCTAAATCGCGAAATATTGAGCCCGCGAAAAATAAATATTTTACAGTAGTTGTTTTGCCTTTCCTTTTTAGTAGTTGACTATTTAATATGGTAGTTAATGTCACTGTATTAAAGTCACTATTCACATCACGTACAATGGTGAGTGAAGGAAATAAGAGGCGCTCTTCTGAAAATGGACGTTAGGGGCAGCCAGATAAAAGAGGGACAGTTGGTTTTGATTGGAGACAAGAAGCATCGAGCGTTCTGGAAAATGTGTAAGGTTGAAAAAACGTACTCCGGTCGAGACGGGCTTGTGCGCACATGCCTTCTCCGAGGACCAGGAAAGAAGATTCTGAGAAGGCCGATTCAGCTCCTGTACCCACTTGAGGATTGCTTTTATCAAACGATATCTCAAAGGAAGATATAAAATATCTTGCAAGATATCAAGGATTACCACTAGAAGAAGACGACGACGGTGCAAAAGAAGAGAGCTAGAAGAAAAGAAGAGGTACCGAATCGACGGGTTTTTTTTGGACTTGATTTCTGTTACCATCATTCGGCCGATATTAAAAACGATCTCAATCGCAACGGCTCCTTGGCTTCCTCGCCGAAACAGTGAGTATACACGTTCAGTGAACTAACATTGTGCTAACAAAACCGCGCCAAACGTATCTGTTCACAGCACCTGCTGAAGCTTTCCAGCATCAACAAATGTTGTGGTTGTAGTTCCCGAACCCCGTTTGTGATTGGTGTGCAAGGAACTGATCAGGTGTGTTCTTGATAGAAAAAAAGAAACAATAACATAAACTCGGCTGATTTATCAGTGCGATGCTGCGCAATTCAATTGCCAAACTAATCAAATGTATTTAGGCGCTTCAGTGTACTCCATATCTGCTTGAAGTGAACTTCAGAAGGGGCTCGAGCTTTTAAATATTTTGGTAGTTTAAGTCAAACTACCAAAGTATTGCAGTCAAAAGGTACTTAGAGTATAACACAACAGTATTTACGATTTTCAGGTATTATAAGAGTATTCTGCACGTATTCTTGATTGCTTCATTTTTTTAGGATTGGAGTATATTTTGCATGAATTAAATAAATATTTCAAGAAATATATGTGAAAGGTATTTTGTGCCTATTAATTTAGTATTTACATATTTCAAAACGCATGAAGGGAACTTCAAGTGTAGTTTAAGTAAAGGTATTTTAAAATGATTTTTAGAAGTATATTTTAGTACTAAGTAACAAAAAAAGAAGTTTATATTTTCGGTATATTTTTCGTGTACTTACAATTATGAATTGTATTTCAAATACACTCAAATATGAATGTGGTATATTTCAAACGTATTAGTTTTCGCTAAGGGATGGTAAGAAAAAACTAGCGCCACGAGGCGCTAGTGGCAGAAAGGCGAACATACGTACGGTCGGAAGACTGCCAGATGGCGCCACCACTGCCGTTGGCTTGCGCCCTCCGTCCTCCTCCTCCTCCTCCTCCCTCCTCCTCCTCGCCACCGGTTTCTTTTTTTTTTAGAGCGCAGCTCTTAGGGGCCCGTTTCCGGCTTGAGCGGCGTCGCCGTCGCCGTTGGCGTCGCCGTCGGCGTAACCGCGAGGTCACGTGACTCCCCGAGGTCACGTGACCCCCCGAGGTCACGTGACCCACCCAGGTCACGTGACACCACTAGGTCACGTGACCCTCGAGGTCACGTGACCCCCTGAAGTCACGTGACCCCCAGAAGTCACGTGACCGCCTTGAGGTCACGTGACCCCCTAAGGTCACGTGACCCCTAAGGTCACGTGACCCCAAAGGTGAGCCCCTGAGGTCACGTGACCCCATGAGGTCACGTGACCCCCGGAGGTCACGTGACCCCCTGAAGTCACGTGACCCCCTTGAGGTCACGTGACCTCAAGGAGTCACCTATCCCTCAGTACGCTTCCATCTTCCTCCTCAAGAGCTGCGCTCTAACCGGCGTTACAGGGAATTGTAAACGGCTTTCATTTTTTTTTTCTGGTTTGTTTGCTAGACTGGTGCCGCGCCGGCCGCTGTGAGCGGGCAGCACGGCACCGGTCTAGCAGACGAGCCGCGCGCGATATACTTCACAACTGCGCTTCACGTGATATTACCAATGCAATTAAACAGAAACAGCACGTTCACTGAAATGTATTTTTTTTTATCGAACCCCATTCAAATGAGTTGCGGTATTTCAAACACGTATCTACGAACTCCGTTGGCAGTCCACCGCCCTCAAAGGGGAACCAAGAACTGTAGTAGGCAGTAAACACAGTAAAGTTGTCAAATATGTAAAACGAAATTAATTACTTTAATGTACAAACTAAGAGAAAAACACTTGTCGAATTATCTAAATGGCTCTATAAACAACTCCCACAAACTAAACTTCTGAATACCGAAACAAACAAATCAACACCGAAATAAAGGAAAAGGCTTGCAGGTGAGCTGCATAAAAATAAACGATAAATAAACCATAAACAAACTCGCTAATCAGCAATGCAATTAAGAAAGAAAGAAAACAACTACTGTTTTGGAGAGACTACATCTCTGACTGTAGGTGCTTTATCGGTACTCTATCCTAACATATAAACACGAAGCTGTCAAATTAACTGAAGATTGCTCTGACAGCAACTTACCCACAGGAGCAAGTCCTTGCAGCAACGGATTCGTAACAAGAACGGTGGGGCACGCGTTTTTCCACAAACGAATCTTCCTACAACTTGCAAACACGGTAGCGCCGAAGTGCTCGCTGCACAAACGACGCTGGCGCAGCTTGCTCGTCGGCAAGCTGGGTAGGCTTCCAAAGTCCTGGCGATTTGCATACGCAATCCATTTCGATGCTCTGATGGAAAAATCTAGTTTAGAACGCTGACAAAAAAAAAATTGATATAGAGGTTTACCTGTCGTGTTGGAAAGCGGAAGAATGAGCACTCCGAGTTACTTTGTCAAATTAGAGACGTACATCTCTAATTATAATTGTTTGCGGTCGCACCGTACTGCTAATACTGCCGTAAAATCCGCACTTTCGATTTTAGCACGCGCGGAACGGTTTGAAAGCTTGGAGTGACGAGCGACCGCAAACAAAACAAAAAAGACAAAATCGGTCGTTTCCCTTCGCTCTTACTGATTGGTCGGAAGAGCCCAGAGTGCTTCGCTTTCGGTAGCGAAGATCATATACACGTCGCCTGCGCTGAAAATCATAGCGGCGAATATGACCATAACAGTTTGGTCGGAGTCGGCTGGGTAGACCTACGAATCTGCTCTTTGGATGGACGTACGAGAGAGAAGCCAGCGACGCGGCGCCCCTATCGGCCCACCCGGGAACTCCAGAGCTGCATTCGGCGCTGTGGCCTCCGCGATCTGCTGCCGGCGCCGCCGGTGTAGGACGCCGATCTCACTACCCCTCCGCTTCGACTACGGTAGTGGTTATGGCGTACGCCAAAATCAATACCGTAGTCATTTCGGCGTACGCCATAGTCAATACCGTAGTCTTTCTCGCATACCCCAAACACACTACCCTTACGCCAAATTCAATACCTTGAATAACGTCGGTTGAGCAGCGGTTGAGCTCATAGAGTTATTACAATAAACGCTAGAGGCTCAGCTGGCGCTAGTGTCTATGGGACTTCCGGTTGCAAATTGAAGCAGACAGCATGCAGTCTACTTTTCCAGTCTTTATGTGTATTCCTATGGGAAAACGCGCGTGAATTTTGTCTCGCCGCCAGAAAATAACATTAATAACTTTTGTTATTTCGGTTGTACCGGGTAGTATGTACCTTTATTAATATTTTGAAAGTGTAATTGCTTTAGTTACAGCATTTTTCCTTTACCACTGAACGATGCTAAACCTCGCTATATTTTTATTTATTTTTATTTATTTAGAGGATACTACAAGCCATTGAAGGCCCAAGTAGGTGTGGGATACAACATATACATTCACACATACAACGAAAGCAAATAACACGACATTAAAAGGTTTACAACTAACTAGGAAATATACAGGATATATTATTTTTAAAAAAAGGGGAGGGGGGGGAAGCAAGCATCAAGCAGTATGTAATTCCATCATGTACTAATACAAAATGACCTATCCAGATGTAGTATGAAGGTTTATACAATCCTAATGTCCATACGAAAAGGATGAAGGTGCCGTAATGTACAAAGCAAAAGATGCTAGTTATCAAGACGCTCGAGACCTTCTACAAAGTTGGTGTCGATAAATAGTTCGAGAGGTAAACCGTTCCAGTCGCTAATAGTGCGAGGGAAAAAGCTAAACTTAAACATATTAGTACGCGCAAAAATGGGTGTTAGTGAAAACTGATGTCTGTGCCGCGTAGCTCTTGACGCTAAAGGGGAAATATATTGCAATGGGTCTATGCGTGTCTGTCCTTGCTGAAGATGAAACAAGAATTTCAACCGCGCTAGTTTCCTTCTGGCCTGAAGAGTCTGTATTCCGTTAGCCTGCATAAGTTGAGATGGTGAATCCAGGCTTCTATACTTTCCATAAATAAACCGAACCGCTCGACGTTGCACCATCTCCAACTTCTGGATATCTTTCTGAGTGAATGGATCCCAAACGATATTTGCATACTCCAACTTGGATCTGACTAATGAATAATACGCATGTAGCTTAACCTGAATCGGAGCGTCGTTCAACTTTCTTTTAATGAAACCCAACTTCCTGGATGCCGAGGTACAGATATGTTTTATATGAGGAGACTAAGAAAGTGTGTCCGATATAATTAAACCAAGATATTTTCATTCTCGCTCCACAGTAACCGGGGTGTCGGCGATATTATAAATGTATTCAAATGGTTGCTTCTTTTTTGTTATACGTAAAAGTGTTGATTTAGCAGAGTTAAGCTTCATTTTCCACGTATCGCACCATGATACAACAGAATGCAAACTATGATCTAGCAATAACTGATCCGAGCTCGAAGTTATTTCTTTAAAAATAATGCAATCGTCGGCAAAAAGACATATATGGACACCTGCGTCAATGATTGATACAATATCATTTATGTACACCAAAAACAAAAGAGGACCTACAACGCTCCCTTGGGGGACCCCTGACGTTACAGGCAGAACCGGAGAGATGCAACCTCCGACGGAAACAGACTGTGTTCGATGTGACAAGTATTCACAATCCAGTTAACAGAACCATGTGGAAGACCAAGCTGTTCAAGTTTAAAAAGCAGTTGTTCATGAGGCACCTTATCAAAAGCTTTGCTGAAGTCCAGGAAAATCACATCAATTTGACCTCCCCTATCGAGGATTTGCGCAAACTCATGGACGGTAGTGACGAGTTGGGTCGTAGTTGATAAGCCTTTGCGAAAGCCACGTTGAAATTCTGTTAGAAAATTACGACTGTCCAGCAGTTCATTGATTTGGCTGCAGATGATATGCTCTATTAATTTACACGAAGAAGAAGTCAAGGAAATTGGACGGTAGTTCTCAACTGCTAGGCGATCCCCTTTTTTGTGCACAGGTACCACTATGGCAGTGCGCCAATCATCTGGCAGCGAGCTGCTTGAGTATGATGCACGAAAAATAATGAGAAGATAATGGGCTAGGTACTCAGCGTACCGTCGTAAAAACGTGTTTGGAATCTTATCGGGACCAGCACTTGTTTTCGTTTTCAGTGAAAACAGCAAAGAGACCATGCCGTAATAAGTTATGAACTCAGAGTGATAGTTTGATGTGGTGGAAATCACATATTCATGGTTACAGATATCGGAGAAAACCGACTGAAAATAGTCATTGAAATGGCACACTATAACACCAGGATCAGTTGAGACAGTGTCATTCACCACGATTTGCTCAACGGGCTTATTTTTTTCAGTCAAATAGCGCCAAAATTTTGGGGGTCATGTTTAAGATAGTTTAGAAGCGTACCGGAGAAGTAATTGTTTCTAGCCACTGCAATTAGGCTCCGAAGATCGCTCTGCTGATTGGTGACATCACAGTTAAGCGGCCTTGATTTCTTCGCTCGTTTTATCCTGCGTTTGAGATGTATGATTTTTCTGTTAATTCACGGATTATTACGATTAATACGCTTGTATTTTGTAGGTACAAATTTGTCAAGGCAGTATTCACATAAGTTCTTAAATCTTAGCCAAAGAGTATCAACATTTGTATCAGTGAAATTATCAAGATTTATGTCAAGATAATCAAGTATGCTAGTATCGTCAGCTCGCGAGGAGTCTTTGAAAGGTGAATATATAACTCTTTTTGTTGGTGAAAAGCGCTCAAGTAAACAAGTCAAGAGGACCAAATAGTGATCAGATATACCCTGTTCAACAGATATGGTGCAATCACTAAGCGAATTGTTTACGAAAACAAGATCAAGAATTGAGTGACTTGTACCATGTACTCTGGTTGAATCCTGAACTAACTGCGTCAGATCAAAGGCGAACATCATATCGAAAATAATTTCAGTTGCAGAAGAAGAGCCACACATATTCGCCCAGTCAACGGACGGGGTATTAAAGTCACCAGCCAGGATTATTTTATGGCTGCTAAATTTAAACAAGAGGTCAAATAACCTGCACAAGTAGTCAGGAGACTACTTGTGCAGGTTATTTCAGGTCCAAACCTCTGTTCCATGGCAGGTATGTAGAAACGAGCGCCGGTTTTAAGCAAAATAACGATCGAAAGGAATGTAGAGTGTGTTCAAAGTTCGCCAGCATTCCGTTGGTGCTTATATATTGCTAATATGCCTGTCCTGTCACTATATGAAAATGACCCCGTCGTGCATCTTAAGGAGTGGTTAAAAAAAACGTTGGAAACGTAAAGTACGTGGACTACGAAAGGTGTGTTTTCTTATTATTTCCTATGTTGGGCAGTTTTTATCGCGCACCTGTCCTCTGGCTTCCCCCTATTTGCAAAGATTTGGCGCGTGCGGGTGATGATTTGAACACAGAACAAGCATCTTCGCACATATTCATGAGCAGAAAGAATGAAGCCGTACTTGTTTATTGCAAATCGGACTATATTACGTGACTTTCAACTTATCTTGATCACCTGCAAACACAAGGAGTTACTTACCCAATTTTTACTGCGTAGTTCTTGCCGTCTCTCTTGGTTTTCCACATGTCGTTCGTTTGTTTGAAAGCGTCGACGCCGTGTTCGCGCTAACAGTGTCCGACAGTGCACATAAATACACGTACGAAGCGGTTTTAACACCTTTTTAATGCCGTGAATTTCAAATCAAAATGCTGCAACTGACCAATTATTTCGAATGCGTAACTGAGAAATGTTAGAACTTCAGCTTGGGCGAGTTGATTATTCATGATAATGCTTCACAGCGCACAAGATCAGACACACTTAAAAAGTAAAATCACACATACACAGGAAGAACACTCACGCAGCGCTGCGTGAGTGTTCTTGTTGTGTACGTGTGATTTTACTTTTTAATTGTGTCTGATCTTGTGCGCTGTGAAGCATTATCATGAGAAATGTTCCAATGTGCCTAGTACGTACAAATTATTCGTGATATTTGCTCTTATAATCGATCGCAGAGAGAAAATGCACTCGCTTTTTCCCATAGAAATGCATTACCGGAAGTCTGCCTCGCACATTGGAAATGTTCCAATGTGCGAGGCGACACGAGTTCCATCGCCATGACCAGGCACAGGGAAAGTCTGCGGCGGCCTACCTCGCTGCCCTTCGTACCACAGCGCAGCAATGCCAGTTCACCGCCCTCGACACTGCGCTTCGGGATCGTTTTGTGTTCGGGTTGCGGAGCGACAAAGTGAAGCAACGACTCTTGGCTAAAAAAGAAGTGACCCTCGCCAGCGCTGTCGAGGAAGCAATCGCTGCCGAGGTCATCGACCGGGAAGCCTGCCGCGACTCCCGCCCAAGCGTAAGCGCACCACGCATCGAGCCCGTGCACCAGGAGACAAGCGCGGGTATCGACAACGAGCAAGACGCCGCCGAGGACGTCTTGCGCCTAAGGATAGACCAGCGGAGGGACCCGGAACGAACGGGAGGCGCCTTCTGTGCTGGCTGCGGAGGCTCCCACGAACGGCGGCTGTGCCGTTTCCGGGATGCCCAGTGCAGGGGTTGCGGAAAAACGGGTCATATACTTCGAGTCTGCCGGTCCCGCAGGCCACGGGACTGCCACCAGAATTCTGAGACGGACTGCAAGACGCCTCGCGTCAGGGCCACGACTCGCACAAACATTGCCTACTGCGACGATCAAACCGTGACTGCTACCCACGATGTGCCCGCACCGGCCCTGAGGAAGATACATGTGGAGGTCATGCTCGAGGGCAAGCCATGCTAAATGGAGGTGGATTCTGGGTCAACTTTTTCGCTCATTTCTGAGGCCACAGCCAGGCGGATCTTCCCAAATGGCTGCTTGCCAGCCCTGAAACCACTGGATATCACGATGAAGGACTATCAGGCCAACCGCATCGCAGTGCATGGCTATGGCATGTTCAGGGTGAAATTCAAGGACTTTGATGGCCTATTGCGTCTCGTCATCGTCAAGGGTGAGTGTCAGAGCCTCCTGGGGCTGGACTGGTTCCCAGCCCTGGGCATCAACATCATAGGAGTGCAGCACATCACCCAGCCATCTCATGCGATCAGTAACATCCTTAAGGAATTTGGGTCCGTGTTTGATGGAGCGTTGGGATGCTACAAAGGACCACCTGTGCAGTTTTCACTCAATCCTGAGGTCATGCCCGTGCGGTTGAAGTCAAGAAGAGTACCCTTTGCTCTTCGGCCGAAAATCGATACCGAGCTAGACAAGCTCATACAAAAGGGGTGCTGGAGCCTGTGGATCAAGCTAAATGGGAAACACCTATTGTCACGCCCTTGAAGGCAAATGGGGATGTGCGTATCTGTGCAGACTACAAGTGCACGATTATTGGGGCATTGCAGCAACATGCATACCCAGTGCCAGTCGTGAGCCATCTCCTGGCAGCCCTTGTAGGTGCCACAATCTTTGCAAAGCCTGATTTGGCACAGGCATATCAGCAGCTGCCAGTGACCGAAGAAGCAAGAGACGCCCAGACCATCGTAACTCATCGGGGAGCTTTCCGCGTCCGCTGGCTTCAATTTGGGGTCTGTGTCGCACCCGGCATCTTTCAGAGTCTCATGGAAAACCTCCTGAGGGGACTACCGGGTGTCATCGCATATTTTGATGACGTGATTATTGCTGGAGCCTCACAGGAAGAACTGCTCGTTCGCCTGCGTGACGTTCTACGGCGGTTTCAGGCCGTAGGGCTCAAGGTCAAGAAAGGAAAATGCCAACTCGGTGTTACACAAGTAGACTTTTTAGGGTTTCGAGTTGACGCTGAGGGAATACATCCGACACCGGGAAAGACCGAGGCCATCATGAATGCCCCATGCCCTGCAAACAAGAATGAACTACAGGCATTCCTGGGACTCCTCAACTCCTACCATGCTTTCTACCCCACAAGGCAACCATTGCAGAACCACTGCACCGTCTATTGAACAAGAATGCTAAGTGGGCCTGGGACCGAACACAACAGAGAGCCTTTGATACGGTGAAAGAGCTCTTGGCATCCAACCAAGTCTTAACACACTTTGATGAAGAGAAACCCTTGATCCTGGCTTGTGATGCCTCCCCATACGGAATAGGAGCTGTGCTGAGTCACCACATGCATGATGGGAAAGAAGCACCTATCGCATTCTATTCCAGGACACTGTCTACCACCGAGCGCAATTATGCTCAGATTGATAAGGAGGCGCTTGCAGTGGTCGCAGGTGTAAGAAAGTTTCATGACTACGTATGGGGCCGCCAATTTCAGATCCACACGGACCACAAGCCACTTCTGGGGCTGTTCACCCCAGACCGTCAGACACCGCAGATGTTGTCACCACGGATGCTGCGCTGGTCGATATTTCTAAATGGGTACCAGTACTCTCTCCTCCATCGGCCTGGGAAGCGGCTGGGCCACGCAGACAGCCTCAGCAGAATTCCCTTAATGCAACAGCACCAGGACGACCCGGCCCCAGCAGAGACCATTATGCTCCTGGACATGCTTCCAAAACCTCCACTCCAAGCCGCTGACATCGCCACGCAGTCTGCAAGGGACCGTACCATGTCTCGTGTACTCAACTGGGTGTGGAAGGGGTGGCCACTTAGGCACAGCATCACTTCTGAGTTCACACCATTCGTGTCAAGGCAACATGAGCTGTCTGCCCACAAAGGTTGTTTACTGTGGGGTGACCGTGTGGTGATAGTGCTGAAGCTACTGTCCCGGATTCTCGAAGCCTTGCACGCCGGACATCCAGGAATTGTTCGGATGAAGGCACTTGCCCGCAGCTATGTATGGTGGCCAGAAATAGATGCGGCTCGGCTATCGAGGAATGGGTGCGACGATGTTCTCCCTGCCAGGAAACACGGCCAGAGATGCCCCGAGCACCAGTCCATCCATGGGAGACGACCCGGGCGCCGTGGTGTCGCGTGCACATTGATTTCGCTGGGCCGTTCCAAGGAAAGACATTCCTGATCATAGTGGACTCCTACTCAAAGTGGCTGGAGGTCATCGCAGTGTCATCCATGACATCGCTCACCGTGATCAATGCCTTACGGAGGCTGTTCGCAACACATGGTCTTCCAGACGCAGTAGTGTCGGACAATGGGCCTCAATTTACGTCCGCCGAGTTCCGGGAGTTTCTTGAGGCCAACCTGAACCGCTACGTGACATCTGCACCTTTTCATCCATCTACAAAGAGCCAGGCTGAAAGGATGGTGCGAACCACCAAGGAGGCTCTGTCGCGCATTGTGCAGGGAGATTGGTCACGGCGACTGGCATATTTCTTGCTACAGCAACATGTAACTCCACACTCAAGCACGGGGCGATCACCGGCCGAACTGTTAATGGGCCGCCGGGTATCGACCATGCTGGACCGGCTGCATCCCGACACGGCTCCGGCCAAGTCATCCCAGCAAACAGGACTGCTGCCAGTGCCACGCTCATTCCTGCCTGAGGACCCTGTATTTGCACGCAACTATGGCCGTGGCCCCCCATGGGTCCCCGCTGTAATTGGCCGAGCGACCGGGCCAATCTCCTACGAAGTGACCCTCCCAGATGGCAGGGTGTTGCGGCGGCACGTTGACCAGCTCCGGCGCCGGGCAATGGCGCCTTGCAAAAGCGAAGGACCGGCACCAACAGAACAACAGCCAGAGGTCTACCCCACACAAGTGCCATCACCAAGGGAAGTTTATCCTCGGCAAAGGATACCTCCAGGGAAAGTGAGCAATGAGCCAGCCGAGAGTTCGTTGGAAGAGCAGCCAGCGGCTGAACCCTCTGCAGGTTACACAACCATGTCCCAACCTGTGCCAGCGACCGCACCACGGCCAGTGTCGCCGGAAGGACTAGAGGGAGATCCTGAACCAGCGACCCTGCGCCGTTCGCAGCGAGCTCGGAAAGCCCCATCCCGCCTGCGAGACTTTGTGCTGGCACTGGCCGAGTGTTGAGCCTGAACTTAGGGGGGAGGGGTGTTATGTTCGTGTGTTTAGTACATCCGCATCCCGGTGCCAGCGGCGAGCAGTCTGGCAACCGGGGATGCATGCGCCATCACGTTCTGCGCTGCTGCGCGTGTGGAACATCAAGTCGGACACAAACCTTTGTTGGAGCTAGTCTGGCCCGCAATAAATGTTGAGTCGTTCCTTCACTTTGTCGCTCCGCAACCCGAACACAAAACGATCCCGGAGCGCAGTGTCGCGGGCGGTGAACTGGCAATGCTGCGCTGTGGTACGAAGGGCAGCGAGGTAGGCCGCCGCAGACTCTCCCTGTGCCTGGCCACGGCGATGGACTCGTGTCGGCTCGCAAGCTCTGGAGGCTTCGGGGCCAGGTGCTCCCTCAGCGCGGTGAGGATTGTTTCGAGGGGCGTATCCCCGAGCGGGGCCGGCGCCACGAGCGCTTTGGCCAACTGGAACGTAGCGGAGCCGCAACGGCTGAGGAACGTCGCCCTCTTCTTACTGGCATTTGTGATATCTTGCGCATCCAGGAAGAATTCGAACCGCTGTGCGTAATCCTCCCAGTCCTCAGGTCGGGAGAAGTCGAAAGCCTCGATGTAGGCCTCGGTGGGAGCGGTGGCCATGCTGAGCGGCCGGGCAACGGAGTTAGCTTTCCTTGGCGGCCGCAGTGCCGCCGTCCTGCAGGAATCCCATCCTCGTCGCCTCTGTTATGTCGGGTTCGCGGAAATAAACACTCCGTGGTGTCAACATTTATTGCGGGCCAGACTAGCTCCAACAACGGTCTGTGTCCGACTTGATGTTCCACACGCGCAGCAGCGCAGAACGTGATGGCGCATGCATCCCCGGTTGCCAGACTGCTCGCCGCTGGCACCGCCATGCGGATGTACTAAACACATGAACATATATTTAACTTGTGTATTTCTGAAGGTGTATTCCCTGAGCGTATGCAAATAGCAAAAGTTTCTGTGCTGCATAAGAAAGGCGATAATAATGATATAAATAATTATAGACCAGTTTCCATACTGCCTGTTTTTTCAAAAGGGCTAGAAAAACTTATTCATACACGGCTCTCAAAATTTTTTGATAAGCATCAGCTAATTACAAAGTCCCAGTTTGGATTTCGAAAGCACCGTTCCACTGAGCTTGCGTTACTTGAAGAAAGGGAATTTGATTTACGTAACCTAGAAGATAGAACACTAGTTTTGGGAGTTTACATTGACTTTACGAAAGCTTTTTACTATTTGAACCACACGCTCTTATTACAGAAACTTGAATGTTAAGGAGCACGCGGGCAAGCCCTGCTTTTATTGCAATCATATCTCGAAAATCGTAAACAATATGTGTGCTGTAGTAATTTTTCATCCAGTATAAAACCCATAGTCTCTGGAGTACCACAAGGGAGTGTATTAGGCCCTTTTCTCTTTAACGTATATGTAAATGACTGTGAATATTGACCAAACAACTAAATTGATAATATATGCTGACGATACAACACTTCTGCATGCTGCGGACGATCCTGAGGAGCTCGTGTCAAAAGTAAACCTATTGTTAGGTCAGATATCGGTATGGACAAAAAAGAACGCTTTAAAAATAGATACAAGTAAAATAAAGCCGTACTATTTCGACCTAAGCATAAAATTCTCCCTCCAATAAACACCATTACATTAAACTCGGTAAATATCGAATTAACTGATAATTTAAAACACTTGGAGTAGTGTTTTCCCAGAATATGTCCTGGGATAGCCATATTGAACATTTAAATAAAAAATTGTCAAGAACTGTGGGTATTAAATGTCGGCATCGGTATTTACTTCCTACATCTGTTAAAATATTATTATACAAATCATTATTTTATTCCCATTTAAATTATTGTTCGTTAGATTGGGGTACTACCACTGCAACTAATCTTGAGAAGGTGCACCTGCTTCAAAAAAGAATGTTGCGAGTAATTGCGACCGTACCTTATCTTTCGCACACGGAAAACCTGTTTAAAAGTTATCATATACTCAATATTCGTGAAAAGACGGTGAGAGTGCAGGCGAGCTGGTGGTAGTTAATCATGTCGTATTACACCTGAGGCTGCGGTGGAAGAAATCGGAAGAACTTTCAGTAGAAGGAACAGACACAGAGAACGTCTCAATATGAGACGTTCTCTGTGTCTGTTCCTTCTACTGAAAGTTCTTCCAATTTTTTCCACCGCAGTCTCAGGTGTAATACGACATGATTAGACTCAATATTCACAATCTTTATAACTATAGGCTATCCACAAAACTTAGAACAGAATTTCTTTACAACACTTCATCCCTGGTAGAATTGTCTGCTTTGCAACAACATATCGTACCATACCAAATTCGTAATCCAGATTACTGGCACGTACCAACGTGTCGGCTAAACAAAAGGAAAGGAAATGTTAGCATACCGAATCCCAAAGCTTCTAAATGTATTGCATTCTAAAGATGTCTTTATAGATAGATTAAGCCTGGGTGGATTGCGATCTGTCATGCATGATTTTGCATATATTGATTGATGCGATTTCTTTTTTCTTAGTTTAAAAGTGTGTTTCGTGTTCCTTTGCGAATGTCAACTCATATGGTGCTCAGTGGCGTTTTCTAGTTTCACGTTGTTTTCTTTGTTTGTTTGTTTTGTATTCATTGTGATTATGCACGATTTTTTGTATCTTGATATTTCCGACGCTTCTGCAGAATGTACTGGGGCTGAGAACTCGTCAAGCCGCGTAGAGCGGCTTTTTTTCTTGGCTCCACCATTAGGTGTAATGGAAATAAAACTGTTATTATTATTATTATAACAGTCGACGCCGTGTTCGCGCTAACAGTGTCCGACAGCGCACATAAATACACGTACGAAGCGGTTTTAACACCGTTTTTAATGCCGCGAATATCAAATAAAAATGCTGTAACTGACCAATTATTTCGACTGCGTGACTGAGAAATGTTCCAATGTGCCTAGTACGTACAAATTATTCGTGATATTTGCTCTTATAATCGATCGCAGAGAGAAAATCCACTCGCTTTTTCCTATAGAAATGCATCACCGGAAGTCAATTTCTGACTGCATGCTGTCTGCTTCAATTTGCAACAGCACACTAGCGCCAGCTGAGCCTCTAGTGTTTATTGCAATAACTCTATGGTTGAGCTCCGCATTTCGCTAAAACTGGCGGAAGTAACTTTCTGCAGCATAACACCCTGATTGTTTGTTTTTCGTATGAGCGGTGAAACGCGCGCGGCAGGCGTTGATTAATTGTGATTAGCGTTGATACAGCTGACGGCGCGCAGAGCTGAAGGGCACAAGCAATGACGCTTGGAGTGGTTCTGTGTCGATGTGATTTGACATCGCTTCTTTCTGGTTCTTCGATCATGGTGCAAATGCAGGTCGCCCGACTCCCGAGCGATTCGAAGGCAAGAGTGGTAGCCTGTCCGCTGGTCTTTCAATCGCATCCACTGTCGTTATTTTGGGCACAGCGGAAGAAAATAAGACGTTCACTGTTTTAAATAGCGTGCGATCGGCCTGTCTTGATTCTGGCGATACCGTTTCAGGCTGTAGATGAGAAAATTTAGCCACTACAGTACGACTGCTAGCCTGGGGTCTGTGCCTCACAACAGATCGAAACGGGTAGGGGTGGGGATCCCTGGCAGCGGGACCTTTCTCCGTACGAACCGCAGTGCGCTAACACACTCGACCTCCGGTACCCCCTTGGGTCACAGCGCTTACTGAAAGAAGGTTGGATCGTTTTACGCAGATTTTGCAGTGGACGCACAACAACTACGTACTACGTCCTAGATGCCCAAACGGAGGCTCGCTACGTGTGTGCGGCTCTCGTGATCTGGGGAACAGTATGCTCGCCATGAAAATGTTGCAGTGAGAAGTACGGAAAAGTACTTCTCAATTATATTATAAAAGTAGAGTATTTGAAACTGGCTTGGCATTGTCGCTGAACTTATGAAAATAAAACTGATTAGGGATGCCGATCAGATCGGGTGGGAATGTATAGATCTCTAAATAGGCTCGGGTTATATGCGAAGTTGCGTCGGAACAGGTGGGCAGGGGTGCTATATTCTCCATCCCCCACATAATTCAAATTCCTTGCCCCCAACCCTGTTCCTATATTCTTCTAATGTTACTAGCAGGTTCTTTTTTTTCTTTTTTTTTTTTCTGCCTAAAGCTGCAGTTTTCTATACTTCATTTCCCCTTAGCATGGACTGTTGTTAGTCAGATTCTACTAGTGTGAGCTAATTGCTTTGGATCACACCATGGCGGTTGCACGAGTGCTCATTCACTGCATGCACTGTGAAGGGAGTCGAGGCTATACCATCTTGTGCTTGCGCAGCCTTTGCAGTTCGAGGTTTTGAGGTCCTTTGTTTTGGCCTGTTCTTTTTTGTTTCTTGTTTCGTATGCTGGATATGGTTGGAAGTTATGTTACGCCTAGTAGTAGGATCTTCTGTAGAAACATTGATTTGAGAGTAAATGGTTCTAGTACCTTCTTTCTTTTCCTTCTGGCCAAGCAATGAATCTTTTCTAGAAACATCGGTTTGAGAGTAAATGGTTCTAGTACCGTCTTTCTTTTCCTGCTGGCCAAGCAGAGAGGGAAGATGGTTTCTTCGTGTCGACTTCGGGGCAGAAGATAACCCACGATGGGGACAAAGGCAAGTTTGGGGGAACCGTGTCTAGGTCACAGCAGCTCAATGGGCGAACAGGATGTGGCTCACGTTTTACGTGTCGAACGGGTTAGAGAGGCCTTGCGCACGCATCGTTTTCTAGCCATTTATTCTCGAACCCAGTTGCGTGTCTAGGTGGCAGCACGTATTCGCCAAAAGGTGGATTGTGAAGGAGGTATGGACGTGTATATAAGGCGGTGTTTGTTGAATAAACTTCAATCTGTGTCCGATGCTTCAATGTTTATTTAATTTTTTTTTATTTTCCTAAGTCTCGGGTTTACTATGTTTGTCATTCACCAGCTTGCCTGTGTTTTCTCCCTTTCTTCACTGAATAATGTACTGGTCAAGAATTATCTGGTCTTACTCAAAGTCGAAGGGAGACCAATGGAGTTTGAGGTAGACACAGTAGCTTTCCACCTTGACCAGGGCAAGACCCTAGTCAAGCAAGAAAAAAAGCAAGAAAAAAAGAAAATTGCCGAAAAAATGACAGGGGACCATTTTGTTCAGCCTAGCACTTGGGACCATTTTGTCCGGGATCATTTTGTCCGGGACCATACTGTCTGGGACCATAATGTCTGGGGCCATTATGTCTGGATCCCGTACTCAATGCCAAACAATCAGAAAATCAAGCTAAAAGCACTGACACATTGAGAATGACCAACAGCCTGGAACGAAATTCACATAGGCTTTGCTGGTTCAGTGGAAGGAAAAGCATTTCAGGTTGTTATACACCAAGTGGCTGGAGGTGTGAGTGGTTAGCAGCATGTCGTCGAGCGTAGTAATCAAGGATCTATGGTTTTTGTTAGACACAATTGAAGTGTTAATGAAGGTTTGTTTGGGCAACGGCATGATTTATTGCATCTAGCAGAAAAAATTTCCCCGCTAAATCTAGCGGAAAAAATTTCCCCACTAAATCTAGCGGAAAAACCCCCGCTAAATCTAGCGGAAAAAATTTCCCCGCTAAATCTAGCGGAAAATTTTCCCCGCTAAATCTAGCGGAAAAATTTTGGTCACGTGACCCGGGGGGTCACGTGACCTGGGGAGTCACACCCCGAGGTCACGTGACCCCCTCCCGAGGTCACGTGACCTCTGAGGGGGCACGTGTTTGCCCTCATGTGCCCCACCAAGGTCACGTGCCCTCGGGGGGGTTCACGTGACCCCCCCCCGAGAACACGTGGCCCCCAGTACCCTCCCCTCCTCCTCCTCAAGAGCTGCGCTCCAATTCGGCGTTACAGGGAGTGGTAAACGGCTTTCACTTTTTATGACTGTCATCTATTTTTATTATTTATTTATTGCAACTTTAAAGGCCCCAACAGGAGCATTACATAAGGAGTGTGTGTGTGGGGGGGGGGATTACATGAAAAATACAAATAATCAACGCATGAAGAAGCAAGTGGCTGACAGCTACAGTGCTGGTAAGTAATATAAACAGTGAGAACAATTGTGTGTGAAATAAAACTGGTACATAAATATACTAGCAAAAAGAGTAATCAAAGCATTGCGGAACAAGACGGGGTCACCTATGGCCAGGCACAACCAGGGTAATCACCGGCTCACACCAAGCATACCGGAGCTTCCAGTCGGGCTTGGTGTCCTGAAAAGCGCTGCAGGTGCTCAAAAACAAAAGACCCCCAAAGGAGCCCATAGAATTTGAATCAGTACCTGCCCCCTCCGTGGTAGAGGGCAACAAACTTCCTCACCAGCAGGCCCGTGCACTTACTTACCGGGCCACAGCCGTGGAAGAGGTGCAGGACCAACCCATGGTGACCTGAAAGGACATACTAGTCGCATTCTAGTGCAAAAAAAGGCAAAGACTGCCAGCCCCACATCCTAAGTTAACGCTGGAGGAACAGGTAGCGTATAGGCAAATTCAGTCGGGGTCTTTACCCCACCCCCTTTTACTCATTCGCATATGTTCCCCACTCAATACAGTGGGAACTGCCCAGTGTGCCAAGAGATAGGAGCCCTCCGTCACAAAATAGGTGAGTGTAGATTCAATCAAGACCACCCACCACCCACACCCTTCCCCCTGTAGAGCTATGGGAGAACTTGCTGTCCAGCCCCGCTTTGGAGAATCAGCTTCAATTGGTCAAGAGGGGTCAAGTAGATAAGGCAGCATATAGGATCTCGTGAAGAGGGAAGCCCTTCCTTCCGGCACAAACCACCGTGCTAAAATGCTCAGAATAAAAGTTTATTCTCTCTCTCTCTCTCTGATTGGTTGAAGTAGTTTGTGACCCGAGATACGTGACATGGGTGGTTTAGTCGAGATGATGCTCTTCAAGGAGGAAGATTGAGTGAGTTATGAAGCATTGGATTATAATAGAAAATTTTATGAAACGGGGTTAAGCATGATATATCTTATGGCGCGACTTATACAGCTGGCATTTCAGTGCAGAGACACTAGTTCTTCGGTAATGGTCATTAAGAATCGACCTGGCCGCGCGATTTTGAACTGACTCATGATGTTTAATGGGATAAATTTGATGAGCATTCCGAATTGCTGCTGCATACTCCAACTTTGGTCCAACGTAAGTCTCGTATGCCATTTTCCGGAGATGAGATGGTGGCGCCTTCAGATTTATTTTGATATACCCGAGAGTGCGCAAAGCCTCTGCTGAGTTTGTTTCAATGTGGTTATTCCAGGTTAAGACACTAGGCAGTGTTGCACCAAGATGTTTATAGATGGAGGCAGGCAGAGATGATTAGTCCAGAGCCAATAGAATACGAAAAATATGATGTTGCATGTTCCAAGTAAAGCGAAGTACTTTACATTTTGACATGTTTAATGACATTAGCCATTTGGAGCACCAGGCATGAATCAGGTCAAGGTCACTCGGAAGATTCAAATGGTCATCAGACAAAGTAATTTTGCGATATAGGACACAATCGTAAGCGAAGAGAGAAAGACTACAATTGATAAGTCGTTAATAAAAATAATAAACAGTAGTCGACTTACTAGTAATGCCCTTTGTGGAACCCCAGATATAACGTCAGTAAAATCTGACATATGGTTGCTAGCCACAGTGAACTGAGTGCGAGAAAAGAGAAAGTCACGAATCCAAGAAAGGACCAAAGGGCCGATACCCAGGATTGAAAGTTTTGAAATTAGATGACGATGGGGAACTCTGTCGAATGCCTTCGAGAAGTCGAGGAATACAGCATCGGTTTGGCCCTGCAAGTCAAGGTTAGTGATTAACTTGTGTTTGAGTTCAAAGAGTTGCGTCTCGCATGAAAAACCCCTACGAAATTCATGTTGATGATTGTAAAAAATAAGATTGGCTTCTAAATATGATATGAGATGGTAGTTTGAGGCCAGCACACGATCACCGCTTTTAAAGACCGGAATGACCTTCCCCAGCTTCCAGTCCAAACGTATACTCCGTTCCACCTTCAGTCCGAGCGCACTGGACGCCACGAGCTATCCCAGCCGATCCAGCTTCGGGAGAAAATCGCGTGACCTTTCGATTGGCCACAGCGACGCAGAGAGCTCAAGGTCGCATGACACTCTCTCAACGCTAAAATAGCTGGGATAGCTCCTAGCGTTTGCTGCGCTCGGATTGAAGGTGGAACGGAGTATAGGCAATTCTGCTGTGATGACAAAGAAAATATGAATCTGAAGAATTCACTAGATATTAGTTTGGTGTTGCTAAGATCTTTAGGGCTAATATTGTCTGGACCACAAGATGATGAGAGTTTTAAACCTTCTATAAGTCAAAGTATTCTGGAAGCAGAAATGTTAGTGTCAATGGGGGCCATGGGCTCAAAACTAGAGCAAGGCAAACTAGGTATATGATGAATGCTTTCGTTTGATAGCATGGAAGAGAAATATTTATTTAAAGCTGTAGTGCAATGTGGCTCACACGGCGTCTACATTTTCATTCTTTAGTCGGATAGAGTCAGTATTATCTCTGGGTGAAAATAAACTTCCAGAACTTCTGGGGGTTACTTCGCAGAATTCTCGCAGGTAGAAACTAACTTCATTTTTGTCAACTTTACGCCCTGTACAAGATTTGAGACATGAAAAATAATCGTCCCATACTTTGTTATTATTTACTCTTTTAGCTCTTTAAATACATGCGCTTCTTTTTGCTATTTATACTGATCGTAAAGTTTTATTGTACCAGGAGTTATGCCCGTCGCTGTTTACTACAACATTTGGAACAAACTGCTGAGTTAGATTATTAAGTTTGTTTTAAATAGTAACCAGTTTTCTTCCACCGATCTTGAACAAAAGTTTTCGACATACGACTGATAGAACGATGACAAGTTCCGATTTGTGGTGACGTAGTAATCACCTAGCTTTGTTATAGTCACGAATTGTTTGAACAGTTGGGCTCCGCGTCGGCACAGGGATACATAACTCGATGATCAAAATGCCGTGGTCACTTAAGCCAGCAACAAAGTTGACAGTTTTTATTTCTGTTGTGCTTGTAAGGGTAAGGTCAAGAATATTGTCGCCACGGGTGGGTTGTTCAACAACTGGGTGTGAGGTTAAAATTCAAACAGTTATATTGAAAAACTCTCGCGCAGCATTCGAGCTGCTCGTGGTAAGATGAACCCAGTCAATGTTTGAAAATTTAAGTCGCCAAAGATAGCAAAGTCTCCTTTTGGGTAAAGGCTCTATATGTCAAGCAGCACGGTGTGCAATGTGTCGCAGCGCTCAGAACCACTCTTCGGTGCCCAATAATACGATGGGCAGGAGATCAAACTATAAGGGGTACTTTATTGAACTTGTTGTCCCCACAGCCCGGTATTTACTACCAGAGCATAACGAAGGAATTGAACCTCGTCATCAGTCGTGGGCACGTTAACAGCAAAAAGTAACAGTGTTACTCTTACAGTTACCTAGGGGGAAAAGTAACACTGTTACAGTGACAGTTACCGGCTTCAAAAAGTAAAATGTTACAGTTATTGCAAAAACAGAAACGCCGTTACTTTCTTGTTACAGTACAAAAATTAGACTCAAGAAATCACAAACCATTATTTTATTTGTTACACTATTATAGTAAGAAGAAAGGTAAACTGAGAAATGAGAAAAATTTAAACCTGAAGGGTGTTTATTTTCTTGTGTGATTCGCCATTTTAGCATTTTGATGAGCATAATTTATTTGCAAAAATTGATAAGTCACTATTTTTGATGAGCGACATCGAAGATGACGCTTCAAGGGTTGCTTCTCATAAGACCAAAACGCTGGTACGAGCGAAGTACTTGTATCCAGACCGTGCATGACAAGCAGTCTTGGGCAGTAACTAGTTACTAGTAATGCATTACCGGTAACCAGAGTTACTTTTTTGGTAACTCTTCCCTGTAACGAGTTACTCTTCACTGCTGGTAACTTGGAACTGTAACACTGTTTCTTTTGTATCTGGTAACTGTAACTGTGGCCACACATTAAACAAACAAAAAATTGTCTGCTTTAGCACACGACTGAGAATTGACGGACGAGTCAGCACGAAACCGGGAGATAAAGGAAGCGGCACCCGCGGTGGTAGGGGCGGCAAACAATGTCTGTTTCACCGACTTTGGCTCACTCTTCTCATGTGGGGACCATCTGCGGGTGTCGGTGCTCGTGCAATATGTCTCCGAGTGTTCCGTCCGGGCTGTGCCTGCACCCCCCTCTCCCTTCCCTTTTGTAGAATATGTCCGTGTTGTCATTTTTACACCCAGCAAGTCACCGTCTCCTCTTCCCTATTAGTTTTCAAGGAAGCCATCCCCACATTGTGCAGAAAGCCGGCGCTTGTTTCACTTATTTGTTCTCTTCAGAGTCGCTCGAGTAAACACGAAGGCATGTTCAAATGCAATTGCCTTTTTCGTTGATAGCCTCAAGAAACACCCCAATGGTTGGACACTTTGTTGTGGAACCACAGATGGCTTTTCGGACACAGACGCCGCAGTGGTCGTCGTACATTCTCGTTGAGCACCAGAAGGCCTCACTTTGTCTCCTTTCCTGTATATTCTTTCGAAGCTGTTTGACCCGCTATGTTCAGGCCTGCTTCTGAGTATATCCCGTAAGGTAATTATGCGACCATCCGTGTCCTCATTTGTTTTGGAGTGAAAAATAAACAAAAGCATTAACTGATGTGGGCCGATGACAATTATGAAAAACAGTTGATTCTAAGTTATAGTCATGTGCAAATAGTGGTTTTGGCCAAATATTTTCAATTTGAATATCGAAAAGTTTTCCCACGCCTTACACTACTGTTGCTTATCATATGCTTATACAAAAACCCAGCTAAAATCGTGAAGGTTGTTCTACTTATTCATTTATAAGGTAAGTTTAACTATCAAATATTTATGAACTGTGACCTCAGAAATTCTGATGTCATGGCAAGTAAATGACGGATCTGATATAAAATGAATTCTATAGAGATGGCCAATTATACCCAATTGAGTGAATTTAAAAATCTTGCCATATAAAATATTATTTCTTTAATCTTGAGTTAAAAAGAAAGAATTGCGCATGATGAACGCAGGTTGAAAGGGCATCTCTAGCTGCCTAAAACATACTCTTGCATAATAGTTTAATTTTGAAACTTTTACTACAATGTAGATAGCAGACTCACAAAGCTTCCATTTATTTTCAAATACATCCGGCACGCGTGCACCATCCTGCTTTGAATGTATGCGTTTCTTCCAAGCACATAATTGCGATATTCACACTTTTCGAAGTGTTTATTGCGGCAGGTTACCCCGTTGAGTGCGCTCCTTACCAAGCACCGGTGTAATGCAGAGAAGCAGCACCGGCGAAGCTTGTTTCCGCGAGTATTGCTTCTCCGCAGTGCACCGGTGCTCGGTAAGAAGCGCGGGATACGGTCTATTCGTCACATGCACACTCGTCACAGGACGATTGGTCACAGGACGATTCGTCACACAGGAACATTCGTCATAGGATGACTCGTCACGCGGCCAACCGGTCCTACAATAGTTCGTCCCCCCAAAAATGTATTTTTCGATTTGGTTCGGGCGGACAAAGGCGAATAATTTGCAACGAACGTTTTAGCTTCTGATTCGGTCCCGAACTTTGAATGTTGGTTGGGCCTCAGAAAGTGGGTCACCTCTTATCTTAGCATGTCTTTCGCTTCTCGAGGTCAAAGAGTTTGTAACAGACGTTTTAGCTGTCTGGGTCCGTCCTGAACGGTGAATGCGGAGGCCATAGAAGAGCGACTATTTTTGAACTACATTCAAAAGGATGGAGGTGATCGCAACAGGTAGAGCCATGATGCTGCACGAGGGGTACACATTCGGCAGAAGGAATTCCGATACTTGTTGGTTTTGTCCAATAGGTGTATGCAAGGCAAAACTAAAAACTAATTTGGCTGCCAGTCGGATTATTGCTCGTTCAAGCCTGCAACTGAGATCAACCTGCTCAAGACCCATAATATAATTAAAGGAAAAGCGCATGAGTATTGTAATATTAGTTTATATAACCATTGGTTTACGTGACAGTGGAAAATCGTGAAACTCCTCATCAGGGTATGTGGGCAGATGTTGAAATTCACAATTTACTATCGTCCCCTGCTTGATCAATGTGACCAGTTGCCCGCATGACGAGTCATCCTGTGACGAATGTTCCTATGTGACCAATCATGCTGTGACCAATCGTCCTGTGACGAATGCGCATGTGACGAATCGGGCAACCTGAATAAACCAGTTTCGTTACAACAAGACAAACTCGATGCATGGTTATGGTGTCAGAACTGGCTAGTCCCGCAAAAAAGGGCGGTGAACTTAGAAGAAAGCCGAACCATGGATGTGCTCAAACCTCCCGAGGACCTGAACTTGACATGAAACGTAGCGGAGAACTGGCAACGGTTCAAACAACGCGTGGAACTGTACCTACGGGCGACGGAGGCCACAAGCGAACCGATGAACAAAGGGCAGCCATTTTGCTTCATATGTGGCGGGACCCGATGCCGTCGAAGTCTACAATACCTTTACCTTCGCACCTGAAGAAAAACAGGACTACCAGACAGTGCTGAAGAAGATTGAAGAGTACTGTATGCCCCGGAAAAATGAAATCAACGAACGGTCCGTGTTTCGTTCACGAAAACAAGAAACTGGTGAGCCGGGGTCCGTATCACATAAGCGGACCGGAAGCACGACCAACGGAAGTGTCCGGCATACAACAGAAAGTACAAGTGTCACAGGATGAACCATGCACTTCGCCGTGTGTTGCAGAACGAAGTCTTCGGTAGATGGAGTAAAAGAACAGGACGACAGCGACTTCGCCGTTCTCCAAGTTAGCACATGCAAGTCTAAAAAAGGTGACGAGTGGCTGGTTAAAGCCCTCGTAGCTAAAAAGGAAGTGGAACTAAAAGTTGACACAGGGTCCCAGGCAAATCTTTTGCCAAGTTCACTGTTCCAGAAGCTACACAAGACGGCGAGCCTGAAGCCAAGCATTTCAGTCCTAAAAAGCTACAACGATGGTGTGATTGCACACCAAGGAAAAGCTTTGCTGGAAGTGAAACTCAAAGGAAAGAGCGCAAACATTGAGTTCATCGTGAAAAAAGGACGCCAGGCCATAATGGGCTTAGCAGCGAGTGAACTCCTGGGGCTGGTCCAGCGAGTGCACATCGTGAAAGAAACTATGGCCCAAGAAGTGGAACAGAAGTTTCCTAAGTTGTTTAAAGGACTGGGATGCATTGGACGGGAGTGTAAGATAGTCCTTAAAGAAGGAGCAGAGCCAGTGGTACAGCCGACGAGAAGAGTGCCACAAGCTCTGAAAGAACCACTCAAGAAAGAACTCTAGAGAATGGAAGAGGCTGGAATCATCACCGGTGTCAGTGAACCTACTGATTGGGTAAGCCCAATTGTGATAGCCAAGAAGAAAGGAGGTGCTCTGAGAATCTGCATGGATGGATCCAAGGCAAGTGAATGAATCCATAAAACGGCAGCACTACCAAATGCCACGCCGTGAAGACATCGGAGCTGAACTGGCAAACGCCAAATTCTTCTCAAGGCTGGATGCCAATAGTGGGTATCACCAAATACCACTAGATGAGACGGCCTCTCGAGTGTGCACGTTTGGTACGCCATTTGGACGCTACTGATTTCTGAGACTGCCATTTGGCATATCATCGTCACCGGAAGTCTTCCAACAGATCATGACTGAAGTTTTTGATGGACTTGAAGGAGTAAGAGTGTACGTTGATGATGTACTCGTATGGGGTCGATCCAGGGAGGAGCACGACAAGAGGCTATGGGAAGCACTCGAAGCAGCCCAAAGAGCTGGAATGACCTTCAACAAGGAAAAGTGTCAATTTGCGGTCCAAGAGATTAGCTACCTGGGTGACCGGATCACTAAAGATGGAGTGGAGCCGGATTCATCACTGGAGGCATCAGTGCTTCTACTCCTCAAAGCAAGAAGGAAGTACAGCGGATGTTGGGAGTCATCAACTATGTAGGCAAGTATTTGCCACACTTGTCACAAAGAACAAATCTTAGAAACCTCATCAAGGATGATGTTATATTTGAGTGGACTGAGGCTCACAAAGCAGAATGGGATAGACTGGTGAGAACACTGACTAACAAGCCAATGTTAGCATTTTTTGACCCTGAAAAGAAGACAAAAGTGACAGCTGATGCATCCCAGTATGGACTGGGAGCAGCACTCCTACAGCTCAATGATACAGAGTGGCATCCAGTAGCGTATGCGTCACGAGTGATGACCGACTGTGAGGTGCGATATGCACAAATTGAAAAAGAGACGCTCACCATCACGTTTGCCTGTGAGAAGTTCCATGACTTCATTTATGGTCGCAAGTTCACACTGGAAACCGACCATCGACCATTGATCTCCATAGCAAAGAAAAGCATTGGAGACATGCCACCTCGTCTGCAGCGATATTTTATTTGTCTAATGAAGTATGAGTTTGGCCTGTGCTATCTGCCCTGCAAAAAGATCTTGGTGCTAGCCGACACAGTCTCGCGCACCAGTAAAAGAGGCCAAAAAGGAAGAGGAAGAACTGGATGATGTTGAAGTACATGCTGTCAGCATAGTGTCCAGTCAAGCGACACTTCAGAAACTGCGAGAGGCCACAGAGAGTGATGACAAACTGCAAAGAGTTATCGCACGGATCCACCAGGGTCAAGAAAAGCAGGAAGACCTCAAGGGATACACATCAGAGTTGACCCTGGTCAACGGTTTCCTGTTAAAGGGCTCAATAGTAGTAGTTCCGAAAGCTTGTCATGCAGATATACTGGCAAGACTGCATGAAGGACACTTAGGCATGAGCAAATGCAAGGCTCGTGCTAGAGCTTTAGTATTCTGGCCAAGAATAAATGCTGACATTGAGTCATACATATCGAAGTGTGCAGCTTGTCGAACATTTGCATACCAGAAACCTGCTGGACCACTCGTCATGAGAGAAGTACCAGTAAAGCGTGGGAAAAGGTTGGTGCTGATCTGTGCCAACATGCAGGATTGTCTTACCTTGTGGTATATGATGCCTACTCCAATTACCCTGAAGTGGTGCAGCTAACAGAGACTAGTGCTGCTGCAGTGATCGACCATATGGCAAGCGTTTTTGCCGGACATGGAATCCCCAAAGAAACCTGTACCGACAATAGTCCACAATTTGCAAGCAGAGAATTTGCAGCATTTGCAAGAAAATATGAGTTCAAACATATCACCTCAAGCCTAATATCTCCAAGAGTGAATGGACTCGCAGAAAAAGGGGTCCAAGTTGTGAAAAGGATTCTAAAGAAAACTCAGTATGAAAAAACAGATTTTTGGCTAGGGTTGCTAACGTACAGGTGCACACCACTCGAGAATGGACGGTCACCTTGCGAGTTATCCATGGGGCGACGATTGAGGTCTCAACTGCCTGACTTCTCATCAGCACAAGGACACAAAGTGGAAAAACACAAACAAAATGTCAGTACTGGCAGGCATTTTGAGCCACTGGGCACTGGACAGACGGTGCATCTGAGAGATGTTTGAAAGTGGAGAGTCAAAGAGCAAGTGGTGCCAAGATCCTTTGTGGTGCAAGCTGAGAATGGTGCTGTGTACAGACGGAACAGACAGCATTTACTTGTGAGCAAGGAAGCATTTGAACCCATCTCCAACTCTGAAGACATGGACGTTCCACAAGTGCCCAATGAGGACAAGGTGCAGCACCAAAAAACTCGTGACCATGAAAGTAAAATAATGGATGGTCCTACAGACCATCCAGTGCTGGTGCCTGTGCAACCTCCCTCTAGAGTGTCATCAAGATCAAGGAAGAAGAAAGTGAAGCTTACTTATGATGAGCACTTCAACCAGGCATGTTAGTCAAGTTGTAGTGTTCCATGTTTGTTCCTTGTTTAGAAAGTGAAGCTTACTTGTGATGAACACTTCAACCAAGCATGTTAGTCAAGTTGTGTTTCAAGTGTCCTTTGTTAGAAAGGAAGATGTATCAGATCTCATGTTATTGTCCAGTTTCAGCCAGCTGTAAAGAGCAGTCGGGCAACCTGAATAAACCAGTTTCGTTACAAGAAAAACTCGACGCATGCAGTTCTTCTCGAAGCGAATATCGAATAGCGTATTATTCGAAACTACTATTCGAAATTTCGAATATCCGCAGAACCCTAAAAGACAAACAAGAAAATTCCGCTTGTTGTCCCCACAGCTATAGCGTGCCGCTAGAGGCGTGGCTGTTAGATCTCCTCCCCAATAGTTTGTTTAGATGTCAACGCAATGCAAATGATCACAGCTTCTATGCCGGGACACACAAACGCAAAAAAACAGGAGGTAGAATTTTTTAGTGCGACAAGCACGATTCCTTCTCGTTGAGAATGCCTGTCACAGCGGTAAATGTCAAAGTGCAGATCACGGGAATAAATTTTGTTATCCTTTATTTCATGTTTCAGCCAAGATTTTGTTAGAATGACTATGCTAGATTTGTTATCATATATAAAACCACTGAGCTCGGCCCGTTTGGGGATGACACTGCAAATATTAGTGAAAGTAATATGGCAGTCCTAGCTTTTCGATTGCCTTGGGGGGCAAGATGGGCGAAACAATATGTCCTTACTTAGTCATTGCAACTAGAAAGTTCTACAACAGAGTTAGAAGATTAATACCGAAAGCACTTGCTGTTGACATAAAGCTTATCAAATTGGATTGTAAACGTTCCAGTTTATTTCGAACGAAGCGGACCAATTCAGACAAGTCTTTTCGCACAGTGTACTCAGAATCTTTTAGTTTATAACCGATAGAGAGGATGCTTTGTTTATTTTTAAAACGCAAAAGGTTAATAATTCTCAGTCGGTTTATATCTGCTACAAACTTCCCAGATGATGTGACCGATCAATGTTGTTCGGATCTACCTGAATGTTTAGTCGCTGCTCACAGAAATTCAAAACGGTTGCCTCTGAATTGTAGCCAAGTTTCAGTTGGTGAGTCGGGAGGACCAAAGAATAGCTTGGACCACCCTAAGTTTATCCTTGGTATCATCACACCTAGAGTTCACTTCTGAAATGTCCGACGTTGTTTTGCCAGAAGCTTCAACGCCTCTCAGGCTTCCTTCTGAAGACTCTTGTATGGAATTCAGGTCCGCCTCAATTGCCGTTACCCTTTCTCTGAGGTTATTTATCGATAAGTTCGTCGTTGACTGAGCATCCTGAAGCTTCTTAATTTCGGCAAGCATGTTGCCTCGCCCTACCTCGATTTTAGTAACAACGCTGTAGCTGTTGGCAAGCTGAGCTTCAAAAGGTTCGGGGTTCGCCTCGATGTCCCCGGATATTTGTAATATTAATAGTGCTAAACGGTGCTAGCACTTTGAGCCAAGAACACAAATAGCTGGCGCCGACAATCACAACATTGCAGGAGCACGACAACGCAATAAAACGATTGTTACTTCGATAGCAGACAGTACTGGAAGTGTAACCAACTTGAACGACGAAGGAAAGGGTTCGCTTGCGATGCCATGGTTTCGCATCATGCATCATGGTTTCGCATCATGCATCATGGTTTCGCATCATGCATCATGGTTTCGCTTGCGATGCCATGCCCCGGGGCATGGCATCGCAAGCGAAACCATAATATTACTCCGTTTCTGATGTTAACCCTTAAAGGAGCTGTGCAACGATATTCAATTGCAATGTTTTTCTCTCTACACGAACTTACTGGCACACCTGGGACTCAAGGATACTCACACGCAACGCCATTGGCCAAGAAACTCCTTTGTTGCGGTGTAATTTTAAGGACAAAAGCGATCATTTTCATTCAATCTCTCCTTTGCAAAATTTGATGACGTAACTCGGGGATCGCAGTACACCCAAGTGACGATATTTGAATGCGGTTCATAGATTGGACCCGAGCATTGCGGGGGCACTCGACTTGGGCTCGTGATAATTGCTAGCTCGAGAAGCATTCGGGTTGTGACCCGTGTCCAATCGCTGCAACGACGACAACAGCCGAGCCATAACAATGTCTGGAACTCAGCGCGTGTCCAGCGCTTTGCCAACCCCAGCGCGTGGCTATGATCAACACTGGCGGCATATAATCGGCTCCAGATCACGTGGCCGCTTGTTCTGGCTGCGAGTTGAGGGGGTGAACGCTGCTCGTTTTTCTTTAATTTTTTTCTGGGACTTCTATTGCGTGGGGTGAAAAACGAACGCGTGTTTCATAGGTCATTAACGTTAGGGATCCGTTTTAAGCGGTATTTGTGCACAGTACAAAAATTGTTGCATCGCTCCTTTAACCCTTCTCACCGGGGTCAGTTGGCCAACTGACCACCCTGAGAAGTGGGCTTTTGTAGACATGTGCCGAGAGAGCCGGTAGGTGCCGTTCCAGGCTGCCCGATGCTGTACAAGTTGCTGTCCAAATCTGGCAGCTTGGTCGTTGTTTCTGCCGAAGGAATTGCCGATACATGGTTCAAGTTGACGCACAGGCCATGGTAGACAAGATGGTTTTCTTGGAGATGACCAGGCATTGTTGATGGGCGTGTAGCTGTCAGCAAAACCTGAACGACAAAGTAAAGGGTTGACATATCATGTTTTCGCTTGCGATGTTGTGCCTATGTCCAGTATGACCCTTTCTCTGCAACATAAAGAACAATTTATTTTCTGGCTAGAAATGCAGTTTTCTATACTTTGTCTCCCCTTAGCATGGGCTGTTGCCACAGATTCTACAAGTGTGAGTTAATTGCTTTGGATCACGCCATGGCGGTTGCACGAGTGCTCATTCAGTGCGAGCGCTGTGAAGGCAGTCGAGGCTACCATCTCATGTTTGCACAGCCTTTGAGGTTAGTCCATGCTAAGGTGCAAGGAAATCTAACATGCTGAGCTTGTATCCATTCAGCCGAAAAAACAATTACTTTTATCTAATTGGAGGCGTTAGGCTGACAGCTAGGAGAGAGAGAGAGAGAGAGAAATTTTATTTACAATGATGCTTCGTCCGCTTTATCTGCGCCTCATCAGTGGTCAAAAAGGTGCTGGTACTGAGGGCGGCAGCATGGTCCCTGCGACGTTGAGAATGTGTGACACCAATTGGGGCCATAGTGTCAGTTGTACTTCCCAGGGTTGGGCGGTCTAGCTCTTCCAACAGACAGATGGAAGGCATGAGGAGGAACGGGGTGAGGTAGTATGGAGATGATTGTGCACGGGTACAGATTGGTTAGGGTAGGCATGCACTAGGCACATATTCCAAAGCGCCGCAAAGCAATATATTTAGCCGACATTTAAGCCACTGCACGGTGCAGGCACGTAGCGACGATTTTGTTTCGCGGGGGGCCCGCCCATGACAAAATGCTGTGTGAGAGGGAGGAGGAGAGGAGGTCCCAGCAAAATGGAAGATTTCGGGGAGAGCCTGGGCCCCTCGGGTCCCCCCCCCCCCCCCCCCCCCTGGCTACGTGCCTGGCACGGTGTATACATGAGTAAATCATAGCGTTGCAGGGGGGAGGGGGAGGGGGAGCGGGAATATATTGTGCTGCGAGAATTGAAAAGTTTAAATTTCGGTAACAAATCAGTCCTTTTAGAGCGCAGCTCTTAGGGGCCCGTTTCCGGCTTGAGCGGCGTCGCCGTCGCCGTCGCCGTCGGCGTAACCGCGCGGTGCATTATGGGTAAATTTCCCCGCTAAATCTGGCGGAAAAATTTCCCCGCTAGATTTAGAGGAAAAATTTCTCCGCTAAACAGCGTAAAAATTTTCCCCGCTAGGTTTAGCGGAAAAAATTCCCCGCTAAATCTAGCGGAAAAATTTCCCCGCTAAATCTAGCGGAAAAATTTCTCCGCTAAATTTAGCGGAAAAATCTAGCGGGAAAAATTCCCCGCTAAATCTAGCGGGAAAATTTCCCCGCTAAATCTGGCGGAAAAATTTCCCCGCTAAATCTAGCGGAAAATTTCCCCGCTAAACCTAGCGGAAAAAATTTCCCCGCTAAATCTAGCGGAAAAATTTCCCCGCTGAATCTAGCGGAAAAAATTTCCCCGCTAAATCTAGCGGAAAAAATTTCCCCGCTAAATCTAGCGGAAAATTTCCCCGCTAAATCTAGCGGAAAATTTCCCCGCTAAACCTAGCGGAAAAAATTTCCCCGCTAAATCTAGCGGAAAAATTTCCTCGCTAAATCTAGCGGAAAATTTCCCCACTAAATCTAGCGGAAAAAATTTCCCCGCTAAATCTAGCGAAAAATTTCCCCGCTAAATCTAGCGGGAAAATTTCCCCGCTAAATCTAGTGGAAAATTTCCTCGCTAAATCTAGCAGAAAAAATTTCCCCGCTAAATCTAGCGGAAAAAATTTCCCCGCTAAATCTAGCGGAAAAACCCCCGCTAAATCTAGCGGAAAAAATTTCCCCGCTAAATCTAGCGGAAAATTTTCCCCGCTAAATCTAGCGGAAAAATTTTGGTCACGTGACCCGGGGGGTCACGTGACCTGGGGAGTCACACCCCGAGGTCACGTGACCCCCTCCAGAGGTCACGTGACCTCTGAGGGGGCACGTGTTTGCCCCCATGTGCCCCACCAAGGTCACGTGCCCTCGGGGGGGTTCACGTGACCCCCCCCCCCGAGAACACGTGGCCCCCAGTACCCTCCCCTCCTCCTCCTCAAGAGCTGCGCTCCAATTCGGCGTTACAGGGAGTGGTAAACGGCTTTCACTTTTTTATTATTTCGTATACACCGTGCAAATTTCTGTCCTTGCATTTGCATACTGTTTGGTATACACATCTAATACATTTGGTTAGAATATTTCTTAGTATAGTATTCATTTTTGTAGATACTATGTCCATAATACTGTTCAGATCCCCAGCTAAAATTCCCATTAGATGCAATTGGAATTTTAAGTGGTTTTAACCGGAATCGATTGGTTTTAGTGGGTTCCAATCGGAAGCACATTGGCCAATGGGTCTCACCAATTGGAATAATTTTTCCAGTTGAAACCTAACAGGTTCCAAATGGCTCTCATTGGTTTCCATTGGCAGGAATCAATTGGTTGTCTGAAAACCCAACTGGTACCAATTGTAAATTCCAATTGGAATCTAATGGGAATTCTCAACTGGGATGTCGTATGCAAATTAACCTTCAGCATCAGCATCTTCTTTGCCAAGCATATTTTGTCCCTTCATCAGGGAAAGAAACCTCTCACTGGCGCGATAATTTCGTTTAACTGTGTCTTTCATCTATTCTGGGTTTGGGGCAGCCGAAGCGACAAAAAAGAACGCCGTCCCACAAGCGCAATGGCAGGACAGTGGGACCTTGGCCGGAAAAGCGTTATCTGTCCCCGACTAAATGGAGACATCTGGTCACTTTATTGAAGGCTAAACATAAAACAGCGCAAAACAATGAGGACCAGCTCCACAGGACTAGTGCAGTGCTCGTCCTGTGGTGTTTGTTCCTTTCCCTGGTCCTCTTTGTTTTGCGTTGTTTTACCTATATAACCTTTAACCAATCATGAACCTGAAATTGTTTTAATCTACTGTAGTTGCCCTTGCAATTGCTTGCAGCACCTGTACCATCTGCTCAGCCTGCCTGCGAGTTGCCTGTGATGAGGTGCACTGGTGACTCAGATGACATGCAATAAATCATGCCGTTGCCCAAACAAACCTTCATTAACACTTCAATTGTGTCTAACAAAAACCATAGATCCTTGATTACTACGCTCGACGACATGCTGCTAACCACTCACACCTCCAGCCACTTGGTGTATAACAACCTGAAATGCTTTTCCTTCCACTGAACCAGCAAAGCCTATGTGAATTTCGTTCCAGGCTGTTGGTCATTCTCAATGTGTCAGTGCTTTTAGCTTGATTTTCTGATTGTTTGGCATTGAGTACGGGATCCAGACATAATGGCCCCAGACATTATGGTCCCAGACAATATGGTCCCGGACAAAATGATCCCGGACAAAATGGTCCCAAGTGCTAGGCTGAACAAAATGGTCCCCTGTCATTTTTTCGGCAATTTTCTTTTTTTCTTGCTTTTTTTCTTGCTTGACTAGGGTCTTGCCCTGGTCAAGGTGGAAAGCTACTGTGTCTACCTCAAACTCCATTGGTCTCCCTTCGACTTTGAGTAAGACCAGATAATTCTTGACCAGTACATTATTCAGTGAAGAAAGGGAGAAAACACAGGCAAGCTGGTGAATGACAAACATAGTAAACCCGAGACTTAGGAAAATAAAAAAAAATTAAATAAACATTGAAGCATCGGACACAGATTGAAGTTTATTCAACAAACACCGCCTTATATACACGTCCATACCTCCTTCACAATCCACCTTTTGGCGAATACGTGCTGCCACCTAGACACGCAAGTGGGTTCGAGAATAAATGGCTAGAAAACGATGCGTGCGCGAGGCCTCTCTAACCCGTTCGACACGTAAAACGTGAGCCACATCCTGTTCGCCCATTGAGCTGCTGTGACCTAGACACGGTTCCCCCAAACTTGCCTTTGTCCCCATCGTGGGTTATCTTCTGCCCCGAAGTCGACACGAAGAAACCATCTTCCCTCTCTGCTTGGCCAGCAGGAAAAGAAAGAAGGTACTAGAACCATTTACTCTCAAACCGATGTTTCTAGAAAAGATTCATTGCTTGGCCAGAAGGAAAAGAAAGAAGGTACTAGAACCATTTACTCTCAAATCAATGTTTCTACAAAAGATCCTACTACTAGGCGTAACATAACTTCCAACCATATCCAGCATACGAAACAAGAAACAAAAAAGAACAGGCCAAAACAAAGGACCTCAAAACCTCGAACTGCAAAGGCTGCGCAAGCACAAGATGGTATAGCCTCGACTCCCTTCACAGTGCATGCAGTGAATGAGCACTCGTGCAACCGCCATGGTGTGATCCAAAGCAATTAGCTCACACTAGTAGAATCTGACTAACAACAGTCCATGCTAAGGGGAAATGAAGTATAGAAAACTGCAGCTTTAGGCAGAAAAAAAAAGAAAAAAAAAGAACCTGCTAGTAACATTAGAAGAATATAGGAACAGGGTTGGGGGCAAGGAATTTGAATTATGTGGGGGATGGAGAATATAGCACCCCTGCCCACCTGTTCCGACGCAACTTCGCATATAACCCGAGCCTATTTAGAGATCTATACATTCCCACCCGATCTGATCGGCATCCCTAATCAGTTTTATTTTCATAAGTTCAGCGACAATGCCAAGCCAGTTTCAAATACTCTACTTTTATCATATAATTGAGAAGTACTTTTCCGTACTTCTCACTGCAACATTTTCATGGCGAGCATACTGTTCCCCAGATCACGAGAGCCGCACACACGTAGCGAGCCTCCGTTTGGGCATCTAGGACGTAGTACGTAGTTGTTGTGCGTCCACTGCAAAATCTGCGTAAAACGATCCAACCTTCTTTCAGTAAGCGCTGTGACCCAAGGGGGTACCGGAGGTCGAGTGTGTTAGCGCACTGCGGTTCGTACGGAGAAAGGTCCCGCTGCCAGGGATCCCCACCCCTACCCGTTTCGATCTATTGTGAGGCACAGACCCCAGGCTAGCAGTCGTACTGTAGTGGCTAAATTTTCTCATCTAGAGCCTGAAACGGTATCGCCAGAATCAAGACAGGCCGATCGCACGCTATTTAAAACAGTGAACGTCTTATTTTCTTCCGCTGTGCCCAAAATAACGACAGTGGATGCGATTGAAAGACCAGCGGACAGGCTACCACTCTTGCCTTCGAATCGCTCGGGAGTCGGGCGACCTGCATTTGCACCATGATCGAAGAACCAGAAAGAAGCGATGTCAAATCACATCGACACAGAACCACTCCAAGCGTCATTGCTTGTGCCCTTCAGCTCTGCGCGCCGTCAGCTGTATCAACGCTAATCACAATTAATCAACGCCTGCCGCGCGCGTTTCACCGCTCATACGAAAAACAAAAAATCAGGGTGTTATGCTGCAGAAAGTTACTTCCGCCAGTTTTTGGCAAAATGCGGAGCTCAACCCCTGCTCAACCGACGTTATTCAAGGTATTGAGTTTGGCGTAAGGGTAGTGTGTTTGGGGTATGCGAAAAAGACTACCGTATTGACTATGGCGTACGCCGAAATGACTACGGCAACCCCCGGACATTTTCCATAGGGCCAAATTTAGATCTGTGCGCCGCCGCGCCGCGCCGCCGCCGCGCCGCGCCGCCGCCGCCGCCTGTTTTGTTCTCGCCGCCCTGCGCCGCCGCCGGAATCTCCAGAGCCAGCACGCCGCCGCCGCCGCCGCACAATAAATACGGCGCGCCGCCGGCGCCGCCAATTTTTTTTTTTTTTTTTTGGAGGGGGGGGGGTGGGGTTTATTGGTTTTTTTTCTGCTTCTGTGTGAGTTTTACCTACTATAATATGCATAAAAATTAATATATTTTTTCCTTTCATTTTTACTCCTGTAAATATCAATAAATGTAGAAGTTCCATAAAAAACGGAGACACAGAACGATAGAAAAAATGGACAAAACAACAAGTCTCAAACACCGTTTGCAGTTTATTTGAACAACGAACGTTGTTACATATACCTCAAAACCCTCACCACCAACAAAGAAACACCTCCCCTTCATGAGGTCACCGAGAGCCGGACACTCAGACAGAACCCATATGATTCATGATTCAGACATATCTAAATGATTCACACCAACCAGCCACCCTGATGAGCTCGCTTGAGGGCTGACCAGCCACATGCGATAACAGGCAACTCCAGCTTCAGCACAGCCCTTACAATTCTTAGAAAACAGACACAAAGAAAACGCTTCATATCACTGGCCAATGCCAAGGACGGTGTGCTTACTCAATTACCAGAGGTCACAATACTCATGGTCTCCCTCAGAACTCTTTTACCATTGCTGATTGTTGGGCGAGTTGGTATGGTGCGTGAGAAAAAATGATTGCGCTTTAAGACATAGACAGAGGAAGAACACCATAGAGGGCTTACTTTCAACTGATTTAATCAAAGCGCCTCAGCGTCGATACACACTGCGTCACCGCACCACATCGCAACCAATCCGTGGCCCCGCCGCGAACTGCAAATACACTATCTCTTTTTCTGCAACGCCAATTGCAACCACGCATGACTGCAGGTGCAAACCATTATTTGTTTCTTCCACTGTTCTCGCTAGGCTATAATATAAGACTGTTAGAGGGATAATTGAGGCGGACGCCATCAATAGCTCCGGCACGTGTTGTGCACGTGTTTTTTTTTTCTGGCACCCCAGAGGACCACCCGAAAAGGAGGTTAACCTTTCTAATTTGTGCTGAGCCTTAAAAACTAAATTTACACCGAACCTCTCTGCAACTGATATAAAGTTATGAGAGATTCCAAGGTAGTAAGGCACACACACAACATTCTTTACAACCGGTTTTTTCCACAGGAGCCGGATTAAACGTACGTTCCTTACACCTTGAGCACAACTGTAACAATCCCATCCTGGTGTAATTGTTCAAACGGTTGTGAACAAAAATTGAGCTTGGCAGAAGGTGTCGGTTTTTATCTAGAAATGCCTGACAGGAGTGGAGCAACAGTCCATTGTCACTCAAAAACTCTGAGTAATTGATTGAAATATTGAATCCGCATCATGGGAGAAGGTGCGATGTGACAACTATGCGGAGGGCAAGTTCGTCTGCTCCTTGCGCAGGGGGTAGCCGTGACGTCAGAACGCCAAGCCCTGATTGGCTGACCGCGACCCCCTATCTGAGCGTCGTCTGCTCCTTTGCAACGTCGTCTGCTCGCAATGTCGTCTGCGTCTGTCTTACCTTTCCTGCGACTTTCGAAAGGGCAGAGGCCAGGTTCACAAAACGATCTTACGCCAAAAATGTGCGTAAGACAAAACTTGAGAACAAATTCGTATTCACGAAACGAAATGTTCCTAAGTTTTGCGCAGGTTACGACGAAATCATACGACAGCTCCGAAGCTGTCTCAATCAAATCAGCATGGCCGACAGCGTCGCGGTCGCGCCGACCAACGGACGTTTATTTTTCTACGTGCGCTTCTCACGCGTCCCCATTTCAAGCAGCAAGGAAAAAGTAAAAAGTACTTGAAACAGATCACGAGGAACAAGAACGCTGGAACCATAAACACCCGAAAAAGCTCCAACGGCCACGATTCCACCGACAACGACCAAGCGAGCACGGCAGATAGGCCTAGCAAGCACTCCGACTCGGCGACCGTCTGCCCACGACCGGCTGGCGTGCTGAATGGAATATGCCCGCGCGACCCTTGTGAACACTTCCCGTCTTATACTTTGATCGCTGACCTCAATTTTAGATTAAGAGGTCAATCTCTTCCTCTTGTCATCTCCTTGTTTTCCGAGGAATGGTGACTCTCGCCGGTGAAAAAGCGGTGAATATCCGACAGACGCAGGAAAGGTAAAGCAGCCATCGCTTTGACTAGTAGACATAAAGCAGACGACGTTAACTGCGCCGACCCGCCGACGCCGTTAAAGAGTGAGAAGTCTCGCCGCACACGAGAGGAGGGAAAAAGTATTTGGGAGGGAACTTGCGGAGACTAACACGCTCACTCTCGGTTCTTAGCAAACAAACCTTGACGCCTCGGGACACCTCGCCAGTGAGTCCTTTGACTTCCCTCCTTGATGCGCGTCGGCTAGTTGTTAGACAAAAACAACGTACCGCTCGAGTTATTTCGTCTGCCCCCTCTGAAAGGCGAAGTCGAGCTCACTCGACTTCCGAAAGTCGCAGGAAAGGTAAGACAGCCGCAGACGGCGTTGCGAGCAGACGACGTTGCAAAGGAGCAGACGACGCTCAGATAAGGGGTCGCGATCAGCCAATCAGGGCTCGGCGTTCTGACGTCACCGCTACTTCCTTTCTCATGCGCAGAAGACGAAAATGAGCCCACTTGCGAGGCGTATAGACATCAAGGACTTATGTTACTCTATGGATAAGTCGGAGCTGTTAATAAGGGTCAGGAGGTGGTGTGATGACAATCTCGTGAAGTTGCCGTCTGCCACTGGGATTGATGTAGATAGTTTTATCAGCATTCTGGAGTTTCATTTAGAGTCCACTGCCGCAGACTTTGATTGTTCTCTTTTAGAGCGCAGCTCTTAGGGGCCCGTTTCCAGCCTGAGCGGCGTCGCCGTTGGCGTCGCCGTCGGCGTCGGCGTCGGCGTCGGCGTCGGCGTAACCGCGCCCCTCCCTCTCTTCCTCCTCCCCCTCCTCCTCCCCTCCTCCTCCCCCTCCTTCTCCTCCTCCCCTCATTGTGTAGTATGGTCCGGGCGGGTCACGTGACCTCGGGGGTAGGGGCACATGACCCGTTTCCAGCCTGTGCGGCGTTGGCGTCGGCGTCGGCGCGCCCCTCCCCCTCCTCCTCCTCCCCTCCTCCCCCGCCAAGATCACGTGACCCCGGGGGGTGACCCCTCCCCCCGCCGAAGTCACGTGACGGCCCGCCCAAGGTCATGTGATCCCGTCCCCTCGAGGTCACGTGACCCCCCGGACCTGCCCTCCTCCTCCTCCCCCTCCTCCTCCTCCCCTCATTGTCTAGTATGGTTCGGGGGGGGGGAAAGGGTCGCGTAAAAGCACAGCTCTTACGCGACCCAGGAGGGGAGGAGGACTAGCAGGCATGATCACGAGGGAGGAGGAGGAATATACCCTCCACTCCTCCTCCTCAAGAGCTGCGCTCCAATTCGGTGTTACAGGAAGTTGTAAAGGGCTTTCACTTTTTATTCAAAAACAGGGTGTGTGTATCGGGTCGTGAATTGCTCCAGTGTTGTCCGAGATTTTTTTTTTTTTTTTTAAACGAGACTTATGTGTACGTTGACACGGTTGTGCGGTCCTCGTCGATTGGACCGCACAACCCTGCTATCGCGACAGTCCAATTAAGTACTCATAGACGTACTGTTGCACACGGAAAAGGGCCTGTGCTGGAGGTATACCGACAAGGTACCAGCCAAGCCTCTGTTGGCAGCTGACAGCTGTCATTTGAGAATAGTTAAGAGTGGTGTAATTGCGTCTGCGATGGATAACGCCTGTAAAGAATCCCGTATGTTTTGGGTTGGTGAGGCAGTTGAGGTGCAAAAGATGCGTCGTTTGGAAGCGGGCCATCACCACGATGTAATTGTTAGAGTTGCGCTCAAGGTGCTGAAGGTTTAATCCGGCTCCTGTGGAAAAACCAGTTGTGAAGAATGTTGTGTGTGTGCATTACTACCATGGAATCTCTCATAACTTTATATCAGTGGCAAATAGGTTCGGTGTAAATTTAGTTTTCAAAGCTCAGCACAAATTAGAAAGGTCAACCGCGCCTTTCTGGTGGTCTTCAGGGGCGCCAGAAAAAAAACATAAGAACCCTGATGCAACGTTTCAGGCAGGAGTGGTGTACGGGACTCTCTCTCTTCGTCGAAACTCGTTTCGTGGAATTAAGTATCGCGGACAACTTTTCATGGGCACACGTTTCACGGACACACGTTTTGTCGACACGATCGTTTCATCGACACAGTTGCACACCGTATACGGACATCTCGTCACGACTCACGCGTGTATCATATTAGTAAGGGTTCTGATGGAGTTGCCTGTTATCGCATATATGGCTGGTCAGTCATCAAGCGGGGTCGTCTGGGTGGCAGGTTGATGTGACCATGAATCATATGGATCTGTCTGAACGTCCAGCCTTCAGTGACCTACACTCTAAAAAAAAGGGTGTATTCTTACACCCTTTGTCCCATATAAGACACCCCAAAACTTCAGACGTCGATCTGATGGTACTAGCTTTCACAAGAGGCTTGATAGCCGTGTGGTACAACATATTAAAATAGCTAATGTACGTTTTACTGACTACAAAAAAAAATAATAATAATCGGGGTTTTCTTGGCCCTGCTGCGAAACATCAGTGTTTTCTTTCTGTGGTCTTTGGTACGTCCTTTAGCTATTTAATCAGTTATATCGCTCCGTTATCAAGCCCCTTGTAAAATGTATGGCGGTCTGTGCGCTGTGCGTCAAACTAAAGTTTTGGGGTGCGTTATATGGGACAAAAGGGTGTATGGTGATACCCTTTTTTGTAAAGAGTTCTTTTCTGGTGGTGAGGGTCTTGACGTATATATAAGAGCGTTCCCTGTTCAAATAAACTATACCCGTTTTTCTTTTCAAGAAAAAAAAAGGTTTTGAGCATTTATTTATTTATTTATTTATTTATTAAAGTACCCTCAGGGCCCGAAGGCATTACAGAGGGGGAGAGCACATACATGGCACAAAGATGTTCGTATACGCGACGCGAAGTCTTACGAGATTTGGTTGTCGGAGAAAAAAGCGATGATTTTGGAACTGGAACGTGTACGTTTTGATAACATATATATAGTAGAATCCAGCTAAAGGTGGAAATTAGTAATGGTTCGCAAGGAGTCGGACTCTTTTTACTATAGTACTTGACGTGAAAAGGGGTATAAAAGCTATGTTTGAGACTAGTTGTCTTGTGCGTTATTTTTATCGTTTCGTCTCCCGTCACTATAGAAGTCCTTCACCAGCTCGCCTGTGTTTTTAAAATGTTATAAGGGAATGAACGGTTTTGTATACCGCAAAACGATTTAATGGAATCTTTGTGAAATAATTTGATACAAGAGGGCTATATTCGCGTCCGTTTTCAGGCTTCTTTCAAACGTATTTTATTGTGATCCACACGCCTGGCTTGTTCGCGTCACATCGTGTTTCGGGTCCTTTTTTCTCGCTTCCACGCCGGGATCCAACATCGGGGGTCGAAGTCGAGCCCCCATCCGGTCGAGTCGGGGAGGCTCTCCTTACGGGTCTTTGCCGCCAGCGTATTTGCTTACACTCCCGAGCTCAAAATCCTTGCTCCCTCGCACATTTTGTTAATGTTGTCATGATCCTCTGTTATGCGTCTAGCCATCGTGGGGCGGCGTCGGCGTGATGCGCTTGTAATCGGAGGGTCTGCCGCGGTGCAAGGCGAGTTGGTTGAAATCGACGTCAATCGTTGCAGGTTGTTCGCTAAACAAAAAAAAACAAAAAAAAGAGCTATTATGCGGCAGTTTGGCGGCAATCCGGTGTGCCTTGCAGGGTAAACTTGGAAATGGTGTAGGTTTGATTGTTCACGTTCGTGATGACTTAAGTGTCCGTGGAAAAGCAGGCCAAATTTCGAGGAAGGAAGGCCGTTCGTGTACCGCACTTGCCCTGTCCCTGACACTGTATGGAGCTGGTCGATGTTTTGCATCGTAGGAACACTTCATGCCGTGAAGGTAAGCGAGGTTCGCATTTGCAGCGTCGCAGTTCGCGCGGACGTCGCCTACCTCGTCGGGAAGCGGGGAAAATTTCATTGGTCGATGTGGGACAAAGTTGAACAGGAGTTCGAACGGTGATGTCTGGAGTCCGGCGTACGGCTGCTGGTTCACTTGAAAGCTGGTTGCCTATAGATAATCGCTCCAATTACTGGTCGATGTCGCCGTTGACGTTCTTTCGCGCAGACATGGAAGGATTTTTCCGTTGACGCGTTCGACAAAGCTTCGGGAGCGTAAAGTACTGTTAGGGATGCTCTGAATGTGCCTGTCGGCGAAGTATACCGCGAAGCCGAACGAGAGGTTAGGACCCTGTCGTTGTCGGTGATGACGGCTTGCGGCGTATCGAATGAGAGTACGAGTTTTATAAATTGAAGGACGTGCTGGGTCGACTTGTTAGGCACGGGGCGTGCGACAAGCGCGTGGTGAGGTGGAACGCGGTGATAAAATACCTGTTGTCGTCGGTCCTCGTCTTGCGGAGGATCTTGCGCCGCGGCTACCAGCCGGCGATATATTCTTTTACAAACGAGAATAAACAAGACGCCGAAGTACCTGATTCGGACGCATTCTTCACCAGCGAGGGCAATGTATACCCCTCCAGAAAGAAACAAAATAAAAAAGTGTGTTCGTTTTTATGGTTATTTCCATCTTCTTTTCCAAATTCAAACGACTCCTTTTTCTCTCCTCCTCACTCTCTAATTTACACCCCCCCCCTCCCCCTCCCCTCCCTCTTCCGCGCCACGCCGCCGCCTATCTGTTGATCCCCGCGCCGTCAACACGCCGCCGTCGGAGGTACAAACACCGGCGCGCCGCCGCCGCCGATTTCTGACCGGCGCACAGGCTATGGTGGAGGCTACACGGCCGAGGTCATGCCTCCTCCTACCCTTCTAATCTCCTTGAAGCAAGCAGCTCCGTCCGGTAGGTCACGTGCTGGGCCGATAAGTGAGGAGGGTAAGGACGAAAATGCGAAAGAAGCGAGCACTGATCTCAATGACAATTGGCCTTTTTCAGAGTTTGGCCACGATCGTGGCGCGCCCTCGCGGGAATCGCTCGAAACACTTTTGGTGGCTCTGGGACCATCTCTCCGTCGTCCGCGCCAGGCCTGGCTTGTCACCCTGTTCATGTGTTTGCGTGCGTTCTCTGATGGCGTTGTTACGTCCTTCACCAATCTGAACGCGTCTTTCTGTCGTCGCTTCGCGTGCATATTTCCTTCGAAATGGCTGAGAACGACCTGGAGGATTAACAAAACTCAATGTCTAGGATACAGAGGACCTCGTTCGTTTTTATACCTTCAGGGATGGATAGACCGCCGACGCCGCATCGGTTCTTACCATCGACTCAGAGTCATTTCATCGTCACTTCGGTGTTGCGTCTTGCAAGCAACCAAAAAAGGGGTCTGCTTTCAAAGCAGAGTCGCAGAGTGTTATGTAAGGAAAGTAATGGTGACCAGCTTGGATACCGACCCAACCATCCACCTTGTGCGGAGCTTGTGAGCTCCGTTTATGAGACCCGGCCACTACAAACAGCTGATTTTACTCTCCTTGGTCGCTTAACTTATTCAAGCTTATCGCGTGCGTCACTTCCCCGTCCTGTGTACCGCGCGAGGGCACGGGACATTGCCGTTTTCGGGAATGTGTAAACAAACTCGGACAGTGCGAAATCCGGGCCGTCTTGATGTCGCGAAGGATTGCGTGCACCGCCAAAAAGTAAGGAACGGTATGTTAGAAACAATCCATCTTTGAAGTTGGCACGTTTACGAACCTTCGACTTCGACAAAGTGGGCCCAGCAAACAGATGGGTTCACGGTTGGTTGCCAAGAAATTTCATCAAGGTTCTGTCTCTGTAAGGCTTAAATCAGTTTCGCTCGCTTTAAATGTTTTGTCGCTTTTTTAACGTGGCAAGACGCGAATGTGTATAGCGCACGCGTGAAGAACGGAAAGCTTTATGCTGTTATTTTTTAATTGAGAACCGGGTTCGGCATGATTACCTCACAAAACCTCGTTTGCACGTTTATATTTAACAAAAAATGGTCAGAGAGCATGCTAGCTGGTGTAAGTTTAACATGATGGAAAACTTGATATATGAATACATGAAAGCTTGATGGAACATCGAGGACAGGGACGTAAAGAGTACTTCTTTCAAGAAGTCCTGTATCCGTCCCCGTCCTTGACGTTTTATCCTTTCATGTATTCGTATCTTTCACCAACACGCTCATTTTCAGTTATTAAACCCGAGACTGAGTTAGGAAATAGAAAACGCAAAGGAAAAACGGGAAGCATCTCAAGAGACGTTGCCTGTTCTTTTTCTCTGTCCTTTTGCGTTTTCCTTTTCCTACCCCAATTTCAGGTATATCATCATGTTCACATTTACTGAATTTTAGTTAAAAGCAGAATGTTCCGCCGTCATATTGATGATCCAGCCACCTGGGCACGGGGGACTCTCGTCATAGGTTTTTGAAAACAGGGCAAACATGGTGGGATGCTTGACATCGGGTGCTTTCGTGCACCACCCGCCAAAGGCTACAAAAACTTTATAAAATTTGGCATTTTAACAGCGTTTGCATCTATTTGTGCAACCTTCTGCTGCGCGGTGGTGAGGCATGACGACTATGAAGCCAAGCCGCGAGAATACCGGAGGAGTCAAGCCTAACCAGCACTGTCTGAGCGACCGAGCGGGCGAGAGAGCCACCAAAAATGGCGCCTCTCTTTTTCCTCTCCTTTCTCAGAGTCGGCGCATGCGCCCAGCGATCTCTGAAAAAGTTCAATTGCTGGATCGCGCTTGCCGCTCCCGCAAGTGAAGCCACCGGACGCAACCCCGCTGGGATACGATTTCCCGTTTTGCTAGCCTTCTGCTGCGGTTTTCCAGCGTGCTGTAGACACCTTTTCAACTCGTTCGTCGTCATTCGCCGAGGAAGTTTTTTGAGACTCTGTGTATTGTTGAGACTTGCCGTTGTGAACACGTGGAAAATTTTACGAAAGTGCAGTGTCGCAGGAAAAAGGCACAACGCGTCGAAAGGAAGGGCTGGCGGCGTGTTCAAAGCTTCTTTGGCACGCCGAAGTGCCGTGTCTCTGTGCCTTCGCGCGGTTGGATACCGACCAAGAACCGACGCCGTGTGAATGTGTTTAGCGAGTGCAATGTGCGAGAAGCCGTATCAAAAGGTACAACTCGTCGAAAACGTGTCGCCGGTGTCGCGGCGTGATCAAAGCTTCCTTGGCGCGCCGAGTGATGCATCTTTGTGCCTTCGCACGCTTGGATACCGGTCAAGAATTGACGCCGCGCCAAAGTTCTGAACGTGTGTCGCGCGTAGATGCCTTTAGATCATTTATTATATCGGCCACGGAGTTCTGGATCGTCCAGCTGTTCCGGTGAGTTGCTATCAGGGGCTCCGGAAGCGGGGGGGGCAGGGTGGGCTTGAGCCCCTCCTGTCCTCAGGACCGAGCTGCCGAGCCCCCCTCCCCCTCCCTCTTTTTTTTTTTTTTTAGTTTGTGTGTTTGCAGGTTATCTGGTATGGGCCTTCGGCCTATTTGCTGTACCTCCGTCTCTCCTGAGCCGAAATAAATGAAATGACTCTTTATACATGCTGACCTACCGCCCTCCTCAACTCCGCCAAGCACAAAAAGCACCGGGGCGACGGAGAGGCTTGCTTGAAAAGTCAAAACCAGAAGAAAATGACAGGCAGGACTCATGAGCCTGATTGACAACCAGTTTAGAGCGAGCAAAGAGGAGACAGCGAAATGAATGGATTCCGACAAGACGACGTCGGCGAGCGTTTGTCTGCTTCCCCCGTGTGGAAGCAAGAAGCCCAGAAGATGCATGGTGCTTCTGGCCCGCGGACAAAACAGGCAGGCGGTACTACCGCGGCGCTTAAAGGCCATCATTAGGAAAAGGGGGAGGGGGGGGGGGGGGGGGCTGGTGAGCTTGAGTGGGGATTCGGGAGTGCTTAGAAAAGGCGAAAGTCTACGAGCTCCCAAATTTGACAAGGCGCCTTTGATGGCGAAAGCTTTGCGCGCATGCGGCGTCGTGCCCGCAGGGTGGTGAGGCATGAGGCGACACATGTTTACAAACTGAGGACAACACAACACGAAGTCTGAAACACAGCTCTTATCCTTCAGTACCCTCCTTTTGTGATGCCCCCCAACTTGTATTGACGCCAGGAGTCCGAAGCGATCACGGTCGATGTACTTGATCCTGAGGTACAGTACATACCGATGTATGCAACCTCTGCTTCCAGTTAAGACATCCGATGGCCCAACTTGCTGTGTTTGAGACTCCGTGTTGTGTTGTCCTTTTTTCCCCCGAGTCTCGGGGTTTTGTCTAAAACTTTTAACACTTGTTTGTCTACGTCTGCGTTAATACATCATGCTTCCCCGAGAATCCCTAAATGAAGGAAGGTTTTCATTTTTAGACATAGCCAATTTGGCATAGGCACAGCTGCGGTTGACATGTAACAGTTGGTATAGGAAAGAAAAAATAAAGAACACATGGTGCGGCTGATTTCAGTGGTTATCCAATCATTGTATGAGTTGTCAGTGCAAGCTTCTTACTGTTATTTTACTGAACCATTGTTTTAATTTGTTTTCCATAGATATGTGCGTGAATATGCGAACGCGGTGCATTAATATGTTTTCATTCAAATGTGGCAATTAATGTCAACCTGAAACCAACCTAACCTTGAGGATTTTGGAGATGTCGAGCCCCCCCTCTAAAGAAAGACTTCCGAAGCCTCTGGTTGCTATCAATAAAAGGGGGAGATCTGCACGTGTTCTTATGTACGATATTAACCATGGCTATGTCCCAGATCTACTCTAATAGATTCCGTGGGAGCACGAATAGGGCAACGTTGTGGAGCCAGGGGGGTTTTCGAAAGCAAAAGTAGAAGACGGCGAGAATGAAAATCTTTGAAGCGCGGCCGATATGGTCGTGTGCAATCTGTTGACCAATTACAATTAGGCGAGCCGCGCTCAAACGTCAAGTGCAATTAAGTAGGTAGATAATAAGCCAGCACTGATCAGTGATGAGGAGCTGTTGTGCACGGTATTGTGTAAATCGTCTAAGGACGAAAAAAAGACGTACCTTCCCCCCATCTTCCGTCGCTAGTGGACGCTGGATTAAGCTCGTTCCTAAACCGCGAGGGGAAAAGACGCTGATCCAGAGGCACGAACAGCTTCACGCACATTGCACTCGCTAAACACATACACACGGCGTCGGTTCTTGGTCGGTATCCAAGACTGCGAAGGCACAGAGACACGGCACTTCGGCGTGCCAAGGAAGCTTTGAACACGCCGCCAGCCCTTCCTTTCGACGCGTTGTGCCTTTTTCCTGCGACACTGCACTTTCGTAAAATTTTCCACGTGTTCACAACGGCAAGTCTCAACAATACATGCACAGAGTCTTCAAAAAAACTTCTTCGGCGAATGACGACGAACGAGTAGAAAACGTGTCTACAGCACGCTGGAAAACCGCAGCAAAGGCTAGCAAAAACGGCAAATCGTACCCCAAGCGAGTGAAGTCCGGTGGCTTCACTTGCGCTTAGACCTGTGCGCCGCCGCGCCGCCGCGCCGCGCCGCCGCCGCCGCCGCCTGTTTTGCTCTCGCCGCCCTGCGCCGCCGCCGGAATCCCCAGAGCCAGCACGCCGCCGCCGCCGCCGCCGCCGCCGCCGCACAATAAATTCGGCGCGCCGCCGGCGCAATCATCTTTTTTTTTTTTTTTTTTTTTTTTTGGGGGGGGGGGGGGGGGGTATTGGTGCTTTTTTTTCTGCTTCTTTGTGAGTTTTACCTACTATATTATGCATAAAAAATGAATAGATACACTTGTGTCTGTATGCTTTTTCCCTTTCATTTTTACTCCTGTAAATATATCAATAAATGTAGACGTTCCATAGATAATGGAGACACGGAACGATAAAAAAAAACGAACGAAACAACAACTCTCAAACACAGTTTGAAGTTTATTTGAACAACGAACGTTGCTACATATACCTCAAGACCCTCACCACCAAAAAAAGAAACACCTCCCCTTCACTAGCTCACCGAGAGCCGGACACTCAGACAGAACCCATATGATATGGTTCATTATTCAGACATATCTAAATGATTCACACCAACCAGCCACCCTGATGACCTCGCTTGAGGGCTGACCAGCCACATGCGATAACAGGCAACTCCAGCTCCAGCGCAGCCCTTACAATTCTTAGAAAACCCACAAAACAAGACCTTATAGAGACGCAAAAAACGCTTCATATCACTGTCCAGTGCTAAGGACGGTGTGCGTACACAATTCCCAGAGGTCACAATACGCATGGTCTCCCTCAGAACTCTCCTACCATTGCTGATTGTTGGGCGAGTTGGTATTGTGCGTGAGAAAATATGATTGCGCTTTAAGACATAGACAGAGGAAGAACACCACAGAGCGCTTACTTTCAACTGATTTAATCCAAGAGCCTCAGCGTCACCGCACCATATCTCAACCAATCCGTGGCCCCGCCGCGGACCGCAAATACTCTTTTTCGGCTTACCATTATTTGCTTCTTCCATTGTTCTCGCTAGACACAAAGATAAGACTGTTAGAGAGATAATTGAGGCGGACGCCATCAATAGTTCCGGCACGTGTTGTACACGTGTTTTTTTCTGGCACCCCAGAGGACCACCCGAAAAGGAGGTTAACCTTTCTAATTTGTTCTGAGCTTTGAAAACTAAATTTACACCGAACCTCTCTGCCTCTAATATAAAGTTATGGGAGATTCCAAGGCGGTAAGGCACACACACACAACATTCCTTACAACCGTTTTTTTTTTGTTTTTTTTTGTTTTTTTGTTTACAGGAGTCGGATTAAACGTACGTTCCTTACACCTTGAGCACAACTGTAACAATTTAATCCTGGTGTAATTGTTAGAATGGTTGTGAACGAAAATTTAGCTTTGTAGAAGGTGTCGGTTTTTATCCACAAATGCCTGACAGGAGTGGAGCCACAGTCCATTGCCACTCAAAAACTCTGAGCAATTGATTGAAATATTGAATCCGCATCCTGGGAGGAGGTGCGATGGGACAACTGTAGACATCAAGGACTTTTATTACTCTGGATAAGTCGGAGCTGTTAATAAGGGTCAGAAGGGTGCGATGATAATCTAGTGAAGTTGCAGTCTGCCACTGGGATTGATGTAGATAGTTTTGTCGCCATTCTGGAGTTTCATTTAGGGTCCACTGCCGTGGGCTTTCATGGTTCTCTTTTTATTCAAAAACTGTGTCTGTGTATCGGGTCGTGAATTGCTCCAGTGTAGTCCGAGATTTTTTTTTAAACGAGACTTATGTTCACGTTGACACGGTAGTGCGGTCCTTGTCGATTGGACCGCACAATCCTGCCATCGCAACAGTCGAATGAAGTACTTATAGACCTACTGTTGCGCACGGAAAAGGGCCTGTGCTGGAGGTGCGGCAAGGAATCAGCCAAGCCTCTGTTGGCAGCTGACAGCTGTCACTTGAAAATAGTTAAGAGTGGTCTAATTGCGTCTGAGATGGATAACGCCTGTAAAGAACCCCGTATGTTTTGGGTTGTTGAGGCAGTTGAGTTGCAAAAGATGCGTCGTAAGGAATCGGGCCATCACCACGATGTAATTGTTAGAGTTGTGCTCAAGGTACTGAAGGTTTAATCCGGCTCCTGTGGAAAAACCGGTTGTGAAGAATGTTGTGTGTGTGCATTACTACCATGGAACTCTCATAACTTTATATCAGTGGCAAATAGGTTCGGTGTAAATTTAGTTTTCAAACCTCAGCACAAATTAGAAAGGTCAACCCCCTTTCTGGTGGTCCTCAGGGGCGCCAGAAAGAAACATAAGAACCCAGATGTAACTTTTCAGGCAGGAGTGGTGTACGGGACCCTCTCATTTCGTCGAAACTCGTTTCGTGCAATTACGTATCGCAGACAACTTTTCATGGGCACACGTTTCACGGACACACGTTTTGTCGACACGATCGTTTCATCGATCGACACTCGTTAAGCGAATTGCACGATGTAGGAGTGTAGGGACATCTCGTCACGCGTGTATCATATTAGTAAGGGTTCTGATGGAGTTGCCTGTTATCGCATGTGGCTGGTCAGTCATCAAGCGGGGTCGTCTGCGTGGCAGGTTGGTGTGACCATGAATCATTTGGATCTGTCTGAGTGTCCGACTTTCAGTGACCTACACTCTAAAAATAAAAAAAAGAGTATTCTTACACCCTTTGTCTCATATAAGACACCCCAAAACTTCAGACGTCGATCTGATGGTACTAGCTTTCACGAGAGGCTTGATAGCCGTGTGGTACAACTTATTAAAATAGCTAATGTACGTTTTACTGACTACAAAAAAAATAATAATCGGGGTTTTCTTGGCCCTACTGCAAAACCTCAGTGCTTTCTTTATGTGGTCTTTGATACGTACTTTAGCTATTTAATAAGTTATATCGCTCCGTTATCAAGACCCTCGTAAAATGGATGGCCGTCTGTGCGTCGAACTAGAGTTTTGGGGTGCGTTATATGGGACAAAAGGGTGTATGGTGATACCCTTTTTTGTAAAGAGTTCTTTTTGGTGGTGAGGGTCTTGGCGTATATATAAGAGCGTTCGTTGTTCAAATAAACTATACCTTTTTTTTTCAACAAAAAAAGAAAGTTTTGAGCATTTATTTATTTATTAAAGTACCCTCAGGGCCCGAAGGCATTACAGAGGGGGAGAGCACATACATGAAACAACGACGCGAAGACTTACGACGCGAAGACATACGAGATTCGGTCGTCGGAGAAAAAAGCGATGATTTTGGCGCTGGAACGTGTACGTCTCGATAATATATGTAGTAGAATCCAGCCACATATATCTTAATTCTCCGCATAAAGATGGAAATTAGTAATGGTTCGCGAGGTGTCGGACTCTTTTTACTAGAGTTCTTGACGTGAAAACGGGTATAAAAGCTGTGCTTGAGACTTGTCTTGTCCGTTATTGTTATCGTTCCGTGTCTCCCGTTACGGAAGTTCTTCACCAGCTCGCCTGTGTTTTAAAAGTGTTATAACAGAATGAACGATTTTGTAGACTGCAAACCGATTTAATGAAAACTTTGTGAAAAAATTTGATACAAGAGGGCTATATTCGCGTCGGTTTTCAGGCTTTTTTCAAAAGTATTTTATTTTGATCCACACGCCTGGCTTGTTCCTGTCACGTCGTGTTTCTAGGGGTCCTCCTTTCTCGCTTTCACGCCGGGATCCAGCATCGAGGGTCGATGTCGAGCCCCCATCCGGTCGAGTCGGGGAGGCTCTCCTTACGGGTCTTTGCCGCCAGCGTATTTGCTAACACTCCCGAGCTCAAAATCCTTGCGCCCTTGCACATTTTGTTAATGTTGTCATGATCCTCTGCTATGCGTCTAGCCATCGTGGAGGGCGGCGTCGGCGTGATGCGCTTGTAATCGGAGGATCTGCTGCGGTGCAAGGCGAGTTGGTTGAAATCGGACGTCAATCACTGCAGGTTGTTTGTAAAAAAAAAAAAAATAATAATAATAATAATAAAAAAAGTGCTATCGTGCGGCAGCTTGGCGGCAATCCGGTGTGCCTTGCGGGGTAAACCCGGAAATGGTGTAGGTTTAATTGTTCACGTTGGTAATGACTTAAGTGACAACGTACGGTCCGTGGAAAAGCAGGCCAAGTTTCGAGGTAGGAAGGCCGTTCGTGAACCTTACCCTGTCCCTGACGCTGTATGAAACTGGTCGATGTTTTGCATCGTAGGAACGCTTCATGCCGTGAAGGTAAGCGAAGTTCGCGTTTGCAGCGTCGCAGTTCGCGCGGGCGTCGCCGACCTCGTCGGGAAGCGGGGAAAATTCCATTTGTCGACGTGGGACAAAGTTGAACAGGAATTCGAATGCGGTGATGTGTGATGTCTGGAGTCCGGCGTACGGCTGCTGGTTCACTTGAAAGCTGGTTGCTTGGAGATAATCGCTCCAATGCATCGATGTCGCCGTTGACGTCCTTTCGCGCAGACATGGAAGGATTTTTCCGTTGGCGCGTTCGACAAAGCCGCCACCTTCCGGAGCTTAAAGTACTGTTAGGGATGCTCTGAATGTGCCTGTCGGCGAAGTGCCGCGAAGCCGAACGAGAGGTTAGGACCCTGTCGTTGTCGGTGATGACGGCTTGCGGCGTACCGAATGAGAGTACGAGTTCTAGAAATCGAAGGACGTGCTCGGTCGACTTGTTAGGCACGGGGCGCGCGAGAAGCACGTGGTGAAGTGGAACGCGGTGATAAAATACCTGTTGTCGGTCCTCGCCGCGGCTGCCAGCCGGCGACATATTCTCTTACAAACGAGAATAAACAAGACGCCGAAGTACCTGATCCTTCTAATAGACGCATTCTTCACAGCGAAGGCCAATGTATACCTCTCCAGAAAAAAATGGAATAAAAAAGTGTGTTCCTTTTTATGATAGTTGCATCTTGCTTTCCAAATGACTCCTTTCTCTATCCCCCTCACTCTCTAATTTACACCCCTCCTTTCCCTCTCCCGCGCCACGCCGCCGCCGATCCGTTGATCCCCACGCCGTCAACACGCCGTCAACACGCCGCCGCCGGAGGTACAAACACCGGCGCGCCGCCGCCGGCGATTTCTGACCGGCGCACAGGTCCACAGTTGCGCTGCAGCGAACAACTACTTCCATAAAGCCCTGCATGCAACACGGCGCGCGTTGCACTCTGGGAACTAGGGATGCCGCGAACTTTTTTCGAATCGAAGTTTCGATGATCGAATCAAGCGGTTCGAAAGGTTCGAAAGATTTCGATTTTTCGAATTGGCTACATCGTAAAATTCGACGGAAGTCGAATTTTCGACTTGTTAAGCTAAGAAGTTCGACGCTTATCGAACCGTCGAACTTATTACGTTAAAAAATTCGATCTTTTTCGAACTTTCGAACTTATTGCGCTGCCAAGTTCGATGCTTGTCGAACTTACGAACTTGACTGACAAAAAAATCGATGAATTTCGAACTTTCGACCTTATTTATGAAGAGAATTCGAAAAGTTTCGAACTTTCGAATCCTGAAAAGTCAGAAGTTCGACGAACTTCGAACTTTTAGGGTAAAAGTTCGGGTGTTGTATAGTTTCTGGCCTGGGTGGAACCCAAAAAAAAGGGTCCCTCCCCTCAAAAGGGATTAGAGGGGATTGTTTCCCTGGACTGCCGCCCCTGGAAAGGGATAAGCATGGATTATGCTCGGACCACTTCTTTGCATAAACCCGAGGCAATCGTCGCGCTCTGATAGGACGTTCGACGCGGAGCTTTGTTTGACGCTCTCCGATTATATTAGAGAGAAAGGGAAGTGCATGCGTGGATAGACTGAGTGACGGGGGGCAACGGGGGCTTCAAAAAAGCCGGGTGGCTTTCTTGAAGTTTCTCGAAATGCGGCTTGTCTTGTTTTGGATCGGTAGAAACACTTCGCTACTTCGAGCAGCGAGCGGCCGCTAAATTAACCGCTGATGCGTCGTCATACCGACTCCGTGGAATTTGGCTTGTCTTGGATCGGCAGAAACACTTTGCTATTTCGAGCAGCGAGCGGCCGCGAAATTAACCGCTGATGCCGAGTGGTTTTCGTGACGAATCGTCCATGTCTCTTCAATCTGCAAAATGCGGTTTGTTTGCTTCGCTTTTCTACGAACGTACCGATATTGTGAAGCAAGGTGCGTTTCTCGGGCTTTGCGTAATCAGGATAAATCGTGTTCTTTTCAATACGCGTCGAGTACGTTGCACCGACTCCCTCGTGAACCGCGCGCCCGAAAACCACGAGAGGCAAGGTAAGCGAACGCCTCGGACCCCAGAACCGCGCGAGACGGCAAAGCCCGCCGAGGAGCCTCTGTGCTCTCCTACTTCTGCGTGTTTTCTCGTACTATGTCGACTTTGCGGAGTAAGAAAAACAAGAGGGAAATAAAAAAATAAAAGTGAAGGGCAACCACACGCGCGTCTCTTCGTTTTATTATTTGTGTCCCCGTCTCGGATTAATAATGAGTCGTTCTCCGTCTATACTCCGTTTCACCTTATGTTGTACCGCAGAGAAGGCCAGAAGCGCGAGCTCATGGCGTTGGCAGCTGCCCTTGTTGCACGAGAACTTGTACCGTCGAGATGTGCCCTAGAGCAAGGAGCTCGCGCTTGTAGCCTTTCCTACGGTACACTACTAGGTGAAACAGAGTATAGCCTGCGTTTTTGCCACGAGTTTGTGACGTGTAAGCAACGCAACTCTTCACACTGCTTTTATTTAATAATTTTTTTCCGCTGCGGATTTTTTTAATTTTTATTTGTGCCTGGTTCTGCTGCTCTTCTGCTCTCGCCTCCCCTCCCCTCCATAAAAGAAAGGCCCACACAATAACGTGTTCCAGTAGCCTGAAGCGTCACTCACCTATTCTTCACCGTCGAAATATTTTAGGCTGTACAACAGTAATGTGTGCACACTGAAAAGTAACTTCTTGCTGCAATGTTCGTCGTTGAATATTGGATCACCAACACAAATATTACTTACCGATGAGTGCCCAGGACAGCTTAAGAGACACCAGTGCACCCTTCAATGGTTCAAACCACTGCTTCATGCACCACACAGGTGACTGTGGCATAGTGACAAGCACAACCAGGGTGCTTGCTGTTTAATGTCAGAAACACTTTGGAAAATGCAGCTACCACATGACCCTGAAGTCCTAGAGAATCTTAAACCTTGGTGCCATGCAAAATAACTAAGCTAAAGAAACCGTCAAGGAAGAGTCACAACAGGTGCAACCCACAGGTTCTCGTGACTCCACATACCGGGCCGGGCAGCTGTAAATCAGCGAGCAGGTGTCGTAGAGTAGCTGCCACTGCAAGCGGTGCAGTGTCTCATAAAAAGAAACGGTTGCTGGAGAAAGCTCCCATGAATGCAAAGTCTGTGGTGAGCTTGGAGTAGTGATGGTAATCCTGAAGCAAAAAGGATTCAAGCCAAGCCTGTTCCTGTGTTCCATGACGTATGGCATCCTCCCCTTACCAGAATTCCTGGCTGTTATTTTCCTTCCTTACGTGCGCGTGCCCCCCTCAGCAGCAATAGTAATAATTGCACGTTGCTTCGACAGGACGTGCTGATTTGGAGGGGCCTGGTGGCAGAGTGTGTTAGCCCACTGCAGCTCGCAGTGTGTGGAGCGAAAACTTGCACTGATCGCCCCTGCCCGTTTTGACCTGGATGAGCACTGCACCTACACATGGGCGTGTATTACCGCTATACGAATCATCTTAGACTTTGGGCTATCGGATGTACCGCACTAGTCAAATTTCTCACATAGAGCGTGACAAAGTGTCACCATGCGCTGCCAGACCGACCTTCCTTCTTCTCGACAAATAATGTCCAATTTTCTTTGTTCCTGCTAATTTGGCAGTCGAGTAAAAGAGAAAAAAAAGAACTACTTTTGTGTGTGATGGGAAACGTATAAACCTCTCCATATACCAGGTTTACCTACAGCCACCTGAAAACGTCGCACCTCTTCAAGTGTGAAAGAGGGTAGGCCTGCACGCAATCCACTACACTCTGTTTCACATTAATTTGGAAAACTGTAGAAACTGCGGCGTCTGTGCAAGCCGGAGGAGTCTGCTGTGAAATTAGCACACTTGGGAAGAACATACCCCATGTACCTAAAGACATTAGATGGTTTTAAAAAGGCATTCATACTTTCAGTCGGCTTGCAAACTCTAGCAAAAATGTTGGTTTGTACCGTAGAAGTTTCAATTTCCCCTGCTTGAACTACTAGGAAAATAACTTCAAATTCACAATAGTGCTGAACGCAACTAAAACACATGGCGGAACGGTGGCCCGAGTCGGCTAGCACGTCTCAGCTCCGGGCATGTGGAGCGAAAGCTTGCGCTGCAGAACCTGGGATCGTGGGCTAAATCCCAGCACTTGCTCATTTCGATCTGGACGAGGATCATACCAGTAGGCGTTTGTGTAATCCCTACTACATGATGCACATTAAAGATCCCAGGCTTTCGGTCATACTGCGCTGGCTAAATTCCTCATCTACGGCGGCAAGCTTGGCACCATTCGAGGCAGGCCGACCTTTCGCTGTCTAAACATCCTCAACACAATGCTACTTTTTTTTTTTAACTGAAACACATACAAAAGAAAACATGCCTATGACCTTGTACAGTAATGCATTGAACTGTTTGTGAATGCTTGTGATACACAAAACGGGCAAAAGGCAAGAACGAGAGCATGCACATTCACACTGTGGCAGCAAATACACCACAGCAGCCTCCTTTGCCGTTGTTGCCATGGCGGATGGAAGAGCAGGGCAGCGAATGCCGATATGACTGAAAACATTGTAAAAGTTATTGCTTTGCTTTTAATAACAGTTCCAAAAAATTTAGATTAATAGCTTTTCAAAACAAAGCCACGGTAGCAGTACTTTTTGGCGCAGATGGAACAGTCTGCCGCGATGGTGAGGAAATGCTGTAGCCGTTGCCTTTTGCCAAGTTATGGAGAAACACAGCACAGATCATTCCACTCGGAGAGAAGACGCACCCATGAACCAGAGCACTCAGACGGGACTTTTCCTCGGTGCGTCGTCTGCGTCAAGAAACGAGCTATACAAATGATTCGTTAGCATGCAACATGGTTCCAAATCTCACATTTAAGCTATTTCAGGTGCAAATTTAGAAGTGGGGGTTAGCATGCAATGCCATACTTGATGAAGAGATTAACAGGGCACAATTGTGCAACCATCTCCTGTGCAAAGGAAACAGAAAACTGAAAACAAGCACATAAACAATGTGCACAGTCAGTCTGCTCTGGCAACAAAACAAAAAAAAGCTTTACACCAATTTGGATCGGAACTCATTGAACCCCCTAACAGCGGAGTCTTAAAAAAAAAACATAAAAAAATAAAGCACTTGCCAACAAGCAATGATTATGCATATTCAAGGCATTTCGTCGACGAAAAACAAATCCGCCGCCTGAAACCCGGTGCTTGCTAAGCCTTCCAGAAAAAAAAACCAAGGGTGCTTACATTATTGTTGATATTTGTGGCAGCGTTATACACCAACTCATGTTTACAAACAAACCGGAGCGCCCCTAGCGGACGCCACCGGCGCCGCGCATGCACGATGGAGTGTGGGCAAGAAGCTTGCCGTCGCCCATAAACAAACCATTGAAATGCGATGTTGTTGGCGTCGGTGTGAGTCCCCCTGCCCTTTTTCGCGTTCAAATCGTTGATTCTACGTCTTCCTGGCAATGTCTGACTACTTGAGCGGCCTCAACGAAATTACCGGGGCTCGTTACACCGCAAAACTTTGCGTGAATAATGCGACATGCAGCGATTCATTCCGCGCGGACGCCGCAGAATGCATGCTTAAGCCCGATTCACATGATAAGATTCTGCTCGCAATTTTCAGTTGCAATGTCGCTGGGGCTGCAAAAGCATGAACCATAACTGAAATGGTCGACGTCAATACTGAAAATCGCAAGCACAATCAGACCAAGTGAACCAGGCATAACAAGTCAGTGACGCCCACTGGTAACAATGATCAACATCTCCTTGTACCTACTGTTTATATCGAGCCTGCTTAACAACCTTCAAACTTCAGTCTCTTGAGGCCTGCACTTCTTATCACAAGTACCAGGCCAACATTCGGTCTACGGGCCGGTGTCGTCTAAAAGAGGAGATGACAAGCAGAAACGTTTGAAAGAGCACACAACAGTGCGAACGATCAGGCGGCTGTTTAACCTGAAGACGCACTCAGCATAGTCCGCAGGTGATTCGTACAACTTGACGGTTTTCTGGCGTTCATGTTCATCAAATAAATCTGATGACCACAAGTATCCGTGAACTCAACCCAGAGTGCTTCCCGCCCAAGCAATCGTGGTCCGGCGGCGTCTGGTTTTCCCTCTCAACGGCACATATCCACGTTCTCGGACGAACCGAGCACAAGAATACTGACCTTCAAAGCTTTCTCGACTCTTTTGGTACAGGCCCAGTCGCAGAGTTCTGACGAGAGAGCAGGTTTTTGTCCGGTTCCTTTCAAAACAATGCAGGAATACACGTCTCACATGGGGTACTTTCGCCCACAGCCCCGGACCGAAAGTGCGCCCCACACGCCACCACCGCGGTGTGACGTAACAGAGCCGAGTTTGTGTATACAGAAGAGAGGGCGGGGGGACATATAAGTCACATACCTGCCTTTTAGATGTGGCACATAGGCAGAACGCTTGGTACGTTCAGAAGTAAGTTGGATGTGATCAATTATATCCGTAAATAACAATCGCACATTTGTAATTCGAGTGGATCGCCATATTTTTTGCTCCAAACAACCCACCCTGGCAGGCGCTCGACAAGTTGCAGTCGCAGAAGAGTTCATTTGTTACGTCGCTTGCTTCGTAACCCACAGACGACAGGCCACGCTACTTCCAGGCTGGCGCGATTATTGGCTTTGCCACTTGGCGATGCCAGCACGTCACTACTTGGCCCTCTGAGATGCCCCAGGACCGGCCATGACAGCCACGGCTTCGCAGTTGCGTTCAGGTGGACGCGCCAAACTTCCATGGAGCGGCACTGCTCTAGATTGGCGTTTGTGGTCTCATTGCCTATGCTCCATCCCACAAGTTGTCTGCAGCAGGTGCAAAGGCACGAGCACGTTGCTTTCAAACGTGCCATTTTTGTGCAAGTGCTCATGCAAACAAAGCTCGCTGCAGTCCTATGCTTCCGTGCCCTCGCCTTCGTCTTTGCTGCGCACACCCTGCGAGACCGAGTATAGTCGACATCTATGGCTGGTATCAGCACAATTGAAAGTGCGATAAATCTTAAGCTGTCTCTAGGTTCGTATGTAAGAACAATCGTGCATTGGCGTCAAGGATCGAGGGAACCAACTATGAGTTTTGCAAAGTATGAAATCGGAACCATATTAGCCTCCCGTGCAATAGACGTAGTAGCCGGAGGCAGTGCCGCCAGTAGGTGAAATTTCTCTGGACGTAATAATGGAATACCTATGCTAGGTGATTAACGCATGAAAGGAGCAGCAGACAACATACCGAGCCCAAAACAGCCATTCATGCGCTGCGCAAACGAACAACATCACAGAAGCAGTAAGGAGGGGGCCGCTAGATGTTTAGTACAGCCCACCACGGGGTACAGCTGAAAATGGCGAAATGCCCACACTTGGTTCGTGCCCTCTCCTTCGTTCGCCCTGCCGAATTCCGTGAAATTGCCCAGATGCACATAGACAGCACGGCAATCGGACAACATGGCGCCACCCTGAAAGCCCCAAGTTGAATGATGTATAGCCATTGACAGGTGTCACCACAAAAATAAGAGTTGCAGCTGCTTGCTTTGGCTTCAAGGGTACAAGCTGTGCCAACAGCTCCATCGACCTACTTTGCACAGCAAATGCAACCAATGCTAGACAATGATACAATTAGATAGCCAAAGCGGTGCAAGTGACAGCACTCCTAAGCCCCATATTTATTGCTGTAGCAGACACATGGGCCATAGTCGCTTGCTGTGTTCGCTATAGTTAGTAATAGCACCCGAACGGCAGCATGGCCTTGCAGTTGTCCCATCTACGGCACAAGCTTATTGCCTTCAAGAATGCTTTGGAATCTCGTAAGCTTGGAGCATGATGGGGCCTAGAGCCTGTGCAGCCAAAGCACAACGGAAGGTGACGAGCAGGTGCTGGAGGCCTGCCTGCTTACCTACAGTGACACGGGACAGGTTTATGAACCTCCGAAAGGATGAGTTCACATGAAATTCACAACCGTTGCATTGTGGATATCGCATTATTTTTGTGTCTGCACGCAAGGGCAACATTTGAGACGCCACGCAGAGTGCTCGCTCATTGCCCGGCAACATCAACATGACTTTTGAGGCGGTTCGCTAGCTTCCGAGCGGCAGGTCACAGCTGCTGTATTATATTGAGCGGTGCCATCTACCCGAAGTCAATGAAAGTGTTCCCTCCCCGCTTCCCACTTTGCTGTTGGCCGGCGACTGACGAGCCTGACCTTCGACGCCCAAGTCGGTTTTCTCCGGTTTCCCCAATGTGCCCTCATGGCACATCATAAATCGAGTGATCCGAAGGCGGTGTACAGCTGAGGAGCAGGACAACTGCCGGAGGTACTTGGCCGAAGTCCGAAAATCGTTTCGTGGCCCCTTTAAAGACCAGTTTTGCTACGCACAAGCAATCGAAAGGATACAAACGTTTAGATATGCCCAACTACCTCGCATAAGGGTGGGTCCAGGAGCCGCCACTGAGAGCAGAATGGTCGACATCCCGCAGGCCAGCTAGGCTTGACGTTTACAAGATCACGGCCAGTCAATCCGGTTTTGGTGGCGTGTCGTCATGTACACAATTTTGTGCTGCACACACGACTGGTTGGATTGTTTTCATCACTACAGAGCATCGCTCGTTAGAGAAATCGAATGGCTCTTCTTAGTGCTTGTACAGTCGGGGACAAGAGTCCCCAGGACGGGTGAGCTGTGACTGAAACGCATTGCTGTGCCATCTGCCGGCTGGTTGGCTGGTTTCGAGATTACACAAAAGCGCATGCGCGTCCTACTGTGTCTGCAAACATGTGTGTTTTCCCGCTCGTCTGCGGCGCGGCGCCTAACTCGGAATCGGGCGCGTGGTAGGGGCTCGGAGGTAGCGCTTACTGACACGGCACCTATAAAGCAAGAAGTCACGGCAGCTCAACTGAGCGATAAACTCGACTGGTTATAAAGCAAGGTGAGCTGACATGGCAAAATGCGGCGCAATGTCGCAGGCGGTATCTCCAGTTTCGGAATGTGTAGCAGACGCTCGTCAGCCGCAAGCGCCATCTCCGAGGCAGTACCACGCGCCCAATTCCGAGTTAGGCGCCCTGCCACAATATAGCGGGAAAACACACGTTTGCAGGCACAGTAGAACACGCATGCGCCTTTGTGTGATCTCAAAACCAGGCGACCCGCCGGCAGATGGCAGAGCAATGCATTTCAGTCGCAGCTCGCGCATCCTGGGGACTTTTGTACCCGGCTGTACAACTCACCGCAGGCAGGTTAACTTTACCCTGACGAAACATCCATGAAACCTATATGGCAGTTTTTTTGCATTAGCAAACCAACACGCCAGTCTGACTGGATTTCGCAAGCAACAAAAGTCTGGCTCCTCTACGAGATGATGATCATCCTTTTGGTGCTCACGGCTTTCAGTGGTGGATAATTGTACGCACTCAAAGATCTGTACACCTTTGATGACTCACATGTAACGAAACTGGTCTTAAAGACTGGAGATCAGGTGGTCGTGGATGTCCGTCGACTCGCAGCCACAGCTCACTGTCTTGGACATGTCACCACTCCCACGCAGACCTCCAACAACATTCTAACTCTCCTTGCAACAGTAGTGGAAACCCCAGCACAAGCACACCGGAGGAGCACCTTCAAGTACAACACCTTCCACAGGAATACAAGGAAGGCACGCAACCAAACAAAACAACAAAGCACCTCGGTGATGGCTCGCTACCCTTCCTGGAAGAAACAGATTAGTTGCAGGCAGTATGACAGGCACGCCCGTAAGAGACCATGTTGGAATCTAGGCTTCATCACTTTGCTTATGGTGAATTCCCCTCACAGTTCTCAAGCGCTCCCAAAGCGCTCCATTTTGAGAGCACATATTCCGCTTGCAGATCTGGCTCGACTTGGTCATCTTCCGCTCATAGATCTCTGGCAGCTCCCGCTCATTGGAGCGCCTCCAACTCCGCCGAACTAGATCTACAGGATTTCAGATATCTACATGCAAGTTGACAGAGCACGCTACGTCATTTTCCCTCCCTCGGCGGTGGCTCCACCGACGGCAATCGCTGCGCACGCCTTGCCGCTTCGAGGCGGCCGAAAGGTATGCGACGGTGCCGAATGCGGACGTCTTCGTCGTTATTTCTGACATGGGCTCCGTGGTATGTATAATTTCGTCCGGCCTGTGTTGTGTGTTATTTCTGCAGCTAAGCAGTGACAGTTGTCACTGGTCATCGGAAAGATCAGTCAGCTGAGGCGTTGGTGGGCTTGTTAATTTCAAGCAGCGGCCATTTTGAATGGCCGAGGGGAGAGCAGGGGGGGGGGGGAAGGAGTCCCTCTAAAAATGCGAGTTCATCTTCCCCTCGTCGTTCCGATGCGGGGCCCACAGAGCGGAATTTCGCCTCCCTCGCGGATTTTGGAAAGCACTGCAGATCTACGAGTAGAATTCACCATTAGTTTGAGAATCCAAAAAATAAACGAATGCGGACAAATGCAGTTTTGTTTTGCTCTTTGTATTTCCTTAAAATCCTCGTGACTAGGAATCGCAGTGAACAAACAGAAAAGAAGATAAGATTAGACGCAGGGTAATATGCAGCCTCTTATCTTCAACGATATCCGTCGTTCCGCTCTCGCTCCTCAATAGAGTGCCGGCAGCTTCCCCGGAGGCGACGCTGACGCTTTCCGGACATGCGGGAAGTAAAACATTTGATCAAAGTAGGGCTCTTTGACAAGGCTGAGTCACATGTTCCTTGCAAAACGAACTTCACTTACTGACGATGTTCTCGAATGCCGACGTCAGAGCGCGCTTTCAAAGCAACAAGCGCACAGCTTTTGTGGTGTTACGCGGGCAGCACGAACGCGCGCTGCCCCCAACAAGCAGTCTCGACAACGTAAATGTTTGTTTCGTTGTGGGATACGACAACAGATGTCATAAAAGCATACCTCCGCAGGCACGATTTCAGCAACAGCTACAAATCGTGCCAGGTGCGCAGAGAAAGAAACGAACGAGAAGACGTTTCGAGCAAGAGTTATATGAAGAAAGCGATTGTTATTTCTGCATCCTTAAATACTTCTTACTGTACTAATATAGAGATTGCCTGGAAATGCTCGAAAGTTGACCATGGAAGTGAAAGTGAACGTACCGACATATCTCACAGCACAAAAGCCGCCATCTTGACATTCCGATTTGGATTTGGATTGGATCGATGAATGGATGATAACGGCTGGTGACCAGTGTTGCCGAGATGCTCGCTTCTTTTCTTTTTTTTCTTATTGCAATCCAATTTTACATTATTTTCAAGATTTTCTAGATTCCGCCGGGGAGATTTCTTAACTTACTGGTAGCCTTTTTAAAACGTCTTAAAATTATTTGTGAAAATTTAAGTGAAAAGTAAACCAGATCATGGCTAATCAACACCTCGCTTGCGTTTACGATTTTTGTCCTTGTGGTCCGGAGTTTGATCTTTCCTTCTGTTCGTTTTGAACGAAATCATTAGGCTGGATATGCCCGAAAAACAATTCACGCAGGTTAACAAACCTTCTAATCTCTGTCATTCCCCGACACGTCGTCAAAATCCCGGGCCCTGGGATTTGGCAGATTCGTTAGGCCTAAGGATTGTTGGCCCGTCGGTCATTGGGATAATGGCTTAATGTGCCATATCAGCGGAGTCAGCATGTTTTCTGATGGGCTTAAGTGGCTAAAGCCAAGGTGCCGTGCTGGTTGCCGCACCGCGGCATTCAGGCAGTTGTGGAGTATGGGAGAATGAATTTCGAGCGAAGGCGTTTGTTTCATCGATACGTCTTCCCACGTTTTGGGGACATTTCTTTTGTTGCGACGTTGCCATGAATATGCATGGCACCCTTGGTTTGAGATAAATAGGTCTGGTTGCGACAACGTGTACGCTGCTACGTTTGGGTAGTTTAGTCACACCTGGTTCTGCGCACTGCGAAGACTTGTCCCGATGACTATCGTTGCTGTCTATCCAATCACTCTGATCCAACGCAAGTGTGGTGACTGAGCTAGCCCGCGTATTTGATGTTGTTCTGTCATAGCAAAACTCCCTTCACCAGCAAGCTCACTGGAGCGAAGGCTACGGACCAGAGCTCACTGGAGCTAAGGCTCTTGGCAAATCGTTTCCAAATCAAGGATTTGTTAGAAATAACATAAAGAGCACAGACGTACGGTAAAACCGAGACTTTGTCTTCGTCTCGGGTGTACCAAAGTGTTGAAAAATTTTGTTTTCTCATTTGTAAGGGCTGTTACTTCTCTCCTGTGCTTTCGATATCTAGATGGTAGTAGTGTGTCCGTGCTAGTATGTAGCACCACACTTGCGTTGGATCAGAGTGATTGGATAGACAGCAACGAGAGTCATCGGGACAAGTCTTCGCAGTGCGCAGAACCCGGTGTGACTAAACTACCCAAACGTAGCAGCGTACACGTTGTCGCAACCGGGAGGCACTCACTTGATCGAATGACGTTTTAGCGAACGCCCACGTTTCATCGAATGACACTTTAGCGAATAGTCGGACGCCGCGAAGCGGCGTTTTCGGGTGGGCCAAATGAGTTCATATTTTTGTAATGTGTTGCCGCAGACTGTCGCCGCGAAGCGGCGTAAAGCGCAGCGCGACAGATGGGTTTACGCGCGCCCCCGTTATTCGCTAAAACGACCATTCGCTCAAATGTCGCCGTTCGCTAAATTGTCATTCGCTCTTGTGATATGGACCCGTCGCAACCAGACCTACGTCGCAACAAAAGAAATGTCCCCAAAACGTGGGAAGACGTATCGATGAAACAAACGCGTTCGCTCGAAATTCATTCTCCCGTATTCCACAACTGCCTGAATGCCGCGGTGCGGCAACCAGCATGGCACCTTGGCTTTAGCCACTTAAGCCCATCAGAAAACATGCTGACTCCGCTGATATGGCACATTAAGCCATTATCCCAATGACCGACGGGCCAACAATCCTTAGGCCTAACGAATCTGCCAAATCCCAGGGCCCGGGATTTTGACGACGTGTCGGGGAATGACAGAGATTAGAAGGTTTGTTAACCTGCGTAAATTGTTTTTCGGGCATATCCAGCCTAATGATTTCGTTCAAAACGAACAGAAGGAAAGATCAAACTCCGGACCACAAGGACAAAAATCGTAAACGCAAGCGAGGTGTTGATTAGCCATGATCTGGTTTACTTTTCACTTAAATTTTCACAAATAATTTTAACACGTTTTAAAAAGGCTACCAGTAAGTTAAGAAATCTCCCCGGCGGAATCTAGAAAATCCTGAAAATAATGTTAAATTGGATTGCAATCAGAAAAAAAAAAAAGAAAAGAAGCGAGCATCTCGGCAACACTGGTCCCCAGCCGTTATCATCCATTCATCGATCCAATCCAAATCCGAATCGGAATGTCAAGATGGCGACTTTTGTGCTGTGAGATGAGTCGGTACGTTCGCTTTCACTTCCATGGTCAACTTTCGAGCATTTCCAGGCAATCTCTATATTAGTACAGTAAGAAGTATTTAAGGATGCAGAAATAACAATCGCTTTCTTTAAATAACTCTTGCTCGAAACGTCTTCTCGTTCGTTTCTTTCTCTGCGCACCTGGCACGATTTGTAGCTGTAGCTGAAATCGTGCCTGCGGAGGTATGCTTTTATGAAATCTGTTGTCGTATCCCACAACGAAACAAACGTTTGCGTTGTCGAGACTGCTTGTTGGGGGCAGCGCGCGTTCGTGCTGTCCGCGTAACACCACAAAAGCTGTGCGCTTGTTGCTTTGAAAGCGCGCTCTGACGTCGGCATTCGAAAACATCGTCAGTAAGTGAAGTTCGTTTTGCAAGGAACATGTGACTCAGCCTTGTCAAAGAGCCCTGCTTTGATCAAATGTTTTACTTCCCGCATGTCCGGAAAGCGTCAGCGTCGCCTCCGGGGAAGCTGCCGGCAATCTATTGAGGAGCGAGAGCGGAACGACGGATATCGTTGAAGATAAGAGGCTGCATATTACCCTGCGTCTAATCTTATCTTCTTTTCTGTTTGTTCACTGCGATTCCTAGTCACGAGGATTTTAAGAAAATACAAAGAGCAAAACAAAACTGCATTCGTCCACATTCGTTTATTTTTTGGTTTCTCAAACTAATGGTGAATTCTACTCGTAGATCTGCAGTGCTTTCCAAAATCCGCGAGGGAGGCGAAATTCCGCTCTGTGGGCCCCGCATCGGAACGACGAGGGGAAGATGAACTCGCCTTTTTAGAGGGACTCCTTCCCCCCCCCTGCTCTCCCCTCGGCCGTTCAAAATGGCCGCTGCTTGAAATTAACAAGCCCACCAACGCCTCAGCTGACTGATCTTTCCGATGACCAGTGACAACTGTCACTGCTTAGCTGCAGAAATAACACACAACACAGGCCGGACGAAATTATACATACCACGGAGCCCATGTCAGAAATAACGACGAAGACGTCCGCATTCGGCACCGTCGCATACCTTTCGGCCGCCTCGAAGCGGCAAGGCGTGCGCAGCGATTGCCGTCGGTGGAGCCACCGCCGAGGGAGGGAAAATGACGTAGCGTGCTCTGTCAACTTGCATGTAGATATCTGAAATCCTGTAGATCTAGTTCGGCGGAGTTGGAGGCGCTCCAATGAGCGGGAGCTGCCAGAGATCTATGAGCGGAAGATGACCAAGTCGAGCCAGATCTGCAAGCGGAATATGTGCTCTCAAAATGGAGCGCTTTGGGAGCGCTTGAGAACTGTGAGGGGAATTCACCATAAGCAAAGTGATGAAGCCTAGATTCCAACATGGTCTCTTACGGGCGTGCCTGTCATATTGCCTGCAACTAATCTGTTTCTTCCAGGAAGGGTAGCGAGCCATCACCGAGGTGCTTTGTTGTTTTGTTTGGTTGCGTGCCTTCCTTGTATTCCTGTGGAAGGTGTTGTACTTGAAAGTGCTCCTCCGGTGTGCTTGTGCTGGGGTTTCCTATACTGTTGCAAGGAGAGTTAGAATGTTGTTGGAGGTCTGCGTGGGAGTGGTGACATGTCCAAGACAGTGAGCTGTGGCTGCGAGTCGACGGACATCCACGACCACCTGATCTCCAGTCTTTAAGACCAGTTTCGTTACATGTGAGTCATCAAAGGTGTACAGATCTTTGAGTGCGTACAATTATCCACCACTGAAAGCAGTGATGTGATTGCTGCGCCAATTGCGCCAAACTGCGCCAAGGGGCTAACCCTGCTACATCCTGCTACATTTCGCCAAAATATGGGTAATCTGCGCCAAGCCTGCGCCAATGGACCAATTTAGGTCGCCTTTCATAACCGAAACTAAACTAAGTACTGTAATTGAGCAGGCGTGTGTTATGTGGCGCAAGCGGCCGCCTTACACAAAGTACCGTGCATCAGTTGTCCACCCGGTCTTGCTTGGTTTTCCCGGCGTCTCGCGTTTCGCGCTCTTGTCTTGTGGGTCTTGTCTCTTTTTTATTTTTTTATTTTCAGAGATAGACGCGGAATGTGTGCAGACAGTTCGACGCTAGCGTGCCGGGTACCAGCCATGCCGTCATGCTGTGAAACGAAACCACCTTTTTGCGCGGCAGGAGTTACTTTGTGAGCTGAAGCAACGGCCGTGGGAAAACTATAGGTCTCTGCCTTTCAGTCACCGTGGTCGCGCGACATCGAATGTTGTTGTCCCCGCATCACTGCAGACATGGTACTTTCTAAACTGAAACTAGGTACTGCCGCATGTTCATCAACATTCCTGTTCTTGTTTAAATCATACGTTACTACAAAAATCCATCTTTAATTCAAAGACTGCTCTGCCAAAGTATTGATTATCTAGATACCTATCGGTGGGCCTTTTTTCGAGAGGGACCTCGGTACGTGAAAGAAAGTTGCTGAAGAGAAGTGAGCTAAAGCAAAGAAGGCAATGTCTGTACGCTGAACCCGCACAGCGTGCTTGTTTGTCTCGAGTTCAGTCGTTGCACAAAGCGCTCCTAAAACGTTTTGAGGCTGGCTCGCAATTTCTTGCAGCGATGCACTCAGGTTCTTTATTTTTTGTGTGTTTAGCTTGTACCTTGTTTGCCGGCCTGGCAAGAACGCGCCACTGGACTGTCTTTGTCGCATGCTCGAAAGTTACATTTTAGCTGAGGGGCATGGTTTCGGTTTCGATCTGACAGCCGTTGTCTGCGCTCGGGCGACGAAGCATGCCCAACACCAAGCCTGCCGAAGTTGGCCTCACGTGCATGCGAACATGATTGCGAGACTGAGGCACCAGCTGGGACGCTTGCAATTCATTGTTTTACATTTGCTTACTTTTGACGAAAACCTGGCACGTCGGGAACCAGTAAAACGGTGGCAAGCGGTTTTTCGAAATTGCTTGGCAATGCCTACAGCACTGTACACTTGTGGGATGTCTGAGCAGCAAAAACAGAAGCACCGAGTTCCCTCACAACACATCACATCAGAACACAACACAGCACAAAGTGCCCTTCGTTTGCGCAGCACTTAAAACAATTATTTTTATTTTCCTAAGAATATCTGCCCCAAAATCCACTTTTGCTGCTCCGAAACACTGTCTTGGCTGCACCAAAAGCCGCTTTTGCTGCTCCACAACTCTGTTTTGGTTGCTCCAAAGGCCACATTTGCTGCGCCAAAACACTGTTTTGGTTGCTCCGAAACGTGCGCCAAAATGGCTCAGGCCAATCACATCACTGTGAAAGCCGTGAGCACCAAAAGGATGATCATCATCTCGTAGAGGAGCCAGACTTTTGTTGCTTGCGAAATCCAGTCAGACTGGCGTGTTGGTTTGCTAATGCAAAAAAACTGCCATATAGGTTTCATGGATGTTTCGTCAGGGTAAAGTTAACCTGCCTGCGGTGAGTTGTACAGCCGGGTACAAAAGTCCCCAGGATGCGCGAGCTGCGACTGAAATGCATTGCTCTGCCATCTGCCGGCGGGTCGCCTGGTTTTGAGATCACACAAAGGCGCATGCGCGTTCTACTGTGCCTGCAAACGTGTGTTTTCCCGCTATATTGTGGCAGGGCGCCTAACTCGGAATTGGGCGCGTGGTACTGCCTCGGAGATGGCGCTTGCGGCTGACGAGCGTCTGCTACACATTCCGAAACTGGAGATACCGCCTGCGACATTGCGCCGCATTTTGCCATGTCAGCTCACCTTGCTTTATAACCAGTCGAGTTTATCGCTCAGTTGAGCTGCCGTGACTTCTTGCTTTATAGGTGCCGTGTCAGTAAGCGCTACCTCCGAGCCCCTACCACGCGCCCGATTCCGAGTTAGGCGCCGCGCCGCAGACGAGCGGGAAAACACACATGTTTGCAGACACAGTAGGACGCGCATGCGCTTTTGTGTAATCTCGAAACCAGCCAACCAGCCGGCAGATGGCACAGCAATGCGTTTCAGTCACAGCTCACCCGTCCTGGGGACTCTTGTCCCCGACTGTACAAGCACTAAGAAGAGCCATTCGATTTCTCTAACGAGCGATGCTCTGTAGTGATGAAAACAATCCAACCAGTCGTGTGTGCAGCACAAAATTGTGTACATGACGACACGCCACCAAAACCGGATTGACTGGCCGTGATCTTGTAAACGTCAAGCCTAGCTGGCCTGCGGGATGTCGACCATTCTGCTCTCAGTGGCGGCTCCTGGACCCACCCTTATGCGAGGTAGTTGGGCATATCTAAACGTTTGTATCCTTTCGATTGCTTGTGCGTAGCAAAACTGGTCTTTAAAGGGGCCACGAAACGATTTTCGGACTTCGGCCAAGTACCTCCGGCAGTTGTCCTGCTCCTCAGCTGTCCCCTCCTTCACCTTACCCGCCCGCCTTCGGATCACTCGATTTATGATGTGCCATGAGGGCACATTGGGGAAACCGGAGAAAACCGACTTGGGCGTCGAAGGTCAGGCTCGTCAGTCGCCGGCCAACAGCAAAGTGGGAAGCGGGGAGGGAACACTTTCATTGACTTCGGGTAGATGGCACCGCTCAATATAATACAGCAGCTGTGACCTGCCGCTCGGAAGCTAGCGAACCGCCTCAAAAGTCATGTTGATGTTGCCGGGCAATGAGCGAGCACTCTGCGTGGCGTCTCAAATGTTGCCCTTGCGTGCAGACACAAAAATAATGCGATATCCACAATGCAACGGTTGTGAATTTCATGTGAACTCATCCTTTCGGAGGTTCATAAACCTGTCCCGTGTCACTGTAGGTAAGCAGGCAGGCCTCCAGCACCTGCTCGTCACCTTCCGTTGTGCTTTGGCTGCACAGGCTCTAGGCCCCATCATGCTCCAAGCTTACGAGATTCCAAAGCATTCTTGAAGGCAATAAGCTTGTGCCGTAGATGGGACAACTGCAAGGCCATGCTGCCGTTCGGGTGCTATTACTAACTATAGCGAACACAGCAAGCGACTATGGCCCATGTGTCTGCTACAGCAATAAATATGGGGCTTAGGAGTGCTGTCACTTGCACCGCTTTGGCTATCTAATTGTATCATTGTCTAGCATTGGTTGCATTTGCTGTGCAAAGTAGGTCGATGGAGCTGTTGGCACAGCTTGTACCCTTGAAGCCAAAGCAAGCAGCTGCAACTCTTATTTTTGTGGTGACACCTGTCAATGGCTATACATCATTCAACTTGGGGCTTTCAGGGTGGCGCCATGTTGTCCGATTGCCGTGCTGTCTATGTGCATCTGGGCAATTTCACGGAATTCGGCAGGGCGAACGAAGGAGAGGGCACGAACCAAGTGTGGGCATTTCGCCATTTTCAGCTGTACCCCGTGGTGGGCTGTACTAAACATCTAGCGGCCCCCTCCTTACTGCTTCTGTGATGTTGTTCGTTTGCGCAGCGCATGAATGGCTGTTTTGGGCTCGGTATGTTGTCTGCTGCTCCTTTCATGCGTTAATCACCTAGCATAGGTATTCCATTATTACGTCCAGAGAAATTTCACCTACTGGCGGCACTGCCTCCGGCTACTACGTCTATTGCACGGGAGGCTAATATGGTTCCGATTTCATACTTTGCAAAACTCATAGTTGGTTCCCTCGATCCTTGACGCCAATGCACGATTGTTCTTACATACGAACCTAGAGACAGCTTAAGATTTATCGCACTTTCAATTGTGCTGATACCAGCCATAGATGTCGACTATACTCGGTCTCGCAGGGTGTGCGCAGCAAAGACGAAGGCGAGGGCACGGAAGCATAGGACTGCAGCGAGCTTTGTTTGCATGAGCACTTGCACAAAAATGGCACGTTTGAAAGCAACGTGCTCGTGCCTTTGCACCTGCTGCAGACAACTTGTGGGATGGAGCATAGGCAATGAGACCACAAACGCCAATCTAGAGCAGTGCCGCTCCATGGAAGTTTGGCGCGTCCACCTGAACGCAACTGCGAAGCCGTGGCTGTCATGGCCGGTCCTGGGGCATCTCAGAGGGCCAAGTAGTGACGTGCTGGCATCGCCAAGTGGCAAAGCCAATAATCGCGCCAGCCTGGAAGTAGCGTGGCCTGTCGTCTGTGGGTTACGAAGCAAGCGACGTAACAAATGAACTCTTCTGCGACTGCAACTTGTCGAGCGCCTGCCAGGGTGGGTTGTTTGGAGCAAAAAATATGGCGATCCACTCGAATTACAAATGTGCGATTGTTATTTACGGATATAATTGATCACATCCAACTTACTTCTGAACGTACCAAGCGTTCTGCCTATGTGCCACATCTAAAAGGCAGGTATGTGACTTATATGTCCCCCCGCCCTCTCTTCTGTATACACAAACTCGGCTCTGTTACGTCACACCGCGGTGGTGGCGTGTGGGGCGCACTTTCGGTCCGGGGCTGTGGGCGAAAGTACCCCATGTGAGACGTGTATTCCTGCATTGTTTTGAAAGGAACCGGACAAAAACCTGCTCTCTCGTCAGAACTCTGCGACTGGGCCTGTACCAAAAGAGTCGAGAAAGCTTTGAAGGTCAGTATTCTTGTGCTCGGTTCGTCCGAGAACGTGGATATGTGCCGTTGAGAGGGAAAACCAGACGCCGCCGGACCACGATTGCTTGGGCGGGAAGCACTCTGGGTTGAGTTCACGGATACTTGTGGTCATCAGATTTATTTGATGAACATGAACGCCAGAAAACCGTCAAGTTGTACGAATCACCTGCGGACTATGCTGAGTGCGTCTTCAGGTTAAACAGCCGCCTGATCGTTCGCACTGTTGTGTGCTCTTTCAAACGTTTCTGCTTGTCATCTCCTCTTTTAGACGACACCGGCCCGTAGACCGAATGTTGGCCTGGTACTTGTGATAAGAAGTGCAGGCCTCAAGAGACTGAAGTTTGAAGGTTGTTAAGCAGGCTCGATATAAACAGTAGGTACAAGGAGATGTTGATCATTGTTACCAGTGGGCGTCACTGACTTGTTATGCCTGGTTCACTTGGTCTGATTGTGCTTGCGATTTTCAGTATTGACGTCGACCATTTCAGTTATGGTTCATGCTTTTGCAGCCCCAGCGACATTGCAACTGAAAATTGCGAGCAGAATCTTATCATGCGAATCGGGCTTAAGCATGCATTCTGCGGCGTCCGCGCGGAATGAATCGCTGCATGTCGCATTATTCACGCAAAGTTTTGCGGTGTAACGAGCCCCGGTAATTTCGTTGAGGCCGCTCAAGTAGTCAGACATTGCCAGGAAGACGTAGAATCAACGATTTGAACGCGAAAAAGGGCAGGGGGACTCACACCGACGCCAACAACATCGCATTTCAATGGTTTGTTTATGGGCGACGGCAAGCTTCTTGCCCACACTCCATCGTGCATGCGCGGCGCCGGTGGCGTCCGCTAGGGGCGCTCCGGTTTGTTTGTAAACATGAGTTGGTGTATAACGCTGCCACAAATATCAACAATAATGTAAGCACCCTTGGTTTTTTTTTCTGGAAGGCTTAGCAAGCACCGGGTTTCAGGCGGCGGATTTGTTTTTCGTCGACGAAATGCCTTGAATATGCATAATCATTGCTTGTTGGCAAGTGCTTTATTTTTTTATGTTTTTTTTTTAAGACTCTGCTGTTAGGGGGTTCAATGAGTTCCGATCCAAATTGGTGTAAAGCTTTTTTTGTTTTGTTGCCAGAGCAGACTGACTGTGCACATTGTTTATGTGCTTGTTTTCAGTTTTCTGTTTCCTTTGCACAGGAGATGGTTGCACAATTGTGCCCTGTTAATCTCTTCATCAAGTATGGCATTGCATGCTAACCCCCACTTCTAAATTTGCACCTGAAATAGCTTAAATGTGAGATTTGGAACCATGTTGCATGCTAACGAATCATTTGTATAGCTCGTTTCTTGACGCAGACGACGCACCGAGGAAAAGTCCCGTCTGAGTGCTCTGGTTCATGGGTGCGTCTTCTCTCCGAGTGGAATGATCTGTGCTGTGTTTCTCCATAACTTGGCAAAAGGCAACGGCTACAGCATTTCCTCACCATCGCGGCAGACTGTTCCATCTGCGCCAAAAAGTACTGCTACCGTGGCTTTGTTTTGAAAAGCTATTAATCTAAATTTTTTGGAACTGTTATTAAAAGCAAAGCAATAACTTTTACAATGTTTTCAGTCATATCGGCATTCGCTGCCCTGCTCTTCCATCCGCCATGGCAACAACGGCAAAGGAGGCTGCTGTGGTGTATTTGCTGCCACAGTGTGAATGTGCATGCTCTCGTTCTTGCCTTTTGCCCGTTTTGTGTATCACAAGCATTCACAAACAGTTCAATGCATTACTGTACAAGGTCATAGGCATGTTTTCTTTTGTATGTGTTTCAGTTAAAAAAAAAAAGTAGCATTGTGTTGAGGATGTTTAGACAGCGAAAGGTCGGCCTGCCTCGAATGGTGCCAAGCTTGCCGCCGTAGATGAGGAATTTAGCCAGCGCAGTATGACCGAAAGCCTGGGATCTTTAATGTGCATCATGTAGTAGGGATTACACAAACGCCTACTGGTATGATCCTCGTCCAGATCGAAATGAGCAAGTGCTGGGATTTAGCCCACGATCCCAGGTTCTGCAGCGCAAGCTTTCGCTCCACATGCCCGGAGCTGAGACGTGCTAGCCGACTCGGGCCACCGTTCCGCCATGTGTTTTAGTTGCGTTCAGCACTATTGTGAATTTGAAGTTATTTTCCTAGTAGTTCAAGCAGGGGAAATTGAAACTTCTACGGTACAAACCAACATTTTTGCTAGAGTTTGCAAGCCGACTGAAAGTATGAATGCCTTTTTAAAACCATCTAATGTCTTTAGGTACATGGGGTATGTTCTTCCCAAGTGTGCTAATTTCACAGCAGACTCCTCCGGCTTGCACAGACGCCGCAGTTTCTACAGTTTTCCAAATTAATGTGAAACAGAGTGTAGTGGATTGCGTGCAGGCCTACCCTCTTTCACACTTGAAGAGGTGCGACGTTTTCAGGTGGCTGTAGGTAAACCTGGTATATGGAGAGGTTTATACGTTTCCCATCACACACAAAAGTAGTTCTTTTTTTTCTCTTTTACTCGACTGCCAAATTAGCAGGAACAAAGAAAATTGGACATTATTTGTCGAGAAGAAGGAAGGTCGGTCTGGCAGCGCATGGTGACACTTTGTCACGCTCTATGTGAGAAATTTGACTAGTGCGGTACATCCGATAGCCCAAAGTCTAAGATGATTCGTATAGCGGTAATACACGCCCATGTGTAGGTGCAGTGCTCATCCAGGTCAAAACGGGCAGGGGCGATCAGTGCAAGTTTTCGCTCCACACACTGCGAGCTGCAGTGGGCTAACACACTCTGCCACCAGGCCCCTCCAAATCAGCACGTCCTGTCGAAGCAACGTGCAATTATTACTATTGCTGCTGAGGGGGGCACGCGCACGTAAGGAAGGAAAATAACAGCCAGGAATTCTGGTAAGGGGAGGATGCCATACGTCATGGAACACAGGAACAGGCTTGGCTTGAATCCTTTTTGCTTCAGGATTACCATCACTACTCCAAGCTCACCACAGACTTTGCATTCATGGGAGCTTTCTCCAGCAACCGTTTCTTTTTATGAGACACTGCACCGCTTGCAGTGGCAGCTACTCTACGACACCTGCTCGCTGATTTACAGCTGCCCGGCCCGGTATGTGGAGTCACGAGAACCTGTGGGTTGCACCTGTTGTGACTCTTCCTTGACGGTTTCTTTAGCTTAGTTATTTTGCATGGCACCAAGGTTTAAGATTCTCTAGGACTTCAGGGTCATGTGGTAGCTGCATTTTCCAAAGTGTTTCTGACATTAAACAGCAAGCACCCTGGTTGTGCTTGTCACTATGCCACAGTCACCTGTGTGGTGCATGAAGCAGTGGTTTGAACCATTGAAGGGTGCACTGGTGTCTCTTAAGCTGTCCTGGGCACTCGTCGGTAAGTAATATTTGTGTTGGTGATCCAATATTCAACGACGAACATTGCAGCAAGAAGTTACTTTTCAGTGTGCACACATTACTGTTGTACAGCCTAAAATATTTCGACGGTGAAGAATAGGTGAGTGACGCTTCAGGCTACTGGAACACGTTATTGTGTGGGCCTTTCTTTTATGGAGGGGAGGGGAGGCGAGAGCAGAAGAGCAGCAGAACCAGGCACAAATAAAAATTAAAAAAATCCGCAGCGGAAAAAAATTATTAAATAAAAGCAGTGTGAAGAGTTGCGTTGCTTACACGTCACAAACTCGTGGCAAAAACGCAGGCTATACTCTGTTTCACCTAGTAGTGTACCGTAGGAAAGGCTACAAGCGCGAGCTCCTTGCTCTAGGGCACATCTCGACGGTACAAGTTCTCGTGCAACAAGGGCAGCTGCCAACGCCATGAGCTCGCGCTTCTGGCCTTCTCTGCGGTACAACATAAGGTGAAACGGAGTATAGACGGAGAACGACTCATTATTAATCCGAGACGGGGACACAAATAATAAAACGAAGAGACGCGCGTGTGGTTGCCCTTCACTTTTATTTTTTTATTTCCCTCTTGTTTTTCTTACTCCGCAAAGTCGACATAGTACGAGAAAACACGCAGAAGTAGGAGAGCACAGAGGCTCCTCGGCGGGCTTTGCCGTCTCGCGCGGTTCTGGGGTCCGAGGCGTTCGCTTACCTTGCCTCTCGTGGTTTTCGGGCGCGCGGTTCACGAGGGAGTCGGTGCAACGTACTCGACGCGTATTGAAAAGAACACGATTTATCCTGATTACGCAAAGCCCGAGAAACGCACCTTGCTTCACAATATCGGTACGTTCGTAGAAAAGCGAAGCAAACAAACCGCATTTTGCAGATTGAAGAGACATGGACGATTCGTCACGAAAACCACTCGGCATCAGCGGTTAATTTCGCGGCCGCTCGCTGCTCGAAATAGCAAAGTGTTTCTGCCGATCCAAGACAAGCCAAATTCCACGGAGTCGGTATGACGACGCATCAGCGGTTAATTTAGCGGCCGCTCGCTGCTCGAAGTAGCGAAGTGTTTCTACCGATCCAAAACAAGACAAGCCGCATTTCGAGAAACTTCAAGAAAGCCACCCGGCTTTTTTGAAGCCCCCGTTGCCCCCCGTCACTCAGTCTATCCACGCATGCACTTCCCTTTCTCTCTAATATAATCGGAGAGCGTCAAACAAAGCTCCGCGTCGAACGTCCTATCAGAGCGCGACGATTGCCTCGGGTTTATGCAAAGAAGTGTTCCGAGCATAATCCATGCTTATCCCTTTCGAGGGGCGGCAGTCCAGGGAAACAATCCCCTCTAATCCCTTTTGAGGGGAGGGACCCTTTTTTTTGGGTTCCACCCAGGCCAGAAACTATACAACACCCAAAAGTTCGACGTTCGTCGAACTTCGAAAGATTGGCGGACGGTTTCATTTGAATCCAAGTAGTGAGGTACACTCGCAATTTTTTTTTCTCGAACTTTTACACGCGGTGCTGCGTTCCTTACGAAAGACAAGGCCGTTTGTTTTAATGTTCTGGCATGCTTAGTTTTAAAGAAATAAATTCCCGAAGGGGCGAGGAAGGACGACGGGTTTTTGACGATTATCGTTTGTGCCAGATTTGAAGCACGCTGTAGCCGAAGCTATTTATGGTAGAGATGTTATACTTTTTTTAAGAATGATCTATGTATAGCCTAGGTACGTGAGTTTCGAAGAAATGTCCAAACATGTATCGACATGCAATTATGCCCTAAACTTGATATTTATTTTCGTCTAAGTTGTTTGAGGTATCGAATTTAAATTAACACCACAGACAGCACATAACATTGCCATCTGCAGAATACAAAATAATGTATTTATTGTTTTTTCACGTAAAGGAATAAATTAACCCATGGGAGAGATTTTTCTAATAGTGTTCAAGTTCAGCACGTCATTACAAGAAAACATTTTTTTTTTCGCTTCACGTTCCTGGGACGTGTTTCTTTTAGCCTGTACAGATTTTGGTAAAAGAAACTTGTTTCGAAGTTCTGAACCTCTGAATAGGCAAGAATACAACACTTCCGGCGAAGTCTTGATAGTTTTTTTTTTCTCCAGCTTTTTATCCCCGCATTTCTTCTTCTTCTTCTTTTTTTTTTTTTTTTTTTTTTACTATTGGCACAGGTACTTAGGTCGAAAAGACATAGCTTTGAACTTCGAACCACTAAGCATGTGACGAGTAGTGCCTTCTGACAACAAGTTTCTAACAATGACCATCTTCGCAACTTTTATGCAGTGAAGAGCGACAGTAGCTATACATATGCATAAATAATTTCAGATTAAAATAAGCTCGACCACGCCCTCTTTCCCCGTAATGTTTTCTTTAACAGTCCGAACTATCTGGAAGGAAGGGGGGGGGGGGGGGGGGGGGGGGGCTGGAGCCCCACTTCCTCCCCCATGCTTTTCCTCTTCCGACGCCACTGGTATGGTAGAACGTTCCTCGACCTCGAGTTGTGTAGGCTTCTGTGCTAAGTAACACCTTTTGGCGGGCTAGTTGGTTCATGATTTTAGAAAATTTTTGCTCGGCGTTTCCTCCGTCCCGGAAAATAAAACTCCAGAACGATTACAAACTTAACTTACTATGTGCCAGCGTCACTCGGGCGGCGTTCGATCGGATTACTACCAGCGTGTAAGGGGTGGCGAGGTAGTTTGCCAGGTCGCTTCAAGGTTTTTCTGAGCCTCAACCTCCTGCTCGCCCCTGGCCGTTTCGAACTGGATGAGTCTCCTAAAACAGTGTGTTCGTGTGATCACTACTGCGTGATGCAAATTAAAGACCCCCCCCCCCCCCCTCCCCGGGCTGGCGGTCACAATTACTGATCTATGATCACACGTCACTCTGCACTGGCAAATATTCCAGCACATCCGGGACACTCGTCGTCTCATTTAATTGCCTGACCAACTTCGCAGAATCTAGATATCACACCCTAACTTTTCTAAACTTGATTTTGTGAAAACCAGTGAGTCGTGAAAACGTTATTTGAAACAAACTGTGGAGGAACTTGAAAACCGGACTTCGAACTTTGAAAACTTGGACTAGAAAGGAATTCAAAATCTTCGAAGTTTTTTTTTTCGAATTTAGCGTTAAAAGAAAATCGAAACCTTCGAACTTTTCGAACTTTATGCAGAAAGAAATTCGAAATCTTCGAATTGTTCGAACTTCATGTCTATAAAAATTCGAAGCGTTCGAAGTTTTCGAATTTTATTTCCAAAGAATTTCGAAATCTTCGAATTTATCGAACCTGATGTAAAAATATATTCGAAATATTCGAATTCGAAATTTCAGAAACCGTGAAAGCTTCGAACTTCTCGAATTCGAAATTCCACTGTGATTGAAAGTTGCGAATTTTTCGAATTCGACCTCAGTCGGTACGAAAATATCGAATTTTTTTCGAAATCGAACCTCAGTTTGCTTCGCAAATATCGAAACCTTTCGAAATCGAACCTGGGGTGGTTCGCGACATCCCTACTGGGAACTAGTTGGCCAGGGAGGAGAGTGGCATGGTTTCGGTTTCGATCGACACGTCGACAAGAGATTATACATAAAGCGTGGACTATTAACGGCCGTTATCTCACGTTTTCTGGTCCCGAGAGCGTCATTTCTTGTCTCTAAACTAGCCTAAATGGCCAGATCTCGAAGCTTTAGCACAAGCCCGAGACGTATAGCTTGTCTTAACATATGCTTGTTGTATTTTTTTGTACTTTAGCCTTTGTGTTAGCGTTTCGAGGTATGTGAACGAACCGGTGCTGGGAATCTCGACGCCACGAAGCTCGAGGATCTTGCTTGTGTACGAGTCAACAAGCTGTAGCAACCAATAAGAATACAATAAGCTCGCGCCTTTACATTAGTGTTGTTGATCAGGAAGTTTGTTTGTTTCGTGCCTTCATAGACGAAATATAACTTTTTGCAATTACTGTTTTTCTTGATACGCCTCAATTTTAACACTTCTTATCTCTTATCTGTACTGACCGGCAGCACTGCACGAAGTGAAGTCCCCACCCGCTTGCATTCCGCTAATATTCAACATCGTGTATCCGCATAAAGATATCCTGCACTCATATAGGCACATTCGCACATACAAACCGTTTTAAGAAAGCAAAAGTCGAGCACTTGTTTGAAGAATTCGCACCGTTCGCTGGAAGTGCGCCGGACGGGCATGAACCCCTCCCTATGCGGTGCGCCAAACGAACGAAATTATTCAAAGCGCATTTGACGGTTGCTAATGGCCATAATATTTGTTAGCGTTTGCTTTCTCCCTGACTGAGTGTGCCGAGATAATTTCACACTCACCGTTCAGGCACAGATCTTGAGCGTTAGTAAAAGCTCGTCCAAAAAGGCTTAGCGAGGAGTAGAGGACGCTTGTTAGGGCTTCCGTCGTAGCTAGCCGGTCTCAGCGTTTGCTAAAACTTAATCTTCTATCAGCATAAAATTGGAGTCGGAGATATATGATGACACGAGGAAGACATCATAGTAACTTTTGTGCAGTAGTAAGGGCGAATTTATGGCGTTTTCTTAAAAGTTTTTGCGTCAACGCTGGGCTCAGCTTTGATACTCCTGTGAGGATGCGGCTTGGTTTTCGCCCAATGAAGTAACAAGGTGCGGACGCGTGGCAAACAAAATACGTGTAAGGCTCAAGGTGACCAAATTTCAGTTGTAGTTCACTGGTACTAGACGGGATTATTGAAATCCGAGCTCAAAGATGCACTCGTGGGGTGAGGTGACTGGGCGACGTCTTACTACGTTTGCATACGCACGCACAATATCCGGTGTTTCGGGAACTTAGGAAAGTGCCCCGGTCTTCCTTTTGTATCGCTCGAGAATTAGTGTACTGTACATTCGTAAAAAGTCAGATAATCGAAAACGCAAGCAGCGCGTTCGGTCGCGACGTGATAGCATGAGATGAATAAGCTGCTCAGTCGAAACCGAAACTGAGTGGCCAACTAGTTCCCAGAGTGCACTGCGTGGTATTTCGCCGCGATGGGGCGCGTCGGTTTTGGAAGAAGTCCAATTCATAGAGATCAGTGGAAGCGAGGCATCAAGGGAGCATGGCTTGTGGACATGCTTGTGGAGGCTACACGGCTGACGTCATGGCCCCTCCTACCCTTTTAATCTCCTTGGTTCCAAATCCTGCCCAAATGGATCCGAGTTACTCCGGCGGGTCATGTCACGTGATAATACAGATTGAAAAGCGCTGAACGCGGGTAAGTTTTGGAACGCCAATGTATCAAACCGTTTACGCTAGTGTAAGATCGAATAACATTTGGAACACGGCCCTGATGTATGAGCGGTATGAGCAGTACACCCAGTACAGCGGTCGAACACGCGCTCAAGGCATAATACCGAAACTGAAACTCAAAGACCAACAGGTGCCTCGCTGGCAGAATCGCTTTGTTTCCAGAATAGGTTTTTTGAACATTGTAACCCCCTTGTTTTCAAAGACTAGAAAAAAAAATTATTTAGAGAAATGTGGCACCCTCGTCCCCGATCTACCCGATGCCCTCGTCCCATGGAAAACGAAACTAAAAGCCCCTGAAGGTTGCCATAGCAGCAAAGAAAAATGGCGGACGCTTTTCTCGGATTGCTGGCTCCGTGGACTGATGCCGTCCCTCGATGAAGCTTGTCGAATGCATTTCGCCGACTGAAATGTGGGAGCCTACGAAGAACAAGAAGTACGGCGTTGGTGAGTGAACCGGGACGCACGCCCGGCACGTCCTTAGTGGTGGATCCGCCCTCACATGGAGGAACGTCTGGAGTCTGTCTCATCGCCTTGTGTTGGTAAATATGTCACCGCGCGGCGTTGACCGGCAATGTTTCCAGCGGGCTTCTGCCGTCTACACGTCTGTGCGGGCACGGCTGCGTCGGCGGACCCCTGAGCTGCGATCCCGACGACGAGGTTCGCGTGCGCGTTGACGACGGCATCGGCGACGTGCCGTCTGGGCAGTCGAGCGTGCTTTTGGGATGCATACCCTGGTCCGTAGGCAAACGTGATTACTGTCTCTCGCGTGTGTTGCTAGAACGGGAGCTTTCACGATGTGGTACTCGCGTCCAAAAGCATCCAACGTAGACCGAAAGGCAATATCAGCATCTAGGAATGTTTCCCCTGGCATTCAAGAAAATGTACGTTTTTTTTTTTCCTGATCTTTGTTTGTTTGTTTGAAGATTCGTTTTTTACAAAGCGTCGGACTAATCAAGCCCAATTTCTGATAGGGACGGCGACAGAGGTAAGCGCGCACTGTCCACTTATTTCGTTACTACTCTTCTCAGCAGTCTCGGGTGGCCTTGATAATAAAAGTAACTTCCTTCTGAAATATGTGCAGTAGGTGTAGAACAAGCATTGTGATACCTGAGATGGTCTCAGTATTAAAAATAAAAAAAGAATTCCCCCGTTCCCTTTTTTTTTTTTTTTTTCTTCCAAGTCGAGCTCGTTTGAACGTTGGAAATGTTGCTGAGCAGTAAACTGTAGAGCCATTATGAAAACTCTTGTGTATGCCAGCGGAGTTGCGAAACATGCTATAAACTTCCAGGAGAATCCCAGTAATGTAGGCACGAGTTGTCTCTGTTACGCACAAAAAGAAACCGTTATCTCCCTTAACCGGCATTGCTGAATATAAACATATCCAGGTTGCTATGTCTACATTGAATGCATACTTATAAGCTTTGTTTTGCATTTGACTCTATTTCAGAGTTTAATCATATAATGGCAAGCATTATGCGGCCGCAGTCTTGAAACTTGATGCAACCACTTCATGGTTTAACTACCCAACTGCCGGTTTAGGGCTGGAAGAACTGTAGCTTTTGTTGAGCTGACAGACTAAAATAATGCTGCTGAAAGAGGAGTAGTGGTACCATATGGGTTGTTCCCGTATGATGGGTGAGGGTGGTTTTTAGCTTATGTCCTTTTCGTGACTGGTCTGTTCCTATTGTTCTTAAATATTTTCTTAGGAAGACACTCAGATTTTTGCAGAGCCTTGTGCTATTTTTAGATCTGGGAGCCAATATAAGCTTGAAGCTTTTTCACATTCACAGGATTCTGATATCTCTCACTTGAGCTCACTGAAGCTTTTTCACATTCACAGGATTCTGATATCTCTCACTTGAGCTCACTGAAGAGCATGTTGCTATAAATGCTTCGTTCTGGCTTGTTCGAGAATGTCCACATTTCGACGATAAAACCACATCTAATTAATTAGGGTTTAGTCCTCTGGCCAACATTTTGCTGATAACAGATTCATGATGTTGTGTGCCTGCATACAAAGCGAGGTTCCTCAATGTTGTTCTGATTAGGGTGATGCCATTCCTCATAAAACTAGATGCCGACTGAATGCACTTGCAGGGAAAATATAAAGAAAGGGGGGTAACAAGATGACGCTGAACACAACCAAAGCAGAAGCTTTGTGTGCCGGGAGGCACTTTTTTACGAGCTTTGCAGCAAACAAGGTGCCTGCTGCTTTGGTATAGGCATTCTAAATGCGCAGCATTTATAGATCACTTGAATGTCGTAATGTCACCTGACATTACAATGTCATGTGATGTTCATAGGGTTATGTGATGCACAATGTTACATCATGGTTTCACCTGATGTCACATGACGTCAGGTCACGTGACATGGTGTCACATGGCATCACAGTGTCATATGACGTCATTGTTTCGAATGACAACCGTCACACTGGTGGCATCACTTGAACACTGAAGTCATCACGGTGTTCACGTGATGATGCCACAGTGAACCTTCTGAAGCGCTGATGACGTCATGTGAACGCCGTAACGTCGTAAGCGTGATGTCGCCATCAAGGCTATGTGCCACGGGCATGAAAGCCCTAAGGGCTGGCTCCAGGAATGCTACGCTGTGACGTACCTCGTCACTGGTTGCTTCGGTCGTACTCACACGCAAAAATCTCTCGAACACTTTATCCTTTCACGTACTCGTGCGCAGCGGTATCGCTCCTGTCACTAAGCAACCTCAGCCTCGCATTCCGCCCGACGACCCCGTCTTCGTCACCCCGCGTCGCAGCTCCCGCCCGTGGCCGCTCCGCCATCTCTCGGGGTCGGCGCGAAACGGTTACAGTGGTCGCCCATGCCATTCGAGAGGTGCGGCCCGTGTTTCATGCATGCATATGTGTGCTTGCCCTAACAACACATTTAAAACAAAAGAAGCGTCGTGACGCAAAATTGTTTGTTGTCACCATCCTATACTCTGTGCCATTAGCTGCATGCAGTACAGGCGAAGGCAACGCCAGGTGAGGGGCAAAAGGGAAAGCCCTAGGAAAGCTGGGGAAAAGGAGAGAAACCTCCTCTCCTCTCTGACATTCTTACCATAAAATCCAAAGGGAGAGCCCACCCAACATCAGGAGCAAATCGGCTGAAAATATGGAGTGGGCTTACTTTCAGTGTATAATCAGGAAGAGTTTAAAATAATTGCTATGTTTAGGTCGTGACCTTTTCAAGCTTTGTATATTGGCGGGGGGCAGTGATGCAAAGGTGTCTGTACTTGCCAGTCAGCAACGTTCGCTTATATCCCGCCGTAGCAGACTAGCTGCGTTTATGCATAGGCAATCATTGATCGCAACACTTCCATTACCAGGAGTGGGCTGTCATCCAGTGTTTGAAAAAATATGGCAAATTGAGCCAATAATAGGGGTGGGCTATCTTTGGGGGGTGGGGCATCTCTTGGGATTTTACGGTAGTTTTTAAGAGAAATCAAGTCTCCAAAAGTTACAAGGTGAAACAGTGATTTTCACGAGGAAACTTGTGCCCACCTTGCGAGCATTGCCCACATTTATAGAGGGTACAGCAGCACGTTTCGTGCACTCTCTATTTAATGAGATGTTCCGAGCAGACTCAAAAGGTAGGCATCGGAGAAAAGTCTTTTCTGTTTACGGATGCAACCCACTGTCACCGGAGGTGTTGGTCATTTGGAATACAGTTAAGTTTGAAGACATCGCAGCCGCAGTTGCCTTGTCGGATCCTGTGCACAATATGGATGTTATCCGATAATATTCTGTGCTTTTGGCTATTTGTGCAGCCTATTACTGAACAATGATGACCAGGGGTTTGTTGTCATTGATTCCGCTAGCTGCAATTATATTGAGAAATTAAATAAAATAGAGGAAACCGCAAAGAAAACAACCGAACTTGAAGGGACACAGGAGACCAAGGCATTCATCCAGGTCTTTCGCTTGTTCCTATCCACTTGGGAAAGGAGGAAATCGCCGGCAGCCCTTTTCCCTCTTTCAGTAAACGGTCTGTAGTGTAGGCACATACACGTGAAGGCATCGTAATGCGAAGCTGTCCCTGTTCTTGTCTTAGTGCAGAGACTGTGGGGTACAGCAGTCCTCCAGCTGCCAATCGTTCCCTCTCCCTGTCTGCTTTCAGTGGTGTGCTTCTATCGCGGAAACACGAGGCACGGCCTCCCCCTGTCCGTCGGAGAGACCGTCCACATCCTGGAAGAATGTTCGGGTGGGTGCCGCCCTGCCGCCATTTTTTTTCCACTGTTCCTCACGTCAACAGGCAATAGGAATTCTAAACCTCGGAGACACCTCTTAATGACTACTATTCCCTGCCAGCAGCAAGCAGATCACTCCTACCACAACAGTGCATGAAACTTTTGTATTTGTCGAGGGCCAGTAAATTGCTGCACACTCTTAGGTTTTTCTAAAAGTGTCTTCTTTAGTGATTTTTGTGTGATGCCCAGCAAGTTTCTAATTGGAACCACAAGCTCTTAACTTTGCTAAATAAAAAGGAAATATTCGTAACCAACTAAAACCATATCTGAAGTGCTACAAATTTTTCTAAATATGGCTTTTGGAAGTTGCCACTACTGCTTTTCTTTTTATCGTTGTGATCTGTTTTCACAAAAAAATATTTTGATGTGCTGCAAAAGCCTTTTTGGATTTATGCGTAAGTCGTCTGCTTCTTGCACAAGAGTTGCGTTGCGGTAGTGTCAGAACGACGCTAAGCTTTGATTGGCTTTGATTGAAAGGAGAGTTGGTAGACCTCAATGCTCCTTGAGGTCTACCCACTATTTTGCTTTTTCTTAATCAGCCAATAAGAGCTCGGCATTCTGACATCATCGCAACCCCTGTGCAAGAAGCAGACAAACGTTCCAGATTCCATCATTGCTAAAAAAAGTGCAGGAAGGATTGAATGATTGACGTGAGGTGATTTTGAGGCACTTTGGCAAGAACCGAGGGTACTTCAAGATCTGTTTGTATTGCACCCGTAATTCTTGCAGGCTCTGGGGCCCACAACCACTAAAAAAAGTAAATGTCTACCTCTCAGTGATGCTTTAAAGGGACACACCAAAAATAAAATGAGATAACTATACTGCTAAGACCCATTGCATACTCCTTTATTTTCGCTAAGTTTGTTTTAAAAACGGCGCGATAGTTTTGCGTTTAAATCGATTTATATGCGGATCCACCCCATTCAGGAAGACCGTCATGTTTGTTGCGTCGGTGACGTCATTTGCCCAATGCGTGGCATCCCATTGTATGCACTTGCAGACTTGGCTTTCTCGGCATCTCGCGCTTCAGATTTTTTGTTTATCCTCCGTGTTTCGAGCGCGTGATTTCGAGACAATGGCGGCATCGCTCGCTTCGTCGGAGACTTGAGCCGCGTTTACATGAATGCGACTTAGTCGCATCAAATCAAGTTGTCCCATTTAATGCGGTCATGTAAACGACATAATGCGCAAAGAAAGCGCATCGCATTCGAGGCACCAGACAGAGGTGGATCAAGATGGCAATTGCGCATTCATTCAGCCCATGTAAACGGAGGTCGCATCGCATTTTGGAACGGGGAGGATTATGGGAAGGCACTCGCTGCGGGAGCAAGTGAACAGCTGAGAACATGGCGGTGGCCAACCTCGTCGGCGGCGCGGAGAGCGGTCCCGCATTTTTTTCCCGAGAACAAACACGAGCTTTTATCGCGATATAAGCAAGCGGAATGTAGCGGAGCTGCTCGGTGAGGGCGGCCCCCGTCCAAGCCTCGCGAAGTACGACTTGCGCGTCCGAAGGGGTCCCAAAGGCTTCGGGGCAAGCACGAACGACAACGAGAGCTCCGAGCACTGTAGAGCACTGCATGGTAGCGCAGAACGAGCAGCTCCTACCTCGGTGACGTTCCTGGCTGCGCAGGAACCTTTCGGACAAGGGGGCCGGTTGGTCCGGTCGCGATCGGCGAGGTCTGGCGCGGCGAAGCGCGGAGGCTTCCTCAAAGCGGGCGCACACATGTCGCCTCTAATCCACAGTGACCCGGCGGCCCGGCCTGGAACCCTAAACGATTGGGTTTTGATGTTTCTTCCGTCTCGTAGCTTCTTCCACAGCACCGAAGACAGCGGGCACAATCTTTATGTTCACTGAGTGCGTCGAAAGGCCTCCACGTGCGATACACCGGAAAACGTGGTGCGGCTGGTTCCGGAAGTGCATAACTTCGAGCTTTGACATGGCCTGGCGCCACCTTCGTGCAGGGTTTGGTGCGCATTCTTGTAAACGTCGCCGCGTCAGCTTCGTTCGAAGAACGAGTGGAGTTGATGCGCTGAAGTCACTTTCATGTAAACGAGGCTTTGGACACTGATCGCTGCAGCGATGAGAGTAACTGCTCTCAAGAGATGTGGGAAGCTGGTCATTTTGAATTCAACCCGCTGACGACCAGCTCCAATGACGACGACAAGATCTTCACAAACAAACTCGCCTTCGTCTGCAACGATTTCACGCGTGCATGCAGGGCAGAAGGTCAAAGGGCAAGTGGGCGAGGGCGACAGTAGCGTTAGAGTAGCCGAGAAGTGTGAGAATGTGCGATCGTACTGTGGTGAGATGAGCATGGGGGCACCTAGAAGGAGAGAGCGTTCCCCTACACATCATCATCACATGGTCTGTGGGCAGTGTTGCCTGGTCGCCAGATGAAAATAATCGACATTTGTAAATTGATTATTGCAATTACTAGAGCTCTCAAATCGCAAAACTTTGTGTATATACTGTGGGAATTCCCATCCATCTTGGAGAATGACACGACGCACTAGTTGAGCAACACAGTCTACCGTCATCACATACATTGCGACAGCCTTTTATCAGCGGCGGAGCGCCGCTCGTGTGGCCTCGGCTTCCTTGCACTGGAAATAACCACTGACGCGATAGGGCAACCTGAACCAACGCTTTGGATTTCCAAGTTGCCCACCATACAAAGTAGCCTATTTCATTTCAAGAATAATCTACTCGTTTAATCTTTGTGTCCCTTTAACTATCCTTATAGTTTTCTAAAAAAAAGAAAGGCAATTGATTTTTCTCCTGAAAGGAGACTTCATTTCTAGCTCATTGGCAATTCATGTCATTGGTTTAGGGGAGAACTTTTGTGTGGCATTTAGTTGCATGGCGGTCCTTTTGTATCTTTCTAGGCTGGTACAGGGGATTCTGCTTGAACAACAAGTCAGTCAAGGTAAGCATTCTTACTGCATATTCGTCTTAGATTTCTCTCGTGCCTGGTAATCTGCATCTCTATATGCCATTGCTTATCACTAAGCTTAATTTTGCTACGCACATCCCCGTTTGTTATCTTATCGTAGAATTTGTCTGACTGCCAGTCCCAGACCACTTTTAGGGCAGAAGAGTGCTCCAAGTTCAAGTGCTCCTCCAATTAGTTTTTTTTTTTTTTTTTGTGCCTAACCTTTAGTTGTTGAAAAAGCCTTTGGTCTGTTTCATTTTTTTTTGTTCATAATAGTATCAACAGTGGATCTTCGAGTTTCTTGAGGCCCTCGGAGGTAAATGCCAAAAAGCTACAGCGGAACTGTAGTTTTGAGGCTAAAGCCTTATATGTCTCATTACACAAAAAGGCGTCGGCGTTGTTCCCGAAAGATGGCCATCAAAATATGTCATCAAGCACGTGCTGCTCAAGGTCAAAGCGGACGCGCCTCAGAAATAAAACGCAAAGAAAAGCACTGCAACGCAGATGCTTGGTCACGGAAGCTGTGAAGCCTGCGCAGTGGGGGAGCGTGATGTGACTGCTGGAGTGCTGTCTGCAAAAGGAAGACGTGGTGCACTGCGTGTAGGAATGCTTTCACATTCCTACGCGTAAGCTATTTTTTTGTTTATTTCCGTGTTTCTGTTAATGCCACATTGTTACATTGGTGAATCTCGAGACTTAGAGAGAGTTCTTTTATTTTTTACAGGGAATTTTCCCAGCATCATGTGTGAGGCTAAAGAGCTTCCGAATCAGCAATGAAGGGTAAGCAGTCAACTTGGACCTGTTACCTCGTGGAATGGCAAACTTGGGTGACAAAATTTCGATTGCAAATGTGTGCACAGGACAGAGTCGCCCAGTTTTACTATGAAGCATTTTTTATTTTAAGGCTGATGTTGGTAGAGACCATACAATTATTTTTCAGAATTCCTCCCTACTCAAAATGTGTCTCACAATGTAAATACAGTCGAATCTCGTTAATTCAAGCTCGGGGGGGACCGAACGTTTGTTTGAATAAAGCAAAGTTTGAATTACCGGAAGCTTCCTCCCATAGAGAGACATAGGATGAGACCTGCATGTTAGTTTGAATTATCCACAAGTTTGAATTAACGAGATTTGGCTGTACTCCACTAAAAATCTTTTTTCTTTTTCCGGGGAAAGTGTATTTTTTGACACAAGTGTCCTATCGAAGCACTTAAAAACATGTATTTTGGGAGTTAAGTGTCCCTGTAATCGATCCAACCACCTGCTTAAGATCAAAACCACTCTTTTTCCCAGGCCGTACGAGACGGTGGTCGGTGCAGACGAACCGACGGTGTTTGAGGCGGCCTGCGTGCTGCGAGAGTGGCACCCTGTCTGGAAGAAGCTCTACCTGGTGAGTGAGTGGTGGATAGACGGAGCTTGAGCTCCTCTCAAATGAGCTTTTGATGGGCATCCAGAATGACTGCATCTTTGGGCCAATTCCAACAGTCAAATGTCAGGAGGTGGTCTGGCAACCGGTGCTTTGCTAAGAGCCTTAGCACCCAAGAGCCTCTTGGCAGAACGTCGGCTGCCACTTGGGAGGCTGCCCCATGGTTCTTTCCCGAGTCCTTCCGCCTAACTTTGGCCGCCTTTGTGTTTGGTCCGTACACAACTCTATTCGTTCACTCTTCTTTGGGGGGATCGTGGCAGCATTACATTGGAACAAGTGACCGAGCAAAAACTTTGAGGCGTGTGGTTTAATCGAGAACTGAAGTGGACTGCACACATAAATAAGTTAACATACGAGTTATCGCAAGTTGTTGGTTGTATTTGTAAAATATGGAGTCTGGTGCCTAAGTGGCTCGTTGAAACATTGTACTACTCTATTTTTCTCTCCAATGTGCTATGGAATTCTTATCTGGGTCACAACAACAATGTCAGATTACGATCAGTCATTAATTCTGCAAAACAAAATGTTCTGTGCATACTCGAAAATTGTAGAGGTAATGTGAGTGAACTGCGCACTCAACCACTCTTTATTAAATATGTTAAAAGCAAATCAAATATATTACCTTAAAGCATTCCAGTTCATTTCTAAAAGAAAGTTACATGTTACGCACGGCGAAAGAGGAACATTGTCGTACCAGTTGCGTCACAAAAAAATGAGGACACCCTATATCGGATCTAATTACGGAAGACAGAGTTTAAAATATCAAGCTTATTAAACGATGGTTTCGTTATGAAGTATGAACAATCTTTCCCAATATTTAAAAACAAGTGCAGGGCATTGCTGGTGGGCGCCGATATACGCTCCATGCGGGAACTATAGGGGCCGCTTTGAAAAACGCGCCGCTAGCGGAGGAGCTGGCGTTCGACAGTGAGGCGCGCTCAGCAGCCTGCTGCGCCTTTTCGCATGCCAGGCTATGGCGGCAGAAGCGCGTACGGACGGAACGCTTTTTGAGCCATTGAGGGTGACGTTGCAAGAGTGCTGGGGCAGAAGGGCATTGAGCTGTTCTTCGCTTCTTATGTTTTCAGTTTAAGTCGTTACTAGGGCTAATTTCTCTAGTTGCGGCCGAAAAAGGAGTTGGAGCAATTTTCCGAAAAACAAGACAGCCGCCACCATAATTGCTCCGAGTGGGAAATTTATTTCGTTCGTCACTGTAAACGTAGGACCGCAAGAACGATGATATTTGGAGGTGAGTGACATGTGCACAAAGTGTGCCAAGTTTCATTAAGACAGCAGGTGTGAAAATTATGCTTCTAACGAATAAAGAAATAAAGCTGTACGGGATATCCAATATTGGACACAAAATGTTGTGTTATAGCGGGCTGTGCAAATGGCAGATTTGGGCACACAGGTGCTTGGACTTGACAGTAACATGATACAACACTTATTATGCCAAAAAGAGGTGGCATGGGATAACCAGGTGGAAATTTGGTTTGGGCGGCGTAACTCAATCGGAACCGGTTTTGATCATGAAAAGGCTGTCAAGAGAATACCACTGGTCGTGGGAGGTGGAGACTTTATCGGTAGGAAGGGACTAGTGGGACTGTAGTTCCAATTGAAACAACTTTACGAAAGGTACTTCCAAAGCCGAGAAAGCAAAGTTGCGGCCAACACACGGTTTCGTTGTCAAGGGCTTTTGCGGTCAGCGGTTGTGTAATAACCTGTTGTGCGAGGTGCTGATTTTCAGCGCACTGGTACTTTGACATGACCGTAACTTGACGCAACACTTATTAAGCCAAACAGAATTGGCAGAGTGAAACCAGGTGGAAATTTAGTTTAATCGTCGTAACTAAATGTGAACTGGTTTTGACCGTCAAAAGCTGTCAAGATAATACCACTCATCGTGGGAGGTGCACACTTTACAGGTAGGAAGGGACCAGTGGACGGTAGTTCCAGTTCGAACCACTTTGCGATAGGTGGCTCTAAAGCCGAGAAAAAAAATTGTTGTCTACAGAACTCGGGGTGTTAGCGTTTCCACATCCAAAAGGAGGCTGATCAACAAAGAAAGCACACCACATAAACTTCCATACTCAAACGTCGATTCTCCATGATTTCGAGTTTCATTGTTGTTTTCGTTAGATTTATATTTGTTACTTTTTTTTACCGTTGGAATCTTTCTTCATGAGGTACAGACTGCGTGCCATACTGGTCTGGAAATATCATTGACGCGTACAATGGGAACGAAACTCCTTAGGAGGGCATTCCTCCAACGAAATTGGCAAGGCATACCCGCAAGTGTGGGATGGCATTGCAGTTCGTCCCATAGGCATGTGGGCCCTACTGGTACGAAAACAAACGCAGAGCGCAAAGCGGCTGTGTAGAATATGTCAGCTGTGCCGACACAGTGGCAGACATGATCGGGAGACCAAATTTCTCGCGTCCTACGGCTCAGGTCCATCGTTATTGTTGTTCCACAAAACATCGGCGAGGTGAAAAACGGTGAAACTTTGTCCCCACAAGATACGACGCATAGCTATTGAAGCACTTAATGACGCAGCACAGGCAGCACTTCATGGTGTGAACCCAGCGCAACCGCACTGCTCCAACTTCAATGCGTACCAACATATGCGGCGTGGTATCGGTTTCGCTTTTTCTGGGGTTCTCACTGCCTACTTTCGGTACCGGCGGCGCGCCAGTTGCGTCGCACGGAGTGCATGCACACACTCTAGGTGAACCAAACTTAGTTTACACTGTAACAAAGAGCTGTTATGATTCTTTGTTTCACAATCTAGGGTCTTTTTTTATTATCAGTGCTGATTTCCATGTTGTACATGCTTATATTGTATAGCCATACTTTGTTATGTACTTCAAAATATCAGTTAGTTTTTAAACATTTTTCTGAGCATCTTTTTTTTTTTGTCGTGGGGTTTGGTAGAACACTATTCTATGTATTTAACCTTAAGGGACCAGTGCCTCAACAGGCTTGACAACCTTCTGCACTGGTCCTTTTTCAAACACAATCAAACACCCCCCCCCCCCCCCCCCCCCCCCCCCAAAAAAAAAAGGTGTATATACGGTAAACTTTGGAAAGATGTAACATCCATCAGTGCTCTGCATAAGGTATTGCACATTCACTTTTATGGTTGCCAGGATCTACTGCATACTTAGATGCTATGGCCCAAATTTTTTCTTTATTTTGTTCTTTAAAGCCAGGAGCTGACCTGTGATTGTAATCAAAGAACAAAGACCTATAGCTCTTTCCAAGGAAGCCTGAAACTGGGAAAAGCCACGGCCCACAGAGGCTGGATCACAGTTCAGCCAGTGCGTGCTTGCAACTGCGGCGAGCACAAGGTGCCCGTGCAGAATGCTCAAACACAGTAAGGAACATGACCTGAGCTGCTTTTATGGAAAGATGTACGTTGGTGAGCAAAATTTTCAGACCTATCGAGCTAACGCATGAAGCACAACGCACGCACACCAGTAGGAAGCTGCGAAGCTTCGTGTGAGCGGTGCGATTGATGTGATAATTGTGTAGTCTTATCGGGAGTAGGAAACTGTTTTTGTCTTCTTTCTTTCTTTAACACTCGAGAAAGAAAAAACAGAAATTGAGAAGAAAAGGAAACATTGACTGCTACTTTAAAGGGGCCAGTTAATCGGAGCTGCTGCTCTTCAACCGTTTTTCGAAGTGTCTCCTTGCAACTTTTTAGATTGTTGCTCGTGAAGTCTCAATGATTTTGGCATCTTCGTCTGTGAGTTGAGACATTGACATGGCCGGCATGTGTGGTGAGGGAGGTTTACCCAAGTTGATTGGAAATGCTGGGATGTAAATGTTTGTTCAGAGTTCCTTTATAGAGCTGAAAGCTTCCTTTTCCTTCAATGCCATGCATGCCAGTGGGGATGAACTCCAAACTCTATGCACAATGAAACTGGCAGAACCAGGGTACAGTGTTCTAGAGAGGAATAGTGAGTCCAGATGCTGGCAGGAGAGGTTACTCTTTCTGTGGATGCTAGTAGAGGGCGCCACCGCCGCCTTGTTCTGGAGTTCTCCGGCCTGCCGGCACCACTCCAAAGACTTACGCAAAGCTCTGTGCGACCACCGCTGTTTTAATTCCATTTTATTTAAAATAATATTTCTGAAATCATAGGTTTGAAGCATATCGTAAAACCGCCTATTATTCCCGTGCTTTACTGCTGCTTCTGGTTCTCTAATTTGTTAAGTGGCGCGGTAGCACCTTCTACCGTTACGAGCGCACTCACGCTACAGTGCCGCTGAGACAGGAAATGACCGCCCAATGACCCAGCTGAGGGTGACATCCTCAAAGATTAACGGAGCAGCCCACTTACGTAATCCCCACCCCCACTTTGCACTTCTATTCTTATTGTAATCCGCTTAAAAAGGTCATGATATGATTTCTTTCTCAGCTTTAATCCTCAACTCAAAAGCGGATTGAGGAATCACGCCGTCGTCACGTGCTTGAGCAACAGTGCGAGGACTCGAAGCTTCCACCGTGCTTTCTAAGCGCATCCTAGAACTTGTCATTCGCAAGTGACGATAACTTCTGTCAGGGCACCCATTGGGCACAAACGCGAATCCAAATGTTCGTCGACAGATTGATTGTGGACGACCGCACACGTCCGAGTGACGCAGTTCTCGTGTCCAATGCGAGAGCTGGTGTCGGGTGACGTGCTTTGAACACTGCTGACGTGTTTTGGGTGCAACGGTTGTATCATGGTGAAAAGGCGGACTGCTTTTAAAGGCAAAAAGGTACGAAATAGTTCTCTCTATCCTTAAATGCTTGTACCAGAAAGCTGACTTTTGGCTTTTTACCCTCCTTCTTTTGGCCCACTAAACAGTATGCAATGTGTAATGTCCCAGTGTAAAATAATTTATCCCAGCCAAAAATTTATTTCATGGCCCCTTTAGATATGGAAATCAAAACAGTAAAAATAGATTGAAAAAAGAAAAAAAAAAAGGCTTGCAGAATGCTGGAGTTTTTTTTTTTTACAAAGAGGGCAATGTAAATTACCTGGATCCACAAGTTTGAAACTACGAGTCTAGTTTTTAACATTCCCGTTTTTGTTCCGTCAGGCGGTCATGACACATGAACACAGCACAGCCTATCGGACGGAATCTTGCAGACAACTCGGGAACGCAGCTTGGTGAAGGAACTTTCGATTTTTTGTTACATCCCGGTTTATGTTTGAAATAAAACGGCGCTATCTAGCTCGTCCGGAAGTCCGTTTTCTAAGCAGTGCTCAGGAAATTGTTTGCAGGAAAAGCTTTTTTCATCTACGCGAGAAAAGCAAAGAAGCACAAGGTTTAATTTTGAAACACTTTGGGGCTTTTGTAATGGAACTTCAAGCTGTAGCCAGCTGACATTAGAATCGCTTGTTTGAGTGCTATGTGCTCTTCTGACACAATGAATACAAGTATGTTCATCGCCTACGAATAACAGACGCCTACTTTGACGAGCCCTCAGTTGGCGCAGTGCCTAGATCAAATTTTCCTACCATGCTTTCTATAAGGTGAGCACAATCCTTTATTGCTCTCCATAAACCGTATCCCTTTCCAAGTGAAAGTTATTTCATCGTCGCCCAAAATCGTACTCAATTCCCATTTTGCTACCAGAACATCTTTTTCTTTTTTTCAGAACATTTTGAAAGGGCAGTTAGTGCTTTTCCATTGATAGCCTTTGTACCCTTGGGGATTGCTAACAATAACCTGGTTCATCGGTCTGCAGCATGGCCAGGGACTTGTCCTTCCGTTCCCCTTCCAAAGATAGGACACGGACATGATATTTCCCCTCTCAAACTGGAAAGACGAATTCCTCAGATCACTGAATCTGTCTAAAGAATGACAAAGAAAGGTGGTCCGGGGTAGAGATCGAAACAGACATGTTTGCCTCGCGAAATTGCCTTGCCAAGCATATCACTTGTGTGTGCGTCCCTCTTTACCGGAGATGCTCGTTGGTATAGTTCATTTTAGGTCAATCTGTTTCTCTTCATTGCCCCGACTTCTGGTGTGACGTTAAGCAGATTCTAGTAAGAAAATTACGGGAGTTGCTCTGGTATTCTTAAGGGATGCTTCCTTTTGGGCCTTTGCTTGCCCATTTTCTGTCTAAGTGGTGTGGGAAACCTTGGAAGGGATTAGCCAGCCAGACTCGTGCCTATAAACAACCTAAGCTTTGGCACATGTTTTTTTTGTTTTTTTCTCCTACCTTTTGATCCACTCGCGTTTTCTGCTCAATAAACGCCCAGCTGCGTTTGCCTTGTCCGTTTTTGTTTTAATTCCCCATCTCGGGCTTCATAATTCTGTATGTGCAAAATGTTTGCGCTGTCAAAAAGCGGATGTTCTTTAAATTAAATGAAGGGCCACGAACTCTGAGCGACTGCAACGCGCTGGCAGTTCATGGCCATGCAGCGAGATTGTTCAGAGAAAGTTGACTGAAGAGCCACCACTATCCTTCGGCTCTTTCCTACGTTTGCGGGTTCCCTTGCCCGGGCTGTTTCCGTGGCCGGGTGGACCAAGTACCCCCCTCTAGGCAAGTGCAACCAGGGGCACCCAGCAACGCACACGCGCATAGACCGAGAAAAGAGGTATAAGGATGAGCGGGCTGTTGCGAAAGCCTCAACACCTTCCAAGCCTAGTTCAAAGTCAGGTCCATGTGCATAAGAAAAAAGAGGCTGAGAGGCAAAGCTAAAAAAAATTGCCCGGGCAATCTCATGACATGATGCGAATGGACAGTGTTAGCTGGTGCAACATTTTGATGATATTGCGTTGCGATTGACTGGAGATTCTGGCAATTTTGCGTCGTGAAGTGTCATGCGTAAACCTCAACCGATCACACACAAAACAGCTAATACCGAACACATGTTCGTGGACGCGCTGCGCAAATTGCTCGGTCGCACCAGCGTGTCCGTTCTTCACTCTGCAACATTCTATGTGCCGCTTCATGTTCACGCGCAGCATTATCTTGACGCCAAATGCATTCCATCCTAACGCCCAGGGTGAGACCACCGACAAGTCAACAACATTCTCTCCCTCGAGCATGTTTACGCCGTCGAGCAGCCGCTGGTTGCTCCGGCGTATGCTTTGGGCACCCCATTCTCGCGCGCAAAGGCCTGGAGCGCCGAGGGGAACTGAAGGCGAGACATGCTGGTGGTGAGGAGAGCGATCCCACGAGCCCCAGCGCAATCACGATTGGTCGAATGCGCTGTGCCTCAACCGCGAGGGTATGACTGCTCTGGTCGCCCTGTCCCGGCCCCAAAGCCACCTGCGATAAACGCGCGCATGCTTCGTCCGTTTTAGGCAAGACGACGCTCGCCCAGCACGGCAGACACTGTGAAGGAGGAGCGAATGAAAAGAGGCAACTCGATGTGTTGCCTCTGGTGGCAGTTTAAGTTAACTGGTCATGGAAATGCCGGAAATGGGAAATTAATACCCCCCATTAGAATTCTGGGGTACAGGTCATTATGAATGTAACAGCGGGGAGGGCGTCAGTGAGGTTCTGCTGTAAGGGCGATTGTGTCAATATTTTTTTGTATATGCTTTGTCTCTGTCTGCACTTCATGAGCAGAACTAACGGTCAATAGCGGTTTTTGGTAGCGTATGCATAGTCGCTTGGCTCAACTAGGGTTGAAGTTAAACGAAGGAAGCTCGTAAAATAAGTTATCTAAATGAAAGTGGCTGAATGTGCTACTATCTTGATTCCTGTCCGTTACCAAAACATCTTCTTGATCGATTGCACAATCATTGCATTAGGTGACATACTCTGAAGGTTGGCGTATTTTCTTCATGTTAAAGTAACCTTTTAATGAGCAAAGCCTGCACGTTTCCTTTGCTGCGCAGCGTGCGAATATCCATTCAGTACGATCTACGCAGTCAGACGAGCAAACGAAAATGTCCAGAAAACATTTAGAAAGTTGCATTATTAAAGCAATTGAAGCTCACCTGTGCAGTTAATGCACAACCTTTCCTCTTGGGCGAGTGACTTGTTCCTGCAGATCATTCACATTGTGAAAGTATAGGACAGAAAGTATAGGACCAATGAGAAACATGGCTGGCCGACCTTTCCCACTGTCTGATATCACGCCGCTCTCCGACGTCGACAAAAACGGTTCAGATCACACTCCTGCATTCTTGGTCGTTTGCGAATCAACTATGATAGAATTGTCATGTGATTTGTAGAAAAGCACATACCGTATTTACTCGCAGAATGAACACACTTTTTTTTCCGAAAAATCAATGCAAAGTTGGGGGGGGGGGGGGCGTTCATTACGCGAAGTAAAATTTTTGCGTCCGTATTTACTCGCATAATGAAATGAACGGACCTTTTATCCTGCAAAATCGAAGTAACTTCTTATCTCTTTGCGCGCGGCGCCCAACCCCGTAACCAACTAAGCTGTGCAAAAAAAAAACTTTTTTTTAAAATTTCTTCGGTGTTTTTTTTGCCGCCTTTCGCAAGCTGTTTTGTTTGCTTAGGCGTTGATTAGGCGAGGGCTCTCCGCTTATCTTTCTTATCTCCTTGCGCGCGGCGCGCGACGCACGACCCCCGTAACCAAACTGCGCTGTGAAAAAAAAAAGAAGAAAAAAAGTTCCTCTTTGTTTTTGGTTTCTCTTAGTTCCGTGGTTTTTTTTTTCTTCTTTTTACCGCCTTTCGCAAGCTGTTTCGTTTGCTTAGAGCGCTTCTCTTGGGTTCGCGCGCCGACGCGCGAAGCCAAAATTTAAACTGCGCTGTGCAAAAAAAAAAAAAAAAGCTTCTCTTTGTGTTTTTTTTTTTTTTCTTGCTTCCGTTGGATCGTTGGGAATTTTTTTAACTCCTTTTGCAAGGCGTTTTGTTTTCCCACGCTGCCCATGCATTCACGACCTCGCTGCACTAGAATAAAAAAGTGCGTTCATTTCGCGCGCGTGGGTGGAGGAGGTCAAAATTGTGGCCTCCGAGTTGGTTGTGCGTTTATTACGCGAGGGAAAAAAAAAGTCGAAATTTTGAGAGCCGACTTGGGGGGGGGGTGCGTTCATTGTGCGAGTAAATACGGTATCCAGACATTTTTCCTAGAAAGGTTGCATTCAGAAAGGCGCAAACATGACATTGACATTTTCGCACATTTCGTTTGTGCAGATGAATGCGGAATGCCAAGTTTCACGACCTAAATTGATGCCGCTTGTGCACACATTGGACCGCGCCAATAGCTTTTTTGGCAGCGTCTCGGCGGTACAAGGAAAGCCAACGAGGGCGCGTTGGGGCCTACAATGTCGCACACTTTCTGATGTCGGGTGCCTCGAGCACCGGGAAGCGGTCTGCTAACAGAGTTCTCTGCAGCTGGAGCTAGAACTACTCATTAAGCTACTCTTCCGAGTAAGGACACTCCCTTCCTTGTTGCTTCAAGTCATTGTTGAAAGTTATTTGTCTGAAATCGCGAGAGACGCTTTTCCCCCTCCTAGAACGGCCCAAGTAAAACAACATCGCCTGAACTGCCTCACACTGTCTCAAGCTCGGGAATTCGCGTTTTCCAGTCGTATATCGCCAATCGCACCCGGTCTAACCTATCTAACAAAATGGCGGCTTGCACGAGGCAGTTAGAATAGAGTGTCAGTACTCTAACCACACGGGGATTCTCCAGAGTATTCTCGTGGGTGCCACGTGGACATTCCAGGGAATGAGAAGGCCGTGCTGCTGCTACGTGGAGAAACAAGAGTGTCGAGGTGACACACCTACCTTACAATGATTGTCAGTATCAGATTCGTAGCAGCAGAAGGAAAAAATGGCAGGAAGAAGGGAATAGTGGAGTATGCAGGAAGCTCCATTTGTTCAAGCCAATGCTTGGAGGATGGGCCAATGTGCGGCAGAGGGAGCGCGTTTACAAAGTTCTTCCGTGCCGTTTGAGAATAGGACATAGCCACCTCACGCACTTCTATCTTCTACGTGGAAAGGACGTACCAGAATGGGAAAACTGTGAAGAAATCTATTTTGAAAGGGCCATGTACACCCTCAACTGTTGCTCAGTGACGATCCTTTAATTCCACATAAGAATGTGCTCAACTTTTTAAAACAGATTGGCATTTTACACTGTCTTTGAATTTTAAACCTAGTTTCTCATCCCCATGAGTGCGCTCACTCCGAGGGACCAGACGGGACAGAAGAGTGGGCCCTTGCCAGTGGCCTCGGCCCACAGTCTTGGCCCCCTGGGAGATAGACACAGCTTCACTTAAACGAAGCCAGAGCATTATTGGCGACTCCCTCGCCTGGGGCGTTATTTTGAATCGCTTTTCCCCAAAGGCTTCGGTCGGAGCTGTGTTATCGCAGACCATAGAAGTTTTCATTGACCATTTTAGTGTTTTTAGAACTCACCTTCTCTTGATCTTTTCTTTCGAATGAGACCTTGTATTGGGTGCACTTTAGCCTCAGTTACTCCTGTGCCATTGAAATTAAATGATCTCTCTACCCTGGTGGGTTCCCTAATTTGCTCGACTGTTCCAGTCCGCAACAGTCTGCTCTAAGCATTAGTGGCTTTAGGTTGGATTGGACCCGGGCAGAGACAGGGGACGTGTGTGCGGTGTGTCCCAGGAGCGGGACAGCGTCAAGTTCCTGGCCATCCAGAAGGTGATGTGCGACCTGCTGGAGTGGCGCCGGCAGATGGTCACGGGCAAGCTGACCCAGGACCAGATGTGGGACCTCAAGGTCAAGATGACCGCCAAGATCGACTGGGGAAACAGGCGAGGCTCCCTTTTGTCCCCCCACCCCCTTTGGCAGCTGTTCGACGTTTAATCCGTCTTGCAGCGAGAGGGAAGGTACGGTCGGCACTAATGGCGCGTTCACACTGGAAGCGGATCCGCGTTCGCGAAGCGGATCCACGCGTTCTCAACCGCAAAGCGGCTAGGATCGAGCGGTTGGTGCGCGTTTTTGTCAACCGCTTCGGGACCGATTTCTCCCAACCGCTTTCACGAACCGCAAAGCGGCAACCAATCACAACGCGACGCTGACGTGACGTCAGCGACTTTCAAAACAAGATGGCACCTGTCGCTGGTGAGGCGTCCAAGGCGTTGTAGTCCTAGCGCTGTAGTCTTAGCTTTCAACAAATCAACGGAGAAACTTGATGTTCACGTCCGTCTCTTGAATCCGCCGCGAAAAGAATTGACTCGTAATTTTAACGGGCTTCACACCGGTGATTTGGTTTGGGTAAAAGTTTGTTTATTATTCCGGGTGCCACAGCCCAAGCTCGCTACCTTGTTGATCTCTGCCTGTAGAACGTCGGAACCCGCCCCTGATCGACCGAAACGTCAGCCTTTCTACCCATTAAGATAGTTGCGTGAACTATTGAAAGCTTTCGACACCGTGCATGACCACCACGAAGGCCGATAGAGACGTCGTGAGCTTGATTGCGTAGCCAACGCACTACCGCGGAGGGGGCAGGGTACCTGCGCCAGCTCGACCTGTAACGTTTACTACTAATAAAATAAATAAAGGGAACCTACTCACGGAATAAAGTGTACGTACCAGACAATGCAGAGGTAATCCATACGGCGTTTATTTGATCATAGCCATGCACTGCGGTCGGCAAAGTAGAAAACGTGCGCCGAGCTTCCGGCACTATTAGAGTGCGGGCATTCTCATCACCGCAGTGATTGGACACGAGCCACTACTCGAGTGTCTGTCGAGGCATTGGTTGTTATGCGCCTAAGTCGACTGCTCGCGCAGTTCTCCTGTGCAATCCATGAGCTGCGCTCGACTGTCGTCAGGCGGATGGTTTCAATCTTCCATTTAGGTCGTCATGCTTCGGGAAGGCTAGACCGAAAGAAATAGTCCCTTTTTATGCTCACAATTTCACCGCGACAAAGAAGCTTCCGAATCAGTGGCAGTCCGCGCGAGTGTTCTTGGGCCAGACTAGGACCAGTACGCCTCTGCAAACTCACGAGCATGCCAACCCGACATCGTTTGGTGGCCCCTTCACCCCATGGGGAACAAGCCATACTGCCTGCCCCCATATATTATGACATCTGACGTCACTCTTTCAGGGTTGCCTCTCGGCCCTTTGGACCAAATTGGAAACCTGAATAGCGTTGAAAAAAAAATGTTGTTGTGACTCGCAATTCTAGTTGCTGGTTGAGACGGGTCTATTAATGGGTCGAACCAGTTTTGAGGCAAATGGTCCCGCGGTGTCTCTCTCCAGACTGCTGGACATGGACCTTGTTCCGCGAGTGGAGTGCGCCGTCGTGGATCCCGACATGCTGAGTCCCGTGGAGCTGTACCAGGTGGTGAGTGGGCCCTCCTAGCAGACACTGGGGAACGTATGGGGCAGACTGGAAAAGATGGCTGCACCCACTGTGCACTTTCGTCGTGCACTTTCGAGACATCGTAAAGGTGTTCTGCGTTTCTAGAACTAGTGTTCTGCGTTTCAGGATAAATCCGAGAAACTCGGAAAAACACCCGCCGGTGGAATTTTCGTCGATTCAAATTTATTCACTAAACTCCAAATTTCGTTGTAGGCATGGGAAAAGAAAAAAAAAAAGTCAATATTTTACGGATAAGTTTGGCGAGCGCACGGGTTCGGTGGTCTCGAGAAAATGCCACCCCAGTTTTCTTTCAAATCTCGGACCAGTGACAGAAGGATTCTTCCCGCTTATCTCGTCGAGATTCATTCGTGGCAATGGATCATTTTACTTTTGGGTCGTGACAAAAGCCACCATACCAGTTTACAGCTTGGGCACTATTTGTGCTTCTTAGAGGAAGGAAGGATTGTTTTTTTGTAACGGTGGAAGCTACGAAGCATAGAGATTTCATGGAAGGGGGAAGAGGGGGTGGACAGTTGAAGCTTCACACCCTTTACCACCCCCATGAATAGGATGGGATGGGCTTCCCAGCGACTACCTCTGGGAGTTAAGGGATTTTGCAGCGGTTGACTTTTGCCAAAGCAACGCTTATTTGCACCTGTTGTCGTGGGACAATCTCGTTTTGCCTATGGCAAGGCCGCCAGCACTGAATAGAGCGGAACAAAAATCAATCGATACGAACCCATTTGCTTGAATCTAGCACACGTTCGCACCTAAATATTATTTGTTTTCATTTTTGAAAAATACAAAGCACTACAATTGAGCTTCGAATTTCGGAGAATTTGGAATTGAACAAAAATAAACTCTGATCAACTCGGAATCTTCGGCAAAAAAAAACAAAAAAAACCCGAAAACACAAAATATTAATTATAACCACCTGTTTTGCCCGAATTTGTTGTAAAAAAGGCACATTTCTACTCTCTAATTCCTGTCAGTCAGTTGGTTGTGCTCTTTTTTGTGGACCATTCGGGATTGTGCAAACACTCGCTCGACATTTGCTCGGTACTACTAGAACCAGATTGTCAGTGTTGCACCTAACTTGGCCAGTCGGACAGTGACGCTTCTCGAAAGCAATTGCTTCATTTGCCTCTTCTAAACTGAGCATGTTGTACTTGGCAAAATATTCGAGCGAAGTCTTCAGGATGTCATCGTACCATGCAGCAAGCTTTGTCTGCTCATAAGACTTTTAGGATGATGCTTAGGGATCATTTCCACTTACTTGCAACAAGAAAAATAATATTAACGTTGCAGTTGTCAGTGCAGTTGGTTTTTTCGTTTTCTAAAGACGTGCCCCAATGGTCGAGTTTTTTTCTCCCCAAAAGAGAGTACAAAGGAAGAGTCAGTGCACAGAGCCTTTTTAATCATCCAATAGGAGCACATTCAGTGCTTGCAAGCTGTCCAGTTTGGAATAGGTAACTCTTCAAGTTGGTAAGAGTTCATGTTTAAAAAACAGTGCGACTGGGACAAGGATAGAAACGACAAGGTTCTCTTTGTCCTTGTCCCAGTCACACTGTTTTTTAAACTGTCTAGTTTGATAAGCATAAAATGAAAACACTAAGGGCGAAAAATTGTCGCCCTTTCTTTAATGGGTTTCGTTTTGGTGCATCTGCTTCCGTGACATTCCGGCAGCAGGGTGGGAATACAATGTTCCTAGTTTTCCAAACGCATAACAGACAATGGCATCCCCCAGGGTGGCGGGTGCGGTTTTGTGTTTAGGCGGGAACCTTCAAAGGTGTAATTGTCACCGGTGCCGACCATCAAAGGGGAGACATGAACCTTTAGAGCCAAAAATCTCTAAAAAGCTGTTTTTTTGGGAAATAGTGACTTTGAGGTCTGCAGCTATTTTTCTTTTAATTTCCCTAGTGTCTTAGCTTGGAGATTAATATTTGAGCCATAATATCACTTTATAATATCCACGTGGGCTGAAATTGCACTGAAGCTGATGCTAAAACAACACTTTCTCAAAACAGAAATTCTGGAATCCTCACAAATTTTCAGGAGGGATATCTTAGCATCTAGGGAAGACAGACATAGAACTTTTTTAGCAACATGTAGCTAAATATGCAAAGCATGCAATGTTGGAAGCAGATTTTGCTATAGAGGTGTAGGCAAGGTTTTAACTGAACCATTGTTTCATTGCTTGGTATAGCCACATATTGAGCACTGAATTTCAGTGTGTTGTAAAGTCATAAAGGTTCAATGTAAAAAGTGATTTCAACCTTGTATTCTTTATAATTTGTAGTAATGACCATATGTTAAAATATTCCTTTTTAAAAATGTTTTTTTACAACTGTTTCTGGACACTAAGTCTCTCCCGTCTCTAGTGTTTCGTGTAGAACTTGATGGTTATGTAAGCCCTTTTGTTGTTGAATAAATGTTAGCTGTGTTTGAGACTTTGTGTTTGTCTATGCCTTCTCAACCCAGTCTCGGGGTTTTAGTCAAATGTTTAAGTCTGGTCAATTATAATTATGCTAGAAACTAACCTACTAATTAAAAAAAAAAAAGGCAGATATTTGAAGTCCGCACAAAAGTCTGAACAAGCCTGTGCCGTTTCACTGGGCTTGGCAAAAAAAAGTGAAGAAAATGAAATGTGAAAAGCTCCATGACCAGTGCTGCCCCTTGAGGCAAGCTCAGGTGTCTCATTTCAAGGAAACCATCTGTATTGTAATGAGACATGCAGCTGGTCTTTGAGTTTAATCCTAGCTGAAATATGCTATGAGCAGGATGAGTGTTCTAGACAGATCTGGCATACATATTTCATCATTGGTCATAAAAGTTGATTTTGCTGATTTCCCGGTTCATTATCATTGTGAAGTATTTTTTTTTAGGATTCACAATTCTTTCTTCGATTTTCATCTATCGTAAGAAGGAAGATGAGCCGTGGAAGCATATTGGTATTGACAATTTTGCGCGTAACTATGACACTTGAACAAACAATTCCTATAAACCAGTTTTGTGTAGTTAATACCACATTGCTTTTATTTCAGCACTTGGAAAGTGTAGACAACATTGGAGGGCCTGCGGTGAGTGTTTTCTCTCATTAAATGGGGGCTCGAATGTTTTTGATTATTCGTAAGGGTATTCTTAGCAGTATTGTGTTTGTGAGCGAGTGTCTGCCTACAGTGTAGGTTCTTTGGCACTGTACCAACTCGAATAGAGCCTCAGTAATTTGGGATTGGGAGACATAACATCGTGGGAGAGTCTTTTCTATGGCCTATAAAAGACCACCAGAAATATCGGCACACTGGTGGTGCTAAAGTATGTCTCCCAAGGCCCCTTGAGAATGCCTCGGCTTTTGCAGCAGCTGCTGTCGCCTCTCTGATGAAACTATTTTGATGCGGAAAACAACACTTTAGGGGGGGGGGGGGCTCTTGGACCGAATACATATACTTGCCCAATGCTCTGGGGAACCGGGATTGTCTTCTTTACGCGTTCGCTCGGTTCCCGCGTGAACAAGGGTCCCGATTGACGGTTCGTTGCCGCGCAGGGGAGCACGCTGCGTCGCCGGGAGAAGGCGGTGTCGCGTGCGGCCCAGTCGCAGCAACTGTACCTGGCCATGCGGGACTTCAGCTACAACCCCGGGGAGAACCTCGAGCTGCGCTTTGCTCTGTACGATGCGCACGACGCCCAGTTCCTCAGGTGAGCGGACAACTGGCATTTGCTATTCTTTCTATGTACACCGGTCAATTCTATTTTCCAGAACGCAGCGTGATCGGTATCGGGGAGTTTTGGTGGGTCCTTCTTATAAGAATGCCCGACACTCTGCCAACACCTTTGCGCGTGCGTCATATTGTAGCGGATAAAAACAATCGCAGAAAAACTATTTATTTGATTTAAATGCGCGAGAGAAAGTTTGACTCGAGCGAGCGGTCTCAGCGTGGACGTGTCGGTTCTCCGTTTTGAAAACGAACCTGATGCCTCTGCTTACGCCGACGTCGGTGCCGTCTGATGGCATGCCAAAGCCAGCACTGGTTGCCAGTCGCCGGAGGTGAAACCGAGACCAAACTTGCACAATGTCCACAATATTGTTGTCGGGTGTCGTTATCGGAGGTATTGGAACGATCTACTAGAATTCTATTAGTGCGGTACACCCGAGATCTCCCAGAAATAATCTTCTTTTTCGTGTACTTCTAATCTCGAGAGACATCCCACAATTGTTTTTCACTCAAGTGGCTTCTAGGCTTCTTGTAGAGCAGGGGTTCTCAAACTTTTTGGTCTCACGGAACCCCAGGAAGCCTCAAAAACTGCCGCAAAGCCCCCCCTTCCCCCCTCTCTATATTTGCCGACCGAGAAGCAACAGATGCACAATTGTAGGCAATTCTGCTTGTGTAGCTTCCCACATATCCCCGCCATACCAATCGCAATGTCTGTACAAAGTAAGATGAAGGCGCTTTCCATGGCCCTGCCGCGCAGCTTGCGGCATGGTGATGGGGGGAAGGGGGTTGCAATTTGGCTGTTGGGAACCCATGAGACCAGCTCGTGGAACCCCTGTGTTCCCCGGAACCCAGTTTGAGAACCCCTGTTAAGAGGATGAGCCTTAGTGTTTGAAACAATGCCATGTTTACGGCACTTGATTCTTGCAACTCCGATGCTTTCCCCAGCATAGCAAAGCCATCTGGGACAATTACCCGGGTTAACTTCTCTGTCTTCCTCTTCATTGTTTCCTTCCAGCACAAGGGCATCGTTGATACGAGCTGCTGAGAGAGAATAAGCATTTATTAGTGCAATGGCGTTGAGGAGCTCATGTCTCAGGAAGTCTGGTGACTGCGTCGGCACCGGGGGGACCAGAAAATCCCATAATGCAATGCGCGCAGCCACGTGTGACGTCACACCTGGCTGTGATGCTAATGAGCCTATCGACCCACTAAATTTTGCAGAAAAATTTTTTGCAAAATTTAGTGGAAAAGTTTTTACGCCAAATTTATCGGAAAATTTACCCACTATATATACTGGAAAATTTTCTCGCCAAGTTTAGGGAATATCTTGTCGGCAAATTTAGTGGAAAATTTTCCCGCCAAATTTAGTGGAAAATTTTCTGCTAAATTTAGCGGGTTGATACGATCAAAACATTATAGCCACGTGTGACACCATGCGTCACGTGACATGATGTCACACGTGACGTCGACTCGTGACCCTACCGACTAGACCACACACACACGCGCTTGCATGGCTTGGGAACAGGTGCGGGTTTATATGAGAAGGCTTTGTGAACGGGGTCCGATAACGCTATCGCATTCCACTAGGCAAAGCTTAAGCGTCCTCCAGCGCTATGTCCCGGCTTGCTATGCTGTGAAAGAAGAGGAAAAAAAGCTAGTATAGTAAGGAAAAAAAAATATATAAAGAAAGAAGATAGAGAGATAAACAAAACAAAAAATTGCAGTAGCTTAGCTCGGCTATGCCAGGATATACGTAGCGTGAGTGATGATGATGGTTTATGTTTGACCCTCATTTCTTATATGGCTGTTTGTCCTTCATCCCACCCTTTTTGTCGTTTCAGTGAGAACTTTCTAGTCAGAATCGCCAAATGTGGCCAGTCCAACTTCCTCACTAATCACTTCACTGTGTTCACGGTAAGTGGGTTGAAACATAGAGTACTCATCTCTAATTACAAGGGCTGAATCACTTCAGAAATTTTGCCCTGGAGCAGAGCTGTCTTTGTCCTAGTTTGGTGCATGCTGCCACAGCTGCTTCCAGTCTATTCCATGTGGAGATATATCGAGCCAATTGAGCTAAGTTCAGTAACTGAATTTCATTGAAGGAAAAAGTATACCGTATTCACTCGCATAATGAACACAACAAATACCAATATTTGGCCTTTTTTTTTACCCCTCGCGTAATGAACACATCTCCAATTTTTGGCTCCACGAGTCTCAGATTGCGTCCAGTTTAGCTAGCCACCAAGCCAATTTTCTTTTGCTGCCAAGCGGTCAGACCAAGTCAAGCCAAGCCCAGCCGCTCTCGTAATGGCTGCAAGTGAGTAGTTGCGATAGTGGTCAATTGTGAAACCGAGCGCTGCACACACTTTTCGAAGCTTGGGTCGAGGAATTGCCCAGCCCCGGACGTTCTTTGCCTATCGGATGCATTGATGTCAACAAACACGCCATCGTCTAGTCCGCTTTCGGACAGTGAAATCATGAAAGTGGTGAGGCCTAAGAACGGTCGCGAATTTCTCTCCGTGCTGAGTGAGCCTTGTAGGGAGCTTTTCCTTCGGCAAAAGGCACGCCGAAAGCACCCTAAAGAGGTTCGCAAATTATAAACCATGGTTACTGCGGTGCACCCCTGACCAGTTGTGGGTGCGCCTCCATCACTGGAGACGTGCCACAGTACATTGCCATGTCATATTGACACCTAATATGACATTTGCATGAAGTGCATTAATGCATAAAGTTTACCCCACGTAAATGAACGCACTCCCCAAATATGCGTCATTTTTTCGGGGAAAAAAGTGTGTTTATTATGCGAATCAGTACGGTAGATGCTTCTATGTTTAAAGGCGTCATGAAATGTTTTTCCAAAAATCTGAGCTATATGTCTATTTGGAATCCTTTTGTTTTATTACAGAAACCACATTCATTGTTTTCATTGTTCGAATTAATTTACTAGCGTAAAAAATTGATCGCATCTCCACGTGGTGAATGATGTTGATTGGGGCAAAGCTCTGGTGGTGCTTGTCTGCGTAGACGCCGAGTCGCAGCATACCGAGCCTTTCGTTCCTTTTCATCCATGTCAGAAACAGAATGTGTGTTATGGAACGTGGTTACATACGCAGTTGAGCATTTGACCGCCACAACAATGTGGTGCATCGCTGGAAGAAGTGGGTAACTTTTAGTGGCGAACATGTAGAGAAGGTCTCCTACTCGAGTTTGATTGCTCTATTCCTTTGTGACAATAACAAAAACTTTGTAGTCTGCGCAAGATGGCGACATAGACCGGACTTGATGGGTAAGCCAGAGCTCCAAGGGCGATAATGATGTCCCGCACACGAGCCAAGGGATGACGTCTAATCTGCTCGGACAAGGTGGCCGACCTCATTGGGCGTCGCCTCTTGCAGCACGGTCGGTTTTGAGGTTTCCAGCTGCACGCCCACAACGTGTGTTGCTTGTGTCGTGCTACAGAGTTTAAGGGAATTGTTGGCAACTTCGATTGGTTACGTCCCGATACAGTCGTCAAACGACGAGCCGCAAATACTTTCTCGCTTCGACCAGAAAATTGCTGATCCGGTTGGAGAAAAAGGACGAGAAGGCTGGAAATATAAGTAGAATTCATGGCCTTGGTGCATTTGAGGAGTAACATGTCCAGTTATTGTCGAGAAAGATTGTGGCAAAGGAAAATTAATGGAAAATTCGGGATCGTAATGCCGGTCGTAGAAAAACTACGCCGTCCTTGGGCTACACCCGCGCAAATGAGCGGCCCAAACGGATGCGCTGATAGCTGGGAGGTCACGCGCATGTGTCCCTCCCTGCTACTGATTTCGCAAAGTTCTGGGTTTGAATCCTCTTCCAATTATAATTGTTTATTCCTTCACCATATGTTTCATTATACTTATTCGCTTTATGTTTTATTACGATGAGTTTAGCTTTTTAGTGAGTTTCATCTCTTGTCCATCTTTGTTATGTATAAAAAGTAACGATTGTAATAATTATTTGTCTGGTGACTCGTTAGCACCTTGAAAACAAGTTGAAAAGCAGCTGCTTAGGTTTGAGTGGGAACATTTGACACGTCTGTCTGGTTGGGCCAAGTCTACGTCAGAAAACATAGACAGGTGTTTCGGAGCGTTACCATCTGCCTACGTCAACTGGCTTTGGGATGTTAAGTCCATAGACAAATGCACCATTAAAAGAAAAAAAAAAGACAAGAAATGAAAGCACCGCTTTCTAACGGCCATCGCCGCAGTCACTCCCGAAAAAGAAGCCGAGGAGGCCTCGTCTTTGTAGGGTTTTTCGGCAGTGGAATCCTTTGGTTTGGATTACAAATCGACCTGCCCTGGTTTAAGTTTAAAAAAGATTGAAAAATGAGCCGACCTACAATCGCATGAACACTGTACTTCGTAGGCTTCCTCCTCGGCTGGTGGCTCGTGCCATCCAGCCACGGGTTTTAATATCGACGGCTAACCCGTTCCCTAATACACGAAGCATTAAATTCGATCCTTTTAATCGTAGTACCGTTAAAGTGTACAGTCGGTGCAACGGATGTGCCTCTTGGCACTCGGGGGCACTCGGCTCCCGCCCGGTGGATCGACGGGAAAAGGACGAAATGCTTGGCTTTTACTGCCAGTGCAGTGTTTTCGGTGCCTGGCGCCATATTGCCTGGAATGCGTCTCCCACCGGTGCGTTTACTGCGTCCTAAAAGGTGGTCCCTCGATTTCCGCCCGACGGCATAATGTCGCCAGCCGCAACGTTGCAGAGTCCCAGCATTGACGGCAAAAGTGGCGGACGCCCGCTCTGCCTTGGGTCGCCCTTTGGCTGGACGGTCTGCGGAAGCTTGTGCAGCCGGGAATCGAGAAGCCGCGACGACGGAAGCACTCGCGTTTGGTCCTGCTTTTCGCCGGGACGTCTACGACCGGCCACCGGGATCGTGACGTTCTTGGGGACCACTTTGGATGCACGGGCAGAAGGCGCACCAGTCGGAGGCTCTCTCCAGGCTCTGCAGTGGCACGTCGCTCTACTCTGATTCGCGTGTCCTTTTTTCAGGACGTAGGCAAGCCCGACGTCGACGGGCAGGTGTACCTGGTCGTACAAGTGCTCAGGACGGGTGAGACCTTCCTCTTGTTTTGGATTCCGAGCCCCGGAGTGTCGCCGAACGTTGCGGGAAAAATGTAAAAAAAGGACCTGTCGTCTTTGCAAAGGCCCCTGGCGGGAATCAAAAAGTAGCCTGACACCCTATCCCTATGTTAGCAGAGCGAGTTTTTCTGGCACGGTTATGGTTGGTTGGTATGTATTTTCCGTTGCCGCAAAAAACCTACTCCAGCAATGCTACGATCTCAAAAACACGCTGCGCATGTTTCCCGACTTTTTGGATAGAGTTCAGGTGTACATTTAAATTTCTTTCTGACGCCTTCTCGATTAGGTACCCTGTAGAAACACACTTCGATTTCGTTCCTCACTTCTTCGTCCTTCCACCTGGTAGTTCTTTCAAATTTATGCCTAATTTATTTATTTTAAGCATGTATGAATGCAATCAAATGCTTTTTTAACAAAGTGTAGTACCAGTGGAATTTTTCGTAGTACTGGTAACTTCGTTGGTGTAGCTGAGCGCAAAAAATCGACCACGCAGAACCGAATTTGTGCTATCTCATGTTGACATACCTGCGCAACATTCAAGGTATTTTAAGAAAAAGTATAGCACCAAATATCCCGCATGATTCAAGGAGAGGCCAGGCTCTTTAAATCAATTGCAAAATTCGGTTTCTTAACTTATCGCGCTACGACTTTGCGCAGCATTGCCCACAGATGGTGCATTCTTTTTGTAAAATTTGCAAAGAGCGAACTTACCTGAGGAAAAAGTAAAGAAAGAAAAAGGCTTAGCTGCTATGGAAACGCAGCGAATCTACCGGTCTTCAAACAATACAGTGCCGCTTCGCATGGGAGACAAGAGATGGCACAAGCGGTCGCGACGCCAACTGCTGCCAATGAACGAGCATACAGCGCCGAGAGCCGGCGCTGTATGCTCGTTCATTGGCGGCAGTTGGCATCGCACTGGCACACGTTCGTGTACTGACCAGCGCGTGATGAAATTTAAAGACACCAGGTTAGCGGTCGCACTGCCAGTCAACTCTCATTAATTCAAACTCTCTTACTACAAACTTGCGGATAATTCAAACAAACATTCAGGTCCTATCCTAAGCGTCTCTATGGGAATAATAATAATAATGATAATTATTTTATTGCAAATGAACATAATGTATGTTAAGTCTGACCTGCCTAAGCCACATTGGGCTTGACTGGCAGCGTCTTAAAATCAGTGAAACCATGCCGTTTGCAAAAGAAAACATATCAAATAAAATCCACACAAAAAATCAGAATAACAGAAGCAAACTAGTGAGCGCTTTACGATCTAAAATTTCTCAGGGCTTTCTTGAGCTTGTATTTTGCTCTTAAATTTAATATACTAGAAGGTAGTTTGTTCATAAATGCTGGTACATAGTAACCCCGAGTTCTTTTTCCAAATCTTGTCGAACATCGAGGTATCCAGTAACGCTCTTTGGGTCTAAGAATACGAGAAGGCACATATGGAACTTTAAATTGACTATCCCAAAAATGCCAGTGAACAACAGTTTCCATCAATAGCGAGTTAAAATCAGGCAAATGCAGTGCTTTAAACGCATCAAAGTCCTTACCCAGGCATAAATCATAGGAAATGTTCTTTAGCAAAGAATGCAGGATCGAATTAATTCTAATTTGCCAACGCAGAGCACACCGACTATACACGGTAATACCGTAACGGAGCACAGTGTAAACAAGAGCATGTAAAACAATTTTTTGAACGGATAGTGGCATAAAATATCTCATGTTGTATAGCAAACAAGACACTGCACGAATTTTCTTACACACATGAACAAGATGAGTGTTCCAGGTTAGGTCACTGTCAAAGAATAGGCCAAGATATTTTATAGAAGATATATGCTGTATAGGCTCACATGCACATGATAGGCACCTAGACGTATGTAATCGTAAAGAGCAGGTCATATTAACTTTTTTCAAAGGGTTGTGGAAACATTAGCTGCGTTTTGCATGCATTAACTTTAATTAAATTAGCTTCAAACCAGTCCATAGTTTTAATTGCCGCAGTTTGCAAAGACGAAAAGGCATCTGAATAATTGGACGCTCTAGATAAAATAACAATGTCATCAGCATATTGAAATAGTGAAATTGGTACCATCATGGAGAGGTCATTAACACAAAGGTTATATAACAGTGGACTTAAAACCGAGCCCTGGGGGACACCCGCTTTGATTGAAAAGAATCCGTTTTGATACCCTCCAAATGAAACACATTGACGCCTATCCTGTAGAAAGTTTTCCAGTAAATTTAAAAAAAAACCTCGAAAGCCTAACTTTGAAAGTTTTGTTATCAAAATGTGATGGTTAACACTGTCAAATGCCTTGCGGACATCAAGGAACAGTGCGCAGGCAGCTTAATTCCGTTCAAAAGATAAATTGAGCATGTCAAAAAAGTCCTCAAGGAGCATTTGAGTACCTCGGCCTTGTGTGAATCCGTACTGATAAGGAGATAGTAAACTGTGTTTATCTAAAAAGCTATTCATAGTTATCCACATATGTTTTTCCAGGATTTTAGCAAAGCAAGACGGAATGGAAATAGGTCGATAATGTTCTACGTTATTTCGCAGGCCTCCCTTGAATAATGGAATCACCAAAGCTGTTTTCATTGCTAATGGAATGATACCATTAGATATTATGTGATTAAAAATCGAAAGTAGAACAGCCCTAATCCCTTCAAAATTTCTGCGCAAGATACCTGGAGATTTATTGGGCTTAAGGCTAAAAAGGATTGACCTAAGCTCTTCTTCAGAGAGAAGAGGAAGATAAGCCGAGTCTAAGACACTTTTGTTTAAGGTACATGAAGTTGGGTGTTGCCCTGCAATACCTGATACTTGAGAGAAAAAAAGAAACTTTCAATAATTTAAACTCTGCTTTATTCAAACAAATTTTCGGCCCCCCTCGAGTTTGAATTAACGAGATTTGTCTGTACGGCCACTAGCTAAGTTTGTCATCTACAGCCGGTACACCAGGCACTCCTTGCTGCAGTCTAACTTCCATGCAGCAAACTTAACTGACTTGTCAAAATATGAACTGCATCTATCACCAGACCACCGACATCTACCCCCAATCATGCAGCAAACAAGTGTTTGCCCGTGTAAATTTTCCCTTTTCTAAATCGAGCAGCGACTTGCGCCGCCACGTGTCGTTCAAGGGAGGCAGCGTCTGCGCCGCTCTCGTAGGAGCGGGCGTGGCAGTTTCGACACCACTCGCGATGCTGCTGCCGCTACAGTGGACCGCAGCTGCACGGCAGAATCGGTCATGCACTCGCTAGGCAACCATAGGGTGTGCATGCGTCAGCTGCAGTGCACGGCGAGCGAGGATGGGGTGAGGCGCACTACTGCATATGTCCGGCACAAAGGGCATTGTTTTGTGTGGCTTGACTGATTTCGCTTAGATTTTAGCATCGTGATTTGGGGGGTAGATGTCGGTGGTCTGGTGACAGCTGCGATGCCTATCCTGATAAGTCAGTTAAGTCAGAAGTTGCGTTTCCTCGACCACATATTATTGCTCCAAGGCGGACCAGCTTGGGACTTGAATCGAGCGAGATTGGGAATCTTGGATCCTGATGAAAATCCGTGCATGTGTTTCTTTGTGTGCAACATGACACAAGTTGCAACCTTGAAACGCCACGTGCCGTAAAATGCCCCAAGAACGCCCAACCAAAATGAAGATATAAATAGTGACTAACATGAGATATCTTTGTGGATGCTAGAGGAAAGCTTTATAAAAATATGAGTAATAGACACCGGGGCGCCCACCACGAACCACATGATACGGGAACTGATACTACCGCAGATCGCAGACATGGCAAATTCGCGGACATGTGCTAGAAACTGCTGTGTCATGATAAAAGATACCGCAGATTGCAAGTGCAGCAGCTATGCGTCTCTCAGTGCAAGAAACATCCAGGATCAATGTGCGTGTTGTCACAGGGACAGATGTTGCGTACATAGATCGCGCACAAAAATGTGGGGACGCACTACGAACTCACTTATCACACATTGTACCGGTACCGCAGATTGCACGCTTAATGTAATTCCCGTCGGATATCGCGGGAATTGGGGGGGTGAGCTTTGTAATTTTTCTGTTATGGATACTTAGCCAGAAAAAGGGACTATCTCTTGGGGGAGGGCGTGGAATTCTACAGCGAGGGAAAACAGTCTTTTGCCCCTCTTGGTTCCAGGCCGCTTGCAGAGTGACTCCAAGAAGGGGGCTGGCCAAGGGTACCGGAGGCCCCTGGCCTGTGGAGGTGGGTGCTCGGCCAGATCCGCACGGCATCCTGCCAGGCACCATCTTACACATTGCCCCCTGTCTCGCCCCACGCAGGTTTCGAAATGAGTAATCTGATGGCACCAGCCTTCTTTGAGGTTCCACAAACTCAGCTTTAGTTTAGAGGCTTGATTGTTTCAGCAGGTTACATCGATAGCACCTTAAGGCTACACTCGTGGCAGCTTATGACTGGAGAGGCACCCATTTTTAAGTCTCTATGGTCGTAAGCAGTCTTTATTTCTCAGTTTGCTCTATTCCTTTTTGGCCTTGCGTTCATTGTTTGGAGTCAAAGCTTTGGCTTCAAATAACAGCATTTAGAAACTGCAAGATAAGTAAAAAAAACGAGGATTGAAAAAAATCATAGTGTTTTGAAGGGGTACTGACACATCAAAATCATGTATTTTTTATTATCCGAAACGATTGAAAAGGATGCCGGGACATTACCCTCAAAATTCGAAACTTGAAATTCAGTATTTCTGAATTAAAAAAATCATTTTCCAAATGTCAAATTCGAAGTTCCCGCATGATCCGCGCCAGTGCAGTGAGTCAAATGTTGCGGTCTCCTGCGACTCGACTTTCTTTGGGACCACCGCCGTTGCCACAGCAACTCGAAGCGAGGAGGAGGTGAGCAGGTGGGATACAAGCCGGCACGGGGGAAAACCGGTTTCTTCCCCGACTCGCCGATAATCCTCGTCTCGAGCGCCGCCAAGTTTTCCGAGGGAGAATACAAATCTAGGAAGCGACATCACACCGAAATCTGATTTTTGGTCTTTCAAAAAGAGGGGCCGTAGTGCGTTCGCAATTGCGTTAAAGAAACATGTTTTACGATTGCCGTTATTAAATGTTATAGAAATGTCGCCTACAAAGCTTCTAAATTTCCTGATTTTTGACGTCACCGATCAAAAGAAGCAAGGAGGTGAGCGCGGGAAATATAAACGCCAAAAATAAAAAGGCGCGCGCATGCGCAGAGAAATTTTTTTTCGCGTTGCGGTTTTTTTTTGTTTGTCTATGACTATAACTTGCATTGTTTTAGACAATATAAATTAATACGACCTTTGGGGTGTCAGTGCCCCTTTAAGGGGACATGCACTGAGGGAAAATATTTTTTTATTGTTTAAGATAACGGAATTCAATTTTCACAATTTATAGTTCTTGATCTCGTTTTTATTAATTTACAGCATATACACAAACGCTTTGATCACACTTTGGACGGTCCACAAAAGTCAGTTTATCTGAATGTATCACGCTCGGATTTGCTGCAGAGCTGTCGCTCGGTGGTGCACGCATAAAGTTGAAATATGAATGGATAAACTTACCTCGTTCAAAAAAGAAAAGGAGAACCTGTTTCAGGCAATCTACGGCGCCATTTTCTGTGCATTTACTTCGAGGTGCTGCCGACAGGTGGCGTATGCATCGTGGGTACACCAGAGCCTTATATTGGGAGAGTTTGGCCAGTCTATAATCTCGCCGCCGTAACGCCCTCTCCCGAGTGAGCCAATCGGCCCGCGGCGCTCCGTGAGTGGCGCGAGTGCATGCGTGAGCAACTCCCGGCTGCTCCCAGCTGTGCAGGGAGGGCCGCCATTTTCCTTCATTCATCCGGTGGAGTGCATTGAATCGACATCAAAATTTCGCATCTTTCTTTTTATTTCGCTGCCTCTGGCAAGAAAATGATACAGTATTGTTCCTCGGCAGGTGAAAAGCTAATGAATTAAGTTTTCTCGATGTTTGTCCGCAAACTTCTATTCGGGCGGAAAAGAAGTCTGCCCGTAGCAGACGACGCGTAGCATCAACAGTGCTCTGCGCCGAGAGCCTGTTGCGTCAAAATGGTGGTCGTTTTCTTTTTGCCTTCCTCTCTCACTCCTTCGGCGCTCTCCTCTCCAGCACTTTCGTCGCCAAGCCGGCCAGACTTTCCCAATATACAGCTCTGAGGTGCGCATAGATCGCTCGAAACAAGTTCTCTTTTTTAATCTTCCTTGAACGAAATAAGTTTATCCATTGATATTTTAAGTTTGTGCCTGCACCACCTAGCCCCACCTTCTGCACTAAATCCCAGTGTGATGCGTTAAGAAACTGATTTTTGCAGAGCCCACAAAGTGTGATTGAAGTGATAGTGTATGTGCTGTAGTATTATTTGGATATAGCTTGTTTTTGTTTTCTGAAAACAATGTGCATGCAGAAAAAAAATGCGTTGCTGTAGCCGATGACAAGTTGGACGTCATCAGCGACGCTGAACTGTGGCCTGAGGGTTGTCTATTCTGTCCGTTTTACAGTCCGCTAAAGGACAGCATGCGTTTTGACCAAACGAGCAACCAACCCAGCAACGGCGATGAATAATGCACGCAAAACTATCTTTGTATTACCAGAATACACGTAGCATACGTGGAAAGGCTGCGAAGTTCATGGAAAATTGTATCGCTTCTGAATATGACATATATTGTATAACTGAGACGTGGTTGCGGGAGGATATTTCTAGTACCGAGTATTTTCAGTCCCAGTTTTCAGCCTATCGTGGGGACAGAGATCACAAAATGTACGATCAAATTCACGGGGGCGGTGCTCTGATAGCAATCCGAAGCAATTTAGAATCATATCGCGGGCCTGATATGGAAATTTACGAGGAATCAGTGTGGATCGAAATTAATCTTCACGGACAACCGAATGTTCTTCTGGGGAATTACTATTTCCCTCCGCAATGCGACTTTTCCATTTTTAGTTCTTTTACTAATCACGCTTTGAGCATGACAGACTTTGCAAAATGCCGTGTTTTTATTACGGGTGATTTTAACCTGCCTGGTGTGAATTGGGACACTGGTAACGTAAACTCGTCCAACTCAGAAGTGCGAAGGAAAGCGAATGATTTATCTCAGCTCGCAAACTACTTGGAACTATACCAAAAAAATTTTCTTGTCAACTACAAAGGCAACGTGTTGGATTTGTTCCTTACAAATGATAACGAATGTGTACTACAACAAGCTAGCACCCCACTTGTCCCTGTTGACACCTGGCATGTCCCATTTGAAGTAGATCTGAGTACAGCTGATAACCAAGGTACAGCTTGTCTGCAAGCAACTGCTTTTTCTTATGCAAAGCGGAATTACCTGGGGCTTTACGAGTTTCTTGCGAACACAGATTGGTCAATCATTACATCAGGTAAAGATGACGTAGATAAACAAGTACTAATGCTTACAGACCTAGTGACAACCACTATGAAGATGTTCATTCCGGCTTACGTACATGGTGTCGCAAATCACTATCCTTCCTGGTTTTCCCACGAATTGAAACATACAATGAGGAAAAAGCTACGTTATCACAGACATTACAAGCTGACTAATAATCTGTTCTGGTACGAAAAGTCAAATCGGAGCGAGCTTTAGCGAAGCATCTTTATCGTCGTGACCACCGAAGCCATACTCAAAGTGTTGAATCAAGCCTAAAGCAAAATCCGCAAAGCCTTTGGAAATATACCAGGAACTCCTCGAATAAAAAGAAGACGGCACAGAAGATAACACTATCTAACGGTTCGGAACATATCTGCGGTCCGAGCGACGTCTGTCAAGCGTTTGCAGATTTCTTTTCTTCTGTTTTTGATTCCACGGCAAGTATGTCTCAAACTTGCACACTGCCAGACCAGGAAAACGAATACTTATCAATTCCCGAGCTCAGCATTGACGACGTTTTTGCGGCGATTTGGGTGTTGCCATTTAAGAAATGGCTGGAGCCGACGGAATTCCTTTGTTTATAGTGAAAGGGTGCGGTGACATGTTAGCTCCGATTTTAACTTTTATATTTAATCGGTCGTTGAAAGATAGGCTTTTTCCAACTGCATGGAAGTTCTCTCTAGTTGTGCCAATATTCAAAGATGGGTCGGCACTAACTGTCAGTAATTATCGTCCAATTTCACTGATCTGTTCGTTTGCCAAAGTGCTCGAAAGGGCCATGCATTGTCATATTATGCATTTTTTTTCCAGACGTATAAACGTGCAACAACATGGTTTTATGCCAAATCGTTCTGTGGAAACAAACTTAATCGCGTTTACGGAATTTGTGGGTGCCAAACTAGGGTTGAAGTAGCAGGTCGACGCAATTTACTTTGATTTTAAAGGGGCACTGACACATCAAAATCATATTTTTTTTTATTATCCGAAACGAATGAAAACGATGCCGGGACATTACCCTCAAAATTTGAAATTTGGGAATTCAGTATTTGTAAAGTAAAAAAACAATTTCCAAAAGCCGAATTTGAAGTTCCCGCGCGATCCGCGCCGGTGAGTTGACGTCAAATATTGCGGAGTCCTGAGAGTCCACTTTTTTTTCACGACTCCCGGCTGTTGCCGTGGCGACCCAAAGCCAGGAGGAAAGGAGCGAGTGCCGGGCCGCCGGCGGACCGGTTTTGAGCGGTGTCGCCTGTTTTCCGTGGGAGGATACAGATCCAGGCGACGGCACCACAACGAACTCCCGATTTTTGGTATTTCAAAAAGAAGGGTCGTAGTGCGTTCGCGATTGCCTTAAAAAAACATGTTTTAGGATTGCCGTCATTAATTGTTATAGAGATGTTGCTTACAAAGCTTCTAAATTTCATGATTCTTGGCGTCACGAATCAAAAGAAGCGAGGAGACGAGAGGCGGGAGAATCAAACAACAAAAATAAAAAGGCGCACACGCGCGCGGGAAAATTTTTTTTTTGCGATGCGTTTTTTTTTGCGTGTCTATGACTGCAACTTGCATCGTTTTAGACAATAAAAAAAATACAATTTTTCGGGTATGAGTGCCCCTTTAAAAAAGCATTTGACCTAGTGAGCCATTCACTGCTAGTTAAGAAACTTGCGTCCTATGGTATCTCCTTACCACTTTGCGAATGGATTCAGAGCTATCTGCATGACAGAGAGAATTCTGTTTCATACGGTGGTGCACAATCAACCGCGTACCTCTCCAGATCGGGAGTCCCGCAGGGTTCTAGCCTATCGCCTCTGCTTTTCAACATCTTCGTGAACGATATTTGCTCATGCATAAATCACTCGGAAATGTTACAATTCGCCAATGACGTTAAGCTTTTTCGAGCTATTGTTGACATTTCTGGGTGCGATAAACTGCAGCAAGATATTACAGCCTTGGCAGACTGGTGCAAGGACAACAAGTTGGTTCTCAACCCGGCTAAAACAAAAGTCATATCTTTTTCGAGAAAACATTTCTTTAACACCTTTGACTACACTTTGAACAAGTGCTCAATTGAGCGCGTTTCAGTTGTACGTGATCTGGGAGTTTTCTTGGACAGTGAATTTAAATTCTCCGATCATGTGCCATACTTGAGCAATACATGTTACCGTACTTTGGGCGCGATTACCAGAATGACTCGAAGCTTTAGGGGATATTCTTGCTTTTTGCATTTGTACCGATCCCTCATCCTGTCTAAACTGGATTTCTCCAGCGTTGTTTGGAATCGTTTAGACCAGACAAACTCGAATGAACTTGAAAATGTACAGAAGAAGTTTGTTCGACTACTTTACGATCGTTATTTTAACGGGCGAATTTATTTCAGCTATGAGCGATTGTTGAAGATTTTAAACCTGCATTGCCTCTCCGAAAGGAGGCAGGCACGAGACTTTTTATTTTTGCACAAATGTCTTCACGGTATCATAGATTGCCCCAAGCTAACCTCATCCGCACTCATTGCTGTACCTGGCAGGTCTCTTCGCTCCCATCGTCTTTTCGGTTCCTCTGAGCCAAAAAGCTTAAGACCCATTGAGTGTATCCAGTACAATTTTAACGTGTCAAATGTCGCAAACACGCCCGAAGTAGACATCTTTTTGCGGGAAAGTTTTAGTATGCGGTCTCTGCTAGTGCTTTTATAATGTGACGCCCTCTTGTATCAGTCTTTTTAGCAAACAGTGTTGTTTTTAACTTTATGCACTTTTTCTCATTTACATTTATATTTCACGTTGTTGTTTCTTCAAATTACCGTATTTACTCGCGTATAGGTCGACCTGTTTTTCAAAAATCGCCTCATCAAAACTGGGGGGTCGACCAATACGCGAATCCCGGTATTATATTTTTCAACTTTTTTTTTTTTTCGGGGGTCCCGAAGTTAGGGGGTCGACCTATACGACGTATCGACCAATATGCGAGTAAATACGGTATGCATGCGTTTGCGTGCATGCTTTTTATGCAAAACTGCATGCAAGTGTCAACGGTGCACCCTTATGTAGGCCTAAGGGCTGTTTAGGGGCACCAGAAAAGTACAATAAATAAATAATTTGAAATACCCGAGCGTGATTTCACCGGGCTCGGCTGTACTAGACTAATTTCTGGATCATAATTGGTGCCTATTTCTTTTTTTATACACAAAATATAGAGATTAAAATTTAATAAAATACCATAAAGCCCGAACTCGCATTTTAGAGCGCAGCTCTTAGGTGCCGGTTTCCGTAATTGGCGTAATTGCGCGGTGCATTATGAGACGCGTGACGTCACTGGTGACGTCACTGATGGCGTCATCAGTGACGATGCCGATGCCGATGACGTCATCAGGGACAATGACGATGACACTGATGACGCCATCAATTACGATAACGATGACATCATTGTGGTGTGATGCACAGCATTACGGTCACCCTTTGCTTCTCATAGCCAGTCGTACGCACTTTTACTTCTCGGGCGCCTATTTCGTTGACGGTGCATGTTCTTGGCATGTCGATGTACACGGGGGTCTCATCAGCATTGCCGATCTGCCCGAGTCCGTAGCAAGATTCGCGACGCAGCTTCATCACATAATGTTGGAAGTTGACAAGCTTGTCCTCGAAGTCCACCGGTAGCTTCTGGCAGATACTGGTGTGGCGTCTCAACGAGAAACCGTTCCTCTTCATCATCCGCTCCACCCAGTCTTGGCTCGTGCGGAACGCCGCGCTCCGAACTGTTCAGCAGCGCCCTGATTTCCGTTGTCTTCTGCGTAACGAATAACCGTTCTCTTGAACTTCATCGTGTATGAAGTTCTCTTCGCACTCATGATGGACGACTTCCACAAACCGACGAATAGGCTTAACAGGCTAAACAACCGACTGCAACAAGCGCAAGGAGGCCAAACAAACAAAACATCTTCAATAGAGGGTATGGCAACGCACCCTCTTTCGCAACCTGCACAGATGCGAAAGTGGAAAATGGCGGTATGTGCTGCCATCTATTAACTGACGTTGAAACCAAGCGCCAGCGGCCGTTTGCGACTCCGGCGCTCGGTGACACTGGCATCTGTGATCTCAAATTTCTTGTTGGGAGTGGGGTGCTTACATTCGCATGCAAACTTTTTTTCAGGTGTTTATGTTTGAAAGGGGAAGGGGGTGGGGTGCGGTGCTTAGAATCGGGGGGGGGGTGTTTAGAATTGTGAAAATACGGTACTTTGTTTTGAAAGAGCATTTTTTCCCCATTTCAGTGCTTCATACACCTTTTTGAGAGAGAACATCATTGCATGCAAACAAGGGTCAGTAAACCTGTCCCAATTGGAGAGAGCACTGAAACTGAAAGAAGCATTTGTTCATAATGAGTCACGGGGGTTTGTCTGCCATTGCCAACACTGGTTCATGCATCGCAAGCATATCACATATCTCACTTGTCTCGCACTGAATGCCAAAGACGAAACAATGCACGAAAGCCCGTCTTGCTCAGCCGTGCAGAAGATCAGGTGGATGGGGAAGGCACCACATTTGCTGGTTCTGCCTTTTAATGCAAAAGCATCAACTGTCTCTTAGAGCAAAAGAGCCAAACAGCTCTTTTACAGGGCTTCAACCCCATTGGCTAGCGCGTCCACATCCAACGGCACCGTTTACATCGCTGCGATCCCATTGGCTAGCGTACGTCGACCAGGCACCCATTCACCAGACACGCAGCGCCATGAGGTGGCCGGTCGTCGAAACTGACCGGCCATTTTATGGTGCTGCTGTCCGTCAGTGCCAGTCAACGCGCCAACAGCAAAAGCCGAAAGCCTCTCTTTCCTCTTTGTCTTGAATGTCGCTTTTCCTTATCGTAAATAAGAAACCAACATGCTCAACCATCTACAGCAAAATTGATGTACGTGCATTTGCACTCACAACTCATAAGAAGTGCTTAGGTGTACCTCAATCTTTTTTTGTTGCTACTACCATTGAGGAAATGAAATATTCTGGCACTTGACACAGACTGATTTTAGCTAGTCTTATCATTTCAATGTATTGCTCCCTTTATTCTTCATGGTGAATGTTTCTCAACTGAAATTCAAAGGGATACTTCAACGAAATTTGAAATATTCCCGTCGTGTTCAAAAATAGGTTGAAAATGATCCACAATATCCGTAAATGACAATCGCATGTTTGCATTTTGATCCTGGTGGCTGTATTTTTCATTATAAACGGCCAACTCTGGCAAGCGCTCGGAGAAGGCCCAGCGGAGACCACGTGACATCCAACGCAATCGTGTCGTAGGTCGTCTCAGGACGAGCAAAGCTGCGGCGAGGCTGACGTCGAGAGGATGGCCTAGACGTTCCAGCCACCGAAGCGGCTGCTTTTGTACGAATATTGACTGACGGGTTAATCTTCTATAATCTTCTAGGGGGACAATAGCGACTTCTGCGACACACAAAAAGGATTCTCGGGAGGAAGGGAATTCCTCCTTCCCCCCTTCTCTCGTCGTGGCCGGAGACGAGACAACCTCCGTCACTAGCTGTCAAGGTTCCTAGACGAGCATTACAAACGAGGCAATAGCGACATCCACCAGGTGCTCTTTGCTAATTGTTTAATTCGTTTTAAAATTCCTTTTCGAGACTTTTTTAACAAGATATTGGTACGTTCCATGTGATGCTGCTCTTTTGAACACATGTAGACCAAAAAATGAGCGCCGAAATTTTGTTGTAGTATCCCTTTAATGTGGAATGTGGCTAGCTATTTATGTTTCTATTGAAAGCAAGTTCTTATATTGCCAAAAAGCAGGCTTTTGGGGGGCAAGAAATGCCCAATAACGTGGAGCATTTTTCAGATTAATATTTTGTACAAAAAAGTGTGAAAACTTGACAGCTACTCCCCTTGTATACTCTGGTTCGTGCTACAGTTGAGATATGCTTAATTTTTTGCAGCAGTTTCATACGGCAGTTTTCCTAACTAGCTAATTGAGCTGACTTTCGATCCTTAGCTGTATTTATTTATTTTATTTGAGAATACGGCCAGCCAACATTTGAGGGCATGATAGACAACATGAGAAAGCATCAATGAGTCGAATGAACAAACAACAAGTAGCTTAGTCATTGGTGACAAAAAAAATTCATCAACTGCACTCGCAAATAAAGCGGTAGAAGCAATCGCCGTCACACTTGGTGGCAACTCATTCCACTCACTAACAGAACGAGGAAAAAAGGAGTATTGAAAAACATCTTTTCTGCAGCGGAACTCAAGGAGCAAATTCTGCCTTGTATCACGACTCGCGTTATAGTGCAAATAATCACCAAAATTTAGACCAGCTTTATACCTTCCTCCTGTAGCTTGTTGTTAAAAGTTCCTGTGGAGATCAAATTTGCACAGTGTACTTAGGGAAGGAGATGAATGAAACTCGAGATTTCATCAATATTGAGGGTTTGAAGCTCGGCGTTTCAAGGGCACTGGGCTACTAATCACCAGTGTCGCCCGTGCTATCCTACAAGCCGGGAAACCCGATCATGAGTTTGGCTCGAGTTTCAGAGTGTGTTTTGTGTGCTCTCTGGCAGATGGCACTCCTACCACTATTGCTCAGCCCCCTCCAGCTTATTTTCTAGTTTGTTTAGAATTCTCACCGAGAGAGAAAGGCCACATGGCCTCACGGTGCAGGTCGCTTTAGCTCGTCAACAAGGGCACAAACTTTTGTTTAAAAGTTACAAGTGCTCTCTCGTTTCTAATCGCGGGCTGCACCACCTCTCTGACGACTCTGAAACCTTATTTAAAAGTGGAGATTTGCACAACATTTAAAGAACATCCTCTTGACATCCTGATGTTGTTTGTTGCTCTTCACTTGCTCAACGCTTCTAACAGTACCATAGTGAAGTAATGCTGAATGGACATATTGAAGGCCAGGAATCCCCATCTTTTCCAGCAAAAATCGTGTTTTCTTTTTCTTGTTTTCAAAAACTTTCTTAATACAGTCGAACCCGTTTATAACGAACCCGGTTAGAACGAATTATGGTCTATATCGAACACACGAAATTTTAAGATCAATATTCATGAGAAATATACTTTCTATAACGAACCACACATCGGATATATCGAACTGCGAGCGCCCGCTACCGCCCCCGTGGAGACGCACGAGCTTCCCTGCAATGCACAGAGTGACAGAGGACAAGAGAAAACCAAGAAAAACATGATGGCCCTTGAGAAAACGAGTCACAAAACCGACTGCGAACGCCCGCAACCGACCCCCGCGGAAGCGCGCTGGCTTCCCTGCCATGCACGGAGCGACAGAGGACAAGAGAAAACCAAGAAAAACACGACGACCCTTGAGAAGATGAGTCACAACACCGACTGCGAACGCCCGCAACCGGCCCCCGCGGAAGCGCGCTGGCCAGTGATAGAGCAAGCGTGCAATGACGTTCTGATGACATCATCCTGCAGCCGTACCAGGCCGGACATGGCTCTCTTGTTCCTAGCGTTTTGCTGAGGAGGCTCGTTGTTCTTTGTGTCCTTCCTGTTCCCGCAAGAGATGGCGACCAAGGTGCGTTCATCGTTACCGTTCTCTACCAAGGTGGAAATAATCCGGCGCGTTGAACGCGGCGAGAAAAAGTCAGAAGTCGCCGCATCCTTCAAGATCGCCAGAAGCACGCTGAGTACGATACTGAAAAACAAGCCAGCGATCCTGCAAAAGGCCCGAGATCGACCGAACGCCGACGGAAAGCGCATTCGGGCGCCTGCCTTTGACAGAGTGGAAAAGGCGCTGTACGCGTGGTTTTTGGATATTCGCGCTCGAAACCTTCCAGTTTCGGGCCCCATGTTACAGCAGAAAGCAAAAGACTTTGCCTTTTTGCTCGACGTTCAAGATTTTAGTGGCGGATCCGGATGGCTTCAACGGTTCAAGGAACGTTACGACATCGCCGGCAAAGTGTCGCCGGCGAGAGTCGAGCAGTCGACAATGAAAGCGTCAAGAAGTGGATCGCCGAAAACTGGCCAGCAATTACGGAGCAGTACAGGCTTTGCGATATTTATAATACCGACGAAACCGCAAATATGAATACATATGTTCCATCATGAAAGCTGCCTCGCGATAACACGGCTCTGAGCGCCGGCGTGAGGCTCGCTACGCTCGGCAGCCTTCGCCGCTATTCCGCGCGGTTTCGTTTCATCTCTCTCGCTTTTGCTGTCCTCACGAAATAGCGATATTTGCTATAACGAACTACTTGATATATCGAACTAAAATGCGTGTCCGATGGAGTTCGTTATAAACGGGTTCGACTGTAGGTACGGTAAGACTTACCTAGATTTTGTTCTAAAAGTATGAACTTTACCTCTAGAAATTTGCCACGGGGACTATATCGCTTGCACGTGTACGTCGATCGTGGCACTTGACACAGACCATATATGGGGCCTGTAGAATTGAAGAGCACACAACGCGAGAGCGCTGAAGGAAGAGAGCACGCAACCTGTTGAGTTCACGAGAGCGCATGTGCGCACTGTGGAACGTTTCGAGATTCGTATTCACGTGTAACAGATACCTAAGACCCAAGTGGTTACTATTTGAGTAAAGAAGGCAGCACTTGAGAGGTCGTGTTCTGCCAGCTCAATGGAATCGTTGGGACAGATGAAACCGTGGCCACGAGGCTCCCCACTGGTTGCTTTTGAGTGGGGGGGGGGAGCCATCACAGTAACAAAGTGTTTGCACCAGGCAGGAATTATGGAACTCAGACTCATAGCCGTAAGTTTGGGTGCTACATGGCAGGAAAGCCCTGCGAGGCATACGCTGACACCCTGTCACAGGTTTTAGGGGTGAAGCTCCTTAGGGTCTAGCCTTGTCCGTCCGGCGTCTGTGCTCACATCGATTGCCATTCCATCTGTCTTCTTAAAAAAAGAAAAAATGTTTGCGCAGTTGACAGGGTTTGAACCTGTGCAGGGAGACCCCAATGGATTTCTAGTCCATCGCCTTAACCACTCGGCCACGACTGCGGGACGAGTAGGGGGCTCTGGGATGTGGTAGTAACTCAAGAGCTGGGGATGTCATGGATGAAACGTTGCATGTAGCCGCTCAACGTTTATACAGGAGAGGGCGCTGCCGTCAAATGCGTATATAATCGCGTTAAACTTTGCATGCATTGGTTCAAAGTTTATACACAAGAGGACGCTGCGGTCAAACGCTCAACTGCGTATATAAGCACGATTCATGTCACACATTCTCTTTCTGACATGGATCGTTGACTGGAGCGGTGGAGATGCGTTCCCACGGCTTCTAGCGGATCCAAGCTGATTCGCTAGAAGAACCACTGGCTCTGCATTTCACCGACCATAAAGCAGTAATAATGAAGTCGAAATGCAACCGGGAACTCAGCACCACTTATGAGCAATAAAAAAAAATCAGCACCATGAGCACTACCTGTGAACATTAAAATCAGTGTCATCAGCGCCACCAGAGCTTCCCCCCAATCAATGTCATTCACCACGCAGGGATGCGGTCATTTTTTAAAACCCGGGTTAACGCTGGCATCTCCATTCCAGGAATTGCTATTGAGTGTAGATGATACGCGTTCAGCCAGTTGCTAATCTAACCAGAGAGGAGCACCAAGAGCGTTGGCATTACACATTTCTTGCGCAAAACAATTGCCCGGAAATTTGCCGTGCATTTCTTAGAAACTGTTCTTTTAGAAACTTTGGGTATATAATAATATCTCGAATCAAACAAAAAAAGATTAATATTTTTACAATTTAAAATTGATTTAGGGGTATTTGCTACCGATTCCGAGCAAGAATTGAAAATGACCCAAAGGTAACCCCACAGGCTATGGCCATTTCCAGATTTTGCGGCTAAATACGGATAAATAGCCTAATTTGGCTATTAATAGCCCCGCCTACTGACCCTGTCACGAGACGGGCAAGCGGAAGCAAAAAAAGATTCTGGCCAAAACTATCCCGTTCAGAATGATTTTGGACAGAATTGTGCATTGAGATGAGCCATGGCTGGATTCAGCCATCCTTCCAACGTGTCGTACCATTTTGTCCCGCACGTGGCTGCTGTCGCCAGTGAAAAACATTTTTTTGCGGCGCCACGACCCAGCCAGCGGTCCTGGGAGTGCTCTCGTGTCGCTTCCCCGTCTTTCCCGTCATGCACTCGCCAGGCACTCCCGTTTATAGCTGGATGCGACATATACTAAGGTATAGACAGCAAAATATGGGAATAGTGAGAGCAAGTCCACGTAAATGTTTCCTTTACATTCGTACCAAGTTGCCGACAAAAAAAAAAAGTTTTGCGTTATGGTTTATGAAACAAAATCATGAGCCATTGCACTGTGTGAAGGTGGATGGCCAGCAAAGCTGTTTAGCACACGACAGAGACGTGACAGAATTTTGAACAAAGGTACAAACACATTTATTGTCTCGGTGGTCATTGTGACGAAAGGATGTGCGCACATTAAATTACCCAAGCATCGAGGAGAATGCAGGGAATGGTGTTCCACGCTCCGCACATGCCGGCGCCTGCAGCAGGAACTGTTCTAAAGCGAAAGCCTAAAACGAATGGCATCTTGCATGCACGTTCGTCGACGCTTTATTTCGGGTATTTACTTCAAATCTCTTATAAGGGAAAGGCATGTGCATGTAGCGCGTGCGGCAGTGCGAGCGTAGAGTTTTTGGTCACGCGCACGAACAATGCATGAAACTTTAGCCATGAACAGCTTTTTCGTAAAATGAGTATGACCGGCGATACTGACACCTGCTCCTGTGATGTTTGCAGTGCTCGAGGTGACCAGCCTTCTCAGGGAGAATGGCAGTGGGCTCAGCAGGGAGATGGAGCACACCATCAAGCTCTTCGTGTGAGCTCATTATCCCACCCGCTTTGCTCATCCACCTGCGTGCATTGGAAGCCTCAAAATATATTCGTTCGAATGACTTTATGTCCTCTGAAGTTTTAAAGTTGAAGATGGTATTCCTCGTATAATGAAAAACTTGCATTCGTGATAGAAAACGTTGTAGAAAAAGGCTGCCTTTTTGGCCCGCAGTGTGCCAAGGAGCAACGGCTGTAGCACGTTCGCACCATGCGGGCAAAACGGTGTCGTCACTAACCTGAGGACGGTACGGGATGACACCGTTTTGCCCGCATGGTGCAACAGCTATCGCTTTTACCTCACACATTGACGGGGAAAGCCGACTCTTGCGAAGGCGCAGGTTTTTCCGGTGCTCTTGAGTTCGGAAGGAAGGGAGTGGACGTTGACACGATGAGTGGAGAGGGGAACGCACGCCGAGAGACGAGGCGAAGCTCGCCAAGGAGGCGTGTGCAAGGTGACGAGTTTTGGCAGAGCATATTTTATGTTTTGTGTTGTGCTCGAGAAGTGTGATAGTGAAAGTGAATGCAGTGCAAGTTTCTAAAACCCTCCAACATTATGTGTAGCTACAGGATACTGCCAAAGTGGGATTTGCATAATGTGGATGATGTGTGAAACACCTGTCTTAATGTTATTGTTAGCAGAAAACGGGGGAAGATGCTCCACCTCTTTGTTGTCGCACCGTTATTGGCAGGTCGTCGGGGCTCTCCTCTCTTTGTGCGGCACGGGCGATGGGAGCTCCTGACTTGTCTCTCTTTGCACCATGAGGGGAGAGAAGGGTTTTTTCATTTTCGCAGCAACGACAAATGCCGACACAAAAGCTTCATGCAAGTTGTAACCGGTAAAGCATTAAAAAATGCAAAAGACAAATCTTTTTTTAAACAGCTTGGATGGGAAGATGATGTCTTAAAATACAACGAAGAAACCTTTTTTAGAGAGCTATATTTACGGCGCAAAACCAGTTTGTGGTTGGTGCCCGCGGGAGCTGCCACTAGTCACGTGGTAGACCTCTGCGCCACCATGCAGCGCCACCGTGCTGCACCACCGCTGCCGCAAGTTACGTCGGAGCTGTTCAGCGCCGCCGCTGAACTCCCCAGAACCCTCACACTGCCGCTGCATGCTGAGCGTGGCGCACCACCGGCTGAACGCGTTTTTCCACTCTGTCGCCGGAAGGGCAGAGTGGAGAAACTCCATCGCGCCGTTGCCGTCAATTTCTGATCGGCACACAGGTCTATCACGTGGTGCTTGCACTCTTTCAGAAGCTTCCTATGGGCTCTAAAAGTTAGTTATTAATCTTTGTTTTTTTGTTGCACTTAAAACAAAGATTAATAAGTAACTTTTAGAGCTTATAGGAAGCTCTCGAAAGAGTGCAAGCACCAAATGACTATAGCGGCCAGACGTGACTTCAGCAGCCACTTTTCTGCAGGCTCCCATGGGCGCCAACTACAAATTCGTTTTGCACCGTAAATTAACTCTAAAAATTTTGTTTTTCTTTCTAGATTTTTTTTTAACATGCTTTTTCGATCTAGGCTGTTCAAAAATTTTACAGCATAGCTGTTAAGTGCTAGTTTCCCAAGTATCGTGTTTGCAGGCAAACAAATGTCGACACAAAACTCCGGTCAGCTACCGCCGTCTATGAGCGATGGCAGCAACCAGACAACTGACTTGCCAGTTGTCTGGTTGCCGCCAACGCTCATAGATGGCGGTAACCTTTCTAGCCTTTCCACTCTGGTTTTCACCAGAGTGGAAAGGCTGAATTTCTCTGGGCGTCGTCCTAGAAGTCATCCTTGAGGTCACCCTCGAGGTCGTCCTAGAAGTCGTTCTTGAGGTCGTCCTAGATGTCGTCCTTGAGGTCGTCTTAGACGTCGTCCCTGAGGTCGTCCCAGAAGTTGTCCTAGAAGTCGTGTTTGAGGCTGTCCTAGATGTTGTCCTTGAGGTCGTCCTAGAGGTCGTCCTTAAGGTCGTTTTAGACGTCGTCCCTGAGGTCGTCCTAGAAGTTGTCCTAGAAGTCGTGTTTGAGACTGTCCTAGATGTTGTCCTTGAGGTCGTCCTAGAGGTCTTCCTTTAGGCATTGTCCTAGACATCGTAAAGAGAACAGCTTCGCTGGTCCTCAATCTTCACGTGAACTGGAAGGGCTCAACATTTTTTTTCCTTTGCATATGTTTTTTAAAGGGACACTAAGGTCCCGAGAAACATTTTTTAAAAGTGCTCGAATAATGCATATAGTATGTCACAGAACAAACTTTCCTGGAAAAAAGAGTTGGCACAGTATTTACGTTGGGAGACTCACTTGAGCGATTCCGAAACATGCTCTTGATCGGGGTCCACGCCTCAAAATTTAGGCATGTTTTGGCATCGCTCACAACTCGACATGTGTCTCAATATGCGTCCCGTCCTGGCACTTGAGAAGCAATGTTTTCTCGAAGTTGAGTCTTGCAGCGAGCAACATGTTATCCCTCCACAGATGCAATGAGTCTGATTTCCACCAGCTGCACGAGCTGATCATCAAGAAGATGAGCCACAAGTACAACATGCTCCCGGGGCAGCCCAACCTGGGTGAGTGGGGACACTCAGTCCCACGCCCAAGGCTGCACGGGCAGTTGCGGGTGGTCACGTCCCACCCGCGCACTCGCCGCAGCTCTGTTGTGCGCTTTCTGCATTCACAAAATACCTTTTTGGTGAAAAACGCGTAGAAGGTGCACACTCCACAAAAGTTGCACCATGTCCAGCGGTCGCCCTTAAGTGACTGCATTCCTCCAGAGAAGAATGCCGTATTTTCTGGTGTGTAAGCCGCGGTTTTTGTGTCAAATTTCTGTTGGCGCGTCTCGTACGACGGTGCTATTATATCTTTTCTTCTTTTTTTTTTATAAGTATGAGCCTTAGCTGTGCGAGATGTAGGCTGCAGGGGTGTCATTTTTCCTTCGATTCGTTGGCGAGAATATTGAAACCGACTGCCGCTTGCGCTTAAATTGTGATCGCGATACACGTGTGCGGGTTTAGTATCAATGCAGTTTCACTCTGCGAAGTGCAACTTATATTCTTAACTCCAGCAAAACAGCTGACACCTTGTGGGGAACACTAAACTGAACGAAACGGGTCCTTTGACAATTTTTTGCACGGCCCACGTAGCTTTATGCGTTGTCGGTGGTTGGCACGATGAAACGGTTGTTCCGGTGACTCTGTTGTTACTGTCGTATAACTATATTGCCCCAGTTGTTCGGAACGCAACCTATGTTACTGCGTGAACCAGACATCGTGGGTTTATCAACGTTCATCGGCACCGCAATCCTTCCATCGCTTCCTCGCAGAAGTTCGAGCCTTCGGAAGCTCGCTTATGCTAAGACATTGCCGCAGGTTTAAAACATAGTGAATAAAAATCAGGGCAAACCATTTTGAGTGCATTGCTTGCCTGCTGAAACCTGAGCATTGTACGATGAGCTGGCACATGGCAGGGCACGACCGGTCTAAGACCGCCATATTTGCCCGATAGTGGCGACCCCCATTAGTTGCTGGAGTTGCTAATACCAATTTTTTTTTGTGAAAACTGCCATTTTTAGAGGGCACGACTTGTACAACAGCGCGACCTATAGACCGGGAAATAGGGAATGTGAACTAAAATATTAAGGCGGGCTAGATCAGTGGCGTTACGAGGGGGGAACAAACCACCCTGGGTGTAGCGCTTATTGCTCATTTACACTGGAAGCGGATCCGCGTTCGCAAAGCGGTTGCGAACGCGATTGTTTAAAGATCCAGTGCAATTGCACACTCTCTCGATGACATCAAGTGCGCATGCAATTGTACTGGATCGTTATACAAACATGTTTGCAACCGCTTTCTGAATGGAGATCCGCTTCCAGTGTGAATGAGTGGTTAGGGAGGTGCAGCTGGGGCAATTGTCACGCAGACCAGCGCCCCGGGTGCCGCTGACCCTGGTGACGTCACTGGGGTAGTTGGTTCAACGTACTGAAAGTATAAAGTGCAAAGGGACAGACAAGGACATGAAGTAGACAGGACAGCACTCTCCCGACTGACAAGGACAAAAAAAGGACATGAAGTAGACAGGATAGCACTGTCGTGTCTACTTTATGTCCTTGTTTGTCCCTTTGCACTTTATATTTTCAGTAAGAATATGTGGCACTGGGGTAAAGGAAGACAAAGCAAAAGCAAAAAGTCAATAATGCTTTCTGCGAGTCTGTCTCAAATAAACTCGTACAAACAAACAAACCAATATGTTGTTTATTTCAAATGTACCTGAAAAAATGAGGGAGTTTGGTAGTTTCTTGTTGCTCATTTGTGGTTCTTACGTAATGATGAAAGTTTGCTGCAGTAAAAGTTGGGAGTATAGATTCGTAGAATCTTTTTATGTCATAAGATATTAAGGTTTTTTTTATAAATGTGAATATCTGGAAGGTTGAGACTTGCAGAGGAAAATATGGCTTACACTCTGCATGCTTCCGCATGGCTGATGACAGCGCAGGTATGCAATGAGTGGAGGAGTAGCGGGTCGACTCCTCGATTCGGATGGAGACCTACGCTACCTGGCTAGACATGCTGGCAAACATGCGAGTGGGAGAAGGTGAACTAATGCTGTGACTTGTCACTAGGCTCCGAGGCACGAAGAACCACAGCAAAGCTTGATTCATTGTGACTGCAATGAGTGGAATGTGTCCCGGGCTTCGAAACACTCTTCTGTCGCATACCAGACAAGCAGCCACACATATTTATCTCTTTATTTTTGTATACGAAACAAGTTTACTTTTGAGATGTTATTTTAGCGTACAATATCCGGCCAGGGTCAGCTTGTTGGTGGATGTCTCCCGGCGGGTAAAAGAGCCGCAAGAGGGATTTTGAGGTCACATTACTGGCTTCATGGGGAGGAGGTAGACCCAGCTTTCCAGCCAATTCGACTCGGTAGACGCAAGCGTTGCCTGTCATTTTCTTTAATTCTCGCTTAACGGGACCTTTTCCAGAAACAACTTTACGTGCCGCTCCTAAAGTATATGATTGCCATTTATTTCACTCACGTTTCAAGCCCGTGCACCCTCTTTCTGCGTGCAGGTTCGGAGTCGAACGATCGAATTGAGGACGGACTTAGGGCAGCCATTTGCCCGGAATGCAGCTTTAGTTTCTCGTCCCCATGGAGTCGGTCGCACTACCTCAAGATCCCTCTTGCGGCTATTTAAACCGCCGAGAGAGACACCCGCATTTTCCGGCCAATCGGTCAGGGACGTCTGGAATGTTGGGGACATTAGAAGGGTTACTTAGCAGACGATGACATTACGGAGAAAGACGTTTGGACTTGCATATCTTCACTGAGTTCTTATTCGTACATCTGGAAAAACTACGATGCAGTCTCCACTGCTCTATACCTTGAGCAAATTGATCTACTACTTGCACAAAGGGTGCAGTGACGTCCCGGTGCTGAGCTTTGATTGAACGATATAGAGCAGTGGTTCTTGACCACTGATGCTTTGGCGACCCCTTCTGAATCGGCACATTTGATGAGGGATCCCATTCGCCTGGACGATTACAGTGACATAGAGGTAAATGAAGAAAACTACCTACATGCAAAACAAGTTTGAAGCTCTGAAATACTCGCTCGGCACATATAGTTTGGTAGCTTTGTGGGACAGCCAGCACCAGTAAAAAGGAAAATTTAATCACTCGGCTTGACTGAAGGTAAAAGGCTTTGCGTACCCCTATTCGAGGGCTGTTGATATAGAGGGTACTTGAACGCGACGCCTGCTAGTTGTACCAATGGCTGCCTTGCCTTTTCTATGCCATTTCTTCTGTGCCTTAAGGATGAGGGCTCTGCCTTCAAGAAAGGGAAGAGAAAATACTCGCAAAGGTACATTGTGTTTGGAAACTACCAGACGTGCTAGATTGAACGAAAAACTCTCGTCCGAGACATTGTTGGCTACTCGTCGAGGGGAATGCCGCGTGCAGTGGCGGGGCCCCATGAGATAACCTTTCGCTTGGGTGCAGAAAGACGTGTTTTGGTCAACTTGCTCGCCACACTGGAGGCTGCCCCTCTGGTCTCCTCTTCTTGGAGGGCCTCCCCAGACCAACGGTGTGTGCCTTTTTGCCTGCCCCCAGGTCTGGTGGTGACCCTGTGCTCGCTGCAAGGAGAGCTCTCGCAGCTGCAGCAGGAAAACCCCGTGCTCCTCAAGAGCGCCATCATCACCCGCAAGAGGGGCTTCCCGGATGTCATCATGCCCGGTCAATGCTCCTTTCCTTCCTTCCTTTTACTTAAGAACTTCTGGACAACAAGGACCTAGTTCAATGGTTTGGTGAGCTTTCGGAGAGCTTAATTCTGGTAAGAGAAGCCTCTGATCGAGGAAAGTAAGACTCGTGGGCGGGTCCCACTTCTGATACCGTGTTGCATCATTATGTACGTGGAAATAAGCACGTGGAGGACTGTTTTGGCCCAAGTCAGGCTGAAAACCCATGTAGTCTCATTTATTAGAAGTCGAAACAAAAAATGGTGCTTCAGGCACAAGGGTACAGGACGCTCAGGTTACAGCAAAGTCAAAGACGGATGTTGATTCTGGCCCCGCAGGAACGCTAATTGACGTTTGATCTCACGAGCGGGCAAGATATTGGCGCTTGTGTGTTGGTGAATTTTATAACAGCTCTATCATCTTCTTTTACTAATCAAGAAAGGAAATTAACGATAGTATTCTAAAGGTAGGTATAGTAATTTGTGCTCAGACAGAACTGCTACATGTTAATTTGCCCAGTGACCCCGTGGCTAATTTTTGTCAGCATGATTCAAAAAGATTTGCAGCTGTATTCGGATCTGTCGATCAAACTCTCATATGTAGAATTGTGTTCTATGAGAAGCGTGGCGGACGCTAACTCTAGCCTCAGCCTTCCAGGCATGCGATGCCATGTCCAGCGTCACCACATCCTTGTTTCTTCAGTTTTTGTTGCAGTGGCAGCTGTTATGGGCGTTTCCCACCACTGAAAATGGCGTCTGTTGTTGACGTTGTAGTACTACCTAGTTGTTTTCAACGTTGTGCTTGGCAATGTATTGCGTCCGTCATCAATGTTGCCCAATCTTTGAAAAAGATAGCCCGCGGAAATCGAATCTGGGTGCATTGTGTGCGAAGCGGAGGCATTACCACTGAGCTGTGCCGCAGCATCAACAACCCGCTTTAAACTTAGTGGTTTTGTAGTACCCGATGCCCACTGCATGCGCTCTCTGGAAAAAACAAAACAGCAGATGGCAAAATGCTGTGGTAGCACTGTCATTGGCAAGAGCTAGTGCCGGGAGACACACCTTCCCGCGCTCCGGAACAAAAAAGAAACAAAAGCGTTCGGAACAAGAAGGAACAGAACAAAAGCATTTGGAACAGAACCAATGTTTATTTTGTTGAGAACGTTTTTGTTTTTCTTGTTTGCAAAGCTTTTGCAGCTGGCCAAGTCGTCTTGAGGCATCTCGAAGTCCTGCCTCTTACGTTTTTGTTTTTTTGCACAGTTGCATTGTGTGGCCGGTGAAGCTGGCGACGCGCATGTTTGGCAGCCAGCCAAGTTCCTTCAACCGTGGCCTGTTTCACATTTCGAGGCTCTTTATTTATTCTTAATGGGGTAGCATTAGTAGCCACATGACAGGGAAATGCTGAGGGCATCTGTCTGCGGAGCAAACAGTGGAAAGGAAGCGCGTAGAGAGGAGTGGACAAAGGCGAGAGGGAGGCGACGTCGTGGGAGAGTTAGTCTGACCTTGCAGGAGCGCCTTGGTTTGTGCTACAAAATGAAGCGTGAACCAAGTATTGTCGCTGGTCCAAGTGGGCGAGAAAAGCAGATGGATTGTGAATGAAGCAGCAACAGGCAGTGGATGCCGCTGCAGAGGAGCGGAAGCAGCGCTTAGCAAAGGAAGCCCCCAAAGCAGGCCAAAATTACAGGAAGATCCATTGGTGGATCCTTAGGAAATGGGCTAGCATGACCCTTGAAAAACGCAACACACGTCCCCCTCTGGGAAGTGCTAATGCTGACCCCGTAACGAGGCCAAAAAGAGGAAGCGAAAAATAGAGGAATCAAAAGAGAAATCTCAAACTGAAAAGTGAAGGGGTCAGTATTAACATTTCTCAAAAGTGTGTGACGTTCCCCAGGGGTCATTCTAATGCATTCCCTAAGGATCCACCAATGGATCTTCTCTATTGGAAAGGATACTGCGACTCTCACGCGTAGGCCGTAGCAGGTGTGGGAACAGAAAGACGTTGTCATTAGATGTGTCGAGTGTGCAGTAATAGCTTGATGTGCGTGCCCGGTGCAGGGGATGTGCGCAACGACCTGTACCTGACCCTGGACAGGGGCGAGTTTGAGAAGGGGGGCAAGTCGACCGGCAAGAACATTGAGGCCACGGTGCTGCTGGTGGCCGCCGATGGACAGCTGCTCCAGGTGGGGTCCGGACGGGGCTACTCGTGCCCCCCCCAGTCTGGGAGCCGCTTTTCCAGAGTGCCATATTCACCGAGAACGTTAGATGCCATAAAATCCGGAATGAACTCCTGCCCCTGAAAGATCGCTCGGCCTGGTTATCTAGCTAATTATTCCTGGTGGAAAGCTACCGAGACATTGCCGACGAGACTACGGTGCCTGGGATGGGGGCCCTGACCGGTGTGTGTCCCATTCTGCCCACGCAAGGAAGGTGGTCTCGAAGTGGCAGCAAATGACATAACAAAATGCTCGAGGTACACCTAAGCATTTCTTACGAGTGTGAATGCGAAAGCGTGCAAGCCGCTCCTCCGCTCCTTTTGTCGTCTGCTATGTACTGGCGCCCGCACACTTTGGGATCTCGGAGGCCATGGCGCAGCACCCTATGAGAGCCCCGTCAGCGTGCGCCAGCCAAGAGAACCGAAGGCTATTGCGGAAACTAGGAGCCGTTTTCGCGCTTCCAACTGATGATGACCGCTTGCTCCACGACAGTTAATGCTTTCATATTAAAAGTTTTAGTGTCAGGCTGTCAGATGACCATAGAAGTTTGGGATAAGCATGAGAGGGTGCGAGTGTCACTGTCGTCGCGGCATCCCAACCCCTGGTTACTGAATTGAATCTTACGTGGAGCTGGAGAGCGACGTGCAGCGGGCGTCTGCCACATCTCCCGCCGCTGCTATGACACTGCCAGGATCGCGGCCGGCAAGAGCACTTCTACAACGTCGTCGGGAACAAGCCGAGGGAGCACTTTTGGGGACGCGGTAAATGCACTGGTCGTAGACTTGTTGTAGGCATCGTAATGAGTCGCTTTCTATGTACGACCGCCTTCTTCTCGACCTTTGCCATCCATGGCCCGTTCCTGTGGTGGCTAATAACGAAAAAAGGGCGGTGCATGCCCGAGTGAACAAATGTGCATTTGGCGGCGGGTTGGCCGCCTAGCCGACAGCCATTGAGGCATGCGCTCCAGTCCACGCATCATTTGCTGCTGCCGCCGTTGGCTAGGTGGCGCGCGCATTGCTGGTTTATTTTTTTACGTCGTTGGTTATCGCTGGTACGCCCATAAAGTGTCGATTCAGGTATCGGCTGCCGCACAGGTCCTTCCCGAAGAGATTGCAATTGTTTTTAGACGTGCCGAAAATGATTTTTTGCGCGCATTAATGAATTTAGCACCGTGGGATAAGGGTTTGCCATGTCCACGATATCAGTTTGCATATTGTGTGTGTTAGTAGTGGTTGCCGGCTTGTTTGTCTCTTTTTTAAAATAGTGCTTTGTTACCCGACAGACCACCCTTTATCATTTCATCATGAGTGGATGTCCATTTAAGATTTGACTATACATTGCCCTCTTTTGTGCGGATTTTCTTTTTCAATTATGTTGATGAGTACATAATGAAGCAGTTCAGTTTTCAACGTTTGCTCAAATCGCCATTACTTCGTACAGATGTACGCTGCGTGATACGGTGCGAACGCGACATGGATGCTTTTTCCTAATTTGCTCGGAGAAATTAATGACTTGTCCCAAGCTCTACTGGTTTAGTTAGTACCCCGAACGAGCACTTTCCACTGCACTATTGGTTTCCATGGCAGTCTTTCAATTCAAAAAGAATGTCCGACCTAGTTTGAACAAATCTTTCTCAAAGAAAATGAGTTTCTGCAAGCACAACAGGCATTGGTTTGCCAAAAGAGGGAAGGCCTGTGGGGGAGTTTTTGGCTTCTTGTGCATCTGTTCCCAGTTTCACTAGTGACTAGTGCAGACAGTTGGGTCCTCCTTTGGCTCTGCTTGAACTATTTCCAAGCATCCTATGCTGGGATGGCTTCCAAGGACAGCCAGGACTTGTGCAGTCGCCCAGAGGAACCCTCTGCTCTCTTCATTACTCTTTCTCTCTAACCTCCATCTTACACTTTTCTGTCACCCCTTGGTGTCAGTTTCCAGTGAGATATTCTCCCACTTGAACAAACTCCAGTTTAACAACCTCCAGTTGAACAAACTGTTCAGTTGAACAAATTATTGTATAAATGCCCAGCAGATCCCCATTGTGTCCAATGCATTCAGTTGAGTCAACTTCCACTTAGGCAAACTTTTAAAAATATTCTTCGAGTTTGCTCACGTGGTATTTCATTGTACACCCTACATTGAGGCAGTGTGTGTTGGATCTTCAACGGCAAAAAATAGAAAGAAACCTAGTAATAAGTCGTCAAGTTTGTTATTGTAATAGATGCGAGGAAGCCGAGAACGAGAAATTGTGCAGCACGTTTGGTTTTCCTCGTAATCAGTTGCCCTTAAACCGTAAGCAGTAAGAGTCGGTCTCTGTGCTTACTCCTGGCCGTGGCGATGAACCCGAAAAGTATTTCCCAGTGTGCTCTTCTCCCGTCCAGGGTTGCCTGAGTTCCGGGACGGGGGAGGAGCCTTGCTCCGAGTTTCGCTCGCTGGTGCTGTACCACAACAACAACCCACGCTGGTCAGATACCGTCAAGGTTGGTTCCAATCTCCTCATTTTTCTGCCTATAGCGATTGAAATGGGCTGCATCGATCGAAGATCGTAAGCTGCACCCTGACCATCTAAAGTTGATGCTTACATGTGGAGAACGTAGCGTGCAATTGTAGCACCGCTCATTTAATAGCTACTTTGGGGGGGGCTATGAACTTTGATTTAACTAAAACCGTAGGGAGGTCTATGTTTACAGTTACACTCTATTGCATGGGTTCTTGAAATGGGTTCCTACAATCCCGAAAGTTCTCCAGACTCTCAAATTTCCTCGATCGTCCCTGACCCAGGGTAAAGTGTTTCTTAAGTGATGTATTCCAGTCTGTCCGAGCCACCCATCGATGCATGTACATACCAAGCACTCCCTGGCGCTCCCAACCACTGATGTTTTGGGGACCACTTCTGGATCGGCGGAAATGATGGGGACCGTAGGAAACACCCCATAATACGCTGTTTTGGGAGAAGAAAACAAAACAAGACAAACTATCAGTTGAGCTTTACGTAAATACTTCAGTGAAACCCGTTTAGAACGAACCCACATACACCGAGTTATTGTCGATATCGAACGTGCGGAAAATTTAAATAAAAATGCATGTAAAAAGTACTTTTTATAAAGAACAACATATTGGCTATATCAAACTTTTTCCCCTGCAAGGCTTCCAAAAACGCGCAAACAATCGTCTTCTAGCCTGTCCCTTCCCCCCCAAAAAAAGGTAGGAAAGAAAAAAAATTCCAAAAGCTCAAGTTGCGAACAACACTGAGCGAAGAAAAGATTCAGAAGGGGGGACAGCTAAAAAATATGCTCTGCATGCACGCACAGAAAAGATATTTCCATCCCAAAATGGTTGCCCATGAACAGAAGCGATTCAGAAGGGAAGATAAGCTAAAAAAACGAACTCTGCACAAATGCAAAAAAAACAAAAAACCTTTAGCGCATTGTTACAAGGCGGAAGCAAAGAGATGAGAAAGAAAGAGAAGCTCTCGCCTTACAATGAACGCATCGGGGAAGTTTGTTGTAAATCGTTTGCTACTTGCTATATCGAACTGATCGTAGCGTTTCTTGCTGTTCGTTATAAACGGGTTTGACTGTAGACAGTCTTTATCCTCCTAGAGAGTGCCACCGAGGGGTCGTAACTGGCCGGTCGAACCCTCGCAGTCAGACGAAAAGATGAGCTGTCCATATCATGTCCCCGGGTCTGTGCTGGGCGCCTGGGGTTGTGCACAGCAGATCTTTACGGGGAAACTGGCCGGCTCTCTGAACCCCCAACTTTCTTCTCCTGACGATTGTCAAACTCTCGCACGATCGCTACGCAGCCAATTCCAGTCCCTGGTCTGGCTTGCAAATGCACCAAGCTAGGCACGTCATAAATATGGTCGTCTCTGTATACTCAGGGGCGGACCATTGTTTGTTTGCGGTAAAGCTCTTCTGAAAATTTTTTTTCGGTCATGACGAACGAGGAGCTAGTTTTTTGAAGGTGTGTGCATGTGATACGCAAGGTCCCAAAATATTTTTTGTTTAAGCGGTAGCACTTTTTAGGCTCTTCCTTGGCTGTAAAAGCAGCAGACATGCTGCTGCTGTGGTTGAGGAAACATTTATACTAGGTAGTTGTCGAGTGCATTCAAAGAAAAAGATAATTTTTAATGTTTTGAGGGATGACTGAAAGGCGGAGAGGTTAGCCTGAGCACATGGCCCTTGCAACTGCTCTGCACTAGGGATATTGGCAAGGGATAAGAGGAGGAAAGGAATGGGAACGATGGTGGTTTCAAAGTTAGCTGCCCTGGGCACAAAGGTGCTCTGCTTTGCCAAATGAAAGAACATTTGCTGGGTCATGAGACCAGTCAAGTTCTGTATCTTTATAATATTTAAAGTATGCTTTCCTATAATATATGCACCCAATAGCTTCGAATGTAGGATAAAGAATGACCCCATCTCCACGTGGTGAATGATTTTGATTGGGACAAAGCTCTGGTGGTGCTGGTGATACTGATTTTATTGTTCATAGGTAGTGGTGATGGGGCTGATTTTTTTTTATTGCTCATAGGGAGTGCTGAGCTCTAAGTTGCGTTTCGACTTCATTACTACTGCTTTATGGTCAATGAAATGCAGAGCCAGTGGTCCTTCTAGCGGATCAGCTTGGATCCACTAGAACCCGTGGGAATGCATCTCCACCGCTTAAGTCAACGGTCCATGCCAGAAAGAGAATGTGTGGTATGGAACGTGGTTATATACGCATTTGATCGTTTGACCGCAGCGCCCTCTCCTGTATAGACGTTGAGCGGCTACATGCAACATTTCATCCACGACAGAAACCCCAGCTCTTGAGTTACAACCACATCTTGGAGCCCCCTACTCGTCCCGCAGTCGTGGCCGAGTGGTTAAGGCGATGGACTAGAAATCCATTGGGGTCTCCCCGCACAGGTTCGAATCCTGTCGACTGCGCATACATTTTTTCTTTTTTTAAGACGACAGATGGGATGGCAATCGGTGTGAGCACGGACGCCGAACGAGGCTAGACCCTAAAAAATGTTGGCGCATAGTGCACCACCCAGGAATCTCTGGAGAACTTCTCGTGGGCGTTGCCTGTAGGGTCTGCTGGTCGTGGACTGGGACGACCCAGAGTCGAGACATGGGGCGGAAAACCTTAAGATCAGTTTGCTCAGTCTTTGATTCACTGGAGATGTTTCTCTAGATTTTACCTTCTCCTCAATTGCAGGTTTCCATCCCCATGGAAATGTTTGATGGCTCCCACATACGAATCGAGTTTCGACACTGCTCCGGTGAGGCTTCTTTCATGTTTCTGAGGATCGTCTTTTTAACAAAACATTTTGGGCTGGCTCCTAGCAGTTTTTTGTGTTGGAAGAGTGTCGCACAAAAACTGGTTGGAGGAAAGTGCTATGTTAGCGTAATCTTGTATAGGCTTTGGCAGGGCTTTATTTCAGAGACGCTTCGTGAGACAATGTTTGTGCCACATAGGCCTAGAATGCGTACCAAGTTTCTGCATACAACATCACCGCTGAGCAACGTGCAAAGATTTATGCGGTACTATCACCTTTTTCCCGTCAGTGCGAGAAAGGGACAAATTTCTTTCATTTATTTTTTTGGCTTTACGGCCAAATGGATTTTGTTTCCTCAGGTTGGGCAGTACGCTATGGATGCTGCTGGCCATGATTTTTGGTGCGTGGGCATTGTTTCTGCGCTTTAGGGGAGATCAATATTTTTGCCTAAAGATGGAGGAGGGGGAAGGGATATTGAATTGGGATATTACAATACAGTGTAGACCGCATATAACGTATGTCGCGGGAGTCGCGAAAATTTGCACTATAAGCAGTACCGCGCTATAACCAAAGCATCAATTTCTTGGGTCAAAATACATGCCATGGGACAACTTACCTTTGTAAAAGAATTTATTTTATGTTAGATGAAAAATAAAGCTTAGTTTGAAGAAAGTCTTTATTTCACCAGACTAGTACACTTCTCTCTCAAGTGTGTCACAAATTTTGAAAGAAATGAGCGACTTTCGCCTGGCGCAGCCTTTTAACGGCGTCGCGGGATGCGGCAGTGTTTCGAGGTATTGGTTGCGGACGGACGTTGCGAGCGTTAAGGATTGCTAACCCTAGTCACTTTTCTCCGGCGATAAAACGCGTGAAAATTTGCATCCTTTATACGGTACGCGCCAGCAGTACCTTCAACTTGAGCACAGGCATGAAATGCTCCAAATAAGAAATCCGGGCGATGTTCGAAAACACAAATGCTTAGAAAGCACCACTGTAGTGGAAGTAAACAAACACGACGACACGGGCGTTTCTGCCGTCTTGAGAGTGCCGCCACGACATCGCCGCACGAGTAGGTGGATCTTCCCTTCTAGTACGTGCTGGGTTATTCGCTCACACAACGAAAATTCACAGTCAAGGATAGCGCTTTTACGCGGAACGATGAGCTTCCACCACGCCGTCTACGTTAACGATTACAACCGACGCCATGTTTGCGGATAGAAGCAGCTGGCCCGCAACCGGCATGCTACGTGAGCGAACACTTCTCCTCGACCTGCGATTGGTTTGTCGTTGCAGTTGTTTTCCAACGCAGCGGAGGGACGCACGCACGTGAACGACATGTGCGTGCGTCCCTCCGGCGCTATGGCAACTGAAGCCTCTCTCTTCGCTTCTCCCCGCTTCTTCGAGCAACCTCCTTGCCCCGCGTCTTGCCCCGCGAGTGCCGCTTGCGGCTAGCTGGCATTGGTTGGTCTGCGCGGTCGGCGGGCTGTTCCAAAAACCGCACTATAACCGGTATTTCCCTTCGAGCTTCTGCATTGTAAACGGTATGTAATTACATGGAGTTCTATGGAAAACGAACCGGTGGTTTAAAAAAGCCACGTTATACCCGGTCCTGCACTATAAGCGGTTACGTTGTAAGTGGTCTATACTGTATTCCTTCGTCAAAACACACTTTTCTAGCTAATTTTTTTTACTGGAAACACACCTGTGCACAGGGAATAAACGGAATTGTTCGTATTGCACCGAACAAAGCGTGGTGTGCATACCGAGTGTTTCTTTTGACTTTCGACGTGCTACTGGTTTCACAGATGAAATTTTTGTGAGAGAGAGCAACTGTCTGACGCTTTTGCTCCTCCAGCGCGTGACAAGGACCGCCGCCTCCTGGGGTTCTCGTTCCTCCCGCTGATGGACGAGCAGGGCACCATCATCCGCAACGGCAGCCACGAGCTCTACGTCTACAAGGTAGGCCTTTTCTAGAGTCGTCGTGTTTTGTTGTACGGGCGAAGCTCTTGCACCAAAGGATTGAGAGTACTGCCCATCCCAAGTGAGAAGGTAAAGAGTAAGATTGACTGTCTCTTTAGCACTTCCTAAAGGACAATCCAACCGGTTTGGGAAAACGGTTGGATTGTCCATGAACTGGCTGTTGAACCGCCTGTCGGCTGCTGTGTAATGGCAGCTCTAGATAGACTGTACTTGCTATAGACCTGCTATAACAGGCTCAAAGGGGAGCTCCGGCAAAGTTCTGCTGGATTTCCGTCAAGATTAGCTCAACGCACCAGTAGTTTGAAGTAGTAACCCAAATAATAAATCAAAATTATTTTGTTTCGCATTGGTTGAAAGGGGCACTGGGGGGACAGATCAAAATCATTTTTTTTTATTATCCGAAACAATTGAAAAAAAAAATGCCTGGACATTACCCTCAAAATGTGAAACTTCGGAGCTCAGTATTGATGAATTTAAAAAACAATTTCCCAAAGCTGAATTTGAAGTTCCGCGCGATCTGCGCCAGTGCAGTGACGTCAAATATTGACTCGTCCTGCAACTCGAGTTTCTCTCGTGCATCCGAACTGCCGCGACCCAAAGTGTCGTGTTCGCTTGTATTCCCCAATCAACTGCTTGTGTGCCGCTTATTGCTGTGAGCAGATGATGCTTCAAATTCGAGTTTGAACTTCCTTTAGGGCTCTTTCAGCGATCTCAAATTCTGTCACACGGTGTGAGGTGGAAAAGAACAGGCAGTGGACTTTTGTGAGCAACATGAGGGGCCACGTTGCGCCGGTTCTGCGTGAAAGGCTGCCCCGGCGGAGTCACAACCAACACTACGGTACACAAACACCAAACCCAGTTGTTTTGACTGTTTGATGATTTTCTTTTCAAAGTCTGAGAGGTCGTCGGGTACCTAAACGAGAGAACTTTGTTTAATTCCGCGGCTCTATGATTATCGTCAGCGCTACATGTGTCGAGCGCCGCCATGTTTTCCGAGGGAGGATAAAAAGCCAGAAGGCGGCATCACTCTGGACTTTGATTTTCGGTATTTCAAAAAGAAGGGCCGTGGTGTGTTTGCAATTGTGTTAAAAAACATGTTTTTCGAATGCCATTATTAAATATTAAAGAAATGTGGCTTATAAAGCTTCTAAATTTCATAATTTTTGACGCCATAAATAAAAAGAAGCGAGGAGGTGGGAAGTAAGAAAGAAGGGCGGCAAAATAAAAAGATGCACGCCCGCTTCCAAAGACTTTTTTTGCATTGTGGTATTTTTTGCGTGTCTGCGACTACAACTTGCATCGTTTTAGACAAAAAAAGTTTTTGGGGTTTCATTGCTCCTTAAAGTTTGGTCTTCACTGCCTATTCAAACTGAAAGTCACAACTGGCAACACTAACAAAGTCCAAGGACACCTAAGCACTTCTTATGAGTTGTGAATGCGAAAGCATGAATGTTGTTCTTCCGCTCCGATATTTCGTCTGCGGCGTAGTGGCGTGGACGGCCATGTTTCGCCGGCCAGGCGCGCGTGCAAGTGCAGCGGTGTTTGCGGCCTCCGCCAACTACGCTCTACCGTATTTAGCGGCTCTGGGATGCTCTCTTTGGTAAGCTCTCGTTTATCACAACCTTCGGTATTAGCAGAGATGCCAGGGAATTTCAGCTCGAGCTTAATTTAACATATTTTTGTATATCAAATTATTGATATATCGCACTATTTGACGTTCCCCTTTCAGTCCATTTTATCCGGGTTCAATTGTATCACAAATTATTTTAAGATCCAAAAGTCACCACCAGTCATATCCCAAAGTTTGTCAAGATCCAAAAATCGCTGCCACTCGTATCACAAAGCTTATCAAGTTGAAAAAGTCACGACCCCTCTTATCACCCCCAACTTTCATTTTGAACAACATCATCGATATCACCAAATTCAGACTCACAAACAACACAAAATATCACAGGCTTACAAGTATCACGGATGTCACTGACTCACTAAGTACCATAATTACACGGTTGTAGGTCAACCCATTTTTTAATTTGAAAATCTGAAGCGGGCAGTCTTGGGGTAGTAACGCGTTAACGCCTTACTGTAACTTCGTTACTTTTTCGGTGACTTGTAACTGTAGCAAAATGGAACAAAATGGTGAGTTGGGCCAGTTGGTTCATAATGGAAAAAGACAAGCGCCGAAAGACCAGGACAAGGTAAGAAGACGACGACACAAGGCGCACTCGCAACTGAAGATTTATTTATGGAAAAACATAGTCTTATATACACTTTTAAAAAACACCCACGTCACTTTCCACGTGCCCACTCTTTATCCAAGAATAGACACTCTTTTTCTGACAGAGTCACTGAAGGCTCGCTTATGCACTTATCTGCACCCTTCCTTATTGCATACGCCTCATGAATTTCCCTTGTAATCTTTTTGCTGTATTGCCCCAGGATTGCCACGTCATTGAAAACTGGTGTGCACTCACATCGGTTGCAATGCACAGCCAGGTGCCCCGAAGGTGACTGTTTTAAGGAAGCAGCATGCTCTCTTGCGCGATCATTTACACAGCGCCCAGTTTGGCCTACGTAAGACCTACCGCAAGAAAGCGGAATGTCATACACAACACCAGTGTGATATTCTACAAACTTATTCTGGTGTTTTTTCTTACACTCGTCACTCTTCCCTTCGGGATCATTGATTTTCCTGCATAACGCAGAAAGCTTTTTAGGGGCTGAAAAAACGACAGGAACATCGTAACGTTCCACCACCTTTTTTAAGTTATGAGACACTGCGTGAATGTAAGGCATTACAGCGGTTCTTACTTTTTGGCGTTCAAGAACGTTTCTTTCCGCACCCCTAAATTTTTTTTTGAGGCCCTCTGCAGCTTCAACTATGGATCTTAGCGGAAAACCCGCACTTGCGAGCCGATCTACCTGTAGAAGAAAACTCCTTCCCATCTCCTCAGGACAGGATTTGTTCAGAGCGGCTCCGAGGCACGAAGAAGCAATACCTCTTTTCACTAACTTGGAGTGGGAAGAATTGAAAGGGAGTACAGCTTTCTTGGAGCGAGGTTCGTAAGCCCAGCACACATGGTCATCTAAGAATTTTAGTTTTAAATCCAAAAATTGTAACGAGCCCTCCGTGGTCCTCTCATGAGTGAATTTTAACCCATGAGAGCAGGACGTGAACGTGCCGATTACGTCAGTCACCTTGTTATCAGTGACTGTAGTTCTATTGCTTGTTGTAACTGTAGTTCTATTACTTTTTCTAAGGTAACAATGAAAGTAACGATTCTACTTTTGTCGTTACTTTTCAGTTCTTTGTGAATAATATATCATTGAGCAAGTATAATGTAGCTATTCCTTGCACTTTCCAAATTGTCTGTTCCGACATTTCGAGTGTCAGTTGGCCTTGCACAAACCTGAGAATACATTCTTTCTCGCGAGTCTCTATCCGAATATAGCCACGTGTAGATTTGATGAAAAAACAAAAAAAAGATAATGTAGTTATCTTTATGCACTTGCTTGTGCTTTCTGACTGAACACTTACATCTTAGTATACTGAAGCACTATCTCTGTTGCGGTTTTTCTTTTTTCTGCGCACGCTTTTTAGTCGGGTGAATCAACCGCGAAACAACAATACACGCGGAGGGAACATCGTATGTTTCGTATTTTGATTTGCACCACTACTCCGGCGTAGTTTCAACAGTGGAGGCAAAATTTAGTGCTGTTTGCGCAGGGCTTGTTTCTGGTTTGCCGGGTACGAGTTGAAATATATCAAAGGAGTCCATGAACCCAGCGCAACCGTCAACGAGCCAGCAATGTGCTAGTGCTACCAAGGATAGGGATGTTGATGAGGACAAAGAACTAGCATGGCCAACGTACAGAGAGTATTTTTCTGTTGTGTAGGTGGTTGTTAACGATTTGACCGCAGTATGCAAACTTTGCAACAAGGAGTACTCCGACAACAAGTCTACGTGTCCAAATCTGAGAAAACAGATCCAGTTAAATTTTGGTCTTTATTCTTTTCGTAATAATGACTAATTTTTCAGATAAATTATTAAGTTTGAATTTACCGCTATGGTGGAAGCCCGACTGACTCGTGTGTATATTTTTTTCTTTCAAACACTAGTTTTTCCTTAATTTTTTTTTGTTATAGAAAAGTAACTGAAAGTAATGTCGTTACTTTTTTAAAGTAACTGTAACGAGTTATTTTTTTGTTGTGGTAACTGTAACGGTAACTTTGCTACTTTTTTTTGAAAGTAACTGTAACGAATTACTTTTTAAAAGTAACTTACCCATGACTGGAAGCAAGTCGACTTATAATTGAACCAAAGCATTCCACTGCCGACAAAAACAGAACATTCCCAATATCAAGAACACCTCGGCTTGTGAGTTCAGCTGGCTGTACCTGTAGCATTGCGCCATTTTGTGTAAGCTCATTTTTACAAGTTTCATATTTTTTTTTAATCTGCGTGAACGAGTATCATTGATTGCCGTTTGTAAATCAGCCCTAATGCACGGCAGTGAACAGCTGGTGTGGTGCGCCCAACTTCTGGGGGTGGCAGTACTTGATATAAGAGCCACTCCGGAACGGCTGCTGAAACCCCGGAGCAACCTTGTCCCGGTCGCATGTTGCATGGCCGCACATTGTTTGATCGAGTGTCGAGATTGTGCGACTGTGCTGTAGTGCCAACTATGTTTCATTGACATGCGTGATCTGGGCAGTTTAGGTTTTCGCCGCTCGTTGCGATCAGTCTCTACTGGTGACGTGCAACGGCATCACAGTGCAAGCGCAAGAGATGTGGCTGATTTTGTCATTTGTGAAGTGTGAAATTTTGTTGGACAACGCTGTCGACGTGCTTTGGGAACGTAGCAGTGATAACCATGTTGAATAAACCTGAGACTGGGGCAGAAATGAACATATAAGTCGAAGGAACAGAAAAGGACGACATCTCAAACTCAGCTACCAGATTTATTTAGTCTGCCTCCTTATACAGCCCACAATCAGCCACCACCAAGACAAAGGGGCAACCTCCAACCAGTTCAAACGCCCAACCTTTTTATACACAAAGTAGTACTATGGACGGCCTTCATGCCGATTCACAAAGATAAATCTACAATCTCCCCCAAAATTTAAGAGAAAGATCAGTGCCTACTCTATTCTGACAAAGGTTCACAAGCAAAAAAACTGCCCTCTTCTCGGAGAAAAAACCCCCAAAAAACAATTTTATGCCAGCGATGAAGGGAGGACACACATTGACTGAACCTAAAATGGGGCAAGAGTGTTCAATACACACATCCCAATCATAAAAGAAAAGTATATTTTTAAAAAGTTTTTGGAATTTTTATTGAACTGTCACAAAGCCTGACTTATGGAATTACTTAGAGATTTTACTCGCACCGTCTCCCTTACTAATCTTTTTGCATCATTCCTCTCCTTGATAATGATTTCTGACCAGACTGTAGCAGTGATGACGACTGGAAGAGCAGACGGATCGTAGTCGCAGAGTGAGAAGGACGGGGAGCAGCTTTGGTTGTCCCGCCTCAAGCTTCCTAGCTTGGATAACGACCGGGCATCTCGTGCATGGGCAGCCAAAGCACGCCAGAAGGCATCGAGCGCACGCTGGAGGCCAGGCTTTCCAAAGAGACGCTTTGCCCTGGGAGGACTCGAGAAATATCACGGACTCACAAATATCGTCGATATCACCGACTCACAAAATGTCATGAAATGTCGAGGACTCGGAAAGAACCCCAATATCACCGACTCAGAAATATCGCGAGACCTCACTGTGCTGCTCGCTGTCGTTTGGTTTGGTTGTGGTACGTGTATTTAAAGAAAAATGAAACCTTTGTAGATGCTGATTGAAATAAATTTACGTGACAATAAACTGCATTACAATAAAATTTCCAGAATTAAAGTGGCTCTTACGCCTGAGCCTATGTTATAATAATAATAATATAATCGTTTATTTTCACTCCAAAGGAGTGTGGAGAGCAGGGAAACAATCTTCAGTTGCAACTTGACAGGCCCCCTAACACTTGGCATAGAGTACAGGATACAATTCAAACTAAATAATCACTCAAACCGTAACAGAACATTTCAATTCTAACCAACAAAGAGGTGGAGTAACAATAATGCGGACATAAAACAAACAAAATATATACCGGGTCAAGTAATAATAAAGTAATGATAACACAGATATAACTGGTGAAGCATGAATACCGTAACACACTATACATGCAACCCGCCATACATACGCACATACATACCTAGTCAGGTAACGCACCAGGTGATGAAATTGCAGACATCATGATGCACAAAAAACGATACTCACAAACCATAAAACAAGGTCACGTAAGAAAAATACTACAGCAAGAATTCGGATCGTCCATATAAGAATAAAGAAAAATTTGAAAACGTTGAATCAGTAAAATATGAAATGTGACTTCAGGGACTGTTTTTTTTTATCTGTCGAGTGTAATGTTTTGTTTGGTAGAGTAGAGATGCCCTGACAACCCACTTTAATCATTCCTGACTGAAGAAAATATATTTTCATGGAATATTTATAAATACCCTCCCTGGGCATCTTTGTGGGTTTAATTTAATGGTAAATGAGTCGTTAAGTTGGCATCCAAATCTAAGCATTGTACTTTTCGGAGGCCACAGTCAAATAATACAGTTACCGTAAAATACCGGGCAAGCGCCCACTGAAAATGTGGAGATGATAGCGAAAAAATGGGGGATGGGCGCCTGTCCGGTCATCAGTTTTACATATCAATGTAGCGTGCGTATTTTCTCGGATCTTACAAATTCGGGAATAGGTGCTTTTTGTGGATTGGGCGGATGCCGGGTGTACTACGGTCGGTTAAAAATTCCCTTAGCTTCGAAATGGACAAGTGGGAGCTTGGGAACTACCTTTACAAGTTCAGCTGGGTTTTCGTTCAGGAATGGTGCTGTAACTAAAGACTCGGAAAAACTATTTGATATTAGCTGCGAAGGCCAAAATCACTATTCACTTTGAATTTGCTTCAAACTCGAAATGCACTATTTGCACATGCCTAGCCGTTTTCTCCAAAGCTATTTTGAGTTGAAAGATATAATAAAGAGCATGCTGGAAAGAGTAAAGTCCAAGTATTTTAGGCGGGGACACTACCCAGAAAAAACAATTTCTTAAAAGAAAGTTAATAATGAAAAATGTAATTTTTACATTTACCAACATCTAGAGTGTATTTCAAGAAAGTTTCATTAATTTACGCGGCATAGTTATTTTTTTATAAATTATTTTCGGTCCATCGATGCTAAAGAAAAGGTAGAGGTTGGAGCACTTTGAACGCATTTTTCTCCATTGCACTTTTTCGCATAAATTTCCCTTTAGGAAAACTATCATTTTGTTATTACGCAGCGTGAATTCATTTTTATGCGTTTTTTGGCAATTTTAAGGTGAAGATAGCTATGAGCTTGTATTTTTTATGTTTGTCATTTTTCATGTTCAAGAGTTGAAATTTTGGATAGAGGACGGAAATCTAAAACAGTACTTCTGTTCATGTGGGTTTTTTCGTCACGAAAGATGGTATGATATAGAAATGTAGCTTCACCTCTATCTGCTCTGAACTGTCCTAAAGAAATATAACGCGTGAAACCGACAAATTTACGAGTAATTTCAAAACGATAGTTTTCCTCTGCAGACTATCATCTTTGAACAGTTGCAGTTTTCTTTTGTACTTGACCCAGGTTAACAAACTTTGGCAGAAATGTTTCCGAGAGAAGCCCCGTAATTGTCACGAGACGAGTGGAGCTGCAGCAGCGCTCCCCGCTTGAGCCGTAGAGGTCCGGGTGTGCAGGCAGACGACAGCTGGCAGAAGGCCCTGGAGGCGGCCCAGTACCGGGGCCTGGCCACGGGGCCCCGCTCGGGCGACGGGCTGGTGCCTGGCTCGCAGGGCGCCGGGGCGGGCCGGAGTCCCCGGGAGGCGCTGCACGTCACCACCCTGCTCTGCTCCACCAAGCTCACCCAGAACGGTGAGGCTGTCCCATCTCTCTCTCGATCCTTCAGAACTCCACTTGGGACTTTGTAGTGTCATCACAAACGGCAGATGAAAGGGTTCCTTCTCAACACGCCCAACCGACTTGCCGCCGGAGTTCGCAATGTGTGCAAAATCAAATTCATTCGTGTTACATTTTCTTTTTTCACAAATTTAACGCTATTGTTCACAATTGCCGAATGGAACTATCGCCGCTAAATTTCGAGAAATGCTCACTCTTTTTATTAGTCGTAGTAATTAACATTGTAATAAGAACTGTAATTCTGTTATTGTCTCAATTGTACGCCTATACTTGTTTTGATCTTACTGTTTTGTGTATGTTTTTACATAATTATTGAATTGTATTTAAACCCTCCCCCGCGTAATAGCCGTAAACGGGTGCTCGAGGTATAGGAATGAATGAATAAAATATCTTACATGGGAAGGCTTTCTCGTTTTTCGTCTTATTTAGTAACAAGTCGGCCAGACTCGTCGACTCCTTACCATAATGTGTTTTGTGGTGCCCCGTCGCACTCGGTCTCGCGTTTTTCGCGAGTCTTTACCTATGTTAGACCTGTTTCGATTCTTTTCATAGGTTATTCCACTTATAATTTGTTGTTGCGTAAAGCGTCATTCTGAAAAGATTTTTCTAAGCCTATACTTTTGCGGCACTTGGCACCCGACTAGAGCATTTGTAGAGTTGCATCCAGGCAGTGTCAGTGGGAGAAGCCCGATAATTTCTGCCGTAGCGGCGACGGCAGAAAAGCAAGGCTGTCCGCTACGATACGAACCCTGAATTGGATGGATCAAAGGGCTGTTGTACTGGGTTCCAATTTCTGGGAAGGCATTTTCCGCTCCGTGCTTTAGGCTCTCATAGATGTTTTGGAGCTACGGGGAAGCCTTTTTTGTGCCGCCGTTAGAGCATTGGGTTTGTCTCAGTGGGAGTGACTCTGGATGCAAGGGGACGCAGGTGCACAACGTTTGGTTGCTTTTGTCGCCGCTGCACCAGGTGCCCTTTTGTCACTGCTCAAGTGGAAAGTGCATCCCGACAGAATTGAAAACGCCCTCAACAACGTCATCAAGCTGGACGGCGAAGAAATTGTCAAGGTACATTTTCACGAGTGTCATTGCTTCTCGCTAGTTCGGCAAGCTGTCTTTTGGGATAGTTTTTTCGTCCAAGTTTGTAAGCACATTATTTTAATATGCGTGGTTTCACAAACGCCTGTTCTAGTTATATTTTACGTATGGTCATATATATCGACAGTTCTTTTTTCACCGTTAAATGGAAGAGTTGGGGGAAAGTGATGCATTTTGGGAAATCAGCATTTCGAGCATACTGGCCAAGTATGGGCTTGACTAAAACGTGCAGTCGCTTGAAACGAAATTACCAAAAGATAAAGACAATGTACTAGATCATAAGATGAAGCACCCAAGTAGAAATAGTAAAGGAAAAACATAGTCATGGATTGCATTGCACAAGCTGGACTTGGACCTTCCGTGCCCTCTTCCTAGGCTTATGCTTTGGAAACCCATCTTGTTGCCTCCTACTTGCCTTTGACTGTGTCTACAGGACTGTGTGTGGACCACATTGGCGGTGAACCCCCACTAGAGTTTGCATAAAAACAAAAGGAGGACTGGACTCGCATACGCATCCCACTGCACAAGTCGTGAAAAGAAACCTCCTGCCCCTTACAGACGCAGTGGGTGCTCTTTTCAGGTGCTCCGTGTTTTAGGCGTGAATTGAGGGGGAACGGCGAGTGGCGTCATGCCGTTCGCCGTTCTACTTGGCTGCTACACTTTCTCCCATTTGCTTACGTGATGCGTAAAGATGAAAGTCGAGATTAGGGAGAAAGAAAGGGCTCGTGAAGCTTATTGAAAACAAGCAGTTCTTCAAAAGACTCGGGCAAAGGAGTGTTGGTTTACGACTGATATTGTTCTCTGTTGATGCCTTAGTATAAATGGCCCTATAAATGCTACCCATTTAATACAGTCAGGAAAGAAATGAACGTCAAATAACATACGGAATATTCTGCGTCTAGTGTAGGGGCATTGAATGTTTACGTCGAGATGGATGAAATGAATGTTGCAACCGACGTGGGGCTGAAGTGAAAGCGTCCTGTACTCTTTCACCCACCGGGCGATTTTCGAGCGATAGCATCTTCTTCGTTGGTGGGGGCGGGGCACCGCTGCAACTCTTTCTCCACCGATTACTATTTAATATGGGTACACCAACGTGGGTTCTTCAGTAAATACCTTTAACCGAGAAGGCTAATTGCTTCACCCTGCAAGACACATAGGAAATGTACCCCCGTAAAAGCTTTGGCGTCTCGTTTGCGGACTAAATTTTTAAAGCCCGTTTTTTTCCGCTTCAAATAATTGACTTATTACACATTCCAAACTCGGACTGGTTGTTTCGTGGCAGAATGCATTTCCCCCATTTCTGCGGTTGCACGCATTACGTTTACGACGGGTTTGATTCGGCGGCGTTGTTTCCGTCGTAAAGAGGGAACATCTAAGCGTGAGTTGGTGTCTTGTTCTTTGCGGGGCGTTGAGTGGAAGCCCCCCCCAGTTCCTGCAGGACATTCTGGACGCCCTGTTCTCCATGTTCTCGACGGGGGACGGGAACTCGACCGCCTGCTCGGGACTCGTCTTCAAGACCCTGGTAGGTGCCGACGCCTGCAGCTGACTGTCGACGGCTCTTAATTAAGTCGCCATATAGTGTGTTCTAGGTCCTGAAACTGGGCTCCTAGGAACCCAGTTCCTCAAGGTTCCTGGGTAGTGGTACAAAACCCTCGAATCATCCTGAAATTACCTGAAAAGGTGGGGTGTGCGTTCCTTTGCGGGTAAGCCCCAAAAAGTGAACAAGACGCCAAGAAAACGCTTATTTTTCTGTACGCATCTGGCGTGGCCGAACAGGAGATACAGTAAAAAAATGTTCTACTATCACAAAGTGTGTTGCTTGCATATTCACGATGAACATTACGGCATCCTTTCATACTCATACAGTGTGAAAACACCTTTCCAAAACAAGATTGTTTTTTGTCAGTAGTATCTGTAGATTCAAAAATAAAGAAAATAAAAAAAGAGGTGACCTCAAAACACAACCAGGGGTGAGGAGCAAGCGAGGGGGCAAAAGAAGCGATGAAAAGTGATGCTGGAGAATCGGGAAAGGGAAACCCAGCGATTGCATTGACAAATAGTTTGGCGTCAAGCCAAAACAGGCTCCTTGTCAACCACAAGGAGCAGGCTCTGGTGCAACTTTCTTGTTTGGTGCATACCCCCTTGCGTCTGCGCGTGGCATACTTTCAATACTGGTTGAGGGGGCATTGCTGCGTGACATGGATGACGCCACGATGACGCAGAGCTCGAAACGAAATGATTGACAGACGTTTGTGTGCGGTGTCCCAGGAAATATTTACCCACTGCCTTTTTCCCAAACATCGCACGACCTTACCAACCTCTGTCGTGACGTTTCGGGAGAAGGACGGGGTATTCGGGCTGACTTTATTTTAGTGGAGATGGACTGGACAGAAATACTTTCAGTTATGAACAAAAGAAAGCATTTTTTACTTTACATTCTGCGGTCGCATTCCTGGGTACTGGGTGTTTGTTGACCTCGCGGCCCCTGGGTGGATTACTGCTTGTGTTATCTTCAATATTTTATTTTGTCCTAACCGACTTGGATTTTTTGTAAACAAAACAAAGCTTTATTTTGTTGTCCCAGTCGTTTTCCTTTCGCACGCTCCTCCCTTGGGGTCACAGAAATCGAGGAGGATATCCTTAAATGAAGAAAAGTTCCTCTTCTTTGCTTCGGCATGGATATCCTCTGACTCTATGGTCCGCAGTCACGACCTCCGGGTAACATGGATGATTGCGGGGTGGCTTTGGGGTGTATGGAGGGGTGGACAATCACTCTGTGTTTTCTTTTGCAAATTTCCATTTTGTCCAAAAGTGGTGTGGGTGATAATTCGGGACATATTACCGTACCAATACTATAGAGAGTTTGTCCAAAACTACTCGTAGCATAGAAAGACTCTCTACAGTATCGAAAATGGGAAATAAGCGCCAAAGGAACAGGGACCAAGAGTAGAATAACAACGACACAGGGCGCACTCTCAACTGAATTTATTAGGAAAAAGCAAACTGGTATACCAACGGGAGGAGACCATCAGACACCACACGTCACGTTAGTCCCTGCCCAGCCCACGTTTCAAATATTCAAACTCATCCATAGACAGAGCCAGAGAAGTATCGCTGAGGCATTTTTCACCCCTACTCCTAATCTCAAATGCCTCATGAAGCTCGCGTGACACTTGGTTTTCGTACTTGGCCAGAATTTTAGCGTATGTATAGTACCAGGACGAGACAGGCCATCGACAGAAACTTGATGCTGGTGAACCCTGGTGCCCTAACGAAGGACCACGCGCTGAATTTGTGCCGCTCCTTGGAGCTGCCCACGGTCCTGAAAAATGTGAGAGCCAGCAGGAAACTAACCTTGGACACATTTTTCGCCGCTGAGACTCATGAACCTGAGTGCCCCTTCAGGGCGACAGAGAGAGGCACCTGGCAGTCACAGATGGGGGACTGCAGTCATTTTCCTGGGTTAAAACTGGACGACCCGATTGCCGCAAGAAACTCGGAGTGTGTCATTGAACAACGCTCGCCATGGTATGCGCAGTGGTTTCTCGGTAGATGTCCGGGATTTGTTTTGTTCCATCCCTGACGAGCCCCTCTACCTTGCGGTAAGAGATTGCATCGACCTGAGTGAGGTTGCGGCTTTCCAGAGCTACTCTGTTATGAATGTAGAGGGTTTCCTTGAGCTCCTGTCTTTTTATTTAAAAAGCATGTTCGTGACGTTTGAGGGGGGTGTTTATTTACAAAAGATTTGCATTGGTGCCAATGTCGCACCGATTTTGGGCAATATCTTTTTAAGTAAGTGCGGAAAGGCGATAGCGGATAGCTCGGAGATGAGTGATGGCAAATACAAGGTATTTAGATGATTTTCTCATCCTCGGACGTAATCCCAATCTCTCTAGCTGTGAAGTTACAGAGACGCTAAAGGTATTCAATTCTTGCTGCCATGGTTTGTCATTTCCTCGCGAGGCACTCAAAGACGGAAATATGCAATTCCTTGACCTCAAGCTCAGTTTCCTAGGTGAGCATATTTTTGAGATCTCAGAAGGGGGTCCTTCCCTTTGATTCCTGCCACTCCCAGCTCGTGAAGAGACGCATTGCGAGCTCGTGTATGGAGGCTTCTCTCAGAAAGCCTTGCCTGCATAGCGCCCAGGATAGTTTTGTGAGACAAGTAGATCGTCTGCGAAAAGGGGGTTTCCCAACAAGCTCATGGGTCCAAGTGGCTGGGAGCTTGATAAAGAAGTTCAAGGGGACGCAGAAACCATCGGGCGAAAAGAGCAACATGCGGCCTGTGGTGATCCCATATATGTGCAGTGTCTCACATAATCTTAAGAAAATGGCTGGGCGCTACCATGTCCCGGTCGTATTTTCAGCGCCTGACAAAATGTCGCAATTATGCAGGAGAATCAATGACCCCCTGCCGACAGCAGACCCGTGCAATACCAAGCATAGGAATAAATACGCTGATTGCACAACCACCGTCGTTTACGATATCCCAATGACGTGTGGTTTAAGCTATGTAGGACAGACTGGAAGATGTGTCAAGGATCGGGTCCGCGAGCACGCCACTTCAACTAGAACCACACCTTCGGGGCATTTGGCTGAACATTGCAACAGATGCTCTTGCGCCCCGTCATTTGACAGCACTAAAATTTTGGCCAAGTACAAAAACCAAGTGTCACGCGAGCTTCATGAGGCATTTGAGATTAGGAGTAGGGGTGAAAAATGCCTCAGCGATACTTCTCTGGCTCTGTCTATGGATGAGTTTGAATATTTGAAACGTGGGCTGGGCAGGGACTAACGTGACGTGTGGTGTCTGATGGTCTGCTCCCGTTGGTATACCAGTTTGCTTTTTCCTAATAAATTCAGTTGAGAGTGCGCCCTGTGTCGTTATTATTCTACTCTTGGTCCCTGTTCCTTTGGCACTTATTTCCCATGATGTACCTACTGGCCCACCTAAGCATTTTATTGCAGTATTGAAAAACTATAGACGACCGTAGACTAGTAATATTGAGTCAAATATCTATATGCAACTATCGATAGTTTAGAAAGTACAGAGAAGACGCAAGCGAAATGGTGAACTTTCAACATTGTAAAACCTGAGACGTAGGACAGAGGAAAAAAGGGACAACACAGACCTGTGTCTGTGTTGTCCCTTTTCTGTTCTCCTTTTGTCCTACGTCTCGGGTTTTACAATGTTATCGATAGTTGTTGGTCGACTGTTGATTATTTATGCTCAATCGACTATCAATAGTATTATTGAGTGAAATATTTGTTGGCCACTATCGACAGTTGACTATCAATTGTTGACCGTTGAATATTGTCACTCGATTGACTACCAATACGAGTCAACTTTCCGAAAGCTACCGGGCAGTGCGAAAATGAAAATAAAACACAGGAAGGGGACGGCGAGGGACATGTAGGGGCATTTTAGTTGAGTGTTGAATGTCACATCTACCAAAATCTATTCACACTTAATTAGTTTTAGGAGAGTTCACTATTGATAGCAAACAGTCAAACCCGTTTATAACGAACAGCAGAAAACGCTACCATCATTTCGATATAGCAAGTAGTTTGATATAGCGAAAACCATTTACAACAAACTTCCCCGATCCGTTCGTTGTAAGGCAAGAGCTTCTCTTTCTTTCTCATCTCTTCGCTTCCACCTTGTAACAAAACGCCATTTTTTTATTCTTTTTTCTTGCATGCGCGCAGAATTATTTTTTTTTAGCTTATCTCCCCTTCTGAATCGCTTCTCTTCGTGGGCAACCGCTTTGGGTTGAATAGTTTTTTTTCTGTGCGTCCGTGCAGTGTTTTTTTTTAGCTTTCTTCCCTTCTGAATCGCTTCTCTTCGCTCAATTTTGTTCCCGGCTGGAGCTTTTGAAATTTTCTTTCTTTCCTACTTTTTTTTTATAGGGGGGGGGGGGGCAGGCTAGAAAACGATTGTTTGCGCGCATTTAAAAGTCTTACAGGGGGGGGGGGGGGGAAGGGAGTTCGATATAGCCAATATGTCGTTCGTTATAAAAGTACTTGTTTACATGCAGTTTTATTTAAATTTTCCGTGAGTTCGATATCAACAATAATTCGCTATACGTGGGTTCGTTCTAAACGAGTTTCACTGTACTAACGATAGTTTTTTGATAGTTTACTGTTGTTGTTCACTGTTGTTTTTATCTATTGATAGTTAGATTTATCTTCCGCTATCGATAGTCTTGCACCACCATTCCGGAGCTCTCAAATTTTTTTTACCATTCCTGCCCCTAAGTGTGTGTATTTTCAGTTTAAGCACTGCCTTGGCAGATCGGAACCACTCATTGCTGAATATCTATAGGCTAGACCAGGGGTCTCAAACACGCGGCCCGCGGCTCGTTGGGACGCGGCTCGCAGAAGACCGGCTGCGAGTTCCGGTTTCCATGTCTCGAGCGCTAGAAACGACATGTGCCATAGTGATCTCATCTCGTCAATTCATTTTCACTCGAAAAGTACCTCCTGCTCTTTTAACGTATGCACTCATCTTATACTTCTCTGTGTTCATTTGCCCTTTGTTTCCCTTTATTATTTTGCTTCCCTTTCGGTAATGTACGAAAATTCCGCTACCATTCTGTAACCTCGAGCTGTTTGTTGAAGGATGCATGCCGGCCGCGCAAACTCTCGCTTAGGAGCAAGTCCGAAAGATAAAGCTATGAGCTCTGGATTCTCCCCTTCAAAAAAATATCACAATTAAAAAACGAGTATTTGTTCACAATGTTATAATAAACATTTTGTGAGGAATTCAGGAACTGTCAAATTAAATTGTTTTTTTTAAAGACATGTTGAGCAAAGGGAATGACAGATTATTGGCTCCCTTGTTCTCTTAAAGATGCCAGCACGTTGCGGGGCAGTGGAATTTTAATTTCTGCTATAACATCAGGTAAGGGCCCAAAGTAGTCATGTAAACAAATCAAATTTAAAGATGTCACTGGCAAAACTATGAGCTTAACAAAAGAATAGGGCACGAGGTCTCTTCTCATTAAAATCTTCTAACACCCCCCCCCCCCCCGTTGTACGTTGGCGCTCGGCCTTTCCGGTGTGGGCTATCTGGCCCCCACACACAAATGAGTTTGAGACCACTGGGCTAGACAGTTCCCATTTTCTGCATTCCCGCTTGCAATGTCGGTAAGCTTCTGCACTGCTTTAGTGCCTCCGAGACTGCCAAGGGTTTCTCGGCTGCCGTTCGAGGAAGGCTAGCTCGAGGAGCCCCGTAATGGACGACCGTCACACTCACAATGTAACCCTTTTCCTGAAAGCTTCGAGTCACTTTTTTTTTCTCTAAATGGACGAGCTGGTAATCTTGTAATCTGAGCCTGCTTCACTACTTTCAATAGCCGCTACAAAAAGGAATGTCTCTTCTGCAGCGTTTGTCCAATGCTTAGCGCTCATCTGGGTAATCAAATGTTTTTTGCGAGAGGAAGTCTGAGTGTGTCATTTTTCAGGTTTATATCCTGAGCTTGCTGGAGAGCCCCAAGTTTGAGCACTTCAAGCCAGTCATGGACGCCTACATCACCAGCCACTTTGCTGCAGCACTCGTCTACAAGTGAGCCTCACTTTCTGCCAAGCTGGGAACACTTCCCACGTTTAGACATTATGCGCACGAAAGGAGGAGGCTTTTTTTCTCACAATTTTCGGTGAGCCGGGTAAAGCAAAGAGCAGCGATAAAAAATATTTCGTACGCAGAGTGTATTTACATCAGTGTTGCGGGGTTGCCACTCCGGAGTTGGAATGATTCCGGAATCATTCCGCATTTTCACGACCCCGGAATGGAATGGAATGGCGGCAACGTTGAAGGGAATGGAATGGGAATGGAATTAGGTGCCTTTTGCCCGGAATAGGATGGGAATGGAATAGAGCACGGTTCCTCTTTTTTTTTTTTTTTTAGTGTTTACGGTTAGCTAAATTGAGCCAGTCAGTTGCTCAGAAATAAAATGAGCGGGAAACTGCTAGCCCGCGAGGAGCCCTAACAGACTTATACGCCAACAAAATGCAATACAAAAAAACAAGCAGCAAATGGGGAAAGGGGGGTAACGTGGCGCCTTTCACGGACGCGCAGGCGTCGGGCTTCGATAGTGTTACACGAGAGCGAAACAAGAAACCGAGCACCAAGCAAAAGAAAAGGGAGCGGCAAAAAAAGAAACCGCCGTGCACAACTCCTCATCGTACTTCTTGTCATGCTTTTTTTGTTGTTGTTGCGACGGCTTGTAGAATGCACGTGCCCGCACAGACTGAGATCTGGGAGCGGAAGCGACTCATAACTCGCAGAGCTCTGATAACTCGTTGACTTGGGCACCGTCGAAAGATGATCAGGTATTGTTTTCTTATAGTTCGAGGCGCGTTGTTTAGCAGGCAGCCAACCCTGTTGCCTTCCATGTTCATTCGTGCGCACTCTTTTGTAGTGCGAAATGTGGGCTTGTCGGCATGTGGGAAATGTCGGCATTAAAATCAAAGCGAGATTCACTTCCCTCTTCTCCTCTTGCGCTTCGCTGCGAGGCTTGTTTTTTTGTACTGCATTTGTATTGTATGTCCGCCTATTACTTGGTCTTTGTTCCGATGCTTGTTTTCTGTGCTTTATGTTTTAGTGGGTTGGGGTTACAAGCAAGCTAGCAGATTCCCGCTCATTTCCCTTGACTTTAGTCTCTGCATACTTTGTTTCACCTTGCGATGGACCGCTGCGGACGCTACGAGTCACCCTAGGCAATCCAGTACCGTGAGCGGAACTGCAGGGTGACGCAGCACTCAGAAAGCACTGGATTGGTTTCGATGGCTCTCCTGCTCTCTGTTGAGGTCCATCGTAAGGTGAAGTAGACTATCGTCGCCGCTCTTGGTGTGACCGAACTGACTAGACCTGTAGAAAGACCGTCCCGCGTCAGATGGGGTGCAACCGTTGCTGGGAGGGCAACTGAGAAGGAGAGCTTGGTGCTAACTGCCACTGAGGTTTTGGCTTCCGCGCGTCTCAGCTGTCCGGTCTGCATTCGTGCTCCTTGTCCTGGACCCTATTTGAGGCGGTGAGAAGTCAGTTGGACGGTGTTGCTGAAGAAACACGGGGAATGTCAATTCGAACGGTGCGGTATTACCCCGTTAATTGTATCTTGATGTGAAGAGCTTTGTCAACGCTGACTTCCCGACCCGTCGCCACTACGCGAACAACCGACACCGAGGTAGAAGAATGAATCGGTTGGTACCGTCTGCTGCCTGAACCCGCCACTCGATCAGCGCGAAGAGGAACATCACAATTCGGACGAGAAGACAAGATAAATACAGATTGAGTCATGGCATCGTAGAAGACATTTTTCTACATTAGTCGCGAAGAAAATAAACAAGCTGCACGCTGAAAGTTGTGCAACGAAACTATAAACGGTGCAATCGGCATATATCATCGAACTTTATTCGCCATCTGAAGAGGAAACACGAGAATGAGTATGCGAAGGGCGGAAAAGGGCAGGGGAACCAGCCAAAAATTGAATTGAATATGATAAGAAATATCGAGATTCGTAAAGCAAGCGTGAACTTATGCGTTTTAAAACAGGTTTCGTGACATGGTCTATATGGTCCCTCGTGCTGCGCCACAGAGGTTGCATTTTGTCAGAGGATGTGTTCTGCCGCTGTGCATGGAGTCGCTTCCAGCAGTGTACTAGCCGTGTTGCTGTATTTGAAGAATACAGTAATATAGCTTATTCCTGCACCACGCACGAACTGGATATTTTATGGTCTTATCAAACAAACACACTGGCCGCGTAAGTCTTAAAAGTCAAATGCAAAAAAAGTTAAAAAAAGAAAAGAAAATGAGTGGATTTAAGTTGTGCTGTTTGTTGCGAGCGACGTGGTCGCGAGACCGATGTCTTAAGGGGGAACACTGGTCTTGGAGCTTTTTTTCTTATTTTATGACCAAACTTAATGAAACTGCACAAGCTTGTTCAGCTTTTTCTGCAGATTTCATATATCTGGTCATTTTCTCAGTCAGTAGCATTGTACTCAAAATAATTAAAACTTGCCTGCCTTTGTTTGGAAAAAAGATAGAAAAAAACTGCTCAACAAAATATTCTTTTTAACACATGGCTAGATACTATGAAGTGTAGAGAATACAATGTTGGAAGCACTTTTAAGATAAACTCATTATTAGTGATTTTACCACACATTGAACTTCAGTGCTCAATGCATGTCTAACAAGTAATGTAGCAAAAGATCAAATAGAAATTTTTCTAGACTTATATTAAAAAAATCTGCTCTCAACATTGTATGCTTCACACGTTCAGCTACACATTTCAGGAATGGTTAAATTTCTATCTGCTCCAGATGCTGAGATATCCCTCCTGTAAATTTTCAATGAGTCCAAAAATTGTGTTTTGTGAAAACAATGTTTTAGAGTCAACTTCAATGCACATGCAGCCCACATAGATATTATAAATTGACTAATAGCTCAAATATTCGTTCACGAAATTATAAGCCTGGTAGATTCAGAAGAACAACAGCCATCGCCCTTTTCAAATGAATGCAGTTTTAGGAAGTTTTTGGCTCCAAAGACCCATGTCCCCCCTTAAACAAGCATTGACATATCAAGGGGCTTTCTCGATGTTTCCAGTACATTGTAAATAAACGCTTTCTGCCACCAGCGGTCTGCTTAGTAAAAATCAGTGCTTTTTTGAGGAATTTAGCTTTTTTTTTTCTTTTTTTGAAATTGCCTCTGCATTTGATAATGTCAGCTTTATGCTGCTTATGCCAGCAACAAAATGTAGCTGTCAAGTGCAAAATTTTTACGTTTAGGAATTAAAGGAATGGAATGGAACGATTTAGCCATTCCAGGAGTGGGAATGGGCTCAGTGTCTCCATTCCTAGGAATTGAAAGAAATTGAATTATCGAAAACTCTAATTCCCCGGAATGGAATTGGAATGGAATGGGGGTGCCCATTCCGCAACACTGATTTACCCACCTACTTGTCACACAGTCACCGCACACATTTAGGCAGTTTTTATGACGTAGCACGATCTTGGGGATGCCGTCTCCAGAGGAGGTCGCAACAAGTTTTGATTGGCACATGTCGAGCCCTCCTTGGGCTGAGCGAGTGTGTAGTCCACGCAGCCTTCTGGCCGCCACCTGATGGGTGCCTGGTGCACGTCCAGGGGTTTGCTGAGCTGCGTGGCCCACTGCGCGGAGCTGATCTGCGACACGGAGGAGCACGCCGCCATCCAGCACTGCTTCCGCTCGCTCGAGCACGTCTTCAAGTTCATAGTCCAGTCCAGGCTCCTGTTTGCCAGGTGAGAGCCACCTGTGGGACTGCACCAATATACGTGGAAATTGATGACGAAAATAATCCCTGGAGAAGGGGAACAAGAGGGACAAGCACAAATCTGCAAACACAGCTAGGTGACTGGTGCGCGACCGTCATCCTTGTCCAGCTCGCTTGCAGCTTTGCATTTAATTGCATTTAAATGGAAATTGATACCTTTGCATTTAATTCTTCCGCTCGACGCGATTGAAGTTTTTAATAGCAACCTAGACCCTCCGCAATATGAAGTTGCTTTATTCGGATAATTAATTCGATGTATAGGTGGGATCCCTGCTATTGTATGTACAGGGCTATAGAAAGCATTGCACGTTAGCTCGGTCTCTACATCTTTGGACCTTATTACAGTGTAGACCGCATATAATGTATGTCGCGGGAGTCGTGAAAATCCGCACTACAGTGAAACCCGTTTAGAACGAACCCACGTACAGCGAATTACTGGCGATGTCGAACTCTCGGAAATTTTAAATAAAAATGCATGTAAAAAGTACTTTTCATAATGATCAACATATTGGCTATATCAAACTTTCCCCCCCCTGGAAGGCTTCCAAAAACGTGCAAACACAACCGCCTTCTCGCCCGTCCCTCCGCCTTCCCCCCCCCCCCCCCCCCCAAAAAAAAAAGAAAAAATCTAGGAAAGAGAAAACTTTTAAAGCTCAAGCCGCGAACAAAATTGATACAGAGATACACTGATTTTAAACAGCGCACAAAAAGTCAGCGGAAGAGAAAAGGACAGTAGAACGAAAGAGCGCTGACTCCCAACTAATTTATTTAGAAAGAAGTGAAAAGAAGGAAAAAGAAGCCACGAAAATTTAAGCCCACGTGAAGTGAAGATAAGATAAAAGAAACGAAGAAGAAAAGGAAAAAATATGTACAGGTTAAAAGAAACAAAGAAAACAAAGAAGAAGAAAAGGAAGAAATTAGAAAATTAGAAAACTGTACTTTCACCCTTGGCCGGCCAGAGTTACTGTGCTTAGGCGTTGGCTAAAAAAGAGACCTCCTTAGCACTCAGCGACAGGGACGGTTGGCTGACGCATTGCTGTCCTAGTTTTTGAATTTCAAAAGCCTCGTAGATCTCTCGAGTAGTCCGGTCTTGAAATCTTCCAAAGACAGTTGTTTCAGCAAAAGTCGGTGAGCACTGGCAGGAGCGACAGTGTGTAGGCAGGTGTCCGCCTACCGTGGTTTGAAGTGAATAAAAATGTTCTCTAAGGCGGTCGTTGACACATCGCTCAGTCTGTCCTATATAGCATCTACCACAGGTCAGAGGGATCTTGTAGACCACACCGTCCGTGCAGCTAACGAACTTGTTCTTGTGCCTCTTGCGGCATACGGCTCGTGAACGGTTGTCAAGGACGGACCCCACTTTGGCGCAGATCTTGGATAACCTTAGGGGGGCCGAAAACACCACGGGGACATCATACCTGCTGGCGATCTGCTTCAAATTGTGAGACAGTTTATGCAGGTACGGTACAACGACTGGGCGCTTCTTTTGTATATTTTTTCTGCTGCCCCTTTGACTTTCTTCAACAAAGGCCCCATAACCTCTATTAATACTGCGTGAGGGTGACCGGACGCCTTAAAGGCCGGCCCGCAAGCAGAGGGAAGGAACCTGACCCTCACTTTCCTTCTCGCCCCTCTGGAAGGAGGAAATCGCCTCTCGTTTCCTCCTCGCCATTTTCCGATTTTGTTGTTGTTTTTTGTTTTTTTTTGTTGGCTACCTGGTTCTTCTTTTTTATTTGACAAGTTTGGGGTGGAAAAAATGAAAGCTTCGAGGATTTCAAAAGATTATCCAGAGGCCAGCCGGCACACCTGCGACAAGGAGCTGAACCAACCGAGTAGCTGTTTTGAGCGAGCTTCGCACTTGCTCTTCGCAACGAGTTGCATTGGCTCTTTTTTAGCATTGGTTTGGAGGACTATTCTTGCTGGTTGTGAGAGCACAAATACCTTGTTGTGCTCAAAGAAGTAGTCATTGAAGTATCAATTTTAATATAAATATCTGATTTGGCATCTTTCGTTGTTTAGGCGGATTCATGGCAACAACGGGAAGTACGAGCGGCGTTTTCTGAGGGATGGCGCTCCATAGACCAGTGGTTCTGAATCATTATGGTTCGTAAACCGGCAGAGGTGACTGAGGATCCCATTCGTAGTGGGTCTAGCACTTTTCGGTGTAGAGCGTTTTGCTGTAGTTCATTTCGGTTCATTCTAAGAGTGTCAGTTGATTTTATTTCTACTACTATATTCAAATTTCAACACTCGTCGCAGGCAGCATGAAAGGAAGCACTGCACCCTTAGCACAAACCAGTGCCCAGTCAACAGTCCTACTCTCAAACACGCGTCACCACCCGACCCATTTGAAAAATAAATAGCTTCCAGTAGTTTTGGTAGAAAGGGCGAATTTTCTACTGAGCGTGATATTTTGTGGACCCAAAATTCCTGTAGCTGTGATTGGTAGTTCATAGCTTCAGGAAGGCGAAGAACAATGGATGCATTATTTTTCGCGCAAGTACTGTTTTGACGTTGAATTCCACATAAAATTGTATATGCACAAATTGGTGGCACAATACCCAACTTGCTTGATTGCTTTTCTTTTAGAGACAACATAACCAGGCATAATTTACAGATACTGCGGAATTTATTTTAATTGGAGTACAGCACGAAAGACAAGTATGGACATAAAGAACACAATAGAGCTCTGCATTTCTACTGCATTTCTCTCTGTACTTATGGACAGTCAGTCCGCATGACTATATTCAAAAATTGACATATTGTTTAAGCCTACCCCTTTTTATAGTTTTTTTCATAAATTAATTAGGAATTGTGGCGAATCCCGGCTGGGTTCGGGTAAAGATCTCGCACGTGTTCAAGGACACATTTCGGCATGATTTCCCGCTTGGTGACGACGTTGAGCTGGCCGCTGTTCCGCTTCTTTTCTAAGTAGGCGGGGAACGCCAGATGCCTAAATTAGCCAAGCAGCCCCAAAACTTGCGGTAATACGCCTTCCAAACTCCTGGTTTTTTTTTTTTTTTTTTTTTTTTTTTTTGAAGATGGACGCTGGCCTTTGCCCACCCTGACAGAGCCCCGAACAATTATGATGCAAGGGCTGCATAGGCTATCTGGGCATTCCCTTTCTTAATCAGCGAACAAATGGGAACAGAAGCGAATGAAAACTTCGTAATACCTGCTGTCTTTTAATAAATGGAATAATATGGGTACTATTGCTATTTGCACTATTTTACGCGAAGAAAATTGTGATTTTGCGGTTCAATCTCCGTGTTTCCCGATCTCTTTGCTGATACACAAGATATTTGTCGGCTGTCGAGTTTTTAGTTACATTTGTTGACAGAAACTAAATGCACGTTTGGCCACGAAGAAATTTTTTTCAAAGGCTGGAGATAGATGAAATATACCATAAACCGTTTCACTTTTTATGGAAGTTTGTTTTTACTCTTCTTAGTAGCTTCGACGAGGCGGCCGTCACTCTAGAAAACACCTGTAGTACGAGCCTATATAGTATGCCCCAGAAATGGTCAGACTGTGTCCCTCTGACTGCAATATCTTTAACTTGTAATTACTCATGAATATTACTTTGTACAAAAAAAAAAAAAAAAAAAACACACAATAGTGATACAATCACTCTTCAGTCTGCCAATGTTAGCAGACCAATTTTCAACTCTCTGGTTAGAGCTCAAAGTTCAGATAAAAATACCCATCTTTTTTCCTTCTGCTCTAATGTTCAGGTTACGTTCACTCGAGATAAATACGGGGTGTTGTAGCGTATGTGGCCGCATGCGGAAGTACCTGAATGTAAAATAACTTGTTGTTGGGCTAGTTGGTGTTGACTTTTAGAGCTGCACAAAAAGAGTAAAAAAATAAAAAAAGGCGAAAAGCGAGCCAGCCCGAACCCTTCCGAGCTCATATCCAGCCTGCCTAACTAATCCCTGGTGTTTGGGATTGAAGCAGAGAACCTTGAAAGGTTACAGAGATTTTGTCGGGGGGCCGGTAAGCCCATTAGCACTCGTGCGAGAAGGCCGGAAAAAGCGAGGAGGAAAATGGAGGAGGAAAGGGGAGGAGGAAAAAAAGAAAAGAGGGGGAATCTTCTGCCACGCTGAAGAAAATTTTTAGCGCCCGCCTTTAAGGCGTTCAAGTTGAGAGCAAAAACTGTCCTTCACGGTATGAAAACATGATTTTTCCAAGGCCGAGCCTAAAATGGACATGGCTATGCCCCTTTTCACAATCTTAGAGTGGGAGGATGTGTAGGGCAGAATGGCTTTTTTTGGCCTGGGAGAGTAGGACCAGCATAAGTGGTTGGCTTGGGCCAATAGGGATAGATCCAAAAATTGCAGGGTCTCATCTTTGGGTTCCTCAAACGTGAACTTTAGTCCCGAACCGCACTTGACGAAGGTTTCGACTACCTGTTGTACACCATGACCTTCCACCCCTTTTTTCGTACACAATCAAAAAATCATCCACGTATCGAAACACTTTTCATACAGGCAGGGTATTAAAAGAATCATGGATAATTCTATCAACCCTGGCCAGGAAGATGTCGCTGAGAACAGGGGCAACGCACGACCCAGTACGTACACCGGACCTCTGTAGGTAAAGGTTGTCCTTCCACCCGATGTACGTAGACTTAAGGTAGTAAATTAACAGCTCTAGGAAGTCTCGATGGAGATGCCGGTAGCATTTCGAAATGCGAGCTCTCCGTTGCTTTCAATGCACGATTGAACCGCAGCAAGCAGAGGTGGATGGGGAATGGAATAAAAAAGATCTTGAACATCCACACTAAAAATCTCATGATGACCGTATTTCTCAAACCGCAGTGACCGCACCACTGGCTCAGAATTGCGGACCAGAAATGGATCCGAGAGGCTTAGGCTGGAAAGGTGCTTCTGGAGGTGGGCAGCCACTTGGCGCTGCCAGGTGCCTCGCTCCGTGACAATTGCCCGGTATGGGCAGGCCTCCTTATGTGTCTTGGCAGAGAAGAACACCTGAAGGTGCAACCCCTCCGCTTTCTTGATGTTGGCGGCCAGTTGAGGCAACGATATTGTAGAACAGAGGTCCACTGCCCTACGGGAGTCAAAGAAAGAATAAAAACACTTAAGGACAAGGACAGACAGCACAGTTCTTTCATGTTTTTCTTTCAAAGAACTGTGCTGTCTGTCCTTGTCCTTAAGTGTTTTTATTCTTTCTTTGACTCCCGTATTTTCACCAACACGCTCTTTCATCTTTGACTGCCCTACGTTTGGCCTCTTTGAGGGAAACGGGCTCTGGACGAAAGTTTTTGTTCACGGCCGCGTTAGCTCCGTCTTGGAACATTGCCTCTGGGATGAGCACAAAGGAACCTTCCTTGTCTGCCTGTAGTACGCCTATCTGATTGTCCAATGCAAATCTTATCACTTCACAAGGATCATGAAGACGTATGGTGCGGGCTGGCATGCTGCTAAGAGCGTCTACGCACTCTGAAACACACCGTGGTCTAAAGTCTTCATCCACTCTGTTGGACACACTTCTAGCTAACTTCAGAAGCTGAGGAGGCTGGAGAGTAGGCGGCGTGCAGAACTTCGGACCAAGGCTGAGGACCTTGCCTATTGAAGGTGGAGTTTGTACGCCCCCAAAGGAGGAAAAACTGCATGTTGGAGGTGGTACCTTCTTTCGTGTTGGTAACTTTAATCTAACTTGCTGCCACAAAGTCTACGTAGATTGGGTGGAAGGACGACCTTTACCTACAGAGGTCCGGTGTTTGTATTGGGTCGTGCGTTGCCCCTGTTCTCAGCGACATCTTCCTGGCCAGGGTTGGTAGAATTATCCATGATTCCCTTAATACCCTGCCTGTACAAAAAGTGTTTCGATATATGCATGATTTTTTGATTGTGTACGAAAAAGGGGTGGAAGGTCATGGTGTACAACAGGTAGTCGAAACCTTCGTCAAGTGCGGTTCGGGACTAAAGTTCACGTTTGAGGAACCCAAGGATGGGACCCTGCAATTTTTGGATCTATCCCTATCGGCCCAAGCCAACCACTTATGCTGGTCCTACTCTCCCAGGTCAAAAAAAGCCATTCTGCCCTACACATCCTCCCACTCGAAGATTGTGAAAAGGGGCATAGCCATGTCCATTTTAGGCTCAACCTTGGAAAAATCAGGTTTTCATATCGTGAAGGACAGTTTTTGCTCTCAACCTGAACGCCTTAAGGCGTCCTGTTACCCTCACGCAGTATTAATAGAAGTTATAGGGTCTTTGTTGAAGAAGGTTAAAGGGGATAGTAGCAGCAGAAAAAATATACAAAAGAAGCGCCCAGTCGTAGTACCGTACCTGCATAAACTGTCTCACAATTTGAAGCAGATCGCCAGCAGGTATGATGTCCCCGTGGTGTTTTCGGCCCCCCTAAGGTTATCCAAGATCTGCACCAAAGTGGGGTCCGTCCTTGACAACCGTTCACGAGCCGTATGCCACAAGAGGCACAAGAACAAGTTCGTTACCTGCACGGACGGTGTGGTCTACATGATCCCTGTGACCTGTGGTAGATGCTATATAGGACAGACTGAGCGATGTGTCAACGACCACCTTAGAGAACATTTTTATTCACTTCAAACCACGGTAGGCGGACACTTGCCTACACACTGTCGCTCCCGCCAGTGCTCACCGACTTTTGCTGAAACAACTGTCTTTGGAAGATTTCAAGACCGGACTACTCGAGAGATCTACGAGGCTTTTGAATGCAAAAATGTTCCAAAAGCCGGGATTCATGATTAAAAAACAAATACCTCCGACTTGTATAACAATATGAACATTTATCAGACGTTTCATCTCCTATACGGGAGACATCATCAGTGCGGCCTGGGAACACCCGACTAGCTACCAGAAATCCAACGCTTCTTCTTCCTTCTCTTCATCCGTGGCGCTGGTTCTGCCGACTTCTTCGTCCATGGCATACGGGAGACATTATCATCGTCTGCACTTGCTTTAACTTTTTTTTACATCCGTCCTGGATGGTAAGTTAAATGACAAATTATTTCAGGATGTCGGTGTATACGTCGGGGAGGGGGCCGCGGTTAGAATTGCAGGCAGATGGGTCACTCCGAATACACCATGATTCCAGAAATCTTCTGGGGCCCCACCGTTGTTCGCGTGCCAGGGTCACGGCGTTCGCCAGGTCGAAAGTGTGACCAGTCGTCCAACAATGGTCCACCAGTTCAGTTTTTGATCTTGTGACATGTGTTGCCTTCTCCACGTCTCTTTTGTGCTCTTTGAGGCGGGTACTCCGTTTGCGGCCAGTTTCTCCGATGTAACACTTGTCACAGTCCTGACAGTTCACTGTGTATACAACACCACTTTGAGATTCAGGAGGGGTTGGATCTTTTGGCTTCGAAATGAGGTCACGTAATTTTATATGGGGTTTGAAAGTTGTTTGTATACCTAGTGGCAGGAGGGACCGGCGAATAGATTCTGAGACGCCTTTTACATAAATAACGCAAGAACCACCCCGTCGAATCTAAATAAGCACGAACAAGCGGCACTACGGGACCTTAAATCCGACCATTCAATCTTTGTCCTTTCTGCAGATAAAGGAAAGGGCACTGTTGTCATTGACAAAGAGGCTTATTTTCAAAAAATGGATGCCATCCTCCAGGACACTGCGCATTTTGTAAAGTTAGCACAGGATCCGACTAGAAAATCTGAAAGGGCTCTGGTTGACCACCTACGTGATCTAAAAAAGAAGAACCGCTTAAATGACACAATTTACCGCCGCCTTTTTTCTTCCGATGGTTGTACTCCAAAACTTTACGGCCTCCCCAAAATTCACAAACCCGATTGTCCTCTACGACCGATTGTGTCGTTTGTTGGTTCCCCCACGTACAACCTATCAAAGTATCCGGTAGAGCTGCTTTCTCCCATAACAGGGGATAACAACTTTACAGTTATAAACTCTCGAGAATTTGTTGACCTAATTCGAGGTAATGTTCTGGACAAGGGAGATGTAATGGTCTCGTTTGATGTCATATCTTTGTTCACTAATGTTCCGACCACTCTTGCAGTGGAAGTTGCCGAAACACGCCTACGTAATGACTCCACACTTTCGTCACGGACATCTCCGACAGCTGAGGATATTATTATTATTTTGCGTTTTTATCTAAATCAGTCGCATTGGACCTTCCGTGGACAATTCTATCATCAGATTGAGGGTTGCCCAATGGGTAGTCCGGTATCTGTGACCTTGGCTAATCTGGTAATGGAACACATAGAGCAGACCGCGTTAGAAGTAAAAGCATGCCCTGTCAAATTCTATCGACGTTACGTAGGTGACACTTTCGTTATTTTAAATGAGGATCACGTCGATGACTTCCTTGCAACCCTAAACAGCATTGAACCTTCCATACAGTTCACGCGAGAAGTTGAACAAAATAGCACGTTACCTTTTTTGGACGTAACTTTTTGCCGAAGTGACACCGGTCAGATTGAAACCACCGTGTATCGTAAACCTTGTGATACCGGTAATTTTTTGAGTTTCAATTCTCACCACCCTGTAGAACACAAGCGAGCCGTTGTAAAAACTTTAATTAGCCGATCAGAACATTTGCCTTCAAATTCAGATTTACGAGCATCGGAAGTTCAGACTGTTATCGGATCCCTTTTGAGGCGCGGGTATTCACAAGGTTTTATTGAAAACACACGTAAACAGATGCAACAGGGAAGAACCAAAGCGACTAATAATTACAAAGCAGGCGTGGTGACTATCCCTTATGTAAAAGGCGTCTCAGAATCTATTCGCCGGTCCCTCCTGCCACTAGGTATACGAACAACTTTCAAACCCCATATAAAATTGCGTGACCTCATTTCGAAGCCAAAAGATCCAACCCCTCCTGAATCTCAAAGTGGTGTTGTATACACAGTGAACTGTCAGGACTGTGACAAGTGTTACATCGGAGAAACTGGCCGCAAACGGAGTACCCGCCTCAAAGAGCACAAAAGAGATGTGGAGAAGGCAACACATGTCACAAGATCAAAAAAGTGAAAGCCGTTTACCGCTCCCTGTAATGCCGAATTGGAGCGCAGCTCTTGAGGAGGAGGAGGGAAGGGTACTGAGGGCCATGTGTTCTCGGGGGGGGGGGGGGGGGGGGGGTCACGTGATGCCCCGAGGGCACGTGACCTTGGTGGGGTCATGTGGGGGCAAACACGTGACCTCGGGGTGTCACGTGACTCCCCGGGTCACGTGACCAAAATCTTTCCGCTAGATTTAGCGGGGAAAGTTATTCCGCTAGATTTAGCAGGAAAATTTTTTCCGCTAGATTTAGCGGGGAAATTTTTCCGCTAAATTTAGCGGGGAAATTTTTCCGCTAAATTTAGCGGGGAAATTTTTTCCGCTAGATTTAGCGGGGAAATTTTTCCGCTAGATTTAGCGGGGAAATTTTTCCGCTAGATGTAGCGGGGAAATTTTTCCGCTAAATAGCGGGGAAATTTTTTCCGCTAAATTTAGCGGGGAAATTTTTTCTGCTAGATTTAGCGGGGAAATTTTTCCGCTAAATTTAGCCGGGAAATTTTTTCCGCTAGATTTAGCGGGGAAATTTTTCCGCTAAATTTAGCGGGGAAATTTTTTCCGCTAGATTTAGCGGGGAAATTTTTCCGCTAGATTTAGCGGGGAAATTTTTTCTGCTAGATTTAGTGGGGAAATTTTTCCGCTAAATATAGCGGGGAAATTTTTTCCGCTAGATGTAGCGGGGAAATTTTTTCCGCTAGATTTAGCGGGGAAATTTTTCCGCTAAATTTAGCGGGGAAATTTTTTCCGCTAGATTTAGCGGGGAAATTTTTTCCGCTAGATTTAGCGGGGAAATTTTTCCGCTAGATTTAGCGGGAAAATTTATCCGCTAGATTTAGCGGGGAAATTTTTCCGCTAGATTTAGCGGAGAAATTTTTTCCGCTAGATTTAGCGGGGAAATTTTTTCCGCTAGATTTAGCGGGGAAATTTTTCCGCTAGATTTAGCGGGGAAATTTTTTCTGCTAGATTTAGTGGGGAAATTTTTCCGCTAAATAGCGGGGAAATTTTTTCCGCTAGATGTAGCGGGGAAATTTTTTCCGCTAGATTTAGCGGGGAAATTTTTCCGCTAAATTTAGCGGGGAAATTTTTTCCTCTAGATTTAGCGGGGATTTTTTTTCCGCTAGATTTAGCGGGGAAATTTTTCCGCTAAATTTAGCGGGAAAATTTTTTCCGCTAGATTTAGCGGGGATTTTTTTTCCGCTAGATTTAGCGGGGAAATTTTTCCGCTAGATTTAGCGGGGAAATTTACCCATAATGCACCGCGCGGTTACGCCGACGGCGACGCCGCTCAAGTTGGAAACAGGCGCCTAAGAGCTGCGCTCTAAAACTGAACTGGTGGACCATTGTTGGACGACTGGTCACACTTTCGACCTGGCGAATGCCGTGACCCTGGCACGCGAACAACGGTGGGGCCCCAGAAGATTTCTGGAATCATGGTGTATTCGGAGTGACCCATCTGCCTGCAATTCTAACCGCGGCCCCCTCCCCGACGTATACACCGACATCCTGAAATAACTTGTCATTTAACTTACCATCCAGGACGGACGTAAAAAAAAGTTAAAGCAAGTGCAGACGATGATAATGTCTCCCGTATGCCATGGACGAAGAAGTCGGCAGAACCAGCGCCACGGATGAAGAGAAGGAAGAAGAAGCGTTGGATTTCTGGTAGGTAGTCGGGTGTTCCCAGGCCGCACTGATGATGTCTCCCGTATAGGAGACGAAACTTCTGATAAATGTTGATATTGTTATGCAAGTCGAAGGCTTTTGAAATTCAAAAACTAGGACAGCAATGCGTCAGCCAACCGTCCCTGTCGCTGAGTGCTAAGGAGGTGTCTTTTTTAGCCAACGCCTAAGCACAGTAACTCTGGCCGGCCAAGGGTGAAAGTACAGTTTTCTAATTTTCTAATTTCTTCCTTTTCTTCTTCTTTGTTTTCTTTGTTTCTTTTAACCTGTACATAGTTTTTCCTTTTCTTCTTCGTTTTCTTTGTTTTTTTTATCTTATCTTCACTTCACGTGGGGTTAAATTTTCGTGACTTCTTTTTCCTTCTTTTCACTTCTTTCTAAATAAATCAGTTGGGAGTCAACGCTCTTTCATTCTACTGTCCTTTTCTCTTCCGCCGACTTTTTGTGCGCTGTTTAAAATCAGTAAGGGGAGATAAGCCAAAAAAAAAAAAAAGCTCTGCACGCAGGCAAAAAAAAAAAAAGATTTTTTTTTCCAGCGTTTTATTACAAGTTGAAAGCGAAAAGATCAGAGCGAAAGAGAAGGCTGTCGCCTTATAACGAACGCATCGTGGAAGTTCGTTGTAAATGGTTTTTGCTATATCGAACTGATCGTAGCGTTTCCTGCTGTTCGTTATAAATAAGTTTGACTGTATAAGTGGTACTGCACTATAACCAAAACATCAGTTTTTCAGGCCAAAATACATGCCATGAGACAACCTATCTTTTTAAAATAATTTATTTTATGTTAGATGAAAAAGAAAGCTTAGTTTCAGGAAAGTCTTTATTTCACCAGACTAGTACACTTCTCTCTCAAGTGTGTCGCACATTTTGAAAGAAATGAGCGACTTTTGCCTGGCGCAGCCTTTTATAGGTGTCGCGGGTTGTGGTCGGACGTTGCGAGCGTTCAGGATTGCTAACCCTAATCACTTTTCTCCGGCGATGAAAACGTGTGAAAATTTGCATCCTTTATACGGTACGCGCCAGTAATACCTTCAACTTGAGCACAGGCATGAAATGCTCCAAATACGAAACCCGGGCGATGTTCGAAAGCACAAATGCTTAGAAAGCACCATCATAGTCGAAGTAAACAAACACGACGACACGGGCGTTTCTGCCGTCTCGAGAGTGCCGCCACGACATCGCCGCACGAATAGGTGGATCTTCCCTTCTAGTACGTGCTGGGTTATCATAGCGACACATACCGTATTTACCCGAAAATAGGTCGACCACGAAAATAGGTCGACCCCTATTTATTGAGCCCACCGAGAATAAAAAAAAAAATAATTCAAATATAAGTCGACCTTTCTTTTTTTTTTTTTTTTTTTAAGGAACAGGGGAAAGTTATGGCGAAAGAAACAAACCTTTATTTACAGCACTCTCAGCTAAATCACAGGGCAATGTCAAAAAAGCTTCGTCAGCTTGGTAGACATCCTCGCAAATTGGCAACGATACTTCACTGACAGCGTTGTAAAAGGAATGATGACAAGAAGAAACGAAAGAAGGTGGAGACGGGCGAGCGACGAAAGATCAAACACAAAGACGCGAGCAACGCTGCCAGCCTCGTGAGCAACACGCTACCCGCCGGAAAAAACAAACTAAAGTACCTCCGTGTTTTTTTGTTTTTTTTGTTTGGGCGTTTGCGAGGGAGAGAGGAATGGAGCGCATAGGAGGGCAAAGTGCAAAGTGCATGGCGCATCGCGTTCCTCTCCCTCGCCTTCCCCCTTGCGAGGGGAACGCTACAGGCGTGATGGCGAAACTCGACGCCCGAGCTATGTCAACGGTATGTGCGCGAGAGCCGTAGTCGGCGGCCACGGGCTGTCGGCTGCTGCTGTTCGGTTGTTTTTGTGCATCAAAAGCTTTTTGAAACAAGAAGCCGCGCGGCTCTACTGGGACGCCGGCTAGGTGATTGATAGCTTTATACCCTCGGTAGGGTTTCAAATTTTGGTCGCGAATTAGGTCGAAATTCTTTGGTCACGACTATAGACATTTTCCAAAGGGGCGCCGCCTTCTTGAATTGTCGTCACTTCCAGTATGGGCGACGAAAAAAAAGTAAAACGTTTCAACCTGTAACCAGTAAAAAAATAGAGTGGAGCCAAAACGAGAATGTGTGACGGTTAGGCTTATGTCCTAAATGTCTTCTATTGGCGTGGCGACGGCAAAGTAATGTTTTCGCCCATACTGGAAGTGACGACAATTCAAGATGGCGGCGCCCTTGTGGAAAAGGTCTATAGGTCGACCCTTAATTTTTGACAACATTTCCGAAAAAAAAAGGTCGACCTATATTCGAATAAATACGGTAATGAAAATTCACAGTCAAGGATAGCGCTTTTATGCAGAACGATGAGCTTCCACTGCTTCCACCATGCTACGTCGACGATCACCACCGATGCCATGTTTGCCGATAGAAGAAGCCGGCCCGCAACCGGCATGCAACGCGCGCGAACACTTCTCTTCGACCTGCGATTGGTCTGTCGTTGCGGTTGTTTCCAACCAACACAGGCGGCGTTGACTAGGGTTGGTCGTGGTTCCAACTCAGCGGAGGGACGCACGCACGTGAACGACACGTGCGTGCGTCCCTCCGTCGCTATGGCAACTGAAGCCTCTCTCTTCGCTTCTCCCCGCTTCTTCAAGCAACCTCCTTGTTTTGCGAGTGCTGCTTGCGGCTAGCGCCGTTATCTAGTGTCGCACAGGGAAGCGTGCTCGCTGCGCCGGTTGGTCAGCGCGGTCGGCGGGCTGCTCCAGAAACTGTACTATAACCGGTATTTCCCTTCGCGCGCCTGCATTTTAAGCGGTATGTAATTACATGGACTTATATGGGAGGCGAACCGGTGGTTGAAAAAAGCCGCGTTATACCCAATCCTGCACTATAAGCGGTTACGTTTAAGTGGTCTATAGCATTAACTGTCTCATGGAGCGAGCCGACGTCATCAGTTTGAAGCGCAAGAACGGCACCTAGTTTCCCTGGTCCCAAAGTTCCTATTGGGTGGCACGCGGCGATGAGGCTCCCATTGGCCGCTGCGTGCGTCTGTTTCAACGACCGCCGCCAGATGGCGCGGCGTGTCTGTGCCGCCAGCGTGCCGATCAAACTAACCGCCGCAACCCCATGCCACTACGGACCCCGCGCCGGTTAGAACTTTCCATCTCCCAGTTTTCCTTCCCCCTTACCACCCTATCTTAGTTGGGGTCTCGTTCAGGCTGCAATTTTCCTGCTCAAAATAAACGTTGCTAAATGAAAGAATGTGGTTACCCTGTGCTTGTGCTCTATGTTTTATTCTTTCGATTCCAAGTAGTCTTCTGGAATTGGGGTTTTTCGTGTTATACTTAGATTTATATACCGAAGCATAAAGAGCATTGATTTGTTTCAATATATACACCATAAAATCTTGTGAGAGTACCGTGAGAGTACCGTATTCAAATACACTGTGCCGTTTGTTGTTGCACGAGGGCAAGTCAATATTGTTTATTTTGATTTATCGAAGGCTTTTGATGAGATAAACCACCAAATGCTTCTGGATGAACTTTATTAATATGGTGTGTCACTACTACTTTTATTGTGGTTCTATAGTTATCTACTCAGTTGAAAATTTCTATTAGATTCCAATTGGAATTTCCAGTTGGTACCAGTTAGGTTTTCAGACAACCAATTGGTCACTGCAATGGGAACCATTTATAACCCATTAAGCTTACAACTGGAAATTGTTATTGGAGGGACCCATTGGCCAGTGTGCTTCCAATTGGAACCCACTAAAACCAATTGGTTCCAGCTAAAACCAGTTAGAATTCGATCTAATGAACATATTTAGCTGGGTGGAGGATCGTCAAAGTGACGTGTCTTGAATAGATTATCGGACATTTTTGTACCAACTTCAGGTGTACCTCAAGGGTCAAACCTGGGGCCGCTCCTTCTTCTCGTATTTATTAGTGATACGGAATCGTGTGTAAGGAATGCCTATTTTTTCTTATTTGCAGTCGATATCAAGCTTTATTAAGAATTCAGTCGACGAATGATAGTGTTCTTTTACAAGATGACGTTTCCTGCATTTCAGGGTGGTGTTCTGATAACTTATGAGTGGTCAATCCAGATAAAACAGAAATTCTGGCTGTGTAGAAAACGTGAAATCATTTCATATCCGTATCTACTTGGCTATACTTCTATTGAACGTGTTCAGAAAATTTGTCACCTAGGTGTTTCTTTTGACAGCTCCCTTTCTTTTTCATTCCATGTAACCCGAAATGTTTCCTCTGCTTCTCGAATGCTGGGAATCATATCACGCCTGATGCGTGATTTGTTTAGTCCTCTGTGTGTCCTTTGTTTGTTTTGTTCTTTAGTTTGTGTTAGGCTCGAGTTCTGTAGTGCCCCATAGAATTGGCTGACGGAAACTGATGCAGCAAGGACGCAAAGAGAAGTTTCCATACTGCCAGCTTGCATCAGTGAAAGATACAGATGCATTAGGGGCTTCCAGTAAGAGCCGAGAGTATGCCAATAAAAGGTAGTACTTACGGCTGTGTCATCCCCATCGTAGAGAGCAGGCTTAGCTTTGTGTGCGTTCCCGGTGCGACTGGGCCCCTTTCCTGCAGGGCGACGGGAGACCCCAACGAAGAGGCCTTTTGGGGAGACCTGCACGAGCTCTTCTGCTCCTTCGAGAAGATGCTCTCTCTGGAAGGGGACTCCAAGGTTCTGCCCATGCAGGTGGCTGTCTCTCGTTTTATTACATGTGCTGCATCCACGGGCCAGCAACGTCATTGACGGTCGTCACGTGACACTGTTTTGTCAAGCCTTCATGTGACCCAACCTTACAGACATCACGGCACATGATGCCATGACGTCACAGAGGACCTAGAGATCGTACACATTTTTCATTGGCCTCTCGTCGGGTGAGAAGGGGAAGGCGTTTGCTGTGGCCCAGACTCATTGAGCAAAGAACACTCGACGAATTTGCCTGTGCGCTGGGTGCACTTTGTAGCTGCCTCTGTCGATGCTCGAGGGCCGCCAACTGGCCACAAAAGAATCCGTTTCAGACGACTGGCTCCGCGGGAGCTGGCTTAGGTCACCCAAAGGGTCGTCTTTGTTTCGTCAACGAGCCAACGTTTGCCTCCTGGAGCCAAACCATTACGAGGTGTCCTCAGAAAGGACACCTCGTAATGGTCTGGCTGCATGGCTGTTACGAGGGCTCATCTTGACGTGCGCATTGCTTATGAAAGTTCAACTGAAATACAAATTTCACGAGGCATATTATGTACGCCTATGTGGTCCTGCTGTTTGCATTAGTGCAGAGTCAGTTACGATGTGTAATGAAGAGTTTGAATTAATTCCTTGAATGGGAACGTGCGTGTGAAAGTTGAGGTTTAGTCAAACAGCATCAAGAGCACGAGTCACTAGACAGTCCCTGTACATGATTGGTCCAGCAATGATAAAACACGTACAGAAGCGTAACAAACACCATAATCATGCACTTTTTAGTTCCAACAATTTTTTAATTTGTTAGATATTTTGTAGCACTTGTTTTTTTTTTTTTTTTTTTTCATTTTGAATGGCTGACTGGAGAAGTGTCCTGCTATGAATGAGTCTTTCTTTTTTAAGGTGAAAGCATCAGCTATCCCATGGAGCAAAGCCAACATTGTCTGTAATCGTTGTCTGTAGCCATCTGTAGCAGAAAAACGGCATCTAACTTGTTATTCCAAATAAAACTCAAAGGAAAGCACAGAAACGCAATGCTTTGTAACGGAAGCCGTCTCGATGCCGGCTGGGCTTGCTGCGCCTGTGCAGTGGGGGAGCGTGATGCCACTGCTGCAGTGCCATATGCGATAGGAAGACGTGGCACGCTGCTTGTAAGAATGTGCTGCGTGTAGGAATGCTTTCCTATTCCTACAGATAAGCAGTTTTAAGTGTCTCTGCCGAAATTTTTTTATAAGTAATATTGGCACCGAGACATTCAAAATAGAAGTTTGTTTCGGTTTCGCTGCTGACTTGAAGTGTGCCTCACGGCGTAAATATAATCCTAAACACTTTATCTGTCCTCGGTAGAATGAGGTGACCCTCCTGCTTCTTGGTAAAAGCAGGAATAATTTGTGTCTTTCAGTAAGGCCACCAGTACACCAGACAGGCTTGGCAACTGGTATTGCATCACGCATCTCAGAAATTGGGGGAGGGTTGTATAAATCGTTGCTCGTACCACGGCAAGACAGTGATGACTCCCCTTTCTTCGCCGGGTAGATAATCGCTCAGCCATTGGTGCTGCACTTCAGATACTGGACAGGGCATAACAACCGACTCGCACCTGCCACGTGCCTGAACTCCAGTTCTCGGTTCACCTATCAATCCACTGGGCTCTGGGTGGGTGCAACTCTAGTGTTATCTTCATGAGCATCGTGGCGGAGATGCGCTTGTGCTGGTGGTTTTTCTCACTTGATTGCTTTTAAGCTCCTTAGGGTCTAGCCTTGTCCGTCTGGCGTCCGTGCTCACATCGATCTTGCTGGTGCTCGTGAGCTCATGTGCTCACGTGCTCGCGTAGAACAAAAAAAGAAATGTTTGCGCAGTCGACAAGATTCGAACCTGTGCGGGGAGACCCCAATGGATTTCTAGTCCATTGCCTTAAAGACCGACGACCAGTTCGCGCTCCACTTTTTCCCCGCTTCCTCCTCTCCCCCCTTCTACACTGTCCACATTTGTCTGTTTCCTCCTCCCCCAGGGTGAGGAGGATCTTCTGCCGTGCAGAAACTCGTGTCTGGTCGTCGGCCTTTAACCACTCGGCCACGACTGTGGGACAAGTAAGGGGCTCTGAGATGTGGTAGTAACTCAAGAGCTGGTGATGTCATGGATGAAACGTTGCAGATAGCCACTCAGCGTCTGTACAGGAGAGGGCGCTGCGGTCAAATGCGTATATAACCACGTTTCATACCACACATTCTCTTTCTGACATGGAAAAAAAATCAGCACCATCAGCATTTGAACAAAATCGGTATCATCAGCATGACCAGAGCTTCGCCCCAATCAACGTCATTCACCATGTGGAGATGCGGTCATTTTTTTTTCATTTAGGGGACTGTTTATTGGAGATGTTTAGGGGTTAAAAGCGCTAAAAACGACGGACGAGTAGGAGAGACACACACCACAGAGCGCTACTTGCAACTGCTTTATTATTGGAAAAACCACACGGCCTTAACAAAGTCTTGTCAGCACAGCGTAGCCGAAAGCTTCGGGTTACAGGTGAGGAGGCTGGAGGCTTTCCCTGTGAGATCATTAAGGGGGTGGTAGAGGGCTTGCTAAGGAAGTTTCGTGGAGGAGGGAAGGGGGAAGGGAGGGGCAAGCCAGATAAGAGGCCAGTGGTGATACCGTATATACACAACGTTAGCCATAACATCAAAAAGGTGGGGGAAAAGCATGGCATTTCGGTTCTCCTTTCAGCTCCACAGAAATTAAGCCAGCTATGTGGGAGGGTGGAACGGGGTGACACACGGGTGGATATTGGTCAGAAAAAGCAGGCGACAAAATACGTAAGATGCAGAGTGGGGGTATTGTACAGAATTCCTCTGCCTTGTGGGAGGGTATACGTGGGGCAGTCGGGGCGATGCGGGAACGAAAGACTGAGGGAACATGCCCTGTCATTAGAGAGTTTTAGTAATACGTGTAGGAGCAAACGCAGACCCCATACGTTAACGTTAACGTTGCGTCCTCCACACTGCGCATGCGCCATACGTACGTACTGCGGCGAGCCTTGCGTATGTACGCTTGCTATCGATTTTTGCGAACGTACGTAGCGGTCCCCTGCGTGCCATCTCGTTGCTCTCGTCGTGCACGGGAGAGCGCGAGGCTAGTCCAGTTTGAAAAATGGAAGCGGTGAGGCAAACCAGCGGAAGTGCTACGCGCATTGTACGGGTTCGCTTTACCATAGAAGATGACATCAACCTCCACAAAGAAGTCAACGCGACGAACCCTTTCGAGCACCCACAAAGATGGGTGTCTATAGCCAAGAATGTTGGCGAAGCCGTCGAACCCAAAAAGGTGTTTACCGTGCGGTCGGTACAAAAAAAAAAAAAAGACAAAACACGTACGCAACAGGCACACGGAAACACGCACTTCCGTAACAAAGCGAGGAGAATCGGGACTTTGGATTGGCTTGACCGAATACTGCGAATACCCGCCTTGGATTGTTTGAAGCAGTTTACAGGAGCACATCTAGATGGCGCTACAAGTCTTTAGGTATGCGTTCTTCTTCCGCTGTACTAAAAGTGCGTAGTCGACGCGCTCTGTAACGTTTCATCGACGCAACGTTAACGCTAACGTAGGGGGTTTGCGTTTGCCCATATACGTATTACTAAAACTCTCTATTGAGGTCACCTCCCTCTGGCAATCTCACAGTGCATTGCAATAGGTGTGAGTGTTTACCCTATTTAGACAACACCGTCATCTTGGCACGAAACAAAAATGGAAAGACAAGGGCGATAACGGAAGCGTTTTTATTTTCCGAGTGTGACGTGGGTATGTGTGTAAGTGGCCCATCGATAACCCTGTTTGAATCAGAGTTATCGTTTTTACGATCATGCACGGTGTAAGAGTACGAAATGTGATAAGCGGCGGTTGGAACTGAATCGGTTGTGTGTCTTGTTGGTTTCGCGGTATGTGTTTTTTCCAATAATAAACCAGTTGCAAGTAGTGCTCTGTGGTGTGTGCCTCTCCTACTCATCCGTCGTTTTTAGCGCTTTTAAACCCTAAACATGTTCAACCAACTAGCCCAAATCCAAACCCTTCTGTTTATTGGATCTCTGCATAGTATAATTCAATCGAAAAGAGTCACAAACATAGCACATAATACAGCCATAGAACAAAGTTTGCACAGGTGCCGGTCAACTCACAAACATGAAACAGGGCCGACAACACTTTTTTTTTTTTTGAGTATTGGCGTGTCATGACAGAAATATTGTGGATGGCAGCTTTTAGGGCAAGTGTGAAATGCAATGATCAAACACACAGCTTAATGCAACACATTTTGACAGGTCACAAGGACATCAAGAGGCACGAAAAATAGAGCACATAAAATAATATATGTATTGTACAAGTAAACAATACAATAAAAACTCAAAACTGCACGCACAGAGCATTATCAACAGCAGTTAAGAAATTCTACAGAATTGAAAGTATCTGACTGTTCTCCGTGTCACAAGTTCTGTTGCTTAAATAAAGCACGGGCTTTTTTAGAGCGCTCGGAGCTCTTTTACTGATCAAGGGAATGGCGCATATGACGAGTCGTACAAGGTCTCTTAAATGATAAAATTCTCTCTTTTAGTTTTGTGTGGACTAATATCATGAACAGAACATGTGAGAGAGCTTGAGCAGCAACATCCCCACGTTTGTTTTTAGCAGATGTGAACACTTAATTTTTTTCGATCACCGATCGACAAGGAGACGTAGTGCCGTTTTCAACGCAGCAATTCACCGAGGAATTTTTTTTTTTTTTTCTAACACGATCTGAACTAGGGTTTGTACCTACCAGAAGGATCACATATGTTTGCACTAGTTGGGTGCCCTTATTTCAAGGGCACTACTTGAGAACACATTAAAATGAATGTGATCAGTAAATTCTAAATCGAAACTTGTGACACCGGAGTATGCTCAGTGATTTCTTCAGTTTTGTTTCGGCTGCATCAGTTTCGAGCCTCTCTCTACATGTGCAAAGCTGCAGTTATTTTGTTGTTCATGATTCCGAATAGAAAGACGATTCGGCACTAGCTTCACTGATGAAAGGAGGGAAATCAGCACCTCACAAAACTTAATATACACACGTTTATAATTCACCACTATATGAGTCTGTGTAACGACGAGTTCCTCCGCGATATTTGCCATGGAAACAACGACTTTCAGAGTAGCGAAGTATAGTATATAACACAATGCTATTTGCAATAACAAAACTTAGAATAGACGATTTACCAGCTTCTCAGCATGTGCTTTATTATGAGCTTCGAACGCTTCGAATTTAAACGCCAAAAACGAGAGTGTGCTCCGCAATCTCCACAGCCCGTCGCCCGGCGCCTCGGCTCCTCTCATTGGTCGTAGCCCTGGGTAACGGTTTTCGGTCAAGCATTCTTTTATTCCTTCCTGAAATGGGGTCTCTCCTATTTTTAAAAATTAGCATTACTGGTGTAATTCCTTTGTTTTATAACGATTACTTTTACACGGCATTCTGTGACAAGAAATCAGAAACATAAAAAGTGTTTGCGATATGTGGTGAGTGGCACTGCCCAACGCCCAATTACCGGAAGGGGCCTTGAGTGGGACCACTGTATGCTTATTCACTGTGGCTCCAACGAGGGGATCGTTTGTGGGTCTTCCCGAGACGGGAGATGCACGGAGAGGTGCGAGAGGCCAGCAAGGTGGCCAACTTTCCCCATCATGGTACGAAACACGGAGGATAGGTGCCGGACCACTCCGGCCTCTCATCTGCGGCTTAGTCCTGCCCCGGGAGGGGGAATTAAGCCAGCTGTTTCTCTGGGCTTTCATACTTCATTGTATCCCCCCTTTCATCTGGCTATGAATCCTTTACTATATACTAAAACGGTTTACCATTTTAAAATTTCTGGGACGGTTAAAAGTTTGACGGCAGAGGCTGCAATGACTCCATGTGCCGTCCTTCGCAGTGCACCGTATCTAAGTGCAGAGAAGTGCTACACACACAGAGTGAGTTAGAGTCTAAAAATGACCGCATCTCCACATGGTGAATGATGTTGATTGGGGCGCAGCTCTGGTGGTGCTGGTCTGCGTAGACGCTGAGCCGCACCATGCCGAGCCTTTATTTCGTTTTCATCCACGTCAGAAAGAGAATGTGGGGTATGGAACGTGATTATATACGCAGTTGACCGCAGCGCCCTCTCGTCTATAAACGTTGAGCCAATGCATGCAAAGTTTAACGTGATTATATACGCATTTGACCGCAGCACCCTCTCCTGTATAGACGTTGAGCGGCTACATGCAACGTTTCATCCATGACATCCCCAGCTCTTGGGTTACTACCACATCTCAGAGCCCCCTACTCGTCCCGCAGTCGTGGCCGAGTGGTTAAGGCGATGGAATAAAAATCCATTGGAGTCTCCCCACACACGTTCAAATCCCGTCGACTGCGCAAACATTTTAGAGCGCAGCTCTTAGGGGCCCGTTTCTGGCTTGAGCGGCGTCGGCGTCGCCGTCGCCGTCGTTGTTGCCGTCGCCGTCGGCGTCGGCGTAACCGCGCGGTGCATCATGGGAAATATCCCATAATGCACCGCGCGAGCCCCCACCGGGGTCACGTGACTTCGTGGGGAGGCACGTGACCCCCCCGAGGTCACGTGACCCCCCGAAGTCACGTGACTCCCCTGAGGTCACGTGACCCCCTCCTCGAGGTCACTTGACTCCCCTGAGGTCACGTGACCCCCTCCTCGAGGTCACGTGACCCCCCGAGGTCACGTGACCCCCGCCGATGTCGCGTGAGCCCCCGATGACGTCATCAGTGATGATGACATCAATGATGGTGACGTCATCAGTGACGATGACGATGTGGATGCCGGTGACGTCATCAGTGATGATGACGATGACGATGTGGATGCCGGTGACGTCATCAGTGATGATGACGATGACGATGCGGATGCCGGTGACGTCATCAGTGATGATGACGATGACGATGTGGATGCCGGTGACGTCATCAGTGATGATGACGATGACGATGTGGATGCCGGTGACGTCATCAGTGATGATGACGATGACGATGTGGATGCCGGTGACGTTACCGACATCCGCATCGTCATCGTCATCATCACTGATGACGTCGTCAGCGACGTCACTGATGACGTCACCGACATTCGCATCGTCATCGTCATCATCACTGGTGAAGTCATCAGTGACGTCACTAATGACGTCATCAGTGACGTCAGTGATGACATCATCGGCATTGGGGGTCACGTGACCCCCCAAGGTCACGTGACCCCCCCTGGTTAGTCTAACCCCCCCCCCCCCAGCGCCCTTCCCTCCTCCTCAAGAGCTGCGCTCCAATTCGGCGTTACAGGGAGTTGTAAGCGGCTTTCACTTTTTTTTTTCTCATAATTTTTTTTTTTCCCCTACACGAGCACGTGAGCTCACGAGCACAAGCAAGATCGATGTGAGCATGGATGCCGGATGGACAAGGCTAGACCCTAAGCAGCTTCGCCCCTAAAAAATGCGGTAATTGATCTTTTGAAACGGGTGGGTTCCATTGTGCACGGTGGTTAGATGCGCACCTCCGCCATAACTGCTAATTCGGCATACCCGCACGTGACACTACCTCTGTGTACAGTTCTTTCATAGCCAAAACCTTTCGTGATTGGAGCTACTTTCTCTCTTCGATAACAACAATCTGAAATTTTTAATAGGTTTAAGGCTGCACTAGCTAATTACTATTATTTGTTTGAGCTCATAGAACAGCCTTTAATGATATTTGTATTCCCAAACCCCCCTTTTTAACGCGTCTCATTTTGCTCCGATTTTGAGGTTTGTGTGCTGCCCAGGATGGTTAGCTCGGAGCAGCCTTCTCCCGCTTAAGCGAGACGGTGCAACCGCCGTGTCCCCAAAGTAAAGCCTCGAGAGTCCCTGACCGACCGGTGGGCCCCCGTCCCAGGTGTCGCTGGTGCACAGCCTGAGCGGCATGTACGAGCAGCTGGTGCAGGTGCTGCCCCTGCAGGGGGTGGCTCGCCTGGTGCGCCTCAGCCTGTCCTGGCTGGCCCCCCGGCCGCACCTGGACCTGGCGCAGGCCCGGCTGCGCTGCATCCAGCGCACCGCCAAGGGCCCCGTCTTCGCTGGTGCCGGTCAGTACACCCGGATGGCAACCATTCGAGCAGGGTTGTGCAGTTTGCGGGCCGCGCTTGCAGTACGAGCTGCACGGAGAAGAGTCTCTTCACCCGTTTTGCTTTCGATGGGCCGTCTGAACAAAGATTACACCCAAAAAACACCATTGACACTGCTCAACAAAGATTACACCCAAAACACACCATTCACACCAGCAGCGTGATGGATATTTCTTGGGTGTAATCTTTGTTCAGCTGGCTCATTGAAAGCAATGAACCAGCTGGCTCATCTTAAACCATGACCCATTTTCCTCTTTGCCTCGCGACCATTTTGCGGGGGAGCAGTCCGCCAATAAATTGCAAATGCTTTCCTTGGTTTGGGTTGCGCCCTCTTGTGAATGTAGGCTTTCTAGCCACGATGCTCGCTCACTTTCTATGGCGTTGCCCGGGGAGAGGGGAAGAGTCGCGAAGGAAGAGTTACTCTCTCACGCTTCGTTGCCGCCTTGTGCTTAACTCCTCGATGCCCATCTACAGAATCGTCTTCTGCCTGAAAGAAAACCAGTTCCCAGTTTCCTTTTTTACCCACAGGTCCCTGCAGGAAGGAGGGTCTTTCTCAAATGGAAAGCAGGAATGAAGGAAGAGTTTCTTCCTGTCTGACTGCTTGTCGGCTTTTAAGGCTGGTTCACACATTTTTGTTTGAGTTCGATCGAGCGTGTTGTGCTCGCTCACGACGGCTTACGACAGTCGGTAGTAGTAGAATATGTTTATAGAGAGGAAAGGTAAACTAAGAGAGCTTGACCAGACTGATCTTATCTGGGCTTACCGCAAGAAAAGACGCTGGCACGTTGATGCCATTTATTGGGCAGCCCTGGAACACTTCTGTTCTACCTATAACTACACCAAAGGTTTTAGGGGCGAAGCTCCTTAGGGTCTAGCCTTGTCCGTCCAGCATCCATACTCACATCGATCTTACCCGTGCTCGTGCTCGTGATCATGATCGTGATCGTACTCGTGAGCTCACGTGCTCACGTGCTCGTGTAAAGAAAAAAAAAAAAATGATAAAAAAAAAAAAAAAATGTTTGCGCAGTTGACAGGATTTGAACCTGTGTGGGGAGACCCCAATATATTTCTAGTCCATCGCCTTAACCACTCGGCCACGACTGCGGGACGAGTGGTGGTAACTCGAGAGCTGGGGTTTCTGTCATGGATGAAACGTTGCATGTAGCCGCTCAACGTCTATACAGGAGAGGGCGCTGCGGTCAAATGCGTATATAATTGCGTTAAAGCTTTGCATGCATTGGCTCAATCTTTATAGACGAGAGGGTGCTGCGGTCAAATGCTCAAATGCGTATATAACCACGTTCCATACCACCCATTCTCTTTCTGACATGGATGAAAACGAACGAAAGGCTCGGCATGCTGCGGCTCACCGTCTACGCAGACAAGCGCCACCAGAGCTTCGCCCCAATCAACATCATTCACCACGTGGAGGTGCGGTCATTTTTTAGTTTACGATATTTGCAAATTTGCAAGATCAAATCTACGCACGCTCTGTGAGAAACGGTCATTCGTAGCATTGCCCGAATAATTTCGAGCATGGGGAAAGATAGACACGTAAAAAGTTATGAGCATCGAAAGTGTTCCAGGGTTGCCTGACGGACTTTGTTCTCTCGTCGCAAGCACTTGCAAGCTGCCGCAATGTGCTCGGTCACTGTCAAACTCGCGTGTCAACCAGCCTTTATGCTTCCACCGTTTCCCGCTCGCCCGGGATTTCTACTCGATCAGCACCGTTGTCGGTCATGCGCTTGCTGCTGCGTGCTTGGCGCACGACAAAAATAAAATTTCAGATAACTATATTGCTGGAGCCCATTAAATGTTACTACATTTTTGGTAAATTTGTTCTGTAAAAAACGTGCTCATTTTGTGGATATATTTTATTTTTTCGCTCAACCCTCGGGTCTGCCCATTCAGGAAGGCTGCCGTGTTTGAAAGGTAGTGACTTAGTCTGCCTCGTCTTTCTATATAACATGCATATATTTCCCAGTGTTCCTACCAGCGCAGCACTCTTCGAACGCGTTCAAACGCGAGGGTCGAAGTCAGGACGGCTGTGTTCACACGTGCTCAAGAAGTGAGACAAAGGCACTTTGTATCTACACACTGAGCATTCCAACCAGAGCTCGGGGTTCCGACATGCCCCTCTGTCTCCCCCGGCCTCTTCCTCAGTTTCCCACCGTATTGCACTAATTGAGCACCAAAATGGCGGCACCCTGAACAAGATGGGGGCGTGGAGTACTTCTAGCGTAACTTGTCTGGCGGCGGTGGGATCCGAGAGAGAGAGAGCCTTGACGGGGCGCGCAGTGGGGGAGACCCGCCGGGAGCTGCTGGAGGCCTTTGTGGGGCCCCTGCGGGAGCAGCTGTGCCTGGGGCTGGAGCTGCGGCTGTGCACCGAGGTGCTGGGGGACCTGCTGTCGGCCCTGCACAGGGGCGGCCCTGGTCAGGACCTGCCCGTGCTGGCCCTGCTCGAGCCCCTGGTCAACACCCTCTGCGAGCTGGACGCCGACTCCCCGGTCATGGTCAGTCCCCCAAAGGGATCTTCTGCGTCTGCCCTTTCTCTGCACATTTTGTACTCCCCGGTTTTCATCGGCACGATCAAGCTTATGTTGGATTCGGACGTTTCTTAGGTTAGGCTACAAACACTGTGCTGACATGTCAGATGGGGACATAACGCCATGTTTCTTTTGAGTAAAGTCTCTTTGGTCAGATGAAGTATGGTAAGGGTGCAGATGAGCTGGTGGATATTGACCATGGTGAATTAACCTGAGACTGGGGCAGAGAAGAAACATCAAAACGTAGAAGAGACAGAAAATAGACGACGTCTCAAACTCAGCAAATTCGTTTATTTAGTCTACTTCTTTGGTCTTCCGCGCTCAACGAGCTGACATGTCTCTTTTCTGCCCGCGTGGCCCGAGAAGTATGGCATGGCTCGGCACCATGTGCTCAACATGATGTCAGAAGTGCTAAACAGCACTTCTGACATCCCTGCTGTCCCTGCTGTCAAGTCCCTGCTGTCAAGAATGACTAAAAAACGTTCAGCCTTTCCACTCTCGTGAAGACGCAAGTCCAGCAAAGCTGTACTCGAGACACTGCCGCAACGCGCATGCGCCTGTTTCCTGCTTCTCGTCCGACGCGCCGCCAATCGTGGATACGTCTCCGGCGAACCAGAGTCGGTCGCACACGGCGCATATGACGACAAACGTGTTCTCCACGAACTCCCTCCAGAACCTCTCCGTCGCACCCGGGAACTGTTCAGCCGGCGGGAAGTGCTGTCGTCGCCGGGCCTCGCGCTTGCGTTTTGCCTCCGTGGCACGATCGTCATCTGTGGCGTTGGTCCGCCGGCGCCTTTTACATCGCTGGGACTGTTCTTGGTGGCGGCTTTCCAGGCGAGCTATGTGCTCTTCTTTGGCAAGGGAATCTGAAGCGCTGGACGCAGGGGAAGTCGAGGCGACAGCGGCTTTGCGGCGGTTGCGGACCCATTCGCGCTGCTGTGTACGTCTCCGCTCCTTCCGCAGATTGTCTCCTTTCCCCGAAAGGGCGCGAGGCCGACCGATCCTCCCAGGCGAAAATTTTCAGCTGGGACCAATCGATCCCAGTTGCAATTGGTTTATGGAACAATTCCCAGTCGCAACTGGTCCCAGTTGGAGTTGTCCAACTGGGACCAGTTTGAGTTGGTCCCAGCTGGAATTGGTCCCAGCTACAACTGGTCCCAGTTAAACTTGGTCCCAGTTACCGCTGGTACCAACTCCAGCAACAATGAGACACGGCACAAAATGGAAGGTTGACAAGACTTTATTGTCAAAAACTTGGAGAAGGAAACTAAATAATAGGTTCGGTGACGTACACGCTCCGGGTTTAGCCACTTCCTTGCGACGGTTGAATCACTTTTTCAGAGGTAGTATTCGTCAGATGAAGGAAGATCGGCCGCTGGCGTCTGTTAGTGAAGACGTCCTCAGCTTCTCTCCCCATCGCATGAAGAAAGGTGCTCACCTGTGATCCCGCGTTGCGCAGGTGAAGTCCTGATAGGATGCGGTAGCGCTCCCACCTTGCAATCTGTCACAACAGTCGAACATTTTGGAGGTAGATCTCCCGCCATTTTCGCCATTGTGCTCTCCGCGGCGTTTTCTTCCGTCCACTCTCTCCTGGGTGCCCTCCGATCGCTGAACTGTACCTTTCCATCCTCGAAGTTCACCGCCGCCACCATGGTGTGTGTACAGTTAGGTCCAAAGAAGCACAGCTGTAGTTTTGACATTTTCATAACGACGCCAACTTGGGCGATGGCGACCCTTCCAACCCTTCTCTACTGCGTCCGTCCGACTCTGGCGTCGGCATAGGCAGCACCATCTGTCGACAGCGTGTACCACTAATCCGCACCCGCGTGCCACAGCGGCCGGCGAGCTCTGATTGGCCAAAAGATAAATTTATTTATTAAAAGAAAAAAGAATAAAAAAAATACTGTAGGTGTTTAAATAAATGTTTTAATATATTTAAATGATGCACTAAATGTTCATTTAGGTGAGCACATTTTGTCACTAATTATATCTTCCAATTAAAAAAATTATTTAGCTAATTAAAATTTTTATATTATTTTTATAAATATATAAATGTACCCAGTAATTAAAAATTTCTCTATTTGTATAAATCTAAAAATGCAAGTGTTCTTAGTTTTCTTTATTAGCAAAGGTCAATACACCACCAACTTGTGAAAATTGTAGCCCCGTGTGAACTGGGAACGGGAAAGGCATTTGAAGTTCGACTGGGAATCGCTCCAACCAGTTACTTTCCTAACTGGTTACAGTGCACTCCATTCCCAACTGGGAGTCAAACCAGTTGACTCCCAACTGGGAATGGTTCAAACCAGTTGACTCCCAACTGGGAATGGTTCAAACCAGTTGACCCCTCAGCTGGTCCCAGTTGGACTCCTATTGGTCCCAATTCATTCCCAGTTGGTACCAGTTAGTCCCAGTTGAAACCAGTTGAGGTGCCAACTGGTCCCAGTTAGAAATTTTCGCTTGGGCTGAGTTCAAACCGAAACTGATGAGAGCGTAGGAAACAGCGCGCAAAACAGACGAAGACGAAGAAACACACATGACGAGCGCTGCGCTCGTTACGTGTGCTTCTTCTTCGTCGTCGTCTGTTTTTCGTGCTGTTTCCTACGATGAATTTTCACCAACGGTGTCCAACTATACATTCTTCCATGATAGCTGGTAAGGTTGCCGCCATCTGTGAGTGACGGCGGTAACCAGACTGGTTGTGTGCTTGCAGCCGTCGCTTATAGATGGCGGTAGCTGTCCAGGCAGGTTTGTGTCGAAATACACGGACACGATCCTGGGGAACCTAGCCCTTAACAGCTCCGCTGTAAAAAGCCAAGTCGCCGTTGCCGTGGGTCGGCATCAGTCTGCCAGTTGGACCCATTTGATTTTTGAACGCTGGAAGTTGGCCCATCATGAAACGGAAACAGTGCCACATCGCAAAGCCGCTATGACGACTACGCCGTCATGTCCGGACTTTTGCAAGCTTCGCCAGAAGTTCAAGTATGCTCTCTGCTCTACCGCTTGGAACCCGAAGCTTGACGGTTCCTTGACATGTTCTCGCTCAACTTGGCGTCCCTCGCATCGTATGATGCAGTTGTCGCTTGCTTCACGGTGCGCTTTGTGCACCCAGCCAACGAGCTGTACGAGTCGTTGCATTTTCACAGGCATGTCCAGCAGTCCAACGAGAGCGTGGACGCCTACTCTTCAGAGTGCTGTAATCTGGTGAAGCACTACAGCTACCCCTTGTCTGCAGCAGAGGAATGCTTTGTCCATGATATAGATTCGTAATTGGTCTTTGCGATGCACGCCTGTTCAACCAGCTTTGCTGCAATGCGAAGCCCTAATTAAGCATGGACGCAGGCCAGGCAAGCCGAAGACGCGGAAAAAGAGAGGAACAGGCTTCGGATGTCGTTAGCATTGACACAGCAAAGTCTCGCTGGTCCGCACCTCGCCAGCACAAGGCATCACAACGGACAATGCGTTAGCCAGTTCCTCTCGGTACGGCAGCGACACCGATTGTTGCCACTGCTGCGGCTGAGCCGGTCATGCACGTTTGGATTGCCCGGCAAGGCAGTCGCTGTGCAACTTCTGCAAGAAGAAAGGCCACTTTGTGGATGTCTCACGCTCGCAGGCGGTAGCAGAGCAAGTTGATGACCCTACAGCTTCATACAATTCTCGACCCCGGGAAGGGCAAGTGCTTTGAGAGTACGGTCGACAACTATATAGCGATATTCAAGGTAGACTCTGGCGCCAAAGTTTCCGCAGTCTCAGGAGCATTTCCAAACTTGCCCTTTTGCTTGGACACAGTTGACAACCTGCTGACCGTACCAGAAGACCAGGCACTACAATTCTTGGGTTCATTCATGGCTACCCTTCTTTGGCGATGCAGGACTTGTTGCCAGCATGTGTACGTCGTCAAGTTCCTCCCAGTGCCATTGCGGGGATTCCTAGCCATCCAAGCATTGGGTGTCAAGTTCTTGGAGTACTGGCACCACAAGGGCTCTTCCAAGCTCTCAGCACGCTTGAGGAGCAGTACAAGATTCGACTGCATTCCACACCAAATACCTATCCCTCTGCGAGAGGCAGTACGAATGGAGCTCAGCGAGATGGCGGATCATTGCCTGGTGTGCTGGACTGGTTGTTATTCTGAAGTCGTCAGGGGGCTATCAGCTTTGCGTCGACCTCACCAAGCTGAATCGGGTCATCCTGAGAGAGCTGCACATACTTCCCACTATTGATTAGGTCTCGCACCTCCTGGGCAATGTGACAGCCTTTCCCGAGCTGGATACTACACGCAGCTTTCACCAGGTCAAGCTGTCAGAAGGCTTGCGGGAGCTTACAACATTTATAACGCCATTTGGGCGTTATTGCGTCTGCTGCGTCTTGTTTGGCATCACGTCTGCTCCCAAATTCTTCAGCGACAGATGGCTTGGATCTTGGAAGGCCTCGAGGTCACGGTCAACATGATCGATGACATCCTCGTGTTTGGCAAAACGAAGAGCAAGCACGACCAACATCTGCAGTTGGTACTAACGCGGCTGTCCAAGGCAGGCGTTACCCTTGACAAATGCTGTTTCGTCCTTTCACTGATGTCCTGCCTAGACATTTCAGCAGACAAAATACGGCTTGATTCGGGCAAGCTGTCAGCAGTGAAGAGCATGGACCCATTGATGGACGTCGTGGGGTGCTTCTGGGCGTGGTAAACCGCCTGGCCCACTTTATTCCACACGTGGCCCAACTGACAGCACCAATTGGGGCACTTATCAGCAAGAACGTGGAGTGGACCTGGACGCACAAATTAGATACCACCTTCGACGCACTCAAAAAGATGCTCACATTAAACCGCTGCATGGCAAAGTACCACCCATCTTTCCCGACCGTGGTCTCAGCCAATGCAAGTTCCTTCAAACTGGGCGCAATGCTGCTCCAAGATCAGCCTACAGGGGATCGATGACCTGTTGCCTTTGCTTCTAGATAGCTGACGGCAACAGAGCAGCATTACAGCCAAACAGTCAAGGAGGCTCCGGCATTCACATGGGTGGTACAGAGGTTTGACAAGTAGGTGCATAAGATGTTGTTCGAGGTCGAGACGGACCACGTGCCCTTGGTCTCCCTTTTTGGCAAGGTGGACCTTGATGTCTTGCTGTCGCGAATTCAACATTACGTTTGAAGCTGGCTACGGCTGAAGAAGATGCAGCATGTCCTGGCTACGGCTGATACTCTGTTTTGAATCCCATTTAAGGCCTTGGTTACGCCGGCAGCACTAGACTCCCTCAGTCCCCTTGCGACCGAAGTCATGTAGGGTGTCTCCGAGGTGATGCCGGTTCTTCTGCAAGACATCAAGACGGCTCAAGTGTCAGACGGCAAGTGTAGTATGCTCATTTCCTTTTTCCAATGTGGTTGGCCCTCCAAGGCCAAGCTACCTTTGCACATGGCACAGTATGCATCTGTGTTAACAGAACTTTAGTCTGCGATGGCCTTCTCTTAGAGGGAACTTGCATCGTGATCCTGGCTGCACTTAGTCCTGCGATACTGGCTCTGGTTCACGAGGTTATCAAGGGGTCAACCGCTGCAAGTCTTGAGCCTCTGAGTCGATCTGGTTGCCCCAGATCAATTCCAACAACACTTCCCTCGTTGCAAGTTCTAAGCAGTGTGCATCATGCCCGAGTCAACCCAGGTGAACCTCTTCTGGGCTCAAGTTTCCCAAGTCGTCCATGGGAAGCCGTTGGGGTCGAGCTCTTCTGATGGTCAGACATTTGTTCTTCTCAACGACTACTACTCCCGCTACCCGGAAGCTGTGACGGTGAGAAGCACCACTGCAGGGAATGTCATTGTCGTTCTGAAGAGCATGCTTGCTCGTCGCGGCATCCTCGAAACAGTTTGGTCTGATAACGGTTCTCCCTTTTCGTCGAGGGTGTTCTCTGCATTTCCGAAGTCTTGCGGCTTCACGCACATCACCAGCAGTCCGAACTTTCTGCAATCAAGATGGGAAGTGGAACTAATGGTTTGCACCATCGAGAACTTCTTCCGCAAGGCCAAGGACACCTACTTGGCGCTTCTAAGCTACAGAGACACACCGAGCGTCGCAGGCTCCATCCCAGCGCAACTGCTGATGGGCACCAGCTCAGGACTCAGCTGCCGAAGAGGGACGAACAGCTGTAGCGTCTTGGTCCGACACAAGACCAAGTAGTCACCAGAGAAGCGGGCTACCGCAGGAAAGAGGCTGCAGATTTCTACGGCTCTCACCGAGTTTAAGCACTGCCCAGACTTTGAGTTGGCGCTTGTGTGTGGGTTCAGCCAGACAGGCTGCGACCTTATACCGAGTATTGCATTTTTCTTTTGAGTTTGGGTTTTTGGTTTCGATTGTAAAGCGCATTTAGTTTTGGGCACTGATTTGGGTGAAAAAAAGTATGCGTTAGAATCATGCAAACACGGTATGCTAGGCAGAGCCTGAGAACTTATGTTCATTAGTGATTCTTTTTTTTTTCTAATTCAAGATTGAAGAAAGAATTATATAGCAAGAAGATATATTAATCCCCTGAATTAGGTATAGCTGGAGATCACTATAGGCATAGCTTTATATCAAATGTGTCATTAAAATGACATGGCTTAGAAACAGACAAGGGGAAGCTTGGGAACAACCTTCATGAGTTTGGTGCATGTAGCAGAGTGCGTTGGATAGACTACAGTTCACACAGAAAGAATAAAAACACTAAAAATAGATGAGGGACAGACTCTCACAGCTCTTTCAACGAGCAACAACATTTATATGATGCCCATCACACTGCAAAGAACCACTTTGGTCACAGAGAAAATTAAGGGAAGACGAAAATACTAGAAAAAGATAAAAATAAGGATAACTGAATTTAACTTCTTGAAAAGGAAGATGAAGAAAGAAACGGAAGAAATTTAACTTCCTGAAAAGCTGAAAGAACTGTGAGTGTCTGTCCCTTGTCTATTTTCATTGTTTTTATTCTTTCTGTGTGAACTTCACAAGTTCGGCTGGCTTTTTGTTTTAACCCTTTGCGGTCAGATACTTTGACCAACTTAATGGTCATTCCGGTCAGGAACTATTTTGTATGCATGGGCCCCAGAAAAGGAAAATTATTTCGGCGTACAAAGGTAACGTCTCACACTGAATGTAAGGACAGGAAAGTCCGGGAGATTGTTTGTGTACAAACTCCGGAACGATGTTTGTGGCGGAGCGGCTCCACGGCCGCTGTCTTGCGCAGTCGTATCATATTCATCACTACTTTCACTCAAGTCACAGAGGTCGCCTCTCCATCATCTGATGGAGAGGCGACCTCTGTGACCATATCTCTCCATCATCTGATGGAGGGATATAGTCGTCCTTTTCACTGAAATCGTCGTCACTTTGAATTACATCACGCAGAGAGTTACATGAAACGAGCGTGGCTGGAACGTGGCTATGACCATCGTGCCAGCGAAGTTAAAATTTGCGTGCCCCTCCGTTGCGCAAAAACACCATACGACGTAGAACATGTCTTTTTTTTTCTTTATGACTATTCCTGCCCTCTACGAGAAGAAACTCATGAACCCTTTCAAGAGTGCTGTGATTGAAGTGTTTTCCAAGAGATGGCGCCACCAATCCAGCAAAAAGAGCAAAGGAGCATGTTTGACCCCTGAACCGTTTTTCATTTTTGGCAATTTTTAACCCTAAACTACTTCTTTTTTTTATCTTCTTATCTTATGATTTCAGTCAGGGCCGTAACCAGGGGGGGGGTTAGGGGGTTCTGACCCCCCCCGAAATTTTTTTCTGGGTACGGCCCTGGTCGGTGCTCTGGCAGCCAGCCGATTTTAATCTCCACCTCTGCGCACGTGCAGTGGCGCCGGTCGGCTACCGGGTACCAAACCGGGACCGGTTCTCCGGTTTGCTGTAACTCTCCATTATATGCCACCAATGCACATGATTCATAGGCGAAAATAAGACAATAGACACTTTCAAAATGGCCACCGTTGTCCCCTAAAACCCCCCCCCCCGAAATTTTTTTCTGGGTACGGCCCTGAATTCAGTTACTCCACGCATAAAGCCTTATTATGATTGAACGACAGAGCAAACAGAAACATTTTATTGTAATTGCTTTGTTTTTGGGACAAGTTCAACTAACTCGTACTAAAAAAAAAAAGAAAAGAGAAAACCCGGAATGGAAAGGAAGGTTGTCTGGGCCCCTAAGGCAACTTTGCGAGCATGTGATACAGCTCGAAACACGGAATTGCACATAGAGCCTTCTCGCACTTGCTGCACCCAAACCTTGTCTTCTTCCTCAGCTTCTTCTCAACACTCCAAAGTGTGCAGAAGCTTTTTCTTCGACCAGTACCACTCTTGCTCCGGTTTTTGCACAATCTCTTGCAACAGCAGGAGCAACAAGAGTATGCTCCATTGTTGTTGGTACCCATTTCTTGAGGCGACAGTGGTCGCTGAGTTGACTGGTGTGGAGTTTTTGCTCAGCGTATCGGTTGGTTTTCCCAACTATCAGCAAGACCAAGCCGTTGTTCAGAGAAGCTTCAAAGTACTCAGTGGTTGATTGGACCGAAAATGTCTTACCCGGGCTGCCGAGAAAAAAGAACCGAGGGGGTGCTGGTGGAACACTGTTCATGTCAATTTTCGACCACTACCGAGCATCGGCAATAGCGCGATCTAGATCGTTGTCGTCTTCTGCTTCGTCCGAGGAGCTGCTGAGTTCGACGTCGTAATCACTGTCTTCTTCACTTGAAGAACACAAGTAGACGTCAGTATCCATGTCGCTATCAAAGTCTTCCCCAAAAGAAGCATTTATTTTCCCTTTTGATGGGCCCGGGCCAAATGTGTCACCACCACCGAATGCCATTTTTCCATCTTGTCTTCGAAAGAAGAAAAAGACAAAACACAAACAAAACAGACGCAAAATTGCCGTTCCTGCGCTGCCCTGTCTGTCGGCAGCATCTCAAACTGGTTTATGAACGAGCCTGGGTTGTCTAAAACGGCAAAGGGACGAACGATGCAGAACAGACGAGCTGCACTTGTTCCAAACGGTTTGGGGACGGCTCGAGATGGACAAGCTAGGCTCGTCCAAAGTGTTTAGGGGTGAAAAGGATGCGGGAATGCGTGTCGGGCGACGCCCGACTCCTAACCGGAAGCGCGTTTCTCCGATGTCGGGCCTGGCTCGACACATGGCCGCAAAGGGTCAAGCATGGTGCAGCAGCGAAAGGCTGGAGAAACTATTTGACATTGGATTTGAAAATTTATGGCCAAAGCTACTATTCGAATCCAACTCAAAATTCAGTATTCGTGCATGCCTAATGTCTAGTCTGCTCCGCTGTTACTCTACGCATGCCGAGGAAAGTGCCCACTTCGAGAGCATTTGCAAATTGCACGAACATCATGCAAGCGGGCACAGCGCACTTTGCGCCGCACGCTCCACGAAAGTGACAAGAGCCGGCCCTAGTGGCCCCCGTAAATGCCACACCTTTAAAATGAGTCCTCTGGGACTCCTCCGTCCGACACGTCCATAGTTGACTTTGTGGGCCCCCCCCCAGGGTTGGCTGATGTCCTGCCTGCTGAGCCTGCTGCGGCTGATGGAGGAGAGCCACTACCTGGCCCTGTGGGACCGGCTGCGGCGGGAGGAGGGCTCCCTTCGGGGCTTCCTGGCGCACACCGTGGCCCTCTTGCACGGCGTGCTGCTGCAGGACATCTTCCCCCGGGACTGGATGGTCATGCGCACCGTGGCCAACCAGTGAGCATTGCACGCCACGCGTGGTTACGGTGCCCGGAGAGGGATCCGCGGCCGCTCCGTCTACCGCGTCCTCGTCCGCCGTCTTTCAGTGTCCGCCAGGCAACGTTGCAAAGGCGCTGTGCCGTCGCCTGCTGCAATCCTGGCATCGACGCGGAGGCGCGAGTGGCCGCGGCAGACGCTCGTTTCGCCGTGGGTCGCTCCCCGGCTCGACGATCCACGGAAACTTGGACAGCCAGGATTTGGGACGTGGTGAAGACGATGACGCTCGCGTTTGCTCGTTTATTTTGTTGGGGCTTCCACGACTGACTGCTGGGATTGTGGCAATTTGCGGCGCGGTACGCCGGCCCCCTCTTACCACTCGGGGACCACTTTAAATGCGCAAGGGGGACGCTAAATATGCCAGTCGAAGATGCGTTGCGGGCACCGGGGTGTGCTCGAAGCATTGAAAGGTCCCTTCTCTCGCCCAGAAAAACCCAGGAAAGTGAACGGGCTTTCCGAGACGGCTTCATGAACACGAGCGGATTTCTAAGAAAGCGAGAGAAAATCTGGCGCGTGGGTGGCCGTTGCTTTTTGTGGGCAAGGCCACGAGAGATTTAATGTTTCGATTTGCCACGGCTCAAGAGTTTCGTGTTTTCCGAGTTTTCCCTTCAGATTGGGTGTTCCCCAATGTTCAGAGTCGATGTCGGACAAAAAATTGTCGTTTATCGGGGCTTTTTTCCAAGAGAATAGGATGCAGACTTGGGATTCCCCAACATCGGGGGGAATAATGTCTGGGCAACCTTGGGACAGATTAGAGATGAAAACGGGATTCACTTCTCCGAAGGAAGAGGCACCCTGGCGGACAGGTTCTATTCCAGATCAACGCAAAATAAAACTGTAGATAAAGGTTTTCTCCTCCAAGATTTCTTTTATTGGAGCTCCACTTCGGGCTTTTTTTGCTTTACCCCAATTTTGACGAAAAGCTTGGAGGTTACTTTTCGGGGTTCGATGGCAAGTACCGGACACGTGGAACCCCACTTATAATTGGGGCTCCACTCCGTGTTTTCCGATGAATCCGAAAAACACCAGCTGGTAAAATTTTGGTCAATTCGAATTTAACCAGTAAACTCTGGATATTTATGTGTCAATGCCACCCCCCCCCACCCCCCAAAAAAAAGTAAAAATATATATATATTTTTTTTTACAGTTTGATTAGCACGGAGACAATTGTCCTGGGAAAATTCCACCATAACTATTTTTCAAATCTCAGACCGTTGTCAAAGGGGTCTTGCCGCTTGTCCCTTCAAGGTTGATTCAGGGCAACCGGTCGTTCGTTGCACATTTGGGTCGCGACAAAAGCCACCCTTTTGGTTTCCAGTTGGAGCCATGCGATTTGTGATTTAGAGGAAGGAAAGGGTATGTTTTAGTAACAGTGAAACCTATGGACCATAGGGATTGTATAAAATTGGGAAGAGGGGCAGTTCAAACTCTCGATTACCTCCTTAACCACTCCACCTCGCGCTGCCGGGGGCTAGATTCATGGATTCAGACTTGTACGTAGTTGAACTACTCTGCTCAAGTTACTGTAGTTTAACTACCTTTCTGAGTAGTTTAGCAACTTTCAATTACAATTTTATTTAGTTAATTAGTAGTTCACTCAAGTTACAAATTACTTTAGAATTTTAGTGGTTGTTTTGCTTCTCAACAAACATTCTTGCACAGAGGAGATAAGATGTTCAAAGATCGGCTGATATTTGCAAAGAGGAGGAAGCATGTGGCGTAGAAAAGGGGGGAGGAGAAAATTGTTTGTAGGGATCGAAACTCCCCCAAAATTTTCACAAGTCCCCTTCCCCACAGCAACAACACTGCTACGAGGCGCGGGGAGCGGACAGACATGACGCAAGAGAGGCCGAGTAACTGCGGGATTAGCGCCGAAGACTGGCATTTCTTTGTGTCCCGAAGCTCAAGGAGACGGGACCCATTTGAAGAAAGGGCTGCTCCCCGCTTCTCCCCAACGTAGGAACTCTCGCCCACTACAGGAGTTGCACACACTGCATCCTCACTCAAAGGAGGCAACAAAATGCAGCAGCTGCTCTGCAACTCATCTAGTGCTCCCTAGTTTGTGCTGTACTCGAAGAATCGCGTTCTAAAGGACAACGGAAAGATGACCTTTTTGCGTTGCCTTTCCTTCCAAACTCAGAATATGGAGATCTTCAAAGATTCATAGATCGTTCGAGAAACTTGTAGTAAATCCCCCACCGTTTTTATATAAAAAATAATAATCAAGCAGTGTTGGGAAGTACTTTATGTACATGCTACTGAAAGTACTAGTGTTTAGAAAAATTGCACTTTACTTGAAGTGAATTTTCTGAGAATGTACTTCTATTTTTCGAGGAAAGTAAAACTCCCAACTTCAATGTACATTCCTTGAATTTGAAAAGAAAAACAAATGGCGGTATCGTCGTGTGAAAACGCGCTCTTTCGAGACGTCATCTGTTCATTTCTTTGAGTGGAGTAATGGTGGCTGTAAGACCGATGGAAATAAGTGCCTTTAGGTTTATTGTGTCACATACCTCGTCAGCGAGAGTAAAACAACCACTCTGTGGCGAATTAACCTTATACAATATTTGCTGCCATTTCTGTAAAAAACTGATGCGCCTCCGATTACCCCGGGAGCAATGCATACCAGTTAAAAAAACACAGTATAGGGAATGAAAGAGAATCGTGAAAGATTGTGCTAAAAGTGCTTGTATTTTACCGTGAAATATATTGTGTTGATATACATTACTTCAGGTACATTGCACCTGGTGTTCTTAAAAGTTTACTTGAAGTACATAACCTCTCATTTACTTTGTACTTTAGTTAAGTCCTTTCCAGATGTACTTTATGCAACACTGTAAACAAGCAAACACTGTCTAAAGAATCAAGCTCAGACAGTGCTAAACCTCAAAGCACAAATGACACATTCGCAGTACATCATTGACGAAACAAACAAGAAAGTACAAAATAATTAGGCACGCAGAAGCAGAACCAGACATTAAAGCATTTCTGTGAAAAAAACAAACAAAAAAAACAAAGAAGCCAATTACTATTTGTCTAGCACAATTTCGCTGTCGGATCAAAACCTCCTGTAATTTCTTTTTACCATAAAAAACATATAAAAGTAACTTCAAAGTAACTTCAAAAGTAATTCACTACTTTTTTATGGTAATTAGTAATTTATTCAATTACTTTGTATTTGAGTAATTTCTACTCTACTCAAATTACTTTTGACGTCAATACTCGGTAAATCACTTTTTTTGAGTAACTTGTACATATCTGGATGGAATAGGATGGGACGACTACGAGCTTCCTAGCGACTGCCTCCGGGAGTTTATTGATTTTAAGGCATCGGCGTTTATTGAAGCGTTACTTGTGTGCGACTTTTGTCGTGGATAAATTAGTATTGCCAATGCAATGGCACTAACGCCAAATTCAACTGAAGATATTTCAATTGATACAAGCGAGTTTTATTTTAGAGCGCAGCTCTTAGGCGTCCGTTTCCGGCTTGAGCTCCGTCGGTGTCGCCGTCGGCATAACCGCGCAGTGCATTATGGGACGGGTGACGTCCCTGATGACGTCATCACTGATGACGGCATCCGCATCGTCATCGTCATTGTCACGTGACCCCTGTGAGGTCACGTGACGCCGGTGATGTCACATGACCCCCATGAGGTCACGTGACCCTCGTGAGGCGACGGCGACGCCGCTCGGAGGGAGGAGTAGCAGACAGGATGAGGAGGTGAGGAGGAGGGAGGAAGGATATACCTTCCCCCCAGTACCCTTCCCTCCTCCTCCTCAAGAGCTGCGCTCTAATTCGGCGTTACAGGGAGTTGTAAACGGCTTTCATTTTTTTATTTAGCATACGTTTACATTCGGTTATTATTTATTTATTTATTTTGAATAGGAAGCACAGCGAAATTAAACTCAGAATTTCGGAGAATTGGGAATAAAAAAAAATATGAACTCGATAAACTCCGAGTCTTCGGCAAAAAATAAACTCCGAAAAACACCCTCCGAATTTTACGAAAAATAAACTCCGAAAACACGGAGCCCTACTTATAATTGTGGCAAGTGCTTCGGCACAACGCAGTTTTTGGCTCATAACTTGCTTGACTGCAAGTTTTAAGGAATTAGAATTCGAAGCCTGTTTTCAGCCTCTTTTTTTAAACTGGCACGTGTTTGTGACTCTTTTTAAGCCAAAGTCCTTACCTGCCACTTAGCTTTCTGTTTCATGAAGCTCCGAGGGTGTTGGTGACGCCAAGACTCGCAGAAACTAATGCAAACTGAATGCTTGCAGCCTCTCGGTTCAGTAGAGACTCAGAACTGAAGAGTATGTTATTGTGCAAATTCACTTTCAAGTTCTCCTCCATCTCGGGTGCAGTTCATTTATGATTGAGAAATGCCACAGGACATCGCCAGATGCTAACTGATCCTAGTTTTTTTACTAAACTGTAATGTCCCCAGAGGTGCCCCACCCCCGAAAGATAACCCGCCCCGTAATTTCACCTTTATTTGCTATTTTCTTTTAAACAGAAAAAGAAAGCCCACTCATAGTATGTTGAACCTCTTTATATCGAACACTGATATAGCGTATTATCGGATATAGCAAACTAATTACAAAGTTTGTTTGGTCATGCTTTGTTTGAATGGGAGTTCTGGTTATATAATGAAACCAAAACCGTGAGATCTGAAGCGCTCTTGGTTATAGCTAGGGTTCGGAGTTTTCGGTTTAAACCGATAAAAACCGATAAAAGTACACCAAATTTATTTTTGGAAATTCGGTTTTAACCGAAAAAGGTCAGTTTGTAGAGCATGATGTAGAAGCAGGGAAACAGTGTCGTTTCCCTGTTTTTACCACAGTCTCGGGTTTCTACATCATGATCAACATCCACTAGCTCGCCTGTGCACTCACTGTTTTTTCAGTTTGTAAGTTCGGTGTTTTCTGTTTAAACCGATAAAAGTATGTCTAATCCGTTTTCTAAAATTTGGATTTAGCCGAAAAAGGTCATTTTTTTAGGGCCGCATCGAGGCGGGTGGGGGAGGGTGGGGGAGGTAGGGTTTTGCAAGGTTCGACATTGTGTGACGTCTTCGTGATTGCCCCCTTTTAAGTTCAAGATGCAACAAAGGAGGTCTTGGATTGGCCTTCGCGGGACATCTGTGTCCTTTACAGGGTGGATGATAGACAGCTGGGGAAACGAGAGCCAAAGGACCGACCAAATTGTGTCCCCCCTCGGTTTTCTCTTTTTCTGTGGCGCCATCTATGTGAAGCACCGCGAACTCTCACTCCGGGTGGGCGACCGGTGGTGACCGGCTAAACTGACGGAGATGGTTTCTTGTGGATTTTCAATGGAGGACTGCCGTGCTCTCGGTTTATTTTGCGCACTCTCCCATAGAGTTCCATGCAAATCCGATTCCGACTTTTTTTCCTCTCGCCGCAGCGCCATCTGTTGCAAATCGAGGGTACCCGCAAGCAGACGAGTGCACAATTCGGTCACAACACTGCGGTAGGCTTCTATGGGCCGTGTCCCCACCTGTCTATCTTACACCCTGGTCCTTTATGTGATCGGGCTTTGTGTGTCAAGTCCCCGGTCCTAAAAAAAAGTTTGGATGTGGGCTAGTGTAAGGTTTTTTCGTTTCATGCGCTTCAGAGGACGTCGAGGAAAGCCGTCAGTACATTTCTGAACACCCTCTCCCAAACTTCTCTGTGGTTAAAAGCAAAAATACAATGAATGCCTTTTTTTTTCGTTTTTGCCTTTTTGCATGGTTTTGTACGGTTATCACCTCAGACGGTCACGTCGTCAAAATGGGAAGGAAAAAGAAGAGTGCTGAGGATTATGCTCGCGAATTCCGCAATTTTGAGGTGTGTCCTGACGGAAGTTGTAGCGAAGACCACGTATGTATATGTGTCGTTATTTGAGTGATCACAAACATCAAGACTACAAGGATCATCTGATCCAGTGTCCAATGGCGTTTCTTTCATATTCATCGAAAAAAAACGGTGAACTTTTTTAGAAATAAATATGCACCGAAAAAAAAAAAAAACGAAAATTGAATTTTAAAATAAACTTCGAAAAAAGTATGCCGAATTTCGAAAAAATAAGAACCAGAAAAGCGGAACCCTAGTTATAGTGAAGCAATTCCTGCTTTTCTTGCATCACAAAATGCCACGAAGGTTATTAAAAAGTAGAAAAAAACAAAAAGTAATTTCTGAACGAAAAGTTCTGAAAGTTTAGGTCGCCCCATGTGCAAAAGTGCGCGTTTCGGGAGGTAGCGCCATCTATGAACCGAGCAGATAACAGCGAGGGCGCCGCTGCTGGCCTCTGTGCGAGGCATCAAGAACCAGTGCAGACTAAAGCCAACTGCCCACCACGCCACTTGTAGCGGAGCCGCAAATGGAGACTAAGTGGAAAGCCGTCTCTCTCAAGACAAAAGGGAAGGTTTTTGAGGGCTGTGGACAGCGGTCGGAAGAAAAAAAGACATCACTGGGAACTTCAAGCTTCCACCAACCTTGACATCTACCACCCTGGGTGCAAGGAGGAAAATCTAAGACTGCTATTCAAACAATACCGTCAAGAATGACCGAAAGAGTCTTAGGCTTTGCCTCGACGCGGACGTGGAAGAGGCCCTCAGGGTTTAAGGATGTAAGGGCAGCCAAGTGCAGCTGTAGCCTCCACCATGGTAAGGAAAAACTAGCGCCACGAGGCGCTGGTGGCAGGAAGGCGAACATACGTCTGGTCGGAGATTAAAATTGGACTCGAAAGACTGCCAGATGGCGCCACCACTGCCGTTGGCGTGCGCCGTGCGTGCGCCCTCCTCCTCCTCCCCCCCCCCCCCCCCTCCCCCGGTTTCTTTTTTTTTTTTTTTTTTTTCTGGTTTGTTTGCTAGACTGGTGCCGCGCCGGCCGCTGTGAGCGGCCAGCACGGCACCGGTCTAGCAGACGAGCCGCGCGCGATACACTTCACAACAACTGCGCTTCACGTGATAATACCAGTGCAATCAAACAGAAACAGCACGTTCATTGAAATGCATTTTTTTATTGAACCCCATTCAAATGAGTTGCGGTATTTCAAACCCGTATCTACAAACTCCGTTGGCAGTCCACCGCCCTCAAAGGGGAACCAAGAACTGTAGTAGGCAGTAAACACAGTAAAGTTGTCAAATATGTAAAACGAAATTAATTACTTCAACGTACAAACTAAGAGAAAAGCACTTATCATCGAATTATCTAAATGGCTCTATAAACAACTCCCACTAACTGAACTTCTGAATACTCAAACAAACAAATCAACCCCGAAATAAAGGAAAAGGCTTGCAGGTGAGCTGCATAAGAATAAACGATAAATAAACCATAAACAAACTCGCTAATAGGCAATGCAATTAAGAAAGAAAGAAAACAACTAGTGTTTTGGAGTGACTACATCTCTGACTGTAGGTGCTTTATCGGTTCTCTATCCTAACATATAAAGACAAAGCTGTCAAATTAACTGAAGATTGCTCTGACAGCAACTCACCCAGAGGAGCAAGTCCTTGCAGCAACGGATTCGTAACAAGAACGGTGGGGCACGCGTTTTTCCACAAACGAATCTTCCTACAACTTGCAAACACGGTAGCGCCGAAGCGCTCGCTGCACAAACAACGCTGGAGCAGCTTGCTCGTCGGCAAGCCGGGCAGGCTTCCAAAGTCCTGGCGATTTGCATACGCAATCCATTTCGATGCTCTGATGGAAAAATCAAGTTTCGAACGCTGACAAAAAAAAATGATATAGAGGTTCACCTGTCGTCTGTTGGAAAGCGGAAGAATGAACACTCCGAGTTACTTCGCCGCGCTGTAGACTCCGTAATACGCCGTCATGAGGCACGCAAAACACTCGGCAGGATCTCTGTCAAATTAGAGACGTACATCTCTAATTATTATAAGCGCGCAGCAGCGTCGCACCGTACTTGCCGTAAAATCCGCACTTTCGATTTTAGCACGTGCGGAACGGCTTGAAAGCTTGGAGTGACGAGCGAGCACAAACAAAACAAAAAAGACAAAAACGGTCGTTTCCCTTCGCTCTTACTGATTGGTCGGAAGAGCCCAGAGTGCTTTGCTTTCGGTAGCGAAGATCATATACACGTCGCCTGCGCTGAAAATCATAGCGGCGAATATGAGCATAACAGTTTGGTCGGAGTCGGCTGGGTAGACCTACGAATCTGCTCTTTGGATGGACGTACGAGAGAGAAGCCAGCGACGCGGCGCCCCTATCGGCCCACCCGGGAACTCCGGAGCTGCATTCGGCTGGTGAGGGCGCGAAATCCGCCAGTGTCCGGTCCGCTTCTTCAAACGAAAGCAATCAGTCTGGCGTGTCTGTCAGGCCGATATGATTTCAGCACGAGCAGCAATTGACTCCAGCGCGGTGGCTCCAGGTGAACAGGCACCGACCCAAAACCACATCTTTCTTCAAATAAATGAAATAATGGATCCAGCTGACCTCGTTTCTCGTTTCGCAAACTAATATCCTCATGTTACAATATAGTTTTCAATGCTGCTTAGTGACAAGTAAGGATCTCATGGTCCGCCATAGCTCGTTTTTATATCTTAGTGCTGTGCACGTTCTTGCACGGGCTCGATTGCAGGAACGTTCACGTCAGTTTTTTGTGTGCACTTTTATAACGAATATCACATATAGCCAACAACTTTCTGCTCGCAATGCTAGTTCGTTATAACGAGGTTTGACTAATCGTAGTGTTTGGATCAATGATGACCTCAGCATAAATGCGGCTAGGTAGCTGTTGTAGGACAGAAGCAAACATCGCTGACTGGGTAGTACAGTCATCTTTGCTTCGTTGCCCCTGTCCATAATAACAAGTTTGAAAGGAAAACATGATCTAAAAACATCATTCTTTCAACTTTTTTGGTTGTGCACTGAAAGTTAGCCCACTCCTCATTTTATGGCAGAGCTATTGAAGGCTAGTTTCCCCAGTATCATGTCCTTGTATAAACAAATGTTGACATAAAACTCCAGACAGCTATCGCCATGTATGAGCAACGGCAGCAATCAAGCAAACAACCTTACGGTTGTCTGGTTGCCGCCGTTGCTCGTAGATGGCGGCGACCTTTCCAGCCTTTCTACTCTGGTTTTCACCAGAGTGGAAAGGCTGAATTTCTCTAGGCGTCGTCCTTGAGGTCGTCCTAAGATTCGTCCCTGAGGTCGTTCTAGGCGTCGTCCTCGAGGTCGTCTTAGAAGTCGTCCTTGAGGTCATCGTAGACGTCGTCTTTGAGGTCATCCTAGACGTCGTCCTTTAGGCGTTGTCCTCGAAGTCGTCCAAGAAGTCGTCCTTGAGGTCGTCCTAGACGTTGTCCTCTAGGCATCGTCCTAGACGTAAAGATAATAGCTTTACTGGTCCTCCATCTTCATGTGAAGTGGAAGGGCTCTTCATTTTTTTTACCCTATTTGACCTTGATTTTAGGTGGGCTATTTTTGGGGATATTACGGGAGTAGTGTGTCCAGTCTTCCGCATATTTTGAATCGGCTGCGTAAATTTTTTATCTGTATTGTTGCAAGGATGCTGAGGGCTAGGGTAAGGGGTGCAGTACTCTTTGGGTACAAATTGTTTCTTAACCCTTAGCCTTATTTATCACTATACCATATTTCTTCAGGCATAACGTGCAGTTGTCTATAAAGGAAGTTTATGAGTCCACGTTTGTGCGTGCTTTGTGGTAAACCAGATGCTTGGGACGCCTTCGTGAGCAGGTGCTGACTGTGGGAGAGGAAATAGGGTAATTTTCTATGAGCAGCCTTTGAAGCCATTTCAACATTTGTCTTTGGCACGGGGACAGGAGCGAGGACCTCGTGTATCGACAACGATTTGCGAGTTTTAGCCTTGACCGCTGCCTTTCTCCTGCAGCGTGGCCCTGGGTGCACTGCAGGAATTCTCACAGGTGCTGACGTCCGACTTTCTGGAACCTTTTGACCAGGAAGTGAGTGCTTTCTTTTTGACCGACTTGTGGACACATTAAGCGTTCATGATGCTTTCGGTAACATGTCTCTCTCAGCATTTCGTAGCAAGTGCCGTTTTGTGCACCCTCCTAATCTCATTCTGCTCACAAGCACATATCTAGTAGTTCAGTTCATTGGGCCTCAAAGGCACTTCGAATCAAGTGCATTACATGAGGGGAGGTCTAGTCAATGTTATTTCACAGTGAGGGTTGCGAAATAACAGTTCACTTAATTATGAAGAACACACATATAGACAGTGTAAAAAGCACTAGTAAACTAAAAAGAAAAAAAAGTTAGTTTTACCGATTGCAAATTTTTATTCATAAAAAACACTTTTGAGGTTTGCTTGGTGAAATTAACTGAATTTAGCTTGGTTAGTTTTGAGTGCAATTATTTGGGAGAAAGTATTTGTCATTAATAGCTAGAGAAAGCGGGGAAGTTTAAACATTTATTACTTTTTTCGAGCGGAGAATTTACTTCCGAGTTCTGGTCACAATGCTAGAAGATGTGTAACAATGGGTGACACTGATGGGTACAGAAAGAAGGGAGGAAATTCATGAATAATGACAAGACGAGCACGGTTAGTTCTTTCGGCCAATGGTCAAAGGTGTGGCTATACCAGTCAACGAATGGACCCCTTATTGCGTTGGTGCGTTACTTGAAGTCGCGGATACTGCTTAAGATTGAGGTGGTCATCTGTTTCACGAGCCGGCACTCTGCGGCTGCATGGTCCCTCGTGATAATGGTGGCGATGGTCCGTCTTCTGCCTCAGCTGTGGCTGCAGTACCTGACCTTGGCCGTGGCCTTCCTCACCCAGCCTTCCCTGCAGCTGGAGAGCTTCTCAAGCGTCAAGCGGGAGAGGATGCTCGAAAGGTGATCTTGGGGTCGTCGCTCACCTCGCCCTAATTATCTCAAAGCCGGGGGGTCTACGAGTAATGGCAATTGACCATTCGCTAAATTCCCAAGCGCCCCGGCTGGCACTCGAGGAATCCTGGGAACGGTGTTCCTTCGGTTCCCTAGTGGTCGGTAATTTCGTCCAATTGGATGCTTGCACAGTTTTGAGTGAAATCCAGAGTCATCCTGAAGAAGTATCGTGTAGATTGCAGAGACCTGTCATACCGTATTTACTCGCATAATAAACGCACTTGCATAATAATCGTATTCCCCACAACGGGCATCAATATTTTGACTTTTTTTTCCCCTCCCGTAATCAACGCACCTTCAAGTTTCGGATCTGCAAGTCTCGAAATTGCATCCAATTTAGCGAGCCACCAAGTCAGTTTTCTTTTGCCGCCAAGCGGTCAGGCCAAGTCAAGCCAAGCCAAGCTGTTCTCGTAAAGGCTGGAAGCGCGTGCAGAAGTGATCAACCGTGAAACCGAGCGGCGCGCACACTTGACGAAGCTTGGGTCGAGGAATTGCCGAGTGGCATTTTTCATTAGTAAAGTTCAGCACATATCCGAATGCGTCTGCACCTGTAATATTGCACGGCTCAAGGGTACGTCATCAGCCGACGTAAATGTGACCCGCTGCTCTGGTGATCCGATACCCAGGAAGGAGGCCAGACGTGGCCTCGCTGTGCGAACCCAGACTTCGTACACCTGCGACTCGTCTCGAGCGCGCCGTTTCTCGGAGAGCTCGCACCTGTGCCGGCCATCTCAGGTCGCAATCCGCGGGGTCTCCGTTTGAATGATGCTAGGCGAAACTTGAAGACTGCCGTTCATGCGTTGGGAGGCGGAGAGTCGGCAGGAAGGACCGTCACAATAGGGATGCCACCGTATCGATTTTTCAACCGTAACAGAAGATTAGACACATGCTTCAGCTTTCTTGAAAATTTCAAATGCAACTGCCTGCATGGTCTTCAACGAGGTCACCTACAACGAAAGTATGTATTGTCCTTTCATACAGCAGCGTGGGTAAAGTTTCATGTTCAAAGCAACATCTTGAACATGAAAAAAAAAAAAAACTTCCACTTCATACTTAAAAGGGCCCTCCGGAGCTTTCTGCGATCGTCTGTTTATGTTGTTATATTGCGTAGGTTAATATGTATACAAAGTTTTAGATTACAAAATTGTTTATTAAGCAGATGGCAGAAGAAATATACCGGGACTATTTTCTCTTGGAAGACAATCCCCCATTCCCTGCCCATCGCTAAAACTTGACCAATGGAAATGCTGCATCTCGCGGTGAATGCGAACGTTATTATTGCAACACTTTTTAAGCTCGTTGTAAATTAGAGTTTGAGAAAAGCGTAAACTGATTGTGGTGCGGGAAACGTAGTCTTCAATTATCGCTCCAAAACCAGCGAACTGTTTTCTCCCCGCAAGTTTGTTTCTAGGGGGTGATGCGTCGGCGCGTCGGCTCGTCTGCCTCCCGGGGCGTCTGCAGGCGTGCGTTTGCGGGACACGTGTTCCTTCTTCCCGTGGATCCTGACTCCGAAGCCAGCTTTGCGATCCTTCCACGTCAACGAGTCAAACTTTTCCTTGTCATCTGTGGAATGCAACTGCGTATTGCAGTAGCAGCGCGACGGTGCGGTGCGACAAACGACGACTGCCGAGCACAAAGTCCGGAGAGATTCCTCCGCGGGTCGGCGATCGGCCGCGTTGGCGACGCACAGTGACGCCGGAATCCTTCGCTTGCTATTGGCTGACGCGTAAAGAGATGCCCCTCCCGTTTTCCCGGGTCATCTCAGAAAGGGGGGCGTGCCAGGGACTTTGATAGCAATTTTAATAGGGAAATCCGCCACGCATGTCCGTAATTTTATGATTTTTAGGATCCTCACGGCTTGTAGATTGAGTTACCGCCATACACAGACCATCGCAAAACGCTCCGGAGGGCCCCTTTAAAGCCTCATCTCAGTTGGCGTCTCAAAGAAATTTGAAAAATGTATTGCATTATCAAATTTACATTTCTGCCTTCCCTAAAATGTATTCTTGTATTTGTATTTCCAAAAACTTTTTGCCTCTTTTTAAAATGTATTTCCGATGTGTATCGCGATACATATTCACAGATATATTTGAGACTTGAGAATCAGTATCTTAGCAACTATTTTTATCTACCCCAGTATTTGTACTTCCAAATACATCTTTGAATATTTCTGCCCAACCCTGCAGCGTAATGCCAAGTGACACTTTTAATGTTTAGGAATTAGAGGAATGGAATGGAACGATTCAGCCATTCCAGGAGTGGGAATGGGCCCAGTGTCCCCATTCCTAGGAGTCGAAAGGAATGGAATTATTGAAAACTCTGATTCCCCGGAATGGAATTGGAATGGAATGGGGGTGCCCATTCCGCAACGCTGTTGCCGACTGAGAAGCAACAGAGGCACAATTGTTGGCAATTCTGCTTGTGTTGCTTCCCATATATCCCCCCCATATCAATCGCAATGTCAGTACAAAGTGAGATGAAGGTGCTTTGCATGGTCCTGCCGGGCAGCCTGCGGCATGGGGAGAGGGGGGTTGCAATTTGGGTGTTGGGAACCCATGAGGGGACCAGCTCGTGGAACCCCTGTGTTCCCCAGAACCCAGTTTGGGAACCCCTGAGCTAAGGGATGCTCTTGTCGCTTCAAGCTTCACTGCTTTTCACCGGCATGCATAAACACGTGCTGGTGCAAAGTTGTCAGTAATTGCGGACAACTAACGAAAGACACAACCACGAGATGTCCTGCTTGTGTCTTTTTTTTTTCGTCTGCATCAACTGAGCTGCTTATCGCTATCATGCACAACTTCTAGCAACTGGCCCAATTTTCTAGCTTAGTGCAAGCTTCACTGCTTTGCACCGGCAGGCTAGGAGAAACAGCTGACACGTGGAATCATCTCGGCTCGTTCGACGGGCTCAAAAAATTTGCTCCCTATTGTAGGTGAGCCTTCTTCGGTTATATAATATTTCAAATTCAACTCCAGATTGTAAGGGAAGACACTGAATTGTTCAGCCTTTGCGCGATAACAATGGGGTGGACGTGGTTGCGGCACATCCGCGAGAATGTGTTTGGTGCTAGCAAAAGGAAACTGAGGAGCGAGTCTGCTTAATGATAACTGACGCTGAAGGAATAGGACACAAATTTGAGACAGACGACCAATCTTTCACCTCGCAATAAGATGAACGATTCTAAACGCATTCTTTGTAGTTGGACCCGTAGGTAAAAAAGGGAGAGAGGTGGAAAGGGGACGTGGGAAGGGGGAGAGTAAATAAAACTTGTTTAAAACTTTAGGAAAGAAAGAAAGAATGATTTGCCGTTAAAATTACGTCGTCAGATGGAGTCGAGAATGAACATGCAACTAAGCCAGTGCTGGCATCAAGATTTCAATTTCAGCTTTAGAAAAGTAGCAAAGGCACGGAGACATTTCTTTGGACTGTGTTTGTGGCGAATGATTCAATGATTTCTCTACTGTATCTGCTCTGGTGTCCATTCTAGTTTGATCGAAAAATGGTGCTCAGCCATGACATGTGCAGGCATGAACAACGATCGGCTGATACATTCTGTGTTCTGTGTGTGATTGGTTGCGGTTTAGTACACGAGGCACCACACGACGCAACATCAGTGAATCGACCATATCCGAAATGCACAGCGCCATCTAGTGGGATGCCGAAGAACGTGCTCCATCTCACGAGTTGGCTTCGGCGCTGGCAAAGACCAGGGTGCAAGAGCATAGTTCCGAAGAATCTTTCGCCCGCAAAAGCACTTGCACAGAAGAAGTGCTTTCAAAAACCAGATGCTGACGTTTGTGTTATTGCCGGCACTCAAAGCCAAATTTTAAGCCCAAGTATACATCCGACATAATGGTTGCTGCAAGAAACCAGCGGCCGGCGGGGCAACAAGCACATACATGTGCAAGAAGAGCGTAAAACTATACTACCGTATTTACACAAATGTAGGTCGACTCTCTTTCCAATTTTTGAAAATCTGAAGTGGGGGTGTCGACTTATAATTGAACCAAAGCATTCCACCACCAGCAAAAATGAAACAGTCGCAGTATCAAGAACACCTCGGCTTGTTACGAGTTCAGCCGGCTGTACCTGTAGCATTGCGCTATTCTGTGCAATCATTTTACAAATTTTTTTTGTTTTTATTTGTGCAAACGAGTATTATTGATAGCGATTCGCAAATTAACCTGAATGTCTGGTGGTGAACGGCGCACGACGCCCTTCGCCCTGGTGAGTGCCACCACTCCCTACCGGGGTGGCGGCACTTCTCGTAAGAGCCTCTCCGGAGGCTGCTGGAATATCCTCAAAGCTCATTCTCCCGGTGGCTTCTCTTTACAGTTTTTCACACGATTCACGGTCGCACGTCGTTTGATCGAGTGTCGAGATCATGCTGAACTCGAGCGCTAACTACGTTTTTTTTATTGACACGCGTGATCTGGGCAGTTTAGGTTTTCGGTGCTCCTTTATGGCCATTCTTCACCCAGAAGCAACCAACAACTGTGCTGTTGGACACAAGTTCAACCCGTCGGAGCGGGTGATGCTCTAGTTCCGGAGTTGGAGGTCAAGCTTGCAACGTACGCCGCAAAAGTGCGCAATCGGTCCCTACTTGTGACATGCAACGTGATCGCCGAACAAGCGCAGAAGATGCGGTTGATGCTGTCATTTACGAAGTGCGAGATTTCGTTGGACGACGCCGACGACGTGCTTCAAGAACGTAGCAGTGAAGAGGACGAGACTGACATCACCGTTGTGGACGAGTCGTAGTCTAGTCGCGGACGGAGTGAGAACGACAGGGAGCAGTTTCAGTTGTCCCACTTGCACCGTGAACTTCCCAGTTTGTATAGCGCCTTAGCATCTGACGCCCCTCGTGCGCGCATGTGCAGCCAAAGCATGCCAGAGGGCATCGATCGCATGTTGGAGGCTGGGCTTTCGAAACAGATAGTTTGCCATTCTCACGTGTTTGCAGTAAAATGTGCATCTCGAGTTTTTACAGCGGAGCTGTTAAAGGCTAGTTTCCCCCAGGATCATGTCCCCCGCAAAGAAATGTCGACACAAAACTCTGGACAGCTACCGCCATTTATGAGCAACAGCGGCAACCAGACAAATGGTTTACCGGCCTCGCTCATAGATGGCGGCAGGCAGCCTTTCCCGCCTTTCCACTCTGGTTTTCACCAGAGTGGAATGGCTGAATTTCTCTACGTGTCGTCCTAGATGTCATTCTAGAAGTCGTCCTTGAATTAATGCTTGAGGTCGCCCTTGATGTTGTCCTCGAGGTCGTCCTAGAAGTCGTCCTTGAGGTCATCCGAAACGTCGTCCCTGAGGTCGTTCTAGACGTCCCTGAGGTCGTCCTAGACGTCGTGCTTGAGGTTGTCCTAAACGTCGTCCCTGATATCGGCCCAGAGGTCGTCCTAGATGTCGTCCTTGAGGTCGTCCTAGACGTCTTCCTCTAAGCGCCGTCCTTGAGGTCGTAAAAGAAGTCATCCTTAAGGTCGTCCAAGAAGTCGTCCTTGAGGTCGTTCTACCATAGTAGAGCTTCGCTGGTCTTCCTTGTGCACCAAAGTTGAATGGCTGAAAGTTTTTTTCTTTCTTTTTGCTGATATGCAATTGGGGGGGGAGGGGGTCGACTTAGAGTCGTGTAAATGCAGTAACCCTTAGCTCGCAGGTGTGGATGAGGATCGATGACGTTGAGCAGTAGGCCTCGATTGGTACCGACAGTGCTACAAAATTGCCAAAAAGCAGAGGAAGTTCATGCAACAAAGATGGCTGCACAAAGAGTGTTTCCAGGGGTTCAATTTCACATCTGGTCTATTTCCAGTCAATCATGATTAAAAAAAAATGACCGCATCTCCACGTGGTGAATGATGTTGATTGGGGCGAAGCTCTGGTGGTGCTTGTCTGCATAGACGGTGAGTCGCAGCATGCCAAGCCTTTCGTTCGTTTTCAACCATGTCAGAAAGAGAATGGGTGGTATGGAACGTGGTTCTATACGCAGTTGACCGCAGCGCCCTCTCGTCTATAAACGTTGAGCCAATGCATGCAAAGTTTAACGCGATTATATACGCATTTTACCGCAGCGCCCTCTTTTGTATAGACGTTGAGCGGCTACATGCAACGTTTCATCCATGACATCCCCAGCTCTTGAGTTACTGCCACATCTCGGAGCCCCCTACTCGTCCCGCAGTCGTGGCCGATTGGTTAGGCGGGGAGATTTATTGGGGTCTCCCCGCACAGGTTCGAATCCTGTCAACTGCGCAAACTTTTTTAGGGGCGAAGCTCCTTAGGGGCTAGCCATGTCCGTCTGCCGTCGGGTGCACGTGCTCCTGCTCGTGAGCTCACGTGCTCACGAGCACGTGAGCACGTGCTCCCGTGCTCGTGTAGGGAAAAAAAAAAAAGCATCTCCACGTGGTAAATGATGTTGATTGAGGCGAAGCTCTGGTTGTGCTTGTCTGTGTAGACGGTGAGCCGCAGGATGCCGAGCCTTTCGTTCGTTTTCATCCATGTCAGAAAGAGAATGTGTGGTATGGAACGTGGTTACATAAAAAGCATCTCCACGTGGTAAATGATGTTGATTGAGGCGAAGCTCTGGTTGTGCTTGTCTGTGTAGACGGTGAGCCGCAGGATGCCGAGCCTTTCGTTCGTTTTCATCCATGTCAGAAAGAGAATGTGTGGTATGGAACGTGGTTACATACGCAGTTGAGCATTTTACTGAGCGTGACATGGATGAAAACAAACGAAAGGCTCGGCATGCTGCGGCTCAGCGTTTACGCAGACAAGCGCCACCAGAGCTTCGCCCCAATCAGCATCATTCACCACGTGGAGATGCGGTTTTTTCTTCTTTTTTTAAGAAGACAGGTGGGATGGCAATCGATGTGAGCATGGACGCCGGACGGACAAGGCTAGACCCTAAGGAGCTTCGCCCCTAAAATCATTCAAGTGTTGCGCCAGCTAACGCTGTCCATTCCCATCATGTCGCATGATTGTCCATGCAACTTTTTGTTCTATAAGTCACCAACTACATTCGTTAAAATTATTACACTCAGAGAGTGCTTGAATTTAGTTATGTTGATTCAAAGTCACGTATCGAGGCTGTTCAGAAGCATGTTTTAAAAGGTTTTTTTCTTTTCCTTGCATTCTTTTTTTTATCGCAAGAATATGTTTGTATTTTTTTTTATTTATTGTTTCTGCCAGTCGTTAGGCCAGGGCAGTAGTGGTACTAAATTGAATAGAAAATGCAACAAGGGTATTAATCTCAGGCATAGAAAATATTGAGTTCTTTTGTGAATGAGACGACATCTTTCAGATTAACAACACAGGATGGTAGCTTGTTCCATTCACCGATACATTGAACGAAAAATGAGCGCTTAAAATGATCTGTTGAGCACCAGAACGGTTGGATATAGCGATTATGTTTTGTTCTTTGCAGCATAGGCTTGGGTATTGTTATATATTTAGAAATGTCTATCTTCTATCATACCTTCAGAATCCGGGAAAAAAGTTTCATCCGGTTTCTTACGAACCTGGTTTGAACGCTGTTCAAGTTTGCTCGGGACTTGAGTGCGGTGACGGAGTCATTGGAATGGTAACTATAGTGTATGTAAAGCACACTGCTTTGTTTTGAAGTTTCTCTAAAATAGAAATAATTCCAGTGGCTCCCATACAGGGCTCGCATAATCAATTGTTGGCAAAACCAAGCACTTAAAAGCCATTAATTTCACTTCTGGGCTCGCACAGTCTAACTTCCTAGAACTTATTGCAACGGTATCTAGAATCTGAATCGGAATACTTTTGCAGAGCTAAATACCTCTTAAATCAAAGAGTGCAAAAAGTCTTAAGATTTCTAACAAATGTTGACTGCAAAATTTTTAATTAGCAGTAACTTAATAAATAATTTTTTATTATCATTGAAAGAATTTTATTATGCAATTACTTTATAGAATGATGCTAGAATGATCAGAATAGCTTTCTAGCACTCTACTGTATGTAGATCATGCAGACCTATATTCTGCCTTTGTTTATAGGAATATTGTAAACATGTTTGGCAAATGCATTTGTGAAAAAAAGGTTAAAGTTATATTTGTGCTTAGCACCAAGTTTACAGTAGGAGACAAAAATATTTTACAACCTGTCTCTGTCCTTGATTTTTACCCACCTTTTATCGGGGGTGTTTACTGCTTAATTCTGCAAATATGTGAAATACTTGTTATGTACCGTATTTACTCGCAGAATGAACGCACTTTTTTTTTTTCCGAAAAATCGATGCAAAGTTAGGGGGGGGCGTTCATTACGCGAAGTAAAATTTTATCGTGGGGTATTTACTCGCATAATGAACGGACCTTTTATCCTGAAAAATCGAAGTAAATTCTTATCTCTCTGCGCGCAGCGCCCGACCCCGTAACCAAACTAAGCTGTGCAAAAAAAAAAATCCCCTGTTTTTTTTTTGTTCTAGTTCCTTGGGTTTTTTTTTTTTTTTTCTTTGCCGCCGCGCAAGCTGTTTTGTTTGCTTAGGCGTTGCTTAGGTGAGGGCTCTCCGCTTATCTTTCTTATCTCTTTGAGCGCGGCGCGCGACGCACGACCCCCGTAACCAAACTGCGCTGTGCAAAAAAAACAAAAAAAAAGATGAAAAAAGCTCCTCCGTTTTTGTTTTCTCTTTAGTTGGTGGGTTTCTTTTCTTTTTGCCGCCTTTCCCAAGCTGTTTCGTTCGCTTAGAGCGCTTCTCGGCTTCTCTTTCTTACCTCCTTGAGCGCGGCGTCGCGCTAACCCAAAGTCCAGACTGCGCAGTGCAAAAAAAAAAAAGCTCCTCTCGCATGTTTTTTTTTTTTTGCTTCGGTTGGATCTTTGCGAATTCTTTTAAAGCCTTTTGCAAGGCGTTTTGTTTGACCACGCTGCCCATGCATTCGCGACTTCGCTGCACCAGGAGAGAAAAGTGCGTTCACTTCGCGCGGGTGGGAGGAAAGGGTCAAAATTTTGACGTCCGAGTTGGGGGTGCGTTTATTACGCGAGTGAAAAAAAAAGTCGAAATTTTGAGAGCCGACTTGGGGGGTGCGTTCATTACGCGAGTGCGTTCATTGTGCGAGTAAATGCGGTATCTAGTACAACTGTTCCTTTTCCTAGGTATATTGCCACACGCAGGGCTGAGAAAGCAATGCTTGGTCATGGACTTCTAGAAGGTTCTCGTTTAATCTTGCTCTGGATGCAACTTGTATCATTTATTCCTGCTTTCTTGTTCTGGGAAGTGCGTGTTCATTCTCGCCCCGAGCGACGCTCGGGCCTTCTCCGCCGAATCTTCGAGATAGAGATGCACTCTAGATAAGGGACCGCCCGTGACCTTGTCGAGTCAGTTTCGCCCCAGCGCTCAATCCAGCTGTTGTGCTGACTTGGACACCCGCAACGCTCTGTTGTCATCCTCTGTTTCCTTTTTGTTTTGGGCACAAGTTCGCCCCCATTAAACATTCAGTTTATTCAGTTATTCACCGCCTCATCACTTGTCATTTGTGACCATATTTTCTAGAAACCAATCTCAGCCGTGGTTTTATGAAAAGCTTTTTTGTTATTACTGTTTCCAGTCCTCGTACGTTTTTTCGGTCTCTCAGCTCCTCTTACTAATGTCGGGAGTTGTCGAAATGAATCCGGGCCCTGATACCGCCATTGACCACGTGGATAACCCAGGACCTCGTTAGCGACAGCGCCCACATGGCGAGTATTCTAGCTGCTGTGCAGGGGATCGAAGCTACGCAGACAGACATGTTGGCGAAGGTTGTGTCTCTGGAGAGAGGGCGAAAAGCTACCGACATAGCAGTTCAACAACTCTTCTCTAGGATTGTGGAAGCAAAGTTGGCTGCGACTGACATCGGAAACTACGTTTCAGCCTTCCCAAGGCATGTCTGTCGAGCTGGCGAATGTCCACAAACAGTGTGAAGACAATGAAAATCGACTTAGAAGGTCAAATCTGTTGTTTTTTGGTTGCCCTGATAACCAATCTGAAACATGGGGGCAATCGGAAGAAAGAATCACTCAGTTTTGCGCGCAGAACTTGGGCATTGCGCTCGACCCCTCAAATCTTGAAGGATCGCACCGGCTGGGAAAATTCAATTCCGAGAAAACTAGGCCAATCATTGTCAAGTTTGCCCGATTTAAAGATAAAGAAAACATCTTGTCCTCTGGTTTCAAGCTAAAAGATACCCCTTACGCTGTGCATGAAGATTTTTCCGAGTCTGTGCAACTCGCTCGAAGCAAACTCTTTCAATACGGAAAAAACTTAAGCGTACCGTTTAAAGTATGTTTCAACAAATTGCATATTAACAATAAACAATTCGTATTTAACCCTGAGTCTCGATCTGTCATCGAACTCTCCTAACTAGCTCGTCGGAATGAAAACAAAGCCAAAACGTTACCGTCATCACATCAAGCTGCAACACGCGATAAGAACCAAAATGTTTCTGTCCTCTTCACAAACATTCGCGGCGTGATGCCAAAACGAGACGAGCTTCATGACGTACTCGAGGATAGCGCATCAGACATAGTCATTCTCACAGAAACGTGGTTAAAACCAGACGTTGAAGACAAAGAAATCTTTCCTATCATCTTTAACTATAGCGTGTTTCGGCATGACCAGAGTGGACAGAGGGGTGGTGGTGTGCTCATTGCGATAAAAAGGCAGATATCTTCTTTCGGCGTGTGTGTATTGAACAACAGCTTAGAATTTACTTGCATATGCTTTTGTACTCCCTCGAGTAAGAGTATCATAGGAGTGTGCTATAAGCCACCTGACTGTGCTTTATCCTTCCATACTGATTTGTGCTCTCTTCTCGTTGATATTAAAGGTTGTTTTCCTAAAGCCGACATGCTGTTATTTGGCGACTTTAATTTTCCTTTCATTAACTGGTCAAAATTATCCTCTGGTGGTACAGCAGCATCTAAGCAATTCCTGGAAATGTGTCTCACTTTAAACTTCACACAGTTAGTTGATCAACCAACCCGTGCAGATAATATCCTAGACTCGATACTAACTTTGGTCACCAGACATCGTAAAATATATTCACTACTGCGAAGGGCTAAGCGACCACAGGCTACTGCATATTGCCTTATCACTTCCCGTTATCGTAAATTATCCTATTTCTAAGATCATTCAGGATTATAATAAGGCAGATTATGTATCAATAAACCACGAGTTGTTGACTTTTTTTACTCTTACGTTGATAATTTTTACCTTAGAGCGGTGGAGGAGAACTGGGTGCTATTTAAAACAAAAATGAATGAACTTGCGAAAATATTTGTTCCTACAATCCGTATTCGTACCGATTCGACTAACCCATGGTTTACAGAAACTTTGCTTTCATTGCGAAATAGAAAAAAGAGACTCTTTGCGAAGGCCAAACGTGTCGACACGACCGAAGTTTGGGAGGCTTACAGTTCTTGCCTCCAAGAGTACACCAGGAGCCTTAAGCTGTCCAAAAATAAATTCTTCTTCCACGACTTACCGACCACTCTGCGGACTAACCCAAGGAAGTTCTGGAACTTAGTATCACCAAAAACTAATAACCCTATCGCGCATCTCACCTATGAAAATGGCGACCTCATTTCTGAGAGCGAGTACCCTAAAGTACTAAAGGACTATTTTTCTTCAATTTTCACAATCGAGTGCTTAGCCACTATCCCTACTCTCACTGAAGAGCTTTACGAGCGAATGCCCCCAATCAGTATAGACACTGCCGGTATCGTTAACCTAATAGATAAATTAAAACTCTCATCGTCCGCTGGTCCTGACAATATAAATTCAAAAATTCTCATAAGCACCAGCATTATTTCTAGTGAATTTTTGTTGTTCATATATAATCAGTCCTTATCTGAAAGCGTCCTTCCTTCAGACTGGAAAATTGGCAAGGTTGTCCCGGTTTTTAAACAGGGAATTCGCTCTGCTGTCTCTAACTATCGTCCGATATCTTTAACATCTGTCTCATCCAAACTACTTGAGCACATACTTTACTCCCACATCATGACTCACTTAACAACAACCAGATTCTTCTTTAAGCATCAACATGGATTCCAAAAAGGACTATCCTGTGAGACGCAGCTCTGTGACTTCATTCGTGATCTACACACTAACCTCGAGTGTCATGCCCAGACAGACGCCGTCTTTCTTGATTTCTCCAAAGCTTTCGACCGTGTCCTCCATCAACGCCTCCTTTCCAAGCTGTCCTCTCTCCACCTTGATCCTTCAGTGTTTGCATGGGTACGCGACTTCCTTTCCTCCCGCGTGCAGTTCACGGTCATCAATGATCACGAGTCCACCTTAACAAATGTCTCCTCTGGTGTTCCGCAAGGCTCCGTTCTTGGGCCTCTGCTTTTTTTAATATTTATCAATGACCTTCCTTCCACCATTTCCTCTAAAATTTGCCTCTTCGCAGACGACTGCGTAGTCTATAACAAAGTAACATGTGTGCATGATCACAACCAGCTACAAGATGACCTTCTAAAAATTAACCAATGGTGCAACACCTGGTTGATGTCACTAAACAAATCCAAATGTAAATTAATCCGCTTCACCAGAAAGAACTCTATCCTATATCATCAGTACTTCTTCGACTCCGACCTAATCGAAACCTTTTCAATGTATAAATATCTTGGTGTAAGACTAACATCGGATCTCTCATGGAATAACCACATTGAAGCCATACATGCTGACTCATAGAGAACTCTAGGCTTCATCCGACGTAACCTGCGCAGTGCTCCTCCACTCGTCTGCAAAATGGCGTACGACACGTTCATCAAACTAAAATTAGAATATGCAGCTTTCATCTGGATTCCCCATCAGGCCTACGTCATCAACCACCTGGAAGCAGTGCAAAACCGAGCCGCTCGATTCGTCTTGTCTACTTACGATTTTTCTGTCAGTGTATCCGAGTTAAAAAGTCAGCTAACCTTGTCTTCTTTGCAGCTCCGCAGAAAACTCTCGCCTCTGTCTTCTTCATAAAGTCTACTATCATTGCCCCAACCTCAAGAACTCTTTGTTATCACCTCCTGACAGGACATCTTCTCGTCTTAACAACTCCTGCACAATCAAACGTGTCTCCGGTTCCACAAACGCATTCAATCAGTCTTTCCTTCCTCAAGCCATCTTTGACTGGAACAGCCTACCATCCTCCATTGTCAACATCGTGGACCCAGAAGTATTTTGTCGAGCTTACGGATTCACTTTTCTTGTTATTAGTATTTTTTGCCAGTCTGTACGATTAATGAGCTTGACCTGGATCTGTTAATTAGCTTGTGTTCCTTCCTTTTCTTGTTTGTATAACATGTATATACCCCCCTTATGTAATGCCCTAATTGGGCCCTTAAGGTAAAAATAAATGAAATGAGCGTACAGGCCCAGTTTCCAGGAAATGTAAAATATTATTTCCAAATATTTTATTTCGATTTGCATTCAAATTTTAATAATCATATTGATTTGCAGTCAAAAACTTGATGGTATTTGCACACCTCTAGGTACAATCATAAGGACATTCCACGGTTACCAACATACATCTTCCTTGATATATTGCTACGAGACAAAAAGTTTCATATGAAAGTTGTTGAGAATTGCAAGCGAATAATGGCAACCATGTTTAGGCGAGCGCAGCAATATTGCCACAGGACAAAAGAATTACACAGTGACGGCACCTGGAAATGACATTATGAATATGTGTAAACTCTCGGGTCTAATAAAAAAGTGCATTTGTGCTGTACACATTTCAGTGAGAGTGTGTGCAAAGTTTATGTGCCTAATTTTGTACTGCCTTAGAAAAAGGCTGCCAGTTACAGGGACATAATTGTATCTAATGAATGCTGATAATTGTATATTCAGAAATTCTTCTCCTACGATATATGTGGAACATTGAAGGCTTGTGCAGTTGACAGTGATGTGATTGCTGCGCCAAACTGCGCCAAGGGGCTGACCCTGCTACATCCTGCTACATTTTTCCAAAATATAAACAAACTGCTCCAAGCCTACACCAAAAAAAAATTTTTGTCTTTTTTAAAATGAATTAAACCAGGGTGTCGAACCGGAACCGAACCGAAAACCGGAACCGAACCGGTATTTTTCCCGGAACTGAACCCGAACCCGAACCGTTATATTGTTATTGCGATGAACCCGAACCGGAACTGAACCGGAAAAAAAAAATAACGGTTACCGGCTCATGTCAAAATGGTTCGGCCTCGCGCTGTTGACAATGAATGTGCTATCAATGCCATTTGTTTTTTAAGTGCCGTCAACTAACACACACCTCGCTTACATATTTTTCTTCTCCACTCAGTCTTGGGAATATAAACGCTGCATCCATGAATCTTGACAAACGCTGCATCCATGAATCTTGACAAACGCTGCATCCATGAATCTTGGCATAGGAACCAGTATTGCGCTGGTCGCAGCTTGCACGGAAAAAAAAAAATTAAAAGGCTGTGCAAAAAAAAAAAAAAAAATTGCGTCACGGGATTTCATTTTTCTACAATCTCGTAAATCCTAAATGCCGCTGTGTGCTCATTTCATAACACATTTCTAGCACGCGCGAGTTCTTGAAGCTTGCTTCCATCGGAATGAGAAAAGAAAAGGCTGTGGAGTTCGATAATGTTTGAGGGAGAGAAAGAAATTTTATTTACAGTTGAAATGAGCATTCATGAATTATATCTGCTTTTTGCTGCCCCAACCACCGGTCAGAGTATACCGAGCTATGAAGTGTCAAGATTTACATGCCGTATTTTTTCGTACCGGAAACTCAATGTATCCCGTTTCGTATGTGCTGATTTCAGATGTTTTATTTGTAATTTATTTTGATGTTGCGATTTGTCATTTATAATTTCCGAACCGGTTCGCGAACCGGTTCAGCGCCCTGAACCGGTTCGCGAACCGGTTCGCGGATCGAATCAATTGAACCGGAACTGAACCGGAACAAGATAAATTTACCTGAACCTGAACCGTAACCGAACCCGTACTTTTTTCGGTTCGACACACTGAATTAAACTGAGTATTGTAATCGAGCGTGCATGTGTTGTGTGGCGCAAGCAGCCGCCCGACACAAAGTACCCTGCATCAATTGTCCATCCAGTCTTGCATGGTTTTCCCACCCTCTCGCGTTGGGTCTAGTCTCGTGGGTCTAGTCTCGTGTATTCTTTTTTAATATTTTCAGAGATAGACGCGGACGTGTGCAGACACTCCAATGCTAGCATGTTGGGTACCAGCCATGCCGTCGTGCTGTGAAATGAAACCAGGTTTTTGCGCGGCATGAGTTACTTTGTGAGCTGAAGCTCCTGAGGGCAACGGCCGTGGGAGAACTCTATTTGGCCCCTGTCTTCCAGTCACCGTGGTCACCTGACGGCGGGTGTGGCCGTCCCCACGTCGCTGCAGAAATGGCGCTTTCTAAAATGAAACTAAGTACCATTGCATGTTCATCAACATTCCTGTTCTTGATTAAATCATACCATACTACAAAGTCCCTCTTTAACTTAAAGACTGCTGTGTCGAAGTATTGTTTACCTAGGTACGTGGAAAATCTGCCGCCAGAGAAAGTTCTTAAAGAGCAGTGAGCTAAAGCAAAGAAAACAATAGGTGCACGCTGAACCCGCACAGCGTGCTTGCTTGTCTCGAGTTCAGTCGTTGCACAAAGCACTCAAATAACTTTTTGACCCTGGCTTGCAGAGTCTTGCATCATAGTGCTCAGGTTCTTTTTTAGACGCGAAGCTCCTTAGGGTCTAGCCTTGTCCGTCCATTCATCCGTCCGTCCGGACGGCATCCATGCTCACGTAAAAAGAAAAAATGTTTGCACAGTCGACAGGATTCGAACCTGTGCGGGGAGACCCCAATGGATTTCTAGTCCATCGCCTTAACCACTCAGCCACGACTGCGGGACGAGTAGGGGGCTCTGGGATGTGGTAGTAACTCAAGAGCTGGGGATGTAATGAATGAAACGTTGCATGTAGCCGCTCAACGTGTATACAGGAGAGGGAGCTGCGGTCAAATGCGTACATAATCGCGTTAAACTTTGCATGCAATGGCTCAACGTTTATAAACGAGAGGGCGCTGCAGTCAAACGCTCAACTGCGTATATAAGCACGATCCATGTTACACATTCTCTTTCTGACATGGATCGTTGACTTAAGCAGTGGAGATGCATTCCCACGGCTTCTAGTAGATCCAAGCTGATCCGCTAGAAGAACCACTGGCTCTGCATTTCACCGACCATAAAGCAGTAATAATGAAGTCGAAATGCAACCTGGAACTCAGCACTACCTATGAGCGATTAAAAAAATCAGCACCGTCGGCACTTCCTATTGACAATAAAATCAGTGTCATCAGCACCACCAGAGCTTCGCCCCAATCAACATTATTCACCACGTGGAGATGCCGTCATTTTATTTTTGTGTGTGTTTAGCTTGTCGGCCTGGCAAGCACGCGCCGCTGGACTGTTTTTTGTTGTATGCTGGACAGTTACCTTTTGCATACAATTTTGGGAACCAGTTGGCGACGGAGTGGAGCGGCATGGTTTCAGTTTTGATCGAACAGCCGTTGTCTCCGCTCGCGCGATGAGGCACGCACAACTGAAAGCCTGCCAAAGTTGCCCTCATGTACATGCATGCATGATTGCACGACAAAGGCACCAGCCGGGACGCTTGCAATTTATAGTTTTACGTTTGCTTACTTTTGACAAAAATCTGGCACTCCAGAAACCAGTAGAACGGTGGTAAGCGGTTTTTTTCGGAATTGCTCGGCAATGCCTACAGCACTGTACACTTATGGGGTCTCAGCAGTAAAAACACAAGCAGCGAGTTCCGTCACAACATGTCATATCAGAACACAACACGAAGTACCCTTCGTTTGTACAGCACTTAAAACAAATAGTTTTATTTTTCGAAGAATATCTGCTTTAAAAGCCACTTTTTCTGCTCGGAAACACTGTCTTGACTGCTCCAAAAACCAGTTTTGCTGCTTCAAAACACTGTTTTGGCTGCTCCGAAGGGTGCTTCAAAATGGCTTAGGCCAGTCACATCACTGAGTTGGCTATAACTGGTCTTGCTTTGTGTTGTTGAAGCCTCTGACCGGTGAGCATGTTTGATATTCAATGACTCGACTCTTGTGTTAAGACAGAGAGGTAAGCTCGATAAATTCTTTATGCTTTTTGTGTCCTGTACCAGAGTGGGCAGTATAGAAAATGAAGCGTGCTCTTGGTCTGATGCACCGAACGCAATGTGTCCGACCCTTTTGGTTCCACTGAGACATCTTCATGGTGCATTGGATGACATGAAATGAGGCCTGTCCCCTTGTTCTCTTCCTGGCAGGTACGGCGACATGCGAGTGCTGATGGGCTTCCAGATCCTGGCCCTCTGGAACAAGCTCGGTACGAAAACGATGCTTGATCGGTTGCTCAAGTGACAAGAAGTTTCGCCCGTTGCCTCGTGGCAAGCTCATCCGCCCACTTTCCCAATTGTGTACAAAAATAGTGAATCAATGAAGAAAAAAAAGGTGGCTAAATAGATCCCCCTGAGCGTTGTTGAGTTACGATGCTCCCAAGCTTCTGTTCCCAACTGTGTTGTAGCACCGCCAATGACGGCATTTAAATGGCAGCCCCGCGACATTATATTAAATTGGAGCAGGTAAAGCTGGAATTCCCTTTTCGCCAACTAGATGCAGTATACTCCATCTTGAAAAACCCAGTGAAAGACACCACCGACAATACAACACTTTTTTTGTCGTATTGTCTCTGATGGAAAATAATAGACAAATGTAAAACTGGAACTACGTACAGATTTAATAAGATGAACTTGTTCCTACAAACAAAAAAAAAGTTTGTGCATTTAGCATTGGTGAAGGAAGGGCAAGTAAGCAATGTGTTTCCGCTGCTTTTGTACATGCGTTCAGGAATGTTCCGAACCAGGAAGCACAAGCCGGAACAAGCTGGAAATTTCCAGGAGACTACAGATTGTCAGAAACGGAGCTGCGCTTTTGCGCTGCTTCACTGCAGACTACTGCAATATCCCGAGTCATTGCCGCCTGAAATTGATAAAATGAGTGGCCGTGTCTCGGTGGGTAAACAGCAAAAGTTTAGAAGAAGCTAAAAATGTGGAGGCTTCAGGTGAAGATGGAGGACCAGCGCTTTACAACACCTTTACGGCATCTATATTACATCTACCGTAAAATACGGGGCAAGTGCCCACTCAAAGTTTCGAGATAATCGCAAAAAAATGGGAGATGGGCGCTTTTCCGGTCATCAATTTTACATATAAATGTACTGTGTGTATTTTCTCGGATGTACCGTGTGTGTTTTCTCAGGGCGCTTAATGTGGAATGGGCGGATGCGCGGTACTCTACGGTATACGATTTACTAATGATTGGGAGGAAGACGCGAGTTTGTTGTTTAATGGTCTTTATTTAATTCTTAGTGACTAATGTGTTCATTGCCTTATGGTCACTTATGGGCAAGTTCTGAACCCAATTTTTCGAGGGACGCCTGGAGGACAGTTTTTTCCGATTGAGCCCAAGTCTCTCGATGAGCCCTGCGGAAGCTAGAGAAGAGAAGGGTAGATCGGGGCCTTCTGCCCTCAGCCTCGTCACACCACACTCTTAGCTAAGTCGGTAGATGACAACAAGGGATGAGGACCTCACTTTCTAATAATGCTAAGGAAGGCTGACTCACGCGGGCTGCCCCATCTTTTCGTTTATACTTGCCACGACCAACCGGAACGAAGGAGCGCCGTTTAAATGAGAGCTTTTAGAGCACAGCTCTTAGGCACCCGTGTCCGGCTTGATCGGCATTGCCTTTGCCATCACCAAGCGTTGCATCATGGGACGTTCCCATACTGACGTCACACATGACATCGCATGACGCCTAAAATTAGAGGGAATACTTCCCCACTAAGTTTGGCGGGGAAATTTCCCACTTAATTTAGGGGGGGAATTTCCGCGCTATATTTAGCAGAAAAAGTTTCCCACTAAATTAAGCAGAAAAAGTGCCTCGCCAAACTTAGCTGAAAGATTTCCCCGCTAAATTTAGCCAAAATTTTGCGCTAAAGGGGAGCAAAGCAGGAAAGGAAAAGGGGCATACCCTCCTCCTCCTCAAGAGCTGCTCTCTGATTCAACAGAGAATCGGAAACGTCCTTCATATTTTGTCAACATCCATGGACGCATTTCTTTACAGATCCTAGCACATAACAGCTTTGCTGTAAAAACAACGCCCATTTTCTGTATGTATCTAGTGCGGCTGCACAAGAGATACATGAAACTCAAAACTCAAATTAGTTTGATTGTTTTATGCAAGAAATGCTCACGAAAGAATATAACAAAGTCCTTTGCTTGCATACGCGCTATGAACACTGCCGATCGGCATGCAGCGTGAAGTTTGTTCTTTGAAAGTATGTTTCTAAGATCGTAAAGTTCTCGTCATGGAGAAAAAAAAAACAGTCACCAACAAAATAGAAAAAGCAAATAGGTGCAACGAGCGAGTGGACGAAAGAAGCGATGAAGAGCAATACTGGGGTAGCGGGAAAGCCGCCGATGGCGTTGGCAAATACTTTGGCGTTGGGCAGAGTTGGGCGCCTTGTCAGTCACAAGGACTGCGCAAGTCTCTTGTTTGGTGCATACATGCATGCATCCATGTGCGGCGTGCTATTAATGCGGGTTGAAGCAATGTTGTTGCGTGGTGTGAACACGAAGCTCGAAATGAGACGCTCTACAAACGTCTGTGAGCTGCGTTCCAGCAAATTTTATTTCCCCCTTTGGCAGTTTCTCTTGAATATTGCAGAACCTCGTCAACCGCGGTCGCAACATTCCGGGAGAAGGAGTGGGTTCGCGGTGGACCTTACTTCGTTGGAGCTGGACTTTGACCTTAACTCTGCGGTTACATTCCAGAATATGGGGCAATCGCTGACCTCGCAATCCCTAAAAAGGGTACTGCTTGTCTTATCTTTCCGACTGTCTTTTTGTCCAAACTTTCTTGCGAACAAAGGAAAGTTTAAATCTGTTTTCTCCATTGGTTTCCTTAAGCGCAGCTGTACTCCGACTCTGGGGTCGCGGAAATCGGTGCTGAAGTGCGTGAGCAGAGTGAAGTGTCCTCCCCTCCTGCGTTTTACTTTGTCACAGATGTCCTCCAACCGTAGGGTGTCATTCGGGTGGGGTGAATGTTCGTTGATTGCGGAGTCTGCGCTGGGGTAATTGTAGGGGCGGGCAACCGCTCGGTCCTTTTCCTGGAAATGGATATTCACCCAAAAAGTGGGCGATGACTCGGGATATTACGGTAAGTCGACCTGCACGTCAATGTTTCTTCTTATGAAGGCAACGAGCAGCGTGTGCCTCGAGGCTTTTTTCTCCCCCCCCCTACGGCTTTGAGGTTGGTGCCGCCGTTCCTCCCTCGCACTTATCTTTCACCCTTCGTTATACTTTTGAGGGTTCTTACGGTTTTTCTTTGTATTTTGCATTGCTTCTCGGTTTCGCTGTCTCATTTTATGAGTGTTGCTCATTGATAATTTTGTTGCGGTCGTTTTGTTCTCCCCGTGACGCCATGCGCCCCGCTAGTCTCAAGTCAATTGGTGCAATTGCTGGAGGATTTCATTCGCGCAATGCACATATTGGTGCCACGAAAATTTGGTACCTCGCTCATCTTGAAACTCCGCTTATCTTGAATTTTTTTCTAGTGTTTATGACTCGGAGTTGAGGAGTGGGAGTAAAAGTCGTGGCTGTTCGCTCGTGCTACTCGCACAATCGGGGGGGGGGGGGGTTGGCCAACAGAATGTTCTTCCTCACGAGCCTCTTCTCTGGCACGGCAACTGCATTCTCGGGGAACATAAGGACGTCAGAAAACATAAGGAATTTAGTTTTTTCTTCTCAATTCACTTACCACTCCCCCACGCATGTACATGCATTTCGTGTTACAATACAGAAGTTTCCCAGTGGTTCTGCCGAAGGAAATGTGCCTTTAAAAGAAAGTACTGGGTCGAGCAGGGTTGGAACCCTGTTCCTCCGCGTGGTAGCCACTTGCATTGCCAGCTCCACCACACACGGGGTGTGTTACTTTACATCATTGCTCGCCGAGGGATGTTTGCTTCATAGTTTTGTCTTACGGGCAAATATTTGTTCTTGATGCAATAACAGCTGCAGGTTAGAAGGAACAAAAAGCAAGGCCTGTTTCAAGGTGTGTTGCTACTGCAGGCTGCCACAAGGCCTGCTTTGTGCCGGCCATGGTGGGCCCCTTCCTGAAGATGACCCTGGTGCGGGAGACGGAGCTGCGCAAGGCCACCCTGCCCATCTTCTTCGACATGATGGACTGCGAGCAAGCCGCCAGGGGAAACTTCCAGCAGGTCAGGGTAGTTAAAACCTCGGGCCTGCATTGGCAATAAATATTCGCATCTGGGCTCAACGCAAAGGCGAGCGTTGTGCTTGCAAAAATGTTAAATCCATAACGTCGGCTATAACACTCGCACGGTTCTCATACCCTAAACATTTTTCTCGTTTACTTTATGATGCAATTTTTAAGCATGTGCGGATAGTGGATTTTGAGTTCAAAGCGAGTAGTGGTTTTGGCCGAATATTTTCAGATCCAATACCAAATAGTTTTTCCAAGCACCATGTTTAACCCCTTAGGTGCCCTGTCATTTAGAACTTTCAACCTTTCCACTTTGAAGGAAGAGCGGCGGAGCTTCTGTTCTCGGCGGTGGCTTTCCAGGCGAGCGATCTGCTCTTCTTTCGCGAAAGAATCTGAAGCGCTCGATGCAGTGGAACTTGAGGCAATAGCAGCCTCGCGGCGGCTACGAAACCATTCGCGCTGCTGCGCACTTGGCCGCTCATTCCGTTCCCGCGCTTCTTCCCTCGAAGCAATGTTGACGCAGTCTATGAGCAACGGCGGCTAGCGGACAACCGGCAAACACAACACCCTGGACAGCTACCGATATCTATGAGTGACGGCGGCAACCAGAGTTTTGTGTCGCCATTTCTTCGCGGGGGACACAATCTTCGGGAAATTAACCCTTAAGAGGGGGCGCACCTCAGAGCCCCATAGAGAATACATGAGGTTTTTCACCAAATTAAAAAAATTCTCACATAATAACGGCTGCGCGGATCTTCTTGAAAATTTCGGCTTTAAAGACACTGAGTCATTATCGAGACACTAAGCGCAACAAATGTTTCATCATAAATTTAATTATATTTTTTAAAAAATCATGAAAATGGTCAAAATTGGCTAATTCGGCACTCTTGCGTTCGGAGCAAATTTACAAAATTATCTAAATTCAAACATAAGAAGTATTGCGCTTAATGCCTTCTAAATTTATTACGGAATCGAATATTTTTCAAATTATTCATGTAAGTCGATTTGTTCCGTAACTACAGCAAATATAAAGAACCAAGGTGTCGGTGCTTGTTTTCGTCGTTTTTAAGGTACCTCTCTCTCCCGTGCGGTGGCGCTCGCTGTCCACGAAATGCGAAATCGTCCGTTCGGAGATCGGCCGGATCGGCACTGTGCGAGGTGTTCTTCCGCGGCCGTATTCCGCGCCCGTATCCTGTTTCATTCTGCACGCCGAGGCGTCAGTGTGCGTGTCTTGCTTTCCTGGTTCTCGCTGGGTGGGTCTCCGTGTTTTCGCAAGTGGCAAATTCACCTTGGAGCTATGGGTCGAAGAGATCCGTCCTGTGACAAGCGGACCGCGAGGTGTTCCCCAATCTCGCGGTCCGTCAACGCGTTGTGCTTGTTTCTACTTTTTTTCTTTTCTTTTAAAAACGGGCTTTTTTTTTTATGCAGTTTTATTTTATTGTTATCCTTCACACAAACGTCCTTCGGCCTTGGGGTCGTGGAAATCGGGGATGAAGCGTGCACAGAGTAGATCGTTGTTTGCCTCCTTTTTACGGTTCGTGGTCACCGCAATCTAACGCGGGGAAAAACGGGTCGCCTGCTCTGTAGTCAGGGTATTCCTAGGGGAGGGTGATAACTCGCTCTTCTTCTGGAAATTCACATATCACCCAAAAAGGTGACATGGGTAATGATTACGGTATGTTTTTTCCGGTGTTTATTTTTGAGCGAATATCGGTGCATGTTTTTCGGTGCTTATTTTTTAATCACCAGTGTATTATGGGTTGAACGTGTTGTGATGACGCTAAAAAGCGTTGATAACCAAAGAAAAATGCGATTGGACAAGAATATTTCAAATTTCCAATTCTATTCACATATCCATTACGCTCTTCTCGTGGGAGCATCTATCCTGACGAAAAATGCCTAAGTCATTGAGCTGTGAACGCATACTCAGTGTACAATCTTTCGGCCTAGAGAGGTATTGCGCACGCTCGAACGCACTTCACAGCCCAGTAGACGAAGTTGGTGGCACCCAGAAGGCGAGCTTTTGAATGGTCTGTAGTAGGCAAAAGAAACAAATAACAATCAACGCATATCAGCTCTTCAAGCGAAGAGGTGCGTTTCTAAGGTCAATGGTTCCGGACGGCACTAATGTTGTTGGCGTTGTCGTAAGATGACGTCAGTTCATACGAACTGACGTCATCTTACGTGATCACGTGACACAAACACGTCATCTTACATGATCTCGTTACACGAAATGACGTCATCTTACATGATCACGCTGCACGAAATGACGCCATCTTACGTGACCACGTAACACGTCATCTTGTAAGTCAACCTGTCCCCACAGCAGCGCGCTCCGCGCTTTCCGGGCCCGTGCAGTGCTGTAGTCGAAAGCAAGCTCCCTATGGCAAGCGAAAGCTTCTGAAGTCTCACATTGAGAATACTCGCAAGCGACCATCTGTGGAAGCTTCGCACGTTGAGGTTTTTGTTGAGATCGAGCCATCCTGTTCCATTAACTATAGTTGAAGTTATCGTTCAATAAAGCCCTAAAAATATGAATGTAGTTGGTGTAGACATCAAGATCTAATCAAAAATGCGGTTTGACGTCGTTTAATTAACGTGTATATACAAGTGTAGAAAAAATGAGTTATTTGTGCATAGATGTTTAAAAAAGTGTTTATTATTCGACATAGGACTTTGGGAGAAGGGTGTGTTCAGATTTTTCTTCATGAGCGCAAATATACCTGGCGCAATAAATAGTGACGATTTCATCGTCCCAGTGATGGGCACGTGATTTATTGCTCGAAACAATGATGCCATTTCATAAACCAAGTTCTGCGACATATGCTTTTCCAATGTCTGGTCACTATTTTGTAAACCTTTCAGTCCAAACGAGTATACTTCTGTTTGTTTTTGTTAGCTTAGGAGGGGGTCACAGAGCCTATCTTTTTGTCTTCCTCTAGGACAGACGTACAGAGTTATACCGCAACACGCATCGGTGGAGCACACAGAGCTATCGCTCTCCTGTTGGCGGTACAGTAGCAGACGACACAACGCAGCTCCGTAGTCTATCGAGGGCACGGCTAGCCGCGGCCCGTAGCGCGACCGTTCAGACTAGGGAAATGGTTTTGAAGAACCGAGAAATGGTATCTTATGTACAATAATCACATGTCGTTAGTATACTAGTATTCTACTTGCTAAGCCAAATAAATATTTGCTGCTTGTGAGAATATGTTTGCATGACGATTTACCGTTCACACTCCTGACGGATGTTAGCGAATCCTTTATGTTCGTGGCTCGCAGTTATCGGTACCCCCTCGGAGTGACTTCACCATATATATTTTTTTCTTGCTTGCAGGACATCATAAAAATCACAAACACGCGAGAAAAAAAAAATCTTATGAGTACGCGTGATTTTGAGCTTCGCAGCTCTAAAGATGCCCGGTAAATGTCGTCCAGCTTGGGAAGAAACTAATCCTTTTTGTTGGAGTTTGACTATCGTATGCTGGCAGCTCGTTTCCGGTCTGTTTTGTCTATACTCCGTTTCACCGTAATTTGGCAACCCTCAGTCAGAGCTGCTGTGAGGGAATCACAGTCGCGGAGCAAAGCACGTGACAGCTACTTTTAGGAGCAGTACTATGGCACCTGCAGCGCGTCTCCGACTGGTGTGTTTAGCGTCTTATGCTGGCCATACATCAAAAGTGGCCTCGAAGTGCAACAAATGACGTCACAGAAGACGGAGTGTCACGCTGTTGCATCTCGCGATCCTGGCAATTCATCGTAGAAATGCTGGCGAAAACCACGAGGGAACACGAGTGTCGCTGTCGTCATGGCGTCCCAACGAAAAGCAATTATACAATTTCGACGTTTTTGTAATTTGGTAATTTAAATTACTGTATACAATTTTGAAGAAAATAAAGACATCATAACCAAATAGGAACTTCCGTGCTAAAACATGCAGTGCGAAGTGAAGACAACTACTATCTTTTTTTTTTTCTTGATGTCCACAAAAAAAAAAGGCTATGCAGCATCGATCCTACCGTTCTTTTTTGTTTTTTTTTCCGCACATTATGTGATGTCCTCTAACACGAAAGTACCGACGTAAAAGCGCTGTAGAGACGATATAAAAACAAAAATTTAAGTGAATCGAGCTTTGTAGTGGAACGGAAAAATAAATAATTAACGACTTTTTACGGTAAACACTTCACCTGTAAGTAGAACTTCAAAAAAGTGACGGTTACGCGCTTTCATGCCCATTTCAACAAAGTTGGGAGAACGATGTATTGCATCTTGTGAATAGACATGTGGAGCAGCATGTTTATGTTAGAGGCATTGTGTGTAATCGCTGCGCAGTACCTGCCAAAAGAAGATATTATTTGGGCACAGTCTCAACCGTTTCCGTCTGTGTGTGCTACGAATACAGCAACTCTTTTCGTAGAAGAAGTGATGAGGAAATGGCGTGCCCTTGATGATACGATTGTGATTATGAAATAAAATTTTTAATCAGCCAATAATTGCGACCTGTCCGGTCGCCTGGAACCCCGACAACAACTATCGTTCTCTGGAAAGTTCATTCTAATATTTACACGTTTTGTGGAGTTCATCGAGCCAATAAGGATGTTCCAACAATGAGCTAAACCTACACGAGTTCCCGAATCCAACACGGCGCTTTTGAATTTTAGCGCTGTAGATAGTTCTGCGAACAGTGTATACTTCTGTGCAAATATTCGTCTAACAGTTTTGCAACGTTGGAAAGCATCGGAATGATTCAGAATCACTGCGGAGATGATACTCGGGAAGATAAGACGGGCACTTGGGAGAAACGGACCGTGGCATTTGAGACAGGGGCACAACCGGGGGACAAACGTGCTACAATCGCATACCCTTCCAAGGTCATCGCTTGGGCGACCGCGCGCGCCCCCAAGAAACCTTTCTTTTCTTCTTTTTAGGGGTGGTGGGGGGGGGGGGGGGGGGAGGGGAGGGGAGTGGTGTAGGCGCTGATTGTCTTCCTCCTTTGTGGCTTTTGATAGACGCACAACGAGACTGGCAGAACAAGCGCATGATTCATTTCTTTCGATGGAGGCGTTCTGTCTGTGTATGCGAACACGATTTTTTTCCCCTTTTAGTAGTTAGTTGTTCTTGCCTTGACTCGGGTCCCAGTGGGTGCGTTGTCGTTGTATGCCCACTATTTGTTTTTTTTTTTTAGTTTATGGTAGTTTTTGCGCTGATGGGGTATCAAGGTAGACAAAAAGAAAACAAAAATAAAATAACGCCTCGACAAAAAAAAAAAAAAAGTTGTTGCGATCAGGAACGTTTTTGAAGCGATTTTAGGAGCCTGCAGTGTTACCACAGGTGCAGGATTGAGAGCGTAACCCACGCACTTGAAGAGAAGGGAAAGCTCTCGTCTTATTGGAACTCTCTTTTATGGGTTTCCACGTCGCGATTGTCCTTCAAAATCAACTGTCATTTATTTCTCGCTCGTGGCTTCCAAGTACTGGAAGCCACGACTCGAGCCACAATAGTTTTGCGAAATCAAGGTTTCGCTGAAATGGATAACTCTCACGTACAGTTCGACGCGCAATACCTTTGACGTATTGACTCGCGAGAGGTGCCCCCAACACGGCTGAGTATGGCGGTGCTCCAGACCTAACATCTAAATTTTGTTGCCTTACCTGTTACTATTTCGCACCCATTTTGAGCCATATCAAAATGGAAGCGCATGATGAAATAAAAATGACACTCGTTTTCCGCTCGATGGAAATTTCACGCCAGCTCGCTGTCTTTGCTGGTACCTTGAGCGTTTCCCAGCGATGCAAAAAATTAAAAAAAAACAAAAAAAAAAACACGTATGATGGCATCTTTTGCACACTCATTACTTCTATAACACTGAGCCACCTCGTATCCTTTTGTTTTTCTTTCATGGTACTAATTTCTTTGTGCGCATTACGGCTGTTACGACGCTAAGTCTGCCTGCCCTTCGAATTCGAACTTAGGCTCAGATCAGGGACGAGCCAGTTTAAATCAGGAAAATATAATTAACACTGTAGCAAAGTAAATCTATCATATCGATCGGAAATACGATTTGGCACATTCCATCTGAACACATATTGTGCACAGCGAATGCAATAGCGAGTCAGCGTGCAAAACGCCGCCACACTGAGCTACCATAACATCTCAGCGATTTTTGCATAGCACCGAGCAGGGAAAAGTTATTCATTCACATAAACGAAGCAAACTTACTTAAAGCCCGGACACTCCGTACATCCAATCTAGCTAAGGTTATCAATAGACTCGACCATGTCATTTGTCGAAACAGATAAAAGACGTTGGCAAAAATGATTAGACTGAATAAGTGAATTTAACGCACGTTTTTTACCAAGTGACGGTCGCGCGCCTTCAATACCCTTTCCAATTGTCATTGCGCACCTTGGACACACTTTGGGGAGCAATGCATATTTACATCGCCGCCCGAGGTCTCCATTGAACGTGTAGTGCTGACCCAAATAAAATGCTAACCTGACTCTCAGTCGCTCACCGCAAAGGACGATTTCGAACAGGCGGTACTGTAGGTCACTTGAGATAAAAAAAAAAGAAGAAAAACAAGCTATAGAAACGAGCGTCGTAAAAAAGGGGACCGGCATTTTTATTCCTACCTCCGAACAGAAGCGAGCGCCACCCACTGCATCACACAGCGCAGAGGCCGGATACCAAGCGCGCGCGAGGGAGGGAGAAACTTCCTCCGCCGGGAGAACACGGCACATTTCGGGATCTATTTCACGCAGCGGATAACGCGGGCCTTTTCACACCTCGATACTGGCGCCATCTAGAAGTTGCGCGTTCAACCACGTTTTGCGCCGCGCGCCATCTGGTGGCTGAAACGGACGAATAAATAGAGGTACCGCGCCCTCTTAACAGCTCCCTGTGAAAATAAAAAATTGACCTAAGGTGGCCACATTTTTTTTTTGATGAATGTCCACCCTTAGGCACTGCAAATATAATTTAAAAAAGCTTATAATACCGCAATGTCTATGCCTCTGCATATACCTGAACTATCTTACAGTTCTGCACATGCAAAGTATCTTGTTCTTGCGCATATGTCTCGAGTCTCGTATCTTTTGTAACTCTAAAGAACTACAGTAGCTTAGGAATGTGGTGTTGACATTGGAGCACAAGCACACCCATGTTGCCCTACAGTTGAATCACTTCAGGTTGCAAACAGTGTGGGAATCTCCCAACCAGGATACAGTATAGACCACTTACAACGTAACCGCTTATAGTGCAGGACCGGGTATAACGCGGTTTTTTTAAACCACCGGTTCGCCTCCCATAGAACTCCATGTATTTACATACCGCTTAAAATGCAGGCGCGCAAAGGGAAATACCGGTTATAGTGCGGTTTTTGGCACAGCCCACCGACCGCGCCGACGACTGGAGCAGCGAGCACGCTTCCCTGTGCGACACTAGATAACGGCGCTGACGGCGCGGAGCGAGGACGTTGCTCGAAGAAGTCGAGAGAAGCGAAGGGAGAGGCTTCAGTTGCCATAGCGACGGAAAAACGCACGCACGTGTCGTTCACGTGCATGTGTCCCTCCGCCCCTCCGCTGCATTGGAAACAAAGAAACAAACAACCGCACCGACAGACCAATCGCAGATCGAGGAGAAGTGTTCGCGCGTTGCATGCCGGTCGCGGGCCAGCTGCTTCTATCCGCAAACATGGCGTCAGTTGTGATCGTCGTCGTAGACGGCGTTCATCTCATCGTTCTGCGTAAAAGCGCTATCCTTGACTGTGAATTTTCGTTGTGTGTCGTTATGATAACCCAGCACGTACTAGAAGGGAAGATCCACCTACTCGTGCGGCGATGTCGTGGCGGCGCTCTCAAGACGGCAGAAATGCCCGTGTCGTCGTGTTTGTTTACTTCGACTACAGTGGTGATTTCTAAGCATTTGTGTCCTCGCACATCGCCCGGATTTCTTATTTGGCGCATTTCATGCGTGTGCTCAAGTTCAAGGTATTACTGGCGCGTACCGTTTGAAGGATGCGAATTTTCACGCGTTTTCATCTCCGGAGAAAAGTGATTAGGGTTAGCATTCCTGAACGCTCGCAACGTCCGTCCGCAACCCGCGACGCCGTTAAAACGCCGCGCCAGGCAAAAGCCGCTAATTCCTTTCAAAATGTGTGACACACTTGAGACAGAACTGTACTAGTCTGGTGAAATAAAGACTTTCCTCAAACTAGGCTTTATTTTTCATCTAAGATAAAATAAATTCTTTTACAAAGGTAAGTTGTCTCATGGCATGTCTATTTTGGCCTGAAAATTTGATGTTTTGGTTATAGCGCGGTACCGCTTATTCGCGACTCCAGCGACCTATAGGGGGCGCCACCACCAAACAAACATGGCGGCTGAGTCCAGGTCGCGTCGGCTCGGTCGGTCCACCTGAAGGGGTGGCGTATTCAATTTAACAGGTTTTCTTTTCTTTAATGCCCAATTTTATAGGTATTTGAGCTGAGACGGTTAAGTGTAGTCGGTGCACATCAGCTTTCAAAGCATAGTTTTGTTTTCCCTGTGTTTTTTGTTCTTTTCATGTCAAACTTTCGTTTCAAAGATTTCATTCAAAACCGAAACTATGGGCTCCGGAGAGACGGTAATAGACTCTAATCAGTTTTTATCATTTAAGGAAAGCGGCGATTACTTCAGAACTGTTCCACCGAGAGTAATTTTGAGATAACTCGCACGACTCGACCCTGCGACTTACCAGTCCGCGAAATCGAGCTTTTGTGCGTATCCGCGTTTAGGAAACAGCTCCAGTGGTCTGCTCGGTCAGCAACACAGGCTGCAGGAAAATTACGAAAATTAAGCAAGCGCTTTTTGAGCCCAGGAGCATGTTAACCCGCTGGCGCCCCACTAAGCAGCTGATACTCGTATTTCAATTCAGATTTTGGCAGCGATCGAGAAGTCATTTTGACGTACTATGTCCCACTAAAGCGATATTAGTATATTCTTCGGGTTGAAATATGAGCTTAGTTGACTAGCTATTAGGTGAACTGCTCAGTAAAAGTATATTTGACAGACAAAGAGATACTGCTTAAACTTAGCCAAATGGTTCTAGCCGGTAGCAATGCAGACAAACCGAAGAGGGTCTTCATCGGAGGTTCACGCAGAACCTTTCTGCACAGAACTTGACTTCGAAGCCTGAACGGAGAAATTAGCATTTTTTTATGGCCGGTCAACCTGAGCAATGTAGACGTATATTGCTTCTGGCTTCGACGAGGGTATAATATAAATATTGGAGGCGCGATAGATCAAAATGCCGTGACAGCTTCTAACTTTGCGAGACGCGTCCCCCACCTTTTGGAAGCAGATAATTTCCCTCGTTACTCATATGCAACGAGCAGGTTTTCCTGAATCGAGTAATTGCGCAATCAGCCCAACTCCTTCAGTGTGGTCGAGAGGCTCTTTCAGCGAAAAGCAGCCAAGATGAATAGCCAACGCACTGACCGGCGTGGGTGGCTCAAACTGGAAGCTAATCGAACACAACCAAACTCAAGAAAAGCAGCTATCGAACCTTCCAGTTCACTTGACTGCAATATTGGTGTTCCCTCCAGTGAAACGCCTCCGTCTGTCGTCCTCAGTCCACTGTTCTACATCCTTATAAAGCAATTACTTTGAATGTGAATCGAGACAGACAAGAAACCAAAACGTTTTTCCGTGATTCCTCCCCATCCAAGAAATCGAAAGCACGCGACAATGTGTTGTGAAGTAAACGGGCTTTCAAACACGTGATGGAAGGAAACAATCTACTGAGGTTTCACCACACTAATGAACACTCAAGCATACTTGAGTGTTGTCGCCACCCCGCCGACAACACGTGTCCGCGAAAGCCACCAGAGACGCGGAGGGGCGCGGAGCGACCTGGACCGACTGGTTCCCGGTTTTCCCGCTTGGTGGCGTCCGTTTTGCTGGAGTCGCGAATAGTGCGGATTTTTGCGACTCCCGCGACATACGTTATATGCGGTCTACACTGTATATATCCACACTGTCTGCAACCTGGAGTGATTCAAATGTAGGGCAACTTGGGTGTGCTTGTCACACAGAGCGCTTGCTCACAAAGCTTGCACCAGGTTCTTGTTTTCTTGCGAGCCTTGTTGCCCGTAGAGCCCTTTTGGTGGCTGCACATTGCACACCTTCTTGCAGGCTCTTGTTTCTTTTCTCTTGGAGGAGGTGTGCGTAAGGCTGCGAGTCGCTTGGTTTCAGATGTTCTTGGTCAACGAGGCCTTTGCACTTGGCTGTGATCGGAGCACTTGGAAATCAAGTGCTGAGCGATAACCTCAAGTTCAGGTTCGACATGTCGCCACCATCCTTTTTGTAAAGGATGAATGCGTCGAGTGCAGTGTCGTCCAGAAACTGTGGAAAGAGCTTCTTGTAGTAAATTTTTGGAGGTTTCGGGGAAGAGGTTGACGGCATCTGGTCAGACTTGTCAACCCCTCCCATAGTGTGACTGTAGCCACAAGAAGGCTTCCCGACCGTGGAACTTTTTGCATCCTGGAATTGCACCATATCAGCGTTGTGAACTGTACTCATAGGGGTGATTGCCCTTGTGTCCTTCCATTGAAGGGCCATGCATTTTCCTCTTTAAAATGCTTGCAGTTCTTCCTTCTTGAGCATCTTGGAAAAGGGGGGCATGTTATTTGTTGTTGCTCGAGCAGCTCCATATTAGAGCGCAGCTCTTAGGGGCCCGTTTCCGGCTTGAGCGGCGTCGGCGTAACCGCGCGGTGCATCATGGGAAATGTCCCATAATGCACCGCGCGAGCCCCCCACCGGGGTCACGTGACCTCGTGGGGGGTCACATGACCCCCCGAGGTCACGTGACCCCCCGAAGTCACGTGACTCCCCTGAGGTCACGTGACCCCCTCCTCGAGGTCACGTGACCCCCTCCTCGAGGTCACGTGACCCCCGATGACGTCATCGTCACTGATGACGTCACCGGCATCCACATCGTCATCGTCATCATCACTGATGACGTCACCGGCATCCACATCGTCATCATCACTGATGACGTCACCGGCATCCACATCGTCATCGTCATCATCACTGATGACGTCACCGGCATCCGCATTGTCATCGTCATCATCACTGATGATGTCACTGGCATCCACATCGTCATCGTCACCATCACTGATGACGTCACCGGCATCCACACCGTCATCGTCATCATCACTGATGACGTCACCGGCATCCACATCGTCATCGTCATCATCACTGATGACGTCACCGGCATCCGCATCGTCATCGTCATCATCACTGATGACGTTACCGACATCCGCATTGTCATCGTCATCATCACTGATGACGTCATCAGTGACGTCACCGATGTCGTCACCGGCATCCGCATCGTCATCGTCATCATCACTGATGACGTCATGAGCGACGTCACTGATGACGTCACCGACATTCGCATCGTCATCGTCATCATCACTGGTGAAGTCATCAGTGACGTCACTAATGACGTCATCGGTACCCGCATCGTCATCGTCACTGATGACGTTATCAGTGACGTCAGTGATGACATCATCGGCATTGGGAGTCACGTGACCCCCAAGGTCATGTGACCCCCCCCCCCCTGGTTAGTTTAACCCCCCCCCCCCCCCCAGTGCCCTTCCCTCCTCCTCCTCAAGAGCTGCGCTCTAATTCGGCGTTACAGGGAGTTGTAAGCGGCTTTCATTTTTTTTTTCATCGATGTCCCTCAAGAACCTACGATGGTTGACAGACGAGGCACAAAAGGCCAAATCTTCCAGAGGCTTGGGTCCACGGGGTTCTCGTTGTTCACGGAATGCAACATTTTCATCATCGGAAAAAACAGTTCATTCTTTGACCAAATACTTGTGTGCTCCCAAAGTGGTTTTAGCTCCAGTACATACATAGAACCTTGTTCATACATTCTTGGTTGATGCATTTTCCCGGCTGTTACGTTCAAAAACGCCGGTCCTCTTCTACTTCCATAGAGACACATGTATTAGTTTCCTGCCTGTTACGTTTGCTTTTCCGGTTGTTACGTCCAAAAGTGTCGGCATTGCAGCGCCTCAGTGCGCCCATACGTCGGGTACCAGGCTGCCACGCTGGCTTCGAAGCGAAGCTATTCGAGCAAAGCCGAATCCTGCAATGCGGGTCGCGCGGCCCGTGTAGGCACGCAGACGCCCGTCTTCCCTTTGCTCCTTTCGCCCTCTTTTCCGTCTCTCCACTCTGGGCTTTGCTGGGCTCTGGCACAGCTTCCCATCTTGCCCGGGTGTGACCTTGGAGCTCGGACGGGGAACGAGGCTGGAGAGGTGGCAAAGGCTCGTTCTCTCTTGCTCTATCTTTCATCTTCTCCTTCTCTGGCACGGGGTGCACCCAGTGCACGCTGCTCTTCTAGTTTCTGTTCCGCTCGATTGCATGATGTTTCAGAGTAAGTGTGCTTTGCACCCATTGACGACAGTCATGACATCGCGAAAAAGGAGGGCACTTTCTTTTAAAGAGAAGTTTGATATGCTTCAGACGGTGGATCACATTCCCAGCCAGAAGAGATCTGACATCGCAAGAGACCTGGGTCTCGCGCCGTAAACTTTGAACAGCATCGTCGCCAAACGAAAGGAGGTCGAGGTGAAAGCTCTGAACCGCAAAGCTTAGTGGACTCCATGGCCGACCTCACTACTGCCGACAATGAAGGAAGTGATGAATATGTCGAGCAAGAAACAAACGATTATGCTGTGCCCATGTTTGCGGATGCGATCGTTGCGTTGGACACCTTGCACCGCTACAAAAATGTTCACGACTGCGCGGGGAGTGAGAGAGGACTGCGGCTCCTGGAGAAATGGCTTTTACTGCTTAACATCAATTCGAAGCGGCAGACAGATATTACGCGCTTTTGTTAACATGTCTAAATCCTCAACAGTTCTGTAAGTACACATAAAATAAATGATTGTATAAGAGCTGCTTTCTATCTCATGTAGAGCTCCCCTAAGTGCGTTGTCCGTTGTTACATTTTCCTGGATGATACATGTTTTTTCTGCGGTCCCCTGAAAAACATATCAACGAGGTTCTGCTACTTTGTTCAGATTTGTGCACAACTCCTTGAAGCGGCAGGGGTGCCACTAACACCCTCATCTCCCTAGTAGTGACTAGCACCTAGCTTGCAAATCAGTTTTGCATCTTCAGTTGTGTAGCAAGAAACTGTTCAGCGGACTTATTTGTTTCTGTAACCATCAGCTTAAAGGGAAGATGGGGCACTTCTACATTTGCGAAAAAACGCTTGAATTGCGTTCATTTGGCCTTTAGATTAACAGATATCAAAATTGTATTTCAATGCGACGCGCCAGAGAGCCATACGAGCAATTTCAAAATAGGACTGAAGCCCCGCCCCCCTAGCCTTGGGCAGCCAAAAGAGCCGTCGATGACGTCACGGACAGCGACTGTCTTTCGCGTTTTTCTCGCGTTTAACAATACTTACGCAGCAAATGGTTTGGGTATTCGGGTTCACGGGGTTAAAATACACTAGAATTCACTTCTAACTCATTTTTTCCAAGAAGCTCCGTAGCTTCCCTTTAATCATCTCATCCACGGGGGCTTTGAAGTGTTCAAGTTCGTCGCTTGGACCTTCTGCATGGAACATGGGAAGCAAAGGCGGCTTAGGGCACCAGCACTTGCACCAATTCTGCACCAGTGCCTGGAGACTACCAAGTCGCCTCCACCATCCAGATTGTTTTCATCCTCGACATTGTCTTCCCTCGAGGAAATAAGTTCTGCAACGAAATCGTCGTCGCTTGATGAACAAACTTCAACTTCTTTGGAGTCACTGGAGCTCTTCAAGCTTTCGTTGGAGTATGTTTTTCTTTTTCTCGGTGAAGATGCGTTTGTCCCTCCGGCAAGCGACACCATTTCTAAATGACTGTTGCCAGAAGAGAAATAGAGGAGAGCATAAAAGAGAGAAACAAACTAGCGAGCCAACTAAACAAGGTGCTGCCATCTGCCCTCAGCGTAGAAAATCACTCGGACGAGCTAGATTTGTTGCTGGCATTGAGGAGCATAAAAAACACCCACGGACGAGCCGAACTCGTCCGCGGCATTTTCAACCGGAAAACCAGCAACGGGCTGAGCTCGTTCATGGCACTTAAGGGGTTAAGTGAAAGCCCAGCTGAACTTGTGAAGGTTTTTTTCAGCTTCCACTTGTCTATTTCTAAGCTAATTTTAATCAAACCTTATTTATGGACTGTGACTTTGGAACGTCCAATGCCTCCAATGAAATGACGAGTAAATGACCCATTTCACACAAAGATGCCTAGATATACTACCTAATAGAGAGGATTTATAAATCTTGCTATATGCAAGTATCTTTTCTTCAATCTCGAACTTGAAAAAAAAAAGATGATGATCAATAATGACGAATGTAGGTTGTCAGGGCATCTCTGCCTAACATGTTTTTGTATAATAGCATTTTGAATTTTTATTAATTTTGAAAATTTTACTACAGCATAGTTATCAACATTCACAAAGTTTCTGTTTCTTTTTAAATACACCAGGTGCTTTGAAAGTATGCTTTTCTCCTAAGTGTGTAACTGCAATACTTATTTTTCAAAGTGTTGATTGCAGCTGGTTAGCTTCGTTGAGTGCGCTTCTTACCGAAGACCGGTCCACTGCAAAGAAGTAAGACTCGCGGATGCGAGCTGCGCGGGTGTTGTTTTTCTGCAGTGTAGCGGTAAAGACTAAAAAGAGCACTCAATGGGGCCTACTTGCTGCAATTAGAAAAATAGAAATATTACAGTTCACTTCGAAGTGAATATTGAATAGCATAATAATCATAATAAAATAATGGAAGAGTGTAATCAAATTTAAGAGTGTGAAAGAAAAACTTTCAGCCTTTTTACTCTGGTGAAGAAGGAGGACCAGCAAAGCTGTACTATGGTCAGACGACCTCAAGGACGACGCCTAAGGACGACGTCTAGGACGACCTCAAGGACAATGTCTAGGACGACCTCAAGGACGACTTCTAAGACAACCTCGAGGACGACGCCTAGGGCACGACCTCAGGGATGACATCTACACGACCTCAAGGACGATGCTTAGGACGACCTCAGGGACGACGTCTGTGACGACCTCAAGGACAACTTCTGGGGCGATTTCGAAGACAATGTTCAGGACGACCTTAAGGACGACATCTAGGACGATCTCAAGAATGACTTCTAATACGACCTCGAGGACGACATCAAGGACGACGTCTAGGACGACCTCAAGGACAACCTCTCAAACAACCTGAAGGCCGACGTTTAGGACGACCTCAAGGACGACTGCTAGGACGACCTCAAGGACAACTTCTCAAACAACCTTAAGAACAACCTGAAGGCCAACGTTTAGGACGACCTCAAGGACAACCTCTCAAACAACCTTAAGAACAACCTGAAGGCCGACGTTTAGGACGACATCTAGGACGATCTCAAGAATGACTTCTAGGACGACCTCGAGGACATCAAGGACGACGTCTAGGACGACCTCAAGGACAACCTCTCAAACAACCTTAAGAACAACCTGAAGGCCGACGTTTAGGACGACCTCAAGGACGACTGCTAGGACGACCTCAAGGCAACCTCTCAAACAACCTTAAAAACAACCTGAAGGCCGACGTTTAGGACGACCTCAAGGACGACTGCTAGGACGACCTCAAGGACAACCTTAAGAACAACCTGAAGGCCGACGTTTAGGACGACCTCAAGGACGACATCTAGGACGATCTCAAGAATGACTTCTAGGACGACCTCGAAGACAACCTCGAGGACGACATCAAGGACAACCTCAAGGACAACCTCTCAAACAACCTTAAGAACAACCTGAAGGCCAACGTTTAGGACGACCTCAAGGACTGCTGGGACGACCTCAAGGACAACCTCTCAAACAACCTTAAGAACAACCTGAAGGCCGACGTTTAGGACGACCTTAAGGACGACATCTAGGACGATCTCAAGAATGACTTCTAGGACGACCTCGAGGACAACATCAAGGACGACGTCTAGGACGACCTCAAGGACAACCTCTCAAACAACCTTAAGAACAACCTGAAGGCCGACGTCTAGGACAACCTCAAGGACGACATCTAGGATGATCTCAAGAATGACTTCTAGGACGACCTCGAGGACAACCTCGAGGACGACATCAAGGACGACTGCTAGGACGACCTCAAGGACAACCTCTCGAACAACCTGAAGGCCGACGTTTAGGACGACTGCTAGGACGACCTCAAGGACAACCTCTTAAACAACCTTAAGAACAACCTGAAGGCCGACGTTTAGGACGACCTTAAGGACGACATCTAGGACGATCTCAAGAATGACTTCTAGGACGACCTCGAGGACAACCTCGAGGACGACATCAAAGACGACGTCTAGGACGACCTCAAGGACAACCTCTCAAACAACCTTAAGAACAACCTGAAGGCCGACGTTTAGGACGACCTCAAGGACAACCTCTCGAACAACCTTAAGAACAGCCTCAAGGCCGACGTTTAGGACGACCTCAAGGACGACTGCTAGGACGACCTCGAGGACGACACCTAGGACGACGCCTAGAGAAATTCAGCCTTTCCACTCTGTTGAAAACCAGAGTGAAAAGGCGGGAAAGGCTGCCGCCATCTATGAGCAAGAGCGGCAAGCCAATTGTCTGGTTGCCACCGTCACTCATAGATGGCGGTAGTTGTCCAGAGTTTTGTGTTGACATTTCTTTGCGGGGGACAGGGTCCTGGGGAAACTAGCCCTTAACAGCTCCACTGTAAAAGAGAAAACATTTGCACAATCCTAGCAACTTGTTAAAATGCAGATTGTTCACGCACACTGATACATCATTGGGAGAATGGACGTGCGAGTGAGGAGGTGCATGAGGCAAGCTCTGACGTGTCTTCATGCAATGCATAGCTGGTGTAGTGAAAGAGAGAGAGGGGGAGCAAGGGGGGGGGAAGGGCAGCAGCGGGTGTTGCTACATTGTGTCTGCGCAATGAAGAATTATCTGCAATGAAAATCGCTTGTTGCTAGGTGTAGCCATTTGCATCTTAAATTTCATTGCAATATTTTTTACGGTTTGTTGAAAATTTAAAAATCGGAATATCTGTTTCAACCATTTTTGTCTATTGCGCAGAATAGATCACAAACTAAAAGTTTGAAGTGAAATTGTGACCTTAGAAGGTATATGTAATTTTTTTTTTTTTGTCACAACTCCATAGAGTTATACAGTAAACTTTCGTTAATTCAACCTCGACGGGACCTCGAAATTTGGTTGATTTATCCGAATGATTGAATTAAAAAAAGGACAGAAAAACGGTTAAAATTAAACTTCCTTTTATTGTCCAAAGAACTCACGGATGGTCTGCTGCCGTCAGCGCTTAAAATGCGTATCCAAAAGCATGCTCCGGAGAGCAGCGTAACTAAATGTCACGTCCCCAAAAAACCGCGCACTAACAAAAATAAAAAGAAAGTTTTACGAGCCGACTTTGGCACCAAGCAGCCAGACCGTCGGTGACAAAAAAAAAATAACAACAGAAAAAAAAGGAAAAAAACTAGTGATGGGCCGAACTTTTGCCGAATCAAAAGTTTGGTGCCGAATCTTGGGATTCGGCAAAGCCAAACTTTTGCCGAACCTATCTAAAGTTTCGGCAAAAATACAATGGTATCAGACTTCGTTGATATTTCGTATTTTCTGGCGAAAAAAGGTTTTATGTTGCATTTTTCTTAACTTAAATGCAACACGTAAGGTATATTGGTGCAGTTATTACTTAATAAGGTGATATTTGACAAGATAACTGTATTGGTGGTGTTTTTGTGCGTTTACTGGCAATTTTAGTGACATCTTGCAGAAGTGGCGTGACGACGAGGTAGGGGAGTAGCAACGTTGGGTAGCAGCGAGTGCAGTCACGATTCGCACTACGAGAGTTTCGGTTTGGAAGCCTCATCAGCGCAAGCCTGCAAGTGTGTGTGGTGTAAACATAAAGGCAATAGCACTGCGGTTTTACTTTCTCTGGGAATCACAATTTCGTGCGCGAAAATGAATGCAACAGTTACTGAGCCTTCACCAGAAAATATCATTGTCAATATGCATGTCTTTCGATTTGAGTCACTTGACGTCAGCTTTGCATGAAAGTGTGCGTACCATATTCGCAACGTCTCGCTTTTAACCTTTAAAATGCCGGTTTCTGGTGTTAGGAGTTAGGACACACACGGACGTTTAGGAAGATGGGAAATGTTAGGGATGTCGGATGTGCAACGTCGAGCACAATAGTTTTGTGTTCAGTTTTATATAGATACATAATAACCGTGAAATAACGCTAATTAAAAAGCAATATTATTTTGTTTTGGCACAAAATTTTTGTGAGCCGAAAACAGGATTGTTATAATTGCAAGGAGTGCTTTAAAGGAATTGTGAGTCAATGCTTTAACTACCTCGTTGCATCACTTAAAAGGTCAAATGAAAATTGCGTCATCCAGAAAGTACCGCATCATCTGTCACTTGCGCAGTGGACTGCGTAAATTATTGGTCGATCTTCTGTTCTTGAGACAGAAACTATTAAAGAGAACCACACTAGTAAAGGCTCACAAACGCCAGTTACCGTGTTGCCTACTCCCACACCTCGCCGTAACCGCTGGTTGTTCTACACTATACGATCGTAACTACACGACCGCACAGTGTCCATTTGCAATCCATGGCCCCGTCGCGTTCTCGCACGTGCGCAAACATTTGCTGAATTTTTGCCGAATCTTTGCCGAATTTTCCTTCGAAAGTTCGGCCTATGCCGAACTTTGCCGAATCTGAAGTTCGGCAGATTCGGTCCATCACTAAAAAAAAACCCGCGTTTTTTGACGCGCAGAATGGATCATACACGATTCTACAGAAAAGCGCTTTGAGAGCGCGCGCTATCTCCGAGCCCGACCATGTGTTATGTTCTCCGCACTACTCCACACCAGATTGGTTGCACTGGCTCGTGTCATTTGCTACGGTCCATCTCAACGGCGTAGAGGAGCAGGCGCATGTTTGCCCACGTTCGGCTTTGCAGCAGAGGGGCCGTGTTTTGCCACACGTTGGTGGTTTTTCTGCCGTGTTGCCGTGTAGGGTGAGCCCGCACGCATTCGCTCGGGACGAATTATCCGATGCGGAGTCTTCCCGAGTTCAAGCTATCAAACTTTTCCTCCCATAGAAATGTATGGGTGCTCGCCGGGACTTTTGAACACGATCAAATTAAACGAAAAGTCGAATTAACCGAGGTCAAACTAACAAAAGTTTACTGTATACAGCTCATGTTTACAAACAAACTGGAGTGCCCCCAGTAGCACAGCACCGCCGCAACGCATGCGCGATGGAGTGTGGGCAAGAAGCGCCGCGTCCCGCATCCACAAACCATTGGAACGTCACGTTGTCGGCGTGTGTGGGAGTCTCGTGCTCTTTTTCGCTTTGGAATTGTCGATTCTGCACCTTCGTAGCAATTTCTTGCCGCTTTAGTTGCCTGAGCAAAATTATCGAGGCTCATTACACCGCAAAACTCTGGGTAAATAATGTGATGTGCGGCGATTCATTCGCGTGAATGCTGCAGAATGGACGCTAAAATCATGATGAGATTCTTCTCGCTATTTTCTGGCACGATGTTGCTCGAACTGCAAAAGCGTAGACAGTAGCGGCGATGCTCAACGTCGATACTGAAAATGGGAAGCAGAAACAGACCAAGTGAATTAGGCATAGCAATTGGTGACGGCCACTGGTAACAGTGATCAACATCTTGTATGTACTGTTTACACCGAGCCTACTTAAGTCTTTTGAGGCCCGCACTTCTTATTGCAATTATCAGATTAGCGCTTGGTCTACGAGCCGCTGTCGTTCTGAATAAGCAGACAACAAAAAGCGGACAAGTTTGAAAGAACAGACGACAGTTTGAACGATCAAGCGGCCGTTTGAACTTGAAGACACATTGAACGTAGTCCGCTGGTGGTTCGGACAACCTGGCGGTTTTTCCATGTTCATGTTGGAACAAAACAAATAAACCTGACGACCACAAGTATCCATGAATTCGACCCAAAGTGGTGCCTGCACAAGCAATCGTGGTTCGACAGCGTCTGGTTTTCCCTTTTCACGGCACCTATCCACGTTTTCGAACAAACAGAGGAGGCAAAAAACACATAGAAACTGATCTTCAGACCTTTCCTGACTCTTTTGGTACAACTCCATTCGTGCCATTTTGACAAAAAGGCAGGTTTTGGTCTGGTTTATTTCAAAAGAACACAGGGATGCACGTCCCGCATGGTGACTTCCGCTCATGGCTTCAGACCGGAAGTGCGCCCGATGCGCCACCACCGCAGCCTGACGTAACAGAGTTACACCTTATTTACTGTTTCTGCGTAAAAAAACATTACGCAATTTTTCAGCCGGGTTTTTCTTTTTTCTGTTTGTACGGGCATGTGTTTGAACATTATTTATGTGTGTGAGTTTGAATGTTATTTATATGTGTGGAGTTTCAACATCATTTTTTTGTGCGTGAGTCTGAACATTATTTATATCTGTGCAATTTTTGAACCTCGTTAAGGGGAAACACTGCTTCTTGAGCTTTTTTTTTTATTTACGGTTCAATCCAAATGCAATTTATAAAGCATAATCGTCTTCTTATTCTGATGACAAATATGTACTTTATTTTAAAATAGCTTAGTTAGTTCTGATAAAATTAACTATTTTATTTGAACATTTTATGGGCGAGATTTCAAAAAATTATGAAGACAAAACTCAAAAAGGAATATATCTCTGTAAACTAGGTCTACAGAATTCAATAAGGTGTAAATGAAGGCTCCATGATTATTTATAACATTTTACGGCGTTTCGAAATTTTCAATTTATAAATTAATTTTTACAATTTATACACTCCGTGCGACGCGACCGGCGCGCCGCCGCGCGGCCGTTACCGAAGGTAGGCAGTGAGAGCCCCACCGAAACGAAACCGCGCCGCGTACGTTGGTACGCATTAAAGTCGGAGCGTTGCGGTTACGCTGGGTTGACAGCATGAACTGCTGTGTCGTTAAGTGCTTCAATAGTAATGCGTCGTATCTCGTGGGGACGAAGTTTCACAGTTTTTCACCTCTACGACGTTTTGTGGGACAGCGGCCGCGATGGACCCATGCCGTATGACGCGAGAAATTTGGTCTCCCGATCATGTCTGCCACTATGTCGGCACTGCTGACATATTCTACACTGCCGCTTTGCGCTCTGCGTTTGTCTTCGTACCAGTAACACCAACATATCTCAGCTCGAACTGAAATGCCATCCCGGACTCCCGGGTATGCAGTGCGAATTTCGTTGGAAGAATGCCCTCGAAAGAAGTTTCGTCCCCATCGTACGTGTCAATGATATTTCCGGACCAGTATGGCACGCAGTCTGTACTTCATGAAGAAAGAATCGAACGGTACAAAAAGTGACAAATATGAATCTAAAGAAAACTACAATGAAACTTGGAATCTCTGGACAATCGATGTTTGACAATGAAAGGTTATGTGGTGTGCTTTCTTTTTTGATCAGCCTCCTTTTGGATGTGGAAACGTTGACACCCCAAGTCTTGAAGACAACAATTTTTTTTTCTCGGCTTTAGAGCCACCTATCGCAAAGTTGTTCGAACTGGAAGTACCGTTCACTGGTCCCTTCCTACCTGTAAAGTGCACCTTGCGGCCATGATGAGTGGTATTCTCTTGGCAGCATTTGACGGTCAAAAACGGTTCCCATTTAGTTACGCCGGCCAAAAATATTTCCACCTGGTTAAACTATGCCATCTCTTTTAGGTATAATAAGTGTTTTGTAAAGTTACGGTTGTCCAAGTACCTGTGTGCCGAAAATCAGCACCTCGCACAACCAGATTACTACATAACAGCTCACCGCAAAAGCCTTTGATGGCCAAACCGTGTGTTGGCCGGCAACTTGGTTTTCTCGGTTTGGAAGCCACCTTCCGTAAAGTTGTTTTAAGTGGAAGTACAGTGCACTAGTCCCTTCCTACCTGTAAAGTCTCCATCTCCCACGACAAGTGGTATTCTCTTGACAGCCTTTTCACAGTCAAAACCGTTCCCCATTCAGTTACGCCACCCAAACTAAATTTCCACCTGGTTTCCCTATGCCACCTATTTTTGCTATAACTTTTGTGTCAAGTTACGGTCATGTCCAAGAACCTGCGTGTCTAAATCTGCACTTTGCACAGCCCGGTTATAACACAACATTTTGGGTCCATTATGGCCATGGGATATTCCTGACAGCTTTATTCCTTTATTCGTTCGAACCATAACTTTCACACTTGCTGTCTTAATAAAACTTGGCCCACCTAGTGCACGAATTTAGTGAACATCTTACTCGCCTCCAAATATCATCGACCCACCAACTTTACAGCTACGAGCGAAACAAATTTCCCATTGAGAGCAATTATGGTGGCGGCCATCTTGCTTTTCGGAAAATTGCCCAAATCTCTTTTTCGACCGAAACTAGAGAAATTATCCCTATTGACGATTCAAACTTAATATATAAGAAGCGGAGAACAGCTAAATGCCCTTATTAAATCTGCCCCAGCACTCATGCAACGTCATCCTCAACTTATCGGCTTAAAAAGCAAAAGTTGCGCTCGTGCGCGCTTCCGCCGCCACAGTTTTGCACGCGAAAAGGCGCCGCAGGCTGCTGAGCGCGCCTCGCTGTCGAACGCCAGCTCCTCCGCTAGCGGCGCTACGCGCGTTTTTCAAAGCGCCCCCTATAGTTCTCGCACGGAGTGTATATTGGAGGTGCTAACAAAAAATGCTGATGCCTAGGTTGTTGCAATTAGACCCCTTATTGGATACCCCACTTATACACCTAACAAAGAAAGAAAGAATTAGGAAGATCGGTCGTGTACAGGCCGAGATACGGCTTCCGCAAAATAGCAAACTGCGCAAAAAGTTCATTTCGAGAACACAGCAAAAAATGTTCACGGACATATTTTTACTGCTACCCGTGGCGAACTCCACTCGGATGCGGCATCCCCGCAGATCTTGCAACATAGCTTGAGTTTTACTGCAAGTCCTTACTCGCAATCGCATTTTATGAGTTCGACATCGCCGCAAAAGCTTTACACTTCGCGAGTTGAAGAAGCGAGTTCACGACGTCGAGGCTGACGACGATGAAACTCTCTGTACTCTCGGGAGCTTCTTGATCGGCGCCCGAGACGCCGGCCATCAGGACAGCTTTCCGCGTCGTAGCGGACGTCGACGAAACTTCTTTGAGTTTTTCCTCGGCTTTTTTTTCTTTCTCGTCAATCTTGGAAGCCCTGAGCATCACCGTGTCGAGCCGCACTCGCTCGCTTGAGGTCAGGATGTCGACGGCGCCGTTGATGCGACATCTTCGTGTTCGGGCTCCCGCACCTCGTCGTCGATGTTCAGGCTCGCGGGAAGTTGAACTGCGCCGTGAATTAGCTTCCTCGGGCCCTTTTTTCGTTTTTTTCCGAACTTGTGGGCTGTATGAAACTTTCTCCGTGGAGTTGTTGTGATCTGCATGGTCAGAGACGCGCACGAGAATCAAACAAGATGGTGGATCGGAAAGAACGAGCAGACGCTTCGTAACCCTAACGGCCAGTGAGAAAGTGCCATTTGCACACGTGATCCGAATCAGCCAATCGCGTGGCAAAATTTAGTTTTTTATTTGTGCTTTGTTCTCGGCGGCCAATCGCCGTCTAGCATCGTGAATGGCGGGAGAAGAAAGAGCGGGAGCGGAGCTTTCAGATGAGACCAAGGTGCCCCCCTTCTATTGCGTTGTTCTCGAGCTACCGGCGGTCAAATTGTACTTTTTTTTTTTTTTCCTTTTTTCGGAGGAAGCATCTCCGTTTAGATACTTCAAATCAATACCCCAAAATAAATAGGGCGTATTTTGCGATATTACTTTGAGAAAAGATGCGAAAATACCTGTAGATATTAAAAAACATAATTTCAAAAAGTGTTTTTTTTTGTCATTTTTTTGTTTCAAGGAGCCGTGTCTCCCCTTAATTATATGTGTGCAAGTTTTTGAGCACATGTAGCCTAGTTCAAGAAGTTTATATGTCTGCTAATATCTGATTGTTGACGTTCATGCTTTTGATGTTGAAAACTGAGACTCCCCCTACTGTAATGCCCTTTGCGCACTGTAGGTAATAAAAAAATGTGTGGCATGCTATGGCTGCAGCACGCCACTACTGCAGAAATGGCAATTTCCCTTCTGTATTAAGAGGCGTACTGGTGCAGCGAGTCAGCCAGGGCGTCCGAGGGAGGCGTGTGACAGTGCAGTGCCAGGATGCACTTTTTTGCCCTGTTGGGCTCGAACAGAGTGTACCCTGATATCACGAGAGGTAGCCCAGCCAAAAACCAAAGGCAAATCGGGTGAAAATAAGCAGTTGGCTAACTTCCAGGGTGCGATGAAAGAGGTGGAAAAATGCTAGTTTTAGATTTTGCGACCTGCAAAACTTGCGATCTGAGAGAGGGGCAATGAACCAAAGACAGCTGTCCTTCCCAGTCTGTCGCTTATCCCCCGCCGTGGGGGATAAGCGAACATTGTGGCACCATTTCTGCCCAGGTCAACATTGGCCCTGCAGTCACTACAAGGGGGCTATCTTTCGGTACTTTACAGCGAAGCTGTTTAGAGCTAGGCCTCTGTGGATTTTTAGTGTGCATGACCAAAAACTCTACGCTCATACTGCCGCTTGCACACGCCTTCCCCATATGAAAGATTCCAAGTAAATAAGGAAGATAAAGCATTAAACGAACTCGCGTTCAAGATGCCGTTTGTTTTAGGCTTTTGCTTTAGAACACTTATACTGCTGCAGTCGCCGGCACGAACGGCGTATGGAACATTATTCCCTGCATTTTCCTTGATGCTCGGGTAATTTAGTAATAGATCTATTCGGTAGTTTAGTCATCAATACGCACCATCTTCAAACTCAGTAGACTCAGGTAGATAATAAAGGTTTCTCAAGATTTGCCGCTCTGGGAGCCGTGTCGCCCACGTCTACGCTCGCACCGCCCGTTTGTTCCAAGCGCTTGCGTGCCTAGTTCCCTTCCGCTCTCCTGGGGTGGCGGTCCCATAGCACGCGTCCAGTTTCCTCGGGGTCCTCGGGGCGGGTCTGCGTCGTGTGCTAAACGGCTTCGCTGGTCATCCCCCTTCTCAGAGTGGGATGGCTCACGATCTTTTAAAAAGAAAAGCAAATGGGGTCAAAAATAGCGGGTGGGTTATCTTTCAGAAGGGTCTCTTCGGATGCATACGTTTGGGTCGGCATATCCTGTTTGCTCAAATTTAGTAGACTGTATGTCCACTCCCCAATGCGGCTTGCCGAAGGTTGGCTGTTGGAATTTATACGAGTGCACCCCTCTCGTAAGACGTGACATGACATTAGTCATGTTTGAACCCAGAAAAGCGGCATACTCTGAGATTACCATCATGCCCAGAATGCCAGCACATCTGTTTGCTTTGATTCCAAATGTTATCTCTGCATTTTGTTAATTTCTCACTAACGCACCAGTCGAGCAAAGCCCAGCTGCTTCTTTCTCTCGCTTTGCTTCATTTTTTTTTATTTTACCAAAGAATGAAAAGATGTTTTATTTGCAATTCTTTCTTTGGATCTATTCCTCCTTTAAAATATGAACATGGGGGTGTGCCATAAAAGTACACCCGTCTGATAGATCTGTGAGTGATTGTCAAGAAACACTTTTTGGCAGTTTGTCTGTAAAAAGGTCGATTATAGTTGGCCTCACTTCACTATGAATACCTGAGTATACCAAATACACGCCCCTATGAGTCGGGGTGTGTTTAGTGGATTCACGAAACAACCGTTGTGCATCTCGACCCGACGTACGAGGCAGTTGATGCTGGGCCTCCCATTTCCACAGGTGGAGTCTGAGCTGATCGACAAACTGGACATCCTCGTGAGTGAGAGCAGTGGAGACGACGAGTACCGACAGCTCTTCCACACCATGTAAGTCGCAGACACGGTTCAGCGCTGGCCTGCCAAAGGAAATAGACCCACGCAACTTGCTGAGGACCACTCTCCCGCTTCTGGCTTGCCTAACGAATGACAATCCGCAAAGTAGACAAAGAGCCGAGTGGCCACATCCGACGACGAGGTATGCGTATGAACGTTGGAATTGTTTTACAAATAAAAAGCCCGGAGTGGTCCAGTTAACCATGAAGGATGTGCAGCTTTGTTTCTGAAAGATTAATGCTCCTATAAAAAAAGTGTAGATAGGGATTAGATGCAGCAAAAGATGTTGCAGTAACAACACTCGGATGTAGCTTATGGTCACTCGATTGAATGTTTTCCCAGCAATTAATGCACACTCAACCTTTTTTTTCTTTTGGGAGTCCAGTCGCCTTGCATAGTACAGATAAAACTTGTTATAACAAAATGGTATATAACAAACTAATGGATGTAACGAAGCAATCATAATTCCCCTTGCTTGCTAATAGTGGGAAATGGACATTGGCTATAACAAACTAATGGTTATAACGAAATAATTACGACCGCTCCTTGAACTTTGTTATAACGAGGCTTTACTGTATCCCCGTGTTGTTAAAAAATGTGAGAAAAAATGCAGTTGTCTGGCCTTCCACACCAGACATTGGTAATGGCAGGTTCTGCAGATACCTCAAGCGCGACTCTTACATTTTAACTGCCTCGAGATTGATGCGTTTCGCTTACGAAAATGGAATCTCGAAAGATTATTTCGTTTAATTGTGAACGAGTGGCCGCTTGAGCCAAGTTTATGTGACTTTATGTGCTTTGTTTGATTTTAGGGCGGGCCCTCGGAGTGTAGTGTTTTTGCAGTTATTTTTGTAAATATTTCTTCTAGAACAGTGACTGAGTTGTGTAGCCTTTACGCCCATGTGCTAACCCCACTAACTGCTTTGCCCCCTTGTTCCCTGCGCTTCCTCCAGGGAACACTTGCAACATGTGTAAGTCTCTGCACTGTCATTTGCATGCAGCTGTCTTTGCTGTGCCATTGATGGAAATTACGATCCATGTTTTCTTTTACCTTCGGTAAAGTCACAGAATTAGGCAATTCAATCTCGTGTCATGTTCAGTGTAATGGAGCATCCAATTTTATTTCTTTTTATTGGGAGACACTCTGCAATTAAAAGAAACCTGCGTCCACTTCATCACTGCGACGCTAATCCTTATGATCGAGAGAGAGACCCATGAGACGAAAGAAGTCCAAATATCTGGGGAAGGAACAGCGGCAAAAAACTTGGACAAGGATGAAGAAAACACGCACGACAGGACATTCACATCAAACCAACTAGCCCAATACGTCACATTATTGATGTCCATATAATGTTTGGACCCAGGAAAATTTTAGCATGTTCTAAAGGGGTGGTGCAACGATTTTCTGACTGGCCAATTATTTCAGGAATTGGTCTATATCGCCCTTAAAATAAAAAACAGAAAAATTAATTTTTTCACACACTAATGTCCAAAAAAAAAAAAAAATTGGGCAGAGATATTTAAGACTGCTTATGTGTAGGAATGCGAAAGCATCGCTAGGTGCAGCGCATTCCTACGAGCAGCGCGCTGCTCCTGCGTCTTTCCCTCCCGCTGCGCCGCCAGCAGTTCGGCTTAGCAACAATGAGGCCATTGCTATGGAGCCACATGCGCTGGGGTGGTGGCATCATGCTCCCCCACTGTGCAGCTGCGACGAACCGTCTCCACGGCTTCTGGGACAATGCGTTGCTTTTTTTTTTCTGTTTTAACTCGGAGGCGCTTCGACCTTCAGCGGCTCCTCCGGCTACCGTGATGAAGCATGTGATATGACGCGTCGCAGCCAATGGGAAACCGGGTGCCGTTTCACTGCTACAGTCGATTACAGACAGTGCCAGCTTCGCTTCATAAAACGATTAATGTTCACAAAAAAAAAAGGATGCCACAGTTGTTGCTGCTGCTACACTAATTCTTGCTGAAATGCGTTGCATTTAGCGCAAGTGAAGGAAGTGAATTGCAATCTCGCAACAGTCGGCATACTGTTGTCTTCAAAGAGCCAGTCTGTTTTCCTGGGCATTTACACTTTTGAATGCGACCCTCAACTTTCCTCGATCGTCGCCTACAGTTGGCATACTGCTTAATCTGCTTTCGCATAATGTAGATCTTAAACGGAAGCATGACGAGCAGGAAGGTTTTTGGACCCTTGGACATTGCGTGCGCCTTTTAGATATGTGGTAGTTGCATTCGTTTTATAATCCGAGCGCAGTTTTAAAGTGGTCATGAGCGAGCAGGCAACGCTATAACCGGGATTATCAAGCCCGTGCGCGTGTGCTTCCGAGTGATTAGGGACAGGCACGACAGCGTATATGCGGCGAGCCGCGCCTTGTGTTGTGTCCGTCGCTTCCCCTGCAAGAGCAAGTGGATGTAACGAGTAAACGGACCGAGCCGAAGAGCACGGCCAGAACCACGCCGCGGCCTCACAAAACTAGTCCCGTCCGGCCCAAACCACAACCAACCCAACCAAAGACGGCTGCGTGCACCGGGCCAATAAATGCTAACGCATCTAAGGAAGGAAACAGTCAGAATGTCAAGTACGCCTCAACTCGCACCGTTTTCCAAGTAAAATGCTCAGTGTTGTCACGCCGGGAGCACCACATTTGGGTCTACCTTACAGGGCTCCCAGCCCCCCGTCTGCGATTGGAAACTCTTCAAGGTCTGTTTCGGCTGCAATAGAGCACCGCTCACACTCAGCATCATTGAAGGTCGCAGAGAGCAGTCGAGACAGATGGCACTTGGCCACGGGAGAGATGGAGAGGGTAGCAACAGAGAGCAAATGCATTAAGACTGCGAGTTGGGCTGGTTGGTTCTCATTCATAATGAGGATATACTAGGGCAGGAAGGTGAGTGGCACACAGCACAGGGCTCTGTCCTGTGTGCCAGTCATCTTCTTGTCCTCGTTTTGGCATATGTCCCCATTATGGAGGCAAGGTAATGGTTTTTGTAGACATCTGGTAGATGGCGCATTGAAAATTTGCCGGCCCGTAGCAGGGAGGAACAACACACATATAACAAAACGCTACAGTTCATACCTCTAATAAAAACTTTGAGCAATTCCGTATTTACGAATTTGGATACAAGATGTGCCCAAAGTACCAATGAAAAAAAAAAAGGGGACAGTGTGGTCTCGATGGCTGTCACATGCAATTGCAGAGTGGGAAAAATTTAGTTTTTTTTTTTTTTTTGCAATTATGCGACAGATTTGCAGTATTTCCGGCCTAGGTGCCTTTTTTCTCTCACTTGTGCCGAGATAAACAATGTAAAAGATATGAGCCGCACATTCTTTTAACATTTAAATTGTTATAATGCCCCTGTAAGGTCAGTGTCTCATCACAGGGCACATTGTTTTGGTTTAGGTCTGCCTTATGTAGTTGAGCAAAGTGTTCACACGGACCATTGATGTAGCAGAGCGCAAGACCGGCATCTAGAAAAATTAAGCTTTCTCACCTGCACGCTTTGAGCATGTGACACTTGAGCACCAATCTTTTGCATCACTTCGTCCAAGAGTTGTGCATGTTAGAAAAAAATGTACCCTAGTCACGTCTCACCAATTTTTGGCAACATGCTAGTAGTGTTTTTGTCTATAGTGTGTGCATTCACTATTCGATGTTGTGTAAACTTTCTTCCAATTTTTTTTTTAATCTTCCATTGATTGAAGGGCCACTGCACTCCCCCAAACTTTAATACAGCTGCCGACCGATTTTTCAAACTTCGCGGGGACCAAAAAAACATTTGAGTAATGTAGGAATCCGAAAAATCAGCAGTTTGAAAACTTGTTTTTATTACGTCTCTGCAGGCTTAAAAAAATTGCCAAAAGTACCTTGCTTTGTGTTACGTCTCCGCTTACGTTCTATTAGCTTGAAAACTGCTGCCTTCTTTTCTAGCGTTATGGTCAAGTACTTTTTGTGGTTCTTAGTGATGTATTGGGGGCGGCGGAAGAACGGCTGAGGCCGTAATGTCCGAACCAGCCAAGTCCGAAAATATGATTTACCAAGATCAGATGAAAGCACGGATCAGAGGCGCAAGTCCACGACTGCAGAATGCCGATTGAATGATGCAAAATGGTAACAATGATGATGATAATGACGTGCAGCTAGAGAAAACAAAAGCCGTAGCATAGCATCACCTAGCAATAATAGTACTGCCAAACCAAGCCAATTCATGTACAGCCAACAGAATCTAAAATGCTGGCTTCTCAGTAGTGTTTCCTGCTGATCGCTTGCGACCATTTTGTCCGAAAAAATTGAACTTTAGGATTTCAGGCTGTCCGAAACGTCTGTTGTGAATCTGTGCTATTTCTATCGGGTAGGTCACGATTCCTTCTTTTGATCCGAAATATCGAACAAGTTTGAATTATCGGCGTCCAAAAAATCGGTCGACGACTGTATATGAAAGACCCTCTTAAAAATCTAGAAAACTCTTATCTGATATACATTTAGCCATTTCTGAATAGTGGATTTCAAATTTGAAGCAAGTTAGAAGTGAATAGTGGTTTTTGGAATAGCTTTGAATCAAATATTGAATAGTTTCTCCAAGCCTTCCACTACTGTTGCACCATGCTTTAAGGAAAACCCAGCTGAACTCATAAAGGTTGTTTCCGTACCTCCGCTTGTCCATTTATAAGCTAGGGTAACTTTAATTCATCTATAATGATGGACTGTGGCCTCAGAAAGGCAGATGTATATATTGGTATGGCAAGTAAAGAACAGATAAGACACAAGATTAAACTCGTAGAAATGCCCAGCTATACCCAATTGAGGGGATTTAAAAAATCTTGGTGTATGCAAATCTCCTTTTTTCAGTTGCAAACTAAAAAGAAGACAATAATTAATTATGAATGCAATTGTCGAGGCATTTGTGCCTGACATATTACTCTTACATAAAAGGCACAGTTTAATTTTGAAAATTTTACCGCAGTGTAGATATGAACAAAACTCTCCAGTTCTTTCTAATTACACCAGGTGTATGGGTGCATCATCCTGCTTTGACAGTGTGTTTTCTCCTAAGCACACGACTGCAATATGTGCTCTTTCGCAAGTGTCAACAGCGGCAGTCTAGCGCCCTTAAGTGCGCTTTTCACTGAGCACCGTTGCACTGTGGAAAAGCAACATTGGTGGAAGCAAGCTCTGCGGATGTGGCTTTTCCACAGCACATCGGTGCTGAGTAAGAAGTGCTTTCAACGGGCCTAACTTGGCGTGATCCACTTCTGGAAAAATTGGAATATTGCAGTTCATCTCAAAGCGAATATTGAATAACATATTATTCGAAAGTACTACTATTTGAAAAGTCGAACATTCGCACAATCCTAGATATATTACTTTGAGGGGCTTACTGAGGGTTTATTCCAAAGAGCAGGTCGAAGAGGCATGACCAGCTGCCAGGTCTCCAGCTCTCTGAAGAACTAAATTCACGAGCTCCCGCTTCCGAGCTCGTGCTCTGCTGACAAAGACGACGACCGTCTTTTGCAATCGCCACAATTACTCTACCTTATCTTTAAAAACTCAAGCATGTAAACACCGATATGAGCTTGGCTGAAATGAGACAGAGGGGAAAAAGGGCCACTAGATTTGGGACAATTGGGAATAAGTAGTGGCCCACCAGCACTTGTTTTCTTGTTTTTTTTTTGTTCGAGCCATGCAGATTTTAAATTGTAATTGAAATTGGGTTTGTTTAGTGATATGGTCATCAAAACCTGTTTGATGCCTGCACTCGATACTGAGTCAGTGAGCTGGTCTGAAATAGACTCGGTCAATCATTGAGTGAGTCGCAGAAGGAGAGTTTCTACGCTCGGGTAGCTCCTTTGTGCCTGCACTGGGCCAGTTTCTCTTGGCTGTATGGGGCTAGTTGGCGGGGCCCATTGTGCAGGCGCCCAAGTTATTCTTAAAGGGCTATCCTTGAATACTTATAGACGAGGGTGCAGCTGCCTGCAGTGTCGATGGCTGGTGTAGAAGAAGTGGGTGGGATAACCCAGGATTTGCTCTCTCCCCAGACTTCTAGAAAAGGTCCGCTGCAACGAGCCCGTCTGGAAGGAGAACGGGGTGAGCTTCATCAGCTCCATCACGCGGCTTCTGGAGAGACTGCTGGACTACAGGTAGCGTTACCCAATCGGATTTCCCCACAGCATTCCTTTTACCATTGCACCCGTCCGTTTTGTGTTGGAGAGCAGTTTGCAAATAGGTTTGTTCCTTGTCTATCTCAAGGGCATTCGGAGAATGCATTAAATGTATTGAAAACAGAGCTCGTTGGTTCATATTCTTGGGTGGCGGGGGCACACAGTGTGCGTGGGCTCCCTTCCCCTGTCACCTGCACGCCTGGTCTGAACTCTCTCGAGTGCAATTAAAAACTATTGAACATAAAAATAGACAACTCAGTGATGTGATTGCTGCGCCAATTGCGCCAAACCGCGCCAAGGGGCTAACCGTGCTACATCCTGCCACATTTTGCCAAAGTATGGGTAATCTGCGCCAAGACCGCACCAAAGGACCAATATCTTTCAAAACCGAAACTAAGAATGTAATTGAGCATGCGTCTGCTAGGTGGCACAGGCGGCTGCCCGGCACAAAGTGAACTGCATCCACCCGGTCTTGCATGGTTTTTGCCGCCATCTCGCGTTTCGTGCTCTCGTCGTCTCGGGAATCTCGTCTCGCGTCTTTTTTAAACTTTTTTCGACGATAGACGCAGGCGTGTGCGGACGCTCCGACGCTAGTGTGCCGGGTGCCAGCCATGCCATCATGTTGTGAAACAAAACCAGGTTTTTGCGGGACGAGAGTTGTTTTGTAAGCTGAAACGCTGGTCGTGGGACGTAGGGTGTTGCAGTCCCCACGTCGCTGCAGATGTGGTGCTTTCTAAACTTGTTCATCGACATTCCTGTTCCTGTTTAAATCATACTCTACTACAAAAAATCCCTCTTTAAAGGGATACTACAACGAAATTTCGGCGCTTATCTCTGGGTCTATTCGTGCTCAAGGGAGCACTATCACATCACACACATCAATTTCTTGCTGAAAATGGCACGAAAAGGAATTTTAAAACGAATTAAACGATTAGCAAAGAGCACCTGGTGGTTGTCGCTAACGCCTCGTTTGTAATACCCGTCTAGGAACCTTGACAGCTAGTGATGGTGGGTGTCTCACCTCCGGCCACGACGAGAGAAGAGGGGCAGAGGGAACTCCCCTCTTCCCGAGATTGCCTCTTGTGTGTCGCAGAAGCCGCTATTCGCGTCTCCAGCTCGACGCTCGCCCTCCCGCGGCGGAAATGGGAAGCACTCTAGTGAGGGTCCCCCGATTCTCCTGCTCAGCGGGCATGGCGGAACTGCTCGCGATCATGGCTCGCGAAATGTCGTTTCCGAATGCAAGCAACACTCTTCACAGTCCCAACGTATAGTGCTGCAGCCGGCATGGGATTGTACCTTACTGGAGAGTTTTAGTATTGCGCATAGAAGCAAACGCAAGCGGTGTGCGTTTGCGTTCGAGTTGCGTGCCCCACGTTTTGCGTGCGCCTCATCACCATGCGCCATCCAAGACCGCAATTTCGGGCTCCGCGCACGCGCAGTGTGGAACACGCAAAGCTAACGCAAACACACAGGGCTTGAGTTCGCTCGTATACGCAATATTAAAACTCACTACTGTTTCACCGGCTTCCAACGCCAACGAAACGTGCTGCAGTGAGCAGACGTGCAAGCAGGTAGGCGTTCCTTCGAACTGGAAAGGCTGAGATTGGCAAAAAGACGGCGAGCAAATACAAAAGTAAATAAATGTTATGAAAAAACTAGTAATTAAAAAAAAACTTTTTTTTTTTTTTTTTTACTTTTGGGCATTTGGTTTGGAAGTATATTGGCGGCGACTTTGGACGTTTCGCCGATTGTCAAAAGTCACGACTTTGATAGCACAATATACTTTACCCACAATTAATGCAATTTTACATAGATTTCTCATATTAGCAAGAATGTTTTAATTTATTTTAGACTATTTTTATTTTATTGGTAATTAAAATGCAGCAATTAGAACCAGTGATGATAAGTAGCACAGTTTTCATTGTCATGTTTCTTCGCGCATTTAAAATTAGATCATAAGCAACAAATTATATTAGAGCTTGAAGAATTACTTATTCAAATATGTGAATTCTAATATTATTAATATTAATAGAAACCGCGGCAATGTATGCCTCCAATTAACGCCAAGATCAAGAGAATACGCTATTTAACCATAATAGTCTTTCGAGAAAGGTATAATTCTGTTTTTCTTTTTAGCATATGAAAAACTCTGACATAGTTATCAAGATAGACAAACAGTCAAACACTGGATGTAATATAAAGTCCTACGCGTCACGCGGTGCTATAAAACACACACACACTTCAGCTGTCTGACTAGGATTCCGTCTGAATTTTTTTCTAGTGAGAACAGCGTTTATTAATTTATTCGTTTGGTGGACATATTGTAAAAATTATAATTATTCTAGTTCGTGTGCTTGGATAATTGTCATTATTTTCCATGACAATTATCTGAGCGAGAAAAAAGCAGCGAGCACGCACATATATCAGCACTGATTTTTTCAACGACTACAAATATCAGCCTGAATCGAACAGTATGTCACAAAATAAACTTTCCGCAAGCAACTTTTCCAACTAAATAATTACCATGTGAGACACATCTTGAGTCATGAAAGAATCCGAAATTACGACCTATATCGAGAAATTAAATCCAAAATAGAGGTAAGTTTCGGTTTCGCTCCAGAATTAAAACGCGCATCCTTCCGTAAATAATACGCTAAACGCCGCTCTTGTTTTCAGGTTAAAGAGGTGACCTGCGGTCATAAAACATTAGCTTCCTCGTATTACCAGAAATAATTTATGTCGCTCAGTGAAGCCAGCACACTAGACAGGCTCAACAGTGGCACGCATCTCTGACCCTCACTAAACCCGCCATCTTGGAAAATGAGTGGCGCCACCTATAGTTAGTTGGAGTCGCGAATTGTCCCCCTACAAGATTACAGAAGATTAACCAGTCACTCGAAATTTGTACGAAACCAGCCGCTTCGGTGGCTGGAACCGTTAGGACATCTTATCGACGTCAGCCTCACCGAAGCTTTGCTCGTTCCGAGACGAACTACGTCTTGATTACATTGGGTGTCACATGCTCTCCGCTGGCTGTTCTCCGAGCGCTTATCAGAGTGGGCCGTTTGTATAGAAAAATACAGCCACCAGACTCAAAATACAAACGTGCAATTATCATTTACGGATATTGTGGATCATATTCAACCTATTTCTGAACACGATTGGTGTTTTTCAAATTTCGTTGAAGTGTCCCTTTAATTCAAACACTGCTTATCAAAATAATAATTACCTAGGTTTCTCTCGGTGGGGCTTTCCTTCGAGAGGAACCCCGGTACGGGAAAAATCTGCCGCGAAAGGAAGTTGGTGAAGGGAAGTGAGCTAAAGGAATAAAGGCAATGTCTGCTTGCTGAACCCGCCCAGCGCGCTTGTTTGTCTCGAGTTCAGTCGTTCTACAAAGCGGTCTAAGAAATGTTGGACCCTGGCTCGCAGTGTCTTGCATCGATGCGCTCAGGTTCTTTTCTCCTGTGTGTTTAGCTTGTACCTCACCTGCCGGTCTGGCAACCACGCGCCGCTGGAGTGTTATCTTGTCGTATGCTGGACAGATACATTTTGCATACTGTTTTGGGAACCAGTTGGCGACGGAGCGGAGTGGCATTGTTCCGATTTCGATGGAACAGCCGTTGTCTCCACTTGCGCAACGAAGCACGTACCACTGCAAGCCTGCTGATGTTGCCCTCACGTGCATGGGAACATGAGTGCACGACAGAGGCACCAGCCGGGACTCTTGCAATTCATTGTTTTACGTTTGCTTACTTTGGACGAAAATCTGGCACGTTGGGAAGCAGTAAAACCGTGGCAAGCGTTCTTTTCGGAATCGCTTGGCAACGCCTACAACACTGTACACTTGTGGGATGTCTCAGCGGTAAAAACACAAAAAGCAATTTCCGTCACAACACAGCACAAAAGTGCCCTTCGTTTGTCCAGCACTGAAAACAAAATTTTTTTTTTTCTAAGAATTTTTGCTTGAAAAGCCACTTTTGCTGCTCCAGAGCACTGTTTTGGCTGCTCCAAGAGGTGCTCCAAAATGGGCCAATCAGATCACTGACAACTGCTAGGCTATATTGAGGCCTTCTTCCTTCACTACTATCAGTATTGGCAACCTGGATTGAAGCCCTCTCCTTTGTTATTTACAAACATCACCCTAAATTTGCAATTTTTGAGAAAAAGAAAAGGCTTTAATTTTTATCTATTGTGGTTCAACAATGAAAGGTGCACATTCCCACAAATTTTCATTGCAATATTTGAAATATTTGCGGAGAAACGAAACATTTTAGGTAAGCCCACGATGCAAAATCATATGTTTTCGAAATGTGAAACTTGTATGTTTTCTAGTTTCTAACAGCTGTAGCTCCGTACCAATACACCCTAGAATGATGATCATACTTTCGTTGGAAAGAGCATTTCTTTGCAGTCGCAGTACATTAAACATGTTTGTTTGAGAATTCAACGCTATTTGGACAAGAACAGCGTACAAGTCCAGCTTTCTTGGGGAAGAGGCTACAAACATGGCGAAGAATTGAAGAGCCCACCCTGATTGAACAGAAAATTAACTAAAACCAACATTCGTTTATAGAAAGTCACGTGGATTTGTTAGCTCTGTATTTCGACGGTGTTTGCCCTGCCCATGATTGCTGACACTGGTATTGCAAGCATAACCAATTCCTCTCTCATTTCATAATCAATCTGCACATGTTGACCACAAAATGCCACTGGAAGGAAGCTCGTTCAGCAAGGCCATGCAGGAGGTTGGGTGTAACCAGAAGACACCAGCTATGGTGCCTTTTAGTGGCCACCAGTAAAATGAAATGTGGTGTGGAAACTTCAAATAGGTTCTTCTCAGTTTCACTTTTTTGCAGCAACTTTCGTTTTAGGAAATCTATCATTTCAGTGAATTACGGAATGTACTCTTAGCTGTGGATGCTTCTGGACTGAAATTTACTGAGGAATGTGGCTAGATATTTGTTTATTTAAATGAACTTCTCATTGCCAAAAAGTAGTGTTTTGATGAGAAGAAAATGCCCCATTATGTGGAATGCTTTTCAAATAGTAATTTTGCCTATAAAAAGGACAGATTTCAGGGTTAAAAATAGATTGTCGCTACCCCCTATGTTTTAGTTACGGCTGAGTCTTAGAGATGCTCATTATTTTACGGCAGTCTTATACAATCGATTTTCTTGCCAAGTGAGGTGACTTACATCAATAGCTGTATACCTCCCTCTGTAGCTTGTCGAAAAATTGTCTTACAGAAATGTCATACGTGACTGGTTTAAGTTCAAGTCAAAGCCTTCTTCCTCTACTTCTGTCCTTATTTACTTACAAATGCGGAGCTGCTTCATGTCCTTCAGGACCCCCGCAGAAACAGTTTTTCTCACTGGTGCAGCACCAGAAAAGGGGGTACTGACGCATTCATCTTCTTTCTCATCACTCGCCAGTGCCTCGAGGATTTCACGCGCTAGTTTATCTTCATTTTTTCCCAGAACCTCGATGTTTTGCAAACTTGCACTGCATCGGTGTTCTCAACACCGGACTGGTGGATGCTTCCCTGCTGATGTGTTCCTTATGAAGCAGCATGTTCCTTTGTCCGGTCGTTAATGCAACGACCGGTTTGGCCTTTGTAGCATTTACCGCGCAATAATGGGATGTTGTATATGACTCCTTTTTCACACGACGCATACTTTGTCCTGTGAGCAATGCCACAAACTTGTTTGGAATCTCACTCCTGGTTTACCCAGCGACACATAGAATACCATATTTTCCGGTGTATAAGACACACTTTTTTTTACACAATTTTCGGTGGTGCATCTTATAGACAGGTGCGTCCCATATACTAATTTTTACTTAGAAACTTGGGAAAGGGTGCGTCTTGCACACTGGTGCTTCTTCTACACCGGGAAATAGGGTAAGTGCGGAGCAGACCAGATGGATGCCAGGCCGTCCGGCCATTCTCTTCAACCTGTGAGTGAGGCTGTGGATATAAGGCACTTTTGGTGTCCTTTTCTTTGTTTGGCTGATTTTGCTAGGGTTCCACTAGACTCTGATGTGACACTACCGTCGTTGTTAAGTAGTGGTCCCGGAAAACTGTCTAGGGTGATTCCTGCCCCATTCTAGAATGAGATGGCACCCTGCTCCTCTATGCTTGTTCAAAGAATGGGTACGAGGCTTGCGAGTGGAATTGAATAGAACGTGTCCTGAATGTCAATGGAGAAGCCAGAAATAGTTTCAAAGCCCTTTTCTCGAAGGAAGGCAATCACACTTCCTGAGTTAAGTATCTTAAAAGGATCTCGTATCTGAACCCTGAACAAATGCTTTGGCAAAAAGGTCGACGGATGTGCTTGCCACGTCCCTCTTTCCGAAACAACAGCATGAGTGCGTGACTAGCGTAGCTCTGTAGCTACGCTAGTTATGCGATACCGGACCAACACTTCCTTTGCTGAACGTCACGTCAGTATCGACACTGCAAAGTTTCAGCAGAAGCTAATGCCATGGTGATGCTGCACGTGCGTGATATTTCAACACTCGATTAGCTTTCATTGGCCACAGCAGCCTCAAAACCACGCGAGAAAACTGAAAAAAAAAAAAAGCGCCCATTGGAACGTAATGGTCGATGCCTGCTTGACAGTCCTCGCATTTGTTTTCTGCTTGCTCCGTCTGTTTCCGAAAAGCTGGAAAAAAAGAAAGAAGAAAACTCGCCTCGAGAACACTGTTGTCCCAGAATCTACCTGTTTTGTCACTTGACGAGCCTCCGAAGCCCCGACCACCATCGACTTGGTTGTGGTCAGTACGACAAAACAAAGCTGGATCAATGGGTCCTGCTCCGTAGGCCGTGACACCACTGGAAATCATGGTGTAAGGCACCAAAAACAACAGACACAAGAGAGAAATCAGACATACAGGCGCCTGTATGTCTGATTTCTTTGCTGTTTTTTGCACCTTACATCATGATTTCAAACATTCACCAACTACAAGTTATTCTATGTGACGGCACTTTTGTTGCGCTGCTTGAGTTTAATTTTGATGAGAATTACAACAAAAAGATGAAGTCCTGAGTAACCCTGGTTCGAAATAGCGAATTAAACGTGAATTGTGAACGGTATACCTCACCTCCATGCTAGGAGCAAAGCGCACAAGTGGTCACGTGATACTTGTTAGGTCACGGCAGGAAGCCGTCAGGTTTCGCCACTCCATGTTTTGGGGGTTAATGCGTACGCATGCCGAAACGGTTTTAACGCAATAGTGTCTCAGAAGATCTGGTGTCGGTGGCATGATGAGAAAAGCAGGTGTCGGTGGCGTGCCGCAAAAATCCTGATTCGTCGATAGGGTCATGGCGTTGCAGCCACATGATTTTGCGCAATAACTTTAAAAAAAAAAAAACCACAACACTCACGTGAATGAGATGTCATGCGTGGAATGAAAGTGATTCAAACACATGACATGTAATGCATATTGAAGGTCGTTGGTGTCTAAAATGAGTTCACTCTATGAAGTAATTCATTTGCCTTAAAGAAAAGTTTGAAGAAGTTTAGGTGGGATTCGAACCCACGATTCTTCGGTTGCGAGCCAGACACGCTGCTGCCTAGGCACGCAAGGCACGCTTGCACCGCTTGAGAACGAGCGGGAATTTATATTTTTCACTATTGCGTTCCACTCTTAAAGGCAAAGCTTAAGCGTCCTCCAAGTTCTTGTTTAGAAAAAGAAAAGTGGTAATCGAGCCCTAGATGTCTGGACTTTGCAGCGCAAGCTTTCGCCCCACATAATCCGAGCTACGATGCTCTAGCAGACTTGGCCACCGATGCCCGTTGTGATAAGTTAATTGTCAGTGTACAAAACCTTGTTTCTGATGTCGCTCGCACTATACCTTTTCCTAAAGCACCTCAAATGTCGTGCAGGTACGTGAATATGCGATTGCACAAATTCGGTTTCGCGTGATGGATTTTTCGCGCTCAACTACTCTAACGAAGTTACCTGTAGTACGAAACATTTTGCTAATGCTGCGAACTTCGGTATAAAGGCGTTTGACTGTGCCAACTTGTTTCTGAAAGCAGCCGTTTAGGGGACCTAAGCGAAGGGGGGACACATGGACCGGAAAATAGAGTAATTGCTACGTGCCATCCTCGCTTGCACTCTCTGCTCGTCAACGTTACTTTATTGACTCGGACGGTGTGCCTTCGAGCTAGTGGACTTGAGTGTTGCATGATACTGCCTCACTATTGTGAAGCTATCCTCATTGGAAAATTCCTTCGATTACGTGTACGTCGCCTTCACAATGTCAGTAGCTCATACTATATCTGCACCACTACCGCTTTGTCAGTTGATTTATCTACGCCGCATGCATATCTCTAATGCGCGAGACTCGCATCACGGGGGCGGGGCAATGTGGTAGCTGCAGGCACGAGACTCATGGCAGCCCTTTTTCCCAGGAACGTCGTGGAGGGGGCGGAGAACCGAGACAAGCGGATGAGCTGCACCGTCAACCTGCTCGTGAGTCTGGCCATGCCTTTTGCGTCGATCTGGAAATTCAGCCCAGCAATCGGCTGTTTACAATCCCGTTTTTTTGCTCAATTTCGCGCTGCAGTTGTGAAGCAAAATGCTTTGATGGGCTGGTTTACGAGTCTAGGGCATCAAGAAAAACTGTCACGCAAGCACGATAAGACGGCCAAGTCACCCGGCCTACATTTAGTGAGAAAACTTGCCCGAGGTGGTAGTTTAGCCCAATTCAGCCGGAAATGTTTCCTCTAAATTTAGGTCCAAGACACTGGGTTAGGTCGTGTGGCGCGGCATCCGTCCGTAAAGAGATTCTTGGATTGAGTATTGCAACCGTCGGTAGTGACAACACCGTCCTGGGCGTGGGTGACCCGCACTGATTATGGTTTAAACGGTGAAAATCAACTTGGACAAAGGGTTTTTTCCTGCGTTTCCTCGTGGGAACCACATAATGAGTAACCCAGGTCCTCCCTCCTGCAGAAGTTCTACCGCAGCGAGATCCAGCGCCAGGAGATGTATGTGCGCTACGTGTACAAGCTGTGCGACCTGCACCTGCCAGCCGAGAACTTCACGGAGGCGGCCTTCACGCTCAAGCTGCACGCCGACCTGCTGTCCTGGTCGGGGGACCCGCTGCCGGCGGACGAGAGGCACCGGGAACAGCCCCAGTGGCAGCGCAAGGAGGCCCTCTACCTGCGCATCCTCAAGTACTTCGACCAGGGAAAGGCACGCACCCTCCTCGGGCTGCACAGAGCCCCGGCCACAAAAGCATCCTCTTTCTAACATTCCTTAGCTAGGCGTGAAGTAAATGGGAATGCTGGATTAAAACGCCACCCTCGTTATCATCGTTATTGGGTGGGAGAGAAGGGGTGAGTTCTCGACGGTTAACGGGGAGGGATCAAAGGAAGGGTTCGCGCTTCGAGATAAGCAAAACAGATAAACGACGGTGTACAAGTGCTTCTCGGTCATTGCGCTCGTTGAATGTCAATTGTAGAAGCGTCCTTAACAAGGCCACAGAGTTGGAAGGAATTTTGCTCTGTCATGATCCTGATATCGCCGTTCTGACTGAGACTCGGTTCAATGCTACGATATATGACAGTGAATCGGTCCCTGCTGGCTACAGTGCACTCAGGAAAGACCGTGGTAGTAAGGGTGGTGGTGTGTGTATTCTTTTAACAACTTCCTGAATATAGTGAGCATGCCTGAAATACCTGACGCCGAGTGTATTTTTTGCAAAGCATACAATGGTAAATGTAAATACATTATTTGGGCATTTTATAGACCCCCTGCATCTTCTACGACTGTTCTCGATAACTTAGAAATGTATCTCGATACACATGTGAAGCCTGGCGATCGAGTTGTTTTGGTAGGAGATTTTAATTTGCCAAACGTTGACTGGTCAAAATTTTCACTGAAACATCAAAATAATAACTTAGGGGAAGCAATGTTAGACATGGCCTTTAAATTTGACTTACTGCAAGTCGTCGGGGATTTTGCGAGAATCCAAGGAAAGTCTGCATCTATACACCTTTCCAAAAAACGCTCCTAGGCCGCCGCCATGTTGCTGATGCTGATGCGGCCGGTGCGACTCTCGCGCCCTCTATCAGCTAGAAGTTTTCTGCCACTCTCTGGGACTGTGAAGACCCGCTCAGCGCGGTTCTTACATGCATTTTAGCTGTTTTGCATTTGACGTTTTCTCGCTGTCTTGAAAGTTTCCACTTCATTTTTTTATGCGTGCTGCCTACCCTTCTTGTGTTATCTTCCGTTGTGAGAAATAAGGCTGGTAAGTGCCTGTCATTCAAGCTTTTCTGCTCGACATTCACGGGAAACGAAGCAGGTGAAGGACGTCGAACGACCCTCGACGCGATTTTGCGAACATTGTTCTCCCCCCTCCCAGAGATAATCCGCGTAGAATCCTCAGTCATCTCCAAAAATAGTTGCCCGGGTTGGGGCGAGAAACGGGTCAGTCGCGTTTCTTTCTTTGCCTTGGTGCGGTTGTGAAAAAAAGGAAGCTCTCCCCGAAACGTGCCCCAAACGAAGTCATCTCGGATTCCGTCCGATCGTCAAGATGTGACTGTCGTCGACTGTGTCTGTGTTATTTGAGATCTTTCTCAAATAAATTCTTTTTGGATAACGCTGCATCGTGTGGTATGTACGATTTATTGTTCTAATGTTACCACTTCCTCAATTGTATGTCCGTGTCCTGTCCATCGGTAAACACGTTATTTGTGAGCGTGAAAAATGCATGCCTTTCGGCCGTCTTCTGTTGCAATTTATTTTTGACAGCAAAGCGCTTTGCCGCTTCACATCCGGCGAATTTCGCGGCGTCGTCAAAACTGATCGTAAGAAAAAAACAAATAACTAGAACTATACATTCTAGTTGCACTCGTTCTGTCGCGCGCGTACCCAACAAAAACAGTTTACAGTTTTTTTTGTTTTTTTTTTTAGTGTGACACAATGCTTTCTCAATGCCCTCGGAAAAATAAATGTACAATGAAACACAAAATATTGCGGGAAAAAACGAGAATTTAGCCGCCAGCAGCGTTTGAAACTGCGCCTACGCAGGCTGCGCCTATTGAAATCACAGTCCACTCGGTTAGGGTTAGGAGGGACGCCGGTGAGAGTCTAGCCTCAAACTCAGTGACTGGGCTCGAAAACGGATTGTGGTCCCTGGGGTCGAGTGTTTTTTGGAAAGGTGTATACTTGACCTTGTTTTTGTAAGTGGTACAATTTCGTCTAAATCTAGATGTGAAGTAATCCCTGGTATTTCTGATCACAAAACAGTATTATTAACCTTAGAAGATGTTTCTGGAAATAGAAAAACCAAGTCGAAATGTTATCCAAATTTTTCTCGTGCAGATGATGTCTCTATTATAGACACGCTTTCATTTAATTTAGACGATTTCGTAAACAGTACCGGTGATGTAAATGATCTTTGGAATTTGTTTAAAGTTATTGTAAGTGAATGTATTGACCATTTTGCGCCAGTAATTGTAAAAAAGCAGAATAAAAAGAACCCCTGGATTTCTAGAAAGGCCTTACAGAGACAATTGAAACAATTGAAAAAGAAAATGAAAACAAGCGCCAACTCGTGTGAACTGACTGAAAAATTTCTTGATCTTTCTTTGCAACTTAAAACCCAAGTTACAGTTGATAAAAGTCGGTATTTTGGCGAATCTTTGCCACACTTCATATCATATAGAAGTTTTGGCGAATAATATCTCCACTTTCCGGGGATTGTGATGTTTTCGAAATTGGTGGTAGCTTAATCCATGACGAAAAAATAATTTCAAACGCATTTAATAAACATTTTAAATCAGTGTTTACTCAAGACGACAATGTGTTACCAAATTTTGACGCTGAATATCCGCCTATGCCTGATATTGCAATTAGTGAATGTGGTACATTGAATATGCTTTTGAAATTGGATGTAAAAAAATCTCCTGGGCCTGGTGGTATCCCCAATGCATTTTTATCCAGGTATGCTGAATGGGTCTCAAAATATTGGTTTGTTCTGTTTTCACGATCGCTTTCCAAAGGTGAGGTTCCAGACGACTGGAGAACGGCCAGAGTCAAACCACTTCATAAGAACGGAAACAAGCACTGCATTCAAAATTACCGTCCAATTTCATTGACTTCAACTACCTGTAAACTTCTTGAACATATAATATGTAATCATTTATCAAAATTCCTAGACGAACGCAACATCTTGACTAAAAATCAGCATAGATTTCGAAAAGGTTTTTCAACGTGTCCTCAATTAATTGAGACTGTTTACGATTTCTCCTGGGCAATAAACAATAGAAAACAAATTGATGCTATTTTTATGGATTTTTGGAAGGCATTCGATAAGGTCTCGCACAAAACGTTACTATACAAACTGGAAAAAATATGGAAGAACACACAGTTAGTTAAATGGATTTCAGCGTACCTTTAAATCGTCGACAATTTGTAGTTTATGGGGAATATTGCTCTGAACGACTTTCTGTTGACTCTGGCATTCCCCAGGGCTCTGTGCTCGGACCTCTCCTTTTCTTGTTGTTTATTAATGATATACTATAGTCGGTTGCAAGCTAAGAAAAAACCGGAGATGCCTCTCAGAGGAAAATGTAATCCTACGCCGAGAAACGCCAGCCAATCGTTTTCATGACGTCACGATTCCGTGGACCAATCGCGATCCTTTTGAAAAAAAAAAATGCTCAACATGGCTGCTGGCCTTAGCAACGCGACGCTAGTTTCTCGTGACAATTGTTCTACTTTTTTGCACCGTGTTTTACGTGCCCGAGGTTACGCCACGAAATCTTAATGGTATCGCCTTACGTTTGCAGCAGTTTTTGCGCGACAACGTGAGAATCCAGCGACGCTATCGCCAACGAAAACTTCGAAGCGGGCGCGAGGCTTAGCACTGCTGAGAGGTATGTTAGACGGTATGTCAGACAGTATCTTGGACAGAAAATGAATTGGGAAGGCGGTACATTGGACATGACTTTCTTTCTTTACTAAACAGCTATTTCGTTGACACAAACGTATTCTAACTTATTTAAATGTCCTGAATGAATTAAATAAATATTGTAGTAGTTTAAGACACATTTCTTGGAGGAAGAAAAAGCAACGTTGCTAGCGAACTACTTTCTCGACGGCGGAGGCACTTCACATGGGCGCAATGCGCTTGTGGGTGCAGCTAAAAGATTGTTCTTAGGTTGCATCTGACTATAGTAGATGTTCCGGCAAAAATCAGGTTATACGCCGACGATTGTATAATTTACTCGGAAATAGCTAGTACTTCCGATCAGCTTTCGTTAAATAGAGCTTTTAAAAAAATCACGGAATGGTGTACGCAGTGGCAAATGACTGTTAACTTTGAAAAAACTGTCTTTATGAGAATTACTCACAAAAGAAATCCTTTGAAATTTGTTTACAATACTAATAATATTCTTCTATCAGAAGTAGCACAATATACTAAATACCTTGGACTATGGATCACTCATAATCTTACTTGGACAAAACAGATTGATTACGTAGCATGAAATGCTCTTTGAAAGTTATTCTTTCTTAGAAGGATGCTAAGACTTTCTACCCCTTCCTTGTGTCTTCTAACATATAAAGCCATAGTCTTGCCAACATTAGATTATGCGGCTATCATTTGGGATCCCTTCACCAAACTATACATTAACAAGCTCGATCGTGTGCAGAAAAAGGCAGCTCGCTACATTTACAATAGCTTTGGACGTACCTCTATAACCGAACTTTTAACCAGAGCTAACCTAAAGTCGTTATCTCTCAGAAATCAGCATTCTCGACTAAAATTTTTGTATCAATTAATAAATGGACATTATAGGATAGATCTGTCTCACTTAATAAACTTCTCATGAGGCTAGGCTACGCGACAGAGGCATGCGCTAACAATAACTCCTTTTCGATTGCATAATAATTGCTTCAAGTGCTCTTTTTTTCCGCGAACGGTAACTGACTGGAATAGCCTTTCTGAGAGTGTCGTTATGCAGCCATCATTGTCTTTATTTGAATCCCTTCTAAATTAGTTTTGTCCCTCTTAAAAATATTTGTTCTTTTGTTTCTGCGACTTGTTTGCTATTTTGTATGCCTGCATGTCTTGCGAATCAAGTGTATACCCACCTGCTAAAATCCCTTTCAGGGATTGCAGTATCAATAAATAAAATAAATAAAAAGGATAGGCGAGGAGGAGTGAGGTAGGCGTGGAGGAGCTCAGCCACCTGTGTGCACTGAGGGAGGGAACCTTGAGGGTGGCTCAGGAAGATTGCCAGGTTTATCAGCCCGATCTGGGAATTCTATGGTACCCGTTAAACAATCTCATGAAAAGCACCATGAATGTAGGCGGCTGGCGTCTGGAAACTCGCAGTATCTCTGAACGTTTACAATGCTGAAACATTTCATGTATCCAACACAATTACCTAGCAATTTTTCTTTTTTTTTTCACCAGGCAGGAAGCAACGACGCGGCAAACAAGCTATCGCATCAGCCACGAAGGCGCCGCTGTCGGCCCCTTTGATCCATGTGTGCTTCTTCTCGGAAAAACTTAGCAAAAATACTTAGTATTGTGTGTTTTAAATGGCCCAACCGCACGCCCAGGTTTTCTCCGTCGACTTACTTCGCACAGAAATCCGTATATGCGCCTCGGAGATAGCGGGCTGCAAGATTGCCTCTAACGGACTTTGAGCCAGTGGCTTTCACTTCTTGAGCATCCGAGCAGAGTCGTACACCCATGCAACGACCAATTTCTTTCTTATTGTCCTAGTTGCAATAGCTAGTTTTTGATGCAGTGAACCGGTGGCGTGGCCATCGTCTTACATCAGATGTTCCTTGGCTTGCGTCCCTTCTCTGCAGTGCTGGGAAGAAGGAATTCCTCTGTGCAAGGAGCTGGCAGAACTGTACGAGAAGAGACTGTTCAACTACGAGAAGCTGAGCTCTATCCTCGTGAGTTGATCCATTTTGTTGGCTGACTTGGTCCTAAAGAAGAGCTTGGCATATCCCTTAGAACAGAGTTCTGATGCACAGAGGTTGCTCAAAGTCACCTAGGTCCTTTAGCTGGCATTCAAGGCCTAATTGAACTGTATTTCATGGGGAAGCTTTCACACAAGCTGTTTGCCGTGAAAGAAGATTATGCTGTGCTTGGAGTGATGGGGCAATGCATACTCAGTTTCACATAAAGTACCTACATATTGGTAGCAAGCCTCGAAGAAGGCTCTTTGGCAGGTTCTCTCTTTTGCACCATGAAGACGCATGGGCACTCCATCCTTTGACTGCACTTGGGGAGAGGGCTGGATTTTTTCCGCCGAATTCAGAAACCTCACTCAAACTACACTCAAACTTAAGGGCCCCTCCACTTCCTCGAGGAAGGTGCGAGGGCCGGCGCTGGCCAATCGCGACGGCGGATCCGTCCTCGCGATTGGCCAGCGCCGGCCCTCGCGCCTTCCTCGAGGAAGTGGAGGGGCCCTTCAGTTTGAGTGTGGTTTGAGTGAGGTTTCTGAATTTGGCGGTTAGTCTCACGTCAAAAAGGTTCCTAGGCCGCGGCAGTCAACCCTCAGTCTTTTGCTAGGGGGGGACAAATGCTCTTCATTGGCTTGACAGGCGAAACAATTTGTTTAAGCTTTGACTCTAGTACTCGCATAAGCTGAAATTAAGCATTATGACCCTTTTCCTCTCAGACTTGTTGAACTTTCGGACAAAGTAAGCATTGCCAGACAAGCCTTTAAAGTCTTTGGCGGTTGAAGTGCCAGTGTGGGCAGTTCTCATTTGAACCAGTTCGCATTTCTACCTTCTCGTTTTTACCTTCTCATTTCAACCCAGCACAAAACAACTTTCGCGTTTCTCCCTTTCTCATTTAAACCGTTCTCAAAACAAACTTTCGGGTTTGGACCCTTCTCAAAACGACTTTTCTCATTTTAACCTTTCTCATTTCAAATTTTCTCAAAACATACTTTCTGGTTTTGACCATTGTTAGAAAGACTTTTCTCACTTTAACCTCTCTCATTTCGAACCCAAATTAATCCAACATCATGATCTCGCAATCTTTCTGCGGTATGTATGGCAAATTCGGGTAACTAATTGCCTTTGAGCCCTTGCCGGTAACACCGGCGACCAAAAACGCGCCAGCGGCGCATCACGTGACCCTCTCCACCCGAATTCAAAGCACAATGAACTGGCGTTTTTATTTGACTGGGTCGCGAGTGAGCTCTGTTAACTTCTTTTTCGATGATTCTATGGTACCATGAGCACGCTGCATACGCCAACAACATAAATTACGACTCTTTGAGATGTGTGTAAACAGAAGCGGCTACACAAAACTTTTCAAGATATTGGCATTACCACAGTCCGTACAGCTGACAGAATGTTAAAATATAAAGTCAATGAAAGGGCAGATGTATAAATCAGTGTGGTGCTGCCCGCACGCGTCAAATTTCAATAAACTTCGTTTGGATTTTTGATTAACTGTTGCCACGGAGGCTTGCCAGCGTCGCTTTCCATATCCTGTTTACTGTTAGTAGAGAGTTTTAGTAGATCGTTCCCATGACTCCGATAACGGTACCCGATACTCCACCACCGCCTCCCTTGCGCATGCATAGAATCGTTATCGGGGCTGTCGGGGGCATTGGAACGATCTACTAAAACTCTCTAGTACCTTTTTTGGAATCCTCAGTCTTCTCATTGCACCCACCCTCCTTGAAATTGTAATGCGTGTTCAAGTTTCAAACTGCATCACTATGCATACTTTTTTTTTCAGCGGTGTATTAACTTGTTATTACAGAGTTGTAAAATAAAGTGATGTATGATGCAGCCCGTGTCTCGGAGCAAACATACCTTGCTCAGGCTGGATAAATTCTTCAAAAAATGTTGACTTTCTTTGAAACATAAATTATATTTCTCTTCGTTGTTTTCGCTATCTTGCCTCAGAGCACAAAAGGGTGCCTGTCTCGATGGCTTCGTTTGCCACTCGAACCCGCTATTTGCCGCCTCAGCGAGCATTGTTTCGTTTGGTTCCCTATCTCGGTTCGGATGTGACGATACTGGATACAGACTGGCAGACAAGCTGCCCGACCTCTTGGAGCTCGGGAAAACTTCTGCTGGTAAATTGCCGGTACACGCCTGAGAAGCGCAACCCGAAAAGCTTGCACCCGCCAGCCTTTGACCACTCGAACGCCCTTGCCGAAGATATGGGAAAATTTTTTTTCAGGGAAAATGAACACCACAATTGGCCATTACAAGCAATAACACACGACTAGCACAATGACCCATCCGCTCCACACTACTACATCTTACGACATACAGCGACAGAAGAGAAATGAAGTACCGAATCTGCGCTAGCACTTTTGAAACCACGTCACCATGTGATCACGTAGCAACGTCAACAGACTCGGGGTGGCATGCAGGAATAAGGAAAATTGTTTCATGTGCTATGCAAGAGATGGTGCCGCTTCGTTTCATCTTCAACCTTCATTCTAAACTGTTTTTCCCTTTCTCTATACAGTATAGCCCACTTACAACGTAACCGCTTATAGTGCAGGACCGGGTACAACGCGGTTTTTTTAAACCACCGGTTTGCCTCCCATAGAACTCAATGTAATTACATACCGCTTAAAATGCAGGCGCGCGAAGGGAAATACCGGTTATAGTGCGGTTTCTGGCACAGCCCGCCGACTGCGCCAATGACTGGAGCAGCAAGCACGCTTCCCTGTGCGACACTAGATAACGGCGCTGGCAGCGCGAGGTGTTGCTCGAAGAAGCGGGCAGAAGCGAAGAGAGGCTTCAGTTGCCATAGCGACGGAGGGACGCACGCACGTGTCGTTCACGTGCGTGCGTCCCTCCGCTGTGTTGGAAACAAACAACCGCAACGACAGACCAATCGCAGGTCGAGGAGAAGTGTTCGTGCGCGTTGCGTGCCGGTCGCGGGCCGGCTGCTTCTATCCGCAAACATGGCGTCGGTTGTGATCGTCGTCGCAGACGGCGTTCATCTCATCGTTTCGCGTAAAAGCGCTATCCTTGACTGTGAATTTTCGTTGTGTGTCGCTGTGATAACCCAGCACGTACTAGAAAAGAAGATCCACCTACTCGTGCAGCGATGTCGTGGCGGCGCTCTCAAGACGGCAGAAACGCCCGTGTCGTCGTGTTTGTTTACTTCGACTACAGTGGTGATTTCTAAGCATTTGTGTCCTCGAACATCGCCATGATTTCTTATTTGGCGCATTTCATGCATGTGCTCAAGTTCAAGGTATTACTGCCGCGTATCGTAGGAAGGATGCGAATTTTCACGCGTTTTTATCTCCAGAGAAAAGTGATTAAAGTTAGCAATCCTGAACGCTCGCAACATCCGTCTGGAACCCGCGACGCCCTTAAAAGGCTGCGCCAGGCAAAAGCTGCTCATTTCTTTCAAAATGTGTGACACACTTGAGACAGAACTGTACTAGTCTGGTGAAATAAAGACTTTCCTCAAACTAAGCTTTATTTTTCATCTAGCATAAAATAAATTCTTTCACAAAGGTAAGTTGTCTCATGGCATGTATTTTGACCTGAAAAATTGATGTTTTGGTTATAGCGCTGTACCGCTTATAGTGCGGATTTTCGCGACTCCCGCGACATACGTTATATGCGGTCTACACTGTACCTCACTATGGTGTTCAAATGACAACGAATTCAAATGAGAAAGGGTCGAAACGCAAAAGGTTAAAACTCGAAGGGCGTTTTGCGAATGGGTTCAGACGAGAAGGGTTCAAATAAGAATGGGTTGTTTCGAGATACACCCGCCAGTGTATTACGGGTCGGGACTCGACGGCTCATAGAAAGGAAGCTTGCACTAAACTCTCACACTACGAGCCTTCAGCCCGTCACTGCATGGGATCTATGGACGTGGCCAAGCATGTGGCCCAGGAAGTGGTTAAGCTGCAATCTACGCTGGAGTTGTGAGCATGCTAAATGTCAGGTTCGCTGCTTTAGGGCGAATCATTTCTTTTCACTCAACTTTTGGGCGGGCCTTGTCATCTGCCAGATTTAGGTTTGATTGCTTTGTTCGGTTTATTTTCCGCTGTATAATAGATGCGTAAATGTTTCAACATATAAAGAGTCTGACCTATATTGAGGTCGCATACTTTCCAGTTTTAACCGAGAAACACCGACAAACAAAAATGAAAAAATCAGTTAATATCGAAAAATACCTTTTTATTAGGTATTTTTATACAAGGAGCAGTTTTTCCCACCGAAAAAGTCCTACGTAGATGTTCATCAGGCTTGTTCTTTCTTCTTTTTTTTACGGTTGTCACGCTGGGTTGATTGTCAGCATCTCTCGAAGTCTCTTTGTAATCAAGATGTATTTTTTCTGCCTGTGCTGGGGGGGGGGGGGACTTGGACCTTCAGTTTATATCCCCAAAAGTTTGGCCTCATTGTGCCCTTTTGTAGATTGCCCCGTTGAAGCCCTTCATTGTGGACTCAAGTTGACTGGTTTAAAGAGTCTTTCATATTAAGTGGGTCCGTGTTCATAAAAAGAAGTATAGCTTGGTTTGGAGTTCTTTGTGTGGGTTTTATATACAAGGTTGTGGTTCTTCTCTTGGGAATCGGGCACCTTGTTTGTCTCTCATTACCTTGAGGTTAGAGCAGTCTTAATGTTCTATTCAACGGGACAATTCACCGAAATGCACCGGTATTTCGGAAATAAATAAATACACCGAAAAACATCCGCCGATTTTTGACACAATACGGGAAAGTCTGCCTATCTTCTACTGACATAATGGTTGTTGTCTTGTGGTCAACCGGGAACAAGTATGTCACGTACCAGCTTGTCATCTTTTCTGCCAGCATTGACCCCTGAAATGTTCTGCCCCAGAAAATGCAGGCCCAGTTCCTGGACAACATCCTGACCCAGCTGAGGCCCGAACCGGAGTACTTCCGAGTGGGCTTCTACGGACTCGGCTTTCCCGTCTTCCTCCGTGTAAGTCCGTTCGACCTGCCACCGGATGCCACGCAGGCACCCGCACCAATTGGGAGAACAAGGGGGCCCTTGTTTGAGTCGACACCCTGGTTACGGGAGTCTGCCTCGTGGTTGGACCGCAGGAGGTCTCGGTATTTGAACCAAAAGTATAGTTAATTTTTTATCTAGATGTTTCTAGCAAAAAAGTAAACAACATTTATAATACTGGGCTGTTTGTGCGGTACATTCTCTATTAAATGCCTCACCTAACGAGAGGTTAATAAACGGGCTAGCTGATTAATGTTACAGATGATTCTAACCTTGAGACGTGTGTGCTGGTCCCTCGTGCACTTGCCGTCCATTGTCTTCAGTTAGAATCGTCTCTATCATTTAAAACATTGAAATCATTTATGGAAATGCAACATTGATCGCAAAATCGTGCAAATGATAAGGAAACTAATTTTTTTGCCCCTTGCTTTTCTTTTGGGCAGAACAAGGTGTTTGTCTACCGGGGCCTCGAGTATGAGAAAGTGGTGGCCTTCACTCAGCGCATGCAGAGCCAGTTTCCCCAGGCACAGCTGCTGACCAAGAACGCCCCGCCCGACATCGGCATCCTCGGCTCGGACGAGCAGCGTAAGTTGGGGGGGCGACACGCCCCAGAAGCCCCAGGGATGGCTCTAGCGGGCCATCATCTCACACACTGAGACGCGCAAGTTCCAGGACTATGGAAACGTGTGCCTATAGCAGACTGGAGCTGATTGTTTCGTTATACATTTGGACATAATCCGTGCGTGCAGAGAGATGATTTTGTCCAAGTAGGTTCTGCAATTGCTGCGATACATCGAGAAATCGTGAGCGAGGCAAGCAGTGCTCGACAACATTTTATTCAAAATTACTTTTATAGAGCGGTACGTTAACACACCGTAGTTGAGCTTGTATTACGGTACGTTAACACCAAGTTTTGCATTCATTTAGTCAAAAGTCAATGGAAGCAAGCTTTAATCTGTTGAGGGTTGTTGTAGTTACACAAACAAATGCAAAACTTACTTCTATTAAGGTTATGATGTGCCACTCCATAAATAATAGACGTCTGCAAATATTGAAATTTTTCAAAGAGAATTGAGTCGAATAAGGAACGTTACGAATCAAATCAAATAGAATATTTTCAAATACAAATAGTAGTTTCGGATAAGAACATTTTTGAGAACAAATATTTTATATTTGATGTGAATTAAGGGGAGACACTGCTCCTTGAGGCAAAATATATACTAAGAATAGTGTTCTAAAACGTTTAAAAAGCATCCTAGGGCTTTTCTTTATGCCTAACTGTAGTGCACATACCTTTTAGTTCACTGATACATATATGTTTATTTCCTTAATTCGGTATTTTAATTTGTCTTAATCCTTCCCGTAAGCTTTGCACATTAAATTTTCAATACTAACAAAACTAATTAGGTGACATGAGAACCAAGTACATATTTGTAGTCAGATTGTAATGGCAGATAAGCTACGTAAATTTAATTTCAATTGAATCACAAGTTATGCGGAGGACAAGTTCATCTGCTTCTTGCGCAGGGGGTAGTGGTGACGTCAGAACGCCGAGCCCCAATTGTATCTGAGCGTCGTCTGCTCCTTTGCAACGTCGTCTGCTCGCAACGTCGTCTGTGCCTGTCTTACCTTTCCTGCGACTTTCGGAAGTGCGGGTCTTTACGAGCGAGCTTGACTTCGCCTTTCAGAGAGGGCAGACGAAATAACTCGAGCGGTAGGTTGTTTTTGTCTAACAACTAGCAGACGCGCATCAAGGAGAGAAGTCAAAGGAGTCACTGGCGAGGTGTCCCGAGGCGCCGAGGTTTGTTTGCTAAGAACCGAGAGTGAGGGTGGTTAGTGTCTGCAAGTTCCCTCCCAAATACTTTTTCCCTCCTCTCGTGTGCGGACGAGACTCCTCATTCTTTAGCGGCGTCGACGAGTTGGCGCAGTTAACATCGTCTGCTTTACATCTGCTAGTCAAAGCGATGACTGCTTTACCTTTCCTGTGTTAGTGTTACGTGTGGGTATGCCGAATTAGCAGTTATGGCGGAGGTGCGCATCTAGCCACCGTGCACGGTGGAACCCCCCCGTTTCAAAAGATCAATTACCGCATTTTTTAGGGGCGAAGCCTCTTAGGGTCTAGCCTTGTCCATCCGGCATCCGTGCTCACATTGATCTTGCTGGTGCTCATGCTCGTGAGCTCACGTGCTCGTGTAGGGGGAAAAAAAAAAAATTATGAGAAAAAAAAAATGTTCGCGCAGTCGACGGGATTTAAAACTGTGCGGGGAGATCCCAATGGATTTCTAGTCCATCGCCTTAACCACTCGGCCACGACTGCGGGACGAGTAGGGGGCTCTGGGATGTGGTAGTAACTCAAGAGCTGGGGTTTCCGTCATGGATGAAACGTTGCATGTAGCCGCTCAACGTCTATACAGGAGAGGGCGCTGCGGTCAAATGCGTATATAATCGCGTTAAACTTTGCATGCATTGGCTCAACGTTTATAGACGAGAAGGCGCTGCGGTCAACTGCGTATAGAACCATGTTCCATACCCCACATTCACTTTCTGACGTGGATGAAAACGAACCTAAGGCTCGGCATGGTGTGGCTCAGCGTCTACGCAGACAAGCACCACCAGGGCTTTGCCCCAGTCAACATCATTCAGCACGTGGAGATGCGGTCAGTTTTGGCCTCTAACTCACTCTGTGTGTGTAGCACTTCTCCGTACTGAGATATGGTGCACTGCGAAGGACGGCACATGGAGTCATTGCAGCCTCTGCCACCAAACTTTTAACCGTCCCAGAAATTTTAAAATGGTGAACCGTTTTAGTATATAGTAAAGGATTCATAGCCAGATGAAAGGGGGGATACAATGAAGTATGAAAGCCCAGAGAAACAGCTGGCTTAATTCCCCCTCCCGGGGCAGGACTAAGCCGCAGATGAGAGGCCGGAGTGGTCCGGCACCTATCCTCCATGTTTCGTACCATGATGGGGAAAGTTGGCCACCTTGCTGGCCTCTCGCACCTCTCCGTGCATCTCCCGTCTCGGGAAGACCCACAAACGATCCCCTCGTTGGAGCCACAGTGAATAAGCATACAGTGGTCCCACTCAAGGCCCCTTCCAGTAATTGGGCGTTAGGCAGCGCCCCTCACCACACATCGCAAACACTTTTTATGTTTCTGATTTCTTGTCACAGAATGCCGTGTAAAAGTAATCGTTATAAAACAAAGGAATTACACCAGTAATGCTAATTTTTAAAAATAGGAGAGACCCCATTTCGGGAAGGAATAAAAGAATGCTTGACCGAAAACCGTTACCCAGGGCTACGACCAATGAGAGGAGCCGAGGCGCCGGGCGACGGGCTGTGGAGATTGCGGAGCACACTCGCGTTTTTGGCATTTAAATTCGAAGCGTTCGAAGCTCATAATAAAGCACATGCTGACAAGCTAGTAAATCGTCTATTCTAAGTTTTGTTATTGCAAATAGCATTGTGTTATATACTATACTTCGCTACTCTGAAAGCCGTTGTTTCCGTGGCAAATATCGCGGAGTAACTCGTCGTTACACAGACTCATATAGTGGTGAATTATAAACGTGTGTATATTAAGTTTTGTGAGGTGCTGATTTCCCTCCTTTCATCAGTGAAGCTAGTGCCGAATCGTCTTTCTATTTGGAATCATGAACAACAAAGTAACTGCAGCTTTGCACATGTAGAGAGAGGCTCGAAACTGATGCAGCCCAAACAAAACTGAAGAAATCACTGAGCATACTCCGGTGTCACAAGTTTCGATTTAGAATTTACTGATCACATTCATTTTAATGTGTTCTCAAGTAGTGCCCTTGAAATAAGGGCACCCAGCTAGCGCAAACATATGTGAACCTTCTGGTAGGTACAAACCTTAGTTCAGATTGTGTTAGAAAAAAAAAAAAAATTCCTCGGCGAATTGCTGCGTTGAAAACGGCACTACGTCTCCTTGTCGATTGGTGTTAGAAAAAAATTAAGTGTTCACATCTGCTAAAAACAAACAACACATGGGGATGTTGCTGCTCAAGCTCTCTCACATGTTCTGTTCATGATATTAGTCCACACAAAACTAAAAGAGAGAATTTTATCATTTAAGAAACCTTGTACGACTCGTCATATGCGCCATTCCCTTGATCAGTAAAAGAGCTCCGAGCGCTCTAAAAAAGCCCGTTCTTTATTTAAGCAACAGAACTTGTGACACGGAGAACGGTCAGATACTTTCAATTCTGTAGAATTTCTTAACTGCTGTTGATAATGCTGTGTGCGTGCAGTTTTGAGTTTTTACTGTATTGTTTACTTGTACAATACATATATTATTTGATGTGCTCTATTTTTCGTGCCTCTTGATGTCCTTGTGACCTGTCAAAATGTGTTGCATTAAGCTGTGTGTTTGATCATTGCGTTTCACACTTGCCCTAAAAGCTGCCATCCACAATATTTCTGCCATGACATGCCAATACTCAAAAAAAAAAAAGTGTTGTCGGCCTTGTTTCATTTTTGTGAATTGACCAGCACCCGTGCAAACTTTTTTGTATGGCCGTATTATGTGCTATGTTTGTGACCCTTTTTGATTGACTTATACCATGGAGAGATCCAATAAACAGTCCCCTAAATGAAAAAAAATGACCACATCTCCACGTGGTGAATGATGTCGATTGGGGCGAAGCTCTGGTGGTGCTAATGATACTGATTTTGTTCAAGTGCTGATGGTGCTGATTTTTTTTCTATGTCAGAAAGAAAATGTGTGGTATGGAACATGGTTATATACACAGTTGAGAATTTGACTGCAGCGCCCTCTTTTGTATAGACGTTGAGCGGGTACATGCAATGTTTCATCCATGACAGAAACCCCAGCTCTTGAGTTACTACCATATCTCAGAGCCCCCTACTCGTCCCGCAGTTATGGCCGAGTGGTTAAGGCGATGGACTAGAAATCCATTGGGGTCTCCCCGCACAGGTTCGAATCCTGTCGACTGCGCAAACATTTATTTTTTTATTTATTTATTTTTTTTTTTTTTTTGCCTTACACGAGCACATGAGCTCACGAGCACAAGTACCAGCAAGATCGTTGTGAGCACGGACCCCGGACAGACAAGGCTAAACCCTAAGAAGCTTTGCCCCTAAAAGTCGAATTAACCGTGGTCGAACTAACGAAAGTTTACAGTAGAAGCAAACTCAAGTGCAGTGCATCCGCATGCTCCGCATTGCGTATGTGCGTTGTTGCCATGCTTAAGACCGCAATTTTGTGCTCTGCGCGTGCTCAGTGTGGAACACGCAACGCTAACGCAAACACGCAGTGCTTGCGTTTGCTTGTACATGGAATACTAAAACTCTCTACTGTTTGAAGCGTTTTCCAACGCCAACAGAACATACTGCAGTGAAAGGACATACAAACGGATAAGCACTTCTTCGAACTGGAAAGGCTGAGATTAGCAAAACGATCACGCACAAAAATAAAAGAAAATTAATCTTCTTAAAAGTTTTGCGATTAAAAAAAATCTTTCTTTTTGTATCGGGGGTTTTTGGGTGAGAGGGATTGGCGGCGAATTCGGAAGATTTGTCAATTGTCAGAAGTCGTGACTTTGATAGGCTAGCACCATGTGCTCTACCCACTGTTAATGTCATTCTATGTGGATTTCTCAGACTAGCTAAACTTTTTTTCATTTTTTTTAATACTATTTCTATTTTATAACCTGTTAATTAAACATCCTGCAGTTGGCAACAGTGATGATGATTTGCCAACTTTTGATTGCCATAGTTGTTTGCATGTTTTGAATTAGACCATAAGCAACAAATGATATTAAAGCTTGAAAAACTACATTAAAATCACTTACCCTAATTGTATTATTAATGATGAAAATGGCGGCAATGTAGGCCCTTAACAAACTCTACCATCACAAAAATATGCTGTTTAACCATAATTGTCTTTACAGAAAGGTCTTATTTTGTCTTCTTTTTAGAATATGAAAACCTCTGACATCAAGATGGACGTAAACTCTGGATGTCAGACAAAGTCCCGCATTGCCTTAGAAAGTCATACACTTCTGCCGTCTGCCTCGGATTTCATTTAATGCTTTTTGTAGTGAGAACAGCGTTTCTTAACTTATAGGTTTTGGGAACATTTTCCAAACTCATCACCCGTGGCGATATTTTGTGAAATTTGGATCGATTTTGTTATTCTTGTGCTGGGAATAGTGTTAAAGGAGCTGCGCAACAATCTCGGTGCTTTGCTTAAATAATTTGGGAGTTGGTGTCTCCACCTTTCTGAAGTAAAGGACAAAAAACTGCTTTTGCCTGCATGCCCCAGTTTTTATTTTAAACATGGACAAACATCCAGGGTTTTGCCACCTCTCAGCTCGTACGTCGTCTTCCGAGTCACGTGCACTGTGACGTCTACGGGGCTGACACGGGGTTCCGGTGAAGCTCTCTCTCTAGAGCCATCAGTGAGCAGCGAGAACTGATCCGCTCGCGACCGCGTGACCACGTGCTGGCACAGCGCAAACAGTATGGGGAAGAAGGAGAGTCTCATCCGGGTCCGGCCCTTGTCCCCCTCCGGCTTCTGGCGGCTGTTCGCAGTAGAAGATAGAGCTGACGGTTTTGTGAACCTAGGATAGATGGCGCCACTAAAACTCCGTATAATAAAAGGTTTGTCGATGATACCAGGTTTTTGACGTATTTGTATTTTTATATTTATGTTGGAACGACAAGATTTATGAAAAGTTACCCTTTATCGAGCAGATATTTGCACAACTTCCTATCTGTTTACAAGTCCCCCGTTGACGTCGTGCTGCGTGGTGCTCATGGCCGCCGCTCGCGGCTGCAGGTTGGCGAATATTCCAACTTTTGCCTCGCGATTACGCGGCGTTTCGAAGGAAGGAGATGTGTTTTCTGTCTTTTGTGACAAGATAAATAATGTCAAAAGCAGAAGATGCCAATCCTTTCAACATTAAAATCGTTGCACTGCTCCTTTAAAGCAATTAACAGGGGTGGAACGGCTGCGCCATTTGCGCCATTTTGCGCCATACGCATTTGTCTGCGCCATCCTGCGCCATGTTGCGGAAATTGCGCCACAACCAATACCTGGCGCCATTATGCACCAAATCGCAAAACGTGCGCCAAAAAAATAATTAGTATTTTGTTTTGGTTTCGGTTTCTATCGACTCGATTGGCAACAGTGAGCGCGTTTAGCTGGGTCGACCTTGCAATAATTTTATCTCTTTATTCTCCCTGTGTACCCCGAATCTTGAAGCGCGCGAAAGAAATCGGAGGTCTGATTTCAAGCACTACATCACCTGCTACTACTCTTCAACCATAAGCGGCTAAGCAAGTCGGCCGAAGTGAGGTCGAGCCGTTAAGCGTCAGATTGCCTCGGGCTCTGCGGCCCGGGATCCGGACGTCAGCCAGTTAAAAACAAATGGGCAAAAGATTCCTTTTAGTACTTCATTGTTAGAAGCTGGAACCGCATTCCCGCAAGAAAAATCGTGATTTGATAACTTCTGAAACGCGGCCCAATCCGAAACCTTGCCGGCCAGCAGCTCTCACGCAAGCGGTAGATCTGCTCGGCGTACTTTAACCTTGTTCCTTATTGCTTCGAATACGATAACTCCGTTAATCGTAGTCTGCTGCTTCGATATTGAGTTGCCCAATAGGATAAACTCAAAATTTGTTTACCTGTTCCTTCGCGCACCTGCACGCCCGTTGCTTAAGCACGTCACGTGGTTCACACGTATAATTACTATGTCGAGCACGTGTGGGTTTTGCGATAAGCAATGCTGCTTTGCATTCTGAGCTGCTGAAAGCCAGTCAGAAGATATCAAGGGCGCTATCTTCAGAAACATGTGGTTATTCCCTGTTGGTTCTCATTAAGGCTCACACAGTTTCAAGTTTTCGCATCCTTCACAATGTCATCCGATCTAACGAGGTCCCTAACCGTGCACTCGTGTTCATATGTGCTGCTAAGCACAATTGAAATTGCTCCCGTGCTTGACTAAAACTCCAGCTGAAATGCAATGAAAACTAATCTGAGCTGCTCCTAACCTGCTCCGAAATGTAGTTTTAGCTGCTCCCAACCTGCTCCAAAACAGCTGTTTCAGCTGCTCCCGTGGCTGCTCCAAAGTACATTTCGTGAGTTCCACGCCTGAATTAATCATCTAAATGGCCCAAAACCCATTAAAGGGATAATTCAACAATATTTGAAATATATCCCTCGTGTTCAAAAATAAGTTGAATATGATCCACAATATCCGTAAATGACAATCGCACGTTTGTATTTTGAGCCTGCTGGCTGTATTTTTCGTTATAAACGGCCCACTCTGGCAATCGCTCGAAGAAAGCCCAGCTGAGACCACGTGACATCCAACGCAATTGTGACGTAGGTCGTCTCAGGACGAGCAAAGCTACGGCGAGGCTGACGTCGAGGGGATGGCCCAGTCGTTCCAGCCACCGAAGCGGCTGCTTTTGTACGAATTTGGAGTGACGGGTTAATCTTCTATAATCTTGTGGGGGGAGAATAGCGACTTCTGCGACACACAAGAGGCATTCTCGGGAAGAGGGGAGTTCCTCCTGCCCCTCTTCTCTCGTCATGGCCGGAGGCGAGACAACCTCCGTCATTAGCTGTCGAGGTTCCTAGACGGGCATTACAAGCGAGGCGTTAGTGACATCCACCAGGTGCTCTTTGCTAATCGTTTAATTCGTTTTAAAAATCCTTTTCGTGACTTTTTTAACAAGATAGTGGTATGTTCGATGTGATGCTGCTCCTTTTAAAGGAATATAGACCAAAAAATGAGCGCCGAAATTTTGTTGTAGTATCCCTTTAAAGGGCCCACAGTTCATTATTTAACATGGTAGTTATCTGAGTGAGAAAAAGGAGCAAGAAAACACAAATGTCAGCTCTGATTTGTTTTCAATAAATGCAATATTAAATGTTAACTCTAAGGTTTATGAAAGACTGTCTTTAATGGGACACTGAACTCTCCAAAATATTCTGAAGTGCCTGAATCGGACGTCCCTAAAGTTTCCGCGAACAACTTCTTTAGCTCATTGTTTACGCTGTGAGAAGCATCTCAAGTGAGATGAGAAACCGAAATTAACACCCATATCGATAAATTAAGTCCCAAATAGAAGTTAGTTTCGGTTTCGTTCCTGAATTAAAATGTGCCTCTTGGCATAGATTTCACGCTAAACACCGTTCTTGTTTTCACGATTAAGAGTTTACCTCCGTGCATAACACCCTAGCTTTCTCGTATAAGTGGGAATAATTTGAGTTGCTCAGTGAAGCCAGCACACTAGGCAGGCTCAGCAACTGGTATACCAGCACGCATCCCCGACCCTCACTGTAACCGCCATCTAGGAAAACGAGGGGTGCCGCCTACCGTAAAAACCCGCATATTAAACAAAACATGATTTGAAGCCCACGATAACAAAAAAAAAGTTATATTGGCATATAATGCAAAACAATTTAAGGACCACGAAAACTTTTCGCTTAAAATGCGACCCAGGAAGTCTTAAGAAAAATGTTTATTTGCTCAATGAAAGAATGGTTAAAGTGCAGGCGAGTTGTTGTAAGTTATACATGATGATTGAAACCTGAGACTGTGGTTTGAAAAACGGAAGCTCGTGAAATAGGAGGAAAAAGAGACAGACAACGTCTCTAACTCAGCTGAACACTCTATTGCCTCTATGCCTCAGGTACACCTCCCCAAACGTGGCCACCACCACAACGGTTGATCACCAAACTACAAACAAGACACCAGAATCACAATACACCAAACTGCAAACAATACATAAAAAAAAATAAAAGAGAAGCGTGCCCTATCGTTTCCATCTTCACCCAGTACACGGTGTCCTATTTCGGTTAGAACCGAATTTCCGCAAATGGATTCGGCGTACTTTTATCGTTTTTTATCGGTTTAAACCGAAAACTCCAAGCCCTAGTTATATACAATAAACAAAACTCTGGTGCTGTTGCTTCTAAGCTGTTTTGTGCCTTATCCTTAGGACTTTCCACAGCTTGTACTCACCGGTAGGACTTGGACTGTTCTCGATGTTCAGTTCTCCTAACAACTCCCTAACGTTGCCGTGCAACACTGGGTGCGCAGACCTTCAGATCTGCAGCGTAAAGCCCCTTCCCGAGCGCCGGCCAGAGTTTGACGGCCGCGAGGTGCCGGACAAGGTGCTCAACTACTACCTGGTGAACGACGTCCGCATGTTCCAGTTCGATCGTCCCATCCACAAGGAGCCCATCGACAAGGACAACGAGTTCAAGGTGCCACTTCTTCCTTAAAAAGTTATCTGTGCCTCTGGCTGCCTAATGTTTGCATGTAGTTTTTAACCAAAGGCTCGGTCTGCATAATCTCAGTAGGATGGAAGTAAGCTAAACGGTGAACTTTTTGGTTTGAGTTGATATTTGTGAATTTATCTCAACAAAAAAGGGGCATTATAACGATGGGGAGGAGTCTAGGGAATGAAGCAGGCATGCTGTGTTGATGGGCTCTCGCTTGAGTAAGGGAGCCTCTTTGATACAAATTATTTGATTGCCATTTTGCCAGTTGGTTCATTCACTTTCACAAAGATGCTTTTGCAATGCACGTCCAGAGCATGAAAACTTTCGGTGCTTCACTTATTTATAAAGTTTCATAATTTTCGGTGACTTTGAGTGTTTGAAAGCTTACTGCAGTGCAGTGTTGCTTATATGACAAATATTCACAACTACAATTTTCATTATAATTGGTCGACTTTGGGGCTTGTTATAATCCATCTGTAGTGCATGGATTCGCTGCCTTGTTCATTGACTATGTGCACTGCCTTTTCTGCCGTCTAGATCTATTTATACCTAGGGTCTGGCAGTCGTTCAAAGGCGCCGACAGTGTAAGAATCATTGGCAGAGATACTGGCGACAGAAATCTCACCTCTTGTCTGTCATTTTGTGTTACGGACACTGAAGGAAGCATTTCTGTCTCGGTAGAGCGACATGAACCGCTTTTGCCCTACTTTATGTTGTCACATGAGGGCAACACAGAAGGGAGGAGAGGTTGCCGGCCACACTACTCCGACATAAACCGTTCTGGTGCCTTCGAGTCTTTGGAAAGTTCCCAGAGGTTCCAGACTCTTGTAAAGTTTTCAGTAGTTCCAAAGAGCAGATGCTTTGTCAAATTCCCATAGTTTCAGAGAGCAGAATCTTGTTCCCAGCAGTTTCAAAGAGCAGACCCTTGTAAAGTTACCAGAGGTTCCAGATAATGGACTCTTGTAATGTTCCCAGGGGTTCCAGAGAGCAGACTCTTATAATGTTCCCAGGAGTTCCTGACAGCAGTCTCTTGTAAAGTTTCCAGAGGTTCCAGAGAGAAGACTTTTGTAAAATTCCTAGAGAATCCAGAGAGAAGGCTCTAATAAAGTTCTCGATCAAAGAGCTGATTCTTGTAAAGTTCCCAGATGCATCAAAAGCAGACTTTTGTAAAGTTCCCCAATGTTCCAAAGAGCAGACTCCTGTAAAGATTCCAGAGGTTTCAAAGAGTACACCCTTGTATAATTGCCAGAGGTTCCAAAGAGTGGACTCTTCTAAAGTTCCCAAAGGGTCTTATAGCTGACTTTTGTAAAGTTCCTATCAGTTCCAGAGAGCTGACTCTTGTAAAGTTCCCAGCAGTTCCAGAGAGTGGACTCTTGTGAAGTTCCCAAAGGTTCCAGTAGACATCTGAGTCGTGCGTGGCGCACGATGCAGAGCCTGTGGATCGAGCGCACCACCCTGGAGACGGAGGAGCGCCTTCCCGGGGTGCTCCCCTGGCAGGCGGTGGTGCACCAACGCCTCCAGGAGGTGCCTCCGCTGGTGCACGCCTGCGAGAGCGTCGAGGCCATGAACCAGGAGCTGCGCCGCCTGGTGGCGCTCTTCTCGAGGGAGCCCTCGCGGGGCATCGCGCCCCTCAGCATGCGCCTGGCCGGGGTCATAGAGGCGGCCGTCAATGGTGGCATCGCCAAGTACCAGGAGGCCTTCTTCGGGCCCCGCTTTGCCCTCGACCACCCCGAACAGGCACCGCACATCACCAGGCTCAAGGCCCTCATCCTGGACAAGGTGCGGGCCGGCTTTCCTTGGGGCTTCGCAAGGACCTTCCCACCCAGCTTGCTTTCTCTTTGTGTTTGTTTGGGAAACGGGGCAATCGGGAAACTGTCGGGTAATTTGGCCAAGACGTAGCCACAGCCGTACAAATTTTATGGTTTTTAAGCACTCTTACCTCCGTTTTTGAGATGCGGAGTGGCAGCTATGGGTTCGGTGAGTATTTAAGGCTGGTTCAGACATTTTTGTTTGAGTGGGACCAACTGCACTATGACCGCCATTGACTGTTTACGACGAAATGCTTCTCAGGGCAACTGAGGGCTGCACAACCCATTAACGTGGAATGCAACGAGTTGTACTTCATTCGGTCGTACCAGTCTCTCGACACAAGGGCACCAAACAGAAAAAAATATACACAGGCTTGTGTATATTTTTTCTGTTTATTCTGCTGACAAATGCCAGGGAGCTCAGGTTGTATCCTCCACAAACCACAGTGCATGTGTCATTCGTGCAAGGTGTTCCAATCTTTTAAATGCATTAACTGTCCCATGGAGCACAGCCAGCATTGTCTGTAACCACAAAAAACGAGAGCTAGTCCCATTGGCTGAGTGTAACGGCTCCTAAATGCCCTTTGGCTGAACGAAACGTCGCCCAAATGCAAGTCATCGAGCATTCAGAAATAAAACAAAAAGAAAAGCGCAGCAAAGCAGATGCTTCCTCACAGAAGCCGACAGGGATGCTCAAGGTTAAGGCGGACACGCCTCGGAAATAAAACACAAAAAAAGCAGAGCAACACAGATGCGTCGTCACGGAAGGCGTGGAGCCGGCGGAGTTTGCCATGCCTGCGCAGTGGGGGAGCGTGATGTCACTGCCGGAGTGCTGTGTGCGATAGGAAGAGGTGGCACGCTGCTTGTAGGAATGCTTTGGCATTCCTACACATTGTTTAGTAAGCTAAGTTCCGCGTGTTATTGCGTGCCGGAGGTGGGGGGGCTGCTAGAGGACGACCAAGTAAAGAACACTCTTTGTCTGGGCTCGAGAAGGAATGGTTGTGTTCTTGTCCCTGTGCTAACACAACATGGTGGCAGCAACTGTTTAAGGACGTTAGCCCTGAGAGGACTTCAGTAAGAAGTGTACCAGGACGACGACTGCGAACTGATGACAACAGAAGCCGGCAGTTCTCAAGAACCTGATGTTCGGATCGCCATGGCGGCTCCACTCTTCGCATGCCATCCACCGGAAGAGTTAGACTTTTCCAAGTCAGAGGACTGGCCCTAGTGGATTGAGAGGTTCGAGCGCTTTCGAGTGGTGAGTGGACTCCAAGCAAAAAGCGGTTCCGAACAGGTCAGTTCCTTAGTCTACTGCATGGGAGACAAGAGCGAGGATATTCTTCTCTCGCTGAAGCTGACAGAGGCGCAAATGCAGCAGTACGACGCAGTACGAAATGCGTTCGAAGAGCATTTCATTGTTCGAAAGAATGTAATTTACGACAGGGCCAAGTTTCATTCGCGAGTGCAAGAGTCGTTGGAGTCAGTAGAAGACTTCATAACAGCACTTCATGGATTGGCCAAGTACTGCCGGTTCGACAACCTACACGACGAAATGATCATGGACCGCATCGTAGTGGGCGTTCGAGACAGGAAGTTGTCCGAGCGAATGGAGCTCGACGCGAAGCTGACATCAGAAAAAGCAACCACAATGGCACATCAGTCAGAGACTGTGAAGAAGCAGCAAGCTGATCTTCACCTAGAAGACAGTCTCAATCGAGTGTCCGCGGCGCCATTACCGACGCCCAAGGTGAATGCGAGAAGGTCTTCCAAAGAGGCTGCTAAGGAAACGTGTCAGTTGTGTGGCCGGAGTTCTCATTCACGAAATAGATGTCCCGCTAAACAAGCAACCTGCAACAAGTGCAAGAAAATAGGACATTTTGCAAAAGTTTGCCGCAGCTCCATGATAGTCAGAGAAGTCAAAGCCAAAGTGCCCGCCTTTCTTGGAGTCATAGAATCAGCCGAGGAAGACGCATAGAGGCTTGTACTGACAGTCCAGGCAGCTCCAGTGTCTTTCAAGATAGACACAGGAGCAGACATCACTGCGATTCCAGAAAGAATCTACAGACAGTACCTCAGTGCATTGCCTCTGGCTGAAGCCAAAAGAGTAGTAAAGGGCCCAGCCGAACAAAGTTGAGCGTACTGGGTGTACCGAGAGCAGATATTCGCCATAGAGAAAAGCGCCTATCCGCTGATGTCTATGTCCTAGAAGAGCTAGACGAACCACTTTTGTCGAGAGGCCACTCTGTGGAGTTGGGACTTGTACAGAGACTCAGTGCGGTAGTCGACACGAAAAACGGGATAGTCGATCCAAAGGGCGAGTTTCCGGAACTTTTTCAAGGCCTTGGCTGCGTGAAGCAGCCTTACAAGATTAAGTTACGCAAGGATGCAGTTCCTTTGTCTCTGAGCACTCCACGAAGAATCCCGATTCCCTTAATGGAAAAGATCAAGGAAGAGCTCGACAGTATGATCACCCTGGGTGTAATCGAAAGTGTGGACGAGCCCACAGACTGGTGCTCAGCAATGGTAGTCGTGACAAAGTCCAACGGAAGCTACAGAATTTGCGTTGACTTCACAGAGCTGAACAAGTATGTGGATTGAGAAAGACATCCGCTTCCAGTGACGGACCACGTACTGGGACAACTTGGGAATGCGAAGTTCTTCTCAAAAATTGATGCAAATTCTGGATTCTGGCAGTTTGAGCTTGCTCAAGAGTCCCAGATTCTGACCACCTTCATCACACCATTTGGACGCTTTAAGTTTAAGCGACTTCCGTTCGGTATTACATCTGCTCCAGAGTTCTTCCAGAAGAAGATGAGCCAGCTTCTGAGCGGAATCAAAGGACAAGTTTGCAACATGGACGACATCCTTGTGTACGGATCCACAAGAGCAGAACACGACAGAAACCTGCGAGACGTCCTCTCTCGACTCAGGCAAGCAGGAATTACCCTGAACGAAACTAAATGTCGGTTCACAGAAACTCAGGTAAAGTTTCTTGGGCATATCATCGACCAAGAAGGAGTTTGTCCAGATCAAGAGAAGGTAGAAGCCATCGTGAACATGAAAGCTCCCACCTGTATCACGGAGCTGAAGAGCTTTCTTGGAACGGTTAATTACCTCGAGAAATTTTCTCCCAGTTTGGCCCAAGAGTCACACCCGCTGGTCGCGTTACTGAGTTCCAAAAACCAATGGGCCTGGAACCACAAACAACAGAGGGCTTTTGAAAAGCTAAAGTTGATTTTGACATCAGACCCGATACTCGTTTTGTTTGACCCAAGAAAATCAACCATGTTGTCGACAGACGCCTCTTCTTTTGGAATTGGCGCAGTATTGCGCCAGAAGCAAGAGAACGGGATCTACAGGCCAGTGGCGTACGCGTCGAGAACACTCAGCGAAACAGAAAGGCGATACGCCCAGATCGAAAAGGAAGGACTGGTGGTGGTCTGGGGGTGCAAAAAGTTTCGAGACTTGATAACCGGGATGAAAATCCAGACCGAGACGGACCACAAACCGCTGGTTCCTATGTTTTCGTCCAAGAGCTTGGAAGACATCACGCCAAGACTGCAGCGAATGAAACTCTGGATGATGAGGTTTTCTCATGATATCACACACGTTCCCGGAGAAGACCTAGTGGTGGCTGACTTCCTCTCCAGAAATCCTCTGGAGCAGACACCGGACAAGGAGATGGAGGACGAGATGTCAGCATATGTGTGAGGTCTCACTGCAAATCTACCAGCAATGGACGAAAAGTTGAAAGAAATCCAAGCTAACCAGAAAATTGACGCAACATGTCGCAACACACTTCAGTGGAGAGGCCAGCCAAGAAAGCGTTAGACCAGCAGTGCAGTGCCTATTGGCAGCACAGAAGTGACATTGCAGTGGAAGACGGCCTTCTAATGAGGGGGCCGAGGATAATCATTCCTAAGGCAATGAGAAATCAAGTCTTGAACAACATTCACCAGGGTCACCAAGGTATCGTTAAATGCAGAGCCCGTGAATCGGTGTGGTGGCCAGGCTTGTCTAAGCAGATAGAAGAACGAGTAAAAGGGTGCACACAGTGCATTCATGAAACAATCAACCGCCGAGAGCCTTTGATACCAACTCCGTTTCCTGAACGGCCTTGGCAGCAAGTAGGCGTAGATCTTTTCTACCTAAAAAACAAGTGGTACTTGCTACTGACGGATTATTGCTCCAGATACCCCGATGTTGCTCCCTTGGCCAGCTTGTCAGCCGTTTCTGTCGTCGGCCACATGAAGTCTATCTTCGCAAGCCATAACCCAACCAGAAACCGTATACAGCGACAACGGACCACAGTTCCAAAGATAAATTGGATCCGAGTTCTTCAAGTTCTCGAAAGAAGGGGGTCAGAAACCTCTAGCCCAATGTTTCCACAAAGCAACGGTTTTGTGGAAGCTGCAGTGAAGATCATCAAGAGGAGCTGGAAGAAAACGGATGATGCGTGCCGTGTATTACAGTCATACCGTGCTACCCCCCTTGCAAACAGGTTTAGCCCAGCTGAACTTCTAATGGGCCGAAGAATTCCAACATCTGTCCCAATTGTTCCTTCTTTGTTAAAACCTGTTACTCCCGACCCTCAGAAGCTACAGAAGTGGGAGGAAGGAAACAAGGAGAAACAGAAACGTAACTTTGACACGAGACATGCCGCACGTCCGTTGAAACCTCTGCAGAGCGGACAACGCGTCTGGACAATTGACCAGAGGACAAGCGGAATGGTGCAGTCTCAAGCAGGTCCACTTCACTCCTACCAGGTGAAAACGGACCGTGGGATTGTAAGGCGCAACAGATTCCATCTGGTACCGTCGACTCCAACCTCTTCTGGGGTTCCGGCTACCAGTGACAGGGTGCAGCCTCTACCAGAGCTGCCAGCAGCTCCTAGTGGGCCACAAGGTCTGACTGTCACCAGAAGTGGACGGACAGTGAAGTCGGTGAATAGATTGAACTTGTAATACTATCCGACCAAAAGGGGGAGGTGTTCAGTAAGCTAAGTTAGTTATCGCGTGCCGGAGGTTGGGGGGCTGCTAGAGGACGACCAAGTAAAGAACACTCTTGGTCTGGGCTCGAGAAGGAATGGTTGTGTTCTTGTCCCTATGCTAACACAACACACATATGCAATCGTGTCTCTGCCAAATGTTTTATTATCCATTTTTTGTTTATTAACTTTTTCAATTTCTCACAGTATTTTGGCTTTGCATTTTTTACATTTATTTTATCTTATTTTATTTCTACTTTATTATCCTATTTTTGTTTTATTTATTTTATTTGTTTATTTTTATCTATTTGATGATTATTATTATTAAAAGTATTATTTTCATCTAAAACCTTCCCCTGTCCCTGGCACTTTTGCTTTTAAATCAAAACATTGGCCAATCCACGTCTGCAAACTTGTAGCTCAGTGACTCTAGCATCTGAATACCACCACACCGACCCGGGTTCAAGCTCTGTCGGGGCTCAAACTTTTAACTTTATATAACCTTAATGCCTGTACTGTTCCCAGCGTGTCACTCGTTCACGACGCTCACTATGATGCTTGTTTGTGACGGTTTTTTGTAGAAAATGTTGAGTGAAGCAAATTCTATGTTAAAAAATAATTTCAACTCGCAGCACGCGTCACTTGGGAAGTTTCTTGGCCCAGTCTGGGCTCGGAGTTTGCCGGGCCACTCGCAATTTCTTTGTTCTACCACACAAGCGAGAGAATCCTGCTGAGAGTGCGAAAGAAGTCCATAATAATCCGGAGGCTCTAGACGGTGAGACGGACTCTGCCCTGCAGGTGCACATCCTGGAGGGAGGGCTTTCCCTGCACGGCAGACTGGCCCCTCCGGAGGTGCTTCCCCTGCAGCGGCGCCTGGTGGACCGCTTTGTGATCATGAAGCAGTCGGTGCGCGAGGCCGCCTCTCCCGGGCCGAGCTCCAGGGGCTCCCCGGGGGCAGAGAGCAGGAGGCCGTCCATCCTCAGGTGGGTGGGGCTTCTTCCGGCCATTGCGGAGAAGGAAATGGAGGAAACTCGCACCGAAGGCCCCTTTAGATGCTCTCTGATGACCCGTAATCCGCATCTCTTAACAATACCGACATCTTTATAGGAACCCCAAATTGTTCAACTCAAAGACACCACGGTTAGGGAGAGAGAAGCTACGTAGCTGGCAGGTTTGCCCCTTCCTCGTGCGAAAGGGTGCTTTAGCGTCGAGGTACCAAATCGCCGAGCTCTGGCGTCGTGTCTGAGACGTAGCAACGAGTAAACTGTTTTGTTGACTGACAACTACCGGACGAGCTGCGGCAAACAAAGAAGTTGCTTATCGAAGAAAGTGGAATCTGCTGGGGCGAAGCTTGGTCGTACACGCGATTGCTTCTCACTTTTTCGCATCTGCCCTGTCGTGCGCGAAGTGTTGCGTTTTGGTCGACTCAGTCACCGTATAAAAGCAAACCACATAATGTCCCAATTTGCCCTTTCTGGAAGCGTTCCCTTTCTCGAGGGTTTCTGTCCCCTCGCAAGCAAAAGTCTGCTTTGCATGTCTGCCTTCACCTTGACCCTCGAGGTCTTTGGAGGCAAAAAATTCCTAAGACCCCATTCGTTTGAAAAATGCGATGCTTACCTCTACAGCTGTTGCTTTCCTGAATCTACCAGGTTTCTAATTTTGCGGATGAATGTTTGAGCTATAAATCAACTTATAATGTCTTTGCAGGCTGAATGTGCATTCAAGTCGACTCTGAAACACTGTTTTCACAAAACACAATTTTTGGACTCGTTCAAAATTTTCACCGGAGATATCTTAGCATCTAAGGCAGATAGAAACATGTAGCTAAATGTGTGAAGCATGCAATGTTGGGAGGAGATTATGAATATAGGTCTAAGAAATTTTTTAATTTATCTTTTGTTCTAATGCTTGTTAGCCACAGATTGAGCACTGAACTTCAATGTGGGATAAAATCACTACCAATGGGTTAATCTTTAAAGTGCTTCCAACATTGTATTCTCTACACTTTGTAGTATCTAGCCGTGTTATTATGTTGAGTAGTTTTTTCCCTATTGCTCCTACAAACAAAGGCAGGTGAGTTTTACTTCTCTTGAGGACAATTCTACTGACTGAGAAAATGACTACCGTAATATCCCGAGTCATGGCCCACCCCACTTTTTGGGCCAATATTGATTACCAAAATAACGCAGAGGGATTGCCCACTCCTACAAATACCCCAACGCGGGCTCCGTGATCCGCAAACATTCATCCTACCTGAATGACGTGGTTGCGAACCTTACGGTTGGAGGACATCCCTGACAAAGTAAAACGAAGGAGAGAAAGACACTTCTCTTTGTTTACGCATTTCCTCTGCGAGCGACCCCGAAGTTGTAGTGTATCCGTGCGAAAAGAAAACTTGGGAGATAACAAAATAAAAGTGTGTCTTGCCTACAAAAAATTCAACACCGAAAAAAAAAAAAAAAAAAAGGTTGGGAAGGTTACACAAGCACTTACCCATTCAGGGATCGTGAGGTCAGCGAACACCCCATATCCTGGAACCGCTGAGTGTAAGGTCCAAGTCCATCTCCACCGAAATAAGGTTGCCGCGGACCCTTGCGGCATGTTGCGACCACGGTTTTGCTATGCTTAAAGGGGCACTCAGGTGGTTTTTGAGTTTGTGTTTAAATGATGACAGCTGAATTTAGACGCCCTAGTATCCCTAAAAACCAAAAAGTATAGTCATACGGTGATTATTTTTAATAAAAGTGTAATTGAAGGCCGCCAAACCTCGGATCCAGCCGAAAACGAAACCATTCTCATTGGTCCTCGCACGCTTATCAAAAAGATCTCGGGCCAACGGTGTTGGACAACGTTCCGTCGCGCAGTGATCCCGAAATAGTTGCATCGGCCGAACCTCTTTGTCATTCGAGCTTCGATCATGGCGGAGTTCTCTACGCTCGAGGACCTGACGCCGTTAGAGGTTGAAGTTCTTCGGCGGACAGCCGACCTGGGGATGATTTCCTATGACGCCACTCCGACGTGCGATGTGGACGATAGCAGCGCTTCGGAGTCATGTTCGAGTTCCGAGGACGAGGAAACGCAGACCTTTTCGGGCGTTCTTCGATTTGCGGTTGGGGCAAGTCGTAACCAGACCAACGTTTGACATTGCAGCGTTACCTCTGGTACGTGATGTCAAACGATGTCGCCGCGTTGACTTTCGTCTCGGGAGGACGGGGGTAAGGCTGGTTCAGACATGTGCAACGAGCGCGTACCTACGACTGCGTGCGTTGCAACCGGAGCGACCGGAACGACCGCTCTGCAAACACTACAAGCGCAGCGGGTCGTCAGCACAGCGACCGCTTCTATACACCAGCGTCAGCTGTTTCAGCGGCCCCTCTAAAAAGGGGACGCACTGCTACTCAATGCCATAACAGAATATAGACAGACAATTTTCTATAACCTAAAGCTTTATTATTATTTTTTCTTGATAGGCTTGCAGGGTACAGTGGGTGAAAAAAAAATGAAATAAAAAGATGCAGTCCGCCGTCTTGGACGATCACGACTCTAATACAGTACACTGCAGTAGTACAAATATCGCCACACACATTTTCTACGATTATAAAAGACAATGTAATCTTAGCAGCGATATAGCAACGTAGAAATATGATTTCGTGATCAGGTAGACGTTGCGAGCGTTCAGGATTGCTAACCCTAATCACTTTTCTCCGGTGATGAAAATGCATAAAAAGTTGCATCCTTTATACGGTACGTGCCAGTAATACCTTGAACTTGAGTACACGCATGAAATGCGCCGAATAAGAAATCCGGGCGATGTTCGAGGACACAAATGCTAAGAAAGCATCACTGTAGTCGAAGTAAACAAACACGACGGCACGGGCGTTTCTGCTGTCTTGAGAGTGCCGCCACAACATTGCCGCACGCGTGGGTGGATCTTCCCTTTTAGTACGTGCTGGGTTATCAAAGCAACACACGACGAAAATTCACAGTCAAGGATAGCGCTTTTACGCGGAACGATGAGCTTTCGCTACGCCGTCCACGCCGACGATCACCACCGACGCCATGTTTGCAGATAGGAGCCGGCCGGCCCGCGACCGGCACGACCGGCCTGCAACGCGCAGTGATACGTGCGCTTCCGCTCATCCTTGGGGAACGGGAAATTCACCCCCCCGCAGAGGAAGGCAAGGAGAAAACGTAGTCCTTTGTTTGTGAGACGATAATTGCCGTATTGCGTATTCTAAACTAGAAATATTTTACGTCTTGCGAAATTATCATGCGCAACATATTTAAATGAACTGAAAATTGTTTTTTTAGCGAAACTTTACAAAGACCGCCAAAATTTTCAAACATACGATGATTTTATTGGTCCTCGCAAGTACAGCAAAGAGTCCGCACATATTTTATTCCTGCGTGATTAATAGGCGGTTCTGCCTTCTAAAACTGAAGATACTCATTCACTGACACTTCCTTAACGCCATCACACCAAAAAGCGGCTTCTCCAAAAACCGCTTGAGTGCCCCTTTAATGGAGGAAGTGGGTTCTCAAAATTTATTTTTTGTTTATTGTCCTATCTCAACGATTTTTGGCACAGGCATGCAGTTTATTGCGCTGATGTCATAACTGCTATCAGATTTCAGATATCTCGATTTTGTGAGAAGTTATTAAGAAAATAAAATGTTAATTAGCTAATTTCAGGAAAAGTTTTTAAAAACAACCTTATTAAAATTTTAATGAAAAAAAGGTATCAATTGCTTCCTAAAGAAATACCATACAAGCTAAAGCTATTTTTATTTCTATAGCACCGTACAATCATGTAAAAAATTAAAGTGAACAGAAGACATACAAGCTATAGCAATGGCTAATAATGAACCGCCAGTTCTATGTACCAAAAAGTATCATAATAAAAATAGCTTTAGCTTGCAGTCTAGTTCATTCCAAAAAAAATAGTACCAAGTTTATAAAAATCGGTTGAGCGCAAGTGAATCAAAAAGCCTTCCTGGCCGGAGAATATACTAAAAAAACAAAGCTGAGGAAATAGACTTTGAAGTTTGGGTACGCAAAAGTAACAACATTGAAAGATGGGTGGAATGCCCTTGGTTTGAATTTCATACTAAGAGAGAGACACGGGTAGGGAAAACAGCCCGATCTGCAACAATTGGTTAGCCCTAAGAAGGGCTTTTTTAGGGGGTGTCTTCAAAACACCAGTTTGTGAATGGGCGATGGGCGTGCCCGACTCTCAGAGAAGTCCAGGACTATAATCCTGGTCTGTGCCTTGTGGAGAGTCTCTTCTTCATGCTGTCAGAGAACTCTTTGTTGTGCAGCCTCCGACTGTCCTTCTCGGTGCCTGACGAGGGCAGCCATGTAGCCCAGGCTGCTAGCCACGTTTGTCTTCCTCACTCCCTGGTTGAAGACGCTCACAGCTTCAGCAACAGCCCTCTGTGCCTGCCTTGTGGAGAGTCTCTTCTTCATGCTGTCAGAGAACTCTTTGTTGTGCAGCCTCCGACTGTCCTTCTCGGTGCCTGACGAGGGCAGCCATGTAGCCCAGGCTGCTAGCCACGTTTGTCTTCCTCACTCTCTGGTTGAAGACGCTCACAGCTTCAGCAACAGCCCTCTGTGCCTGCCTTGTGGAGAGTCTCTTCTTCATGCTGTCAGAGAACTCTTTGTTGTGCAGCCTCCGACTGTCCTTCTCGGTGCCTGACGAGGGCAGCCATGTAGCCCAGGCTGCTAGCCACGTTTGTCTTCCTCACTCCCTGGTTGAAGACGCTCACAGCTTCAGCAACAGCCCTCTGTGCCTGCCTTGTGGAGAGTCTCTTCTTCATGCTGTCAGAGAACTCTTTGTTGTGCAGCCTCCGACTGTCCTTCTCGGTGCCTGACGAGGGCAGCCATGTAGCCCAGGCTGCTAGCCACGTTTGTCTTCCTCACTCCCTGGTTGAAGACGCTCACAGCTTCAGCAACAGCCCTCTGTACCTGCCTTGTGGAGAGTCTCTTCTTCATGCTGTCAGAGGACTCTTTGTTGTGCAGCCTCCGACTGTCCTTCTCGGTGCCTGACGAGGGCAGCCATGTAGCCCAGGCTGCTAGCCACGTTTGTCTTCCTCACTCCCTGGTTGAAGACGCTCACAGCTTCAGCAACAGCCCTCTGTGCCTGCCTTGTGGAGAGTCTCTTCTTCATGCTGTCAGAGAACTCTTTGTTGTGCAGCCTCCGACTGTCCTTCTCGGTGCCTGACGAGGGCAGCCATGTAGCCCAGGCTGCTAGCCACGTTTGTCTTCCTCACTCCCTGGTTGAAGACGCTCACAGCTTCAGCAACAGCCCTCTGTACATTGTTCTTCGAGACCTGCGCCCAGATGACGGAGTGCAGGCTTTCACTCGGGTTCTGCGTCTTGCCATCACTGCACCGCTGGAGCAAGTCCTTGTCGCCTGGCAAACACTGGTTCCTGTGCTTCTTGAACAAAGCCTGGGAGGGCGTTCTTGTGGCCACGGGGTTGCTCGTTGTTGGCAACTGCTCTGTTGTAAAAACATCATGAGCTGACTCCCTCAGGGCAGAGGTCGTGGTCGGGAGACTCGTCGGTGGACGACATGTGGCGAAGGATGGCTTGTACAGCTTTCTCCATCGCAGGTACGTCGTGGCTGTGGCTCCGAAGGGCATAACCATGGTAGTTGGTTATCTTTTTTATCCTGTCTTGTGTCAGCCTGCCCTTTCCTCCGAGCACCTCGCCTTGAGCCTTCTTTTTGTCAACAAGCGTCCGCATGGCTGATCCCATCCACTTGTGGACATGGTTGAGGCAGTCCTTCTTTTCAATATCCACGAACCCGTAGACAGCTTCATCTGTCAGAGCATGATGCGTCCTGCTGTCTCCGTCAGAGAGGACCATTGTGTAGCGCAGACCATGCTTCTCAAAGGACCTTTTGAACATGATGAGTGCTACCTCCACCTCCATTCGCCCCGACTTGCAGTCTATGTTCTTTTTGCAGTCTGGCTTGTGCTCAGCCAACCACGCACTGTAGCTTTCCTCTTCGGGCTTTGGGCCAAGTGAACATCCCAAGCAGAGGTTGCAGAGGACGATGTGGTCGATCGCCAGGCCGGTGTATGGCTCCGCGATGCAGCCCACACCAATGGGAGACGTGCGACCTTGCGTCTTCCAGGTGCCATCATACATGACATGACGTCAATGTTGTTCGGAAGGTTCAGAAAGTCTGCATAGAGGGTCCTCACAGCTTCAACACTTCTGCTTCACAAGCTGCTGCTGACAGCTCACAGGCTTGCATCACTGTCGGCAAGTGGTGCTGGAACGTCTTATGGTGAAGACCTTTGTGAGAAACGTTCAAAGCCGCACAGAAGTCGGAGAGCGCAGTGGACCCTTTTCCAATGGACTGGATCCCTTTCACAGTTCTCATGTTGAGCTCAAATGGCATAATCCGTGCCCCCCCTGAGTTCTGGGCGACGAAAAATGCTTCTCGCAGAAGCCGCACGACGGTCACGTCAGCACCAATTTCACAGCCAGCCCGTACTCTTTCTCCTTGGCTTTCTCGAGCGTAGGCGCGGCCAATCCGCACTGCCCACATTGGTGCTCACGAAGAACATGTTCAGCACGTTCAAATCGACGATCACGAACGGCGTGCCGGAATCTGTCTCTTCATCCTCGACAGAGACATTGAGGAGGTCAACTTCCGTTGCGTGGCAGACTTCGCGGCCAAATCCTCCTTCAACTCGTCAGCCCGCGCCGCACGTTGGGCAGTTTCGCTTTCCGTGTAGAAATGCGAGTCGAGTCGTGACGAACCAGGGCCGACGCCGTCGTCTCCTTCATTGCTCACATCAGGGGTGGGCATCTCGGAAGACGATGTAGCTGCTGGCAGCTAAACTTGCCGCATGTCCGTCTCAAGCAACGCGGCTGGCGATGCGAGCGAAGTCCTCTTGTTCCACGCCCGACGCTTCCGCTTGCCGTACGCACGCTGCGTTGAACGCTTCACGCTAGGCATCGCGATCGCTACCGATGTCTACTAAATGCGTCGAGCTAAACGAAGCAGGCGGACGTCGAAAATCAACGTGCTTGAAGCCAAAACGCAACCGCTAGCAGACGACAAACAACGATCTCAACTGCGTTGCTCGACTGCTCTCGGCTTCTTCCGCGCCGCGAGGAAGGAGAGGAGGGAGAGGAGAATGAGATATTTCAGGAGAAGAGGCATGCGCTTCGGCCAATAGCGACAGCGCTCGCTGCGGCCCGTGCTCCTTAGCCAATCGCTAGCTCAGTTTCTTTCTCCGGGGAAACGCGGTATTCTGTGCTTTCCCCGGGTGGACACCACTTTTAATGGCGCCAAAAATGTAGACAAAGAAGCAAGCTTTCGAACGAGACCAAAATGGCCGCGAACGGGCATGCGCCGGCGAAGCGCAGAGGGCGCACATTTCGACGTCAATTTCCTCTTTCGGGAAGATTTTGGGTGCGTTCCGCGCGACGTAATTATCGTTTTTTTTTATACTTTGAGTTTGAATTGCGCTATAATATTTCGGAGATGTGCCTGGATATGTAAGGCACCCAAATACGGTATTTTTGAAAAATGAACTTTTTTGCGATTTTTTGCATTTTTAGGACCCGCGTCCCCCCTAAGACGAAGCCAACGGGTAAATAAAGCTTTGCTGGAACGCCGCACGTAGACGTTTGTAGAGTGTCCCATTTCGAGCTCCCTGTCCGAGCTGCCATCCATGCCATGCAGCAATGCCGCCTGAGCCCGTGTTGATGGCACGCCCTGCGTGGACGCACGCATGTATGCACCAAACAAGAAAGTTGCACAAGAGCTTGCGATTGCCAAGGCGACTAATGTCCAAGCATTTGCCAGCGGGATCACCGGCTTTCCCGCCTCCCCAGCATCGCTGTTCGTCGCTCCTTTCGTCTGCCCACTCGCACCTTGGTTGGTTTTTCTATTTTCTTGTGGACTTATTTTTTTGCTACTGAGGAGAGAACATAGCGGTGTTAGAAACATGCTTTCACGAAACAAACGTCTGCGCTGTATGCCGATCGGTGGTGTTCGTAGTGCGTATGCAAGCTATGGACTTTGCAATAGTAAAACATTTTTACGAGTACTTTGTGCATGAAACAATGAAAACAATTCGAGTTTTGGGTTTAATGTATCTCTTGTGCAGCTGCGCTAGATATGCACAAAGGTGTTTTTTTGTTTTTTCTTTATTTATTTTTTACTTTTTTGTGCTCACTCATTGAGACGTGGCCCACCCCACTTTTTCAATGAATTTCAGGGGGTGGGCGATGACTCGGTATATTCCGGTAGATATTTCAAGTCAGCCCAAAAAGTTGAATAAGCTTGTGCAGTTTCATTGGGTTTCGTCATATAAAATAAGAAAACAAAGCTCCAAGATCCCCTTAAAAGCAGCAAAGAGTGTCCAGAGCAGGCGTCTTTTTCCACGGGAGGGCCAAACTGTGTGTCAGACATCATGATCTGGGCCATTAGTAAAAGCGCCATTGTGGCCAAGTCTCGATTAAATCTTTTTTTAAGAGGAGGGAAGTGAAACGGATAGTGCAAGCTTTTTACGAACAGAGCCCACATGATCGGTCCTACCACTGAGTGTCTGGACAGCCAGCTGTTTAGGGGAAGTGGAATGACGATGCACTAAAATCAAGGCCAACACATCGCATCAACTGCTTTGGCTGGCAGTTTCTGCTAACAGCTGGGAACACAGATGCAACAAACTCTAAATTAATGCAGATATACCTATGGGAGTCCAGCAAGGCCGGCATTCAGAGACATCAAGAAAGTTCTATGGTACCCAAAGGAAAATAGCAGAAAATAGTGTTTGTAAAAATGTGTAAAAAGGTTAATAGGAGCGACAGTCCCAGACGGTGCAATGTAAAGCGTGCCAAAAAGTCCGTAGAATGTGAAGAACAAAAGGTCCATTCAATTCCACTAATCTGCACCAGTCAGTACATTGTACTGTCAGGTTTCAACGTCTCTTAAACTCTTGCTCTAAGACACCCGTAAATCATGGCTGCTCATTCCAACCGCCAGAACCAACTGCCCACGAGCTACCACTTCTTTCTCCTCAACCCGGTGGCTCGGCTGTGCGTGGCACAGCCGAGCCACCGGCCTCGTCGGCCAACTCGACGAGGCCGGGTTGGTCTCGTCGGCCAACCTGATACCTTACAGTACAAACTCGGAGATGCGCTAACCATCGACTCGGAGAACACAACTTGGAAGCATCAAAGGCTTCAAATGAGTCGTATCACCCAATTGTCGTTCACAGCCGCACGTGCGATGACTGTACTCCTTATTTCTCTGATACTTGAATGCTGGGCGGGCACAACAACAGATTTGGGAGAGAAATCATTGAATCATTGGCCATGGGGACTGTAAACAACAACATTTCTGCACCTTCTTTATCATTGACAAAGACAGAGGTCGAATTCCTAATACCAGAGATGACTAGATAACTGACACCTCGTTGTGACGCTAGAGCTTTGTAAACTTTTATATTTATAGTACATTTCCCTTTGGGACTGTAAACAACAATATTTCTGCACCTCATTATCATTGACAATGAAAAAGGTTGAATTCTAAGTAATCAGAGATAACTAAAGCAGTGATACCTTGTCGCGACGCCAGCGCTTTTTAAACTTTTATATTTTCGGTAAATTCCCTTTCCTATAAAACAATTATCTCCTTTCCCTCTTCGAGAACGTTGAAGCCTTTGGGGGGCGGTTTTATCGTTGTGCCATTCTATGTTGTTGCTAAATGAAAGATGTCCTGTTCCCGTCCTCGTTTTCGCTGTTTGATACTTTCAAGTTTTGTATCTATTAACCAACACGCTCATTTTCAATTGTAGCATCTTTTGTTTCTTTTTACCTTGTCAGAAGTCTGGTGAGATTACCTTTTTAGGGCAATAGCTGTTATGGAGTGGATCTCCATTGTTGTTGTGGTTGTAGTAGTTGGCATAAAAGGGCGTCCGTTGCAATCTGGCCAACTGCTTGCAAAAAGATTGCCTGCCGCTTTCTCAATTGAAGCTGTGTTGCGTGTAAAGCGGGTGCATTACCACAGAGCTGCACCATTGGCAAGCCGTTTTATGGTTTTTGTTTAGCAAACGTGAGTCTCGAGTAGTGCCCGCTGCCACAGTTGCTGCAACGTTGCAATAGAAAATTCTTGGTCATTCTTCTGAATTCTGGAGGATCTCTAGACATCCTCTAGAATTGGCAATGGGTGTCGTTCCCTCTCGAGGGCTCGGTTGATGGCTTGTAGGTCGATGCACAGTCGTCCTTTGTCGCAACAACCATGTGGCTAACCCACTGAGTAGGCAACCTTGGCAACGATTGGCTTGTCACTAAGTTCCTTGAGCACTTGTTGTAGCTTTGGCTCGATGCTCAGAGGTCATGACGTCGACGTCTGGGGCTTTTCAGTCAACTTTCAGGTGTACTTGACCTGCACCCTTGGTCACCTCGTAGGACATCTGAGTAATGTCTTGCCAGTAGATCATGCTGAGACACTGACTTATTCTGGATCGCTGAAACAAGGTCGTACTTTATGCTGATCAGCTGCATTCTTTCGTAAGTCTGTCTTTCCAACTGTGGTGCTAAGTTGCCTGCACCAACAACAAACTTGCTCGGGTATTTCTTTTTTATTGTAGGGTTAGTCAAGTGTTGTCGGCACTTCCCTTTTGGCTCCACCATTGTGTCATTGTACGTTATTAGCTTTGAAGGAGCTTCTTGCAGGGCTGAATTCCTCTTTGGGCAAGCATCCACTTAGAACTTGATGGCTTCATTGTTTTTCCTGTTTCGGAGGGTTACAAAGATCCCTTTGCTGGTGCTTTTCTGAAATCTTCCGAACTGGAGTCATTCGTGACAGTGTGAACAGTGTTCTTCGACTTGTTTCGTCTTGCAAAGTGGTTTTCTCTGCCAGATTTTGAGCAAGTTTTGTCCCCAGGCTGGACACAGTGTCTTCGAATGGGTGAGCTGTCCCACAGTACCTGCGGGTCTTGACTGCTTTTGGCGTGCACTTCTTTGCATTTTGCTTTTACCTTAATGGAGTCGTTTTTGTGCACATTGCCTTCACTCTTAAAGGCCTTCGTCTGTTGTGCCAACATTTCATGAAGGACTCGCGCCACCATGTTGACTGTAGGCTGTTCCGACTTGAAATGCTTCATGCGCTTCACTTGCGATGCTGAAGACTATCTGATTTCTGATCATCTTGGTCTTCGAAGTAGCTATCCTTTGCTTTCAGTTTCAAGTTGCTGAGGAACACAACTCGCCAAGTTGTTGCTTTCGGCAGCGGAAGATGTAACATACGTACAGCTCATTGCGTTTTGGCGCGACACACTCATTAAGCTTTTGGAGAACTCGCGCAAAGTCTTTGTCTGGGTGAGGGACTGCGTGGGTAGGAATGCCAAAATCCAAATGTGGTGTAGATTTCGATCACGGGTGCACCGGTGAATGTAAGTAGCAGAGCTACCTTTCGCTCCGAAGACCTGTTATCTTGGTTCGTAGCAACAATGTACAGGTTGAAATTAGATGGAACAGCGTGGATATACACTCACAGGCACACGAGAAGGAAACAGACTCGCAGCGCTGTTTCCTTCTTGTGTGCCTGTATATCTGCGGTGTTACATCCAAGCATGAATTTCCAACTAGCCCAAGCACCCACATTAACAGGTCAAAATGTTGCTTAAACTATTTCCAGTTCATTTGGAGGTCAGCTACATGCACATTCTCGTTGGCATTTCCATGGGAACTGACAACGTTCCAGTTGTGTTGGCTCACATCTTCTCACCGCTGCTGCTTTTGCATGGCGATTTTGTTTCAAGACCAAAGTGCGCTGTGAACTACTTCAGCTGTGCTACTTCTGACACCATGTTTTATGCGTCCTCGAGACCCATACTGGTCGACCGTACAAGTCGAGCGGGAGACGAGAGAGAACAAGCCGTTTTCTATTGTGCCATCATCGTATGTTGATGATGATGATGATTGCCTTCAAATCAAAACTAACATAAACCGGAACTGACGATATTTACATGTTGTAACAGGGGCTATGGTTAGTGTTGCACACGGATGAGTCGTGACGAATGAACCATGACTCAAGCAGCTTCCTTGGGTCCCAGCGTTCTTCTCGTCCCAGCATCGCCGCACTGTCCAGGTCAGACGTGTGCCGACCCCGTCATCTAGCAGGGGTGGACAAAATCCGTCTTTGATCATGTCGCGTGCGTGGCCCTAGCCACGTCTCTTTTGTCAGTGTCGTTGCGCTCTTCCTTCCTGTCTCACCAACGTACGTTGCATCGCGATCACTGCACTGCACTTTGTATACTACCCCACTCGGGACGTCCGCAGGGGAGCGGTCGTTTGGCTTTGGGAACACATTCGCCAGAGTGTAATGAGGTTTCAACACAGTTTGTACACCCAGCGGACGTAAGGCTCTCCTTACTGCGTCTGATATGCCCCGAACATATGGGATAGACACAATCAATGTGTGCCTTTTTCGTGACGCACTCTCCTTACGCCTCCGCATGCGCTTTTGAGTATTGGCAATAAACATCTTTGGCTAATGGCGTTTCTCTAAAGCATTAACTGCATTTGTTCGTTCCTGCTTCCGGAGGTGCTCGTCTGAGGACACTGCATCACAACAAGACAAAAAGGCTCGAGGTACACCTAAGCACTTCTTACAAGTTGTGAATGCGAAATTATGCACGCTGATCTTCCACTCCCTCCTGTCGTCTGCGGCGTACTCGCGTCTATGGTCAAGCGCGCGCTGTCCTCGGCGTGCTGATCTTGGGCGTGGAGTGGTGGAGCCGCTGCCTTGCAGACAAGCAGCGTCATAGGGTGGTGGTCGTTGAAACTGACACGCAGCGGCCAATGGGAGCCTTGTTTTTTGAAAGTATGACACGTGCCAGCCAGTAGAACCGAAGCCGAAATCCATCACCTTTACTCAGCCCCTTTGGGATCGGGGAAACTAGGTGCCGTTGTCTAGGCATTCATAGCTGGGAGCTGGCTTCACTTGGAGAAAGGATTTAAGGTGCCGTTTGGCAGGGCTTCAAAGGTGATGATTTTGGCTCGCTCTATGGGACAGTTAATGCTTTTGCATTAAAAAGCTCTTGCTACAAACCGTTTGTGTTCCAGTGGGTGGTGGGAATCGTAGGACAAAACATTACCTGTGTCGCAAGGCTTGTGGTACACTGCCGTTTCTATGCTGCCATTGCTATCCCTGCGCATAAGTAGACCCAAAAAGGGCAAAACACCATCTTTCTCTGTCTCATGAGTAAACTGAATGGCGTGGTGAACGCTGTTCAGCGTTGCATAAAAGTCACGCAGGTTCGCCTTTTTCAAAATTACAAATGTGTCGTCCACATACCTACAAAACATTTTAACTGGAAGAGGTAGTGAGCTCAAAACCTATGCTTCAACATGCTCTATAACCAAGTCCGCCACGGAAACAGAAGCAGAACTTCCCGGGCGACACCCTTCAATTTAATGATAAATCACGGGAAAACTGGAGTAGGTTTGGTTCCAGCAAAACCGCAATAAAAGAACAATTTCCTTCACAGGCAAGGGCATACAAACATTTTTGTGTTCCTGTGGGAAACTTGGTAATGGAGCACGTTGAAGCACAGGTTTTGAGCTCACTTCCTTTTCCAGTTAAGATGTATTGCAGGTATTTAGATGACAAATTTGTGATTTAGAAAAAGGTGAATCTGCATGACTTTCACGCGGCGCTGAACAGTGTTCACCATGCTACAGTGTAGACCGCATATATCGTATGTCGCGGGAGTCGCGAAAATCCGCACTATAAGCGGTACCGCGCTATAACCAAAACATCAATTTTTCAGGCCAAAATACATGCCATGAGACAACTTACCTTTGTAAAACAATTTATTTTATGTTAGATGAGAAATAAAGCTTAGTTTGAGGAAAGTCTTTATTTCACCAGACTAGTACACTTGTCTCTCAAGTGTGTCGCACATTTTGAAAGAAATGAGTGACTTTTGCCTGGCGCAGCTTTTTAATGGCGTCGCGGGTTGCGGACGGACGTTGCGAACGTTCAGGATTGCTAACCCTAATCACTTTTCTCCGGCGATGAAAACGCGTGAAAATTTGCGTCCTTTATACGGTACGCGCCAGTAATACCTTTAACTTAAGCACAGGCATGAAATGTTTCAATTAAGAAATCCGGGCGATGTTCGAAAACACAAATGCTTAGAAAGCACCACTGTAGTCGAAGTAAACAAACACGACGACATGGGCGTTTCTGCCGTCTGGAGAGTGCCGCCACGACATCGCCGCACGAATAGGTGGGTCTTCCCTTTTAGTACGTGCTGGGTTATCATAGCGACACACAACGAAAATTCACAGTCAAGGATAGCGCTTTTACGCGGAACAATGAGCTTCCACCACGCCGTCTACGGTCTACGTCGACGATCACAACCGACGCCATGTTCGCGGATAGAAGAAGCCGGCCCGCGACTGGCATGCAACGCGCGCGAACACTTCTCCTCGACTTGTGATTGGTCTGCCGTTGCGGAGGGATGCACGGACGTGAACGACACGTGCATGCATCCCTCCGTTGCTATGGCAACTGAAGCCTCTCTCTTCGCTTCTCCCCGCTTCTTTGAGCAACCGCCTTGCCCCGCGAGTGCCGCTTGCGGCTAGCGTCGTGCGCTGTTATCTAGTGCCTCACAGGGAAGCGTGTGCGTTGTGTGCCGGTTGGTCGGCGCAGTCGTTCGAGAAACCGCACTATAACCGGTATTTCCCTTCGCGCGCCTGCATTTTAAGCGCTATGTAATTACATCGAGTTGTATGGGAGGCGAACCGGTGGTTTAAAAAAGCTGCGTTATACCCGGTCCTGCACTATAAGCGATTACATTGTAAGTGGTCTATACTGTATTAGGTTTACTTATGAGACAGAGAAGGATGGTGTTTTGCCTTTTTTTGGACATACTTGTGCGCCAAGGTAGTAATGGCAGCATAGAAACGGCAGTACAGTACCGCAAGCCTTGAGACACCGGTAATTTTTTGTTTCACAATTCTCACCACTCAACGGAACACAAACAGTCTGTAGGCAGAACTTTTTTTATCTCGTTGTGATGCAGTGTCTCGAACGAGCACCTTCAGAAGTAGGGACTAACAAACAGAGTTAACGCTTTAGAGAAACACCATTATCCAAGGGTGTCCATTGCCGATACTCAGCAGCGCATGCAGAGGGGTAAGGAAAGTGTGTCTCGGGAGAGGAGCACATTGATTGTGTCTATCCCATGTGTTTGGGACGTGTCAGACGGAGTAAGGTTACATCCGCCGGGTGTACAAACTGTGTTTAAACCTCATTACACTCTGGCGAATATGTTCCCAAAGCCAAAGGACCGCACCCATGCAGACATCCAGAGTGGGGTAGTATACAAAGTGCAGTATGGTGATTGCGATGCTACGTTCATTGGCGAGAAGGAAGGAAGGGGGCAACGAGACTGAAGGAACACAGAAGACACATGGCCAAGGCCACGCACACGACACAATCAAAGACGGATTTTGTCGACAACTGCTGGACAACGGGGCACACGTTTGACCTAGACAAAGCAGCGGCGCTGGAACAGTGGTGGGGCCCAAGGAAGCTGCTTGAGTCATGGTTTATTCGTCATGACTCATCCGTGCACAACACAAACTGGCCCCCTGCTAGACATTTACGGGGTTGTTGGCGATTGTCATAATCGATCGCGATTGAACTGGCGCACCGACGACGACGAGCACGACGCGCGTGCACGAGCAGAGAGCGCGTGAAGGGACTTTCGAGCGGCAGCAGGACAAGCGGTCGCTGATGGCCGTCACCGAATAAAACCCAGTTATTATTCGGCGGTGTAGCTGTTGTCGGCACAAACACAACAGCGATAAAGAGTAACTGTTTGACCGCTCGTCTCATTTGTGCCAATATGTACTGGAGATGCTACCTGCATAGGTGGCGAAATGTCTAAATCCTCTTTATCATTTTTGTTTTGTTAAGCCAGAGTAAACATTTTTTATTCATACAACGAAGTTACCTGTATTATGAACGATTTTGCCGGCCCCGCGGACTTCATTATAAAGGTGTTTGATAGGGGTGTGCGAATACTCGAATATATGAATTCTAATCGAATAGCAAGTTCTATATTTACTCGCATAATAAACGCAGCCCCCACAACGGACATCAATATTTTGACTTTCTTTTTCCCTTCCGTAATAAATGCATTTCCAATTTTCGGATCTGCGAGTCTCAAAGTGCGTCCACTTTAGCGAGCCACCAAGCCAGTTTTCTTTTGCCGCCAAGCGGTCGGGTCAAGTCAATTCAGGCCAGGCTGCTCACGTCACAGTGGCTCACGTTACGGCTGTTACGGCACCAAGTGCGTAGTTGCGGTAGGTAGTTACGGAGCATGTACGGAAGTGATCAACCATGAAACCGAGCGTCGCACACACTTGACGAAGCTTGTGTCGAGGAATCGCCAAGCCCCGGACATTCTCCACCTATCGGATGCATTGATGTCAACAAGCAAGCTGTCGTCTGTGGTCCGCTTTCGGACAGTGAAATCGTGAAAGTGGTTAGGCCTAGTTTCACATACTCCGGGTAAACGCGTTTATTTAATCCGCAACAGAATGGCACAACGAGGTGCACGCTCCACTGTAGGCTGAGAGTGTCTGGTAGCCTCTCCTTAAACGAAACTTGATCTGTGCGAGCAGGCTTCGGCGGTCGGCGGTTGGACTTCGTAAGAGTTCTTGTCTCCTTGAATGAAACTTGATCCGTGCGAGCGGGCTTCGGCGGTCGGCGGTTCGACTTCGTACGAGTTCTTGTCTCCTTGAACGAAACTTGATCCGTGCGAGCGGGCTTCGGCGGTCGGCGGTTGGACTTCGTACGAGTTCTTGTCTCCTTGAATGAAACTTGATCCGTGCGAGCGGGCTTCGGCGGTCGGCGGTTGGACTTTGTACGAGTTCTTGTCTCCTTGAACGAAATTTGATCCGTGCGAGCGGGCTTCGGCGGTCGGCGGTTGGACTTCGCACGAGTTCTTGTCTCCTTGAACGGAACTTGATCCGTGCGAGCGGGCTTCGGCGGTCGGCGGTTGGACTTCGTACGAGTTCTTGTCTCCTTGAACGAAACTTGATCCGTGCGAGCGGGCTTCGGAGGTCGGCGGTTGGACTTCGTACGAGTTCTTGTCTCCTTGAACGAAACTTGATCCGTGCGAGCGGGCTTCGGCGGTCGGCGGTTGGACTTCGTACGAGTTCTTGTCTCCTTGAACGAAACTTGATCCGTGCGAGCGGGCTTCGGCGGTCGGCGGTTGGACTTTGTACGAGTTCTTGTCTCCTTGAACGAAACTTGATCCGTGCGAGCGGGCTTCGGTGGTCGGCGGTTGGACTTCGTACGAGTTCTTACGAGGCTCAAAATTCTGACAATCGTCAGAATTTCGAGCGCAGCACAGTTTACCATTGCTCTTGCTGCGAAGGGCCGTCGAGTCAACCACCAGCATGGTGCATACCGGTGTTTGACATCATCATGTGACGTAGGTGTAAGGCATGTATACGCGTAGTCATGGATTGTACGTGAGCATGCAGTCCCTACGAGCTCTTATATGCATAGTCGCAGATTCTACCTGAGCGTGCCTGCCGGATATTAGCCTAAGAACGGTTGTGGTTGTGTTGCTTTTCGTGCTGAGAGCTTCGTAGGGCGCTTTTCCTTCGGCAAAAGGCACCCCTAAAACGCCCTAAAAAGGTTTGCAATTTATAAAGCATGGTTATTGTGGCGCGACCCCGACCAGTCATGGGTGTGCCTCCATCAGTGGAGACGTGCCACAGTACCTTGCCGTGTCATATTGACACCTAATATGACATTTGCACAAAGTGTGTCAATGCAAAAATTTTTCCCAATGTAATTCAAGTTGAAGTTTTATTCGCCTCGAAGACGTTCGTTCGAACGTATTACATGAGGGGGGGGGGGGGGATAGAAAAATACAAACAAATGCAAGATGCAATGGCAATCAAAGAACTAACTAAGGTTAAAAATTAACAACAAGCAAAAACAAAGAACGAACTATACAGGATTCGGAACAAAGTTTACACAAATGAACGCCCCCAAAATGTCTGTCAATTTTTTGGGAAAAAAAGTGTTTATTATGCGAGTGAATACGGTAATGGGGGGGCCCCCCTGTCCGACATTTACAGAGATGTTGGCAATAAATAGTAATCGTTGAGCACTCGTCTAATTTTGGTCAGTATGACTGAGATGCCACCTGCATAGGTGGCGAAATGTCTAAATCCTCTTTGTTGTCATTTTTGTTTTGTTAAGCCAGAGTAAACATTTTTTAATCATACAACAAAGTTTTCTGTATTATGAACGATTTTGCCGGCCCTGCGGACTTCATTATAAAGTTGTTTGATAGGGGTGTACGAATACTCGAGTACATGAATTGTAATCGAATAGCAAGTTCCCGAATAATTCAATTCACAAATCAAATTCCTAGTATTTGGTCACTCAAATATTCAATATATTCGGAGCTGTTAAAAGAGCCGTTTTTTCTCCCGATGTTAGCTCAGTGATGTTAGACAGACCGTACGAGAAACACCTCTTGGTCAAACCATTCCACGAAAATCTTAACGCGCAGGTAGTTAGAAAAAAGAAAAGTAACGAATGCCGCAAACTTGATAACATGCGGATTTAATCACGATCGGGACACAATCTAGCCTTGAATCGCAACCGAAACATCCCGTTTGCGCCACTTCCGGAGAGGAATTGTTGGGTGGCTGGAATTCTACAGCATGCCTGATTCTTTTCACGAGTAAAGCCCCTCGTTTCAAAATGAAGCGCCGATGTAAAACACTTGCCACACACACAGAAATCGGCGACTGCAAGATCACAGAAAGAAAACCACGTTCACCAGACCGATGAAACCAGCTGAGTTCTCGTAGTCCTTCTTTGGAACCGCAAGCTGCAAATTCGAAACGGAAAAATAGCGTACCTAGCTTTGAGAGGGTTTCCAACAGTCCGTTCGCCGTTTGAGATACGAACTGCGAGAAGGTGACGAAAAGACGAATGCAAATGCTACGAATGCTTCAGTCTGGCAGGCATCGTCGCTCTTCCATTTGCTCGCCTTCTTTCCATGCGACAACACAACACGTGCGCACTTACGACCAATCTGCGCAGGAGCAATAACGTTGGCAGGAGCCGTCTCCGTTGTTTTGCTTTCTCCCTCTTTTAGATCTAGGCTCTCTGAAAGCAGGTAGATGGACGGAGGAATGGCTGCATAGCGGCTGTTGGATGGTGACTTCCGACACCTAACCACGTTTTTTTTTCTTGCTTCAGGTTATATTGTTTAAGCCTGTTCACTCAGATTTAATGCCTATCTGTTTATTTATATAAAATAAAATCCCGGGTGCCGTTTTTTGCCCTTAAAATTGAGACCACACATCGCAAAATGCCCCGTTTCTGAGATATATAAACATAAAAAAAGGACATGTTGCGGTGTTAGGTCGTGCTTTTAACGAGAGAAAAAGGAACATGTGACTGTAACTTTGGGTTTTTTTGTGAGACTTAAGGTAAATGGATTAGGTTTGCACCATAAAATTGGATCTTTGGTTCACGTTCATCAGCAGCTGCTTTCCTTTTTTCACCAGAACTTTTTTACGTTTTAGCTTTTGTTCCGTACCAGATGCGTATTTCTGCACCAGGCGCATACTCTGCACATGTAATTATTCTTATTCACTGCACACTTTGAAAAATTCGTACAAATAAGATCGCTAATCAACATTTGATTCAATGTTTGGCTTTTTTTTCTTAATTTGATTCGATAACTACTAATTAGTATTAGCACACCCCTAGTGTTTGACGGTATGTACCAAGCGAAGGATATATGGGGCCTGTACATCTAAGACATTGCTACAACACCACGCACGAATTAGACAGAGTGGCTACTCAGGGGTCTATTTTGGCGAGTGGTCCTACCAGTCTGTTGGCACAAGTTGGGCTTTAAAGTCTTTGGAGGGCAGAAATTTCATCGAGGGGCTGCTGCTTTGTTCACACCGTCCAAACTGAAATGAATCGAGAAAGAGGCGATCAAAGAACCGATTCTCACCTGCTATTGATGTGCGAGAGTGACGCTGCCTGACAAAATGCAACCGCCATTGTCGAAAGAAACTGCTCTTTGCGGTACCAGACGGCACTCGTGGCTATGATCAACATTGGCAGCATATAATCGGATCCGCGATCACGTGGCCGCTTGTTCTGGCTGCGAGTTGAGGGGGCGATTGGTGCTCCTTTTTCTTTAATTTTTAATGGGACTTGTATTGCGTGGGGCGAAAAACGAATGTGTGTTTCAAGGCTCATTAATGTCGGGGATGCGTTTTAAGCGGTATTTGTGCAGAGTACAAAAACTGTTGCATGGCCCCCTGGAGGGGTCGCTGAGCCGGGGTTGCCCTCGCAGCTCTCCACTGCCCCCGGTGCCCCCGGGCAAGAGGCCCGCATCGTGCGAGCCGTGCGGGGGGAGCACCCGTTCTTCCTCGTCTGGCTCGAGCGTCTACGGCCAGCTGCTGCTGCTGCCCGAGGACTCGGACGACTGCATCTACAGCCGCCTCCAGGTGCCCTCTCCCCTTCACACTGACTGATGGCCGCCCTGTGCGCTTTGGCGGGCAACGATAAGGGGGTCACCTCACTTTTATCATTGGGGGCAAGTGGAGCCTCAAGAAGCATAACTACGAGTTTCTCCGCTAAATTTAGTGGGAAAAATGACGTTGTGTGGCTTCGTGTCGTGTGACTCGTACACAAATTCAGTTTCCCCGCTAGATTTAGGAAGAAACTTGACGTCACGTAACCTCGACAAGAAATCAGTTTCCCCTCTAAATTTAGCAGGAGAAATGGCGTCACATAACTTTGTGTCACAGGACCTATACACAAATGGAATTTCTTGAATAGATTAAGCGGGAAAATTGACGTCGCATGACCTGCGCAGGAATTAAGTTTCCCCGCTAGCCTGCATTGTCCATGGCCCGAAGACACAGGCCGACCCAGCGGGGAATGGGCCGAGAAGTCAATGGGCGACTTGGAGGCACAGCTCGAGAAGAAATGCCTGGAGGTTACTAGCACTAAACCAAGAATGTTTCACGTAGCAACACTATTGCGGGGCAGTTGGCAATATCTTTTTGCTAGGGCTTTCGGCTTTTGTTATTGTGCTCTGAAGAAACGGAAATAAACAGCGCGCGAAAAATACACAAGGACGAAAGGAAGGTGCGAACGACACAAGTGCTGACGTTCACGCTTGTGTTCGCGCTGTTCAGCGCTTGTGTCGTTCGCACCTTCCTTTCGTCCTTGAGTATTTTTTGCGCGCTTTTTTTTTCCGTTACCATGAACCAACTTGCCTACATAACGACACTAGTTCTGAATAAATTTGTATGGCGTTTTTTCTTTTTGTTTTCAAACTTGTTTTCTGCAACTTATCTCGAGATTTTTAGGCATTATCCTCGCGGAATACGAACGAGCAACGAAACAACGACGTCAATCTTCCGTTTGAGAATTCGAGTCAACCTGAAGTCATTGAAAAAAATTGTGATAAGTGCAGATGCGTAATGAGCAACGCAAGTGCCTTTCAGGATGCTACCCACCCGTTGGGGAATCCTGACCTCTTCAAACAGCACTGCCAACATTGTCGCACCTGCTACCGAAAAGAAACGAAAAAACGCGGTTTTTTATTATAAGTTGACTAAACTTAATAGATGATTGCGTTTTGTTACCTCGCTGCAAATGGGACGAAATACCGTTATCGTTACTTTTCACAATGTTATACCTGCATTCTTTTTGCATTACTTGGTTTTTTTTTTTTTCAATTCAGCTTAAAACTTTATTTTCCGGAGGTACTTTGTACGGTCTCCCATACAGAAGGTTACTAGAAAGCACCTTGGCAGGGGTCTAGGAACCTCTTACGTGGGCTGCAGTAAGAAAAATATTTGTAACATCCTGAAAACTATACAATCGAAAAATGCAAAAAAAAAAAAAAGCCACTGTAAGATTTTAAGCGGGTCTCCACTCAAAATTTAGAGGTAATCATGTAAGACTAGGAGATGGACACTCTTAGATCAACAATATGTCAAGACAAAGTATTTTACAATAACCTTTTTAATGAACAAAAAGTACTTTGGTACGTAATATTATTTTGCGGCGATTTATATAAGACACAGTTGGAAACTGACAATGAATCGCTTCTCCAAAGTGATTTTTGATTATTACTCCGTAACCTTCATGCACTAGCTTGAACTCTGGGAGGTTGGCGAGCTGCGAGATGGAAACGGCAACGCCATGGATAGATTTTACTCATGGTGCAAGGTTCTGGTTTCAGCAAAACCATCACCAAGGCGACAGAGTGTCCCTTGTTCTGATATTCCTCCCTTTACACGCTTGAGTCTTCAAAGGGGCTCATATGTCAGCAAAGCTCCCACGATAAAAAGTTTAACGGATATCTATTTATCTGTGTGATTTGGAAATCCCATTTCATGGTCAACAGGTTCGAATCTAATTAGAAGCATGTTTCAGAATTGCTCCTAACTGAGAGTGAGTCTCGCAACATAAATATTGCGCCAGATTTTTGTTTTATTTTCGAGGAGCATTTATTTTGTAACATACGTATGTCTCCTATCCGAGAACTTGAAGGGAATTTTTTTGTCTGGAGTTGAGCATCTCTTTAAGGGGGGGGCCTGCTTCCTGGGAGAAGGGAGCAGTATTTCCATCCCACTATCTGGGCACAACTCTGGGAAGCCGAGGGTTCTACGACATCAAAAGGGACCCTTTGAATCTTGAAGAAACCCACAACACCCACCAGTTCGGTGGACGGGCCGGTGTCTTAGCTTCAGGAGGCAAAGAGCGCATCTGCCAACCCCGTGCCTCCTATTGACTAGGCTAGATGGCGCAAGCTACTACCCGACACACAGGGTTTATTCGTGTCCCATCCAGGAGGAGCCCGGGGGAGGAGAAGGGAGGCCTCTGGACCTGGCGGCTCCCCCAATTCCGTCGCGGCCACGCTCGGTCAGCCTCACGGCGCCGGACCAGAAGGTAGTCTATCGGAGCGACTCTCTTGGGCTCGGTCGTCATAGGATTCGGTTGCGATAGTCGCTCCGTGCGAGGGAGGGACGTCCACACCCTCGATGGCGGACATTTAACGAGGGGGCCCGTGGGCCTTGCACCGGTCAGTTCTTACGTTCACAACGTGGAAACTGATATAAATCCTACTACTGGTTGGGGCTCAGCTAGTTGGATCCTATTCTTGGCTGGTGCCAGCTGAATTGTGCAGCTGAATTGAACGGCTGAACAGTAAATATCCCGCGTTAATTACTGTTCAGCTGGCACCACCCGAGGAAGGAAATAAATCCATACAGGGATGAGCTGGTTGTTTATTAAGCATCACGGGTGGAGCCAGCTGAACAGGGAAGGAAGGAGAAACAGAAAAGACAAGCAACCGTTGGACTACTGACTATTTTAATACATTGTCCTCCTCTTCTACTAGTTCTTATGCAGATCCCTTTGCTTCTGCTTTTTTCTTGCCTGAATCGTGTTGCCCCCTTCCTCCTACGGATTTCCTTCCTCGTTCAGCTGGCTCCAATTGTGATGAAATATATCGAGAAATAATTGCGAGGGGATCGAAGAACTAATTGCTATCCGCCATTGTTGCGCAAAGTTGACGCTGCCCGATAAAATAGTTTCACGACCAGCATTAGTTTGTCGAAACTTAAACTGGTTTACGAACCACCAGATGGCAGTTAATTTGAAAAAGAATCTAGGTTGCGTCATCCAAAAGCCGGTTGTGTAAGGCCTTTAAAACGAAGGTGGTTTTGGGTCTTTTGGGTTAGATTTTGTATTGTCAAGATTCATGTGTAGTTGGAAGTGTGTCTTGCATGTTTTTGCTGCTCAACTAGCCCTTTTCTTAAAATATTTCCCGGATATAAAATTGGGTTAAAGGTTCGTAGCATATCACCGGGCTCCGCTGATCCTGCGTGGTATAGAGTATCTTGAGTGTGAAACTGTTCTCCCGATGTGTCACCAACCCCTAAAACGCAGCATCGCACAAAACAGCGTGGTGATCAGCTCCAGGAGAAACCTAACACGCCCACGAGCGTGGTATTTCCTCCCAAGAGGCAGACCAAACGTTGTCTGCCGGGCAGGCTGCCACTGAATGGGTCCAGGTGCAGGGTGCCCACCCTGCACTCGAGTGGCGAGGTGTGCCTCTCGGGAAGGAAGGCACTCGTGAGATGCCCTCCTGGGGCCCACGGCATTGCCCATTTGTCCTGGCTGCAGCCTGGAAATGCAGCTCTGGCCACCTTCCATATCGGGCTCTGTTGGAACATGCTGGACTTACTTCGATGGACCCCGCTATGCCACGGCAGATCTGAGCAACTGCGACGCAACCAGAATGCCAAAAAATATTAGATGCCAGATGTTTCTTTTTTATTCTACGGATAATGTTGGTTTGCTCGCTTCCCTACGACTCCCGTTGAGGGACGTCTGGAATTTTATTCTTCTCTCTCACTATATCTCCCAAATGATGCATTCTTTGGTTTCCTCCAAAATCCGCATCACACGTTGTCCGATGGTTTGTTGCGGCCTTTACTTATTTTATTTATTTATTTCATATACCCTCGGGGCCAAAGGCAATAGACAGGGGAGTGGGTACAATGTATAAAGTTAAAAAATGCGGTGGTTATTAGTACAGTAAATTGACTCTTATTTATACCATGTTAGCTATGGCGTTCTTGAACTGCTGGGGATCTTTGATTGTTGCTGTCGGGGCGGGAAGGCCATTCCACTCCACTGATGTGCGAGGAAAGAATGACTGAAAAAAAGCGTTAGTTGTACACGACGGAATCCCGACTTTATGAACGTGATCTAATCTAGATGAGATGTATTGCGGGGGTAAAATATGCTGGGCGCGCAAGGAGGGATGAAGAAACAGTTTGTGAAAGAGACGAGAGGTTTTGCGGCGGGATGTTAGGGATGGCGGATCAAGGTTAGATTTCATTGTACTGATGCTTGCAGTTCTATTGTAGTTACACAATATGAAACAAACAGAATTATTTTGAACCATTTCAAGTGAGCGTATCAAGTTTTCGTGGCTTGGATCCCAAACTGAAACGGAATATTCGAGTTTAGAGCGACCTTGTAGAGTAGTAGTTTTAGGGGTGCTTTTGCAAAGTTACGTCGAAGATAACCCAACATGCGGTTAGCGTTATTACTAACGTACGAGGTGTGAACGCTCCAAGTTAGGTTACATGAAATGTGCACACCCAGGTATTTATAAGAAGATAGAGGCACACTAGTAAGAGAGTAGACGGGGGAGGTAATAGTTTTTCTAGAGACACGCATAAGTTTACATTTGTTAAGGTTTAGTTCCATGCATTATGTTTTGCGCCATACAGATATGGCGTTAAGATCAGATTGAAGAGTGGTTATATCGTTATCACATAAAATTTCCCGGAAAACTACCCAGTCATCTGCAAACAAGTGAATATGGGAAGAAACACAAGAAGAGAGGTCATGAATGCCGATAGGAAAAAGGAGAGGGCCAAGCGCCTTGGGGCACGCCGGGGTGGACGCCACTTGGGGGAGATGTGAGGCTGTGAGCTGAAACGAACTGAGAACAGTTAATGAGAAAGTATTCGAGCCAAGTAAGAAGTTTGGGATAGAGATTAAGCTGACTTAATTTAAGAAGTAAAAGCTTATGACACACCTTATCAAATGCTTTCGAAAAGTCTAAAAATATGCAGTCGGCAAGTGACGATCGGTCAAGAATGGCGTTTAGTTTATGAGTGAAAGATACCAATTGAGTTTCGCACGAATAAGTTTTACGGAAGCCGTGTTGTGAAGGTGTGAAAAATGAGTTTGATTCAAAAAAGTTAGCGAGGTTCGTAAACAGAACAAAAATTATACGCGGGATGCTTGTGAGCGAAATGGGTCGATAATTAAGGGGAGAATTTTTGTTACCTGATTTGTGGAGTGGAGCAACCTTGCCCACCTCCCACTCAGCAGGGAGGTAACCATCGTCAGGGGACTGTTGGAAAACTGTTGATAAAATGATAGAAGAATAAACACTGGTACTTTTTAAAAATTTTGGGTCAATTAAATTCCAACCAGGGGCAGAAGATTGTTTGAGTAATCTAATTATGCTTTCAACACCACTGGGATCAATAATAACAGGAAACATTGCAAGGTAATCACATGAGTTCATATTAGGCAATGGGACGTCTGTAGTTACGGAAAAATTGCGTGAAAATATATCATTAAGAACGATGGCACATTGATTAGAGGGAATGACATTACCATAACTGTTGACGAGGGTGATATCGTTATTATCTTTTGGGTTAATAACACGCCTAAACTTTTTTGTGGTAGTTGTTAGCATGACTGGCAAAGTATTTTGAAGATACTCTGCTTTAGCTTCTCTTATCGCTGTTACGTATTCCTCGGAAGCAAGCTGATATGCGGCCCAGCGCGCATCGTTTGAAGAAAGTTTAGCTGACCTGAACAGTCGTTTTTTTTTTGTTAGATAGACGTTTCATGCGAACGTTAAACCACGGTGCGTTACTGTTAGAGATAACAGTGCGAGTAGGGATGTACTTATTCGTTAGAGCATTAACCTTGGTTACAAACATATCCCAGTTATTTTGTACGCTACGTTTATCAAAATCCTTCAAAAAAATATCAAGAAACACGGATAATTCAGTATTTATGGCTTCAAAGTTCGCATTCCTGTAGTTTTGAATAGTTTTCACTTTTTTAATGGTTTTAGGTCGCGACAGGTTTGTGTGTAGTGATAGCAGGGAATGATCGCTCAGGCCGCGTAAATAACTGATGTCAGATACAAGATCGGGCTGAGGTGTTAGTATGAGATCTAGGACATTTGCGACAGATGAGGTCGTTCTGGTAGGTTGTTTAACGAGTTGTGTGAATGAAAAGACAGAGCACATTTCTAAAAATTCATTAGCTAAGGTGGAAAAGGGGGCCATACTGGGTGTCTCGCCATCCCATGTTATATTTGGAATATTGAAATCACCAAACAAAAATCAAGGTAACGTGGGATAGCGAGTTCTGACAAGGTTGGTTACATCGTGTAGATCATTTACAAAACTAGACGAAATAGTGGGGGGGCGATAGCAAACACCGATGACAATTCTTTGGTGGCCCACTTCCATGATAGCCCACACAATCTCTAAGTCACTGGGGACATATGTACACTGAGATGGAAATTCTTTATATATCGCCAAAAGAACACCGCCTCCCTGACGGGTTATGTGGTCACAGCGATAAACAGAAAAACGATGTGCGTCTTGGAAAATTTCATGATCACGGAACTGAGAGTGCAGCCAGGTTTCAGTTAGAACTATTACGTCAGCACTACAGCTACAGTGGACTCCCATTAAACGAAACTCGCTTAAACGGAAAATTCGGATAAACGGAACTCTAAAGGTTGTTTCGGTTGGTTTCCTATGTATTTAATGATAAATTCTTCGGGTAATCGGAACCCCCCTTTTTGCTTACTTCGGTTAAACGGGACCGAAACCGAAACTACCCATGGCGACCACGGACATCGGAAATAGCTACAGCAGTCTCACAACCATGGAGTACGCAATAGCCAAGACTGAGGACACTTTAAAGGGAAAGGGGTTGTGTTAGAACAAAATTTATACAAATATTATTACAAAAAAAAAAAAAAGTTGTTAGGCTAGGTGATGCGAGGTGCCGCTCGTTACAAAGGGTACGGTACAGCCATTCATCCATCCATCCAAGCCATTATATTAAGGCAATCCAATCCAGTCTTTCTACCGCCATTAGGGTTAGCGCCTCGTCTGTTGCGCGTCACGTTTACCATCGAGTACACAAACCAGCGTCCGCTTGCCGTGTTGTGATGGAAGCGGTAAAAAAGCGGCCGCACCAAGCGATCTCGCTTGCTACGAAAATGAAAATCCTTCAAGAGCTGGATCGTGGTGACCTCTCGAAGACGGAGATCGCAAGGAAGTTCGATATCCCGAAGTCTACACTCTCAAGGATATCAAAGGACAAAGAAAAGATTCAAGACGCTGTAAAGCGCGGAAGCTTTGCCACCGACCGAAGGAGGATGCGAAAGACGCCTTTTGAGGAAATAGAGAACGTCCTTTTTCTCTGTTTTAAGCGCGCGCGAAGTGCTAATTTCCCGATCAGCGGCCCCATCCTCGAAGAAAAGGCTGGAGAGATTGCGTCTCAGTTGGGAATAGATAACTTCAAAATGAGCGACGGTTGGCTCAGCCGTTTTAAAAAGCGCCACGGCCTAGTCTTTAAGACTATTTCTGGGGAAGGTGCAGCAGTCAACAGAAACCTTTGTACCTCCAAGGCATGCACACCTACTTCGTCAAAAAGCGATTACAAAATGCAAAACAAACTACCATTACCTCTTTTTTCTAGTCAGCTACATTAGCTGGACATCATGCTTGTGAAATAAAGTCATATTTCACTCATTTTATGTGCTTTGCTTTAATAAAACTTCTGATAAATGGAACAAATTTTTCTGTCCCTTCGAGTTCCGTTTAAGAGGAGTCCACTGTATCTACTGCAGAAGTTAAGGAATCACGCTTGTTAATAACGCTCCGAATGTTAGAAAAAAGTACCGAAACATTAGATAAAATTCGTCCACTGCCCCTCGCGTTTTCTTGTCTCAGACCACGTGTCGAAAGACTGGGCTGTTGGTTATCAGGGGTATGATCTGACGCAAGTCGTATCACGCTTTCAGTTGCAGTGTCATACGTGTACTGCCTCCTATTTATGACAAGTTTGTTATAGCGAAGCTGAAACGGTGGTGCTTCTGGCTGATTTTTAGCAAACTCAATTAGTTTTTTTCGAACGTAACGCGTAGCAGGAGAGAAATCCTCGCTAACATTGATGTTCTTTTTTTTCAATTTGAAGCGTGCGGAAAGTATGCTGTCTTTTATTTTGTAGCTTGAAAATTTAACTATGAGGGGGCGACATTTATTTGCCGAGTAGAACCCTAAACGATGAGCACGCTCAATTGCACCGCCCGAAAGGGTGTCAACAGTTTCCGCAAGAAATTTCCGCAATTGTTCCTCCGATTGTTGCCATGATTCACGAGAATCAGGAATTCCGTAAAATATAAGGTTGTCGCGCCGTGACCTGTCCTTCAGTTCGTCTAGCCGCGACTGTAAACAGTCATGCTGGGTGGTCAAGACTTTCACGGAACCCAACACACCGGCCAAATCTTGATCTAAACTGTCAAGTTTTTTTGTCTTTTCTTCTAAGGTATCCAACCTTTGCTGGATGTGACCGATTTTAGTTTCTATGTTTTTCTGACCAGCCTTTATTGACTTTACGTCGGCGACCAATTCAGCCTGACTTTTTGCCGAATGAATAGAGCGGGCCTGAAGGTCTTTCAGAAGGTTAAAAATAACAGACATCTGCTCGGAGGGCTCATCAAGTAGAGATTCAACCTCAAGAGCAGCCTCCGAACGAGTAAGAGGGCCCAGATTCGTCTCGACGTCGCCGGAGCGCAACGACAATAACAACATTGAAAAACAATCACAAGCAATATCACTCAGCTCTCCTGGGCTCGGGAGCAAAAGAAGGCAGCGATTGTCGCATTTTTTAGCGTAGAGTGAAAATTGTTTACACACCTGCGAAATGCAGAAACTCGGCATGAGAGCCATGTCGTCGTCACTGCTCTCGAACCCACTGGAGTAGTGTTCGCGTGGCATGCTGTTTAAGTAGGGGACGGGAACCGATGTCGCTGTTGCTGACGCCGTTGTGCCGAAGGTTGGGAGTATCCGAGACGGCCGATCCAAGGTGATGCTGCTGAAGAGGCACACGTGGCTGCTGATCTCAGACGATGACATCAGCGGAACCGAGATCCCGGTCGAAGCAGAAGCCGAGGGTAAAAACCAGAGCAGGAAAAACGCCAGGATTTCCTGCGAAATGCAGAAACGCGGCATGAGAGCCATGTCGTCGTCACTGCTCCCGAGCCCACTTCGATGACGCTTTCTCGAGGGGTATCAAATGCGAAAACCTCTTAGTCCGGCTCGGCATCGACCGTGTCTGGAGGCAGGCCCAATCGGGCAGCACGTCCAAAACTCTGCCAAGGGGTAGGGCTTTGGTATGGGGCGGGTGGCTGCAGCGTCTTGGGCGTCTTTCCAGCTGAGCCTGGCCGAGCAGCAGACGGGGAGGGCCCACCGGAGAGAGCGGTCGGACGGGTCCAGCCACGCCTTCTACAGCTCTCCGACGGCGAGGCCGGGCAGCGAGCACCACAACAGCCTCCTGAGGGAGCACAGGGAGGAGGCCTGCCCTCCCCCACTGCCTCCCCGGGGTAACCCTCCATTCCTGTCCAGACTAGCATGTGATGTATGCTAGCGACCATTAGGAGTTCCATTGCATGCTGCTCCTCTACCGTTGCATCAAAGCGAGCAAGTGCCCACCGCTTGCTCCTTCTCCGCTCTCTAACCCAAGGAGTGCCTGTCCTCCGTCATTACTCCAAACCTCTAACTGGCTGCTTGCTCGGCATTCTTATTTTGTAGTGTTTTGTTGTTTTGTTTTCGAACCTTGAATATGACAGGCCCCTTGTGTAATGCCTCTCTGAAGAGGCCCTTAAAAGGGGACACTGCCCAGAAAAAAAAAAATCTGCAAAAAATATTGATTTTGAAAAAACCACATAGTATTTACATCCACCAACATCTAGAGAGTATTGCCAGAAATTTTCATTAGTTTACACTGCAGAGTTAATTTTTTATAAATTATTTTCTCTCCACCGAAGCTAAAAAAAAGGTAGGGTTTGGAGCACTTTGAATGCATTTTTCTCCATTCCACTTTTCGGTATAAATTTCCTTTTAGTCAGTCTATCGTTTGATAGTGGCAATGCAGGGAAGGTTCGTTCTTCACTTTTCCTGACTGAAATTTAATAACAAGTGCTGCTATAGAATTTTTTGTCACTTTACAGATGTCTTTTATAAAAAATGTTGACATTGTGTCGAAGACAGAGAAGACCAAAAAGTTGACCAATTTTGCAGCAGAGAAAATTGATAGAAATAAATGACTTTTTAAAAAAAACTTTTCATAGCTGCACCTTCTAGGCATTCTGCTACATATCTAGCAAATAAAAATCTTGAATATTGTGATAGTTTTCCGACGATAGATTAACTAAACAATGTAGGCGTGTTGCTGATAGAAGCTGCTCTAATTTCCTTCTCACTTAACCAACAGACCTGAAATTTGGTTATTCACCCTCTAGAATGACCGCCAGCCTACCCTGTAAATTTCATTAATTTTAAGACTAGGGTTCAAAAGTTGCACCCCCCCAGGGCCCCCTTAAGGTCATAAATATTAAATTAAATTTTCCGCTAGTCTCTCCACCCAATGATGGCGCACTTGCCCTTATACCCTTTACGTCGTATCATTTAAAAAACATAGGAAAACAAACTCTTTTTTAAACAGCCTGGATGAGAAAAGGGTGTTAAATTTACAACCAAAAAAGCTTCTTTTTAGAGCTACCGTATTTACTCGCAGAATGAACGCACTTTTTTTTCCGAAAAATCGATGCAAAGTTGGGGGGGGGGGGGGGCGTTCATTACGCGAAGTAAAATTTTTGCGTCCGTATTTACTCGCATAATGAACGGACCTTTTATCCTGAAAAATCGAAGTAACTTCTTATCTCTTCGCGCTCGGCGCCCGACCCCCTAACCAAACTAAGCTGTGCAATAAAAAAAAATAAAACTGTTTTCTTTTTCTCTTAGTTCCTTGGTTGTTTTTTGTTTTTTTGTTTTTTTGGTCGCCTTTCGCAAGCTGTTTTGTTTGCTTAGGCGTTGCTTAGGGGAGGGCTCTCCGCTTATCTTCCTTATCTCCTTGCGCGCGGCGCGCGACGCTCGACCCCCGGTAACGAAACTGCGCTGTGCAAAAAAAAAAAGAAGAAAAAAAAGCTCTTTTTTTTGTTTTGTTTTTTTAGATGCGTGGTTTTTTTTTCTTTCTTTTTCTTTTTTGCCGCCTTTCGCAAGCTGTTTTGTTTGCTTAGAGGGCTTCTCCGCTCCTCTCTCTTACCTCTTCGCGCGCGGCGCGCGACCCCGTAACCAAACTGCGCTGTGCAAAAAAAAAAAAGAAGAAAAAAAAGCTCCTTTGTTTTTGTTTTCTCTTAGTTACGTCTTTTTTTTTTTGTTTTTTTTTTTCTTTTTGCCGCTTTTTGCGAGCTGTTTCGTTCGTTTAGAGCGCTTCTCCGCTTCTCTTTCTTACCTCCTTGCGCGCGGCGGCGCGCGAACCCAAAATCCAGACTGCACTGTGCAAAAAAAAAGAAAAGAAAGCTCCTCTTCATGTTTTTTTTGTTTTTTTTTCTCGCTTCCGTTGGACCTTTGCGAATTTTCTTAACGCCTTTTGCAAGGCGTTTTGTTCGCCCACGCTGCCCATGCATTCGCGACCTCGCTGCACCAGGATAGAAAAGTGCGTTCATTTCGCGGGCGTGGGGGGAGGGGGTCAAAATTTTGACGTCCGAGTTGGGGGTGCGTTTATTACGCGAGTGAAAAAAAAGTCGAAATTTTGAGAGCCAACTTGAGGGGTGCGTTCTTTACGCGAGTGCGTTCATTGTGCGAGTAAATACGATATATAGTAGGCTTGAAAAAAAATTTGTAGCTGATGCTCGTGGGAGCCGCCACTAGTCACACGGGAGGTCTGTGCACCACTGCGCTGTGCTTCTGCTGCCGCAAGTTGCGCCCGAGCCGTTCTGCGCAACCGCTCAGGTCCCCAGAACTCCCACGTCGCCGCCGCACACTGAAGGTGGCGCACCGCCGGCTGAACGCGTTCCTCGACACCGGAAGGGAACACTCTAGCGTGCCGCCTCCGTCAATTTCTGACCGGTGCACGGGGTCTATTACATGGTGCTTGCATATTAATCTTTGTTTCCTCTGTTGCAGTTAAAGCAAAGATTAAGAAGTAACTTTTAGGGCCCGTAGGAAGCTCCCGAAAGAGTACCAGATGACTATAGTTACATGACCATAGCAGCCACTTTTCCGTGGGCAACAACTACAAATTAGTTCCGCGCCATAAATAAATACAGCTCCTAAAAAAATGTTTTTTTTTTGTTTGAAAGTAATTTTTTTTAGACTTTATTTAAGGGGATCAATTAAAGGTTCGCAGTTTGAACACAGTTTTTTTTTCTCCACGGCAATGACCCAGTTTTCCAGAAGGCAATATTGTGAGTAAAAAATGTGCGAGCTTATTTATTTGAAGAGCTGGGAGGCAAACCGTGCATTTTATGCGCTGCAATAGTACGAGGATTTTGTTAGCCAGAGACATTATTTGTGTTGACGTGGCCATTCTCTCCGGCGACCGCAGTGGTGGACAGGGGCTCGTCGCTGCTCGATCCCGACCCGGTGGACTTTGCGAGACCTGCCCTGCCCAGCCGTTCGGGGAGGAAGGCAAGCCCCACACTTGGTTCTTGCCCCTGACTCGTGACGGCGTTCAAGCCCGGGTTTAAGTCGACTCCCGTGGGGGCACCTCTCCGCTAGTAAAAAAAGAGGCTGCAGTTTTCTGCCTCCAATTGGGAGTTTAAACGGGGGGACGACGGGCTCATTGCAATGACGCCTTATCCAAAGAATAGTGAACAAGAATGACTCGTGGCAGAAGCAGCCAACTTGGGGTGGCCTAGGGAATTGCAGGGAGGCAAAGCGTATTCGTGAAAAGGTAAATAGGGAAGTAACTTATGATCTGTGTTGCAATTCCATGAAGCAAAAAACAGCCAAAAATGCAGCCACTCAATTTTTTTTTTTTTTTTTTTTGTTTAAGCAGATTTACATTTAGAGTTCTGTCTTCCTGGAAGGTCAGTGGACGAGTTGTTGGAAAAAGAGCTTTTTGTCGTAGCTGGCAAGCTGTGAAACTTGTAAGCGGACTCTTAGTAGCTTGCTTCTTTCTTCGTATCAATGTGCTAAGAAAAGCGGTGTGCAAAAAAAAAAAAAAACAGAAAATAGTACTAAGGCAAGTCTAATTAGCTTGTACAATGGGCAAAACAAACAAAACATTACCCTTTTGGGCAAAGAATAAATGTTGGTTGGAAAGGTCTCGTTAAAGCTTTTGCAGGGCTTGACTGACCGCCCCCTTGACCACTGTGGCACGAAGGATCCGCGTGGCGCCTTTCTGCCACGTGCTCGATCTTCTCGTGAGTCAACGAAGCGGGAGTCGGGCTGATGTCTGGGTTTATGGAGGCCCCACTGAGTTGAAAGCAAAGCGAGAAGAGACAGTGCTAGGCCACACCTCAACTCTTTGCAGAGACATTTTAAGGTAAGGTGAGAGTGACGAGGTCTGTAAACTCGGCTACCAAGAAAAATCAATAAAAAAAAAAAAAAAACTATTGTGGGAGAGCACCACTTTTGGCCCCACCTTCGATGGTATATGTATGTGCTACTAATGACGCACCTTAAAAATTTGGAAATCAAATAACCCTCAACCAAACAAGAATGAATGGGGACAGACAATGCCTCAAAACTCGGCTACTGCATATATTCAATTGCCTTCTTGATATGCCCGCAAACTCGTAGCCGCCAGACCTCTGTCACAGAACACTCTGCTTTCAAGAAACTTGAGAGAAAAAAGATAGCTCGCATACGCAAAATATTACAACAAAACTCTGACCATTCAACTACATTAGGTTTTTTTTACTACGTAAAGAATTCACAAACCCTCGAGGTACCTTTCATTTATGCATCCAGCACTGACCAATCACAGCAGGTGGCAATGTCCCGTCCCTTTGTCCCGCCGTGTAGATTGGGGCCCCAGTAAAGCAGGAAGAAAGAGTTTGGGTGGTCCCTGCTGGGCCTTTCTTATGGTGAATTCGCCTGGTGTTTTCTGCACGCTCTCGAGTGCTCCTTCCAAAGCGTGCAAGATTAAAGGTGGAAAGGAAGCGCCGTCACGAGCTCGGACAGTTTTTTCCCAGGGCGCTCGTCTATCTCGGAGAGCTCTTTGGCGCCCCTTTTTTTACCGTCAAAATTTGGAGCAGCGCAGACAGCGGTGGTCTGGTGGTTTTGCTGGGATTGGTGACGGCAGTGGTGCATAGCGTGCGGCGAGGCAGCAGCGAAATTTGGTTCCACAATGTGCCTGTGCATTCAATGGTACGACGATTACATTGGAATGGATGACATTCGGTCGCAGCAGGGACAGGAAAAATCGGCGTGGGAAATATCTCCCGTTTTTACCTCTCACGAGATAAGTAATCTTACGGTGGTGGACCAGCTGAGCCTAACCGACGAAGCAACAGCTCGCAGCTGCTTTACCAGTTTTGTGGAGGTTCTGAAGAATGTTCGGCGGGGGTAAAAATGTGTTTGGAGATTCACATTGTGAAGGAATGGCTGACCATAAGTCAGTGTGGTTTGTTTCACATTGGGATTCGTGTGCTGCTGCCATGGGCGACGCTTGTACGGTATTTGGCCGAGAGAAGAGTTGAGATTATCACCATTAGACACTTGCCCGCTCTGTCATTGTCACGACTGCTATTGTATCACATTCACCGTCCAATACACATTCAGTTGACGTCTTTTTGAGAACGCCGACATTCGTTTCGTTCCCCGCAGATTACAGTTATGCTCGTGCTGCTAATTGTTCTTTTTTTTTTAACCCGCCACCACAGAGAACAATCTAACCCGTCAGAGCCAATCTTTCATCGTGTTGCGCGTGTAAATATCCTCCATCGTATGTTGTAGGAATATGTTTTTAATGCAGAATATGTTTTACGGTTTCAGGAGAAAATTGCAATGAATGAGCGTCATAGCGAGTACAGTCAACTCCCGATAATTTGAAGTCGCTTAATTGGAATTGTCAGTTAATTGGAAGTGAGGGTCCCTTCAGTTCTGCATACAATTCTTTGGGAAAAATGCTCGGTAATTGGAAGCGAAAAGTCTAAAATATTGGATAATTACAAGTTGATTTTCAAACGGAAGCCTCGAAACAACCGTAATATTTGATAAATTTGCAAGTTTTGAAGAGCAAAAACAGCTTTGTGTACCGCGCTGGTATTGTCGGCAAAGCAGCCGACCAGAGCGCCACAGCTCATGAAGCGGCAAGATTAGACAGTCAAGACTGGCGCAAGCCGTACCTTGGAACAATGGCATCATTTCTTTTGGTCTCTTTTCGCGTCTTTTCTCAAGTTGGTTCGAGAGTGCGCTGGTCTTGTTCCACCTCGGGTTCCACGTGCCACATTTCGGCTGCAGTCGCGGCAATCCAACGCAGGAAGCAGAGACAAGTGAGCTTGATGACAATGGTCTTGCAGCAGCTCTCAGCGACGTCCGTTTCGAAGGGTACGTTGCCGTGGACAGCGCAGTGGAAGCAAGCGGAGTGCTGACGGACGTTGAAATCATTGAGAGTGTTCGGCTACGCGAAGCTAGCGATGAAAGTGAAATCGACGATGGTGTTGAAACTGAGCCGCAACCGCCGGCTGCTGATGTAGCTGCGGCCAGCCCTCGCGCAGCAGTTTTTTGCAGCAGGGAGCAATGCTGAAGGAGCACCCGGGCACACCTACAGTCTGTAGAACTTACTTTCCGCAGCAAGATTCTGCAAAAAGATGCAGATGGCAATCAAATTTTCTTTTTTTTCATTGTTTTTAAATTAGGTAATAAAAATTACTCTTTTTGTTCCTTGTGGTTAATTGGAAGTTTGTTTAATTCAAAGTTTTTCGTGGTCCCCGTGAACTTCATATTAACGGGAGTCGACTGTATCATGAGCAAGTGACACACTAGGAGTGTCACAGACAGTTATACTGCCGCGCACGCAGGTGGCCAAGGGTAGGCAGCGCGCTCGTGGCCTAACGGCTATCACGCCTGCCTTCCGCGCAGAAAGCCAGGGTTCGATTCCTGGCCACAAAGACGCATTTTTCTTGATTCTAATGCAATTTTCTGGTACATTCGAGAAACATGTTGCTGATTCGAGGTTAGAATGTTCGACACGCCGAACCATCTACGCCGATGTTTCCAGAAGCCCATGCGTGTAGAAAAGGGGCTCCGTGTGGCAAGCCGGAGTCAGTTTCGCCCCAGCGTTTGACTCTGCTTCACGTTGACTTCGACGCCCGCGACGCTCTGCTTTCTTTTCCATTCTTTTAGTTTTAGAGCACAGCTCTTAGGGGCCCGTTCCCGACTTGAGCGGCGTCGCCGTCGGCGTCGCCATTGCCGTCAGCGTAACCAAGGTCACTTGACCCCCAAGGTCACCCCAAGGTCACGTGACCCCTCCTAAAGGTCACGTGACACCCAAGGTGACGTGACTCCCCAAGGTCACGTGACCCCTCCCCTAGAGTCACGTGACCCCCAAGGTCACGTGGCTCCCCAAGTCACGTGACCCCCGATGACGTCATCAGTGATGTCACTGATGACGTCATCGGCATCCGCATCGTCAGCGTCATCATCACTGACGACGTCATCAGTGGCGTCACGTATGACGTCACCGGCATCGTCATCGTCATCATCACTGATGACGTCACCGGCATCCGCATCGTCATTGTCATCATCACTGATGACGTCATCAGTGACGTCACTGATGACGTCACCGGCATCCGCATCGTCATCGTCATCACTGATGACATCACCGGCATCCGCATCGTCATTGTCATCATCACTGATGACGTCATCAGTGACGTCACTGATGACGTCACCGGCATCCGCATCGTCATCATCACCATCCGCATCGTCATCGTCATCATCGCTGATGACGTCATCAGTGACGTCACTGATGACGTCACCGGCATCCGCATCGTCATCATCACTGATGACGTCACCGGTATCCGCATCGTCATCGTTACTGATGACGTCATCGGCATCGTCATCGTCACGTGACCCCCACCCAAGGTCACTTGACCCCCCCAGTACCCTTCCCTCCTCCTCCTCAAGAGCTGCGCTCTAATTCGGCGTTACAGGGAGTTGTAAACGGCTTTCACTTTTTTTGGGGGCACAAGTTTGCCCCATTAAACGTTTAGTTTCTTCAGTTATTACCACCTCATCAATTGTCACTCGTGACAATATGTAAACTATGAGCCACAGCGGCTTGAACCCGGGTCGGTGTGGTGCCAGTCGGACATGCTATAGTCCCTGCACTATACAGCTTGTATTGCGGGGATTTTATTTCGATGGTAGCGTGCCGGCTTGAATGGGTAGTTAATAAAAACAAAATATATAAAGTTAAACATAAAATAAACGAACATACAAATTAAAATTAAAAATTAACGCAAAATAATAAAATTTTAATAAATAAGGGGCAAATATAAATAAAATTATAAATAAAAAAATATTAAAATAAAAATTGAAAAGCAAAAAATAAAAAACATGAAATAATAAAATTAATGAAAATAAATAGAAGCTAGATAAAAAAATGAAAAACTTAGCCCAAACCGCCTGTGGAGTGTGACCTGTGTGGGACGCATTCTGAGTTCCTAATCTTTGTGAGCATCACCGGGTGCACATTTATGTTTACCCATTACGAGTGGTGGAAAGTCCGTCACTGTTCCGAGTACGTCGGAGCGCTCCGAGCCCAAGAGTTGCGGTCTGGCAGCCAGGAAGGCCAAAGGACAGAAGCGAGCACCCCAATTCAGTCCAGGTGGCTTGCTGGACGCTTGGGGTTACAAGGGCTAGCTGAACGATGCAGCATTGCTTTGTCAAGTTTGACACACTGCAGGGTCTCTCTTTCCTGTTGGGAGCTTGAGAATTGCTCACCTCTTCAGTCCAAAGCCTGGCTAATCTTTTGTCGCAGTTTTTTGAAGCGTGTGATGTTTTTTAACGGAACCCCCCAAACCTTTTTCTGTCTGTGCATTTTCTGCTAAATGTATCGGGGAAATCACGCAACCTTCCTATACACAGTGGGACGTCGCATGAGCTACGCATAAATGCAGTTTCTCCCCTAGCGGGAAAATTCCCGTCTTGCGACCTAAACCCCCACTCAGTTTCCCCCGCCTAATTTACCGGGAAAACTGTCATCATGTGGCCGTCTACACCAATCTAGTTTTCCGGATAAATATAGCGGGGAAATTGACGTCACGTGACTTAAGCACCAAATCCATTTTCCCGGTAAATGTAGCGGGAGACATCGACATTGCGTGACCTGATGGCACGTAGCCTATACGACAATTCAGTTTCCCCGCTAAGTTTAGCGGGGGAGTATACGTCATGTGACCGACCAATTCAAGTAAATAGGGCGCCCAGAAAGACGGAGAGACTAACAGAGACCGAGTCTTTTTGTGCGCTGTATTTCCCTCAACTAGTTGTAAACCAAGTCGCCCGCACGGCCACTGTAGTTCCCATCAATTCCCTTTCCCTCCTAGGGTGCCCTCTGCCTCCCCCTCTTGACCTCAATCTTGAACAATACGCCCCCTTCTTGGTCCTGGGACACACCAAATCAGTTTCCCCGCTAAGTTTAGCGGGGGAGTATACGTCATGTGACTGACCAATTCAAGTAAATAGGGCGCCCAGAAAGACGGAGAGAATAACAGAGACCGAGTCTTTTTGTGCGCTGTATTTCCCTCAACTAGTTGTAAACCAAGTTGCCCGCACGGCCACTGTAGTTCCCATCAATTCCCTTTCCCTCCTAGGGTTCCCTCTGCCTCCCCCTCTTGACCTCAATCTTGAACAATACGCCCCCTTCTTGGTCCTGGGACACACCAAATCAGTTTCCCCGCTAAGTTTAGCGGGGGAGTATACGTCATGTGACTGACCAATTCAAGTAAATAGGGCGCCCAGAAAGACGGAGAGAATAACAGAGACCGAGTCTTTTTGTGCGCTGTATTTCCCTCAATTAGTTGTAAACCAAGTCGCCCGCACGGCCACTGTAGTTCCCATCAATTCCCTTTCCCTCCTAGGGTGCCCTCTGCCTCCCCCTCTTGACCTCAATCTTGAACAATACGCCCCCTTCTTGGTCCTGGGACACACCAAATCAGTTTCCCCGCTAAGTTTAGCGGGGGAGTATACGTCATGTGACTGACCAATTCAAGTAAATAGGGCGCCCAGAAAGACGGAGAGAATAACAGAGACCGAGTCTTTTTGTGCGCTGTATTTCCCTCAACTAGTTGTAAACCAAGTCGCCCGCACGGCCACTGTAGCTCCCATCAATTCCCTTTCTCTCCCTCCGGGGGTGTCCTCTGCCTCTCCCTCTTGACCTCAATCTTGAACAATACGCCCCCTCCTTGGTCCTGGGACACACCAAATCAGTTTTCCCGCTAAGTTTAGCGGGGGAGTATACGTCATGTGACCGACCAATTCAAGTAAATAGGGCGCCCAGAAAGACGGAGAGACTAACAGAGACCGAGTCTTTTTGTGCGCTGTATTTCCCTCAACTAGTTGTAAACCAAGTCGCCCGCACGGCCACTGTAGTTCCCATCAATTCCCTTTCTCTCCCTCCTAGGGTGCCCTCTGCCTCCCCCTCTTGACCTCAGTCTTGAACAATACGCCCCCTTCTTGGTCCTGGGACACACCAAATCAGTTTCCCCGCTAAGTTTAGCGGGGGAGTATACGTCATGTGACCGACCAATTCAAGTAAATAGGGCGCCCAGAAAGACGGAGAGAATAACAGAGACCGAGTTTTTTTGTGCGCTGTATTTCCCTCAACTAGTTGTAAACCAAGTCGCCCGCACGGCCACTGTAGTTCCCATCAATTCCCTTTCTCTCCCTCCTAGGGTGTCCTCTGCCTCCTCCTCTTGACCTCAATCTTGAACAATACGCCCCCTTCTTGGTCCTGGGACACACCAAATCAGTTTCCCCGCTAAGTTTAGCGGGGGAGTATACGTCATGTGACCAACCAATTCAAGTAAATAGGGCGCCCAGAAAGACGGAGAGAATAACAGAGACCGAGTCTTTTTGTGCGCTGTATTTCCCTGAACTAGTTGTAAACCAAGTCGCCCGCACGGCCACTGTAGTTCCCATCAATTCCCTTTCTCTCCCTCCTAGGGTGCCCTCTGCCTCCCCCTCTTGACCTCAATCTTGAAGAATACGCCCCCTTCTTGGTCCTGGGACACACCAAATCAGTTTCCCCGCAAAGTTTAGCGGGGGAGTATAGACCTTTTCATTTCAGTAGTTGCCTGACCGGCGGGTAGAGGGCGCTGGCGCACTCGCCGCCATTAGGTTGCTTCAATTTGGTCGGTTTCGGTTTCAACGTGCACGCGATTGTGATGCTGTTTCATGTTACTTTCGATTAATTTTGCGATATGAATTTCTTTCCAGTAGCACGCAGCGAATGAAACAATAATATTGAGCCACTTGGCAAACCACGAAGTGGTTTCGAGCCTAAATTGCGATCTTTTTTTACGAACACTATATGCGTCTGATTCCGTCCATCGTTAATTTCGGTCAGATTCGGCGGTGAAACAACTGTGCTGATGCACAGGGAGGAGCACCATTGTCCACATCCGTACCCGGGGACACTAATTTTAAGAAAAGAAAAAGAGCAGGACAAGCTCCGCCTGCAGCTCGCGCTCAAGTCAGATATCGAACTGATCATCTTATATTGCAACAGACTATATTGCATGAGTGCTTAGCGAAAAAGCTGGTCGACAACATGATTAACAATCTGCTGAATCACCAAGAACAGATGAACTGAGAAGTTTACTGTTCGATGTTTGGTTTCCGTACACCAACCTTTTCTAACTTCGAGACTCGAAACGTCTTTTATAATGACTAGAAAAGTTTCATATAACCACGTAGACAATATAAAAAAAGTGATATTGTCTCGGCCTGTTTTATTTAAAGAAATTAAGCGCTCGAGACATATATTGATAGACCAGCCTAGGCTGACTGGAAAATTTCTTTAACTAAAGTACTCATTTACAGCATTTCAAGATATTGGCCTTATGAAATAAACTTTTTGTTATATGACCATTTGTTTACGACGTTCTCAAGGTATGAGAATCGTAAGATAAGTGAATGCCAGACTTCAAATAATGTCTGATATTCATCTTCCGTAAAATTTGCCGAATGAAATTGAAGAGCGCAAAAGAAATGATCTCCGATAAGCTTGGCTCAAGTTGAATGCCAGGCGCCACTCAATGGACCTGTGTAGAAAGCTGTTCACTGATTTGAAGCGATGCGCTTTGCACATTTTGACGTCGCCAGCTGCTGAAAGTAAATCCCTATTCGCCGTCGACAACCGGCTGCACTCGGGTGATTTTCATGCAAAACGATGCTTTTCGGCGTAGCACTTTGTGAATCATAGGCACTATCAAGCTGTCTGTGACAGTTTCTTACACGGGAAGTTCAAATATTTGTGTTGAAATAAATTATTCAAACTGCATGGTTATATTAAAAAAAGATGACTCAAGCAACTGAAAGACTATGAACATGGGACCAAGCACGATATACAATTCCGTGGAATTCCTAAATAAACCGATAAAGCGAATGCTTACATCACACACGCGATTAAGAACCTAAAACAGATATAGGTGTGATATTGCAAACAAACAAGTAGCCTAATGATAAGGTACCAATATTTCTAGCATAAAAAATAATTCAAAGTAAATGTCTGTTCCCGCGTCTTGTCCACAAGTTCCCTAGTGTAATCAAAAGAAACTATTTTCGATCTGTTGTAACTACAAAACACCATGTTTTGAGGGAAAACACGTGGCTAATTACGCTGAGTGTTTTCATTTCCTTCCTTGACGCCAATGCGCACTCATATATATATAATAACATTGGGCTTCCTATTGCAAATGGTCGGCCCTTATTAGTAACCAAACCTCAGTTCTCATAAGTTATTGGTATTTAAACCCTCGAGGCTTTCTTCAAGTTATATATATATGTATTCAATGTGCGCAAGTGCTAACGCTGACTCCTGTTCCTATAAAACCTTTTCACACGTATCCCGCACGCCGACGGTATAAAGAAATATTCAAAACGTGTAACAAAATCAACTACAGAAGTTGCGCGCATAATGATGCAATGCAATTGCATGGTACCTATAAGCATCGGAAGACACTTTACGGAGTAAGGCAACTTGCAAGAGATGCGGTGAATCGCGACGAAAAACAGGAATTCAACACATCCGCCAAGGCGCGGACGGGAGAGCGGAGCAACAAGTTGAAGCAACCTAATGGCGGCCCCATCACGTGATTCCAAGATGGCAGCGCCCATGCGGCGGAGGGTGAAAAGGTCTATACGTCATGTGACCGACCAATTCAAGTAAATAGGGCGCCCAGAAAGACGGAGAGAATAACAGAGACCGAGTCTTTTTGTGCGCTGTATTTCCCTCAACTAGTTGTAAACCAAGTCGCCCGCACAACCACTGTAGTTCCCATCAATTCCCTTTCTCTCCCTCCTAGGGTGTCCTCTGCCTCCCCCTCTTGACCTCAATCTTGAACAATACGCCCCCTTCTTGGTCCTGGGACACACCAAATCAGTTTCCCCGCTAAGTTTAGCGGGGGAGTATACGTCATGTGACCAACCAATTCAAGTAAATAGGGCGCCCAGAAAGACGGAGAGAATAACAGAGACCGAGTCTTTTTGTGCGCTGTATTTCCCTCAACTAGTTGTAAACCAAGTCGCCCGCACGGCCACTGTAGTTCCCATCAATTCCCTTTCTCTCCCTCCTAGGGTGCCCTCTGCCTCCCCCTCTTGACCTCAATCTTGAACAATACGCCCCCTTCTTGGTCCTGGGACACACCAAATCAGTTTCCCCGCTAAGTTTAGCGGGGGAGTATACGTCATGTGACCAACCAATTCAAGTAAATAGGGCGCCCAGAAAGACGGAGAGAATAACAGAGACCGAGTCTTATTGTGCGCTGTATTTCCCTCAACTAGTTGTAAACCAAGTCGCCCGCACGGCCACTGTAGTTCCCATCAATTCCCTTTCTCTCCCTCCTAGGGTGCCCTCTGCCTCCCCCTCTTGACCTCAATCTTGAACAATACGCCCCCTTCTTGGTCCTGGGACACACCAAATCAGTTTCCCCGCTAAGTTTAGCGGGGGAGTATACGTCATGTGACCGACCAATTCAAGTAAATAGGGCGCCCAGAAAGACGGAGAGAATAACAGAGACCGAGTCTTTTTGTGCGCTGTATTTCCCTCAACTAGTTGTAAACCAAGTCGCCCGCACGGCCACTGTAGTTCCCATCAATTCCCTTTCTCATCCTCCTAGGGTGCCCTCTGCCTCCCCCTCTTGTCCTCAATCTTGAACAATACGCCCCCTTCTTGGTCCTGGGACACACCAAATCAGTTTCCCCGCTAAGTTTAGCGGGGGAGTATACGTCATGTGACCAACCAATTCAAGTAAATAGGGCGCCCAGAAAGACGGAGAGAATAACAGAGACCGAGTCTTATTGTGCGCTGTATTTCCCTCAACTAGTTGTAAACCAAGTCGCCCGCACGGCCACTGTAGTTCCCATCAATTCCCTTTCTCTCCCTCCTAGGGTGCCCTCTGCCTCCCCCTCTTGACCTCAATCTTGAACAATACGCCCCCTTCTTGGTCCTGGGACACACCAAATCAGTTTCCCCGCTAAGTTTAGCGGGGGAGTATACGTCATGTGACCGACCAATTCAAGTAAATAGGGCGCCCAGAAAGACGGAGAGAATAACAGAGACCGAGTTTTTTTGTGCGCTGTATTTCCCTCAACTAGTTGTAAACCAAGTCGCCCGCACAGCCACTGTAGTTCCCATCAATTCCCTTTCTTTCCCTCCTAGGGTGTCCTCTGCCTCCTCCTCTTGACCTCAATCTTGAACAATACGCCCCCTTCTTGGTCCTGGGACACACCAAATCAGTTTCCCCGCTAAGTTTAGCGGGGGAGTATACGTCATGTGACCAACCAATTCAAGTAAATAGGGCGCCCAGAAAGACGGAGAGAATAACAGAGACCGAGTCTTTTTGTGCGCTGTATTTCCCTCAACTAGTTGTAAACCAAGTCGCCCGCACGGCCACTGTAGTTCCCATCAATTCCCTTTCTCTCCCTCCTAGGGTGCCCTCTGCCTCCCCCTCTTGACCTCAATCTTGAAGAATACGCCCCCTTCTTGGTCCTGGGACACACCAAATCAGTTTCCCCGCAAAGTTTAGCGGGGGAGTATACGTCATGTGACCGACCAATTCAAGTAAATAGGGCGCCCAGAAAGACGGAGAGAATAACAGAGACCGAGTCTTTTTGTGCGCTGTATTTCCCTCAACTAGTTGTAAACCAAGTCGCCCGCACAGCCACTGTAGTTCCCATCAATTCCCTTTCTCTCCCTCCTAGGGTGTCCTCTGCCTCCCCCTCTTGACCTCAATCTTGAACAATACGCCCCCTTCTTGGTCCTGGGACACACCAAATCAGTTTCCCCGCTAAGTTTAGCGGGGGAGTATACGTCATGTGACCAACCAATTCAAGTAAATAGGGCGCCCAGAAAGACGGAGAGAATAACAGAGACCGAGTCTTTTTGTGCGCTGTATTTCCCTCAACTAGTTGTAAACCAAGTCGCCCGCACGGCCACTGTAGTTCCCATCAATTCCCTTTCTCATCCTCCTAGGGTGCCCTCTGCCTCCCCCTCTTGTCCTCAATCTTGAACAATACGCCCCCTTCTTGGTCCTGGGACACACCAAATCAGTTTCCCCGCTAAGTTTAGCGGGGGAGTATACGTCATGTGACCAACCAATTCAAGTAAATAGGGCGCCCAGAAAGACGGAGAGAATAACAGAGACCGAGTCTTATTGTGCGCTGTATTTCCCTCAACTAGTTGTAAACCAAGTCGCCCGCACGGCCACTGTAGTTCCCATCAATTCCCTTTCTCTCCCTCCTAGGGTGCCCTCTGCCTCCCCCTCTTGACCTCAATCTTGAACAATACGCCCCCTTCTTGGTCCTGGGACACACCAAATCAGTTTCCCCGCTAAGTTTAGCGGGGGAGTATACGTCATGTGACCGACCAATTCAAGTAAATAGGGCGCCCAGAAAGATGGAGAGAATAACAGAGACCGAGTTTTTTTGTGCGCTGTATTTCCCTCAACTAGTTGTAAACCAAGTCGCCCGCACAGCCACTGTAGTTCCCATCAATTCCCTTTCTCTCCCTCCTAGGGTGTCCTCTGCCTCCTCCTCTTGACCTCAATCTTGAACAATACGCCCCCTTCTTGGTCCTGGGACACACCAAATCAATTTCCCCGCTAAGTTTAGCGGGGGAGTATACGTCATGTGACCAACCAATTCAAGTAAATAGGGCGCCCAGAAAGACGGAGAGAATAACAGAGACCGAGTCTTTTTGTGCGCTGTATTTCCCTCAACTAGTTGTAAACCAAGTCGCCCGCACGGCCACTGTAGTTCCCATCAATTCCCTTTCTCTCCCTCCTAGGGTGCCCTCTGCCTCCCCCTCTTGACCTCAATCTTGAAGAATACGCCCCCTTCTTGGTCCTGGGACACACCAAATCAGTTTCCCCGCAAAGTTTAGCGGGGGAGTATACGTCATGTGACCGACCAATTCAAGTAAATAGGGCGCCCAGAAAGACGGAGAGAATAACAGAGACCGAGTCTTTTTGTGCGCTGTATTTCCCTCAACTAGTTGTAAACCAAGTCGCCCGCACAGCCACTGTAGTTCCCATCAATTCCCTTTCTCTCCCTCCTAGGGTGTCCTCTGCCTCCCCCTCTTGACCTCAATCTTGAACAATACGCCCCCTTCTTGGTCCTGGGACACACCAAATCAGTTTCCCCGCTAAGTTTAGCGGGGGAGTATACGTCATGTGACCAACCAATTCAAGTAAATAGGTCGCCCAGAAAGACGGAGAGAATAACAGAGACCGAGTCTTTTTGTGCGCTGTATTTCCCTCAACTAGTTGTAAACCAAGTCGCCCGCACGGCCACTGTAGTTCCCATCAATTCCCTTTCTCTCCCTCCTAGGGTGTCCTCTGCCTCCCCCTCTTGACCTCAATCTTGAACAATACGCCCCCTTCTTGGTCCTGGGACACACCAAATCAGTTTCCCCGCTAAGTTTAGCGGGGGAGTATACGTCATGTGACCAACCAATTCAAGTAAATAGGGCGCCCAGAAAGACGGAGAGAATAACAGAGACCGAGTCTTATTGTGCGCTGTATTTCCCTCAACTAGTTGTAAACCAAGTCGCCCGCACGGCCACTGTAGTTCCCATCAATTCCCTTTCTCTCCCTCCTAGGGTGCCCTCTGCCTCCCCCTCTTGACCTCAATCTTGAACAATACGCCCCCTTCTTGGTCCTGGGACACACCAAATCAGTTTCCCCGCTAAGTTTAGCGGGGGAGTATACGTCATGTGACCGACCAATTCAAGTAAATAGGGCGCCCAGAAAGACGGAGAGAATAACAGAGACCGAGTCTTTTTGTGCGCTGTGTTTCCCTCAACTAGTTGTAAACCAAGTCGCCCGCACGACCACTGTAGTTCCCATCAATTCCCTTTCTCTCCCTCCTAGGGTGTCCTCTGCCTCCCCCTCTTGACCTCAATCTTGAACAATACGCCCCCTCCTTGGTCCTGGGACACACCAAATCAGTTTCCCCGCTAAGTTTAGCGGGGGAGTATACGTCATGTGACCGACCAATTCAAGTAAATAGGGCGCCCAGAAAGACGGAGAGAATAACAGAGACCAAGTCTTTTTGTGCGCTGTATTTCCCTCAACTAGTTGTAAACCAAGTCGCCCGCACGGCCACTGTAGTTCCCATCAATTCCCTTTCTCTCCCTCCTAGGGTGTCCTCTGCCTCCCCCTCTTGACCTCAATCTTGAACAATACGCCCCCTTCTTGGTCCTGGGACACACCAAATCAGTTTCCCCGCTAAGTTTAGCGGGGGAGTATACGTCATGTGACCGACCAATTCAAGTAAATAGGGCGCCCAGAAAGACGGAGAGAATAACAGAGACCGAATCTTTTTGTGCACTGTATTTCCCTCAACTAGTTGTAAACCAAGTCGCCCGCACGGCCACTGTAGTTCCCATCAATTCCCTTTCTCTCCCTCCTAGAGTGTCCTCTGCCTCCCCCTCTTGACCTCAATCTTGAACAATACGCCCCCTCCTTGGTCCTGGGACACACCAAATCAGTTTCCCCGCTAAGTTTAGCGGGGGAGTATACGTCATGTGACCGACCAATTCAAGTAAATAGGGCGCCCAGAAAGACGGAGAGAATAACAGAGACCGAGTCTTTTTGTGCGCTGTATTTCCCTCAACTAGTTGTAAACCAAGTCGCCCGCACGGCCACTGTAGTTCCCATCAATTCCCTTTCTCTCCCTCCTAGAGTGTCCTCTGCCTCCCCCTCTTGACCTCAATCTTGAACAATACGCCCCCTTCTTGGTCCTGGGACACACCAAATCAGTTTCCCCGCTAAGTTTAGCGGGAGAGTATACGTCATGTGACCGACCAATTCAAGTAAATAGGGCGCCCAGAAAGACGGAGAGAATAACAGAGACCGAGTCTTTTTGTGCGCTGTATTTCCCTCAACTAGTTGTAAACCAAGTCGCCCGCACGGCCACTGTAGTTCCCATCAATTCCCTTTCTCTCCCTCCTAGGGTGTCCTCTGCCTCCCCCTCTTGACCTCAATCTTGAACAATACGCCCCCTTCTTGCTCCTGGGACACACCAAATCAGTTTCCCCGCTAAGTTTAGCGGGGGAGTGTACGTCATGTGACCGACCAATTCAAGTAAATAGGGCACCCAGAAAGACGGAGAGAATAACAGAGACCGAGTCTTTTTGTGCGCTGTATTTCCCTCAACTAGTTGTAAACCAAGTCGCCCGCACGGCCACTGTAGTTCCCATCAATTCCCTTTCTCTCCCTCCTAGAGTGTCCTCTGCCTCCCCCTCTTGACCTCAATCTTGAACAAAACGCCCCCTCCTTGGTCCTGGGACACACCAAATCAGTTTCCCCGCTAAGTTTAGCGGGGGAGTATACGTCATGTGACCGACCAATTCAAGTAAATAGGGCGCCCAGAAAGACGGAGAGAATAACAGAGACCGAGTCTTTTTGTGCGCTGTATTTCCCTCAACTAGTTGTAAACCAAGTCGCCCGCACGGCCACTGTAGTTCCCATCAATTCCCTTTCTCTCCCTCCTAGGGTGTCCTCTGCCTCCCCCTCTTGACCTCAATCTTGAACAATACGCCCCCTCCTTGGTCCTGGGACACACCAAGTCAGTTTCCCCGCTAAGTTTAGCGGGGGAGTATACGTCATGTGACCGACCAATTCAAGTAAATAGGGCGCCCAGAAAGACGGAGAGAATAACAGGGACCGAGTCTTTTTGTGCGCTGTATTTCCCTCAACTAGTTGTAAACCAAGTCGCCCGCACGGCCACTGTAGTTCCCAACAATTCCCTTTCTCTCCCTCCTAGGGTGTCCTCTGCCTCCCCCTCTTGACCTCAATCTTGAAGAATACGCCCCCTTCTTGGTCCTGGGACACACCAAATCAGTTTTCCCGCTACGTTTAGCGGGGGAGTATACGTCATGTGACTGACCAATTCAAGTAAATAGGGCGCCCAGAAAGACGGAGAGAATAACAGAGACCGAGTCTTTTTGTGCGCTGTATTTCCCTCAACTTGTTGTAAACCAAGTCGCCCGCACGGCCACTGTAGTTCCCATCAATTCCCTTTCTCTCCCTCCTAGGGTGCCCTCTGCCTCCCCCTCTTGACCTCAATCTTGAACAATACGCCCCCTTCTTGGTCCTGGGACACACCAAATCAGTTTCCCCGCTAAGTTTAGCGGTGGAGTATACGTCATGTGACCGACCAATTCAACTAAATATGGCGCCCAGAAAGACGGAGAGAATAACAGAGACCGAGTCTTTTTGTGCGCTGTATTTCCCTCAACTAGTTGTAAACCAAGTCGCCCGCACGGCCACTGTAGTTCCCATCAATTCCCTTTCTCTCCCTCCTAGGGTGCCCTCTGCCTCCCCCTCTTGACCTCAATCTTGAACAATACGCCCCCTTCTTGGTCCTGGGACACACCAAATCAGTTTCCCCGCTAAGTTTAGCGGGGGAGTATACGTCATGTGACCGACCAATTCAACTAAATAGGGCGCCCAGAAAGACGGAGAGAATAACAGAGACCGAGTCTTTTTGTGCACTGTATTTCCCTCAACTAGTTGTAAACCAAGTCGCCCGCACGGCCACTGTAGTTCCCATCAATTCCCTTTCTCTCCCTCCTAGGGTGTCCTCTGCCTCTCCCTCTTGACCTCAATCTTGAACAATACGCCCCCTCCTTGGTCCTGGGACACACCAAATCAGTTTTCCCGCTAAGTTTAGCGGGGGAGTATACGTCATGTGACCGACCAATTCAAGTAAATAGGGCGCCCAGAAAGACGGAGAGACTAACAGAGACCGAGTCTTTTTGTGCGCTGTATTTCCCTCAACTAGTTGTAAACCAAGTCGCCCGCATGGCCACTGTAGTTCCCATCAATTCCCTTTCTCTCCCTCCTAGGGTGTCCTCTGCCTCCCCCTCTTGACCTTAATCTTGAACAATACGCCCCCTTCTTGGTCCTGGGACACACCAAATCAGTTTCCCCGCTAAGTTTAGTGGGGGAGTATACGTCATGTGACCAACCAATTCAAGTAAATAGGGCGCCCAGAAAGACGGAGAGAATAACAGAGACCGAGTCTTTTTGTGCGCTGTATTTCCCTCAACTAGTTGTAAACCAAGTCGCCCGCACGGCCACTGTCGTTCCCATCAATTCCCTTTCTCTCCCTCCTAGGGTGCCCTCTGCCTCCCCCTCTTGACCTCAATCTTGAACAATACGCCCCCTTCTTGGTCCTGGGACACACCAAATCAGTTTCCCCGCTAAGTTTAGCGGGGGAGTATACGTCATGTGACCGACCAATTGAAGTAAATAGGGTGCCCAGAAAGACGGAGAGAATAACAGAGACCGAGTTTTTTTGTGCGCTGTATTTCCCTCAACTAGTTGTAAACCAAGTCGCCCGCACGGCCACTGTAGTTCCCATCAATTCCCTTTCTCTCCCTCCTAGGGTGTCCTCTGCCTCCCCCTCTTGACCTCAATCTTGAACAATACGCCCCCTTCTTGGTCCTGGGACACACCAAATCAGTTTCCCCGCTAAGTTTAGCGGGGGAGTATACGTCATGTGACCAACCAATTCAAGTAAATAGGGCGCCCAGAAAGACGGAGAGAATAACAGAGACCGAGTCTTTTTGTGCGCTGTATTTCCCTCAACTAGTTGTAAACCAAGTCGCCCGCACGGCCACTGTAGTTCCCATCAATTCCCTTTCTCTCCCTCCTAGGGTGCCCTCTGCCTCCCCCTCTTGACCTCAATCTTGAACAATACGCCCCCTTCTTGGTCCTGGGACACACCAAATCAGTTTCCCTGCAAAGTTTAGCGGGGGAGTATACGTCATGTGACCGACCAATTCAAGTAAATAGGGCGCCCAGAAAGATGGAGAGAATAACGGAGACCGAGTCTTTTTGTGCGCTGTATTTCCCTCAACTAGTTGTAAACCAAGTCGCCCGCACAACCACTGTAGTTCCCATCAATTCCCTTTCTCTCCCTCCTAGGGTGTCCTCTGCCTCCCCCTCTTGACCTCAATCTTGAACAATACGCCCCCTTCTTGGTCCTGGGACACACCAAATCAGTTTCCCCGCTAAGTTTAGCGGGGGAGTATACGTCATGTGACCAACCAATTCAAGTAAATAGGGCGCCCAGAAAGACGGAGAGAATAACAGAGACCGAGTCTTTTTGTGCGCTGTATTTCCCTCAACTAGTTGTAAACCAAGTCGCCCGCACGGCCACTGTAGTTCCCATCAATTCCCTTTCTCTCCCTCCTAGGGTGTCCTCTGCCTCCCCCTCTTGACCTCAATCTTGAACAATACGCCCCCTTCTTGGTCCTGGGACACACCAAATCAGTTTCCCCGCTAAGTTTAGCGGGGGAGTATACGTCATGTGACCAACCAATTCAAGTAAATAGGGCGCCCAGAAAGACGGAGAGAATAACAGAGACCGAGTCTTATTGTGCGCTGTATTTCCCTCAACTAGTTGTAAACCAAGTCGCCCGCACGGCCACTGTAGTTCCCATCAATTCCCTTTCTCTCCCTCCTAGGGTGCCCTCTGCCTCCCCCTCTTGACCTCAATCTTGAACAATACGCCCCCTTCTTGGTCCTGGGACACACCAAATCAGTTTCCCCGCTAAGTTTAGCGGGGGAGTATACGTCATGTGACCGACCAATTCAAGTAAATAGGGCGCCCAGAAAGACGGAGAGAATGACAGAGATCGAGTCTTTTTGTGCGTTGTATTTCCCTCAACTAGTTGTAAACCAAGTCGCCCGCACGACCACTGTAGTTCCCATCAATTCCCTTTCTCTCCCTCCTAGGGTGTCCTCTGCCTCCCCCTCTTGACCTCAATCTTGAACAATACGCCCCCTCCTTGGTCCTGGGACACACCAAATCAGTTTCCCCGCTAAGTTTAGCGGGGGAGTATACGTCATGTGACCGACCAATTCAAGTAAATAGGGCGCCCAGAAAGACGGAGAGAAAAACAGAGACCAAGTCTTTTTGTGCACTGTATTTCCCTCAACTAGTTGTAAACCAAGTCGCCCGCACGGCCACTGTAGTTCCCATCAATTCCCTTTCTCTCCCTCCTAGGGTGTCCTCTGCCTCCCCCTCTTGACCTCAATCTTGAACAATACGCCCCCTTCTTGGTCCTGGGACACACCAAATCAGTTTCCCCGCTAAGTTTAGCGGGGGAGTATACGTCATGTGACCGACCAATTCAAGTAAATAGGGCGCCCAGAAAGACGGAGAGAATAACAGAGACCGAGTCTTTTTGTGCACTGTATTTCCCTCAACTAGTTGTAAACCAAGTCGCCCGCACGGCCACTGTAGTTCCCATCAATTCCCTTTCTCTCCCTCCTAGGGTGTCCTCTGCCTCCCCCTCTTGACCTCAATCTTGAACAATACGCCCCCTTCTTGGTCCTGGGACACACCAAATCAGTTTCCCCGCTAAGTTTAGCGGGGGAGTATACGTTATGTGACCGACCAATTCAAGTAAATAGGGCGCCCAGAAAGACGGAGAGAATAACAGAGACCGAGTCTTTTTGTGCGCTGTATTTCCCTCAACTAGTTGTAAACCAAGTCGCCCGCACGGCCACTGTAGTTCCCATCAATTCCCTTTCTCTCCCTCCTAGGGTGTCCTCTGCCTCCCCCTCTTGACCTCAATCTTGAACAATACGCCCCCTTCTTGCTCCTGGGACACACCAAATCAGTTTCCCCGCTAAGTTTAGCGGGGGAGTGTACGTCATGTGACCGACCAATTCAAGTAAATAGGGCGCCCAGAAAGACGGAGAGAATAACAGAGACCGAGTCTTTTTGTGCGCTGTATTTCCCTCAACTAGTTGTAAACCAAGTCGCCCGCACGGCCACTGTAGTTCCCATCAATTCCCTTTCTCTCCCTCCTAGAGTGTCCTCTGCCTCCCCCTCTTGACCTCAATCTTGAACAATACGCCCCCTCCTTGGTCCTGGGACACACCAAATCAGTTTCCCCGCTAAGTTTAGCGGGGGAGTATACGTCATGTGACCGACCAATTCAAGTAAATAGGGCGCCCAGAAAGACGGAGAGAATAACAGAGACCGAGTCTTTTTGTGCACTGTATTTCCCTCAACTAGTTGTAAACCAAGTCGCCCGCACGGCCACTGTAGTTCCCATCAATTCCCTTTCTCTCCCTCCTAGAGTGTCCTCTGCCTCCCCCTCTTGACCTCAATCTTGAACAATACGCCCCCTCCTTGGTCCTGGGACACACCAAATCAGTTTCCCCGCTAAGTTTAGCGGGGGAGTATACGTCATGTGACTGACCAATTCAAGTAAATAGGGCGCCCAGAAAGACGGAGAGAATAACAGAGACAGAGTCTTTTTGTGCGCTGTATTTCCCTCAACTAGTTGTAAACCAAGTCGCCCGCACGGCCACTGTAGTTCCCATCAATTCCCTTTCTCTCCCTCCTAGGGTGTCCTCTGCCTCCCCCTCTTGACCTCAATCTTGAACAATACGCCCCCTCCTTGGTCCTGGGACACACCAAGTCAGTTTCCCCGCTAAGTTTAGCGGGGGAGTATACGTCATGTGACCGACCAATTCAAGTGAATAGGGCGCCCAGAAAGACGGAGAGAATAACAGAGACCGAGTCTTTTTGTGCGCTGTATTTCCCTCAACTAGTTGTAAACCAAGTCGCCCGCACGGCCACTGTAGTTCCCATCAATTCCCGTTCTCTCCCTCCTAGGGTGTCCTCTGCCTCCCCCTCTTGACCTCAATCTTGAACAATACGCCCCCTTTTTGATCCTGGGACACACCAAATCAGTTTCCCCGCTAAGTTTAGCGGGGGAGTATACGTCATGTGACTGACCAATTCAAGTAAATAGGGCGCCCAGAAAGACGGAGAGAATAACAGAGACCGAGTCTTTTTGTGCGCTGTATTTCCCTCAACTAGTTGTAAACCAAGTCGCCCGCACGGCCACTGTAGTTCCCATCAATTCCCTCTCTCTCCCTCCTAGGGTGTCCTCTGCCTCCCCCTCTTGACCTCAAACTTGAACAATACGCCCCCTTCTTGGTCCTGGGACACACCAAATCAGTTTCCCCGCTAAGTTTAGCGGGGGAGTATACGTCATGTGACCGACCAATTCAAGTAAATAGGGCGCCCAGAAAGACGGAGAGAATAACAGAGACCGAGTCTTTTTGTGCGCTGTATTTCCCTCAACTAGTTGTAAACCAAGTCGCCCGCACAACCACTGTAGTTCCCATCAATTCCCTTTCTCTCCCTCCTAGGGTGTCCTCTGCCTCCCCCTCTTGACCTCAATCTTGAACAATACGCCCCCTTCTTGGTCCTGGGACACACCAAATCAGTTTCCCCGCTAAGTTTAGCGGGGGAGTATACGTCATGTGACCGACCAATTCAAGTAAATAGGGCGCCCAGAAAGACGGAGAGAATAACAGAGACCGAGTCTTTTTGTGCGCTGTATTTCCCTCAACTAGTTGTAAACCAAGTCGCCCGCACGGCCACTGTAGTTCCCATCAATTCCCTTTTTCTCCCTCCTAGGGTGTCCTCTGCCTCCCCCTCTTGACCTCAAACTTGAACAATACGCCCCCTTCTTGGTCCTGGGACACACCAAATCAGTTTCCCCGCTAAGTTTAGCGGGGGAGTATACGTCATGTGACCAACCAATTCAAGTAAATAGGGCGCCCAGAAAGACGGAGAGAATAATAGAGACCGAGTCTTTTTGTGCGCTGTATTTCCCTCAACTAGTTGTAAACCAAGTCGCCCGCACGGCCTCTGTAGTTCCCATCAATTCCCTTTCTCTCCCTCCTAGGGTGCCCTCTGCCTCCCCCTCTTGACCTCAATCTTGAACAATACGCCCCCTTCTTGGTCCTGGGACACACCAAATCAGTTTCCCCGCTAAGTTTAGCGGGGGAGTATACGTCATGTGACCGACCAATTCAAGTAAATAGGGCGCCCAGAAAGACGGAGAGAATAACAGAGACCGAGTCTTTTTGTGCGCTGTATTTCCCTCAACTAGTTGTAAACCAAGTCGCCCGCACGGCCACTGTAGTTCCCATCAATTCCCTTTTTCTCCCTCCTAGGGTGTCCTCTGCCTCCCCCTCTTGACCTCAAACTTGAACAATACGCCCCCTTCTTGGTCCTGGGACACACCAAATCAGTTTCCCCGCTAAGTTTAGCGGGGGAGTAGACGTCATGTGACCAACCAATTGAAGTAAATAGGGCGCCCAGAAAGACGGAGAGAATAACAGAGACCGAGTCTTTTTGTGCGCTGTATTTCCCTCAACTAGTTGTAAACCAAGTCGCCCGCACGGCCACTGTAGTTCCCATCAATTCCCTTTCTCTCCCTCCTAGGGTGCCCTCTGCCTCCCCCTCTTGTCCTCAATCTTGAACAATACGCCCCCTTCTTGGTCCTGGGACACACCAAATCAGTTTCCCCGCTAAGTTTAGCGGGGGAGTATATGTCATGTGACCGACCAATTCAAGTAAATAGGGTGCCCAGAAAGACGGAGAGAATAACAGAGACCGAGTCTTTTTGTGCGCTGTATTTCCCTCAACTAGTTGTAAACCAAGTCGCCCGCACGGCCACTGTAGTTCCCATCAATTCCCTTTCTCTCCCTCCTAGGGTGCCCTCTGCCTCCCCCTCTTGACCTCAATCTTGAACAATACGCCCCCTTCTTGGTCCTGGGACACACCAAATCAGTTTCCCCGCTAAGTTTAGCGGGGGAGTATACGTCATGTGACCGGCCAATTCAAGTAAATAGGGCGCCCAGAAAGACGGAGAGAATAACAGAGACCGAGTCTTTTTGTGCGCTGTATTTCCCTCAACTAGTTGTAAACCAAGTCGCCCGCACGGCCACTGTAGTTCCCATCAATTCCCTTTTTCTCCCTCCTAGGGTGTCCTCTGCCTCCCCCTCTTGACCTCAAACTTGAACAATACGCCCCCTTCTTGGTCCTGGGACACACCAAATCAGTTTCCCCGCTAAGTTTAGCGGGGGAGTATACGTCATGTGACCAACCAATTCAAGTAAATAGGGCGCCCAGAAAGACGGAGAGAATAACAGAGACCGAGTCTTTTTGTGCGCTGTATTTCCCTCAACTAGTTGTAAACCAAGTCGCCCGCACGGCCACTGTAGTTCCCATCAATTCCCTTTCTCTCCCTCCTAGGGTGCCCTCTGCCTCCCCCTCTTGACCTCAATCTTGAACAATACGCCCCCTTCTTGGTCCTGGGACACACCAAATCAGTTTCCCCGCTAAGTTTAGCAAGGAAGTCTACGTCATGTGAAGCTCCTTCCCCAATTGCTTTCCTCAACCTCGTGCCCTCTTCCCTCCCCTCCCTGTCCTCCCTCTTGGTCACATGATGCACCAATTTAGTTTCCACAAAAGAGATAAAAATGTGTGTTCTCCACTCCCAGAACGACTGTTCTTTAATGACTAAAACGATTGATACTATCGCCCCTAAAAACTCTGTTTCGTGCATTATATTTAGGGTTGTTCGTTTTCGGGTTTTATATTTTTTTGAATTCCGGGGGTAAAAATCGGGTACTATTTTTCAAGCTGATAATCGGGGAGAAATCGGGTTTTTTGTGGACACATTCTGGAAACTCGGGTTTTTTTGGGTTAAACTTACAAATGTACTCAATAATACATTGTTTTTTTTTGTTGGTCTGTTTCATGCTGGTAGTCGGGGGGGGGGGGGCGTTTTCCAGCTCCGATTGCCGTCGGTCGCTTCAAAAGATGCAACACCCGCGAAATCCTCCTCTCCCTCAGGTGTCAACGAAAACCTTGAACGTTCGAGGGACATTCGCCTTCGATCAGATATTTCGCTATGGACTAAACCTGTTAAGTTTTCCCGATCTGTTTAGGCGACTGACTTGCTCGGACGTTGTTCGTAAGAAAGGTTGGACGCCCGCGAGACGGCCATGCTACCCGAAAGACCCGGCTGGGCGTCGACACCTGACAGCGGTCGAAGGGGCATTTCTAGTGCACAAGCTGCGTGCAGCAGGGCCCAAGCTACGTGGTGTACCGAGGCGGTTCCACCTGCACAGCGGGGGTACGGAAATGTCCGGCCCCTATTGTCGCTTTTCTTCAGCAGACCTCCGTAGAATGTCACGGTGAAGGCGTGCTCGTTGGCCGGTTGGTTGAGAGCCGTGCAGCGCCCAGCACTGCTCACTGCTTGCGAAATGAACTATAGGTCCGTGCGGCATAAAAATAAATAGGTTGGTTATGTAGTTTTGGAATTCGGGGAGAAATCAGGTTTAACCCGATTCTCCTGGAACATGTTTGGGCTGTAACAATCGGGCAAAATCGGGGTTTACCCGAAAACGAACAACCCTAATTATATTTTATAGGAGGGGTTTCGTGTTTTCGGTATTTATTTTTCTTCAAACTCGGGGGTTATTTATCGGTGTTTATTTTTTTCCCTTTGAATCGGTGTTTTTCGGTGTCTAATTTCAATGCCAGAGAAAAATCTGTGTTTATCGGGCTTGTGTTGTAAAGTGACTGTATAATTACTGGGGAAAGTATTATAATTGAAAAGTTATCAATGATAATATTTTCTTTAGTAATACTGGTAAAGATAAGAAAAGGGGACAGGGCAAGGAATGCGGTTTCGATAGAAAGGAGCAGTGACAAGGGCGGTTCAGTACAACCATGTTCCTGGTCAGAGAGAGAAAAAAAATGGGGGTAGCAATTTTTTATTTATGAAGCTGGCATTTTATTGATGTTTTTTTTTCTTCAAGGTCAGCTGAATTTCGGGGTTTCTCAGTTTTCATTGATTCAGACAAAACCGCCCCGGGTGTAAAGTTTCGGTGTTTATACCGAAAACACGGAACCCTAAGTATAGCATCCTGAAGGTAAAGGTTGCTGCCAATTTTTTTTTTTTCGTATTGCGAGTGTGTTTTTGTGTTTTGTGGGCTCTTAAAAAATAGGATTGCAGTCTGGTGTCCTTGAGCTTGAGAGGTGACTGAATAAATGCAGCCGCCGAACTCGAGATGTCTGTCCTTCTACAGCAGTAGCTGTAGAAGGACAGACTAGCCGCATTGTGCTGCCTAGCACAACGCGGCTTTGGCGTTGTGCTAGGCAGAAAACTCGGGGACATCATTAAATCACGTGACCACATTCAACCAGAGTTGTTCACCACTCGGCCGAGAGATGGCAGCGCGGACGCGCACATTTGGTTGAGGTGACGCCAGACTCGTGAAATGCCCCGAAGGTGTCATTGTCGCTTGTGCGTGCATCTCGCCTGGAACCTCCCCCTCGGCCGTGGAGCACTTGGCGATTCCAAGCTTGCCAGTGTCTCGAAGGTGCACCAGCTGACGAGAGACTGTAAAGTCAGTGTCCCTCCAGTCGGCGACAGGAGGTGGAAGCTCCTCCCACCTCTTTCCACCTCAGCGGAGATAACACTGGAGAGAAGGTCGCCTCCTCTCCAGCGTTTGCTCTGCCAAAGGGGAGAAAGCTGGGAGGAGCTTCCCCTGTGAACACCACCCAAAAGCTATTTATTTTTTGCCAGGCAATTCATTATGATGGCAGAAGACTACCTAATCAATATTTTGCTACAGTGATCGCAAATATTTTTAATAAAGTAAAAAAAAACGGAACTGATCGAAACCGAAACTGTACTGAGGTGGGAGAAGAAATATAGAAGAGGAGAAAGATACCAAATGTCACGTGGCTGTGCAACTTTTTTTTTCAATCCACAGATATGCAGTTTTTTAGAAGCCAGAAAAAATGGGTATCATATTTTCGTCCATTTCTACTATTGAGTGTGTGCCTTCAATGACCCACGGCTTTGAATATTTTTGGTGGTTGTCTCTAAACCATAGAAGACGGCACGTGACTACGGAGAAGAGAGTGAGCGCGACTCAAATTGGCCAGTTCTCAGTCGGCGGTTTTCGGGCAGAAAGAAACGAATTTCAAGCTGCAACTTGTGTTCCAATTAGTTGGGCTGTCATATGTCATGTACAAACAAAACCTTGGTGAGCGTAAATACCTTGTCAGTGTCCCTTCAACCTGTCGCCAACTGTAGTCGAGAAAACGAGTGGTTCCTCAACGTAGATCTGGGTTTGCGTGTAATATCGGACAAAAAATAGTTAAGTGACCCACCACTCATAACGGTCTCGTCTTAGGCAGGGACTCACGACGTCAGCTTGTTCCCTTTCCCTTGGGCGGCCACGAGGCTTTGTTGCGAGTGGTGGAGCAAATAACGACTGGCTTAGAAGTGCACGCTCATATGGGCAGCAACAACTATTGCCGTCACGCACACAGAGGCAAAAAGCTGCGGATATTTTCTTTCTCTATCACTGCAGTTAAAACGTCCCAAATTATTGCGAAATTGAGTCGTGGACTACAAGTTGACAAGCCCTCCACGTAAACTCTCATCCTCAACGACGCTTTCCAGGAGACCAACGTGAGCGAGCCGTCGAGCGACGCAGTTTCGAGTGGAGGTCCGGAGCTGGTTCCGCCGCCTCTTCCCTGCAAGCGGCTGGGCTCTAACCGGGCAAGCGACGCCCTCGTCGGGACTCCGGACGTCTGAGCCAGAGCAACATTCCACGAGCATCGGGGGCAGGCGACCACCTTTTGCTACTTTTCTACCTGGTCGCGTAGCTTTTTTGACCCTGTCGCGTAGCGGCAACTTTTGAAAGACCCGTTTCTTCCGAAACCTGTCTCGTGTTATTTGTTTGCGATGGGGTAAGGGGGAAGTGTAAGTTGGGGCAAGTTTTTATCGCATAATTTCAGGCTGCTAGAGCATTTTGAGCACTGGTAAGTAGAGGGTGACCCACTTCCAAAGGAAAGCATAACCATTGGGAGACGAGACATTCAGAGACCGATATCGAATGGCAATTCTGTCCACAATGGAAAGAGCAGAAAGGCTAAGAAGCCATGCGGAAAGTACAGAGTTTCCAGTCTCCCAAGCCTTACGGTTTTTCAATGCTTGTTTGTGTGCTCTTCGTGTTGCTCTCACTTTTTGCTTGTTTTAGTCTCGTTTTCAGACTTGTTCAATTGACACTGGATTGTTTTTATTTTATTTTTTTCTGTATGACTTGTTTTTCATTGGTTGTACTCACTGTTATTAGTGCATGCAAAAAGAAATTGTTGCCAAATTCTGGAATTTTCGAGAGCACTTTGAAGGGTGTTTAGACCACGAGGCTCGAGACGTACATTGCTTAGAATTGTTCATAAATGAAGCTCAGTCTGACTACGGTATTTAAAGCGGTACTTTTCCCCTTGAATCCTGTTGGGTTTTTCCTGATAAGATTTAATGAAGCTGTGACGACGCTTTGCCGTTGCAGCATCTTCTGCGAATAAGTGACACCTTGCGTTTTCATTCTGTAAATTCTGCACTGTCTCAATACCAGCTGTAAATACATGTCACAGATTTGCTCTCTCGCTGCAGAAGGGTGTATGTGATCATGGAAAGGTGACACCCTTTATAGGATCTGGTGTCATTTTCCATCAATTACGTATGTGCGGGGTTATTGGAGTTTTTTTTAGAGAAACATAATATATACATTGAATTTAGAGTGTCTTGTCTTGGGCAGCACACGTCTCTTTTTTTATCAGCTACAAGGAGACGTTTGTGAGGCTGTTTGAAAGCCCATGGCAGTTCCACAAAAGGCCTTCAGGCATACATAGCCTAGGTCTTCCCTGTGCTCTGCAGCTCCCTTCTTTACCAGCTTTGCTAGCACTGGTGAGCTGCTCATGTCACCTTTCATCATCCTTCTTGCAGACTTTTCTACTCTTGTCTGCAAGGAGCTGTATTGCACGTGCCGACCATGACCAGCTTGAAAGTCTCGGTCAGGCAGCTGTGATTTCTTGCCGACAGAGAGAAACTTGTCTTTAGAACTGGATTCTGGCTTTTTGTTTGCCAACACATTCCACTGCACCGTGCACACATGACACAGTTTTTAGACATCTTGGTTGGGAAACCCTTGCAAATTTTTAGGCATTAGGTTTTGCTGATTGCAGGAAGGGGAGACTTTAGAAAAACCAAGTTAGCTTTAATGACAAAGCTTGTCAATCCATTCTTAAGCTTTATTTGCAACAGTTCGAACCCGTACTGCTTACAAATTGCACCTGGCGCACATTGGCAGTTTTTAATGTTTTTTAGGCGGCACCATCACTCGCAATTCCGAAAAAACCACAAAGCAGTTTTGGTCGGCTTTGTGGAACTTTAAGACAGGTAGTCTGGGTGTCTCCGTTTTCCTAGTGGCCTCCTCGTACGATCCAATTGGTTCTCCGATACTGTCGACTGTGCACCTCCGAGTTTTTCCCGAGGAAAAATTCCCCCGTGACAAGATGGAAAGCTTCCAGACCAGTGCTGTCTATTGACCCTGGCACGTAACGACAGACGCAGCTAGACAAATGATGACGTGGCTCGGGTTGTGGGGCCTAGTGCTCGACACCGGAGGGTTTTGATTATACACGGTGGATTCTTCCTTCTCACATTGATCTCTGTGCCGAGATTTCCAGCATTCCTTTCGGAGTGTAATTTTTTCACCCCCATTTCCAGGATTGAGACCAGTTTTCATGTCGCTGCTACTCGATACGCTTGCTCAGGGAGACTGCGGTCAATGTCTCCGGCAGGAATCGAGATGCAGCTCCTTTTTTGCAGCTGGAGGCCAAGCCTATGAGCTGTCTGCACTAAATCCGTGCCTTTAATGCCTGGTTTAATGCCTGCCACACAATGAGCTATACTCGGCATCAAAATTGTTTTGAGCTACGCTGTCGAGGCTCTCACAGTTTCCGCAGCCCCACACTGCTGCGAGAGCATGTCACTTCACCTTGCGTCTCGTTCACTTGTGCAAAGGGGACGCTAAACGAAGCTACGTGCTCGCACAAGGAGCTTTGACAGCTTCACCGAAAAAACTATGCTAGCCTCGACGGCGCAAGCTTGCAGCGAGCGTAGAGACACGGGTCTGGGGAGTGTCACAGGACGCACGACATTGGTGCAGTCTGTTCATTCTTTGGCTGTAGTGAAGGCCAGAGGGACCTTTGACTCGGACATCCATTGCCACTTTACCCTCCGGAGTTCTTCCAGCGCTCTGGGTACTTTTGATATTGAAGGAAGCGAAATGTGCGGTGCCGACTGATGATTTCCCTTCTGGCAGGACAGTGGGTCTTCTGGAAGCATCACATATCATTGAATGAAAGGCACCTTGCCTTCTTCGTAGGTAGTCTGCTGCAGACTGAGGTCACCCTTTTTTGGCTGCACCGTGTGCATGCAGTTGCCAGACACTTCCTGCGCTGAATCTCACATCGGTTAGCCAGCTCACTGGGACTGACACGCAACTGACCTTCGTACCACCGCTACTGCAACAACCCCTGTTGTGTCTGTCGTACTTTCTGTACTCTGCGGACAAGCTGTGACCAACTGATCTTTTGTGCACATCAATCGGTACTTTGGCCATGTACCTGTTGTAACGGCGTCGCTCCTGTGGTACTTGCACATTCTGTGTGTGTGTGCATGAGATGTTGTGAAAACGAGCCTGTCTAGTCACACGAGTGTTATGTTTGCGGACGGCAACTGCGGCTCGGCCGAAACTGTAACATATCATTGTCGTGCGACCTGCCGTATGGTCGAACACGACGTGCGAGACGAGAGGGTGAACAAAATCTTTATAGCATACCCGATTCGAATGTTACCTCTACAGGAACACTTTCTGATATAAGTGGGGTTGACGTGTTGAGTGCCGACAAACAATTATTTTCATACTGCAGCCTCGCACGAGGAGAAAAAAATGTTTTGTACGGGATGTGATGCTGTGTACTATTTATTGTCGTAAATCTACAATAAAACTCGTTTTGTGATGCACTCTCGTTGACACCCCAAACCAGGAGCGATATCAAATCTTGGTCCTCATAGCATCCGCTGCTGGTGCACATATGTGTACCTTTCATGATCAATCAGACGCAGCAGTTGGGAAGCTTGAGTATTTAAAGGGACACTGACAGCAGGGTATTCATGCTTGCCACCGTCTTCATTTGAATGTGACCTACTATCGGGGAAAAATGAAATGCGAACAGAGGAGCGCGTGGCTCGCGGTACAGGCTGCGCCGCCTAGAATTGAGCCTAGGGGCGAGGGTGCGTGGCCTACTTCGACGTGTTCACGCCCCACCGTCTGTGCTCCCCAAGCTTCAGCAGTGCGCCTCTTAGTGCGCTGAAAGCTATCACCGCTATCTTTCCTGGCTCAGCGCGTGCGGTGCAAAGAAGCTCGCCGCACTCGCCGAGCAGGCAAAGATAGCAGTGACAGCTTTCAGCGCACTGAGAGGCGCACTGCCGAAGCTGGGGGAGCGCCAATCGAGGGCGTGAACACATTGAAGTAGGCCACGCACCCTCGCCCCTAGGCTCACTTCCAGGCGGCGCAGCCTGTACCGCGAGCCACGCGCTCCTCTGTTCGCATTTCATTTTTCCCCGATAGTACATGAGCCAACTACCCAAAACGGATCGAAATATTTTTTTTTTTGGCCATCCGAAAACAGTTGGTTGAGAATTGGACGTTTTTAGACGCGCCCACTTTCGTTTTCATGGTCTCGTGGCACTCTAACTATGGGTACGAAATACAGTGCAATCCACTTATAACGATACCACATATAACAATGTACTGCTTACAATCAGTTTTTAGAATTTCTGGACTAAAAACACCGTTTCTAGTCCAGATACAACAATAATTGGTTATTACGATTGAAATTTTGGGTTTTCTTATATCATTACAAGTGGATTGCACTGTATATTCAAAGTCGGGGGTTATCTAAGACACATATTTAATATAAGAAATATTAACCCCATTTTTTGTGGCCTCCCAAAGCTGCAAATATGTTTATTGAAAAAAAAAAAAAAATGTCACGCAGGTCTTAGGAAGTACATGTAGATGTTAATAGGGATGTCGCGAACTGGTCGAGGTTCGAGTTCGACCAGGTTCCTCAAGGACGACCTCGAGGATGACCTCGAGGATGACGCGTAGGACGACCTCACGGATGATGCCTAGAGATGATAACGAGAGATCAGGACTTGACTATCCAATAATGCCAAGGAAGGTGGACTCACGCTGATTGCCCCCTTTTTTTTTTTCATTTATTCATACTTGCCACAACAAATGAAAAGTTTTCTGTCAACATCCACGGACGCATTTTTCCTAGCGCATAACAGCTTGGCTGTGAAGACTTGGGGGACTGAGGACCCCCCAAGCCTCTAGGAACTTGGTTTTTGAGTTGATATGGTAGATACACAGTATGGAGACTCTCCGACCGATATTGGCAGTGAAAATAGGGATCTGGTAAAGCAAAGTCGGTCTATGTTTGCAGTACTGGTATAGGTATTTAGAGCGGTTGCATGGAGTGGAGATTTTGACGAAGTAAACGTGTTTCTACCAGAGCAACTTTTCAATAGAGGTTCTGCTTGGACAACAAGAGTGCAGGTAAGGGAGGCAGCGTCGGGAACAGGAACGGCATTGGGGCGAGACTCGTTCACGGAACACCCTCGTTTGGCCACGTTGTGACATGCGTCCTGCACGAGATTGGCTAGTTCCTCGATAGAGCTTGCGAGGTGTCCGTCCGGGTTTACTGCGTCCCGATTTGGGTTCTTCAAATTCTACCTCGCGGCCTCGCACTTGCGTGGGGCCCTGCCGCGATCCCGGAAGTGGCACGGCGGAGGAGTTGGACAGGGGCAGATGCCCCTTCTGCCGTGTAGGCTGCTCCACAGCTCATCGGTTTGTGGAAGTTGCAGCGGTTGGCAGTTGGGACGTTGCGGCAACACTCCCGTTCAATCATCCTTCTTGCTCGAATTTCCACGGCCAACCGCCAAGGCCGTGGCATACAACACGTCGGCTCGTGCGACACAATCTATTGCCACTTGGGGACCACTCTTGACGCATGTGCGCGATGGGGTGGCAAACGGACCGGCCGAAGGGACGTTCCAGGCACCATACTTCCATTGCTAGCGATTCCTCCACCCCTGGTGCGCCTCGAGCCAAAAGCGGACAAGACTCCTTTGAGCATTTTCGCGGGCAACCATGTTGAAACTTTACGCCGTCGTACGAGGCTACCGCTAAGGCAACACTATCGGCGTCGTTCTTCAAAATAGGAATGGCCAGTGGGAGCCTTGAACTTCCAGTGGGCGTGGGAACGGTGTCACCATGTGCCTCATTCGCGCAGCATATTTGTTTACCTATGTCGGTACAAATACCTCTGTATTCGAGAGAAAAAAATGGAATGTACGCTTGCTGCAGTTTTTATTTCTGGGAGGGACAATGTCTTTGGTTGGTCGTCTTTCTGATGTTCTTAGCCAACTAATCTTACTATTGGGGGACGCTGAAGTCTAGCCGAGTCCCAATAGCTCGTTCCTGTGACTGACAAGCTCGAGAATGTGTCGATGAAATGCGCATAATGTTCCAAGGTGTCAAATCCCACACTGCAAAAATGTCAATCGAATTAAATTACAGTTGAAACTCAATTTTATGAAACCCGATTTCACGAACAAATTCCGATTCCCCCCCAGATTCCCATAGGGCTCCATGCTTTTATGAACTCAAAATAATGAAAATAAATTGGACCATAAACCCAATCTAACTAAACACACCGGGAACAAAAATTATTGCAAAAAGGCGTAATTTTAGGTGTATTTCGTTTAGGATGCTTCAAACATTTGTATGGAAAAGCAAACCCGGCACTCCGGGCTTTTAGTCAACTATACCAGATGGCGCTAACTGCCTTGTGCTTTGACGGGATGAGCGATGATGACCGTGGGAAAACTATTCTGTACATACAAAATAGTTGAAATGATGATGAATGTGTTCCAGCATCTACCTCCTCTGTAAACCTCGCATCCAGCCAGATCAAAATCCCTACTCACACCTTCAACAGCGAGGTCCTGATCCTGCAAAATTACCTGCTTCGCATCAGTGAACCAATCCACAGGGGAGAGAGGGCATTTTGTCGATGCTGGACGAGTGTAAATTGGATTTTGGGGACTCTTGGGCGGGTTCCCAAAAATGGTGCAGACAAGAAAGGAAAAATTGCATGCTGGTGCAAACTCCTGAGCAGACTTGGGAAATTGGAAACAGCGCGCAAAAAGACAACGAGAGAAGAGCACAGGACTCTCGTTGGTCTTTGTCTTTTTGCGCGCTATTTCCAATTTCCTAAGTCATGAACCAACTCGCTTGCATCGCCACCTTAATCCTGAGCAGAGTCCGTTTCAAATGAATCCCATTTGCTCGCTCTCCTGGTTCAGAGGGCCAATGCACCTTTAACCGAATTCATTGTGCTGTTTTGGCACACTTATTCTCTGCATCGGAAGACCCTCGTAGACCCCATCAGGGGCTTGCTGTTGGCACGCTTTGTGCAGAGCGCTGCAAGTAGAAAATGAACAACCCGAAACCAGTCTGGCCAGTCCACTGAACTTCGCAATGCTTTCCTTAAAGAGACAACGAAATTTCAGTGCTTATTTTTTGGTCTATACGTGTTCAAAGGACCAGTATCACATCGCACACACCAATATCTTGTCAAAAAAGACACGAAGAGGAATTTTAAACTAAATTAAACGATTAACGAGGAGCACCTGGCAGATGTCGCTAAAGCCTCGTTCGTAATGCCCGTCTAGGGACCTTGACAGGTAGTCACGATAACTGTCTCGCCTAGAAGTATACATGCTTTAGACCTCATCCCGACAGCTCTACGGCCAGCACAAGGGAACAGGGGAGGAAGGAACTCTCAATGGGACTCTCGGACGTCGCTATTCTACAAGATGATAAAAGATTAGCCCGTAACTCAAAATGCACACAAAAGCAGCTTTGCAGTTAGTTGCGGTGGCCCGATCGTTGACGTGCTTCGACCGCTTCGGTGGCTGGAATGGCAAGGGCATCCTGACTGCGTCAGCCTTGCCGCAGCTTTGCTCATCCCAAGAGGTCACGATTGCGCCGGACATGGCGTGCTCTCCACCGACTGCTCTCAGAGTGCTGGCCAGGGAGGGCCGTTTACAACGAAAAATACTGCGCTCAAGATACAAACGTGCGATTGTCATTCACGAATGTTGTGGATCATATCCAGCCTATTTCTGAACACGACGGGTATATGCCAAATTTTGTTCAAGTATGCCTTTCATATGGCCACCCGCAAGAGGCAGATCCTATTATCAGCCATAATTGAGGCTGTCGACCGTGACAGACGTCGGGTTTTCTTCATTTGAGAGTTGGTTATTTGAAAACAGAATACGGTCTAGCAAGCATCAAACCGTCGGAGGCCACAGTTGAATCTAGTATTTGCAAGATTGTCTTCCGAGATTGGTGATGCACTCACCAGCATCAGTCTCCAGTTTTTATTCTTGTTTTGTTCTTCAACCTTATTGTGACCTTGTATGCCAGTTGACATCTTTAAATTCTTGATGAGTACTATACCATGTTAAGTCTTTTTATGGCAGTGGTCCACAATTCACCGTACTTTCGTGTCCACCACAGATGAAAGTATTGCTGCTAGTGCCAGCTGCACAAGTTTAAAGATTTGGGCAGACCGATTCATCCGAGGGTACTTATTTCCTGCAATTCTCATTACATTATTTCCAATGGGCTTGGCTGGCTTTGGTAGGACCACAACTCTACCCGCAGATTAGAATCACAGTTATTGCTTACAAGTTCTGTGGATATTTGGAGGATGTTAGTGCATTTTTCGGGTGGGTGCACAAATAGATTCTGTAGGGCGCCCGACAGTGCAAAGTGCTTCCATGTTGCTCGTTCTGCCACAGGCCTGGGGAGCGTGATAAAAGTGGCATCATATTAGGTAGCCACGTGGCATGCCTACTAACAATGCAGGCTCCAATGTGGAGGCCTTTGTCTAGTTTGGGGAAAGTTGTATGTAAATCGGATAGGGCAGCCCTATGGCGTGAGGTGGGCCCTGTATCCATCTCGCAGTGCTACGAGGTTCGCTCGGAAATCGGCACTTGCACGCAATGAGCTCAAGCTTTCACCAAAGGTGTATTTCAGATATTCGAGGGATGGCGCAGGAGTTAACCAGGGGTTGTGCTTGTGGCACCATCTCTCGATAGCTGAAGCAAGCCGAGGACATGAAAAGCAGGCGTCATCGCATGCACGCTGCACCTAACGGAAGACTGCGCACAAGTACAAAGCGTTCAAGGGTGTCGGTTTCATTTTTCAGAGAGAGGGAGCTACGCCTCGGAATTTCACGAGGAAAATACGTCTTTGGTGAAAGTTGAAGCCCGCTGCGTGCGGGAGCCGATTTTTCCGCAAACTTTCGAGCGGGCACCCGGATTCATGACACCTCCGGACGGAACACGATCAGCGGAACAGTCTGCCATCGGTAGTCTGAGCGGCGCACATCGAACGTTTATTCGCTCCCAGCCGAGGTACCGCTCAGTAGAGTTTGAGGTGACTGGTGACGCTGTCGACCAGTGGCTCGGGCCCGGGCCCGATGCCTAGCACTGTCCTGGTACCCGGCGCTACCTGCGTCCTGCCTGCGTCTCTGATGAGCGCCGTGACCAGGCCCGCCCTCCGGGCCTTGTCCGCGAGCTCGAGCATTTCGTCCTCGCTGGGCACGCGTAGCACCACCTTGCGCTGGCCCTGGTCCTCCCACCTGCGCAGCGCGTTGGGCTGGCGCCGCAATGCCTGCTTGAAGGCCGTGACGGCCGCGTGGGAGCACTGGGCCGCCACCTTGCCCTTCTCCATCTTGACGTCGCTGCGCACGATGAGCACGAGCTTCAACTCGCCCCGGGCCCAGTCGCCGCCCTCCTGCTCGATCGGGCAGCTTGCCCCGCCGCAGAACCAGCGGGCGAGCACGCCCCGGAGCCCGTACCTGGCGCCCAGCAGCAAGCCGATGCTCAGGCCCGAGCCCAGGCCGACGAGCAACGGGAGACCGCCCGACGCCAGCACGGCGCTCAAGGACTGCATCTCGCGGTCGCTCGGTCTGCGTCTGTTGGGCTCGTGCCGCGGTTGGGGCCCGTGACGAACGACGTTTTGCAGAGCGCAGAAATCGGCGAGAAGCGACGATCTTTCCCGCGACGGACGCGCCCGCATTCACGAACTGCACATGGAGGCGGCCATTCTTGCGCTCAGCGTTTGCGACCGTATTAGATGGGTTGTGTCTATTTGCCAGAACAAAAATTATCTCCCTTACACAGAAGAATAAAAAAAAGCTTATATATTAATATTTTGTTTATAAGTGGTTATATGAAAACGTGATTTTTAAATTGTGTGGAAAAACTTACAGGCGCTTTGCCGACTTTACATTTCGATCACTTAGGGTTTCGGTTCTGATTGTGGTTTTGCTAGTGGTAGCAGTGGTAGTTACTGGGAGTTCGTACGGTTCATCTGGGTGTAATCTGGCGTGATACCCGATACCAGTAACCTATGCCGATACGGCAAGCAAAGCGTCGGCAACTGTAGTGTGAATGGAGCAAACTTTGCACGTGGCCTACAATTTTAGTCGTTCTCGCGGCAACTAACAGCGACTAACTTCATAGGTCACGTACCTACTTGTGAGGTACGCGTCGTAAATTCTAGCAACTGAAAAGAAAGCTGAGCTCTTTCAGTTGCGAACTATTCATGCATGTGAAACCCGAAATGGTGCCAAACGGATCGCTGGGCTAGACCATTGCGTTAGAAGAATGTGCGAATTCAACTTTGGCCCCGCAATCTCGACCTTATTTTCGTCCGCTCATCGGCAAAACGCGAATTCCCGACTTGGCAAAAATACAATGAACCACCCGAGTGACGACGATGACGACGACACGAAAACATTCCAAAGACGCGAAGATCGAAATGGGTCCGATCTTTTCCAAAGGGCCAAATTGCTTCGCCGTTCTTTTTTTTTTTTCGGCGGCGAATTCTTTTCGCGCAGGACCGCTCCGCCACAGCGCTTCGGGGATCCGCCAAATGCAGGACGTCGCAATGCACGCGGGCGGCGCATTCTTTGTCGGGGAAGTGGGGTGCGGCCCAATGGGGAGCCTCGCTTCGCGTCACGTGCCTAGCGGCATACCATGCGTGCTTTCGGCCAACGGAATGCTGTTTTTGTCTGTGTTGTTCAGCAGCGCTCCTCCGACGAAGCACGGTGCCGCTTGTGCCGCGGATCGAAGCAGCGGCGGCGTAGCTCCTTCGTGAAATCTCGGTGAAACCAGGGGCCCAGACTCGCTCACGATGCTGCGCACCGTCCCCGACAAGTAAGCTCGACGCTCTACCATAGAATCGCCGAAACAGAAACTACGTATCGATCTTATCCCGCTCCCTAGACTGTGTTCGGCAATCGTTTGCCGAAGCCTCAATTGTTTCGACGCAACAATTTTGTATCCGCCGTCCATCTATTATCGGGACATTGCGCTGAGGAATGCGCCGCCGCTTTGGCTGCCCGACCCCGCTGGTCCGCGCGGCGTCGTCGAGGAGGAACGCACGCGGAAGAAGGGAAAACCGCGCTCGTCGGAATTCCACAGCGGGCACCGAGCGGTTTCGTCGTCGCAGTTCCCCTCGCCTTCTCCCCCTCTCACCACAATTGTTGGGCCAGAAATGCGCGACTCGGTTTCCAAATCCTCAGTCCCCAGAAGAAATGACAACAAATAACAAAATTTTCTTATATTTAATCATTTCGAAATTCCTTTTTGCTCATCTTTTGTAATGTTTCTTAAACAATTTAAGAGCCTGCACTTTATTAACACGTTCAACCTGGATTAAAACTATCTTCGTCATTTAACTGATTTAATTCAGATTTCCCGAAAAGCTATCAGCTAGTGCATGGAATCGAGCACGTCGACACACATGCCTTTTCTAAAGTGGGCAAAACCTCTCCAAGAGTCACACATTTGGGGAACATGTTTGAACTGTTCGACCTATGGGTAGGAAATTCATGCTCGTGAAACCACTTTAGCGCATCACAGACGGAACCGGGGTCAAACGGTTTGTGTGTGTGCCTCTGATATTGCACCAAAGTTGTGCCACTATCTGCAGCACGGGGCATGCATGGGCTCGATCATGTCCAGTGCCCCAACTATAAGTGCACCTGTTAATTTGCAGTTTTTAATACATTCAAACATGATGTCGCCTCTTAATTTATAAGTAACTTCACAGCTCATATGGATCCATGTCTATAAAATAATGCTGCTTCTTTATATGCTTGTCCTGCATCTAGCAAACTCCAAGTGGTAGAAATGTCTGGAGCAACCCTTAGTCAAGGAGAACTGAAATAATGCGTACTGGGTTACAAAGTAATATAGCTGCACTTTTTTTGTAATGTTTACAATTTGAGTGTTGATCCCTCGAGCTTTTTGCTCATTTCAAGATCCCTTGAGGCAGGTCTGGGACCAAGCACAAAAATCTGCTACAGGTTCAACATCCAGATTTCCCATCTCTGGTTGGCAGGGACGCTCTGCCCAATATGGCAAAGGACACACATATAGCTCGCTGGAATATATCCACCTGTGCTTCTGCCACCATTGAGAAACAAATTTCTATCCACAATGAGAGTATAGAATGCACAGTTATTCATTGTGACACCCAAAGAAGAGTATCCACACTAAAGCATATTTTTCTAGAGCAAGTTCCAGGATGCCCCACCTTTATGTTAACATGTGTCATATGTTTGCAGGCCTTTTTTTTTTTATGTGAAATTTCTAATTTAGTTAGTGGCCTGAGCTATTTTTAATCATAATTTCTTGGGGGGGGCAGTCAGTGCATGCCCTGAAAAGTCTGAAATGGTGCCAGTCCCCATAGAGTTGGGTGATTACATTGCAAAGCACATAAACTGAAGTAACAATATAATAATAAATGTAAGTAATGCCTAAAAAAAATGAAGTCCCCTGAGGTAGGTGTATTCTGGGACTCCACATGCAGGTTGCATCACATTCATTTTATCTCAACATAAAAAGAAAATGCTCTTTTTTTTTATTCTCGCATCATCAGGACTGCTCCGCACGCACGCATACTTCACGTAGATGTCGCTTATCAAAGGACGCGGGAATGTCGCTCCATATACCTCCTGCTCCCGAATGAGAAACAGTCCCGTAGTTCACCCACAAGTGAGCTGGCTAGAGTTTTCAATTCTTCCATACCGGAAAACTCTGCTAAATATTTGTCACAGTACTTTTGACATATCAGCGGGAAAATATTTGTCACCATTTTATTTTGCTCGTTGCGTCATGTACGTGAGTGTAGTTAATTGGCATTAGTGTAGACATGACAGATGCAGTCCAGCCTTTCTCAGGATGTGCGATCATAAAGGCTTAAGGAATTGCTTGGAGGAGACTGCATTCATTTGCCTTTGTGCCCAGTTGTGTGGTCCTTTGCCTATTTTGTACTTACCATCTCTTGAGGGACAGTAACTATCATATTTATTTATTTAGATACCTTAAGGACCCCCTTGGGGGTATTACATAAGGGGTGGGCACACAGCGCAAAAGGGTAGAAAACATGCCAAGAACAACTCGCATACTAAGAGCAAATACACACAAACGTAAAAGGCAAACTATACACATATAGATGGTTTGTACAAACCTAAAGTGGGGACTCTAGCAAGCGTTTTTTTTAAATTCTATCGGGTCATGAGTGAGGACGACGTTCTCGGGAAGATCGTTCCAATCAATGGCAGTGCGTGAAAAAAATGGATTCTGGAAGGTGACGGTTCTTGCTTTGGGGCGTCTTACGCCGAGGTTATGTCCCGTACGACGAAGCCGGTGTTCTGAAGATGCGATGATTGAAGGCACTGGCTGTAGTAAAATTTGTGGAAAAGAGATAGCCTAGCAAGTTTCCGACGGACAGGAAGGTTTGCACGTATTTTAAGATTAGTTACGCTAGAAAAGGAAGAGTAATCTGAGTAGATAAAACATACTGCACGATTCTGGAGTGATTCGAGGTTATTGATGAGATAGGCCTGGTGCGGGTCCCAGATGGCATATGCGTACTCCAGTTTAGGACGGACAAGGGATGAGTAAGCAAGTAGCTTTAGATGAGGAGGGGCTAGCTTAAGGTTACGTTTTAAGAAGCCTAGAGAGCGATTAGCAGTGGAGATAACGTGACTGATGTGAGTGGCCCAGGAAAGATCAGATGAGAGGTGGACTCCGAGATACTTATAGGAAAGGCTTTTCTGCAGAGGTACGTTATTAAGTGAGTAGGAAAACACGGAGGGGTTTACACGACGTGTAAATGACACGAGCTGGCATTTCTGAACGTTAAGAGACATCTGCCATTCTTCGCACCATGCTCGAATGCGTATGAGGTCGTCTTGAATGAGTCGGTGGTCCGAAGAATTAGTTACTTGGTGGTAGATGACGCAGTCGTCAGCGAAGAGGTGAATATGCCACGTGATTGATACGGGTAGGTCGTTAATGTATATTAGAAACAGAAGTGGTCCAAGGACCGATCCCTGAGGAATGCCTGAGGTGACTTTGGCAATGGAGGATGATGACTGGTTAACGGTAACAAATTGATGTCTATGCGTAAGAAAGCTAATAATCCAGTTCAAAATCGCGGGATCTAAGTTAAGTTGAGTAAGCTTGTATATGAGACGTCTGTGAGGGACCTTATCGAAGGCTTTAGCAAAGTCTAAAAAGATGGCGTCAGTTTGAATGTTAGAGCCGAGGTTAACATGCAGGTCATGGACGAAAGACGCGAGTTGAGTTTCACAGGAGAAGTTTTTTCGGAAGCCGTGTTGGGAGGAAGGGATATAGTTGTTCTCAAACAAGTAATGAATGATTTGGGAGTAGATGATATGTTCCATTAGTTTACACGACATGCTTGTTAGGGAGATGGGACGGTAGTTAGAAGGGGAGTACTTGTTTCCGTTTTTGTGAATTGGGACTATCTTCCCCACCTTCCAGTCGTATGGCAGGGAACCAGTAGAAAGTGACTGTGAAAAAAGCTTTGCCAATATTACGCTAGGTATATCATTAGTATTCTTTAACACTTTTACATTTATTTCTTCAATACCCGCTGATGAAGAAATCTTAAGGGTGTCGATGATTTTCACAATGCCAGCCGGTTCAAACGTGATCCCAACCATGGATGTAGGAAAGGCAGGAGGAGCCATAGAAAACATATCATTGCACTCTTGTGTAAACACTGAACAAAAAACATCATTGAATTTTTCTGCACATTTGTCATCAGGAACCGAAGAGTCATCGTCGTTTTTAAGATTGACTACAATATCAGGTTTAGGATTAACAACTTTCCAAAACTTTTTTGGGTTGCTCTGCAGCATGCATGGCAAATCAGCATTATAAAATGCTCGTTTTTGTGTTCTGATTGCGCTTCTGAATTGTCTGTCGGCACTATAGAACTTATCCCAGTCCGAGTTGCGCTCCGTAGTTTTGGCTTTACGAAAGAGTGTGCAATAGACATTATGATATTATAATATTATAATAAAGCATTTTTTCAACAAACATAAAGTGCAAAATGCCAAAGGGAGAACGTTAAACAATACAAAAAATTACTGAACCACTTATCTATACCAAATATGGAGATGCCACAAGAAATTATGTACCCAAAAGTTTTAATGAATAACCTGAAGAGTTACTCAAAATAAAATCTCCGAAAATAAAAAAAAATAAAAAAACTGTAAAAAATGTGGATACTTCAACGGAGTAAAAAAACACCCCCAGAGAATTGGTTTACTTCGATATAGTCGTTGTAGTTAACGATGTGATGCAAGTAATGTCAAAATCCAATGTATCTTATACACCAACGTTATTAGATTAGCTCAGTTACGGAACTGCTCATAGACGCTGCATGCACGAACAGTACCCCCCCTCACTCACCACGACTCGCCAAGCGTCGCGCGACGCGCCGCCGGACGGCTGCTTTGGTAACTACAGCGTATTCTATGGGAATCGGGCACGGTGAAATCGGGTCGGGATCGCTGGGATCGCTATTTACGTTTCGAAACACGGCGTCTAGATGGCGCTTCATCTCTGCTCTTTTGGAGCGCACAGTTATGAAACGAAAATCTAGATGGCGCTTCGAACGACACTTGGCGGATTGAGGTGAGTGAGGGGGGGTACCCCCTTTCGCCTGAGTTCCACAACTGAGGTATTCTAGTAACGTTGTTATACACCAACTCATGTTTACAAACAAACCGGAGCGCCCCTAGCGGACGCCACCGGCGCCGCGCATGCGCGATGGGGGTGTGGGCAAGAAGCCCGCCGTGGCCCATAAAACAAACCGTTGAAATGCGATGTTGTCGGCGTCGGTGCGAGTCCCCCTGCCCTTTTTCGCGTTCGAATTGTTGATTCTACGTCTTCCTGGCAATGTCTGACTACTTGAGCGGCGTCAGCGAAATTACCGAGGCTCATTACACTGCAAAACTTTGTGTTGAAAGTGAAAACAATCAGGTTTGCCTCCCCAACATTACAGCTATCTCGACACCATGGAAGCTATTGCTTTGCACCAAAAAAAGATTATTATGGCACAGAGATCTTGCGCAATAAGGTGTGTGCACAGGTAGCAGGGCTGTGAGAGCTACCGTAAAATATGGAGCATGCAGCCATGTCGTAATAGGTTTCCTCCGGATACTTGCAAAACAAAAAAATGTGCGAAGGACGAATTGATCACCATTTTTGTACATGGGCAGGCTGTTCCTCCTCGACTCCTCCGATTTGGCAGAGCCGATTTAAAAGCCCGGTGACAGGTTGTTTTATAGGCATTTCTCGTGCACCAATATTTTGTTACACTGTGTCGATTATCTTTTTCACACTCTGGTCATTTGTCTGCAACGACACAATTGCCTTTCCGAGCTTTTCTCGTTTGTTTTCACCCTCGATGACCACGAAAGAAGCTTCGCATTGCCGCCACGTGCGACAGTGGTGCTTGGCGGCATCAAAAAATTATTGAATTTGGATTCTGACTTAAGAAGCACCCATCCCTGGTTCTTTCTAAAAATTTTGGTTGGCACGGCATACGTGACCCAAGCTGAAAGCGCAGCACAACGGTGCCGTCTTGACACGACCTCTGCCCCCAGGTCTCCGCCGGCGTGCCCCCCACGCAAGCGTGCACTGCCTCCGGGGCTGGCCACGCCCCCGTGCGCCCCGAAGCAGCTGCGGCGCTCGGACGAGCAGCCCCTGGACATGAGCCAGCGGGCGGCGGTGCCTCAGGCGCGCCCCTCGGTCATCACCTGCGCCGCCCGCTGCCGGACGGGCGCCTCCGCCCGGGACACGGACCCCATCGTAGAGGCCCACTTCCGGCGCTCCCTGGGCAGCCAGTACGCCGCCCTCTTCGCCACCCCTTCCGCCGCCTCCGAGGCCTCCGTCACGGGTGAGGAGTCCCGCTCCAGTGTCTGGATACTCGGTCGCGTGTCCTTTGGTTTTCTCCTGATGCCGTCGTAAAACTGTCATGCCGTTGCCTGCCACGATCCTGGCAATGGCACCAGGTGTACGCGGCAGACGCCTGTTCTGCAGATGCAGGTTGTTTCGCAGCCAGACGGTAACTACTGCAGACTCGAGATGCCACGGGGATTCTGGCGTCCCTTTTTTGGCAGCACTTCTAGGACCAACTGTCAGGATTGCCACATCAGCACAACATGCTGGCTCCTGTAATTTGTGGCCACTTTTGCACCACTCCCCATGGAACGCTAAACACACCAGCATGCGTGCCAAGCACTGTAGTTGTGTGCTTCCCGTGGGGTCTGCGATCGGCCATAGGGACTCTGTCCAAACAAAATGAAAGCGGTGGAGGCTAGTAGCAGGACGTTGGAAAGGGGTGGAAGCATCAAGTGTTTGCTTAGTTTTTTTGTCATGTAGCGATACCACCGCAAGTCACAGAGATGCATGTGTACTTTGTATGTTGTGTGCAAAACTGGTTGTTACTTCATTTTTGGAAGCACAAATGTCCCGGTGACTTCTGGTCGACGTGAGCAGACGTAAGCTCCTGTAGCGTCAAGGCTGGTTCACACGGCACCATTCTTTTACGTTCCAGAGCTTTTGCTTACTTTGAGAGACGACTGCAGGTTAGCAGCACATCCGTGCCTTGTTTAAAGCGTTGCGACCAGTTACAAGAGTAGCTTTGCGCTCAGAATACTAACCACGGATGGGCCGGTGACTTAAGGTCGTATCTCGACGTAAAGGCTGGTTCACGCAGGACTCGGGAGTGTTTGCTTACATTTTCTAATGTTACGTTGTAAGTCACTGGAATATCTTGCCTCGAATCTCGCAAGCAAAGCTTACTCCTTGAACTGGTCCACGCTTCATACAAAGCAGAGACATCTAGTGACTCTCGACATCAGCTTTCGTGACAAACGCAACGTAAGCAAATGGTACTGTGTGAACTGGACTTAATGCGACATAAGCAAAGGGCCTTTGAGATCTGTTCACACTGTACCGTTTCCTTCTGTTTTATTATTTTACGGGAGTTTATGTCTGCTTGACGTCAGGAGTCACTGGGACATCCATTCTTCACATAAGTGGGGGAACCAATGGAAGGAGCAACTTTGCATGCAACATTCAAAGCATGGATTCCTAGTGAATTACACTGCAATGTAAAAAAATGTAAGGAAATGCTCCTGCGTGAATGGACATTTAAGGCCCGTTCACGGAGTATCGTTTGCTCACATCGCGTTATGTTACGGGAACTTGCGTCTGCTTACTTTGAGAGATACTGTAGCGTCTGTGCTTTGTACGAGACTTGGTAACCAGTTCAAAGAGCAGCTTTTCATGTGACATACGAAGTATAGATGTACCAATGACTCATAACGTAACTTATGAAAATGTAAGCAGATGCTTTTGTGTGGATGGGCCCTTAGAGTGACAGTTGACATTTTGCTACAAGGATAAGCTTCGACAAAAAGCCTTAGTGAAACATCAGGGGCCACTTTGAGGCTTTTGGGAGATTTTTAACACAGAATGTGTTAAACAATCAGTTCACGCTTTCCTCTTTTCCCTTGCTTCGTCCTCTCTCTCCTACACTCTCCACCGTTGCCCGTTTCCTCCTCTGCCCCCCTCTCTACCTCCCCTGCTCTGCTAAGCCCACGGTGGCCAAGTCATAGACTCCACCAAGGAAAGAAAGGAGGTTAGATTAAAAAAGAGCAACCCCAACATGATTTGTAAGGAGCCTTTAGTCCGTGAGTTACAACGCCGTTGACATCAGTGCAGGTTTTTGAGTCAGTGTGCCGTGCACTGGTATTTCTGTGTCCATTCCCCCTGGAGTCTTTTTGGGAGGTACGTTTCTTAATACGACTGGAAGTAGATTTAAATGCTTCATTTCGTGGGGTTTTTTTATCGTTGAGATGTTTACGTTCTTGGAAGACATCCTCTGCACAACTGCAGGCCTATGCAGACGCTGGTTCGAAAGTTAAATGAAAGCGTGATTGTGTGTTCGAACGAAATAAGCCTTTCGAGAAAGGGAGATAGCACTCTTGCTTCCTTGTGACATTTTCAAACAAATGCATTCCGATCCAGGCTTCCAACAGGGGGCAGGAGGTATTTCGAAGAATATACAACATCAATTCACGTTGATTAAAAAATGCGCTGATCAAAGAAGGTACCCAGCGAAGGGAAATCGCAATGATTGGCTCTCCGCACACTGCCTGGAAAAATATACTCGCAAACTTCGAACGAATGCTCCACTTGCTCTTGGAACTGACTGTGCAGCGTGACCCACATGTTGGTTGAACCAACCAGCTATCTGCCTTCCACTTTGTGCAAGAGCTAATCAAAACTATGTCTGCAAAGAGTGTCGAATTAATGTGCATCTTCCAAAGTGGTAAAATGGTTCGAAATGATTCTTGTTTATTTGTTCAAAGCAGGCAGTCCAAATTAGGGTGACTACATGTTTCCGCTCCGCTTTAGGGTGGTGCCAACTTCTTGTTACCCTTTCCCAGATCCTCTCCCTCTGCCATTTTTTCCCATTTCTTATTTTGCTAAACGTAAACTACGTTGAGTTTCTGTAGTCTCAAAATACCGGCAACACTGTGAGGCCACTTCCACTTCCGTTCATAAGAGGAGTCGGAGGCTCAGCGGGATGGCGGTCATCGTGGCTGTTGCTCTCTTCATTCGGGTGTTTCATATTTTGAAGTTGGGAGCAGGAAGTGCGCATTGCTTTTAACGAAATGCGAGTTCCTGCGGCAAAATGGAACTTAACAGACCGGCATTGACTGCCGAAACCTCGCCGTCGGAACAAGAGCTCCCTAGCCCTGACGAGGATTAGCGGCGTAGTGCGAGCGCACGACGGGCGAGTGGGACAAAATGGTCGACGAAAACAGCGGAGGTTGCCGTGATAACGAGGTAGGCAACGCTGGTTTTTCGGCAACAGGTATCACAAACGTTGTCGCCACCATAAACAGCAGAGCGGCAGAAACATGTGGGCACCCTAGTCCAAATAGTTTATGCCACTAGCTGTGTTAAGCCCTTCCCAATCACAAAGAAGGTTCGCGAGAAGACTTCTGTGATGGGATGCAACGAAAGCAGTTTTATCCTTTGCTGCTTGTGAATGTATACATCAATGCTGACTGATATTGGGTGTTTGAGTTCACACATTTTTTATGAGAACCTCGCATGCCTTAGAGCTTGAATATTTTACTGTTTCATGCACTCCTGGTTGTTTTTGCAGTGATGGTAGTGCTGTGGCCATTTGCACCAAATTGCGCCACAAAAATGCAAGTCTGCTATATGTTATTGCAAAAATGCCAGTCTTGTACAAAGTTGTCACACTTGAATGAGCTAAACAAAGCAAAAAAAACTTAATAATAATTTCCAACACTAATGTTGAAAGAAGTAGAAGACGAGGGAAATGGTAAAAACATGTATTTCACGGTGTGTCTACTCACCGTCGCTAAAATTCGCTCTTCCACCACTCTGGCCACATCATTCGAGACAATGTCGGCGACGTCACGGAGTTTGAAGTCACGAGAAAACTTTGTTAGATGGTTATACAACAACTGCTGCGATACAACAGAACCTTATACTCTTGATGAGAGCACTTGATATTGATTCTCCTCTCAGCCACATGCCTCCACTCCGTGACACCAACCTTCACCACTTGGCAGAGCGTGCGTGCGTCGAGCTTCACCGCATTGCAGCTACGTAGTAGGAGAAGTGGCTTACGGAGGGGAACAGCCATGGGTTAGTGCCATCTGCTCGGACATTTTGCTCACTACTATTACAGGTCGACCTTTTTTGATCTCGATTCTAGGTCGGCCTTTAATTTTCAAGAGCAGTTCCAAGAAAGTAAAATAAAACAAAAGCACGGACCTATATTTGAGTGAGTAGTCTAGGTATTTCCCACGCCGCAGTCGATCGAAAAGGCCCCAAACTCCGACTCAACTCTGACTGTAGTGCCGCTAGCTCTTGCTTAGTGATGGGGTAGCTGAATTTTCGAGTGATGCGCAATACATGTTCAGATCTGGTCCTTTTGCTCCAAAGCTACATTTTGCCCGCTACAAAACCTGCTACAGAAAGTCCGATGTTGCTTCCATCACTGTTTCTTATTCAGTTAGAAAACATTTAAATTGGCTTTGGTGTTCCTTCGGTGTTGTTCAGGCGCTGCGGGAGTTTCACGAAGAAAGAATTTAGAGCCAGAGGCATCTTGTAATGCTGGCCCAGGAACTTGCCACCTCTCTGCTTTCACGTGCAGCTGCATGATGAATGCGACGCAAGGCGTTGCGTGTCGCATTCGTGGCTACCAAATTGGCTCGCGTGCGGTCACTAGCTCCTCTACCACATCCTTTCCCGTGATGCCTGCACATTTACGTCTGCTACCCCACGCGGGTGTTCTCTCTTTGCAGTGGACGACCACTTTGCCAAGGCGCTGGGGGACACCTGGCGGCGCCTGCAGGACCAGGAGCCGCAGGGGGTCACTTCCTGAAGAACTCCCCGGGGGTCCTCCGCTCACCCCCCCTCCCCAAAGCGCAGTCTCTGCAGACGACCGCACGGACGGCCCCTTGAGGTGCGCTTCCCCTCGCAGAAAGTCTTTAGTGTCCCCCTCGAGAATAAACGAGGTTTGTTCTTTGTGGGTCTGTGCCAGCCAGACTCCCTGGGGATCCAAAGAAATCTCAGGAGTGCAATTCCCGTGCTTCGACACTGTAACTTAGAGTGCAAGTGCGTGGCGCATTTTCTTTCTAATATTAAAGAGACGCTCGCACCCCCCTATTTTTTATTGTGCCATCCAGTATGGTCTCAGAACACTACCCAATCAGCATTGTGATACAGCGTCACATATAGTTTTGAATAAAGTAAGAAACAAAAAATGCTCGAAACCAGAACTAGACTAGGGAGGAAGAAGAAATATAGAGCAGGAGAGAGTTGGCACAAGTCACTTGGCTGTGCAACTTTTTGTTTCTTCAATCAACATATTTGGGGCTTTTTAGAAGCCACAAAAAATGGGTATCATATTTCTTTTCAATTTTTAATATTGAGTGTGTGCCTTGGATGACACGCGGCTTTCATTACCTTTTGTGGCTGTGTCTAAATCATTGAAAACTGCACCTGACCACGGAGGAGAGAGTGAGCGCGACACAAACCGGCCACTGCTCCATCGGCTGTTTTCGGGCGGAAAGAACACGAATTTCGAGCCGCAAATTGTGTTCTGGGTTGTGTCATGTACAAATAAAAATGTTGGCAAGCATAGATACCCTGTCAGTGGCCCTTTAAGGGGAGCAACCTTTCTTTAATTGAAGGTTGCAACTATAACTCACGTTTTTATGGACCAATGAGAGCTTGAGCCTTTTTTGTGGCAATGTGAGAAAGGTTGATTTATTGGGGAAGTCTGGCGGTTTTTTTAGCTACCAAAACTAAAACGCATTTCCGGAATTCCCCGGGCTTTTACCGGCAGGTTAAATTCAAAACCAAGATTCAAATTTTCGACTCTTGAGCGAGGTCACAAAACGTGCAGTTAAGCGAGCAGTCTAAAAACATAGCAATCTGTTAGGCCTTTTTCCTTTTGCTTGCGTGAACTTTCCCAGCATTCATTTCACACCAGTCAACGTGCAACCCGTTTGTACAAGCTGTGCAGCCTCGTACAACATCTGTCATCATGTTGTCAGTGTGGCCAGTTGAGCCTCACAGACGAAACTTGGACACCTTTGCGTGTATTATTATTGCAACCTGTAATTTGAGCAACAAATTCAGATCTGTCTATTAATCTTTTGAAACAATTTTTAGTTGACTATCAAAACTTTGCTACCATAAACACGAGTGAAGGAAATCAGTTTTGTCCAATAAAATACTCCACTGGCCTGCAAGAACAATTACCTACTAGTGCCTAGTATATTCATATTAAAAATAGCGCAAAAGAGACGGGACAAAAAGACGAAGAACCACACAGACAAACGCTACCGGGGCATTGTAGAACTTGTGGTTGTTCCCCCAAGCTGGACGGTGCGAAGGTGGAGGGACGAAACAAAGGAAGGAGGGAACGAGAGTTGTTGGAGGCAGCGAAAATACGTGATTGTGACAAAGACGTTTGCATAAGCGTCGCATCGGTGTATATGCAGCAGAAAGAGTACCATTTCATTAACACTATCTAACTTGACAATATTAACGCGGCGTTTTTTCTATTCTTTTCTCGTTCGGATTGTGCGGCGGGGTGATATAGCTGTTTTGCTGACTTTTTGGAACAGGCGGTGGGCAGTATGATTGTGCGGATTTGGCGGTACGCCCTGTCTCTGTTGAACGAGACTAAGCACGTGCATGGCGATAGCAAAGTTGGAAGCTTTCAATAAAGTTTAGTTGCCAGTTAGCGTTTGTCCTGTTTGGTTCTTCGTCTTTTTGTCCCGTCTCTTTTGCGCTATTTTTAATATGAATGTCCACTACCAACTTGCCCAGCAGACCAAGCTTTTACAATTGCCTAGTATAATTTTAAAAAAACTTAATTCTGTATTGAGCTAGAGAAAACTGTTATTTGTAACTTGATTCTGGTCATTTTTTACTCAAATATATTTGCAAAACAAGCGCATCACACGGCCATAATCCCACGGTAAATTGCGGTGTCGGAGGTTGCTAAACTTTCCAGATGTACTTCAACTTGGTGAGACCCATTTGGCCCTTGCCTAAAAAAATATACAGGGTTTCTTCACCCCAAAGATAAACTATATGCATCGCCAAACGCTCATTCTCTCCCCCAATGTCCCAACAAAATGCCAAAGTTTTGAACTAACCATCTCATTCGAGAGTTAGAAACAATTTCTAAATACTCCACTGGAAAAATGGGGCCCAGTTTTGCTAACTGGCACCATTCAGCTACAGGTATGTGAGAGCTCCGTCGGCCGGCATTTTCATATTGAAAATTTCAGAAAATCACTCGGAACTTTCGAATAAAATAATGGTTTGTTCTGAAACTTTGGCATCGAGTTCAGACCGCATTTGGGTGCGGAGTAAGCGTTTGGCAGTGTATAATTTATTTTTGTACTACAAATATCCCCCCAAATTGTTGTGGGACAATCTGTACATTGAGGATCAAAACTTTCCGCTTTTGAGCAACATCTCCTTTTTCTGACGTTAGAGTGAAACATGTTAGAAGCTTGACTGACGAACAATACACGCTTCTGTGATTGAAGTGTGCTTGTAATTGCCAGACATGTACAGATTACTCAGAAAAAGTCATTAAGTTATACTGAGTATTGGCCTCAAAAGTAATTTACTAGAGTAGAAATTACTCAAATGGAAAGTAATTGCAAAAATGAGTAGTTACCGTGAAAAATAGCAAATTACCTTTAAAGTTACTTTTATGTGTTTTTTTTTATCGTAACAAGAAAGTCCATAGTTTTGATCCGTTAGCGAAATTGTGCTAGCCAAATGTGAATCGGCTTGTTTGTTTGTTTGTTGTTTTTTCACAGAAATGCTTCAATGTCTGGTTCTGCTTCTGCGTGCCTAATTGTTTTGTATTTATATTATTTATTTTTTTTTGGTCAATGATGTACTGCGAATGTATAATTTATACTTTAAGGTTTAGCACTTCCTGAGCTTGATTTTTTATTCAGTGTTTGCTCGTTTACAGTGTTGCATAAAGTACATTTAAAAAGTAGTTGCAGTAAAGCACAAAGTAGATTGGAGGTTATGTACTTCGAGTAAAGTAGTAAGTACGCTGGGTGCAATGTACTTCGAGTAACATACATAAATACATCTCAAGGTGAAGTACAATTTCTTTTAACACAATCTTTCACGGTGCCCTTTCATTCCCTATAGTGTTTCTATAACTGGTATGCATTGCTCCAGGGGTAATTGGAGATGCATCAGTTTTTTTTTACGGAAATGGCAGCAGATGTTGTATAAGGTCAAATTGCCACAGACTAGTTGTTTTACTCTCGCTGACGAGCTATTTGACGCAATCAACTTATAATAAAACATTTGTGTCAATCTTGTACCCGCCATTACTTCACTCGGAGAAATGACCAGATGGAGTCTCCAAAGAGCGCATTTTCACTCCACGATACGGCATTTTGGGTTTTCAAATTCGGGGAATGTACATGGAAGTCGGAAGTTTTACTTTAACTATCAAGAAAAATATTCTAGTAAAGCATAAGTACATGCTCAGAGAATGTACTTCAACTAAAGTACAAGTTTTCTAAACATTAGTACTTTAAGTACCATGTACTTAAAGTACTTCCCAGCCCTGCTTGTTTATTATTTCTTATATAAAAACGTCGGGGGTATTGCTAAGGTTTCTCGAACGATCTTTGAATATATTCTGAGTTTTGGAAGGAAAGGCGACGCAAAAAGGTAATCTTTGCGTTGCCCTTTAGCACGCCACTCTTGGAGTACAGCTCAAACTATGGGAGCACTAGACGAGTTTCAGAGCGGGTGCTGCATTTTGTCGCCTTCTTTGAGTGAGGATGCAGTGTGTGCACCTCCCGTAGTGGGCGAGAGTTCCTACGTTGGGGAGAAGCGGGGAGCAGCCCTTTCTTCAAATGGGTCGAGTCTCCTCGAGCTTCGGGACACAAAGAAATGCCAGTCTTTGGAGCTAATCCCACAGTGACTCGGCCTCTCTTGCGTCGCATCTGTTTGCTCCCCATGCCTCGTAGCAGTGTTGTCGCAGTGGGTGCTCGTGAAAGTTTTGGGGGTTTCGGACTCTCCAAACCACTCCCCCCCCCCCCCCTTTCCTACGCCACATGCTTCCCCCTCTTTGCAGGTATAAGTTGATCTTCCAACCTCTTATCTCTTTTTGTGCAGGAATGTTGGTTGATAGGCAAAACAACCAGTAGAAGTTACTGGAGAAAAGTAAACTATGAATTACCGAGATAAAAATGTAATTGAACGTTATTGAACTACTCAGAAAAGTAGTTGAAGTACAGCAACTTGAGTAGAGTAGTTGAACTACGTACAAGACTGGCAATCGCTCATCGGGACATTGCGCTTAAACAGTCGAAAGAACCCCCGGTGTTACTTTGAGCAACCTGGCTGTAGCCGAGGTCAATTTTAGGCGCATTTTGAGTACCTATGAGTCGCATTAGGGAGGTCAGCAGGGTTCTCTGCATCCCATAAATTTGGAGCTGTGCCTGACCCCCACGACGATGGCAGGATGCGTGCCACGCCGACGGCCAACGCCCACGGACTTCAAGTATGCTCCAGGAATGCCATCCTCGGCAAAAACGTTGGCATTTGAAATTCACTCTTGACCCGCTATTTCTGTAGTGTCATGGGCCGAAGCTTTTGCAGTACATTGTGGCCACCAGATCACAGCGGTCGCCGTGAGAGTGTCAGCTTCCAAGATTTTATTTTAATATTTTCCGACATTGTTTTTAAGTAAGTTTTAAATGAACGCAAAATTTAGCAGCTCAGAATGGGGAGTTTGAACAAAACTCAAAGCTTTTTGTACACACTTACAACACTTGTGAAACTGTCCTCTTAGGGCACAATTAATACTGAATCCCGTTTTCTCTCCTTCATTGGTTCGTTTGAGGCAAAAGCATTTTCTTTGCAGGTCATGCCATGGAGCACGACCCCTGTTGGGCCACAAAGAACCGGAGCACCTGGACGCACGTCATCCAAGTGGTAGCGCGGACGGGAAAGTGACTCGGGTGGTGTTGGTGCTGCGACGGCGTTTCGGGAACGTCGACTGCACCCAACTGCGCTCCTCTGCTCTTTCCTGCACCCCCAACAGCCGACACCCTACGGCATCCTCACCAAACTTGAGTGTCGGGCGTGTCTCGGCCCAAGACTGGAAGCCGGCTCCATAAATGAACCTCCATTCATGCAGCCAGCACAGTAAACGTGGAGTGTCTTGTGTGTGATAGCACCCCCGACCTGCGTAACACGTGGTGTTGCGTCCATCGCTGCAAAGGCTGCTAGACTTGCACCTATTATCCTTGGCTGGGAAGCCCTGGTGCATCTGTGCAGAATGGCAGCAAGTTCGTCGGGGAGGCAGTTGGAAACAATGCCTCCTTGTGGTTGAGGGTAGCGGAAAGCTAGACGATTTGTTTGGGAACGAAAAAAACTAGGTGCGGTCTTAAAAAGGCTGCCTGAACCCCTAGTTTCAGATATGCCTTACAGTTTGAACTAAAAGTGCGCGAACATAAAAGTTTTGACTGAATCGAATATAAATATTAAAATTCAACTCCAAATAAAATTGGAAAATTTGAGAATAGCATTATTTTGAATTTAATTGGAATTGAGGCTGGATTTGGATACTTTAAAGCAGGGGTTCTCAAACGCCTCACGGAACCCCAGGAAGCCTCAAAAACTGCCGCGGAACCCCTCCCTCCCCCCCTCCATATTTACCAACCGAGAGGCAACAGATGCGTAATTGTAGGCAGTTTTGCTTCTGTTGCTTCTTATATATCCCCACTATATCTATCGCAATGTCAGTACAAAGTGAGATGAAGGTGCTTTGCATGGTCCTGTCGCGCAGCCTGCGGCATGGGGGGGGGGTTGCAATTTGGGTGTTCGTGGAACCCATGAGACCAGCTTGTGGAACCCTTGTGTTCCCCGGAACCCAGTTTGAGAACCCCTGCTTTAAAGGACACATGCAAAAAAAAATACATTATTTTTTAAACATCCTAGTTGGGTAAAGGAAGTCATAAAACGAATTTACAACGAAAAATAAAAATTTTTAGAGCTGTATTAACGGTACTATATGAATTTGTAGTTGGCGCCCACGGGTGCTGCGGGAAAGTGGCCGCTATTTGTCACGGCGGACTTGCGCTCTTTTGGAAGCTTCCTATGGTCTCTAAAAGTTACTTATTCATCTTTGTTTCAAGTGCAACAAAAAACTAAGAATAATAAGTAACTTTTAGAGTCCAATGGAATCTCCTGAAAAAGCGCAAGCAGACGTAATAAGCCTGTGTGCCGCGGAGCAGACAAACTTGCGCGGCGGCGGCGTGGAGAAAGGCGTTGAAACGGCGGCGCACCACACTCGGCGTGCAGTGGCAGCGGCACCGCGTGATGGCACACAAGTCTACCACGTGACCGCAGTGGCTCCTGCGGATGCTAACTATAAATTCGTCTTGTGCCGTAAATATAGCTCTAAAATTTTTCTTCTTCGTTGTAAACTCTTTTTATAACATTCTTTTGCCATCTAGGCTGTTTAAAAAAAAAAGTTTTTTTCCTTTCCATATTTGCTTTAAGAAGAAAAGACCCAAACAAGATGAGTTGGGTAAAACAGTTTAGCATTGCACGCAAAGCAATGACTAGCTTTTTCATTTCAATATAGCTCGAGGTTTTCGTTTCTGGTACTGTCTTTTAAGGTGGGCTCAAACTGTAATGAAATCCAAAGGCTGACGAGCAGATATCGGAGACCATCGAGCGAACCAAGATACTCTTGCACGTCGGCCGATTTTCCTAACACACCACAGAAAACGGTGAAGCTTGATGCATGCACCGACATGTGAAACCTGACGTGGAAAATCGAAGAAGAATTCTGAAGACATTATTCGTAATTTTCGATTACTCGTAAAAGCGTGCTGCGAACTGAACTGGATAGCTAGCTTTACTCCCAAATATTCATAGTTGCGAATATTCACACATCTTTAGTTCAAACTACTTGGTAAGCCAGAGTAGGGCACTCGTTGCTTTTCTTCTGATGTGAGCAGCGTGTGGAATGCAGGAAAAGCTGTGCGAGTTACGACAATGTTTGTGCTTGTGGACGTGTCTTCTGCTACCTTCTCTTGTATTTCATTATGGGTAGTGTAAGGGTCCACATACTCTCAGTTTGGTGGGATGACACCTATGGATTAGAAAACAGCCCAGCTGGGGGCAGTGTAGGAGCCTTGCAGGCTGTTCTCTGGATGCGATTCTGTCTTCATAACCCTTTTGTAATTTATTTCTCTTCCACACGAATTAACACTTGCATTGTCCTCCGGCAGATGAGGTGCCGACACAGGAACACTGTAAACCTGTACCAGAGAATCTTGTGTCGGTAGTTTGTGTGGTGTTTCCTTGTACAGTAATGTAATAAAAGTGCAATCAGATTGATTCCTTGAATTGCATTTGGAAAGCATCCAGAGCTTCCAAAACCTGTCTGGAAGCAAAATGCACAGCTACACTCACCCGTACACTAGCGCATATAGTTATTTGCACATCGCGCATTGTGACCAAAGTGCCATTTTTTATGGACCAGTACATCTTTTCCAGTGTGGCCTCGATGTCTTCGGGCAATGTCGCTCCACCAAGCAAGGTAACCCCTCTTTGCTTCATCTTGCTGGTCGGTCGCTTTTTCGGCGGCCCGGCGAGCTGCCGCCGCCACAAGAACTTTGTCATCTGCTCGGCACTCAGTAAATGGGAGGCAAAACTTAGCTCAGCCGCTGGTTGCTCTGGAGCCCTCGCGGAGCGCGACACCTTGAGGCAGTGTCAGTATCGTTACACTTGTTTCTAAGTCTCGGATGTTCCTGATGAGGTTGTGCAGACATTTGGTATGGAAAGAGCGTCAACACTTGTGGTGGTAGGTGTCCAGTGCGGATGTCATAGACGTACACACTAGTACGGCAGTATGAAATGGCCTTAAGTTTACCGGGAGTGAGAGTGGACTGGAAATTCTTACGGGGAACACATCAAGTGGCCCATTGTACAATAAATGAATTGCAACAACAGTTGGTTCATGACAAGATGGAGGTGCCGAAGGACAGGGACAAAGGGAACAACAGCACGGAGCGCACTTGCAACTGAAAGTTTATTAGAAACCGCACTGACTTGAAGACCTTAATAAAACAAAGTCACTTCCAGCCATTCCACTCTCTAAGAATAACATTTCCTTATCTAACAGGACCTCGGATGGCTTATCGGCGCCCCTTGTTTTGAGGACGAACGTTTCGTGAACTTGCCTACCGTAAAATCCCGAGATAGCCCACTTAACATTGAGAGCAAATTGGGTGAAAATATAGAGTGGGCTAACTTTCAGTGTACAATCAAAAAAAGCACAAAAAAAAATTGCTATTTTTGGGTCTGGGTTATGGTGGCGAGGAGCAACGAAACAATAATGACTGTCCACGCTGACTAGCTGCATTTACGCCGAGGCCATCATTGATCCCCACACTACTATTACTAAAAGGGGGCTATATCTTTCAGTGTTTCAAAAAATATAGTAAATCGAGACAAAAATAGGGTGCGGGCTATCTTTCGGGGGTGGGGCATCTCAAAATTTTTCGGTAGTTGTTTTTTCAGGTCTTTCGCAGAAAAAAATGCATCATCTCAAGTGGGACTAATTGACTGACTGTCATCTTTTTTATTTGAGAAACGGGGCAAGTTGATAACATGTGTTTTGGTATGTCAAAAGCTTTTGGCACAGTGATTTATACATATGTTGTTGTCGAAACTTTGGTTCTGTGGCCAAGTACCCTGGTGGAAATCATATCTGTGTTTGACATATTTTCAGATAGTTTTCTTAGAATGGTGAAATAACTGCAATGTTTTGATCATTATATTTGTATTGTACAGGGAGGCATAGCATATCAAATTATGCTTTTTCTGCATAATATTCCAATTCCTAAGAGGTCTGTACATAAGGCACTCTTCTTGACAGGCTCCCTCTGGAACCCCACCTGTGCCTCTCCACAGGCTGGAACCACGTTGTGGGAGTGCCTTGTCTGGACTGTGCCTTCCAGCTTACCAATGACCGTGAAATGGCGTCCAGGGTTTTTGTTGTGTCTAGGAGGCCTGGTCATGGCCGCCTCGTCTGATGATGAGGGCTTGCATGCTTGGACTACCTCGCGTGGGTCATGGCGTAGTCCAAAGCTGGGACCCGCCGGTGAAGGAAACGACGTCTCTCTCAGTCGGGCTCAGAACAAGACTCCTTCGTTATCTGGTATCCCATGCACAGGGTGGGCGGCTCATATCACGAGCTCGCCGCCCACATACGCGATACAGTAAATTTTAATCACAACATTCTTCCCTCAGAAAATTAGACGAAATGATAATTTAAAAAAACATACGCAGACATCCTGTCTCCCTCCTGACTACTGGTATAAATCGAAAAGGCAAAAAAATTCAAAGATACATACATAATGAAGAGAAAACATTCTACATACATAATGAAGAGAAAAAAAAGTTCATCAAAGCACTGTCATAGTTCGTGGCCCATTGCCAAAATAGTTTGATGCGTCCTGAGCAAAAATTATGCCACGTAAATACATAACGAAACAAAAAACACACACATACACACGTCCCTGATGTTAGTCTTTTTAGGTTAGGGTTTGACTCGCACAAAAGCAAAACGTAATCTTTTAATAGTTCTGGCAACCGCTTGGTTCGGGTCGGGCGACGCTGAAGTACTGGAGTAGCAGAGTCTTGTCGAGAAATCCCTGGCTGAGGTGAAGATTCTCGGCTTGTCAGAGGCTGACCAAGCTGAAGAAAAGCCTCGGACGCCGCCTCCACGTCGGTCGATGCCGAACTGCGGTGTGGTAGCGAAACACCAGAAATCGCAGTCTCTGTGCAACTGGACGCGGGACTGAAGGGAGGCGTGACTATGGGAGTTGCGGCCTCGGAGATGTCCGGGGGAACTGGACACGGGACTGACTCTGGCCCACGAGCATCCTTTGTACTCTGTTTCGAATCATCTGGATGCTTGGGACCGGGAGGGTCTATACTCCGTTTCACCTTCCGTCCGAGCACAGCGGACGCTAGGAGCCATCCCAGCCAATGCGGCGTTGAGGGAGTGTCATGCGACCTTGAGCTCCCTGCGTCGCCCCGCCTTACCGGCAGGTCACGCGACTTTCTCCCGGCGCTGGATCGGCTGGGATGGCTCGTGGCATCCACTGCGCTCGGACTGAAGGTGGAACGGAGTATAGTACCATGGAGGTCGGTTTTCGGGGACCTGTTACTGCAGGCTCGGGTACAGGAGGTGGAAAGATTCCAGGAATGTTTATACTGGAACTGGGGTAGGAATCGCAGGAAACAGGCCCTTTGAGGATGCAACGTTGTACATTAATTTTTCTGCATTCCCAGTTGTTCCATCAACGTGCACGTTGCCGGACCAGCTTGCCGGTAAATCCTTTGTGGCGATGAGTACTTCATTTGAAGTTTTCCTTTGTGTCTTGGCTTAAAGACCTTCACTGTGTGTCCAGGGGTAAAAGATGGTTGTTTCACGGCACGCCGTGAGTCAGAATACTTTTTCATCTTCTCCAGGTAGCTCTTAACCAACGTAGGGAGCTGTTGTTGAACTGTGGTTCTATGATGACGAGATTCGGGAGTTGCTCGACCTGTGAGATGCAGGCGTGTGCGGTGATTTCGACCGTGCAAAAGGAACGCAGGAGTTTCTCCTGTAGCAGCATGGCGAGTGTTACGGTAGACGCCCAAATACTGAACGACGATGTACCAAAGCTAACTGTACGATTGACTTCAGAATGCGGTTAAATCTTTCTACCTGCCCATTCGCCTGAGGGTGGTAGAGGGACGACTTCACATGCCTTATGCCATGCGTTTTCAAGAACTCTGCAAACTCCCTTGAAGTAAACTGTGGACCATTGTTCGTGGTGATTTCTTCTGGAAGTCCCTCCTGGGCGAGGATATGGACCGCAGAAAATCAATCACTGAAGCAGTTGTTACGCTCTGAACCACAGCCACCTCCGGCCACTTGCTGTGGTAGTCAATCAAAGTTATAAAAAAACGTTCGTTAGGCGGAGCACGTTCGGAAGGGCCATTGATGTCCATTCCCAACTTCGTCCATGGACGAGAGGGAAACTCGACAGGCTGCAGGGGATGCCTTGTCAGGCTTGGCCGTCGCTTGACAAACTACAATTCTGAACGAATTGTTTGATGTATTGATTGATGTGACGCCACCGGTAGAGGTCCTTAATAAGGCTCGTGGTCCTCGTTATCCCTTGGTGAGTCTCATGGCCAATCTCGATGACGTGGTGGCGCAAGCTAGACGGAACGACAATCCTTTCTCTTTGGAACAAAAGTCCGTCGATCTCGGAGAGCTGATCACGAACAACGTAGAACTGCTTGAATTTGGAAGGCTACTGGTTTTCAGAGGACCATGTAAAGGAGATATAGGTCATGACCCTTGAGAGCACCGGATCTCTTGACGTAGCCTCTTGGAAATCTTTCTGGTTGAGCGAAGCACAAACAATCGAAACAGCCTCTTCCTTGAACATCGTGCCATCTTCAGTGTCGGACACAGGTAGACGAGGAGAGCGTCTGCAATGAGGTTGTCACTGCCTTTGCGATACTCAATGAAAAAGTTGTAGTTGAAAAGCCTCGCCGTCCATCGGCTGATACGGTGTGGACGGACTCCTGTCCCTTGGGTAGACATTAGGGCTACAAGAGCTTGGTGGTTGGTGCGGATGGTAAATTGACGACCCCAGAGATATAGAGACGCGTTCCAGGCAGCGTAGAGAACGGTCGACTTCTCCGGGATCCGAAAACCTCGGAGGAGAACGTGCTTCTCGGATAAACACCGCCCTGCTCTGTCGGCTCGCCGCTGCACGTCCGCCGTCGGCTCGCTCGAGTCTCGTAACACCCAGAGAGGCCGCTTCGGCGGTCTTCCAACAAGCCCCAAACTCTGTAGAAGGCACGGAAATCACCCCCGAGGAGTTCGAGGCTGGCGGATGGTTCCCCACACAAACCCGCCGCCAACAAGCCAAGGAGAAGCGTCTCGAAGCCCCCGCCACGAGGCCCGCGGCAACGCGGCCTCACAATGGCGCAGCGAAGGCCACGTCGCAGCGCATGAAGAGACCTCCACCCCCGCCCCTGCCAAAGGGTGACCATAAAATCGTCGTCCGCCCGCGCGGAGGTTTCAACACCGCAAGCTGGTCTGATATCCAGATTCTGGATGGAGCCCGCAGCAGCATCCCCGCTGACCTACCACCAGCCCGTGAGTTGCTCCGAAAATACCCGGAGCAAAACATATTCGTCATCTGCACGCCGAATTGTGTTGTGTTGTAATCGATTTCTTAAATATCGCGTGTAAACTTTTTTTCCCCCTAAAATCGGCGGGAATCGTTGGAAGCATCTGTGCACACTGGGCAAACAAAGATGGCGTCCGCGGACCGCGTGTGATCTCCACTGATCTTTATGACAATTGCTGGATCGCGCTTCCCCGCTTGTTCGCTGCAGCGCAAGTGAAGCCACCGGACTTCACTCGCTTGGGATACGATTTGCCGTTTTTGCTAGCCTTTGCTGCGGTTTTCCAGCGTGCTGTGGACACGTTTTCTACTCGTTCGTCGTCATTCGACGAAGAAGTTTTTTGAAGACTCTGTGTATTGTTGAGACTTGCCGTTGTGAACACGTGGAAAATTTTACGAAAGTGCAGTGTCGCAGGAAAAAGGCACAACGCGTCGAAAGGAAGGGCTGGCGGCGTGTTCAAAGCTTCCTTGGCACGCCGAAGTGCCGTGTCTCTGTGCCTTCGCACGCTTGGATACCGACCAAGAACCGACGCGAAGGCACAGAGACACGGCACTTCGGCGTGCCAAGGAAGCTTTGAACACGCCGCCAGCCCTTCCTTTCGACGCGTTGTGCCTTTTTCCTGCGACAATGCACTTTCGTAAAATTTTCCACGTGTTCACGACGGCAAGTCTCAACAATACACAGAGTCTTCAAAAAACTTCTTCGGCGAATGACGACGAACGAGTAGAAAACGTGTCCACAGCACGCTGGAAAACCGCAGCAAAGGCTAGCAAAAACGGCAAATCGTATCCCAAGCGAGTGAAGTCCGGTGGCTTCACTTGCGGGAGCGGCAAGCGCGATCCAGCAATGGACCTTTTCCATATACCGACGGCACCAGGCGGTGGCTGCGCGAACTAAAAAATCGAGGAAGTGACCTGCGCTACCAATCAATAATGGGAGCTATGTTACCAGTTGCTTCGCTCTCTGAGCAGCGTCGCGTGCCCAATGCAACGAGGTAGGCCTAGCGCAACGTTGGCCTAGCGCGACTTTAAAGAAGGAAATCCGTAGCGTCCACCCAAACGTCGTGTTTTTCTTTCCGTCCACTTTCTTTTTTTGTGTAACACAATTATATATATGCTGCAATTACGTGTTCTACTCGTCGATTTACAGCCTCATTCCGAATTTCCTCGATTTTTTCGTGCCGACTTCCACCGCTTGGCATCGGGCGCTCGCGCGTGCGCAGAACGCTTCTCGGAAAAGGTCCATTGTCATCGAGATCAGTGGTGATCTCTATGCGCACATGGCTCCAATCTTACCGATGGCACGCACAACATCTGTTGCATGGTTACAGTAGAGATTCAACAAGTCATGTTTTATTGCTGCGAGTGCTGAGTAGTGTGGTTATAATTACTTTATTTGGCCTGCCGCCTCGTTGGAGCGCGAAGGATGGATAACAAAGTTAAAGGCGCAAGGTAAGGAAACTTCTTTGTTTCTTTTCTTGATGCTTGCTGCATTGCAAATAGGCGATTTCTGATTAATAAATATCCTGAGACACTCCTAGCTATATGGTCAGTGCAGGGTAGGAGCCTGAATGAATGAAGTTCTACAAAACAGATTCTTTTGAGCTGTCCACTTGAAAGTCTTTGTTACCCAGTGTAATGAAATGTCAGTGAAAAAAAAAAGTGTTTTAGGCGCTTCTAAAAAAGAAACTATGGATTCCTCCTGAAAGCACTGACTTGCCACAGTTTACCTTAATATCCATAATTTGCTTTTGAGGTTATGTCTTAATTTACTTTTTGTATTAGACAGAGTGAACACATTAAGTGTCATGCTTTCAGAAGTTGTAATTGTGGTGTGAGCAGTTACTAGCTAATAATCTTGAGTGCATTGTTAATGAAGTAAAGGTTTCAGTTTTCAGTGAAAAATGGAGTAGGTGTCAATTTCAGTGGGAAAATGAAGTACAGGTGTCACTTTTAGTGGGAAAATGGTGGCTAACAGCTCTCGAATACATGGAGTTGAATGGTGCCAGTTACCGAAAATGGGCCCCGTTTTCGTAATATTTTTTTGAAAATCAGTTATAACTTTTAATTGAGATAAATTAGTTCTGAAACTTTGGCATTTGGTTTCAAACCGCTGACGCTACATTTGGGGGGAACGCTGTACTTGAAGGAGCCGTGTAACAATGTTATGTTGAATGTTTCTCACTCTACACAAGCTTACTGGCACCAGTGGGACCCGAAATACTCGCACGCAATGCCACTGACCAGGGAGCTTCTCTTTTGCCGCATAATTTAAAGAGTAAAAGCGAATACCTCTTTTCATTCTCTCCTTTGGTTGCGGGGATAGTGTTGTCGTCACACTCAACAACATCAATCCTCAGGAGTTTGCCATAAAGCTTTGTGATACCCACGGTGACAATATTCAAGTGTGGCTCTTACAGTGAACATGAGCACAGCGTGAGCATTCTATTTGAGCTTAAGACAATACCTCGACACGCACTCAAGTAGTGGCTGGTGCTCAGTTACTGCGACGACAGGAGTAGCCGAACCTTAGCAATCTGTGGAATTCATTGTGTGTGCTGTGCTTTGCCAACCAGAGCGTGTGGGTATGATAAACATTAGTGGCATGTAATCAGCTTCAGATCATGTGGTCACTGACTCTGTCTGCGAGTTTAGGAGGTAAACGCTGGTAGTTTTTTTTTTCTTCTGCAACTGCCATGCGTGGATAGAAAATCTATGTGTTTTATAGGTTGTGAATGTCAATGAATAATCAAAAGCTGTATTTACTGAAAGTACAAGGCTTGTTGTACTGCCCCCTTAATGACGCGTCGAGCATCATACAACTTTGACCTCATGTGAGCCAAGTGTTTACCCATTTGTTGTAGGTCTAGACTTTGCTACATTCTTTCACAATGCTTCTTAGATATGCAACTTAACTGGTACAAATGTTTGACATGCAGGAGGCAGAGCTGAGCAGGAATGAGATGGCGATCCTGTCATCAACTGCATCCAAGTTCCGCGAAACATTGGTCTCAACGTTCAATTTGTAATATTTAGGTATCCTGCTAGTCAAAATAAAGCTTTCATTTGACATATACTCTTCACTGTTCTGCATCCTGTGCATACAATGAATGTTCAGTTAAGCTAATTGCTTGTCCTTGCTTCAAGATTTGTAATGAATGGTAGCTAAACACAACTTGTTACACTTCTAATAGGGAAAATGCTAATTGGTATTTTTATAATTGGGAGTCCGAAAACAGATGGTTATGGTTCCAATCGGAATAGTACCAATTGGTTACGGTTCCAATTGAAAAAAAATGCCAATGGGTATTTCTCCAGTTGGGAGTCCGAAAACACAGATGGTTACAGTTCCAACTGGAATAGTACCAACTGGTAATGGTTCCAGTTGGTAAAATGCCAGTGGGTTTATTTCCAATTGGACAAATACCAATTGGTATTTTTCCAGTTGGTAGTCCGAAAACACAGATGGTTATGCCAACTGGTGCCAATTGGAAAAACCAACTGGACCCAATGGGTATTTTTAACTGGGTACCTTGGTCACCAGCTTACCCAAGAAGGCATTGCTCCTGACCCTGAAAAGGTAAAGGCAATCCAGGCCTTACAACCACCAAATGACAAGGCAGAGCTCCTGCGATTTCTCGGAATGGCAACATACCTTATGAAGTTTATTCCAAACTTCTCAACAAAGACGCAACCTCTGCGTGAGCTCCTGAAGTCCGACGTGGCATGGCACTGGACTCGCGAGATGTCCAATGCATTCAACGAGATCAAAGACAACCTGACCACTGCTCCAGTGTTGCATTACTTTAATGCTTCGCGACCAATTGTGATATCAACCGACGCCAGCTCGTATGGAATTGGCAGCATCCTTCTGCAGGACGGACATCCAGTGGCATACGCATCAGCAGCACTAACGCCGGCACAGCAGCGCTACGCGCAAATAGAAAAGGAACTGTTGGCCATAGTGTTTGCGTGTGAGCAGTTCTACTACTACATCTGTGGTCGAAGCGTCGTGGTGGAGACTGATCACAAGCCCCTCATCGGCTTGCACCAAAAGGAATTCTACAAAATCTCCCCCAGACTCCAACGCTTGCTCCTTCGTATCCAGCGTTTCACGGTGAAGCTAGTCCATGTGCCTGGAAAACACTTGACAGTTGCTGACACACTGTCTCGTGCACCTAATCCAGCGCAGACCATCAAGACAGTAGACGAGGAACATGGTGTCCTGGTCTGCACATTGGTTCGCGCAATCCACAGCAAAGCTGGCTGAAATCCAAGCTAGCACGGCAGCAGATGAGGTCTTGAAGCGTGTAACAACCTACATCGAACACGGTTGGCCAAATAAAATCTCAAAGGTCCACCCGTCAGTCAGACCCTTCTACTCAAGAAGAAGTGAGCTCTACATAACCGATGGCTTCGTCTGCTATGGCGAACGACTAGTAGTGCCAGAAGCATGCAAGAAGGATGTGCTCTCAAGACTTCACATGACCCATCGCGGCATTGTCGCATGCAAAAACCTGGCTTCCCAAAGCGTCTTCTGGCCTAGGATAAACCAGGACATCGAGGAGCTGATCAGCAGCTGTGAAGTTTGTCAATGCCACCAAAGAGCAAGTCAAAGAGAACCACTTCTTGACCGAGACTTGCCAATACGCCCATGGGAGAAAGTAGCCATGGATTTCTTCTACCACGGTGGCACCACTTATTTGCTTGTGGTAGCCCAGGCGAAAATCAGTCCACTTCCAGCTGGATTATGGAACTGGAAATGAGGCAGTCCAGCTGGATTCAAGCTGGACCCAGCTGGAATCCAGCTGGACCCAGCTGGAATCCAGCTAGACTGCCTCATTTCCAGTTCCATAATCCAGCTGGAAGTGGACCGATTTTCGCCTGGGAGATTATTACTCGAAGTTTGTGGAAGTCAAGAAAATGTCGACTACAACGGCATCTGCTCTTATATCAGTGCTCAAGGAGCTCTATGCGTGCCACGGCATACCAAGTGAAGTTGTCAGTGACCAAGGCCCCCCATTTGATTCTGTGGAGTATAGAAGCTTCAACAAGGAGTGGGATATCGTCCACAACCCATCGTCACCACTCTTTCCGAGGTCCAATGGACAAGCAGAAAGGACAATACAAACCATCAAGGCCACAATGACTAAGGCTCTCTCTGAAGGAAAGGACTTGGCACTAGTGTTGATGACCTACAGAGCAACGCCAAGTAACGGCCTTCCATCTCCGGCAGAAATGTTGATGGGAAGAAGAATAAGGACTTTATTACCAGCCTGTCCAAGCAGCTTGCTGCCACACTATCCACACAAGTCATTCTCCAAGCAGCTTCAAGCAAGGCAGCGTGCACAGCATAAACATGCGGATCAACATGCGAAAGAGATGCCTCCTTTTCAGAAGAACCAGCCAGTTTGGTTTTGGCATGGAAAAAGTTGGAGAAAAGCAGTTGTGACACAGGTGGGTCCAGCTCCACGAAGATACCAGGTGACATCGCCAGATGGCCAGAGCTACGCACGTAACCGCCATCACCTTCGTGTGAGAATCGACTCCAGAGAGTCCAAGCCCAACCGGAAAGCTGACCCGAGAAACCCCGACTGACGGCTGAGGACTACTATCCTCTAGACTCCTCGCCCACTGCCAGCACCTCCCTTCGTCAGTCCAATGCAACAGACTCGCCACCACAAGCTCAACCCCGCCAGACTCGCTCAGGAAGACCTGTGAAGATTCCGTCAAGGTTCTTGTACTAAACCCAGTCGGACATTTTATTTTTGTGCATTTGTTACTTGTGTGGCGGCGTGTTATATATATATCGAGATGTTAGTGGCGCCCTCTTAGTGGCGGTTTGCCCTCGTGAATAAAAGTCAGGCCTAGCTGTGTGGGACACACACATGTTGGCGGCCCGTCTGAATCCATGGGTCTGGGTCTGATTCAATCGATAACAATCAATATATAACAGCGTGCTCCCCGGAGAAGTCGGAATACATGATCGTGCGGCCCAGCGGGCTTCGCAAGAACACGACAAAACCCCCACCATACAGGATGGAGCTCACGCTTGAGGGGGAAACCCTTCCAGCGAGAGATATAACATTCGAATACTAGGAATGACCTTTCAATCCAACGGTCACAACACCGAACAGATATTAGAAGGCTAGAGTTAGCCACTCAGCAGACATCGCGTCTTATACTCCGCACAGCCAACCGTCACTCTGGGATGGGGGAAGCAGATCTGCTCCGGCTGATCCAGGCCTTCGTCATTAGCAGAGTGACGTATGCGGCTCCATACATGAGACCACTGAAACTTGAACGCGATAAACTCAATCGCATCATCAGGGGGGCTTACAAAACGGCGTTGGGCCTCCCCCCCCACCACCTCTACCGATAAGTTGCTAACCCTAGGATTGCACAACACGGTAGATGATCGAGAGACATCTCGCAATACACACGTCTCACACATACAGGTAGAGCCATTCTACAGAAACTAGGCATTCATCACGAGAGCTCATCAAGCCCGAAACACACGCTTCCACATGCCATCAGAGCCAATCTCCACATTCTTCCGCTTCCCAAAAACATGCACTGGAACACCACCCAGACCGCAGGAGAGCTCGAATAACGGCACTCCACAAACAATACGGCCAGCTTGAGGGCGTCGTGTACACGGACGCTGCAGACTATCCCCACCTAAAGGCCATGACCATGGTCGCCACCGACGGCCATGGGGTCCCCCTCTCCGGGGGCTCGATCCTAACAACCAATTCGGAAACAGCGGAAGAGGTCGCTATTGCCATAGCCCTCCTTGTCCCCAACACTCAAACAGTCATATCGGACTCTAAGCGCGCAATTCTTAACTTCGCGAGGGGCAGGGTCTCTGCAGCGCTACTCCAGAACCGTATATTGGGAGAGTTTGGCCAGTGGGTGTGGCGACGCAGGCGCCGGAGAGGAGAAAAGTAAATGAAAGGGAGGAGAGCGCCGAAGGAGCGAGAGAGAAAGAAGGGAGCAGAGAGGAGACGACCGCCATTTTTGAGCAACGCTGTCGGAGACTGGCCGGAGAAGAGCACTGCTGAGGCTACGCGTCGTCTGCTACGGGCCGACTTTTTTTTCGCCTGAATAAAAGTTCGTGGCCATACGCCGAAAAATCTTCATTTATTAGCTTTTTAACCCACCAAGGAATAACAGAATGTCATTTTCTTGCCAGAGCCAGCGATATAAAAGGCAGTAATCGAGATTTAGATGCCGATCCCACGCATTCCGCCGGGGAATGATTGAAGATGGCGGCCCTCTCCACTCAGCTGCGAGCAGCCGGGAGTTCACGCGCATGCGCTCATGCCTCTCACTCTGCGCCGCGTGCTGATTGGCTCGCTCGGGAGGAGAGCGTTACGGCGGCGAGATCATAGACTGACCAAACTCTCCCCATATAGTTGAATTAAAACTTGTGTTTGGGCGAGTTGGTTCATACTGATTTAAAAGGTTAAAAAGCGCAACACAACAAGGACAATAAAGACACGAAGACGACAGGACGGGCGCTAACTCACAACTGATTTTATTAGAAACAACACTGTCACTTTTATACACAAGATCGTATGCCAAACCCACACAGCAACCAATCACCACTCTCACAAGCAACTATCTAGAAACATTACTTCTTTCTGAAGCAAAAAGAGAGAAGGCGCGCTAACGCATTTGTCATCTTTCTTTTTGATATCAAACGCCTCTATAATCTCTCTCTCGGTCTTATCTTTTGATTTCTTTAAAAATTTTGTTTCAGCCAAAAGAGGCTTACAGTCAGCACATCGCCTGCAGTGGTTTGCCAGGTGTCCCCCCGCGTTGTTCTGCACAGAAAGATTGTGCTCGCGTGCCCTATCGTTAAAACAGCGCCCGGTTTGACCAATATAAACTTTTCCCCATCTTAATGGAATCTCATAGACAACATTGGTCACACATTCAGTGTACTGTACAGCGTGCTTTTTTGAAACTCCCACTTCAAGTAAGTACCATCCTTTAGAACTGGCAATTAATAGTTTCGAACCCAGACGCTCGCAGTGAGTGTTTGTGTGTGTGTGTGTGTGGGGGGGGGGGGGGGGGGGGGGGGGGGACAGTGCTAACATACTCGGAGCCCTCGTTTACGCCGCTTCGCAGCGGCAGACAGGGCGCCACACTACAAAAGAAAGCTAATCCGAGCTGTCTATGCAACTAGACCCATTGGCTAGTCATTCGATGAAACGTCGTGGTCTCGTTTTCATTCGCTAAAACGGCGTTCGATCAAGTGAACGCCTCCCACTTATTTCGGCTCGGCAGAGCCGCGCTGCCGCAGAAAGGCAAGCAGATCGCGAAAATCGGTCTCAAACGTGCCACGAATGTAATGTCGTATACAAGAAGCCAACAATCAAGCATTTGAAAGCTACAAGAAAGCGGTAGCGAAATATTTACTACGCAATGAACCCGGATGTCAAGGGTCAGCAGACACCGAGAACATTTAAGACAAGAAAGGTTTTCTCTTGTTTTCTTGATCGAGATGGGTTCTTGAATGTTCACGGCATCTTATCTGTTGAAGAACGGGTCGCGGAGGCTTCTGGTGAAGACATCGTTCACGATGTGCCGGTGCATTTGGACAGCCTGCCGCATCCAGCTCCCTAAAGCAACGCCGCCAACGCAGCCCCCCCCCCCCCCCCCCCCCCCCCCCCTCCTGCCTGCCTGCCAGTTCTCTCCGCGTGGTGGCGCGAGCATGCGAGACTAGAAATAAAACAGCGCGGAGTAGGTAGACTGGCTTTGGGGGCACATTGCAAAACGCCAAACCAGGGATTACAAGGAGACATGGGATGGGCATCATTTGAGAGCAGGGAAGCGGTGAGCAAGGTGAATTTGAGGATAGGTTGAGGCTAATGGATGGGGAGCAATGGGCACGAAAGGTTTTCAGCTATTTATACATGAGGAGTGTAGACACAAAGTGGAGACAGCGCACTAGGAAATTAAGAGGAAAGTTTTTGGGCTATAGCGAAGATACGGAAGAGCAAGTCTCAGTTAAGAAGAAAGTTAAGGCCACAGAAAGAGATCGGTGGCTAGAGGGAATGCAGACAAAGACTGCTCTGGAAAGCTATAGATTAAACAAAAGAGTTATTGCCAAAGAAAGCATTTATGACAATTCTAGGGGAAGCTCATTGCTGTTTGAGGCAAGAACGGGTGTTCTTCGAACCAGAACATACAGAGTGAAGTACCAGGAAATTGATACAGTGTGCACTGCTTGTGGAGAGGAGGACGAGGCGGCTGAGCACTTGATACTCTACTGTAAAGGGCTTCACCCTATGCCTACCGAAGACAACATAGATTTAATAAAGTCATTGGGTTTTAGAGACAGCGAAGGGAGAGTGGATTTCAAGAATGTAGAGATTACCAAGCAAAGATTAAGTGGATGGTGGCAGAAATCGAGAGAAAACTAGGTATTTTCTTATTCACTGATGGCAAGGGGGTTTCATAGCCTCACTTTCTTTGCACTGCGGAGTGAATATAGATTTCATATTTAAATATTCTAAGCTTAAATGGTAAAACAAAATGGCTAGGTGGCGTAAGCTACCGCCCGATCCAAAGGGCTCAGCCGTATTCATCCATCCATCCATCCATGGCGGCGCCGCGCGCAGTACATCTGGTAGTTTGAAATCTTGGGAACCACCGTGCCAGCCGACCACTGTGTTGTTGACTGTGTCAACTGTGCTCGGAACGTTCGGAACCTTTCGGAGCTCGACAAGGTTGCGGTAGGCTCACCTGTCCGTACTAGCCAAAGGGTGGGCTTAAATCCTCTTTCGTACGTACCTCGTACTCGTTGAAAACCTCGAGAAAATGGGTGAGTCCTTTGCTGTGGCTGTTGTCATTTCGTGCTGTCTGCCTGTTTGCTGCATGCAAGTCTCGCGGCTGCCAGAGCTTTGAGCGTATTCCTGAACACGGGCGTTCGCTTCCATCTTTCGGTAGCGACCTCGGTGAGTAATTTTAGCAAACCGTTACCGTTCGGCGTACCGCACTGACGGAGCCTTTGAAGCAGTGGCGTAGCCAGGATTTTATTTCGGGAGGGGTTCAAGAGCATCCGCCCCCCCCCCCCCCCCCTCCCCCCCTCAATGACGGAGGGTGAGCTCGCCGACACGGACGCTCAGGCAAAGATTAGGGAGGCGCTGTTAAGATAAAATGGGTAATGCTGCATTGTTATTTTTCAAAACGGAGCAGGTTTCATTTACAGGAATACGGGCGGCCTGGCTCACTGTTCTACTGTCATCGGCCCACCAACTTTAAAGGGGCCCTGCAATCATATTTAAGCGTCTACCTTTTTTGCGGTTTCCACGTCTCTTGGGGTTGGGGCAAGCCAGCGGGCACGGAGAGAGTAACTAAATATCAGTGCGTCATATTTTAACCGGACGACGCGGAAACCTCCTCCACCGACGAGGGCGACCCGCGGTACCGAAAGCGCGCAAAATGTGACGTCTTAGGTCCTGGGCTTGCCACTGGTCAAAGCCGCTAAGAGCTTTTTTTTAGTCGAGATACAAAATATAAGTGTCGCGAACCGTTTCAATTATGTATGAAAGTAGTTTTTGGTCACTATTTTAGATCAGAAAAGAAACAAATGCAGTTTAGAAAGTACGGAAACGAGAAATGACCCGTCGACATACCCGCCACCAAGCGGCGGAAAAAAACGGCGCATACTAGAAAAGGCTAGTGGGATGAGGCTACGACCAGGGGGGGGAAGGTGCCGCCGCTTCCAATGCACCCTCCTCAGAATTTACGGCGCTCCGTGGGGGCCGCCATGTTAAAACTTGAGACCAGTGTTGCTGCATCTGTAGGTCGTCTTTAGGTTAGAGCTGACGGAGAAAGTCTGGCCACGGCGCAACACCGATGTACGCTGGAAGCTAGAGCCGGTTTGCTTTCGTTGTTTTTGTTTGGTCGGAGAAAATCTAGCAACAACGCACGTTCAAGTTTCAACATGGCGCCGGTATTGCTTCGGCATTTCGGTTTGACCATGTTTGACGCGGTTTGCCAGCACATGTAGCGAAGACGTGACCGGAGAAGTGCCCCTGTGATGGTCCCGGAAGACGGAAAGCATCATTCGTAATCGTCGTGCGTGCTTTGAAAGCGAAGGGAGTCACAGGGTCCACGAGTGCGCAACCACAAGCCAAGGTTCACGACAGCGCTCCGTTGACTTCGGCGATCTTGTTCTGTTTGGTGCATAGAGATAGGTTTGGTGCAACACGGCGATGCGACAGAGAGTTGAAACGTTCGTGGTGTGTCGTGCGGTGCTTGGAGGTAGAATCCCATACTAACACGAAGCGCAAATTTGTTATTGTGGCGTTGAAATTCAACGGGTTCAGTTCCGTCGTCGTCAGCTGATCCGGTCCAACTGGTCCGGGAGGACGCAGCGAGCGCTTTTAAAAGTAAATCTTCCTTCGTTCCGTTTCAAAATGTGGAAGATTCTCGACGCATACCGTGAGTAAAACGCTGCGGGCGTTTTCAACAAAATTACGTCGTTTTAATTGAACAATGGACTACGGATTCTTGACCTAGACCTGCCGTTTTTATGCTTCGTGTTGGCGTTTGCACAGCGACGCACACCGCCCGAGTAGATGATTCGGTCCTGCAAACGACCGGTCATACAGAATTTCAGAGAAACATAAGTCACCACTGATATTTTCTTGTAAATCTCGTGTGAATTTGTTGCGCTCGTCATGCGGTGTGAATAAATTAGGGCAACGTTTCCTACCTGCCTACGGATGCATGAGCTGAGACCCTTTTTTACGTAGTGAACATAGCGTTTTTTCTTTATTTTGGAAAGAGGTGTTGGTGAATTTATTATGGTACAATCACTTGAGAATTCAGAAATTGGAGAGAGCGAGTATGCTTTCCCAACTTTGTCACTTTTCTCTCTAGCATTGCCCCTAGTTTCAAGTTGCAGTTTCACTAGACATACTTACTAGCAGGTACAAACTGCTCTAAAGCAGGTAAAAGGCTGGTAAGTCAGGGCGGTGCGGACTCCGTGTTTCGCGCTTTTCGCAAGGTTACTGGGTAAGTGCTTTTGCGAGGTATGCGGAATACGCAAACGATTTTGTTATGCCTGTCGATTGCGTCTCTCCAGCAAAACGAATAAGATGATCTACAAAGGCGCAATCACAAGCCAATATTTACGATAACAGTGCATTTGATTCGGTGGTACTTGTAGTTGTATTTTACCCTGCTTTCTGCAACAGCGCGTCATGACGAAGAGCTGGAACGTTCACGGTTTGTGCTGGGCTACCGGTTGACCCAGGGGCAAATCCAGAACTCCGTTTTTGTTTGTTTGTTTGTTTGTTTTTTTTTTGGGGGGGGGGAGGGGGGAGGGAAAATCTAAACTCTAAAGCAAGATAAACAGGACTCCGGTTGCGCCTTTTGTTTTAACCGCCGCAATACCACACTGCGCCGACGGCCCCTAGATGTGCGCCGCTGCGCCGACTTTTGGTTCCAACTTCTAAGCCGTGCTTTGAAACCGCCGCCGCGGACTTCAGTCTAAGCGACGGAGTGGCTCTCCGTGTGTGCGCCTGCTAGGGTGCGGCCTACCCTATTTCGAACCCTCGTCCTTGAGTACCGAGCTTCCTACCACCTAGCAGGACGGGAGTTGGTTTTATTTCGGGGGATCCACCCATGTCAAATCGCCCTCCAAGAAGGGGGCGGGGGGGGGGGTCGACTGTTTGGAGGGTAGGCGGCCGGCCCCGTCGCCTCCCGCCACCCCCTTGGGTCTGCCCCTGGATTGACAGAAGCCCGCGTCGCCCGCATCGTGAGTGCACTTGGGCTGTTGTAGTGGCTCTAGGCTGTTAATTGATGCTCAAGCCTTTCATCCGCGGCTTGCCGTCAGCTGATCCGGCTGCTCGACGGTGAGGAAGCGGCGAAAGTGACCTCTGAAGCAAATCTAAATCCTTGTTCATCCAGTTATCCGGTGTCAAAGTGTGGAAGGTGTCCAAAGTGTACTGAGGGCGGGAACTACGAGCGTTTTGCCTTGCTTTCGTAACCGAAACCAGAACAGCGAGATAACTGCCTTGCGTACTCCAAAATGATGGAAGCAATAAGTTGCCAAAAACTGTTTTTAGGGTTTCAAGCCGAGTAAACTAGACAAATATAATTAAACTTCGTTGTCTGTATGCAGGAGGACTTATATAACACAACAATACATTCTCTTTCCAAAACGAAAAAGAAAGTAAAACTTAGTCTGCCGTATATGGCAGCAACTTCTCCACTGCAAAACCTATGCTGGCAACGTAAGCGGTTTTAATATGGCAGCCTCCGCTTTGCGCCGCGTTCTCTTTCCCTCCTTCCCCCCCCTGGCTACGACCACGGTGCCGACAAACGAGGAGCGCAGAAAGGTCCCGGATATACGCGGCGGCGCTGTGGTCGTATACCGGCTCAAGAATCCGACCGGTTTCGAGTTGTAGTAACAAATTTATTCCGAAAAAGGGTGGCACTTGGCCTGTTTGGGAAGGGGCTAAAGGGGTGTTACGAGTTAGGTGCGGCGCACTATGGAGGCTTCACAAGCGAAGCTCCACAGTGCGAGCAAGGTCGTTTTTTGGTCCTGTACCGGAGTAACCCACCCCTCGTAGGAGGTCACACCTGGTGGTCGGTGCTTCTCTCTGACGTCTTTTAGTCCGTCACATTCCCAGATGAGATGTCTGATGGTCGGTGCTTGATCTGCGGAGCAGCTGCTGCAACGTGTGATTGGAGGTGGTGGGGGATCGCCTTCTTGATTGCACAGTTGGTTGTACCGCCACCTTGCCACCATGTCTTCTGTGATAGCGAAGCCCGTTCGCGCTTTAACAACAAGCACTTGGGCCCCCCGAGGTAGACCTTTAGGCAATGGATCCTCGAGGGGTGGTACATGATCTTTCAACCGGTTTTTCCGAATTTGCTTCCGTCGTCGTCGTTCTTCCTCCGGGCTGTGGTCAAGCGATGGACGGTAGATCGGCACTCCCTGCGAGCGGCGAGAAGTGCAAGCCTCGCTCGCCAGGTCGTGCGCGGCCTCGTTGTCCGCTTGACCGGAGTGCCCAGGCACCCACTGGATTTTCACTGCGACGTCTTTTTGTGCTTTTATTATGTTGCAGCCGCTTTTTATGGCGTACTCCGTGGTTCCGACTCTGGGAGGACCGATTAAGGCGTGGATAGCTGTGGAACTGTCAGTGCAGATCGTGACCGTCTTGGTTTGCTCGTTCACAATTCGGTGGTCTGTGAGAATCCAATTTACACCGACTTGAAGCGCCCGGAGCTCCATTTCGGTGGTGGAGGGTGTCTCGTTTAGGCGGTAATTTTGTAGGCGATGATAGCCGTCTTCGGTTCTCGCCACAACGGCAGCGATCTGAGTGTTCGGATTCCAGGATGCGTCCGTAAAAAGCCGCATCTCCGTGGGGTCCGTTGAGGGCTCGTTGAGTGCGCGGGCGATAGTGGCGCGCTGCGGCCCATAGCGTTGGGCGTTGGTCTTCCGGCTGAGTGGTCTGCCGTTCGTGACGGGGAAGTCCATCCACGGCGGCACGTGCGGTGGAACCTCGTCTAAAATGGCAGCCATGGTGGGGTCGTCTGAGAGAAGGAGGCGCTGCCCCTGAAGAGTGAGGAGACGGCGGTCCTGGGTTCCCTCGCGGCAATCTTGTATAATGAACCGTAGGGGTGGAAGTCTTCCGTAGCGATATAGTTCTTCCACTCGGGTGTGGCGAGGCAAGCCGGTGATCACCCGAAGGGCGGCTCGGTAGAGGGTCTCCAGTTTTTCGACTTGGGTCTTTGTCAGTTGGAAGCACACAGCTCCGTACGTGGCCCGAGACACAAGGACTGCGTACACGAGGGTGCGCGCGATTTCGGAGGTGGCGCCTCCAAATTTAGTTGAAATTCGTTTAATGATGTGCACTATCTTTTTCCAAGTGGGCGTCAATTGCTTTAACCATTCGGCTGCACCACCACGCTCGGAAATGGGTATACCAAGGATGCGTACCCAGCCTGTGTCTGATCGCTTCAGGGACGCGCCTCCAATGGTGAGAGCAACCTTGGCTTGTTCCGCCCTAGAGCCTCCCAGGAGAATGTATTGCGTCTTCTGCACAGATATCTCCATTCCTGTATCTTTCAAGTAGTCGTGCAGCGCCGCCAGCGCCGCCTGGAGTGCTGCGACTGCCGATTCGGTGTCCTCGTGATCGTCTGCTTCTGTCCAAATGGTAATGTCGTCGGCGTACAGCGTGAACCGTACGCCATGGATGAGTTCAAGCTTGCGGGCAACTCCGGTCATGACTACGTTGAAAAGGAGTGGGGACAGGATGGCCCCCTGTGGCACTCCAACGCAACTTGAGAACTGCTTCGGTTCATCGCGCCCGGAGCGGACTTCGAAGGTTCGGTTGCAGAGGAAGCTCTTAATAATATTCAGCATCCGCTTGCCCGGGTACGCCTCCTTTAGGTCTCGTATGACTGCTTCGTGGGTGACCGAGTCGAAAGCTTTCTTTAGATCCACCGCAACAAGGATGCTAGGCACGGTCCGTCTGCGTCCCCGTTTGGTACTAAGGAGTCTTCTCAGAAGGTAGATGCTGTCTTGTGTGCTCAGGTTCGGACGGAAGCCAGTCTGGTGAGGATGGAAGAAGAAGGAAACCTCCTCTAAGTGATGGTTCAGACGGTTGAGGCATAGCCGCTCAAGTAGCTTACAGATCGTCGATGTGAGTGACACCGGACGAAGGTTTGGAACCTCGTTGGAGCGTTTACCGGCTTTAGGTATGGGGGCCACGACGGCGTGCTTCATCCAAGGCGGAAGTTGGCCGCTCACCCAGATCTCGTTGACGGTATCCAAAAGGGTGTCTTTCTCCTGTGCGGGGAGGCTCCGGAGCATGGTCCAGGTGATTCCATCTTTTCCTGGTGCGCTCTGGACCCGGACTTGCTCAAGAGCAGTGTGCAGTTCGGCTGGCGTGAATGGGGTCTCGAGCTCATTTGTCTCGTCCACCGGTTCGGGTTCGTAGATGGAGGCAGGGGGGTTGCGTGTAGGTTGCGGGAAGAAAATATTAGCGGCCTCCTCTTCAAACTCTTCGTGACTCATACCCTGGGTCAGCAGCACCGTTTCTACAACTCCTCGCGTTTTTTTCTTGTCGCTGAGGGCTTGGTAAGTGCTCCATAACTTGCGGAGGCCGGTGTCTTTACCGAAGGACGCGCAGTGCTCCTCCCATCGCTGTCTACCGAGGTGTTTGGAATGGCGGCGAATCTGCGCTGTCTTGTGACGAACGTGAACTAAGTCTGCGTGGGTTTTGCCTTTCTGCAGATATTGGTCGTGTAGCTGTTCCCGAGTCGTCCAGAGGTTGAGGAGATGTTTATCGGGAGCTGGAGTTTCGGCATCCAACTCAATCGAGCGTGTTGCCGATTCTGATGCTTGGAGAATCTTTACAGGAAAGGAGGCCTCTTCCGACTCTTGGATAAATTCACGGTACTTATCCCAGTCCACATACTTCACTTTCTTCCTCCTCTCGGCCACTCGACCTTGAAGCTCAAGCCAAACGGGAAAGTGGTCGCTGCTCCAGGGGTCCCCGTTGCAGCGCCACTCTCGGATGGTCTCCTTCGTAGCCCAGGTCAAGTCCGGTGTCGTGTTTCGCTGGCCGGGATGGAGCCCTAATCTAGTAGGGTAGTCGAGATCATTTATAAGGAAGAGGTCCGCATCGTTCGCTTCTTCCTCGAGGTGCCGACCGCGCGGGGAAGTCCATCTGTAGCCCCATGATGTGTTGGCGGCGTTGAAGTCGCCGCCCACCACTACCTCGTCCAGTGGATATAGAGTGCGTAGTCTACTGAGCCATTGGTAGTTATCGCTTCGGTTTCTGCCGCTACCAGGACGGACGTAAGCGGAGGCTACAAGGAGCGCGCGGCCGCGTGCGAGATAAATGCGCACGGCCACCACTTCCTGGTACTCTGTGCCGAAACTTGTGGTGTCTATCTGACAGTGATGAATGTCTTTTCGCACAAACACCGCTGCCTGGGCCACTATGGTGGGCGGACCTTCGGAAGGGTGGTGGAGAATACTAGGTTGGAAATATCCTTTATACCCGTTTATGCCAGGTGTGATTCCTCGCGTTTCTTGGAGAAGGAGTGCGAGAGGTTTGTTCTTTAGTGTCCTTAACGCTCACTTAATTCACTCGCGTTGGCCGCGAGGCTACGGCAGTTCCATTGGAAGAGCACCGATTTACTTGGCGCGGCCATGATGGCTCTGTTGGGGAGTTACCGAGGAGGTCGTTTCTGGTTGTTTGAAGTGTTCCGCGAGGAGACGCGGCAGCTGGTTGCGGAGCGTTTGGACAATCATTTCTTGTATTTGTGATAGCGTGATGGCTTCCGCCGGCTCGGGTGTAGGTGTTTCGGTACGCCTGAGTGGAGCAGGTGACTGGGATAAACGCCGCTCGCGGTGCGTCAGCGTACGCCTACGCCCACCCTCATGGAGCTGCTGTTGGTGCTCCCTCTCTTCCTCCTGTTCTTGTTCTTTCTGGAGTTGATATAATTCCTTCAGTCGTAGCTGAATCTCACCGATTCGCGTAGTGAGCTCTTGGATCTCTTGCTTGGCGCGGGCGGACGCCTTCTTGGACCTCTTCGGCTTGCCGGATGTCGCAGTTGCATATGTCGTACCAGCTGCTGCAGTGGCACTAGTGCAAGATGCGGCGAAGTTCACCGCTTTGTGTGCAGGACTGCGGTGCGATCCCTTCATAGTCACCGGCGTAAGCGTCGCTTCCGGGAACAGTGATGGAAAGTCGGTGCTGAGGTTTAACGGCGTCGGAGATGATTCACTGAGTGGAGCAGCAGCTGCGTTGGCGGTGCGCCGGCGCGATCGGCTACGTGACCGGTGCTCCGTGCGGCTTTTGTTTTTCTCAAGTCGGCGTTCACGTTCTGGGCATTTAGGATCCGTTGCTAGGTGACCCTCCGTCGCGCACAGCGTGCAGTAAGCAGCGGGGGTTGCGCAGGCGCCTTCGTGTTGTTTCCTACCGCATGTCTTGCAAACCGCGGCGTTGGGGCAGTGTTTCTGGAGGTGACCATCTTTGTGGCAATGAAAGCACACTAGCGTTCGCGGAACGTAAGGTGACACGCTGCAGAGTTCCGTGAAGTAGCGCACCGTCTTGGGTAGTCGGGGTGTGTCGAAGGTGACGATGGCGAAATTGCTTCGTCCCATCCGTTTGACGTCGAGGACCGCGGCGCGTTCGCAGTCTACATTATCCCTGAGTAGTTCGTTAGTCCCCACCGGGTCGACACGAATAACCCCACGAGACGTACCGCGGGGTCGGAGGTGCGGGGCTTCAATTTCGAAGGGCGTGCTGTTCTCCCTCGGGATCTGGTGAAGTTGGCAAATCCGATCGGCGTGAGTGCTGTCGTATGCGGTGACCGTGATCGAGTTGCTGCGAGCGTCCATCTTGGTAGACATGTACTTGCCAAGCGATGGGTGCGGAGCGAGCTTAATTAGAGCCCTGCCAAGGTCACTTTTGGGGATTTCCGTGATCGGATGCTGGCCTCGCGGACGAATCAACACGAGGAATTTGTCCTTGGTAAGTCTTTCGGCGGTGGCAGTAGAGCACTTGGCAGGCAAACGGCGGCGACGTTGCACATAGGTCCAGCCTGCGTTGTCTTCGCTTTCAGGGGCCAGTGAAACGGAATCCTCGGTGTCGCTTTGAAGCTTCCTTTTTTTGGTCTCAACAGAGGGTGTCCTGGAGTCCTTGGGAGCATCGGTTTCCATTGCCGAGTCCATTGCGGCCGGCGTGGCAGCCGGAGCAGGAGCAACGCTCCTCGGCCGGCGTTAAGCCTAGGCGTGGTCAGGTCAAAATACGGTCGTAACTGGCACAGTTCCAGACGGATTGGGTCTAAAATTACTCGATACGTGCTGTAGTACGTTGGAAAACTCCACGTTAACAAAAGTGGGCCTACCTTGGTGGTTTCCGTCAAAAAGATCGTTCGACAAGCGGAGCTCGTGCTGAGCGCGTCCGATCGCTACCCGCCGCGTTCCGAAGGCCTTCGGCGCGGGCCCTGCTGGCGATTTGGCCATTTGGCGGTGCGTCAGCGCGAAGTGGCTCCCGTTCTGAACTGATCTTTACCCCATGTTTGCTGTCGTTTGTGGCCAATGAAATGTTATGCCGAATTACTGTTGAGTCGCGCTGCAAATGAAATACGAGCTGCCTGGCCGCCCGCTTCATACAGCCTATCCAACACGTGCTTTAGTGGCGCCCTCTCGAGCCGTCGACACGGAGTGCGGCAGCCGTGTGCGCTCGATGAGCTCACTAGTCCTCCTCTCGTTCAAGGCCACTCAAGCCAGGACCTAAGACGTCATGAAGGAGGTTATTTTTTGCTTGTTTTTGTAATTCTAATTTGCCTATAACTTTTAAAATAAAGCGAAATTTGAGAAAAGAAAAGTTGGATTAGGTTACTACGTTCAGTACGCTCAGGCTCAGTGCAAATTAAAACCCAGACAAAAAGTCATTGCAGGGCCCCTTTAAAAGCTTCATCACAACACATAACTCCCTCCGCTTTTCGAAGTAGCACTGCAATACCAACGCGTGAAGGCCAGACAAAACACAAAAATACCGGCTATACTTTCGAAAAAAAAAAATTCAACAGCAAAACAATTTTTTTCGACACTGAAAAATTGGAGCAACCGACCATGCACAAACACCAGGGGCCCATATTTAGGGCGAAGGTAATTCTGAACAATCACAAAACCAAAATCTATTATCTATTAAAGGTTTAACTAATTCATGCTACAGAACCAGATGCCGAAGGAAAGAGTGTTTTCTTGGCTAGGCTGTTTTATCTTGCAGCATGGTCCAAAGGCAGCAGCAGCATATCCTCGGGGTAAGGAAAAGTCATCAGTCCGAACTCGTCGTTCCGTCACTCGTAGAAATGACATGACGCACCACAAAGAAACTACACGCCGAACGTGGAAAGGAACTTGAATACCCTTGCACCTATGCGTAGTGAGAATATGAAGGCTTGTCCCTTCGAGTTTGGGATGCTCCGTGCAACGAAGAGATTAAGCTAATAGTAATAAGGAATTGCATCGGATGCCACCTTGACATACAAAGCAGAAAGCAAGACGGACTTCATCGCATCCGCGAGCGACGATTTTCGCAAAGTGAGGGAAACTTCGCCAAAAGTAGGGAAATTTTAGGCGTCCAATGCGAGAGGGAGAAACGTTTCTCCCTCTCTGTCCGGAGGTCCTATTTCAGAACGTCCATCGTCTCCTCAAGATCCTAGTGGCTTTGCCGTTAACAACGGCGGAAGCTGAGCGCTCGTTCTCTTCACTACGACGGTTGAAAACATACCTGAGAGCGTCCACTTCGAGTGAGCGATTGCTCGGTCTATACTTCGTTTCAGCTTAATTCCAGACGCAGCCGATGCTACAGGAGTGAACATGTGGTCCTGAACAGTGCTTGCACTGCGTGAGCGCGCGTGCTTGGCAGGGACGCTGAAAGCTTGTAGCATCGGCTACGTCTGGACCTAAGCTGAAATGAAGTATAGCGTTTTTGAACGTTGACCGCGACATTAATGTTCAAGCGGAGGACGTCCGGGATATTTTTTTCCGTGAACGCAGGCGGCTTCATTTTAATGTGTAGGCGCTTGGCGTAAATGAGATGATAAAGAGAACCTGTAAATTACATTCTAATATCACTAGTCACAGTTACCTTTTTATTCGCGGTAATTTCTAGTCGAAAGCACGTAATTCTGATCACAAAAGGTGTGCGTGAGCGCAGCGCCACCCGTTGCTTACAGTGCGATTGTTTTTTTACAATTCATTTATTATTCCTTACATCATTGACATTGTTTTATATTATCACCGTGTGTTCGTTTTATTATGTTCACATTGGTTTTATTGAACTGTGTATTTCAGTGAGGATAGTTTGTCATATTTTGCTTTGAAATTGCCATCCTTCGCCCCACAAATGTTTCGAAATATCCGTTCTCTATATATCTGACATCAAGTTCCGCATCCCATCGAGTAAATATGAATAAAGCAATATTGCATATTTTATTCATTTGAGATTTTTCTACATGGGCCACAAACAATTTTTCCGAAAGCCTATAAGTTGGAGATGATCCGTGTCTCGTGCAAAACCGACAGCGTGAGAGGGGAGCGAGCGAGCCCCGTTGGGGGGGACCCCCCAAACCCCCCCTCTGCCTACGCCACTGCTTTGAAGCATGCTTTTAAGCGCGCGCCCGGTGATACCGTGACCGCGGCCTTTTCTGCACGGCTGTGTCTACAGTGCCGTCCGGCGGCACTCCAATCGCGCCTACAAGTGCCGTCCGAAAGAGAGTCGGACGGCGCGTGTATCACTGGGGAGCTCGTTAACACAACCCCTCGCCTGCGTTCACGTCGCTTCGCGGCGACAGTATGCAGCTGCTAATTACAAAATTATTGACCCATTTGGCCCCGTCGTACACGCCGCTTTGCGGCGTCCAGCCAGCAAACCAAGCCCCGCTGAACCCCATGCACCTCCGGAAACGAAGTCCCATACCATTTCGTTTAGCGAAATTTCGGCGACAACATTCGTTTTTCCCTGTGTTAGTCGTAAAAACAATAAACGTAAATATCGGCGAATGCGTCGGCAAAATCAAATGTCCAACAAAACAAAAAAGTAAGCCCGCAGGGGATTGAACCCGGGATTCCTTGCTTATGACACTCCGCTTCGAAAAACTCGTTTTGAGAACTCGTTTTATACGAGACTTTCGGACGGCACTTAAACGCGTGACTGGAGTACCGTCGGACGGCACTTGAAGGCTCTGCAAGAGTGCCGTCGGACGGTACTCTACAGGGTGATTCAAGGAGAGGCCAGGCTCTTTAAATCGACCACAAAATTCGGTTTCTTAAACCTATCGCACGCTACGACTTTGTGCAGCGTTGCCCACAGATGGTGCATTTTTTTTTGTAAAATTTGCAAAGAGTGAACTTACCTGAGGAAAAAGTAAACAAAGAAAAAGGCTTAACTCCTATGGAAACGCAGCGACGCCACCGGTCTTCAAACAACACGGCGCCGTTTCGCACGGGAGACATGAGATGGCGCAACGAACGAGCATACGGCGCAGAGAGCAGGGGTCTTTAGCAGACAATCTTTTTGCTTCAAAAGCGGCCCCCGTTCCGCAGTCGGCGACAGTCGCAGAAACAAAAACAAGCGCAATAACAACAAGGAACTACAGTTCCTTGTCTGCTAAAGACGGCGGCTCTCGGCGTCGTATGCTGGTTCGTTGGCGGCAGCTGGCGTCGTGACCACTTGTGCCATCTCTTGTCTCCCATGCGAAACGGCGCCGTGTTGTTCGAAGACCTGTGGCTTCGCTGCGTTTCCATAGGAGCTAAGCCTTTTTCTTTCTTATTTTTTTTCCTCTAGTAAGTTCGCTCTTTACAAATTTTACAAAACAAATGCACCATCTGTGGGCAACGCTGCACAAAGTCGTAGCGTGATAGGTTAAGAAACCGAATTTTGTGGTCGATTTAAAGAGCCTGGCCTCTCCTTGAATCGCCCTGTAGACTAGTGATGGGACGAATCACCGGAGATTCGGATTCGGACAGATTCGGAAATTTCCGAACTTGCCACGACGAATATTCAATAGATTTGGCAGATTGTGGACGGCAGCACGAACCTTGACGTAAACCTCGCGAATGCGGTCAGTTGTGTATTTTTTAGGTATTGTTACTGAATGTAACCAGATTTCGTCTTGTTTATTTCAACTAATGGTATGTACTGTACTGTCATTCTAAACCCTGGCACGCGCCCAGGCCCAGCTGAGCTGACCGGTGTGGTTGACGTAGGCCTAACCAATGCACGGTCTCGGTTTCTGTGCGGTTTCGCGGTGATCGGTAAAATGGAGCGAAATGCTATGTATTATACATAACGTGGTGCAACGCACAATAAATATGTTCAGGCAAGGGAATGATCCGTCTCCTTCTCTAGAGCTGCTCATGTCTGTACCTGTAAGGTGCAAGAGCGAGATGAATGTTATTCGTCACAACTTCGACTGCGTACCGGCACTAGTGCCGAAGAAAAACGTCGCTAATTTCCACTGTCGTTTCTCCATTCTCGGCAGCAAGTCGGCCATGAAACGTTACACTTTGTATTTGATGAAAAAGGAACACAACACAGGGGTGTCCAACGCAACTTCATTGTTCGGAAACAAGCACTGTAACTAAATCGGATATCATAAACCAGAGAGGTACAAATGCAGTACAGGAGACTAATAGTACGGCGCATGGAGTTTCATATTGTCTCTCGTGTTCCTATAACAACACCTCAGTGGGCACACGTTGGAAATAATCGAATCAAACATACTCATTTGTGTGGTGTGTGCCACTACGACTGTAATTATGGGCACGAAATGGGTCTGTACCGAACAGCACGTACGGCATCAATCTTTTGCAACGATGAAAACATGCACTTGTATTTCCACGTGCACTAAGCACACCTATTTTGGTCAATATCCAAAACCGAAACCAATTTTCCCGCGATACCGTTCTCGACAAACATCCAAAATGACATAAAGAAAGCGGAACATTTTTGTTTATTACTATAATATTATATTACAACATTATTTTGTGCACTTCATAGAATTTAGTGAATTCAATATCACGAAAGTTGAAACTCATTAACGTGAGCTGGCAACCATGGCAACGCTCCGAATCTTTTCTAACTTTTCCGAATCACAGGAGATTCGGCTGCTCTTCTGAATCTTTCCGAATCTTGAGATTCGGCTCCGAATCTCGATTCAGATAAAGATTCGTCCCATCACTACTCTAGACACTACGTTTTTGCACGTCGTCAGTCATGGGACGACAGGGATCGGGTGACCCCCTTCGCTTCCCAAGAGACAACTTTTCCCAAAATCTCGACTCTGTCCTCAAACAAACATACTTTTCAAGTCTTTGAGTTAGAATGGTTGATTATTGCAGTCAAATGAAGAAACGGAGTTGGATTTGACACATTTGGCGGGCTCATGGTTGGATGGATATTTTCTTTTCTTATATCCTTATAACACAAATCTTTCGCTGAATGTTTTTCTTTTATAATTACAACACTTGTTTGGTTGGATTTTTGTTATCATTGTAACCCTGTTATCCGGAGTTTGCATGCAGTGATGTGCTCTTTTTCATTGCTGCATATCTGTATTTCGCCACCAGGGGGCCAGCGTCTTCCGGTGGACTTCCCGCGCACGCCGCGCCATTACTCTTTTTTTCTCTTGCTCCATGCAACCGCCATGAGGTCTCAACATGTAACCTAACCTGTTAATAAACAATATGTGACTACGTGACGTTTTTCCCCACCGACGCAACACTGGCGACGAGAACCAACTCACCCGTGGCGGTTGACCGAGCAAGTTACTACTACCCGGAAAACGGTGAGCGTCCAGCCAGTTCAGCTCCAAGCACACCATGTCGCAACCAACGCCGGGGCCGACATTTGGAACACTTGCTGCTTTCGACGCAAGCGTCGAATCCTGGACCAATTACGCCGAAAGGCTCGAAGCATTCTTCGAAGCAAACGCCATCGTGGACAGTAACAGGAAACGTTCAATTTTGATCACGTCGGTGGGACCCGAAACTTACGCGCGTCTGCGAAGCCTTTTGGCGCCTAAAAAGCCCATGGACGAGGCCTACGATGAAATTCTCAAGGTCTTGGCACAGCACCTTAACCCGGAGCCCTCGGAGATCTACCAGACCTACCGTTTTCAAACACGGGTTCAAGGGCCGAACGAAAAGGTGGCAGAATATGTCGCCGAGCTCCGGAAGATCGCAGACGACTGCAACTTCGGCGCTGCGCTCGAGCGGAACCTCCGCGATCGCTTCGTCATCGGACTGCGCGACAAAACTGTCAAGAAAGTGCTACTGGCTAAGCCGAAGACCTTGGACCTGAATGAGGCGCTCGGAATTGCAAGAGCTGCGGAGGTGGCAACGGAAAACGTCACCCAGCTGCCTAACGCGGCCCAACCTTTGCCGCAAACGACTGAGGTCAGCGTTATGCAGGCCACGGAAAGGAGAGGACGCTTTCAAAAGAAAACCCAGCAGAAGTCTCAGAAAACTCAGCAGAAGTCACCGCAACCTTGCATTCGTTGCGGTGACAACGCACACACTCCACCCAACTGCCCTCACAGATCGTCAACATGTTTTAAGTGCAAAAAACAAGGACACCTGGCAAGTGCTTGTCTGGCCTACCAGAGGAAGCCAGGACGACCCCAACAGTTTCACGCACACACCTTGTCGACGGGTGAAGACTATGCGGAACCAAGCGATCCGTCGCAGCATCTGTACTCTGTGAATACAGCACCGTCAGCGGTTCAACCGATTGTCAAGCCTCTCCAGTGGGGGCAAGTGACGTTAAACATGATCGTGGACACCGTCTCACCCGTGTGTGTCATCTCCAAAGACACATATAGCAAACATGCTGCTTCATGGCCTGCTCTCAGTCCAACGGACACAAATCTATATTGCTACCTTGGAAAACTGCCAGTGGTGGGAGCCCTGCACCTACCAGTAAAAAACGGCGACAAGCAAGCAAGCGGTGTCTTGTATGTGGTGGACTATCCGGACCCAATTCTGTGTGGTCGCGACATCATCCAGGAGCTACAGCTTCTGTCTGCTGAACACGTCGGCAGCCTGCTGCCCTTTGACAACAGTGTGGCAACGACCGTCAAAGAACTAAAAGAAGAGTTCAAAGACCTGTTCGAAGAGGGAACAGGCCTGATGAAGGGTCCCCCTGCACACCTCAACTTGCGGAAGGATGTCAACCCCAAGTTCCTGAAGGCACGCTCACTGCCATATGCACTGCGCGACAAGGTGGCGGCAGAGCTGGACAGGCTATGCAGCAGTGGAATCTTATCACCAGTGCCTCATGCTAACTGGGCTACCCCCGTGGTACCTGTCACGAAGGAGGACGGCGGAATCCGCATCTGCGGTGACTTCAAAGTGACTCTCAACACTGCTTGTGACTTGGAGCAGTACCCGCTTCCACGAATTGAGGATGTGTTTGCATCTTTGAAGGGTGGCTACTGGTTTTCCAAACTCGACTTGCGAGAGGCATACTGTCATGTCGCCTTGGACGAGGAATCCAGAAACGCCTGCGTCATCAACACGCACAAAGGACTGTACTGCTATAACCGCCTTCCGTACGGCATTGCCTCTGCACCTGCATTATTCCAGAGGAAGATGGAGGACATCTTTCAGGGGATCCCAGGGACTCAAGTCTTTTTGGACGATGTCCTAGTCGCTGAGGGACCACACGATTTTGGAAAGACCCTCCGGAGAGTGCTCAGTACACTCAGGGAGAATGGCATCCGCCTAAGAGAAGACAAGTGTGAACTTGGTTGCGAACAAGTCGTGTACCTGGGTCACCGGATCGATAGAGAGGGACTTCATCCATCAGAACAAAAGCTCGAAGCCATCATGAAGGCTCCAGCACCACGGAACCTACACGAGCTTCGTTCCTTCCTGGGATTTATCAGCTACTACAAAAGCTTTCTACCTCAAATGTCCCAGCTACTGGCACCACTCTACAACCTGCTCCGGCAAAATGTGAAGTGGAGTTGGGAAATCAAGGAAGATGCAGCCTTCAACAACGCAAAGCAGACACTTCTGCGGTCAAGTCTCCTCGTGCACTACGACCCCACTCAGGAACTGATCTTAGAATGCGACGGATCTCCGGAAGGCGTTGGAGCAGTGTTGTCGCACAACGTCAATGGGGTCAACAAACCCATCGGTTTCAGATCCAGGACACTCACTAGTGCCGAGAAAAACTACTCACAACTTGAAAAAGAGGCCCTGGCACTAATTTTTGGAGTAACCAAGTTTCGTGACTACTTGCATGGTAGAACTTTCACGCTTAAAACTGATCATGAACCCTTGGTAGGGCTTTTCAAAGAAACCAAAGCAACACCAAGCACCGCAGCTGCCAGAATCCAGCGCTGGGCACTCACGCTTGGGGCGTACAGTTACAGGATTCAATACAAGCCTGGGCAAGCAAACCAAAATGCAGATGCGTTAAGTCGTTTACCACTCCCACATGACCAGCCAAGAACTGAAGACAACAGATTACAGGGAGTGCATGCCCTCGACATCTTGGACACCGATCCAGTTTCTCGGAAGCAGCTAGATCTTACAACGAAGGACCCTGTGCTTGTGGCACCTCGAGAGATCATTAAGAAAGGTTGGCCAAGGAAACTTCAAGATCCAGTTCTTCAGCCATTCTGGCCGCAGAGACACACCTTCTCCTTGGACGGTCTTCTCATCCGCAGGGGGGAGAGAGTGGTTATCCCCGAGAAAGCACGAGACGCTTTCCTACAGGAGCTCCATGACACACACATGGGTATTAACGCGACAAAAGCACTCGCACGGTCAATACTCTGGTGGCCAGGTATTGATCATGCAATCGAAGATGCTCTGCGAGCTTGCACAGTGTGTCAACAGGCTGCACCGATGCCATCAGCAGTAGAACCACTAGCCTGGCCAGCAACCACTACACCTTGGACAAGAATTCATGTCGATTACGCAGGACCTATTGATGGTACCATGGTGCTCATCGTGGTTGACAGCTACTCAGGCTGGATTGAAGCACTACCAACACCAGCCGCAACTTCAGCAGCAACAGTTGATCACCTGAGAAGTCTGTTTGCCCGTTTCGGACTGCCTGTTTGCCTGGTGTCCGACAATGGAACACCATTCACTGGATCACAATTTAACGAGTTCAATCCCTGAACAGTATCCGCCATTTAAGGACTGCACCGTATCATCCACAATCGAATGGGCTTGCAGAGAGAGCTGTAAGGACGGTCAAGGATGGCTTGAAGAAACTCTCGGGAGGTTCCCTCGCCACACGTTTGGCAAGATGGCTGCTTGTGCATCGTCGCACTCCGTCGGCCACCCGAGGCCGATCTCCAGCAGAGCTGATGCTCGGCTTTGGCCCGAAAGTTCGCACGGACCTCGCCACCATGACCACCAGCGAGCCAAAGGACGACACAGAAGGACTCTGCAACCTCAAAGAAGGGAATCTTGTGTTCGCAAAGAACTACGGAGTTGGTGAGCGTTGTGTGCCGGGAGTCATCTCGAAGGTTTTGGGAAACCGTATGGCTATAGTGGAGACCCACCACGGCTCAATGAGGCGCCACATCGACCAGTTGCGCCCCCGACACCATGGCTCTACTGTTCCAGAGACTTCTGTGGATTGGCCACCGGACCCGAGCCTTTTCGACAGTATACCGGACAGCCGAACTGAAATTCGATCTACCCCACTACGACGCTCTGTGCGAACACGCAAGGCACCAGACCGGATGGACTTATAGCTAGTGTGGGGGAGTGCTGCATATCTGTATTTCGCCACCAGGGGGCCAGCGTCTTCCGGTGGACTTCCCGCGCACGCCGCGCCATTACTCTTTTTTTCTCTTGCTCCATGCAACCGCCATGAGGTCTCAACATGTAACCTAACCTGTTAATAAACAATATGTGACTACGTGACAAGAACGTTTTTCCTCACCGACGCAACATTCGTCATCATTGAAAGTGCAGCCCTCTCGCACTCTGGGCGCAAACTTATGCTAACCTATATATTTAAATGGCATAGGAGATGCTGAAGAGGAGACGAGCCAGCAGTGATTTATGGCTTTTTTTCACTCTGAGAATATGAATATCGCAAAAATTTCACCGGTAACATATTAAGAGAAGCGAGAAAAACCAAGAAAACCAATCACCGGGTGTGATGTCATACCCGGAGGCTTCAGCCAACATTACTAGATTACCTCAGTTGTAGAACTCCCGCAAAGGGGGGCATCTCCCCCCCCTCCCCCCCCCCCCCCCCCCCCCACCTCGTTTACATCAGTCCGCCTCCCGTTGTTTGATGCGCCGTCTAGATTGTTGTTGCAGAACTGTGCATTCTATAGAGCGGTGGTTCTGAGATGGGGTTCCGCAGACCCGACAGGGTCCATGGAGCCATTTTTGGGGTCCGCAAAGCCCACGCCTCAACTTTAACTCGCACCCCTCTGTTCTAAAAAAGTATATTGTTCTTTGTTATCCCTGGCTAGGTGGTGCAAGCTACCGCCCGCTATAAAGGGTAAAGCCGTTACAATCCGAGTCGTATATGTAGAGTTTGGTCATTCATTGGGAAGTATAGGAGACAATTCAGGAGGCGCCATTGGCCGAAAGCGGGCTGGACTTGTTCCAGCTCGTCTTCACAAATTTGAATGTGACCAACCAGAAGGCGGAAATAATCGGGAAGTATAGGAGGCAAATCAGGAGGCGCCATTGGCCGAAAGCGGGCTGGGCGTGTTCCGGGGCGTCTTCACAAATTCGAATATGGCCAACCAGAAGCCGGAATTAATAACCTGGCAGTGGTCACGAAAAACAAACTTAAAAGTGCATAGGAGTAACTCTTGGTAGCCGAAAATATGGTGCACGTGATGTTTCAATCACGGTCATCCAAAATCATGGTGGAAGAGTGTGACTAGCAGAACGATTAACATAATCCGTATGCCAGGCACTGAGAGCCGGAAATCTGCCGTCTGAGCGGTTAAACTCTGTCCGAGCAAAACAGAGTTAAGCGGCACATTCGTTTCTTACATCTTTCTGCATGATCGTAATCGAAACATCACATGCACCCTATTTTCAACCATGAAGGGTTACTGTATAACTCTTATGCGCTTATTAAAACCATATACTTACGATTTCAGCTGTTTCTCGCTACCGCTGCTAGAGGATTCTTTTCGGCTTCTGGTTGACCAAGAGAGCATGTCAAGCCCTGTTTCTGCGTCAGTGCATGCCCTGCCTCTGCCCACGCCTCCCATTGACCAAACTCTCTCTATACACGGCTCTGGTTACAATCTATCCACCCATCCATAGTTTTAATTGATGCTTCTCACTTCTGTTTATAACAGCTAAAAAAATGCCCACCTCAGACTGCAGCTAGTTCGAGGGGTCCCGGACACGTCCATGCTTGAGATCCACTGCTATAGAGCATGGTGGAATGCCAGCCATCATGACATATGCCATCCATAGAATACACTGCAGTTACCATAGAAGCAATCCTCGGACGGGACGCGAGCCATGGGGGCAGAGAGGGTGGTACTGCTTGTGCAAGAGCATCTAAGGGCAGTTCCCTAATTGAGCTAATCTAGTAAGGTTTGTTTCAGCTAACTTGTGCTTTGGACTGTTGGTAAGGGAATGCTTGCAGTGCTTGCGACTTTACAGATCTCTGTGCATTACGTCACATTTCTCTCCTCCCATCGAATGTGCCGGGTAGGAGGGGCTTCAGCGGTATTTTGGATGTGCTATTCTGGCTTCTTGGCGCATCAATTTGAAATATAATTTTGATAGTCGTGATCCTGGAGGCGAACGAAGATGATTTAAGTCTTTTTCCTCAAACACAGATCCGCTTCAGTTTCCCTTTAATGCACAAAGTCGGATCTTTTATAAGATCAAAGTGCCTCTTGCCTCAAATGTTTCATAATTGCAGCAGCGAGTTTCTTCTGTTGTGGTTCGTATTGATCCCGGTGGTTTGTTTTGCAATGACCAAACAGCTCGTCTGCAACCCTGGAACAGCCAGAAAAGTTGCCCCATTCAACATCCTTCTAAAAGGCACAGGTCTTGCATTAAGCCTGAAATCGTTGGTATTGAGGTGGGAGTTAATGCAGCTGACGTTTGAGTCTTGGCTGGTCATTACAGAGAACACAGCTGTCGTTGTTTGCTCTTCAAGAGTGAATTTTGTAGTCCACTTCAATCCACCGACAGAACTGCTGGGTGTTACCCTCCAGTTCTGTCGGTACAAATAATACCCTGGTGGTGGTAATGTGCAAAATTTGGTGCTCAAACACATTATAAATGCATTCAGAATGGGGCATGTTAGTGAAGACCAGGAGTAAAAATGGGACCAGAAAAATGCTCGGGACCATGTCCTTAGTTCAAGGATACGGTCCCGAGAATTTTTCTAGTCATTTCTGCTCTTGGTCTACACTAACTTGCCCCATTCTGAACACATTTATCATTTCGACAGCCAACCAAACCGCTCAAGTAGAGTCACATTGTGTTAGTAGCTTTGTGCTTTTGTAAGGGCACGACTAGGTTAATTTTCTGTGCACAGGGTTTTGATGAATGCGAGAAATGTAACAGTTAAAAGAATGAGGGATTGCTACGTTTTTGGCAAACGTCTCGACAGCAGGTCAGTCTCGTCTGTTTCTGTAGATTCAAATGTTAGCATGCAGTAGCATGCTCGAATTTCTGATGAAGCCCCAAATAAAGTTTCAGCATAAAGTGGAGGGCATGGTCCGTGCCAATGTGCAGGGAGAGGAGGTGGTATTTTAAAACTGATTTGTAAAATTCTGGGGGAGAGGGGCTCGGTAGCCAAGTTTGCTTGCGCTGCAGCTAGGAGCCTGTGAAGCAATGGTTTATGATGCACATAGATCCTCGGTGCAGTTGCCACTGCTGCCCATTTCGATCCAATGAGCATTGTACCGGCGTGCTGTGTGAAGCAAGACCCCAGGCTGGCTGTGGTGCTGCACTGGCTACATGTTAGGTCTACAGTGTCGCACACTGGACGCCCATTGGGAACAACTAGCTTCCGGCTATTTAAACATACACACAATGCAGTGAATTTGGTAAAATGCTAATCCGGCTTCACTTTAATGCCCCGGTTTGGTGCTTTTAAAGGCAAATTGCCTTTGAGAAAGATGACTCTTCTCGTTCAAAAGGTGCAAGGCTCATGTGGTGCACCGAATTTGAATAGCCTTCAGTAGTGCCTTTGACAGCGAGCGACCCTTCTGCCCTGGACAGACCACAGGTTGCTACTCGGACGCATGGAAGGGAAGGCTGCACGACTGAGGCAGTTTGACGAGACGGCCGACCAGGTTGTGCGGAGGATTGAGCAGACTTCGGCCCTGCTGGAAGAGAGGTGGTGCTGTTCCTTACCGGCCATGTTGTTGCCCTCTCATTGGACAAACGTCTAGCGAGTTTTGCTGACAAAAAAATTTACCGTCTCTTTGGCACTTTTTAAAGACGCTCTCAATGCATAGCATTTCTAGGGTCTCTCCTCGCTTCTCCTTTGGCCGGCACAAGGGGAAGGCTTTATGAACATAAAAAGCCGTCACGTACAGACGACATTCATCTTCTTGGATGTCGTCTGTACACTTGATGGAGTGTAACCAGTGATGTGATTGCTGCGCCAAACTGCGCCAAGGAGCTAACCCTGCTACGTCCTGCTACATTTTACCAAAGTGTGGGTGATCTGCGCCAAAGGACCAATTTTGCTTGGGAGAAGAGCGTGTTGGTTTAAGTCATGGATGAAGAAAGAATAAAACAATTAAAACAGGGACATCACAACCACATCTTTCAACTAGCAGCAGACGAGTAAACTTTCAAAAGCGAGCAGCCGACTATACCCAGTAGGAGTAGGGGAGAGAAGGGGGAGAGAAGGAAAGATAAGAAACGCAAAGTGCAAGTCAGGGGGGTAGGGTTATCTCGGATTTTAAAAATTCAACCTCAGTTTTCGTCAGCAGGAGGGAAGGGTTTGACACGCTGTTTTTTTCTGTGGTCATGGCGAATGATTTTATGATTTCCCTGCCGAATCTGCTGTCATGCCCCCCCAGGATTTTTGTGTCATCAAAGAGGGGATGACAACGCAGACACGAACGGGCATGTATGACTATGGGATGATAAGAATCTGGAGAGGCCTTAGAAACTTCGTTGTGATGTTCGCGGAGTCTGTGATTGGTGCGTCTGCCGGTCTGTCCTATGTATTGATGACCGCAGCTCAAGGGGATGGAGTAAACTTTCTTCTCATTGCATGAAACAAATTTCTTTTCATGTTTGACAGTGCAGCCAATCGGAATCCGGTTGTTGTTCACTTGTTGGCAGAGTTGTTTAAGACGCATGCGGCACGAGAAGACAACATTCGTGTTGAACTTTGAGGCGATGGATTTTATCCGGTGGGCTGAATAGTGTACGTAAGGAATGACGGCGAATCGGGCTTTCTTTTTTGTGGCTGGTGACTGGCGATCAGGCCCGCGAATCATCCTTTCCATTACAGATCGGAGAAGGTCGACGGGAAACCCTGCCCTGACGAGCCTCATGTGCTGCAATTTGAAGCTATCTTCTGAAAGATGACAGCAAGACTTCGTGAAGGATGAAGAAAACAACGATTTGATGATACCGTGTTTTACCGACTTCGAATGGGCGCTAGAAAACGGTAAGACAGGTTTGGCAGACCTTTGTTGAAAGGCCCAGCGGAGTCCAGTGGCACTGACATGAAGCCGCAAATCTAGGTACTGAAGGCCTTCATTCTATGGTTCTTCCTTCGTGACTGTAAGGCCTGACGAACAATCGGAAAAAACAGGTGTAATGCTATCTGGAGGCCAACACGAATGTTGTCTTCTCGTGCCGCATGCATCTTAAACAACTCTGCCAACAAGTGAACAACAACTGGATTCCGATTGGCTGCACTGTCAAACACGAAAAGAAATTTGTTTCATGCAAAGAGAAGAAAGTTTACTCCATACCCTTGAGCTGCGGCCATCAATACATAGGACAAACCGGCAGACGCACCAATCACAGACTCCGCGAACATCACAACAAAGTTTCTAAGGCCTCTCCAGATTCTTGTCATCCCATAGTCATACATGCCCGTTCGTGTTTGCGTTGTCATCCCCTCTTTGATGACACAAAAATCCTGGGGGGGCATGACAGCAGATTTGGCAGGGAAATCATAGAATCATTCGCCATGACCACAGCAACAAACAACGTGTCAAACCCGTCCCCCCTGCTGACGAAAACTGAGGTTGAATTTTTAAAATCCGAGATAACCCTACCACCCTGACTTGCACTTCGCGTTTCTTATCTTTCCTTCTCTCCCCCTTCTCTGCCCTACTCCTACTGGGTATAGCCGGCTGCTCGCTTTTGAAAGTTTACTCGTCTGTTGCTACTTGAAAGATGTGGTTGTGTTGTCCCTGTTTTAATTGTTTTATTCTTTCTTCATCCATGACCAATTTTGGTCGCCTTTGAAAACTGAAACTAAACTGAGTTCCGTAATTGAGCACACATGAGCTAGGTGGCGCAAGTGGCCGCCCGACACAAAGTACTCAGCATCAAGCATTCATCTGGTCTTGCATGGTTTTTCCCGCCGTCTCTTGTCTCGCGTCTTTTTCAACTTTTTTCAACGATAGACGCCGGCGTGTGCGGACGCTCCGACGCTAGCGTGCTGGGTACCAGCCATGCCATTATGCTGTGAAACGAAACTATGTTTTTGCGCGGCAGGAGTTACTTTATGAGCTAAAGCACCCACTCCTAAAAATAAGGGCTGTGGCCAAGCTATATTTGGTCCCTGCCTGCCAGTCACCATGGTCGCGCGACGTCGGGTCGCTGCAGATACGACTTGGGGACGTTGGATATGGTGCTTTCTAAACGTAAGGACTGCCGTATGTTCAATACGCTACTACAAAAATCCCTTTAGCTCAAAGACTCCTGTGTCGAAGTATTGATTTCCTAGGTTTCTCTAGGTAGGCTTTCCTTTGAGACGGACCTCGATAGGTGAAAAGTCTGCCGCGAAAGAAAGTTGGTGAAGAGAAGTGAGCTAAAGCAGAGAAGGCAATGTCTGCACGCTGAACCCGCACAGCGAGCTTGTTTGTCTAGAGTTCAGTCATTGCACAAAGCGTTCAAGGAACTTTTTGACCCTGGCTCGCAATGCTTTGCATCGATGCGCTCATGTTCTCCTTTTTTTGTGTGTTTAGCTTGTACACTGCCTGCGGGCCTGGCAAGCACGTGCTGCTGGACTTTTTTGTTTTATGCTGGACAGTTCCATTTTGCATACAATTTTGGGAACCAGTTGGCAACGGAGCGGAGTGGCATGATCACATGGTTTCGATAGAACAGCCATCTTTGCTCGCGCGACAATTTCGCATTGCACGGCAGTAACGTTTTGTAGCTTGAGTTACACTGGTCGAGGTTGAGCAGTTTCGCGTGGCTCGCATAATGAGCCGTGCTCCGTGCTGTGCTGGCGCAAAAGCAGTGACGTCGCACGGCGCACAGCTGGCGCGCCGGAGCCGCCGCCGCTGCGCCCGCCTCGCCGGTCTGCGCATTCCAGAGGAGTGATATCATAGCCGCGGCAGACGCACTGGCTCCACCGCGTGCCCAGCTGTGCACCTCCGGTGCGCTGTAGCCAAGTCTGACGCTGCACCGGAGCCGCTTGATAGCGCCTCTCATTTTGTGCGCATAAGCTGACGCTACGTATATCCTGGCATGGCCGAGCTAAGCCACTGCAATTTTTTTTATTTTTTCATCAGTTGGAGACTACTTTCATTTATTATATTACTAGTCAACCTAATGCTGTGATATTTAATACTAATCTGGTCATCTTCAAATAAATTTTAATATGTGCACTTTGGTTCTTATTTACCTATAGCGGGTACATATGTATACTTTAACTGAAGCATTGCAAAATGTGTCATGTCATTGGCATTTCAATTGTCATGTCATTGGCAATTGGTTTATTGCGGCGAGCAAAGTGTCCTTTGTTTGTCGACCACCACTTGAAATGAATATTTTTATTTCTCTAAGAATATCTGCTCGAAAAGCCACTTTTGCTGCTCCAGAACACTCTTTTGGCTGCACCAAAGGCCATTTTTGCTGCTCTAAAACGCTGTTTTGGCTGCTCCGAAAGGTGCTCCAAAACGGCTTAGGCCAATCACATCACTGATTGTATGTCTAGAAGTTTCTAAAGATGTATACCTTTCTTGCAGAGTGTTTATAGCAGGGGTGGCCAGAGTGATATGTAGTTAGGGCTGCAGACAAAATTCAAAAGTTCAGAGAGCCGCAGGAAAACAAAAAGGGAGGCTACATTTAACGAGAAGCAATGTGGAGGGAGTGGTCCTTTCCAAACGGGGTAATTGTTGAGTTACACCAGGCAGCAGAATGTTTCTTCAACCGCTAAGCAAAAATGAATGCATGGTTCTCTACCGAGCCACTGTCCCTGACGCCCATCATGCTTGTACGGTTCAAATTTATTTCTGGAACAATAAAAGAAACGGGCTCACAGGACACATTTATGTGTCAAAAAGCAGTCCTGCTTTATATGTATAGCGTGGTACAAGGCTGCAAAGCCTTGTACCACGCTATACATATAAAGCCTGGACCCGTAAAGAGCCGCACGCAGCTCGCGTGCTGCAGTTTGGCCACCCCTGGTCTCTAGCATCATTGTGGCATTGTTCTGTCAGTCAGAGTCTGGCGGTGGCTCCTCTTGCTTCACCTTTAAAAAATCTGGTCAGATAGAACTTGTCCTCGATGACTAGGTCTATGTCGCTGTGAATAGTACTCTCAAACTGTGACCAGAGGCTTGCCACTTGTTTCTAGCACCATCAAAATATGTTGGCTCGAGTTTGGCGGCTCTTGCACCTTTTGTGGCCTTGTTGACTGAATTCTCGAATGGACCCTTGGCATGGATTGTTGGAATTGTCGGGAAGGCAGCGGCAGATGCCTGTCTCTCTACAGGAATTTTTACCTTGTGACGCTTGTCACAAGACGATTGTTGTAGTCACATGCAGTAGTGAATTTTATTCAGAGTTCAGTGGGCTATAGGAGCTCGTTCAGCTCGCCATCTGTATCCGACAATTTTTTCTGGATGTCTCAAAGTCTTACCATAATGATGAGTTTACTGCTGGCAGCTCGAGAACCTTGCTGGCAAGCGCTCTCGGCGCCATTCGTCACCTTTGTCGCCCGAGTTGGAAGAATGTTTCGCTTGGACTTGACATATTCCATCTTCTTTTGAGAACTCGTGCCAGACCTGGCCCAGTCTGTAGTCAAAGATTCCGGTCGGTAGCGGCTGCGGATACCTTATCCCGGGTTTCGGCACCAAAATATAGTGAAATAATATTTGTGGGAGGCCGACAGGAATAGAAAGGAGGGCCGTCTATTATGGCGTGTTGAGCAAGTGGCCAGTTGGCTATCCTTTTCATTGTCTTCAGTACACACGGTTCCTTCACCTTTAGTTTCTACAGGAATGCTTGAGATCTTGCTAATGCAGGGTTCTAAGCAACGCAATGGAGCCGTAATACAATCTGCACGGATGGCGGTAGCTTTTCGATAGCATGGATATCGGAGAGGACCATTGTCTTTTCTTTTAGAGCGCAGCTCTTAGGTACCCGCTTCCGGCTTGAGCGGTGTCGGCATAACCAAGGTCACGTTACCCCCCAAGGTCATGTGACCCCCTAAGGTCATGTGACCCCCAAGGTCACGTGACCCCCCCAAGGTCACATGACCCCCGAGGTCACGTGACCTCTCCCAAGGTCACCCCAAGGTCATGTGACCCCCAAGGTCATCACAAGGTCACGTGGCTCCCCCCCCCCCCCCCCAAAGTCACGTGACACCCCCCCCCGAGGTCACGTGACCCCTCCTCCCGAGGTCAGGTAACCCCCCAGAGCATATTAAAGAATGAGGGGAGGAGGAGGAGGGGTCTACCCTCCCCTTAGTACTCTTCCCTCCTCCTCCTCAAGAGCTGCGCTCCAATTCGGCGTTACGGGGAGTTGTAAGCGGCTTTCACTTTTTTTTGCATTAAACTTCATAAATTGTTTATATTTAGGCTGTGGACTTTCTATTCTTTACCAAAAGACACCGATAAACGTGCACTCTTGTCAACAATACAAAATTGGTTAAAATCGAAGAACACAGATTTCTGAAAATGTTTGCTTTAAGGGAAAATCGTTTTTTGTCGAAATCCTCCTTTAGTAGACATTAGTCTGGTACATGCTCTTAACCAGAATCAGGGACCCTACTATTCCTCAGTTTCTGGAATTGCTGACCTAGGAGGATAGTTGCATGAGGGTTAGATGAGCTAGTCGGTCGCCGCTGATTGTCACTGTGCCTTTGTCCTGTGCAGGTCAAAGCTGGACAACAGTGTTCAAAACTGCACTGGCGGTCGTTATCGGTTAGATCTTGCGAAAGAAACGATAACAACTTGCCCTGCTCGCAAAGCATTTTATTCGAGGATAATTAAATTTTTATCGCATTGAGAAGGCTAGCACGATACAAAGTAAATAAAAAGCTCCAAATGATTACGTTAATGAGTGCTCAATTTAAGTACAAAACGAGCGTGTTGGTAACATTTATTGTTGTCCGTCCCCCTTTCTATGTATCTTCCTCATGTTTGAGTTGTCAGACTTTGACCATCGTTCTGGCTCGTACGTCGGTCGCGAGTGCTGTCAAATTATGGAAGGTGTGGTGGTGTATGCAAATCGTAAATGCAATTCAAACTCTTAGCTTCAGGCACGTAGTCAGAGGGGTGGCCCATGGGGCCTGGTTCCCCCCCCCCCCCCCCAAAATCTTACATTTTGCTGGGACCTTCTCTCCCCTTTCCCCCTCATACAGCATTTTGTCATGGGCGGGCCACCCCCGAAACAAAATCCTGGCTACGTGCCTGCTTAGCTTTCATTGGATATTTTCACCGGCAATCACTTTTTTCGGTGCATGTATGAAACAAATTGCCGAAATGCACTTATTTATAAAAAATGAGCACAGAAAAACCTTGGTTGATTTTTTTTGTTATAAATAAACACTGGAAGATCTAAGGTGTTGCCTAGCCTCAGGGAAGGTCTAGCTGTAGGCTATACCGTCGAGACCGGTTATAACGAAGTCAACGAAAATCAAAACTCACTTCGCTATATCAACTATTTCGCTATAACCGACTTTGCTTAACGAAGTGCAAAAGGGAATGGGAAATCGTGATCGCTTCGATGTAACCGCTATTTTGTTATAACCGACTTCGTTATAACCAATCTCGGCAGTAATGCCTTTATCCGGTAGGTGGGAAAATGGGTAGTTGAGGAAAAGACACGCTGGCATCATAAATTTATTCATTGCAAAAATTTGTGTATGTAAACAGAACTGATGCCTTTTGCATGCTTCATGGATATAGTGTTTATTCCGAGTACAAGTTAGCCAGATGAAATAGTTTCATGTTTCCTTAAAGGAAGATATTATGGTTGCCACAATGTACAAACTACAGCTTAGTTCATTGTTCCGGTTTTTTTGTTTGTTTTTTTAAATTGTGTTTCAGAAAATTTGCTTTTTTCATTGGCCTTTTGCTCGAACATGTCTGATCAGTTAAGCTATTGAAGCAAATCAATATGTGGAACAATGCTTGCTTGCCAATTTATAACTTTCTTGTTATAGTTGAGTTCCTAAAATTTCCTTTCAGGGAAGGTCTTAATGTTTGAGCCTTGATGTGGCCTGTCCACAAAGGTGCACACAGCTACCCCTAGCACTGTTGGGAGAGCTGTAAGGGGCATGCTTCATGCTTGGAGCATTTAGTTGAATAAGAACGGTGGCTCGGACTGCTTGTGATGAGAAACTGCACTCTGGTTTCGAGAAAGTGTTGCTAGATTCTACCCATACATTTCAGGCTAAAAGACGTGGTCCAGGAGGCCGGAGCAAAGCCAGTGGTAAGCTGAGGTCTGATCTGCTTTAAATGCGCGTGATGTACATGCGCGTGGAACATTTTTTGTAGGCTTTGATCCTGGAGGAAGTACAGGAGGCGGCAAAAAAGGGGGCATCAGTCCCGTGCTTCGGGTAAGCATCGCCAGTACTCCAGTCACTGCTTATAAATGGTGGGAGGACCCTTTGTCTCAAGAGCATCGGCTCAGTTGTTTGACAGCTACGCGCATTGTTCTTTATGCTTGTGCTTTGAACAGGTGGTATTTACCTTTGCCCACCAGGCTCCGAAGCCGCAAAAACCCTCTGTCGGTTCTTTTTTTATTCGTTAATTAAAATTGCCCATCCACGTTGGTGCCACTCATTTGTGAATCTAAAAGCAGCATTGGGTTACTGAGACAGCCTCTTTTTTGTTTTGCGTGAGCTCTATATTTGGTGTATTTGACCCCAGCAAGAGCTTTGTAATATTTTGTGACATGTGAACCAGCCCAAGCCAGTGCGCATTGTGGCAGGCTTTTGGAAAAGAGGCGGATTAGCATTGGTGTTTCCTTTGTTTGACGGGTTTGGCTGGCACTGTCCCCGGTCTCTCTCCTCGGTGCTCTACAAACACTGCTCACCGAGGAAGTTATAAACCTAGGGAATTTCGGGAATGGACTTCTCTTGTTCGAGTCTTTTCCCGAAACGTTTCTCTAATAGAGCGTTTGCTGTTCTTCGAACTTTATTCCAAGTTCATTTGATGAAGAATGACAAGTGGCCTGCTGCAATGAGTCGTCTAGTGCCCTCCAATCGCGCTTGGGAGTGGCGTCACTGTGGTTGTGAGCTCATAAAAAAGAAGCAAGAAAGCTCCTTCTTAGTGTAGCAGATTTTCTTATGGCAGTTGCCCTTGCACAGTGTTAATACTCCACTACTTTGAACTACTGGTAAGAACTGCAGCCAATCCCCACAACCCAGAGACCATTTGATGCACATGGGACCATAGGGGCTCTTTTGTGTAGGTGAATAAAAGCAAGATCCTTTGAGGATTTGCAGAGGTGTTGGCACGCTGTGCGATCGGGCTATACCTTGACAGAAAATGTTGATGAAGTTGCTGAAGTAAACATGCGTTCCGGCTTGGGTCTCGTTCAATCTCCAAGATACTGTCGATTGAACCTACACACAGTCACAATGTGTTTTCACAAATTGATGTTGAATGGAACAAAGCTTCTCAACAGTTTTCAGAACGTTGCCAGTTTTGCTTAATTGCTTTTCACAGGACCAATTGTTTTTTTGCAAATGTACTCAATTTGCAAAATTGACAAAAATTGGCATTTTGCAGAAATTGAGTCATTTACAATGTTACCACCAATTTTTCTTTTGCTTTACATTGAACTGCAGGTCTAGCGAGGAAGAATGTTCCTCGCAAAAATCGCGCGCTGATCCCCTTGATGAAGCAATCACGGTAAGCAACATGGTGCACGTGGTGTTGTTGATGAGAAGCGAGTCCTGCTGTGCACTGCATTCTTCAGTTATTATTCTAATTGTAGTCAGACATGACATGTAATTTGTGCTAGAACTTTTACGAGTGAATTTGTTTTTTATACAATGCTATATGGTAGTCCCACCTCGGATTTTGCTTTCACCGTTGTAGAGGGTCACTCAATCAATCCAAACACTGCATAACACATCTGGATCTATAGCCTAGGGTATTTGGCGGGAGTGGATTACAGGTTAGGCTAGGGGGGATCTGCAGAGATTCTATGTTGTGGACGGATGTGACGTCGTGGACGAACCATTACCCTTACATTTGCCATTTTGCCAAAAACGGCATTTCTTCCATGAAACGCTGGTGTATTCCTTATTTTTTTTTAAATATGTTGATTTTATGTTGATTTTGAAGCTCTTGGGGGAAACAGTTGCACTCCTGCCCATCCCCTTCAATCTGCGTAATCATAGTCACGGTCTTCGAAGGTTTAGGTTGAGTAATGATGCTGCTGCAGGCGCAATAGTTTTGTCCCAGTTTCTCATATGTGCCACCAGATGGCAGCACAGCCAAGTCCTACGCAAGGCTGTCTGCTAGGCACAGAGTGAAATGTTGAGCAACTGCAACGGAGCTTTGCACGTGTTGAGCAAAATGGAGCAGTTAAGTGTGGCACTTTTACGGGGCCAGGATATTCCTGATGGTATTTGGTCTCAGACACACGGCCCGCAAGCATCCCGCGACTGCGAGCCCGCGTTCCCATGCCTCGAGCGCCACATGTGGCATAAATAAGTTTCATATTGTCGATTCATTTTCGCTCAAAAAGGAGCTCGGCTTATATAATGTGTTTACACATTTTGCACTTTTCGTGTTCTTTTAGATGCAGTATTACTTTGTGTAAATATTTGTTTCTCAGTCGTTTTTCATGTACATCAACCGGGATGCCAAAGCCAATGGACCTTTTGTAGAAACATCGGTTCGAGAGTAAATGGTTCCAGTACCCTCTCTCTCTTCCTTCTGGCCGAGCAGAGAGGGAAGATGGTTTCGTTGTGTCGACTTCGGGGCGGAAGATTACCCACGATGGGGACAAAGGCGAGTTTGGGGGAGCCATATCTAGGTCACAGCGCCTCAATGGGTGAACGGGATGTAGCTGACGCTTTGGGTGTGGAACAGGTGGGAGAGGCCTTGCGCGCGCGTTGTTTTCTCGCCACTTAGCCTCGAACCCAGTCGCGTGTCTTGGTGGCAGCACATATTCGCCAAGAGGTCCATTCTAGGCTACAAGGGTTTTTGTTCAAGGAGCCACCTCGGCTCTACGAACACGTGCTGAGCAAATGCAACTCTCAAAGCGATAAGCTTCTATGTAGATGTTAAAAACATACTTTCAAAATACATTTTCTTATAATGCTGCAATAAAATTTCCGAGGAAAACAAAAACTGCAGTTTGAAGAGATTTTTTTCTATGCCTCTTGAGCATAGTGAATGATGAGCAACAGGTAAAGGCATTGTGCTTCCTCTCATTGTATAGAAAACTGTATGTACGGTAGTGTTTCAAATCTTCTTCTAACATCAGGTGTGGGACCAAGGTACATATATGCAAATGAAAGTTAAAGGTGGCAAAATGGCGAGCTTGCAAAGAGCAGAAAGCACGAGGCTCCTTCTCTAGAAAATCTCTGGGGTGTTGCTGGGACACACGGGTGCTTTGCGACGTAAAACACCACGGATGTATGTTTTTTTTTTGTCCCAAAATCCCCTCGTCTTTTTAGGAATGGGCTATCTGGCTCCTCACTCGAATGAGTTTGAGATCCGTGTTATATAAGGTTCTTAACTGTTCCAAAGAAGGCCTTCTGGTCGGTGTCATTTTCAGACTTTGTGCGTATGCATTGTTCCTTACTGAAGTACTATGTGTGTGCTAGGCTGCTGAGACCTTGTTCTGGACTGTAGTAAACATAAAACTTGTTTGCTAACAAAATTTATAAATTACACACTCTTTTAAAGGTGATTTACCCGCAATTTGTTTGTAGGCTTTTCTTCCGTAGATGTTGCAGATTTTTTCCAGAACAAACTACTTGCTCTAAGCTGTGTATGCAGCTCGCGGTTGGCTCGGGCCACGGGCTGTTTGCTATTGACCTTGGCATTCTGGATTTTGTTCCCAGGGCAAAAGCCAGTCGGATCGTAGAACTGCATGGTTCTGATTTCGGACTGATACCAGGTTCAAACTTTCTATTTAGTGAACACCACCATTGCTGATTGTGTTGTGCATTGGTTGTTCACGCTGGTTGTCTGCGTTTGCACTTGCGTAGCATCATGACTTATGGAGTCGCCAAGACAACCGACACCTCGGTCGTGCGTAGCGACCTCGGCGATCTTTGTCGCTTTTTCGTCGCATGGTGTTTGGTTTCAGCGAGTACAGGGTGGCACGTTACAATAAATCTTTGTCGGGCGCGAATTTCGCTGTTAAACTTTGCCTCATCCAAGTAAGTTTTTAGGCGCAAATATATAATGATTAGCGTCCGATCATGCAGGAGTCACGGCCGTAGGCACAGAAGGGCTTCTGACTGGTGCTGTTTTCAGCGTTTGTACGCATAGCGCGCAATTTGCTCGCTTTCCGAAGCGAGGAACATGCGCGTACTGGGCTGTTACACAATTGGTAGAAGAGCGTGTTGGTTCAGGTGATGGATGAAGAAAGAATAAACATTTAACACTGGGATAACACAACCGCATCTTTCAACTAGCAATAGACAATTAAAAATTCTCACAGCGATCAGCCGACTAAACCCAGGAGGGAAAGGGATGGAAGGGGAGATAAAAAAAAAGTGAAAGCCGTTTACAAATCCCTGTAACGCCGAATTGGAGCGCAGCTCTTGAGGAGGAGGAGTGAAGGGTACTGAGGGGAGGGTAGACCCCTCCCCCTTCTCCTCCTCCTCCCCTCATTCTTTAATATGCTCCGGGAGGGGGTGTCACGTGACTTCGGGGAGGGGGTCACGTGACCTCGGGGAGGCGTGACCTGGGGGTGACCTCAAGGCCACGTGACCCCAAAGGTGACCCCCACGTGACCTTGGGGTCACGTAACCTGGAGGGGTCACGTGACCTCGGGGGGTCACGTGACCTCAGAGGGGTCACGTGACCTGGGGGTCACGTGGGGTCACGTGACCTTGAGATGACCTTGGAAGGGGTCACGTGACCTTGGGGTCACGTGACCTTGGGGAGGCGACCACGTGACCTCGGGGGTCACGTGACCTCAGAGGGGTCACGTGACTTGGGGGTCACGTGACCTTCAAAGGGTCACGTGGGGTCATCTTGGGGTCACGTGACCTTGAGATGACCTTGGAAGGGGTCACGTGACCTCGAGGGGTCACGTGACCTTCAGGGGGTCACGTGGGGTCACGTGACCTTGAGATGACCTTGGGAGGGGTCACGTGACCTTGGGGGTCACGTGACCTTGGGATGACCTTGGTTACGCCGACGCCGACGCCGACGGCGACGGCGACGCCAACGCCGACGGCGACGCCGCTCAAGCCGGGAACGGGCCCCTAAGAGCTGCGCTCTAAAACGTGAAGAGCAAGTCAGAGAGGTGGGTTTATCTCGGATTTTAGAAATTCAACCTCAGTTTTCGTCAGCAGGAGGGAAGGGTTTGACACGTTGTCTTTTGCTGGGGTCATGGCGAATGACTCTATGATTTCCCTGCCGAATCTGCTGTTATGCCGCCCCAGGATCGTTGTTTCATCAAAGAGGGGATGACAAAGCGAACACGAACGGGTCGAACGGGGATGTATGACTATGGGATGATAGGAATGTGGCGAGACCTTAGAAAGTTGGTTGTGATGTTCCCAGAGTTTGCGATTGGTGCATCTGCCGGTCTATTGATGGCCGCAGCTCAAGGGAATGGAGTCAACTTTCTTCTCTTTGCATAGAATGAGCTTCTTTTCGTGTTTAACAGTGCAGCTAATCGGAATCTGGTTGTTGTTCACTGCTACACGAGCCATTTTGTAAACAAATGGCTTCTGGCTGGTGCAATCTTCAGTATTTGTGTGTTAGTGAATGCTTGGTTCACTTTCCTGGTCAACAAACAAGGGTGTGCTGGCTTGAGATTTTGTCAACATTGGATCGGTGTGTAAGCATCTATCAGCGTCTGCTCACGTGCTCTAATATAGCTTAGAAAATTAAAAAGGAAACAAGTACACTCCTTCACTGTCTTATCGAAATGCTAACAATGCTTTCTTCATGGCCTTTTATAATTATTGCGAGAATTCCACTGTTTACGAATGCACAGCCCAGCATGCAATCTCCACAGCTCAGCCCGCATGCAATTGTGGCTTCGTAAACTGAGCAAAACACGCATCACAATGCTGAAAATGGCACCAGCCTACAGCCCTTTTCTGAATATGTTTATGCTCGGGTAGAACTTTCTGTGGTATTTTAGAAGCGAAGGGTGCACGTGTCCAGCTTTGATCGCCACTCAAGCTGCACGAGTGCACAGAAGTCAATGGCTTTGATTTCACAGCCACGGAAAGGGGCGTCAAGCAAATGGCTTGATGTTTAGTGCGGCCGGTTTGCAAGAGAGAATTCTTCGCCGTCCAGTCAATGGGTTTGAGCAGTCCGAGACGCTGTATGTAGGACGTAATGATGCGATTTCACAGTGCCCCGCACCCTCCTTTCAAGAGGTGGTCGATGCAGCAACCTATTCCATAGTGACCCAGCCAGTCCAGCACCACGTGACCTTGAGCTCTACAAATGGCAAAGCCAAAATGAAAAGGCACATGCTCTCAGTGCTGGACACTCGGCAAGAAGGTCGGCAATTTGGTGGCTGCCTCGATTGGCCAGTGTTTCACTTGACCTTGGCACTGGCCAATTGCGTCATTCACAACTCTCGCCGACTTTGTCACTCAACGCTCAGCTTAGATCCCCTGGAGAGACTTGGATGGCTTGTAGCGTCTGCTTTATACATCTCGGTTATTCACTGGCCCATTTTCTTTTATGTGTTTGTAAATTTCATGGGCTACGCACTAACGAGGACATGGCCCTTTGAGACTGCTTCCAACGATTTGCTAACGGCTCGGAACGTTGCTGGGAGATGAAGCCTCGTCAGATCGCTCAATGCCGTACCTTCATGTGGTTGTTTTTTGGGGAGCAGCAAAAAGGGACAGCTTCTTCGTGCATATTTTGGATCCTGTGTTTTACTGTGGCCCGAAGCACTTCTCCCCCATTGTCATTAGTTTCTGGTAGCCTGAAATCGGCCAGAAACAAAGTCATAACTGCGGAAAACAGCGCAGTGTTGCAGCCTTGCAAACACTGTTGCTCACAGACGGTGGGCCTTAGTGTCTGTGGTGTGCCCTGGTGAAGGGAAAAAGAACCACATGCCATTCTTCGACACGAGCGCCCTCCGGCGTGGGTGCAGCATTGCCACCTGAAGTATAATTCTAATAGGGGCGAAGCTCCTTAGGGTCTAGCCTTGTCCATCCGTCCATCCGTCCATCCGTCCATCCGTCCATCCGTCCATCCGTCCATCCGTCCATCCGTCCGTCCGTCCGTCCGTCCGTCCGTCCGTCCGTCCGTCCGTCCGTCCGTCCGTCCGTCCGTCCGTCCGTCCGTCCATCCGTCCATCCGTCCGTCCGTCCGTCCGTCCGTCCGTCCGTCCGTCCGTCCGTCCGTCCATCCGTCCATCCGTCCATCCGTCCATCCGTCCGTCCGTCCGTCCGTCCGTCCGTCCATCCGTCCGTCCGTCCGTCCGTCCGTCCGTCCGTCCGTCCGTCCGTCCGTCCGTCCGTCCGTCCGTCCGTCCGTCCGTCCGTCCGTCCATCCGTCCATCCGTCCATCCGTCCATCCGTCCATCCGTCCATCCGTCCATCCGTCCATCCGTCCATCCGTCCATCCGTCCATCCGTCCATCCGTCCATCCGTCCATCCGTCCATCCGTCCATCCGTCCATCCGTCCATCCGTCCATCCGTCCATCCGTCCATCCGTGCTCGCATCGATCTTGCTGGTGCTCGTGTAGGGCAAAAAATAAAAAAAAAATGATGCAAAAAAAATGTTTGCTCAGTCGGCAGGATTCGAACCTGTGCGGGGAGACCCCAATGGATTTCTAGTCCATCGCCTTAACCACTCGGCCATAACTGCGGGACGAGTAGGGGGCTCTGAGATATGGTAGTAACTCAAGAGCTGGGGTTTCTGTCATGGATGAAACATTGCATGTAGCCGCTCAATGTCTATAGAGGAGAGGGCGCTGCGGTCAAATGCGTATATAATTGCGTTAAACTTCGCAGGCATTGGCTTAGCGTTTACAGACGAGAGGGCGCTGCGGTCAAATGCTTAAATGCGCATATAACCACATTCCATACCACACATTCTCTTTCTGACATGGAGGAAAACGAGCGAAAGACTCGGCATGCTGCGGCTCACCGTCTACGCAGACAAGCACCACCAGAGCTTCGCCCCAATCAACATCATTGAGATGCGGTCAATTTTGTGATCTTGGTCACTCATCGTAACCATATGCATAGTAGTACTGTTTAACAGGTGTAATGATTGTTCTGATCTTTTTAATTATGTCTAGAGCACTCCATTTTTAGTTTCCATATTGTTTGTTATTTTTGGGAGATAGTGGAATGTTAAAGTTGTTTAATGGGACAACTCTGCGGCCTTGTGCTTTGCTACATGAGCCATGTTCAAGCATACTGTGCCCTGATACCCGGATTCTGAATGCCCGTGCTGATGATGCGATTTTTTCTGTGAATTTGCAGTACTGGAGCTGTATGTGTGTGGTGCTGGGGCAATACCTCAAGGAAGAACCAAAGAAGGCTGGCTCGTGCGTACTGCGGCTTCGTCCCATCTTTTGTTCTCGCCGCTTGATGTTGTGTTTCAGTGTGTAGATGCTAGTCTGACTGCGACAGTAAGCTTGAGCTTTGTGGATTGATGCATGGCCAATGATGCGTTGAATATGGACCGAGTTTTAAAATAGGGGCCTGAAAGGCTTAGGGGCCCCTGAAAAGCTCATCTCTGCACATATGCCAAACGTAGGCTGCATTTTGGGTTTTGGGTTCACTTGTGACGCAAAATTCGAGAAATAGCACGGGGGTCTCTAGCGTAAATTAACACCCACTTTGTGCAAGTGCCCGCTAGTAAACTTTCCCAAGCTTGGGAATTCTGGAAACCCTCGGAAGCGCCGGCATGAGCCGAAGATATTCATCCCAATGTGGCGGCCATGAAACTGCCATCGGCGATGATGGGGATATCCGCTTTCTTGCGACGGAAAGGGACAAACTAGTTGCAACCAGAGCAAGGACCTCCTCCACTGACTTGGGAGAGTGTCCCGTCATCATTCATTGTGCGAAAATGTGTTTTCTCCGATGCGCCCTGCCTTCAAAGGCGGCCATCTCGGCTTTTACCGATTGGCCCGGGCCCCTGTGTACCCAGTGTTTGGCAAAAGCCCCGAAATTTTACGCTAACTGCTTGGGTCAGGTCTTCAGGAGCAAATCCATCGTGGCCACCGCACTTTTGGCCACGTTTGTCGGCAGTTATAAGAGGGCAGCAGTCTTTCTCTTCGGGTTACCTCGCTTAAGTCGCGAGCGGTGATCTTGCCCGACTTTCTCGGTAGTCTTCTGGCATTCCTCGCCCCGAGAGGCTGCGGTAATCGCTCGTACGGCAGCACCTCACGAGTCCTAGTGGATGGCCTTGGCTCGGTCGGCTGGGTGCTTGTGGCAGGAGCAGCCTGCTACGGTGGCCATGAACAGCTGACATTTTTTTGGAGAATGTTGCTCCTTGGCCGTAGTGGCGCGGGAAGGGAGCATGTTACGGGGCACGACAGGGGTGCGAGCCCCCTTGGATTAGCTCTATCTGAAAACTTGCTGATGTGTGCCCCTCGTGCGGCTTTGGAGTTGTTTCACCTGGTGTGGGCCACCAGATGTGTCCAGAGTACCGCACTTGGTATCTTGGGAGCAGAGAATTCGGTCAGTTTTATTTCTTTATTTGGAAACGTCGTGTCTAGACAGAGCTCTAGAAAATGGCTGAAAATTTAGGATTTTTAAAAATCGCCAAGTTTCAATAACAATCCAGGCTCGCAAAATATGATGACTCCATTCAATCTCGAGCTTTTCTATAACCACCAAATTTTGAGTGTCGAAGAGCTTGATTTATTATAAATGCCCCTTCACACATACAGCACAGCACGGCACCAGTGCTTAGGTAGGTTCTAGTCAGTGCTGTTTTCAAGGTGACGTTCCAAGTATCTTTTTTTTTCTTTCGTGTAGATGTAATTGCTTTACTAAAGTTTTTGTAATATTCTCAAGAAAGGATATGAGTAAACTTGATATTGTTATTTCCTGCAGTAACTGAACTGGATCTTTCTAAAGTCAATCAATAAAAAGTATAGAGATACATATTACTTGGAGTAATTAGGATCCTACGTCTCCAGTCGCCAGTTGCGCTTTTTTCGTGGTAAATAAAGCCAGTCTACAAACCTATCTTTAGAGTATATGCTGGAACCTTGGAAACACCCTTATAGAGCTCAAGATCTCTTGTAACGAGAATTTGTGCGTAACGACCTGTAAAAAAGGTACTCGGTTAGGATGCTTTGCTGCATCTTTGATTCAAGGGGACATACCTAAAATCTGATGTCGGAATCAAAATCAGTATACCGTATTTACTCTCATAATGAACACATTTTTTGCTGAAGAATTGACGCATATTTCGGAGTGCGTTCATTACGCGGTGTAAAAGTTTTGCATTTACATGGTTTGCGCGGATATCATTTTAGGTGCCAATATGACAAGGAGGTACTCTGGCACGTCTCCATTGCCAGAGCCTGGTTGTGGGCGCGCCACACTAGTGGTGCTCTGTAAGTTGCGAACCTTTTTTAGGACGTTTTCGGCGTGCCTTTTGCCAAAGAAAAAGCGCCCTACGAATCTCCCTCGGCGCGGAGAGCCAAGCGACCATTTTTAGGCCTAACCACTTTCACGATATTGCTGTCCAAAAGCGGATCAGAAACGACGGTGTGTTTGTTGACACCAATGCATCCGATGGACGAAGCACGTCCGGGGCTGGGCAATTTTTCGACCCCAGCTTCGCTAGGCGTGCGGACCACTCGGTTTCACGGTTGATCACTTCCGCAACCACTCAATTGCAGCCATTAGAAGAGCAGCTTGACTTGGCTTGACTTGACCTCACCGCTTGGCGGCAAAAGAAAATTGGCTTGGTGGGCTTGGTGGCTAGACGCAGTTCAAGACTCACGGAGCTAAAAATTAAGTGTGTTCATTACGGGAGAAAAAAAAAAAAAGTTTGAATATTGATGCCCGTGGTGGGGGGTGCATTCATTATGCGAGTAAATACATGCACACACTAAGATTGAGAAATTCTGCAAATAAATGAGGAAAAGGTTCAAAAACTGTCGCCCCTCAGAGACAGTAAAGATGGTAAAAAAACAATTTTGAAAATGCCTGGACAAGAATGACACTTACATATGTCACAAAATTAGCTTTCCGTCCCCCAAAAACGTTGAGTGCAGCAATTCACGTTGAGGGATTCATTTAAGTGATTCCGAAGCATGCCTTATTTTGGGGTCGGCGTGTTTAAATAGAAGCAAGTTTTGGACTTGCTTCTAAGTCAGGATGAGTCTCATGAGGTAAGGCTAAAAAGTTTTCTTTCTTTTTTTAGGGGAAAGTTGATTTTCTTCCATGTCCCATCCTGGCGTCGAGAAGAAATTGCGCGGATGATCGTGCAATGGGATGTGAATGGACCGCATCAGCTGGTGCAACATTTCGATAATATTGCGTCACGATTGACTGGAAGTTTCTGTGATGTTGCGTTGCTCAATACAAAAATGGAAGTTTGTCGGGTTTTTTTTTGTCGCACGGTTATTGTTAGGTGTGTGCTAGGTGCCTATGCACAAACACTGGGTAGGCAAATGATGCACACTTTGACGGCAGTCTGGTCGCTGTCCGGGTATGACGACCGAAGAACCTTGTGTGGAGCCACAGGCAGAGACACCGGGTCTCGCATAAACGTCAACCGCACGGAATTTCTCGTGGATGCACAAATTGTTTTCTCTCGGCAACATTCTCGTGCTGCTTCACGCGCAGCGTCTGGTGCGTTCCATCCTTACGCCTCGGGTGAGACTGTCGGTGCCCACAACCGGTAACGAGCATGTTCATGCCGTCGAGTGAGTGGGCGGCATTCTTGCGTGCAAAGGCCTGGAAAGAGCAGGTGGCAAACAGCACCATCTCATGACCCAAAGGCAATTGGCCGATCTCGGGCGGCAAAACCGCCCGCAATAAATGCACGCATGCTCCTTCCGTTTTCGGCAACACGACGCTTCCGGGATACGCCGTAAAAGATGTCTCTTTGGGAGTCGAGCGTTTCTCTAAAC